>NC_137770.1:12884290-14199290 GCF_963455305.1 Plecotus auritus
CAGTTATCAGTTGCTGTATAACAAACCTTCCCCAAACCTAGTAGCTTAAAACAACATGTTGTCATTACTTAGTTCGGGAATCTGCAATATGGGCTGGGCTCAGTGGGGAAGGCTTGTCTCTGTTCCACAAGGTGTCATCTGGGGTCTGGAGGATCCACTTCCCAGATGGCTCATCCGCATAACGGGAAAGTTGGCACGGACGGGCTCGGTCAGATCTGAGAGTCATAACCCTTGTTCCTTTTCATGTGGGCCTCTCCACAAACTGCTTAGGCTTCCTCAGAGCATGGTGGCTGGATTCCCAGGGCAAGCATCCAAAGAGAACCAAGCAGAAATGGTATTGCTTTTTATGACCTGGCCTTGGATGTCATATCCCAATGGTTCCCCATTCTGTCATTTCCACAGCACTCTCCTGGTCAACCAGGCACTATGGTTAGCCTACATACAGGAGAGAGGACATCCCAATCTTTGAAGAGAGGAAATTCCAAGAATTATGAATATGATTGAAACCACCACACTTCCTAATACATTTCCTTATTTTTATGACCGTTTGAGTTGGGCATTTTATTTGTGGCTGAAAACATCCTTATTGATGTAGTTAGTGTCATCTCAGCTGTGGGCAGCAGAATGTCATAAATGAACAGTTTTCAACAATGCCAATAGTAACAGGGTTGCTAGTAATTTCCTAGTGATTTAATACCCAGGTATTTTAACTATTTACTTTTTTTTCTCTTGAAAATGAGAACAGAATCAAGCTTACCACTACAATAGCATACGAGTCATTTATCTTAATTCTAGTAGATTTCTCAAAATGGGTAATAAAGGGATGGGATCAGAGCAAGAATATGGTGTTTAGGAATATTAGTACAGATTAGGAGCTTTTGGCTGGATGTCTCTTTTAGTAAGAGCCGGAAGGTACTTCAGAGTTCATGTGCTCAGGGTCAAATTCTTTTCTTCTCCACATATACTCCAGTTAAGCCACTGAGGTTAAAGACTTGTGGATCGCACGTGATATTCTCTTTATAGTTCTGTTGGTTTTTCTGTGGGCAAGGGAAAGAATAAAGAAATTCTTCTTGATCATCTGCATTGTCCTGCCCCCTGATGAACTTTGTCTAGTAAAACAAATCATTTGTAAATGTCCACTGTGTTCTTAGCAGTCGGCCAAGCATTGCAGATATAATGACCTGAAGATGTGGTTCTCTAGGAACCTAGAAAATAAATAAAATGCAGTTGAAGAGCAGTTGGGGCTACTTAAAATTAAGGGCTACACCAGGTATATAAATTAGCCCTCTAAAGGAAAGGGGAGTGAATGAGAGCTGAGCATTTACTGAATTTCAAGGTGCTTCCCCACCCACAGGGACAGCAGCAGATCACTTGGTCCTCTCCTTCCCAGCTACCTCTGTCTGGCCCAGGGTGGAGCCCATCTATAGACCAGCCAGCAACCTGTGCCTCTTGTGGTTCAACTAAAAAATATAAGCTGAACCCATCGGATTCTGCTCCTAGGAATCTGGAAAGTTACAGCAGTTATTACTCTTAGGTGCTAGGCCCTGAGCTCAAAGGTCCAGTAGATTTGCAGTAAAGGAAGTCATTGCAGAATTGGGGGCAGACTGCTGCTCTGAGGGACCAGAGACTCAGAGAAGCTGGTGGAGATGTGCAGGTGTGCAGAAAAAAGTGGCCTCTCTGAGATGAGAGGCTGGGAGGAGCCTGGGCTGCCTCAGGTGCTGTGCCCTTCCTAATGCCCACTTGTTCAAATTCCTGCATTCCTGGATGTTCGACTGTTCCCCCTCCCATGTCAGGGCTGGGATGAGAATGCCATGCTGTGCCTTTTATTTGAACTCATTTCGGTGGGTTTCTGTTACTTGTAACCATCAGCGTTCTGTTTAGAACAAGTCAAGAATTCACAGGAGAGCTGATGATTTCAATCAGCCTTGAGAAATGAATTGAGTTTATGTAGAAACAACTGCTGTGATTCAAGGAAAGAAGCTTGACCTTGAGAGTCACACACAGCCTTGGGTTCAAATCCTGGCTCCTCTATCGTTACTCCTCTGTAAAGTTTAGATAATGATATCTACCAGAATGAAAGAAGTACGTATGTATGGACCATTAACACAGTGTTTGGCATGAGATAGGCCAAGGAAGAATGAATGCTATTATCACGCCAAACATATCTGGATGGAAGAAAGGAAGTAATTCTCAGCCCCGTTCCCAGTAAAGTGAAATGGTTTTGATTGAGGCATTTTGTATTTCTCAACACTTTAAAAGTGGCTTTGTGTGTCTGGGGTGTGGGGGGGTGCGCATGCGTGCTGTTTGGCGAGGGTATTGTTTGTCTCTCCTTGCCCCCTTTCCTCTCGAAGCTGTATTCACTGTGTTCTTGGACTCGCTGTTGTTATTAATCAGGCATGCAGTATGAGATGAACAGGGGTGATGAGTTGGTCAGATTGCCAAGCAAGTTCATGTTTTGCAGGAAAAGCCAAATTGTTTCCTGAGGGGATGTTTTTCAGAAATGGAAGGGTGTGCTTTGCTGGCCCGCACCGGCCCTGTCCCATCCCTGGAGTGCTGGCACCTTGTAGGGTGATGCGACAGCTCATTCAACGCCAGGGCATGGGTTGCTGGGGAGTGGAGCTGGAAGAGGGTTGCATTGTTGTTGCTGGTTTGTTCTTCTCGTAAATGAAGCCCACGTCGAGTAGGAAAAGGACTGCAGACCTCCCACATTTCCTGAAAAAAAATATCCCAACATCATCAGTCCCTCGCAAACTGGAAGGGTGGGGGAAGCCAGTGAAAGACAGAGAACGTGGGGAAAGAAGGAATGTCTAAACAAGTAGGATTATACAATGTTTTGAGGACCCCCACCACCAACAATGCTTCTAATTCATATAAAGACAAATGCATACTTCAAACTAACAGATTAAGATATAATTGTCATAAAAATATGTCTTTGGACAGTTGGTTCATCTGCCAACCACATTTATTCATGACTTCTCCTTATGGGCTTGGAGCAGATTTGAAGAGAGGGAAAGAACATCTTGGCATCCTAAGCTGCCTGGGGATTTTGTTGGGTGTATTATTTTTCCTAAAACTCTGATAAAAGCAAAAAGCACAAATGATAGATTTCAGATTTATGTGTGTGTGTTTTTTCAGATAGTGATTTAGAGTTGTATTGCAAACGGTCCTTAATATTCAGAAGTAGCCTTCTGAAGAGTTTTTAAAATCTTTCTCTTCTCAGCTGCAACAATATTTAGATTTTATATCTAACCAAAAGGATAGAAGAGGTCAAACAGAATTTTACTGAGGGTCCAAAGATGACCCTCTAACTTACCATTGGCCCAAATTGGTGCCTCCTAGTGATTTGGCGGGAGAATCCTGGGCATGTTGCTCTAGAACTCTGGGGCCAGAATGGGGTAAGAGCACCTCTCCCATAATCCCAGCAAATCGTAATTGGAGAGTATCTCAGGTAACTACCGCTGCATATCAAGCAGTCCCAAAATACCATGGCACAAAACCATAATCATCTATTACTTCTCACCTGTCTGCTGATCAGCTGGGGTCATGCTGATCTAGTCTGGGCTTATCTGGGATGACTCTGCTCCATGCCCTTCATCCTTCTTGGACCAGCTGGCGGGCCCAGGCAAACTCTTCTTATGGCGTTGGCAAAAGCGCAAGAGGGCGAGCAGAAATATGTGAGGCCTCCTCAGGCCCGAGCTCAGAACGTTAACACTGTTCCTTCTATCTCATTCTATTGGTCAAAGCAAGTCACATGTCTGAAGTCATAATCAAGGGGTAGAGGAATATACTCCACTCCTTGAGTGAAAGGAATTTCAAAGTCATGGCAAAGCGTATGGATACAGTAAGAGATGAAGCACTGGGCCAATACTGTGATCTACTACAGAGAAGAAGGCCTATGGCTGCGACTATACCTTTGATGAATGGAGCCACACCCTTGTCTACAACGGTGACAGGCCAGTTTGTTCTGTGGGGTTGATATGTCTATCATAACTTGATGCTATTCATCACTCAATATTCCTCTTAACTCTTCTAATTTTGATAACATATCCCTCATCAGCAACGTGATTATCATTTAGCTTCCTGTATGGCTATTTCTGTAAGTGCAGGGCTTTGAAGAGACAAATGCCTGGGGCCTACAATAATTCTATTTCTCATGCTATATTAATAGGCCCTGTTAATAGACCTTATTGTCTCCTTCAGTGTCTACTGAGCCTGACTGAGTCTTCTTCAATAGAGTTTAACCTAGTATGCTAAAGGGGGGAAAGAAGCAAGTTTCTAAGCTTGAAAGGCTGAGAGTCAGTTTTCATTCTACAGTAAATTCACAGTAGGAAGCCACCCCCTCTTGGGGAGACCTCTATCAAGTAGTACTTGGAATTCACATTTCTGTAGTTCTTATAGGTAACCTTTTCCTTTATTAGTAGAAGGGAAGAAAGGTACAAGTCACATAATCTTCCTTTTGGGCATCCAAGCACATGCAAGGTGAATCGGAGGGTTTGATCAGAGAAGATGAACCATTAGAGTATTACTGACATAAGAATATAAAAATTGTGGTAGAAACTGGGAAAGTAAAGTCCTAGAAGCTGGACTGACGGATCAGAGAAAAGTCAATAACCAGCTCCCATCAAGCCCTGGTAGATGGATCTACAGGGTCAGAACTTGGGATGGATCTAGGAAGCCGGGCACCTGTAGCTGCTAGAGTGGCATCCAGGAGAGCTGTGGGAAGTCTATGGATAGCTCAGTCTGTAGGTCTTCAGTCAGCTCAGGATGCAGGCCTGGTGCTCTAGTGCTCCGCAGGGCCAGCGATTAGGAGGAAGAGCTAGACACAAGAGGCAAGGACACGCTAGAACCTGGCAGTGTCTCTGTGTTTGTGCACCACTGTGCGTAATTATGAGGATTTTCAGAGAGTAATAGCTCTGTTTCACTTCTACCTTCCAAGTCTTGTCCAAGTTCCTCTTTTTGGTCAATCCAACATAGAACCACACAGGGAAAGAAATCTTGGGAAGGGTAGTTCCGGCTTAAGCAAGTTGACACAGTTTAAACCCTTGTAAAAGGAGTCCAGAAAAACGCAGTTGTTTATTTCAGATTTGAACCATTTATTCCAATCCAGGAATTTAGATGTTTCTGTGCTTTATTCAATGTGTCAGGGGGCCTTTGTTCTAAAATCCTGGGACAGTTTTACACTGTGTGCTCCTTGTATGTCTCATCCTCTTTGGACCAGCTTCCCAGCCTGGGTGAGCTGATTTTGTACTTGGTAGAAAACCCTCTTTTTCTTCCTTACTTACTTTTTTTTCTGAATTCTCTCTTTCTCTTTAAAACCTTCCTTTGATCCTACTGGTGCTATTGCCTCCTGTCCTAGGGGCTGAATGTTTTTCGTTTCGATCTCCATGAAGCTATCAGCCTTTCGGTGCTATGAAGTCTCATTGATTAATGGGGTTTGGAGCAGGGAAGGTATTTTGGGGTGAGGGCATTGAGAAAAGAGGCCCTTGGTGAAGTATCTACAACCAACCATTTTCCCATTGTTATCTTAGCTTTAGTGGGTACTAGTCACGTAGGAAAGAATATGATGGAGAAGTCGGGGGGGGGGGGGAGGGAGAGAAAAAATTCATCCCACCACAAATAGTCCCTAGTTTATTCAACTTATGTGTCCTGCAGACTCCTCAGTAAGACATTCAAGAGCCTATAGGGCCTCTCTTCTCACTCCTAGTACTTTAGTTTTGTGCCCAGAAAGAGGAATCGAGGTTTGGTGAGCATTCATGATTCTGCTGAAATGTCACTTTCTCTCTGAAGCAAGTGCTTAGGACTGTACCTGGTATACTATGGACACTCAGAAATGTTTGTTGAGCAAGTAAATGAATGAATGAATAAATACCTATGCATAAGTTCGTGCTGTTGTTTTTCTAATACAGAAAATGGGAAGGGGATCATTTGAGGGGACTCTGTCTCTCCCCCACTCACTGCATTGTATTCACATAACCATTTATATTTGCAAAATTATCCCCATTTTACTCTAGGAATTCATATTCTTTTTGTTTTTCCTTCATTCAACAAATACTTTAGTGGTTTTTATGTGTCAGGTGCTAAGCGATGTGTCTAGGAAACAGGTGGATATTATGACTCCTGTCTATTGGTAACTCACACGGAGTGAGTTTAGTAGCAAGAGGGGAAAGAAGGCAATCACCACAGTTATTGTACAGGTGGCATGATTGAGATATGGATGGATGGTGGTGGGAACCTTGAGGAAGGACACTTAATTCACCCTGGCATGAGTGATGTGGAGTTTCATCTTCAGAAGAGGAGATACTTTAGCTGAATAAACATGAATTTGCCAGTTGGTACCCATAAATTAGAGTTAAGGGGAACAGTAGTGCAAATTTGGCAATTTAGGGAACCACAGTTGATTCAAAAATGTGTGGTGGGGGGTAGTGGCAGGGCTAGACTGAGTCACAAATCATTTACAAAGTGCACTGAATGAAGGAAGGAAGAAAAGGAATTAGGACAGGGATTAAGTGATTTGTCTCTACCAAATGAAAGAATCAATATGCACAACAAAATCTAAGCAGCACGGTTACCCACAGCATCCCAAATCCTTTTTATTTTTGCCTTAGATCTGCCTCAAATAATAAGACATTACTATTAAAACATTAATGTTTAACATTAAAAATCCAACAAACAAAAGGCTGTCTCCAGCACCGGGCTTCTCCCAGCATAGACACAGCTGATCCTTACAGCCAACTGGCCCGGAGGTCAATTCTTCCCAGTGATACCAACAACAATAAAGACTTAATTACAACAAGGCTGTACACACAGTCCACAAAGGGGTGCACCAAGAGTGTCCACCTCAGGTAACTGGGGAAGCAGACCCACTGGGCCATATTGGAAACCTAGCACAAATATCTACCTTACCAACTCAGGGATTCAGTGAAAATGCGGGATCAAAGAATCAGATCACAAACGAAAGAAATGGAGGAAAACAAAAGACTGGATATAGAATTCAAAACCACGGTTATAAGACTTTTTAAGAATATCCTAGAAAAGGCCGATAAATATAACGAGACCCTCGAAGATATGAAAAAGGACCAACTAGAAATTAAACATACACTGACTGAAATAAAAAATATTATACAGAGACCCAGAAACAGAATAGAGGAACACAAGAATCAAGTCAAAGAATTGAAATACAAAGAAGCAAAAAACACTCAACCGAAAAAGCAAAAAGCAAAAAAAAAAATCCAAAAAGTTGAAGATAATGTAAGAAGACTCTGGGACAACTTCAAGCGTACCAACATCAGAATTATGGGGGTGCCAGAAGAAGAGAGAGAGCAAGATACTGAAAACCTATTTGAAGAAATAATGACTGAAAACTTCCCCCACCTGGTGAAAGAAATAGACTTACAAGTCCAGGAAGCCCACAGAACCCCAAACAAAAGGAATCCAAAGAGGACCACACCAAGACACATCATAATTAAAATGCCAAGAGCAAAAGACAAAGAGAGAATATTAAAAGCAGCAAGAGAAAAACAGTTAATTACCTACAAGGGAGCACCCATACGACTGTCAGCTGACTTCTCAACAGAAACTATGCAGGCCAGACGGGAGTGGCAAGAAATTTTCAATGTGATGAATAGCAAGAACCTACAACCAAGATTACTCTACCCAGCAAAGCTATCATTCAGAATTGAAGGGCAGATAAAGAGCTTCACAGATAAGAAAAAGCTGAAGGAGTTCATCACCACCAAATCAGTACTATATGAAATGCTGAAAGGTATTCTTAAAGAAGAGGAAGAAGAAAAAAGTAAAGAGAAAAAATTATGAACAACAAATACATATCTATCAACAAGCCAACCTAAAAATCAAGTGAATTAAAAACCTGAGGAGCAGAATAATCTGGTGAATATAATAGAATCAGGGGCATAGAAAGGGAGTGGGCTGATAATTCTCAGGGGGAAAGGGGTATGGGGGGGTTCATGAAGAGAATGGACAAAAATCATACACCTATGGATGAGGACAGTGGGGGGGAGGTAAGGGCAGAAGGTGGGGTGGGAAAGGGGTGGAGGGGAGCTATGGGGGGAAAAAGGAGAAATAATTGTAATAATCTGAATAAAGATTTATTTAAAAATAAAATAAAATAAATAAAATAAAATAAAATTCTTAGCTTTACATGCAAAAAAAAAAAAAAAAATCCAACAAACAAAAAACAAAAGCCTATTCAGAATGTTGCACAACCGTCTTTGTGTGGGAAGAGGTTAGACACTGGGGCACAAAGGAAGGTGTATGTACAAAATCACCATTTCTTCCAATGTAGCTCCACCTCTGAAAGTGGAACAGGAAGGAGGCCCATTTCAAGGAAAAGAAAAGAACTGGTTTCTCTGTTTTCAAAGAACTATTTCTGCCAACAGAGTGGATTCTTCTAAGGAATCCTTTTTGGGCAGAAGATGGAAGAAAACTAAGAACCATTAGGGAGCTCTTGCTCTTGGAACTTCTGCATTGTGAAGGTTGTCCAGTTAGGGCACCAAGGACTCAGTCCCATTCACTAAGCATTGTTCATTCATTCAGCACATTTGCATGACACCTTTGAGTGAACTATGATGTCCGGTGCCATTGGGAGTAAAAGATAAAGGTTCTTGTCCTTTTCTCTTCCCCTGCCCCCCACCATCTGACACTTAAACAGAGCACATCGTACACAAGTATAGAGTCTTCTGTTTGATCCTCAATACCTACAACTGTAAAATGAGGATAATCACAGGTACAGTACATCATCACTGTGAGGATTAAATAAGATGGCTCATGGGAAAGCTTTATGCAAACATTTGTAATAGGATGAAAATTTATTCAAGGTGAATGTCCTTGGACTTTAAAGAAGAATTGATCAAAGTGTGTTGGTTGGAATACTAATACCCCGGGATTGTAAGAGGCATTTCTCAAGAAGAGATTTGTGTGGTCTCTAGGGAAGGTAAAACTCAACCCTCTTAGTGTTCCTGACTAGAAATTAGAATTAAATTGACATAGACAGATGAACAAGAGCAAAGCATACAGATCTTTACATGTACAGGGGAGCAACCGTAGGAAATTGAAGGCCCAAAGAGGCAGTTAGAGCTGGACATTTATATACCAAGGTGGACAAAGAGTAGTAAGTAGTGAAAATGCACCAAGAACGGGGGCTTGAGTTCTGGTAGTTAACACACTGCGGACCAGTAGTTTCATTGCTAGCTTTACCCAGTGGCCAGATAAGTTTCTATTGAACGAGTACAAAAAACGTTTCACGTGAAGGTTAAAGGCATGCTTTAAAATTAAATACCCATTGCATGTGAAGTTATTTATTACATGTTCTTACAAGCTAATATCTTTCTAAAATATGATACTTTGTAAAACAGTGTAATATGGAACGAGAATTCTCGTGATCTGTCCGCAATGCGTTAATTGTGAAGTGACTAGGACTATAAGGGTCAGTTTAACAAGGTTTCTGTAGATTTCCCTCATCCTTGACTTCCTTCTCTGGTGATCGGAATGTTTCTTTCCTTCGGGTATAGGGAGGGCATCTTTCACCTGGAGTTTCATTTGCCTCCAGGAAGAAAAAGGAAGACAAGCATGCCCTTCTTGCATCTGAAGTTTTTCAAGTGCTTTTAACTCTAAGTATTTCTTGTGCCACAGTGACATGTTTTGGGTTGGCATAGTCTGCCACCCTTCAGGTCAAACACATTTGGGAAATGCAGGATGACACAAAGTAAAACACAGTTTTCAGTCCTCTAAATGCTTCATCCGTTTCAAGGAGAGCAACTATATTGTGTTTTTCCCCCAGATCAGTGGTCGGCAAACCGTGGCTCGCAAGCCACGTGCAGCTCTTTGGCCCCTTGAGTGTGGCTCTTCCACAAAATACCACGGCCCGAGCAAGTCTATTTTGAAGAAGTGGCGTTAGAAGAAGTTTAAGTTTAAAAAATGTGGCTCTTAAAAGAAATTTCAATCGTTGTACTGTTGATATTTGGCTCTGTTGACTAATGAGTTTGCCAACCACTGCCCTAGGTCAATCTGACCTTGGATTCTATACCCACACCACCCCACCACCCACCCCACACCCCACATGACCTAGAGATGAACAGAACCCACTTTGGAAAAGACTGCTCTCCAGGAAGAAAAGTATTACCTTTATTTCAAGTTATAACCCATTGGCTTCTCAAAAAGCTGAGCTTTTCGCCTACAGATAGGAATTCATTCAGCAGCGTTACAGGTAGAGTTAAGATCTCCACCATGGGAGGCCAAAAGGACAAGGGCCAGTCAGCTCCTCGCCAGGGCCTTAGAGTCCAGCATAGAATGGGGACAGGGCCATTGTAGGGGAGACCTTTAGCATTCCTTTCAGCGTACCCACTGCTGAAACCACAAAACCAAAGTGAAGAGATGCGGCTGATTCTCAAGACTTTATAGTTAGGAATAAACACGAAGTCTAGTGACTAAGAAAAGGTTCTATGCTTCCAAAAAAAAAGGTGCAGAAGCATCTCTGACAAGAGAGACTGCTCCTTCCTTCACTATTCCAAGAGGTTCATCAGGCCCGTGCTGTCCCCTAGTCCCCTTCTTTAACTCTGTTCTGATCCCTCAAAACACTCCAAACTCTGCCTGGCTTCATCTCAGACCTTTCCAACAGGAGTAGCTGAGAGTTGGGGCTTGAAGAGGCCAAGAATGGGGGAGGGGGAGGGGGGGGAGGATAAAATAATGAGTGGACGGCGCAGGCGCAGTGCGCTCAGGTACCCTGGCCTGCAACTCGCCGGCCCCGCCCACCCCGCCTCGGCGCGCACCTCGGGAGGGGAGAGGCGGGGAGGACACGGGAACCGGGCGGGACCTGGGGCGCTGGGGCGCGAGGTGACCCGAGTCACATTCCCTTGGGGCGGCGACGGCAGAGCGCCCATTGCCCGGAGCAGGTAACCCGCCGGGGCGGCCGCGGAGTGGAGCAGGGCGCCCCGAGAGCCTCGCGCAGAGACGCCGGCCCGGCGGGGAGGGAGCCGGGGCTCAGGTGCGCTGTCGGGGCGCTTCCCGGGCGAGCGTGGCGCGGGGTCCAGTGGCTGCTGCCTTGGACTCCGGGGTCGGACTCGCGGGGTTTGGGGGGCGAGGGTGAGAGCGTCCCGGGCCCAGGGTCCAGCGAGCGGACCCCTCGCCCCCTGCCCCGCGGGCTGAGTTTGCTGCGACTGTTCTGCACGTTTTTTTTTTTTCCGTCTCTAACTTTTTTTTCTTTTAATGTCGCCTTCTTTGGGGCCCCGGGTGACTGTTCCTGAGCGTCCTCAGCGACGCTTGCTCCCCGGAGGCCGGGGTGGGTGTGGGGGGGTGGGGTGGGGGAGCTTAGGGTCCCGTACAGCCAGGATCACGTGGCCTGGCGGGCACTGGCTCCCTGTGAGCTGGTGAGCTGTGGGGATCCCCGGGGCTGGAGGGAGGGAGACCCCAGCCCGGGCCCTTTCTGAAGCCGCGAAGGGGTGTTAAAATTCCATTTTCCTATGGTTTTTGCAAAGCACGAGTTATTCACCCAGCTAGATTTTAGATTTGTCATCTAGTTCTTCCACCTTGTTTTCTTTGCTCATGCTATGGATGGAGTGTGGAGTATATTGCACACAGACGTCAGGTATAGTAGGTAAGATAGATGCCAAGTCAAAAAAGTTTAGAATATTTAAAATACAGCATGAGAAAGGATTGCTTTTGTATTTAAAATATTATACTGATTCTAACTCCAGGTGGGCAGTTAATAGAGTTGTGTGTGTGTGTGGGGGAGGCTTGAAAATATTGAGAGTTAATAACAACACTCCTATTTACCAATTTAATACTTTGTGATGTTATGTTATCATGGTTAAAAAATGTTGTTTTAGTAGGAAATGTTGATTTTACTTGCTTTTGAGAGCTGGAATTCGAAATTTGCTTTTTAAATTATCTTTTGTATTTTGTAGTTTTTGCTAATGAGAATGAGTTACCTTCATAACTGAAGGAAAAGACATCATAAAATATTTGCTCTTTTTTAACCCTTTAAGAAAAAAAAATTTAAATGTCTTTTTTTGGCTCCTCTTGAGTTATAATAAATAATTAATTTCATAAATTTAATTTACAAATAAACCTAACACATTGATAGACTGATTCAGGTTGAGAGAAAATGAGTTTGAGATTCTTGCAAGACATCTGGCATTGCTGTCCAGCGGGCCTCCTATATAATAAAGAGCTAATATGCTAATTAGATGGAACTGACGAAGCCGGGGCTGTGAGGCTGAGCCCCTTGCATGAATTACGTGCACCGGGCCTCTAGTTTTAATAGATTGGTGTGGGGATTTTCTGAAGTCAGGAGCAGAGTTGTAGAAGTTGGAAGCATCTGGATTGTGGAAGTTAATTCTGTGAGAGTGGAAGAAACCATTCAAATAAGCAGAGTAAGAAGAGAGGAAGATCAAGGATGGGAAGTACCGATATTTAAGTGATAGGTAGACAGTGAAGGAAACCGAGAAGCGGTCAGGGAAGGAGTGAAACCAGCCACAGAGGCGTCATGGAAACCGGGAGAGGGACGAGGATTAATGAGAGGAATCTCAGAGCCAAATGAGTCAGAAGAATCAGGAAGATAGGAGCTGATAAAGTGCCTGTTGGCTTTGCTGATAAGGAGGGGGTCACCAAACATAATTTCAGTAAAATGATGCGGATGGAAGCCAAATATGAATGAATTTGAGGAGTAAATAGAAGATGAAATAAAGATAGAGACTATTGAGTCCTTATTTTGAGAAACAAAGATTGGAAGTGACAGAGTGGTAGAAGGCAGTTTATAGTCAGACTGGAAAGAATAGAAGGGAAATACCTTTATGTTAAAGTGTATCTCACAGCACTGTTCCTCTCTCATGGCGAAGAAGCAAAAGCGGAGAACAAGTAGCCAAGCACATATTTTGGTCTGTTGGGTGCAAATGCTGTTATCAGTGTACAAGTCATACTGTAGCCAACTATTGGGTAGTATTTCACCTGAGTACATTGACACTCCCAACTTACTTTTTTAAAAATGTTATTGTTGACAGTATTACAGATGTCCCCCATTTCCCCCTCCTTTGCCCAACTTACTTTTAAAAAAATATTGATTTCAGAGAGGAAGGCAGAGGGATAGAGAGAGATAGAAACATCAATGATGAGAGAGAATCATTGACCAGCTGCCTCCTGCACGGCCCTTCCTGGGGATTGAGCCCACAACTCGGGCATGTGCCCTGACCAGGAATCGAACCATAACCTTCCCGTTCATCGATCAACGCTCAACCACTGAGCCATGCCAGCTGAGCTGCCCAACTTTTAACTCATGCGACTCTTTCATGTATATCTCAGTGACTCTTCTAAAATTCTTACGGGGAAATCATGTTCTTACTAAATCAGAATCCATGAGGGATACATCAGTTAGGGCCTTTGCTTCAATAATTATTATACATTTGAGAGAAAATGCTCTTTGATTAAAATGTCTTTGTAAAGAGTTCCGCTTCAATCTCCATTGAACGTTTAATTTTTTTGTTGTTATTCAGATGAGTAGTTTTATATGTATCTTACTTAGGAATATGCAAAACATGGTTAAAGTGGAAAAGGCCAATAATGAAGGGTCACATCAAGGTTGTAGAGCACCTGGAACTCTCATACTCCGCTAGTAGTAGTGTGAATCGGTACAGCCATTTTACAGAACTTCCTAACAGTATCTACTAAAGCGAAATATATGCATAAATTATGCCCAAAGTATACCTGGCGAATTCTAGAAAATGCCAATTAGTGTAAAGTATAGAAAACAGACCAGTGGTTACTCGGGGATAGGGGCAAGGGAAAGGAAGGGGGGATGAGGAAACGTTGGGGGATGGGGGATGTATTCATTTTCTTGATTGTGAAGATGCTTTCATCAATGTATACATAATGTCTGACTCACTTAATTGTACATTTTAAATACGTGCAATTTACTGTAAGTCCATTGTACCTCAATAAAGCTATAAAGAAGAGTAAATAATAATAAAAAAAGAGAGTGGAAGAAAACACACCATTTAAGAAGAAATATACAGTTGACCCATGAACAGAGTAGGGCTTAGCAGTGCCCACCGCTCATGCAGTTAAACATCCAGATATGAATTTGACCCCTCCAACACTTAACTGCTAATAGCCTCCTATTGCCTTATTGATAACATTAACAGTAAATTAACAAACACATGTACGTTATGTGTATTAGATACTGTATTCTTATACTAAAGTCAGCTAGAAAACAAATTTTATGAAGAAAATCATAAGGAAAATGCTTCACAGTATTATTGAAAAAAATCCATGTATAAGTAAACTCATGCCATTCAAAACTGGTGTTGTTCAAGGATCAGTTGTCTTTATTTCTTTAAATATTGTAGTCATTTCAGAATGATGGAATTACTGATATTTTTCATTTCCTTCATATAGTCCTCTATATTTTTCATATTTTCTGTCACAGCCATGTATCTACCTAATTTTTAAATGAGAAATTTCACCCACAGATTTAGAGAATACAAATAAAATAAAATTCCCTGTACCCATATTATACTTTAGAAATAATACATAGTCAATATTTTTGAAGAACTGATTGTATCTTTATCCCTGATTGTCTCTCTCTTTCCACGCTCCTTGATGTATTATTCAGTTGTCTATTCTATCACTTTTTGGGGGCACACATTTGTGAGCTTCATCCATGTTGATGTGTTTGTTTGCTTTTTATTGCTGTATGTCATTCATGGTCTGACTATACCACTGTTTTACCCATCCTCCTGTTAATGGAGATTTGGGGGAGTTTTCAGCAGTCTTTTTTAAATTTAATTTTTATTTTTTGTCATTAAAAGCCGACTTGTTATTACCATTCTAATTCATGTCCCTGTGTCCACCCACAAGAATTTCCCTAGCTTTTTGCCTAGGAGTGGAGTCGTGGCTCTTCAGTTTTGCTAGATAGTACTGAATTGTTTTATAAAGTGGCTGTACCAGTTTACACTCCCACAGTGGTTAAGGGTTTGCTTTGTTCCCTTTCTCAACCACATTGAGACAATGTACAGTTTGTGCAGTCTTCGTACTTAACCTGATTTTTTTCTTTTCAACTATCTGGTGGGTGAGAAATGGTACCCCATTGGGAGTTTAATTTATATTTCCTTAATTACTAATGATATTGATCCTTTTATAATTCCTCTTCTATGGGACGTCGATATACGTCTTTTGCCTAGTTTTTGTTGTTTTTAAAAATCTTTTAAAAATTGATTTCTAGAAGTCTCTTTATATGTATATTCTTTATATATATACTAGAGGCCCGATGCACGAAATTCATGCAAGAGTGGGCCTTCCTTCTCCCTGCTGCCGGCACCGGCTTCCCTCTGGCTCCCAGACTTCCCTCGCAGCCCCGGCTTCGTCCAGGCTAATGAGCATATTACCCTTCTAGGTACTAATCCCTTGTCGCTTATACATGTGGCAAATACCTTTTTCCTAGTAAGTAGCCTGTCTTCCTACTTTCTTTATAGTGGTTTTCGATGGGCATATTCAGTGGTTTCATGGAGTTGAATATGTCATCTTTCTCCTTACATTTAGTGCTTTTGGCATCTTATTTAACACATCTTTCCCTTCCCTGAGGTCATAAAGATATAGTCGATATTTTCTTCTAAAAGCTTTAAAATGTTGCTGTTCATATTTATGTCCTTAATCGTGTAAACATGATTTTTATATAATGTGAAGTGGAGGGATCTAGGTTACTTAATTTTTATTTTTTGCCATATGGCTAATCTTTTTACCAGTATTTTTTAACTGAATATTCTGTTTTTCCTCTTATTGATCTGTGTCATATGTCAAGTTCCCATATGTGTGTATGTTTCTGCTGTTTTTTCCCTTAGGTTTCTTTGTGTACCTTTGCTGCAATCTTACTTTAGTTGTATACAGAGCCTCACTACCTAAGAGAACAAATCACCCACCCATGCTTCTTTTAAAACGTTTTATTGTAGTATAACGTGTTATTTAAGTCTTAAGTATCTCTACAGTAATCCCCCAAGCTCACAAGTAACACTGAAATTAGACTTTCAGACTGTCTTTAGTTTTTGCAAATCCTGTCCTAACTCATTAGAGTTAATTTTAACTTGAAAAGCAAATACAGGATTTTCACTTTGGGGGGATATAGTTAAGATATTTGGAAAAATGTTCTTACTGGAAATAGCCAAGAATGCTGTATTAAAAAAAAATTAAGTGGTAGTTAGGAATTGATATGTCAAAATATAAGAGAAAGCTGAAACTCTGAAAGACTGAAGAGGATATTTGCTCACCTGGGTGGTTGAGGGGGGGTTACTTGATTGGCTTTGAGTAAGAACTTGGTGGATTTGCAGGGTGGGAGGCATACTTACGAGTCAGCACAGGGCTCAGTCAAGGTTCGCTAACCAGAGACTGTCTGCCCATAATTCTAGGATCCCAAGTGTCTGCTTTCATGTAAAGGATGAAAACTCAGCCTACCTTCTTCAAGGATCTGCAGTGAAAGTTGCCTTGATGCCCAGTAAATCAGGGGGATAAGAAGCCCATCCTTGCCCTGACCCGTTTGGCTCAGTGGATAGAGCGTCGGCCTGCGGATTAAAGGGTCCCAGGTTCAATTCCGGTCAAGGGCATGTACCTTGGTTGCGGGCACATCCCCAGTAGGGGGTGTGCAGGAGGCAGCTGATCCCAGGTTCAATTCCGGTCAAGGGCATGTACCTTGGTTGCGGGCACATCCCCAGTAGGGGGTGTGCAGGAGGCAGCTGATCGATGTTTCTCTCTCATCGATGTTTCTAACTCTCTATCCCTCTCCCTTCCATTCTTTGAAAAATCAATAAAATATATTTTTTTTTAAAAAAGAAGCCCGTCCTTAGGAAACTGCAACCACCAGACCATGGGAGAAATTCACATCACAGTGGTGGTCATAAAAAATGTCAAAATGTGAATTTTTAAAATACATGTTTTTGGGAGATATAATGCTTTTACCATAAAATTCACACCATAAAAGTGTACAATTTAGTGGGTTTTCTACCCACAAAGTTGTGCAACCATCACCGCTATCTAATTCCAAAACGTTTTCATGACCCTGGAAAGAAACCATGTACCCATCAGCAGTCACTCATTTCTTCGCTTCCCCCAAGCCCCAGGCAGTCACTGATACACATTCTGTCTCTGGATTGCTCATTCTGGGCATCTCCTATGAATGAAATCATATAATATGTGGTCTTTTGTACCTTGCTTTGTTCACTTAGTGTAATGTTTTTGAGGTTTATTCATGTTGTTGCATAAATCAGTACTTTATTCCTTTTTACACCTGAATAATATTCCATTGTATAAATATACTACATTTTGTTTTTCTATTCATTAGTAATGGACAGTTGGGTTGTATCTACTTTTTGGCTATTATGAACATTTGTGTGGAAATACATTTTTCAATCTTATAGGTATATTTAGGAGTGGAATTCCTGGGTCATATGATAACTCTGTGTTTAAGTTTTAGAGGCACTACCAAACTGTTTTTCTTTTATTATTTATTTAAAATTTCTACTTAATTTTATTTTCAAATCTTGAATTTCTTCCAATTCCTCAGAATTACTTTTTTCCTTTTAATTGAATTTATTGGGGTGACACTGGCTAACAAAAGTATACAGGTTTCAGGTGCACAATTCTACAACACATCATCTGTACACTGGATTGTGTGTTCACCACTCCAAGTCAAGTCTCCATCCATCACCAGCTACCAAATTGTTTTTTCAAAGCAGCTGCACCATTTTTCATTCCCACCAACAACGTATGAGGGTTCCAGTTTCCGCACATCCTTGCCAACACTTTATTTTTTTTAATATTTTTTATTGATTTCAGAGAGGAAGGAAGGGAGAGGGATAGAGAGCTAGAAACATTGATGAGAGAGAACCATCAATCAGCTGCCTCCTGCACACCTCCTACTGGAGATGTGCCTGCAACCAAGTTACATGCCCCTGAGCGGAATCAAACACGGGACCTTTCAGTCCGCAGGCTGACGCTCTATCCACTGAGCCAAACCGGTTAGGGCAGCCGTGGGCAAACTATGGCCCGCAGGCCGGATCCAGCCCGTTCGGCTGTTCTGCGGCCCGATCCAGCCCGTTCGGAGCCGAAAGAGCGGAGGGTTCTCTTGCTCTCCCCTCCGCTCCTTTACTTTGAATTTATATTAGTTCACACAAACACTCCATCCATGCTTTTGTTCCGGCCCTCCGGTCAGTTTAAGAACCCATTGTGTCCCTCGAGTCAAAAAGTTTGCCCACCCCTGGGGTAGGGCAACACTTTATCTTTTTTACTGTATCCATCCTAGTGTGTGTCAAGTGGTATCTCATGGTGTTTCCGGTTTGCATTTCCATAATGACTAATAATGTTGAGACCTTTTCATGTGTTTATTGGCCAATTTCCATCTTCTTTGAAGAAATGTCTATTCACATCCTTGGCCCATTTTAAAATTGGTTATTTGAATGGGAGTGGGGGGGGCAATGAGGGGATATGGACACATGTAATACCTTAATCAATAAAAAAATTAAATATAAAAAAACTGGGTTATTTATGAAAGCATGAAGTTAAAATCATCTGTAAGCAAATGCAAATATTTTCTGTAGGAGTATACTTGCATTTTTGATTTCAAGTTTTGAAGTCAGTGAATAATTTATTGTCAAAAATAACCCAAGTACACAAGGAAATAAGACAACCTGAACAAGAATCAGCAGAAACAATAGGTAACTAGAAGTAAACTTATAAAAGCTTTATGTATTGGAATTACCAGTCACAGATTATTAAAACAACTACAATGGGCTATTTTACATATGTAATAGACAAGTTTAAAAAACAGATGCAGGGAGAAGGAGGCTTAAAAGTGACAGAGATACAGAGCTGGTTAAAAAAGAACATTGTAATTGCTATTCATGAAAAATGCAGTAATAAAAAATCAAAATTCATTTGTTGAGTTTAACCACTGATTAGGCAATTAAGCAAACCCCAAGAATCAATGAACTAGAATATAGGTCAGAATAAATCATTCAGAACACAGCTCAAAAAGACAAAGGGAAAAGAGAAAAATTAAGAGACATGGAAATTAGAATGATCAGAATGAGAAATTATAGTGAGAAAGTCTAATAAATTGAGAATAGGCAAAGCAATATTTAAAAAGAGAATGAATGAAGATTTTTAGTATTGGAAAATCTACCAGTACTGGTGGAAAAACATCAATCCACAGATAGGTTATTCCTTGATTACTGAGTAGTATTTCATTGTATAGACTTTATATAATTTGTTTATAACCTGTTGATGGAGATGTGATAGCTTTTTTACTGTTTCAAATAGAGCTGCTATGAACAGCAGTGTACACGTCTTTGTGTGGATATAGGATTTCTTTTTCGTTGAGTATATTTACCCAAGGAACTGAATGTCTAGATCATATGGTAGATGTATGTTTAAGTTAAGAAACTGCCAAACCATTTTATATTGCCACCATTAAAATATGAGAGTTCTACTTGTTCTGCACAGTTGTAAGCATGTGAATGGCCAGTCTTTGCAATTTTATCCTTTTTAATAAGGGTATAGTACTATCTCATTGTAGTTTTAATTTGCATTTTCCTAATGACTAAGAAGTGTTGAACATACTTTCATGTGCTATTTTGTGCTATTTTGTCTACTTATATATTTCTTTGGAGAAGTGTCTATTCAAATTATTTGCCTGTTTTAAAATTGTGATGTTTTTCTTTTATTATTGAGTTGTAATAGGCCTTTATATATTCTGGATATAAGCTCCTTCTTGGATTTATGATTTGCAAATATTTTCTCCCAGTCCCTGAGTTGCTTTTCACTTTCTTGATGGTGTCGTTTGAAGCACAAAGTTTTAAATTATGATTACATTTAATATATCAAAATTTTCCTTTATTGCTATGCTTTTGGTGTCATATCTAAGAAATCAGTGCCTAATCCATGTTTACAAAGAATAATTCCTTCTGTGTTTTCTTCTAGGAGTTTTGTAATTGTAGCTCATATATATAGGCCATCAGTTTTTTTAAAATAAATTTTTATTGTTCAGATTATTACACTTGTTCCTCTTTTTTCCCCCATAGCTCCCCTCCACCCGGTTCCCACCCCACCCTCTGCTCTTACCGCCCCCCCCCCACTGTCCTCATCCATAGGTGTACGATTTTTGTCCAGTCTCTTCCCGCACCCCCACACCCTATTTCCCCTGAGAATTGTCAGTCCACTCCCTTTCTATGCCCCTGATTCTATTATATTCACCAGTTTATTCTGTTCATCAGATTTTTTATTCACTTGATTTTTAGATTCACTTGTTGATAGATATGTATTTATTGTTCATAATTTTTATCTTTACCTTTTTCTTTTTCTTCCTCTTCTTAAAGAATACCTTTCAGCATTTCATATAATACTGGTTTGGCAGTGATGAACTCCTTTAGCTTTTTCTTATCTATGAAGCTCTTTATCTGACCTTCAATTCTGAATGATAGCTTTGCTGGGTAGAGTAATCTTGGTTGTAGGTTCTTGCTATTCATCACTTTGAATATTTCTTGCCACTCCAGTCTGGCCTGCATAGTTTCTGTTGAGAAATGAGCTGACAGTCGTATGGGTGCTCCCTTGTAGGTAACTAACTGTTTTTCTCTTGCTGCTTTTAAGATTCTCTCTTTTTCTTTTGCTCTTGGCATTTTAATTATGATGTGTCTTGGTGTGGTCCTCTTTGGATTCCTTTTGTTGGGGTTCGCTGCGCTTCCTGGACTTGTAAGTCTATTTCTTTCACCAGCTCAGGGAAGTTTTCTGTCATTATTTCTTCAAATAGGTTTTCAGTGTCTTGCTTTCTCTCTTCTTCTGGCACCTCCATAATTCGGATGTTGGTACGCTTGAGGTTGTCCCAGAGGCTCCTTACACTATCTTCAACTTTTTGGATTCTTTTTTCTTTTTGCTTTTCCAGTTGAGTGTTTTTTGCTTCTTTGTATTTCAAATCTTTGACTTGATTCTTGCATTTCTCTGGTCTGCTATTGGGTCTCTGTATAATATTTTTAATTTCAGTCAGTGTATGCTTAATTTCTAGTTGGTCCTTTTTCATATCCTCGAGGGTCTCACTAAATTTATCGGCCTTTTCTAGAAAATTCTTGAAAAACCTTATAACCGTGGTTTTGAACTCTATATCCAGTCGTTTGCTTTCCTCCATTTCTTTCATTTGTGACCTGTTTCTTTGTCTCTGCATTTTGGCTGCTTCTTTGAGTTGATAGAGTGGCTTTGTGTGCTAGGTGTCCTATAGGGCCCAGTGGCTCAGCCTCCCCAGTTACCTGAGGAGGACACTCTTGGTGCACCCCTTTGTGGGCTATGTGCACAGTTTTGTTGTAGTTAAGCCTTGATTGTTGTTGGTATCACTAGGAGGAATTGACCTCCAGGCCAATTGGCTGTGAGGATCAGCTGTGTCTACGATGGGAGAACTTCTGTGCTGGAGACACCCTTATGAGACAAGACTTGCTTCAGTGGGGCTTTGGTGCTCACTGAGTCTGCCCCCTGAGTGTGTCCCTTATGGATCTGAGGAATTGTAATCTGGATGGTCCCACTCTGACCCCTGGGTACACTGGCTCTTGGCTCTCCAAGGAGGTGTTAATTTAGCTCTGCCTGAGGCCACCCAGCAGGAGCTACAGAGAGATCTGCATATTTCTCTTCTTTGTTTGGGGTTTGGAGGTGCCCAGATGAGGCCCAGCTGTGAAGCAATGCAAGCTGCTGTGGGGCCTTGGGCCGTCTTTTGGATGTTCTGGGTCTCACTGACTCAGCTGCCGTTGGTTAGGTAAGTTTAGAATTCAAAGGACCAGGCCATTCATATGCAAAAGCCTCTGCGCACAGCTTGGATGGGGCAGAGTCTCAGAGCGGAGCAAACAGCAATGACTTCGTGAGGCGGGATCTCAGGGCGGAGCAAACAGCAATGGCTTCCCGTCAGCCCTGTCCTAAGAGGCCCCTGGGTCTTAACGTCCCACGGTAATTGCTGCAAGCACCTCTGAGAGAAAGCCGCCCTCGAGTTTCGCCCGCTGCCAGACAGTCCAGTTTCTCCCCGAATGAGTCTGGGTCCCCAGAGTCTCGCCCGGAACTGGAGTTCAGAGCATTTGGGAGCTTTGGTCTCCCTCCCGCTTGAAATAGCCAGCCGCATACTCAGTTGCCAGCCCTTGCACGCGCCTCCGTACCTCTGCCTTTCACAGCTCCTCTGAGTCTCAGTGTGCTTTTTCCTTCCTTCTAGTTGTAGAATTTCCACTCAGCCAGCCTTCCTGTGGTTCTGGATGATGTCTGTTTTGTCTTTTAGTTGTAGTTTTGAAATTGTTGTGTGAGGCAGCAGTTCAGGTGTTTACCTATGCCGCCATCTTGGTTTCTCCTAGGCGATCAGTTTTGAGTTAATTTTTATGTGCAGTATGTGGTAGTTATCCAGTTTCTTTCTTTACTTTTTTTGTTGTTTGCATGTGGATATCCAGTTGTCCCAGCACCATCTGTTGTAAAGACTATTCTTTTCTCTTTAAAATTTCTTGGCACCTTGTTAAAAATTGATTGACCATAAATGTAAGGGCTTATTTTTAGGCTCTCATTTTTATTTCATTGATTCATATGTTTCCTTATGCCAATATCACAGCCTTAATTATTTTAGCTTTGTAGTAAATTTTGAGAAGTATATCTTCCAACTTTGTTCTTTTTTTCAAGATTGTTTTGGCTGCTCTGTGTCTTTTGCATTTCCATATGAATTTTAGGATCTCTCTCTAGAAAGAGGCTGGAAGGGATTATGTTAAGTCTGTAGAAAATTTGGGGAGTGTTGCCATCTTAATAATATTATATCTTCCAACCTGTGAACATGGGATATCTTTTCATTTACTGATGGCTTCTTTAATATCTTTCAATAATATTTTATAGTTTTCAGTGTACAAGTTTTTCACTTCTCTTTTTAAAGTATTCCTAAATATTTCAGGGTTTGTTTTAGATGTTTTTATGAATGGAATGGATTACTTCATTTCAGTTTTAGATTGTTCATTTTTAATGTATAGAAATACAGGTTGGGACAAAAGTAGGTTTATAGTTGTTCAGATGGAAAATAATACAATAAATAATAATCCTATCTAATGAAAGAGTAATATGCAAATTGATCATCACTCCAACACACAAGATGGCTGCCCCCATGTGGGCACAAGATGGCTTCCACAAGGTGGCCAGCAGGGGAGGTCAGTTGGGAGGGACCAGGCCTGTAAGGGAGAACAGTTGGGGGCTATCAAGCCTGCAGGGGAGGGCAGTTTGGGGTGACCAGGCTGGCAGAGGAGGGAAGTTGGGGGCAACTGGGCCTTCAGGGAAGGGCAGTTGGGGGGGACCCAGGCCTGCAGAGGAGAGCAGTTGGGGGGGACCAGGCCTGCAGGGGAGGGCAGTTAGGGGTGACCTGGCCTGCAGGGGAGGGCAGTTAGGGGCAAACAAGCTGGCAGGGGAGCAGGCATCAATCAAGCTGGCAGGGGAGTGGTAAGGGGGTGATCAGGCTGGCAGGAAGAAGTGGTTAGGGGCAGTCAGGAAGGCAGGCAGGCAAGAAGTTGGGAGCCAGCAGTCCTGGGTTGTGAGAGGGATGTCCGACTGCCCGTTTAGGCCCGATCCTACTGAGATCAGGCCTAAACGGGCAATCGGACATCCCTCGAGGGGTCCCAGATTGGAGAGGGTGCAGGCTGGGCTGAGGGACACCCCCTCCCCCATACACGAATTTCATGCACCGGGCCTCTAGTACAAGAATAAACTCTGTGTTTCACATACTCGCAACTGTAAGCCTACTTTTGCCTCACCCTGTAGAATTAATTTTTGTATATCAACCTTATGCTTTGAAAACTGCACGCAACTTGTTTATTGCTTCTACTACTTTTTAGTGGATTCCTTTGCTCTTTTTATTTGCAAGGTCAGGTTGTCTGTAAATAAAGAATTTTATTTCTTTGTTTCTTTATTTCTAGTACGTATGCCCTTTACATCTTTCTAGTCTAATTGTGCTGGCTGGAATCTACAGGACAGTGTTGAACAGAAGTTGGTGAGTAGACATCCTGGTCTTGTGCCTGGGCTCAGAGGGAAAGCATTCAGTCTTTCAGCAGCTACTGTGATGTTAGCTGTAGGTTTTTCATAGATGCTCTTTATTTTGTTAAGATTCTCTTCTATTCCTTGTTTGACCAGCTTTCTTCCTTCCTTCCTTCCTTTCTTCCTTCTTTCCTTCCTTTCTTCCTTCCTTCCTGCCTTCCTGCCTTCCTGCCTTTTTTTCAGCATGAAAGAGTATTGGAATTTTCAGATGTTTTTTTTAAAAATCTATTGAGATGATCATGTAGTTTTTGTTGATTACTTTATTATGTAACTAGAGGCTGGTGCACGAAATTCATGCACGGGGGGTGGGTCCCTCAGCCTGACATGCACCCTCTCCAATCTGGGAGCCCTCAGGGGAGCCCTCTCCAATCCAGGAGCCCTGATGGCTTAGGCCCACTCCCCGTGGTTCTCTGCTCTCCGCGGGACCTGGCCGCACTGCGCCCGCTGCCCAGAGGCTCTCCATGGCCCAGAGGCCCTCCGCGACCGGGGCAGGATGCTTGCCTTGTCGCCACAGCGACAAGGCAAGCATCCTGCCCCGGCCACTCCGCGCCCGCTGCCCAGAGGCCCTCCATGGCCGAGGCGGAACGCTTGCCTCGTAGCCACGGTGACGAAGCAAGCATTTCGCCGGGCCACTCACGCTGCCCGCTCTCAGTGGCTGCCCCCCTAGGACTGGGGGACTCCGGCGGGGCTGAGGGGACTCGGCGCTGCCACCTTGTGGCTATGGGCACCACCATCTTTGTGACAGAGTGACGGTTAATTTGCATATTACCCTTTTATGAGATAGGATGTATTACATGAATTGATATTCAGATGTTAAGACAGCCTTGAAATCCTAGGATAAGTCTCACTTGGTTATGATGTATAATTCTGCTTATACTAGAGGCATGGCGCACGAAATTTCATGCACAGGTATGGTCCCTAGGCCTGGCCTGCGATCAGGGCCATCTTCCCTGGCTGCCGGCAGCTGGCCCTGCCCCCTGCCACCCCCCACCCCCGTTCCCCATTCACCATCAGACCATCAGGTGATTGGAGCCTGCCAGCCGGGGGAAGAGACAGTGAGGTTGGCCGTTCCTGCCTGCTCGCTAGCCCCATCCCCTGACACTGGTCGCCCTCTGTGTGTGGGGCGACCAGAGGGCGGGGGCCTTGGCCTGGTGCCGCCCATGTCCGCCGCCACCCACCCACGGTTCCCTGTTTGCCATCGGGCGATCGGAACCTGCCGTCTGGGGGAAGGGACTGAGAGGTTGGCCAGTAGCTCCTGTGTTGAGCGTGTGCCTCCTGGTGGTCAGTGTGCATCATAGAAACCAGTCGTTCTGCCGTTCGGTCGATTTGCATATTACCCTTTTATTATATAGGATGTTTCTGGATTCAGTTTGCTAGTATTTTGTTGAGGATTTTTGTGTCTATATTCATGAGGGATATCCACCCTTTTACTATAAAATTATTTGTGTCTATATTTAAAGTATATTTCTTATAGCCAGCATATACTTGGGTCATGCTTTTTGATCCAGTCTTAACAATCTCTGCCTTTTAATTGGCATATTTAAAGCATTTACACTTAATGTGATTATTGACATAATTAGGTTTAAATGTATATTTTGCTATTTCCTATTCATCCCACCTGTTTTTGTGTTCCACCTGCTGTATAAATCTTGCTGTTTGCTTACTGTTCACCCCAGTTATTCTTTATCTCCTCCCCTTTTTTCTGCTTTCTGTTACATTAACATTTTTTTTCTATAATTCCATTTGATCAACTTTTTGGCTTATTAGTTAAACCCCTCTTTTCTTATTTAGTGGTTGCTTTACAGTTTACAAGGCATATCTTCAGCTTTGCAGACTGTTGTAGACACATTGTGTGCACAGATGCTGGCTGAGGTCGCCCACTGGTGTGGCAGGGCAGAATCAGCTTTGGAGAGGTCATCAGGGAAATGCTAGGGGGATGAACAGTATTCGCAAGGTTAATGGAGAGTCAGAAATGGCACCTGCCGGCATCAGACCAGTTAGGTGGAAAGAGAGTAAAACAATGGGAGGAAAGTGGTGCCCACCAGCACTTTGGACTCTGGAGAAAGATCCCTGCCCCTCCAGCACATGCCCTAAAGTTGGTCAATGTATCTATCACCTTCATATATGACACAGGTGCTTTTCAAACTGCTGCCTCCGTGCTGGAACTCAGAAAGAGCACACCTGGGTTTCCCACAGCCCTTTGGCTCACCCAGAGTAAGTCTTGCTGGTTTTCAAAGCCAGAGGCTCCTCTTACTGGTGCAGGTCCCCTAGGCTGAAGCTTGGACCCCTCGCTCTTGGTGGGGGACCTCTGTAATTGTGATATCCCTCCCACTGTGAGCCACCACATGGGGGCGGTTAGGGTGGGTCCTGACTAGGCTGAGCCTCTGCCCCTCCTGCCCGTCTCAGTGTGGCTTTTTCTTTATGTGTGTAGTTGTGGAAAATCTGTTCTGCTAGTCCTCAGGTCGTTTTCCGAGATAGCTGTTCTGTGTGTAGTTGTAGTTTTGTTGTCAGTGAGAGGAGGTGAGCTCAGGATCTTCCTAATTTGCCATCTCGAACCCAAAAGCCAGAGGGAGTCTTGTTCTTGAATGCCAATTTAACTTGTCCATGAAATGTGTCTTGTGATTGGTGCACTGTTCCTACAACAAATGTGTCTCCTAATACAGTCTTACATTTCTGGTAAATTTAACAGACTCCCTTTATTTTCAACATATCTTACTTGTGACTTAGATGGGGTTGCATGTATGTGTTACAGTGTTTAAGGTATATTTTTCTGTTAGTGTAATCCTGAGCATTAAGCTAACTCATAAAGTATGAAATTATTTGTTTATTGGCCCCATTATAAGGTATTTGGGTTCTAAAAGAATTGATTTGTAACCAGTGAATTTTTTTCACACTTTTTTTATGAGGGCCATTTTATGTTTCAAATTTTGCTTGGACATCAATTTAGATATATGAGGCTAAAGAGAAAATTGAGAGTGGGGATTTTCTTTTTTTCAGATTTAACACTGAGATTGTTCAATTCCATTTTTATTAACTTATAAGGAGCCCAGGTTATAAAAATTACAAATAGGAACAAAAATCTACCTTCCTCTAAATATTTGAACATCTTAAAAAGACAGATAATTTGATTTATTTAGTGATACCTAATGGCATTACGCACAATTATTTTAACTTGTTTTCTTTTCTACCAACAGATTAATATTAAAGTTGGAAGTGTGCATCTTTTGCTGGATATTGGAAATTGAGTGTAATGGCAACAGAATTTATAAAGAGTTGCTGTAGAGGATGTTTCTATGGTGAAACAGAAAAGCACAACTGTGAGTTTCATTTTATGACTTCAACAAACATTTATTTAATGTCCCCTTACTTGTGGCATTTTGTAATATAAAAATAAATGAGACATATTTCCTAACTGCACGAGGGAACACAGAAACATAAATATAAGGCACGCTAGGTAAATATTAAAATACCCGGGGTGTAGTGGAGAGAGATGAATTCAACCCAGGAGGCACCCTGGGCCAGTCCCACAAAGAAGGTGGCATTTGGTATGGAAGTATGAAGAGGATGTTAGCAAGCTGAGTGGGAAGAAGGAAGTGGATTAACGCTGGGTGTCCCTTACCTCCCCATCCTAATTCATTCATTTTAGGAATCAAATATCGTTCTATCGAACAAAGTGGGTCAGGGAAGCTAGCACAAGGAGAGTTGCTATCATGTTAGGGTCAGCGTACTGTTATATTTTATTTTGTGATTTGGTGAAGATTTTTGTAGACTTAAAGACCTAAATTTAGGTTTTTCAGAATTGCTTTATGTATTTAAGACTGATGTAACCATTAGTATTGACAAGAAGAATTGCTTTGTTGAGAGTAGTTTTAAATGACTAGATTTTACTTGAAAGTATTGTGAAATTAACTTCAAAATAAACTTGTTTTTCCATGTATGAACTCTTGTGGGAATGAGTCTTTAAAACCTCCTTTAACCATTACAATGTTAATATACTTTGGCAGTAGTATATTAACTTCTCGAATATTGGCTGGGCAGAATTAATGTAGAGTCCAGAAGTGCTTGGTAGGACCCAAGAGTAGTTTATGTATCAGCCGTTGCTTCTGAAATGATTGAATAAATACCAAAGCATGTTAGGTTTAGATTTTTATATATAAATCTGAATACATATTTGTGATATTTTTCTTTTTCTTTCCCTTCTTTTCTATGCAGTTTCTGTGGAAACTGACTTTAAAACAGCAGTCTCTAGTAGTCAAAATACCACCATCTGTGTACCTCCATTGGCTTCTGTTTGTGTAAAGCCTCAGGTTGGCTGTACTGAGGATTATTTACTTTCCAAGTTACCATCTGATGGCAAACAAGTACCATTTGTGGTGCCCAAGTTTAAGTTATCTTATATTCAGCCCAGGACGCAAGGAACTCCTTCACATCTAGAAGAACTTGAAGGTAAACAAGAAAATGCCAGGGTTTAAAAATCAGCATATAGACTTTCAATGTTGTTATTGCTCTGTTTAACATAAGGGTATATCTTTTACCCACAAATTTTACATTTTGCTTTTCGTGTTTTGCTCTTTCTGTAGAGGAACTTAACGTATAGTATTTTTCAAAGCTTTCATTATGAAATCTGACCATAATACAACACATTTGTATATATATTTGGCCTTTTTTAAAGGAATAATCTCTCTATATAAAAGGCTGAGTGACCAACTGTACATACGTCCAACCAACCGACTTGTACATGCGCTATACATATAAAGCTCTCACTGGCGCCAATCGCACGTGACTGACCGTCTGGTACATATGATGCACACTGGCAATTTAAAAATAAATGTTGACTCGCACATATGTAATATAAAAGTATGTTGTATTTTAATTTTATAATACTACTAGAGGCCTGGTGCATGAAATTTGTGCATGGGGGAGGGGAGGGGTGTCCCTCAGCCCAGCCTGCACCCTCTCCAATCTGGGACCCCTCGAAGGATGTCTGAGTGCCTGTTTAGGCCCAATCCTGGCTCCCAAACCACTCACCTGCCTGCCTGCCTGATTGCCCCTAACTGCTTCTGCCTGCCAGCCTGATCACCCTCTTATCACTCCGCTGCCAGCCTGATCGACACCTAACTGCTCCCCTGCTGGCCCAGTTGCCCCTAACTGCCCTCCTCTGCCGGCCTGGTCACCCCTAACTGCCCTCCCCTGCTGGACTGGTTACCCCAAACTGTCCTCCCCTGCAGGCCTGGTCCCCCCCAGCAGCCCTCCCCTGCAGGTCTGGTCACCCCCAACTGCCCTCCCCTGAAGGCCTGGGTCCCCCCCAACTGTCCTCCTCTGCAGTCCTGGTCACCCACAACTTCCCTCCTCTGCCAGCCCGGTCACCCCTAATTGCCCTCCCCTGCAGGCCTGATTGCCCCCAACTGCCTTCCCTTGCAGGCCTGGTCCCTCCCAACTGCCCTCCCCTGCCGGCCATCTTGTGACAGCCATTTTGTGTCCACATGGGGGTGGCCATCTTGTGTGTTGGAGTGATGGTCAATTTGCATATTACCTCTTTATTCTATAGTATATTATATATACTGTTTTGACATGTGATTTTTTGCAGTAATGTAATTTCCACACGAATCTTTCTTCTAATTAATTTCCTTTCAATGTGCACGAATCCGTGCACCGGGCCACTAGTATAATTATAATCAGTTATCCTTCATATGTCTAGAAGGAAAAAATAGAGGAATTATTCTGGATTTGATCAGTAAATAGAGAAGACATTCTGTCTACTATTTTCTAAAGTTTGGTGTAAAGAGAAATAAGAAAGCAATGAAGTAGTCTTTCTTCCTTCCCATTGTTCTTCACCACTATGCTCCTCAGTCTATAAATAACACTTGCCTGTCTAAATAGCTGCTTGAATGAGGTAGATTCATTGGCTTGAATTTTGGCTGATATTGTAGAGGTCAATGGACTAATGACGAGGAAACAACATGTAACTCTTGTATTTTAAAAATAATTTGTTCTAGTGGATTGAAACAGTCAGTCACAATGATTATTTTTTCTCAAAATTTTATTATGAAAAGTTTTCAAACACACAGAAAAATTGAAAGAATTTAATGGTAAATACCTCTACATATGTACCACATAGATTTTTACATTTTAGTATACTTCCTATCACATATATTCATCTATTCATTTCTCTGTGCATTATTAATACTTTCCTGTGGAGGAGGATGCATGTCAGAGTAAATTATGGACATTAGTAGACTTTCCTCTAAATATTTAAGCATTTATATCATTTACCAGAGTTCAGTATTTGTTTAGTCTTCTTCTTTCAACATAAACTTTACATGCAGTGAGCTACCCAAGTTTTAAGTGTGTAATTTTTGAGTTTGACAAATGCATATACTAGTGCAGTGGTCAGCAAACAGCGGCTCACGAGCCACAGGCGGCTCTTTGGCCCCTTCAGTGTGGCTCTTCCACAAAATACCACGGCCTGGGCGAGTCTATTTTGAAGAAGTGGCATTAGAAGAAGCTCAAGTTTAAAAAATTTGGCTCTCAAAAGAAATTTCAATCGTTGTACTGTTGATATTTGGCTCTGTTGACTAATGAGTTTGCCGACCACTGTACTAGTGTAATAAAAACTCCTATCAAGACCTAGAATATTTCCTCAAATATTTTTTCTGCCCCTTTTTCTCTTCTGGGTTTCCAATTACACATATGTAGGACTCTTTGATATTGTTTTATGTGTTTCTGAGACTTCTTCTCCCCCCCCTCCCACCCCGGATCTTTTTTCTCTTTTTCTGGTCTTAAGATTGGATAATATTGATCTATCTTCAAGTTATTTGTCTCTTTCCTTTGTTATGTCCATTCAGTTGTCAAGCCTATCCACTGAATTTTCTGTTTCAGACATATATTTTTCATTATTGTGAGCCACTTTCTTTTATATTTTTGAACTTCACATTTGTCTAAAAATTCTAACATTGAGGTCATCTAGGTTTGAATTCTGTGTATTGTCGTTTTGTTTGAGAATGGGTCAGATTCTCTGTGTTTGGTAACTTTGGATTGTGTTCCGGATGTTGGATATGATATTTTAGGGATTCAAATCTGTTATATTACTCAGAGGGTTATTTTTTTTCTTTCCTTCCCTTTTTTTTTCCAGCAGGCAATTAACTTGGTTGGATTCCGCAACTTGGTAGTGGCAGCTCTTACCTCAGCTTAGTTTTATTACCCTTAGCTGGAGTCTGTCCCACACATGTGTGGTTCAGGGATCAGCCAGGTATTTGAGCAGACTTTATCCACATAATCTGGGCTTTTCTCCTTTCCAAGATTCCCACCCTACTTTCTAGCTGCTGTGATTGCTCTGAACTTTGCCTTCTGGTTCTTTAGGCCAGAAAGACTGGATTTTCTATTGGAGTTTTACCCGCCCTGCTCAGTGCCAACTTTGGCCTGCCCTAAGGCTAAAAGTTATTAAAAACAGGTAACTAATTTCGTACTGTTCTCTCTTTTTTCCAACAGTCAAATCCTGTCCAGATTCTGCATTGCTTTTATTCACGCTCCAGTGCCTTTGGGTTTTGGTATAGAGTTTAGTGTTATCTATAAGTGAATAAGGTCTAGTAGGAGTGACTTTTTTTTTTTTTTTTTTTTTTAAGAAACAAGGGAAGATGAGCCTTATGTCTTGTTTTTTATATATCTCTAAAAAATAGTTTTTAAAAGCTCTGGCTCACAGGATACCATGATTAATTGATTTTTCTCTTCCTCTCATACCTGTTTAACAACATTGGGATTAAGCCATGTAAACAGTCTTGCAATTTATTTTATTCACATCATATATTATGAACATGTTTTCATATTCATTACTTTTTAATGGCTTTATAGTATTAAATTATATGGATGTACCACAATTTATAAATTATCTATTCTTAGACATATAAAGTATTTTCTGTGGCGGGTTTTTCATAATCAGAAAATAAGTAAGAAATACCTACCTGGCAATATGTGGTCATTTTTCTTTTTCTTCTTTTTCATTGTGTCGTTAATAAATATTACCTTTTTAGTTGACTAAGAAATTGGCTTAAACTTAGATTATAGGCTCACTGAGGATGTGGTGAAGCCATCTGATTTTTAGCATATTGGAGAGAGAATTACTTAATATAACTAAAGTCAGGAAAGTATTCTTGGTATCTAATTATAGAAGTAAAATATGTGTAAGCTGTATGTGCACATGCATGTGTGAGTGATGGGCTGATATGGAGATTTTGAGAAGATAGAGCAGGCCAATATCAATTGTGACTTACGTTTCAAATATTTGAAATTTGTTTTGTTTCTTTACTCACTTGCTAATGAGTCTGATTACAACTGTAGCTTCCTGCTTTGATAGCAAACAGATTTATCATTAAATTTTTACTGTGCTGGCTTCATCACCTACCTACCTATCCATCCAGAGGTTACAATTTGAATTAATATTGAAATTTCAAATAGGGCTTTTGAGATGTGTTGGCAGTCATGTAACTTTACAACAGTGTGGCTCTGTAAATTGAGAGAAATTCCTCTTGAACTTAAAAACTGATATCACTGTGTCTGTTTGAGGGGAAAATTGGAATTCTGTAGTGGCTTACTTATAAAGGAAAAATGAAATCAGAATATTCCTTTTTAGGTATAGCCTATAAAGGTGGTGAGTCATACTCTTGACAGTGCTATTCTTGTTACCACAGACGTTTGTAGTTGTTTATGTGTTGAAGGAGTCAAGTGTTAGCTCATGGGGGTGCACAGTCTCTAGGCTCTCTGGCATCATAGCCCCCTCTTGGCAGCCCTCTGACCATGAGCTGTGCTTGGATTGTATACATAGTTGTTTTTGAAACAGGATGAGGATAGAATCTCACCTCATAACCTCATATTTTATTTTTCTTTTCGGAACTCAATGTCAAGCTACCTGTTTTATTGTTTAGCTTAATTCAGAAAATTCTGCTTTATACTGTGGGTTCTGTTTTAAATGTAACAAAAAGAGTGAAAACATGGTGATAATTTAAACATTTAAAAAACTTGAAGTGTATATATTATTTCCAATGTGATTATAAGCTTTGAAGAAAATTTGATCTTAATATAAAACACATGTAGAAAAAAGGAACAAAGAAATCTATAGTGCAGTGATTTATTACAAAGCAAATCGTGTGTATAGTTACCACTCAAGTAAAGAGAGTAGAACCAGCAGCCCCAAAGCTTCCATCTTTCCCTTTCCAGTCACTTTGGAGTAATCAGTATCGCTTTTTTGCTTTTCTTACTTTTTACCACCTAAGTGCATATTCCTAAATGTTATGGTTAGTTTTTTGTATGTTTTCTGACCTTTATATAAATGAAATAACATATTCAGTATATGTTCTTTTGTTTGTGGGTTCTTTCAGTCAGCATTGTTTGTGAAATTTACTCAAATTGTTGTTAGTAAGCTTCAGTTTGTTTTTATATCTGTACAGAGAGTGCATTTATCTATTGTTTTCTAATGGATGAGATACAGAAGTGTTTCTGTATAGCATATGATAAGACAGCGGTCGCCAACCTTTCAGACCTCACGGACTGCCGGTGATCCGCGGACCACCAATTGGCGACCACTGCATAAGATATTTTTATGTAACAAGTATATACTGCAGTTCATCTATTTTTACTGTTGGTGGGCATTTGAGTCTTTTCCAGTTTTTGGCAATAATGTAAAATGATGCTTTTGAACATTCTTGTACTTACCTCTTGGTGCACATGTACAAGCATTTCAGTTGTGTGTATGTCCCAGAATGGCATTTTGGCGTTGTAGGTTATAAATATCATTAGCTTTAGTAGAAGTTAGCAAACTTTTCCACAGTGATTATATCAATTTACATTTTCATCAGCAGAGTATGATCATTCACATTGCTCTGCTTTCTTGCCAACACTTGCTATTGTCAGCTTTTTAATTTTAACCATTCTGGTGAGCATGTAGTGGTATCTTATTAGAGTTTAAATTTCTCTCATGGTCAATGAGATTGAGCACCAGATCATGTTTATTGACTATTTGAATAGACTCTCTTCTGAAGTGTCTGCTTAAGTCTTAAGCTAATTTACATATAGGCTTGCTTGTTTTTTTCTTATTGATTTGTGGGAGTTCCTCATAAATTCTGGATATAAGCCCTTTGTCAGTTATATTTGTTGCACATATCTTCTCCCCTCTGTGGGTTACCTCTTTACTCTTTTAAATAGTCTTTTGACAAATGGAAAATTTCAAATTTAATGTAGTTGAGTTTATTAAAAATTTGTAATGATTAAGGCTATGTTCCCTTTAAGAAGTGCTTCTCTGCCCTAAGGCTGTGAAGACTTTCTGATAAATGTACTTAATATAGAAGTTTTATTGGTTTGCCTTTAACATTATTTTAGAGCTACAGTCCACAATAAATTAATTTTTGTGAGTATATTTAGTTGGGATGAAGGTTGTTGTTGTTTTCTCTGTATCAATATTCAGTTGTCTTACCCCTTTTTCTACTGTTGTGCTGTGCCACACTGATTATAAATCAGGCATCCATAAAATGGTGTCTCTTTTGGGGCCTTCTGTTCTGCTCCCTTGATCTTATCATTGGTGCCCGTACTCCTTTCTTAATACCCAGTAGAGCAAATCTTTCAATCTTGGTTTTTTAAAGATTACCTTTTTTTTTTTTTTTTGGTCCTTTATGTTTCAATATAAATATTTCCTATCCGTTTTGCTATTTGATTTCTAACTTTGTTGCATTGGTGTTAGAGAACATACTCTTTATGATTTCAGTCCTTTATAATTTGTTAAGACTGGCTCTGTGTATCTCAGCATATGGTCAGTTTCTTTTCTTATTTAATAACGTTTTATTTTTCAAAATGTACAGTTTGTTTGTGTATCTTCTCCAGCAGTTGGGGCATCCCCACCCTTGGTGTTTCCCATGTAAATTACTTGAGCCAGTTTAGTAAGTCCCTGGCCAAGGAAGCTCTATCTCCCGTCTCTCAGCGACAACAGCTGGGCTTATAAGCTTATACTTGGGAACTTCTTTTTTTTTTTTTTTCTAGAAGCTGCTCTACTTCAGTATTTTTTCCTACCTTGTCTTCTAGCTCACTGATGCAGTCCTCTGCTTCTTCTAGTCTTGTCTATCCTTGATGCTTCCTATTGAGTTCTTTACAGCAGCGATGTCATTTTTCATTTCTTCTTGGTTCTTCATTTCCTCTTGGTTCTTACTTATATCGTCAAATTTGTCTTCCATTCTTTTCAGCCACCTTATGACCATTTCTCTGACAGGTTGCTTGCCTCCATTTCGTGTACTTCCTTTTCTGGTGATGCCTGCTTTTCTTTCATATGCGGGCTGTTTCTTTGTTTCCCCATGGTCTCTCTTCTCTGGGTGTCTGGTTATGTAGTTCTCTCTCTCCTGAGTTGATTTAAAGGCACAAAATACAACACAACCAGGTACAACACACAAGGCACAGAACAGAAATGTATTCATGATATTAATAACCCCAAATAAAGGTGACCACCAGAGAAAGGCAAATTAGGGGATAGGAGAGAAAGAAGAAGAGAAAAAAAAAAAGAAAGAAAGGAGTGCCAAAACGAAATTGGGAAAAGGAAAAAAAAAAAGTAAGAGAGAAAAGAAAGAGAATAAGAAAGAAAAGGGGAACAAACTATATATATATATATATATGGGGAGAAAACTCCAATAGAACAGCCACTAATCCCAGCAAATGCCAACAACAAGTACCTGGAGATGAATATAAACTACAAACAACAACTAATATCAAGCGAGGTGAGGGAAAACAGAAGCAAAAAACAAACAAACAAAAAGCAAACAAAAAAACAAAACAAAAAAAAGAATAAGCAAAACAATCTCACAAACAAGCATAAAAAAATCGATATAATCAACATTTAAGCAAACAACAACAAAACGACAGAGAGAAAAACAATTTTTTGGATAGTGAAGACAGAGAGAGATGTGTATGAACTCGGAGCAGGGGATTAGAAAGTAGATATATAAGTAGGGTGAAATTTTAACAGGGGGTAAAAAGAAACAATAGGGAGAATCTAAAGCAGGAGAAGGGTAAGAGAAACAGGACAACAAAAGGGAAAAAGTTAGGAAGAGAGTGATGGCATAAAGGTAGAGTTGAGATAGAGTAGAATGATGCTAAAGGAAAGATGTAAATAGAATGTGGAACACTAATCTCAAAGTCAAAGAGAAAACAAAATGACACTTTTTTTAAAAAGAAAAGGTAAAATAGTAGTAGTAATACTGATTGAAAATAAAAATGTAATAATTAAAAAGGTAAAATCAAGTGAGGAAAAGAGAAAAAGGTTAGTTTCTTAAGTAAAAGATGAAAAAAAATAAAAAATAAAAAAAATAAAAATAAAATGTGCAGTAGTGAAGGTCATTCACTTCCTCTAGTGTTCTGTTTGGCACACCTGTTTCCCAGTCAGGACAGTATTGCAGTTCCCTGCGTTCCACTGCTCCTCAGTGTTGTAAGCCAGTCCTGATTTTTAAGCAGGCAGTGTGTCTTACTCTCTTGTATTCCTTTATTTTTGATTACACAAGAGTCAATTTGTGATTCATCCCCTGGGTGGCAGTGTTTCTGGATTGACCTCCGGGTCTATAGGTCCTCTCTAGCCTGTGCTTAGATCCTGCTTTCCCTGTGGCACTCAATACCAGTTTGTGGGAGTGGGCTGCCCAAGAGCTGGTTCTCCAATGGTCACTCCCCATTCCGATCCCCAGTTTCCAGAAAAACAACTTTCCCCTGCAGTCTCCTAGGGTGTCCCCAACTGGGTGATCCCATGCACTGGGCTCAGCAATCAGAAGCAAGGATTTAAAGAGGAGAAAGCGCAAGTGTGCAAACTTCAGGGCTGCGCGCAAGTCTGCGCAGTCCTTCCTCCCTCCCCCCCCCCGTCCAAGCAGCTGGCACACTTATAAAATTTTTAGGCTGTCCTTCTGCGTCAGATCAAAATGGGTTGCTTTTTAGAGATCCCCTCTGTTAGCAGCTCTGAGGACCCCCTTCCACATTCACGGATCACGCCAGCCCCAACAGCCATGGATTTTTCTAGGCGCAGACTTCCCCCGGTCCTCCAGCTCCCGCAGTGCACGTGTTTCTCTGTCCTGCCGGGACCAGAGACCTCACCTTATCTCAGGCGAAATCTGACCTTTCTGTGGTGGAGTGTAGAGCTTCTCTGAATCCGAGTGTTTGCGCCAATTGGGGACCGGTGCTCTGGGGTTTGCAGCTGTTCGGTGGGTGCCGCAGTTGTTGATTTTCAGGCTTCCAATAACATCCACTTTCCCCTTCAAGATGGCATGATCTCCGCATCCAAGCCGGTGGCTCCGGGAGGGAACCCAGCAGCAGTGGGGGCTGCCCGGTCAGGGGAGCCCCGTCCAGCAGTCCCCCACCTTCTCCTGGAGTATAGCTGTCCCTTAACTCACCAACAGACACTCCCCGTGCGACCCTCAGCTGTTCTTTCTTTCTGCTCCGGGACAAGGCTCGGGACACGTCTGTCTATTCCGCCGCCATTTTTTTTTTTTCTCTCTAGTTGGGAACTTCTTTACAGAGTTTGTCATAAGGTGCTTTGTCAACACAAGACTAGGTCATTGAGCTTGTTCCAAACTTTGCCTTTGGACCACGACTTCTTTTTGGCCTTGCCCCCAGATTTGTTTGCTGAGTCTTTGTCTTTCTTAGCTGACTTTCTGGCATTGTTCTTCTTCTTGTCGTTCTTGGGCAGTGTAGCAAACTCGAAGAGCAGCTGCTACCACTGATGTCTTGATAAGATGTCAGACAAAGCCCTCACTGGTGTCCTCAGTGGTTAGAGCATCGGCCTGCACACTGAAGAGTCAATTCCTGGTCAAGGGAGTGTACCTGGATTGCAGAGTCAATCCCTGGCCCCCATCAGGGTGGGTGGGGGAGGCAGTCAATCGATGTGTCTCTTTCACATTGATGTTTCTCTCTTCTTCTCCCTCTTCCTTTCCCACTTCCCCCCCCCCCCCGCTCCCTCTCTCTTCTCCCACTCCCACTATCTCTGAAAAACAATGGAAAAACAATGAGGATTAACAACAACAACAACAAAAAGATGCCAGACAAAAAGGAGTTTGTGGTCAGTTTTTATAAATGTTCTGGTCTTCGTGAAAAGAGCACATTTCTAAAAAGAGATCATCTTTTTACTTTAAAAGATGTTCTTTGTGTAAGTAGAAAAATAAAAGAAAACTCCAATCACAAAATACAGAATTGTCCACAACATTTTGGAATAGTGTGCTTAGGGGCAAAGAAAAATGTCAAAAATTTACCAGACTGTCTTGAGAGCCTGGTTCATGGCTGATCCCTGGCAGAATACTCCACACACTTAGAGTTTAGTAAAAGTGTGCTTATTTTTTTAGATATCAAACACATGTGAGTTAATATTACTCGAAACAAATTTTTTTTCTTTTGCCTTGAATGCACCAGCTGTTGGCTAGTAACTCCAAGGAAAGGATGTCATAAAACTTTAGAAACATTTGCTTTCAGGATCTGCCAGAGCATCTTTTGGGGATCGCAAGGCAGAACTTTCCGGCTCATCCCACCCTGGATCCAGCTATGACATATATAACCCGTTCTATATATATCAGCACATTTCACCAGATTTGAGTCGGCGCTTTCCCCCTAATTCAGAAGTGACAAGACTATATGGATCAGGTTTGAAATTTTTTGCATGTTTTCCTCCTTGTAGCTCTTCCTTTTTTTTCAGAGTTCAGCTTTTTATTGAACATGTTACAAGAGAGGTTTAGACAAAAAGACCAAAGCCCATCAGACTCCCCAGATCCTTATTTCTTTGCTCCCACTTTCTCCTCCTTAGCTGGGGCAGCAGTGCTGGCTCTCTGTGTTTCTCTTTTAACAAATGTGCAAGTCAGATTAGACCAGAGACCCTGGAAGAGATGAGTCTTATTAAGGAAAACAATCTATATATATAAAAGCCTAAGTGACCATTCGACCAGTAGCTATGATGCGCACTGACCACCAGGAGGTAGACACTCCGATCAAGTAGGTTAGCTTGCTGCTGGGGTCCGGCCTATTGAGACTGGGCAAGTCAGGCCGGATATGCCCTGGAGCCCTCCCGTGGTCCCTCTCCGGCCCCGATTGTGCACCAGTGGGGTCCCTAAGCCTGGCCTGCACCCTCTCGAAATCTGGGGCCCCTTGGGGGATATCGGAGAGCTGGTTTCAGCCCAATCCTCACTGGCCAGGCTGAGGGACCCCACCGGTGCATGAATCCATGCACTGGGCCTCTAGTTTACAAATAAGGGAAAAGCAGGCTTCAGAAGTGATGAGATAAACATCCTGACTGCTTTGTGGCATTATCTATATATATAAAAAGCCAGCGACTGGAATGCCATAACGACCAGAATGACCAGTCACTATGATGTCCACTGCGGCCAGTGAACCAGCCAACCTCCTGCAGCCCCTCCCCCTGGCTGGCCCCGCCCCTGATGGGCCCCCACCGCCCCAGCAGCCCACAGCCCCTCCCCCCAGCCAGCCCCACCCCTGATCGCCACCCCCTACCCCAATAGAGGGTGGGGCAGGCCAGACAACCTCCTGCATCCCCTCCCCACAGTCAGCCCCGCCCCCAATTGCACCCCCCCACCCCAATCAGGGGCAGAGCCCACTGGCCAATCACCTGCAGCCCCTTTTCCCAGCCAGCTGGCTTTTTGGCCAGCCAACCTCCCGCCATCTCCTCCTCCCAACAGGCCCAGCCCCGATCCACCCTGATTGGGGTTGGGCCGGCCAGACTCCACCTGTGCATGAATTCATGCACTGGGCCTCTAGTATCTAATATAAAAATGGGAAGACTAATAAGTTGTATGTGTTAGTTCTAAATTCCATTTTATTTGTCCTTTTTTGAAAAAAGTTTTATTTACATATTATTTTGATATATTTTATATATAATTTATCCATTCATAAATTTTACAACAGATATTTACTAGCTTTTTCCTTTTCTGCTCTATTTAGTAAAAATGATATATTTAGAAACATGATATGTTTACAAATGTAAACAAAGAAAACAGAAAATGCCTAAATGATTTTTAGAACTTTCTTAGTTTCATATTTGAAACGGAATCAGTTATAGTCTATCTTGTACATACCTGATTCACAAATTTCTCACTGTTCTTTGGGTCATATCTCTGTCTCAACCTTGAATTCAGGTACTAAAAATAAAGCAGAAATATTTATTTAAGTATTTATTTATTGCAGTACTGTGCTAGAATACACATTAGTATACAGAGTTCTATTCTTTTAGGATCTCACAGTTCAGGAGGGAAACTAGCAATATAGGATTACCTAGGATTCGGTATTGATTTTTAAAAAGTAAGTGCTCATTAAATAGTTGAATTGTATTTAGCACAGAGTACTTACCTCTTCTTTGATAATTCTTATGAGATGAAGAATTGAGGAATGTAGCAAAAAGAATGACTTTTCCCTGCTTGATATTTGATGTGGATGTAAAAATGTATTGTTTGATTTTTATTGGTTTCTGTTTCAAACGAAGTAAAATAATTGAAAAAAAATTTTAAATTTTGTTAGAAGGTTTTATCTCGTAAGTAGATTTGTGCATAATATTCATGATGTATTCCTAAAAAGATTTAATTCATTGTAATTAAGTAGAATTTCTTCTTTTTTACTATAAGAATAAGTAATTTACTTACGTCTTTTTGTAGTTTGTGATTTAAGGACCAACAAACTCCCTGGTTCCCCTGGGCTAAGCAAGTCTATGTTTGATCTTACAAGTTCATCACAGAAGTTCATGCAGGTAAATTATTTATATAAATTTAATTATATCCGATAATTTATTTTCAAGCTAAAAATTCAGAAGCGTGTAAATTACATTAGGAACAACATGTTTTGCATCTTATGTAGATATATCTATTCTCATACCTCTTAGGATAAACACTTGATATTTCCTATGTGCATTATTTTAGCTTTCAAGTGAATAAAAAAGGCAGTAGTTTTTTGTTCTTTTTTATGAGTCTTATATCTCTCATTTGATATGCACTCAGATACTTGGAATTTAAAATGGTATATATTTAAAACTGCTTATTGATTTTACTTTCTTTAATGAACATAACTAGTTAATAAAAAGTAGTATTTCTATTGAGATGTAGATCTTTAAGTATTCATTAATATTAAAATACTGTCCTTCTATGTTTCAAATAGAATTGACAAATTTTTGACATTTAAAAAATGTTTCTTTTTTTAATACAAGTGAACTGTGATTATTACTTAAAACTTAGAAAGTAGACTTAAGCAAAGTAAAAAGACAAATCACCTATCCTAATATATAAAAACCCTGGGTCATAATGACCGGTAACGACCGAGGCTCGACCAACCGGAAGTCAGTGGCAACCCAGCACTGACTGCTGAGGGGGCTGCAAATCAGGGCCAGAGAGAGGCCTGAAGAGAGAAGAAGGGACTGATCTGTTGCCTCTGTGGCAGCTTTTGATCAACACTTGCCTCTCTCTTTCTCTACCAGTCTGGCTAGCAGCTGTGCCTCCATTTCTCTCCAGGCCTCCACCAGGGCTGCTGATCAGCCCCGCCTTTCTGATCAGGCCCTGTTGATAAGCTTAGAGACGCTGACTGGCATAGAAACCGACCAATCAGAACCAAATCTGGGTGAAGTGTGAGGAACCAATGGCTGCCAAGGAGGTGGAGTTTTTGACACTGACTGGCATAGAAACTGACCAATCAGAACCAAATTGGCTGGCAGAGGAGGGCAGTTGGGGGTGAGATCAGGCCGGCATGGGAGGGCAGTTAGGGGCGATCAGGCAGGCAGGCAGAAGCAGTTAGGGGAAATCAGGCAGGCAGGCAGAGGGGTTAGGGGCAATCAGGCAGGCAAGCAGAGGCAGTTAGGGACTATCAGAAAGGCAGGCAGGTGAGCGGTTAAGAGCCAGTGGTCCCAGATTGCGAGAGGGATGTCCGATTGGAGAGGGTGCAGGCTGGGCTGAGGGAACCCCCCTCTGTGCATGAATTTTGTGCACCGGGCCACTAGTCCTATATAATAAAAGAGTAATATGCAAATAGACCAAATGGCAGGACAACCAAACAACCAATCAAAGTATAATATGCTAATGATATGCTAAGGTTGCTCAACCACTTGTTATGACGTGAACTGATCACTAGGGGGCAGACAGTCAACTGGTTGACCAGTCGCTATGACGTGCACTGACCACCAGGGGGGCAGATGCTCCGACTGGTAGGTTAGCTTGCTGCTGGCGTCTGGCCAATCAGGACTGAGCGAGGTGAGCCAGACATGCCTTGGAGCCCTCCTGCAGTCCCTCCCGGCCCGATCATGCACTGGTGGGGTCCCTCACCCTGGCCTGCACCCTCTCGCAATCCGGGACCTCTCAGGGGATGTCAGCCGCTTTCAGCCCAATCCCGCAGGCCACTCCCCTTGGGAGAGCTCCAGACACAGGGCTCATGGTTGGTGAGTGCTGCTGTGGTAGTGCGAGCCTCTTCTGATTGGGCGCGAGCCCACGGCAGGCACAGTGGGGCCGGGATGAGCCGAAGTGGCAGGTAGGAGCTGCAAGCAACGTTGGACTGCAGGTTTCGGCCTGCTCCCTGCAGGCCACCCAGAGGGACCCCACCCAATGCACGAATTCATGCACCAGGCCTCTAGTATTCCTAAAACTGAGTAAAAACACTGTGAAAGTATTGTTTTTACATATTTGTGGATTTCATGTGAACATATATACATATATTTTATTAAAATGAAGTGTATTCTAAATAATCTTTAATAATCCCAGTTGAATTAATTTTTTGCAAACTTAATTTTTTACAGCACCGGTTCTTTAACATGCATTGGAATTGTGTAGAGAGCTTGTTAAAATACAGGATGCCAGCCTCACCCCCAGAGCTTTTGATTTAGTAGCTCTGCAGTGAGTTTGTATTTGTAATAGTTTCCCAGGTGATGCTGTACCGCCCGGTCCAGAGGGACCCTGCTGTAATAACTTGCTTTACAGGTTGTTAGGTAGCAGGGCACTTGCAAATATATTCAGATTTTTATCAGTACCTTTAAATCTGCAACATAGCCATAATCTCTTCACCCTTATTACCAAACCAAACCCAACAGCAAAGGCTTTTCTATATATTATCTAGGAAGATATGTGAGATTTTCCTGATGACGCACACAGAAATCTTTCCTATCTGAAAGTGGGAAATTCTGGTCAGTAACTGTCAGAATGGTGAGCATGCCTTTTGGTAGCAGGGTGGGTATTATTTCAGACTCCTTCAAGTCTGATGTGTGGTTTCTGACTAAAGAATTCTGTTTGTAGAGACACGATTCACTGTCCAGTGTGCCGAGCAGCTCTTCATCGAGGAAGAATTCTCAGGGGAGCAACAGAAGCTTGGGTAAGGAATAAAGTACCCTATTTTTATACCCTTAAGGGAATCATTTCTACCCAATAGTAATTTGAAAATATATATGATACAGTAAGAGAAACTCTAGATAATCTATACAGTAGGTCCTGGGTTACGTCGGAGATCCCTTCCTAGGGTGCGATGTAATGCGATTTTCGCCGTAAGTCAGAACCCACCTACATAAGCACCTACGTCACTCACATGGAGCACATACACAGCAGTAATGAAGTGAAACAGCAAAAAAAAAAATTGAAAGAAAGATAATTCCTGACCTTTACTTGTGGTAAATACAGTAAATAATAAAAAACATAAAGCACACATGTATATACGTCAAAATGATGGAACTGCCCTAGCCAGTTTGGCTCAGTGGATAGAGCGTCGGCCTGCAGACTCAAAGGTCCCAGGCTCGATTCCGGTCAAGGGCATGTACCTTGGTTGCAAGCACATCCCCAGTAGGAGGTGTGCAGGAGGCAGCTGATTGATGTTTCTCTCTCATTAATGTTTCTAACTCTCTTTCTGTCTCCCTTCCTCTCTGTAAAAAAATCAATAAAATATATATTTTTTTAAAAAATGACGGAACTTTTTTTTTTTTTATAAATAAATGGGAGATGGTGACGTAACCACGAAACGACGTACTTCGAGTCCAACATAACCCAAGGACTGCCTGTATTTGTAAAAGCCTAAGCGACCTTTATGACTGAACAACTGGAACGACTGGTTGACCAGTCGCTATGACACGCACTGACCACCAGGGGACAGACGCTCAACGCAAGAGCTGCCCCCTGGTGGTCAGTGCGCTCCCGCAGCGGGAACGTAGCTCAGCCAGAAGCTGGGCTCACGGCTGGCGAGCGCAGCTGTGGCATTGGGAGCTTCTCCTGCCTCTACGAGGCAGCAGGTGCAGCAGGGCCGGGATGAGACGCCCTGGCTGGGGCTCCTTCCCCACCGCCTGCCATTTTGGCACTGCTACATCCCCCGAGGGGTCCCAGATTGCAAAAAGGGTGCAGGCCAGGCTGAGGGACCCCATCCGTGCAGGAATCTGTGCACCGGGCCTCTAGTTATATATGTGTTGGCAGTGTTACCTGTGTATGAGTACACACATCAGATGGACTCTGTTTTAGTGTTCAGACATGAATACATCTTTTAAAAAGTGGAGCAGTTAAATATCCATTGTTGGTTTGTTTTAAAGTATATTAATAATGACCTTGCTGAAGTATAGAGTATTAAGGCCATATTAATATTATTTGGGCAAGTTTTTGTTTTAACTTAAATTTCTCGGGTTATAATTGGGTTAAGTTTTTAAGCCATGCATTACTTTTTTGTTTGTTTGTTAATCCTCACCCAAGGATATTTTTTCCCACTGATTCTTAGAGAGAGTAGAAGAACAGGAAGAAGGGGACAGGAAGGAGGGAAGGAGAGAGAGGTATACAGAAAGAAAGAGAGAGAGAGGGAGAGACACACACACATACATCAATTGGTTGCCTCCCACACTAGCCCCTAACTAGGGCTTGGGGATCAAACCTGCAACCCTATGGTGCATGGGTGACACTCTAACCACTAACCCACATGAGCCAGGGCCCATGTATTACTTTTTATAGTATATCTTCCCCCTAGCACTTCAGTAAAACATTAAAGGGTGATGCTTGTTTTATTAAATTGTCAACTTTAAAGAATAATAGTAGCATGTTTCTATTTTGTCTTTAAAATCAAATTGTATCAAAGCTTAATTGGGTTAGAAGGATTACATAGTATCTCAAACATCTTTGTCCTTTTACAATTCAGATACTATTACTCTGTCAGGAGATGAAAGAGATTTGGGGAGATTGAATGTGAAGGTGTTTTATAATTCTTCAGCAGAGCAAATCTGGATCACAGTATTACAGGTACATTATTATAGTGAATACCAACTTTTCTTACAAAATTGAATATTTAGACATTATAAGCATATATTGTTGCTCTCTTCTGGGGAATGGGTCATTACCTCTTTGGAATTTATAGTTTTATAGTATTTTGCAGAAAATAGTAATAATAATCTAAAGAAAATAAATTAGTAGGTGTGATGGAAGTATTTGATCTTTAACCTCAAAGAATTTGATGTGATATTTAGAACACTAAATGTCAAATTATTTTAATGTAGATGAAACAGGAGGTTTCAGTAAGTTTACCTTTACAGTTTGTTTCTAAAGTCATTAACTCAAAAAATACATAAAATATTTGTATTGTCAATGTCCTTTGTAAAATTCAAGCTGTATTTTTAATTTTTTTAGTGCAAAGATTTAAGTTGGCCCTCTAGTTACGGCGACACTCCGGCCATCTCTATAAAAGGAGTCCTAACACTGCCCAAGCCAGTGCATTTCAAATCTTCAGCCAGGGAAGGCTCCAGTGTAAGTGGCTGTTTGTGTTTGAATTCCTTTTTATGTTTTTCTCATGTTTGTCACTTTAACTCATGGAAGGAATTGGAATAAAAAAGTGTTTTAGGAAAACTACAAATTATGTACCCCTTGCTCTTTAATGACAATTTTGAGCCTTACTAGTAAAAGTACTTAATATTTCATTGTCCAATATTAAGGTGCATTTAAAAAGAAAAATTTGCCAAAACCGGTTTGGCTCAGTGGATAGAGCGTCGGTCTGCGGACTGAAGGGTCCCGGGTTCCATTCCGGTCAAGGGCATGTACCTTGGTTGCGGGCACATCCCCGGTGGGAGGTGTGCAGGAGGCAGCTGATCGATGTTTCTCTCTCATCGATGTTTCTAGCTCTCTATCCCTCTTCCTTCCTCTCTGTAAAATATCAATAAAATATATTTAAAAAAAAAAAGAAAAGAAAAATTTAATTGCTAAAATACATAGAAGATGAACAATATATAAGACAATTCTTTAGATTTCTCTTATGAAAGGAAAATAAATGTCTATTTTTTCCTCCTCTCCCCCATATGGCTTTGAGAAATAATTGTATTATTGCAATTGATTTCTTTTAAATACTTTCCTTTATTATCCTGAATTTGGTTTTATAGGCTCTAGATTTCACATAAACTTATCTTCAACTTTGTCTTTTGATATGGGTTGAAAGGTTAGTGTTTTTCCATGCAAATGAAAGGTATCTTCTACAAAAACATCATTTAAAAATAAGATATTTTAGATGTCTAATAAACATGAAATTACATATTGCTTTCCCTTTATTTACAGTCTTTTTTGTTTACTAAAAGTAGAAAAAAATTTTACAAGTACTCTAGAACATAAAACTTTCTGAAAGTTATTTTAATGACAATACACATCAAAACCTTAAGTTATGTATACTTTTAATATAGTTATTCTACTTGGAATCTGTTCCATAGAAATAATCTAATATATATGTAAAATACATATATAGGATGGGGCAAAAGTAGGCTTACAATTGTTCATATGGAAAAAGACCTGCGGACTATGATTATTACAATAACTTTATTAACTCAAAAGCGTCACAATGGCACATTGCACTTGAGTACAATCTTGTAAGTGCTCAAATTGCCAACCTTCATTATTTACACACTAGAAGCCCGGTGCACGAAAATTCATGCACTCGGGGAGGGGGACGGTCCCTCAGCCCAGCCTGCGCCCTCTCACAGTCCGGGACCCCTCAGGGGATGTCCACCTGCCGGCTTAGGCCCGCTCCCCAGGGGATTGGGCCTAAGCGGACAGTCAGACATCCCTCTGGCAGCCCGGGAGCCCTCAGGGGATGTCCGATGGATGACTTACTGCCACTCCTGGGGAGCAGGCCTAAGCCGCAATAGGACATCCTTAGCGCTGCCGAGGAGGCAGGAGAGGCTCCCGCCACCTCTGCTGCACTCAAAGCCGTCAGCCCGGCTTGTGGCTGAGCGGAGCTCCTGCATTGAGCGTCTGCCCCCCGATGGTCATTGCATGTCAGAGTGACTGGTGGTTCCTGGTTGTTCTGCTGTTAGGGTCAATTTGCATATTACCCTTTTATTATATAGGATTCTTGTAGTCTACTTGCTATACTCAAGCACACTTTGGCACAGAGTTCCTTATTGTCATCAATTTGTTGACATGCTTCTCCATCATTGCCTGAAAGATAAAGCATAAGAAAGGATATGAAATAATAGCAATAATAATAAGAAAACAAATGATACGAATAAATAATAGAATAATCTAAAATAATAAAAGGGTAATATGCTAATTAGACCAGATGTCCTTCCGGACGAAGCTGGGGCCGGAGGGAAGCCCAGGTCCTGGGTGCCTGCTGGCAGCTGGAGCAAAGCCCGGGTCCTGGGTGCCAGAGGGAAGCCGGTGCCGGCAGCGGGGGGAAGGAAGGCCTGCTCTTGCACGAGTTTTGTGCATCGGGCCTCTAGTTAATAAGTAATAGAATAAATTCTGTTCATGTGCTCACAACTGTAAACCTACTTTTGCCAATCCTGTGTGTGCGTGCGTGCGTGTGTGTGTGTGTGTGTGTGTGTGTGTGTGTAGTATCCATAGTGGGAAAGTTGGAAAGAATCTGAATGTCTCATAGAGGGGAATGATTGAGAAAACTCATGGAATACCATATGTAATAGTTTCTTAGGGGTTTGGCTTAGAACAACAGAAATTGATCTCTCTCAGCTTTGGAGGAAGTCTGGTCTCAAGATTTCAGCAGCGTCGGTTCCTTTTCTGAGAGAAGATCTGTTCCATGCTTCTCCCAGTTCTGGTGATGGCCAGCAATCCCTGGCATTCCTTGCCTTCACTGTTCTCAGCTTCCATCTGCACATGGCGTTCTCCCTGTCTCTCTGTGTGTTTTCTTGGCCATTTTCTTATAAGGATACTAGTGAGTCTCTCTACTCCAATAGGACCTCATCTTAACTTCACTAGTTACATCCTCAATGACCCTGTTTCCTAATAAGGTCACATTCTGAGTCACATTCAGGGTTAGGATTTCACCATATTTTTTGGGGGGACACAATTCAAACCATTACACCATGTGATAGAATACTAGAAAGCTATGAGAAATAATGTTTAGTGAGAGTTTTTAAGGATATGGGAAAATGTTCTTAATAAGTGAGAAGGCAGAAATCAAAAGTGATGTATATGTAGTAGGATATTCCTTTATGAAAATATAGATTATAGGACGTCTAAATGGAAATGTCTTATCTCTGGCTATAATCCTGACACTTACTTACTTCACTTTTTAATTTTCAAATCAAATGAAGTAAACTTAAGAAAAGTTAGGGGTGGGGAAAGAAAGCTTACGTGGTTCGGAGGTTCTCAAGAAACACAATTCTGACTACACAAACATAAAAATTACAATAAAAGAGAAAAGTTGAGCACAATATATAAAATACATTGTTAGTTGCCCAGATATCATGTCTTTTCAAAAGAAAAAAACCAAACAATTCCTTTTTCAAAAGGATGCATTAAAAATGGAAAGAAGGGAGTGTGTATAGTCTAGTGTCAAGAAAATGTTAGCCCATGGTAAGACAAGGTTTAAAAATATTCAAAGTAAGTGGGAGGTAATCAACCAAAGACCTTGAATGCATATATGCATAACCCATGGACAACAGACAGTGGGGTGGTGAGGGCCTGGGGTGGGGGTTGGGAATGGGCTGGATGGGGTCGATGGGGGACATATGTAATACTCTCAACAATAAAGATGAAAAAATACATATTAAAAGTAACAAAAAGAACATTTGAAATGTTTTCAAGCATGGAAAACAAGGGCTTGCTGCATAGGGTAGATGCTTATGTGAGAAGGTAGAACTTAATACTCACGCTTTTCTTTGTCTTCTCTGTTAAGGAGATTGATTTTCAGACTGGAAAGAGTGGAACAAACGTTACCAAAAGAGAAATGGGATCCCAATAGATGGGAAGAACATGAGACAAACAATCGCTCCCTTAAAGAAATAATTCAAGTCTTGTAATGTGAACCATTTAGATTTGGGGTACTGAGAGAGCTCACCTGAGATTCTTAAACCACTCTTACTTGCTGTGGAAGAATTGTAAATAGCAGAAAAGCTGCCCCAGAAACAAAGATGAAAAACAACCTCATTTTCAAAAAGGGGAAAAGCTATATATATTCTGGTATTCATGGTGTTGATATTGACGTGAATTCCTGACTAAGTAATTAAAAGGATGATTTGGGAAAATTAAGAAAGGCAGAATCTAGGATAAATTCTGGAAAAACAAGTCGTGGTCATTCTCATTTTTGTTTGCATTAAAAATATTTTTTTATTGTAAAAAATCAAATCTACCTTACCTAGATTAAAATATGTTATTTTTATTTAATGTTGGCATATCACCCCTTTTCAGTCCTTTTATTTATATACTTTATATTTTCTTCTTTTTTTTTAGACAATTGAGTTTATGGAAACTTTTGTGTTTGCTATTAAATTCCAAAGTCTGCAAAGTGTAAGGCTTGTATTTAAGGTTCAAACACAGACTCCCAGGAAGAAGACCATTGGCGAATGCTCACTGTCACTCAGAACTCTTAGCACACAGGAAATGGATTACTCTTTGGATATAGCACCACCTTCAAAAATTCCTGTAAGTGACAATAATATATAAAAAACACTAAAGTATGAGTAACTTTAAATTATCAATTAATTTTCTAAAAATTGTTTTAGTAGCTGATAAGAAAAGCAGGAAAGAATCATAAACTTGTAAGCTCAATCAGAGATTGCCTTCAGATAGATTGGGAAAGTTGTTTTTAATCCTGAGAAAGCTATGTATCTGTCCATAAATTTGGCAGAAACAAGGTTCTTACAGCTGGTATTATTTGTAAAGAACTTGATTATCTTTGAAACTTGACATTCGCTTCTCTCAACTAGCCAGCTGGACACTTAGAGTGTTTGGAAATCCCTAAGAATTTAATTATATAGTTTCTATGTCAGGATAACATTTATAGAAATCAGCCATAAGCTTTTATAAGGTCAAACCTATGTGATTTTAAATTTATGTAAGTTTTATATTTCACCTACTTTTCAAAAATATTTACGATGACATAAAGTGGTTCTTAACCCTGGGTACACATTAGAATCACCTAGGGAGCTTTAAAAACATGCCACACCTAAACCAATTAAATCAGAATATTTGGGGGATGGGGCCAGAGGCATCTGTATTTCTTTAGTCCATGTCTATTATTTTCTGTTCCATCCCCAATGTGTTTTTTATAGCATTTATTACAACTAAGTATTATTTAAGTTACTTGTTTTAAACAAAACAAGGCTTGAGTTTTCATCTGTTTTCTTTATAATTTACAGTGCTCTTAGCAACAGCCTGTCATGTTCTTTGCATTGAATATTTGTATGTAGATAGATATGAAAGAATAAATGATGAATGGAAGAGTGCAAAATTAGATTACTGTGTTAAAATATGTTTAAATACATTCATTTTATAGCTGTGATAGTTCATCACTTGCATCTTTGAAACTAGCTTAGTAGACAGTAATCTGCAACCCTAGTTTATAGAAGGCACAGATATTCAAATGGATAATTCATATATTAAAACTTAAATTAGTGAGACTAGTAGAGTGCATCAGACTCAGCAAAGGTATTTTCTGGGTAATGAGACATTAGAATCTTACCTGCCTTGGAGAATCTGGATGAAGGATTATGGTTCCGTTTCTACCAAATTATATATCAGAGGTCTTATATCAGCAAAGTGTTTATTTTATGTATGGCTACAGATTTAGTTCATGTGAAAAGGTTTATTAATCTGATTTTATTCTGATTGAAAGCAAAAGCAGTACATTCACTTATTTATTAAAATCAGTGTTTCTTTTTGCCAAAATAGACAAGTTTTATCATCCCTTTAGTTGTTTCACAGGGGAGTTTAACTTCTCAACAGTTGAGTTTATGCTTTTAAGTGATTCACATTTCACTGTTTATCTCTTGATTTCGTATGGCATGACCAGTTTCTTTTTATTTATTTATTTTTGTTGATCCTTACCCAAGGATATTTTTCCCACTGATTTCTAGAGAGAAATGGGGGCTGGGGGGAGAGAGAGAAACATCAATATGAGAGAGACACACAGCGATTGGTTGCCTCCCGAGGCACCCCAACCAGAGCCAGTGATAGAACCTGCAACCCAGGTAGACGTTCTTGCCTGGGAATCAAACCCATGACCCTTTGGTGCGAGGGCTGAGCACCACCGGCCAGGACGTGGCATTACTAATTTCTAAAACACAGGATCATGTTTCAAGAAAATGCCCAAGATTCAGCCAATGGAATGTACATAGAAAGGTCGTTTTTTAGTGAGCCAAGAGCCAATTATTGGGACTGCTGGGCGATGATCAAATAGAAAGCTGATCATCAAGAGTCATTCAGCTGGGCTATAGCTTTGTTGGAATTAATATTAGCAAAGAGTTTTGTGTCTGTCTATGCTGAGCCCTGTGAGATCTCTTAACGTTACATTCTCGCTTCATTTCCATACCTACTCTGTCAACCGGTGAGGAGTAATGTTTTTGTGTTTGGACAACTTCATGTTTCTCTCTTTTCACTCCAAGGATGTTGGGAGCCAGATAAGTAGGCTGGGCCGTGTTCTGTTTCACAAACAAGTTACCAGCTTTATTCTGCTGTTAGTCAGCAATACTGGAGAGCACATTTTTTCTTCCCCCCTCTCCGTCTCCCTCTCACGGTTTGCCTCAGGTTTTCTTTGACCTTTTCCTTATTATTTACTGCCTCGTAACTTCCACTAGCTCCCTTCCTGCCAGCGCTCTTCCCTGGCTTGCTTCCATACAGCAGAGTAATTCAGCTCCCAACCCACAAATCTCTTCATTGTAGCAACCCGTTGTCTTCTGATTTTGCTAGCACCTACTCTGATTTCTACATTGAGAAGAAAGAATGATGATTCTCATATATAGCACTTTCAAATCATGTTTCATATGTTCTCAAAAAAACAATTCAAATGACTACATTTAAGTCTTTGGAACGTATGCTTGCTCTTTCAGTGTTTATTTCACTGACATAATCTCTAGTAAAACTGCTTAGAGATTTAAGTTGCTTTTAATGTGAATTGTCTTTTGGTCTCCCTGACTTGGAAGAATCAGTATGTAGCTGTAACTTGCAGTTTCAGAATCCATGAAAGTGAATAGCTCATAAGTACAGAACCCATGACACTTACTTCTAAACCTTCTCTTATGACATATAGTTTTGTGTGTCAATAAAAAGCAGTGATTATAAGATTACTCATCTTAGCTCTTTAATTTTGAATTTTTGAAATATCCCAAAACTTTATTCTTAATTACCAAATGACGCTTTTGTGATATGCAGGTGTGCCATGCAGAGCTTGAGTTGGGGACTTGTTTTCAAGCAGTAAACAGCAGGATTCAGTTACAAATTCTTGAGGCACAGGGCCTTCCAAGCTCATCAACACCACTGACTCTGAGTAAGTATATAGTGGTTCAAAGTGGAATTTAAAGACAATATTAGTAAAAGATCAGCTTTTCCCTACATTTCCTACAGTGGAGATTAAAATTCCAGTAACTTTTATTATTTAACGTGAATACTTACCTTTTAACTTAGAATCACTTTATTGGGTTTCAAATTTTAATGCTTGTGTCTACCTGAATCCACTGGTCTCTTGATTCTTATCCAGTTGTGACCTCTGCATTTGAGGCTGTTCCTTAGTCGGCTCATTAGTTACTGTAGCTTGAGTGTCCAGAGGACTGCCAGGTGTTTCTGCAGCCTGGATGAATTGTCCTATGCAAGCTTTGTTGGATACTCTGCTAATGAGAAACTTAATTAAAAAAAAAAACAAACACAAAAATGTCAGACACAACCCTTGAAACACGCTTTCCTCCCTGCCCTTTGGGCACAGCCAGGGATTCTGATACTTTGGGTGCATAGGCCTGGTTCACAGGGCCGCTCCTAGAGCTGGAGGTTGAGGTCAGTCCCACCTAAAGGGCTAAGAGGGGGGTAAGAGCACTCCTTGTTTCTACTAGAAGAAGAGGAAATATCTGAAGCAGACAAAAGTAACGGATGGCCACTGTAACTAATGAGACTAAAAAATACAGCCACGCACTCAACTCACGAAGCTAGAAAAACAGCAAACACGAAGGGAAGAAGTAAGGAATTGGAGCCAAAGTTGAAGTTGATAAATATTGAGGCAACAACAAAGGACATAAGTAATAAAACTGAAAGCTTTTTCTTTGAAAAGATCATTAAAATTGACAAACCTATGGTAGGTTGGATCAAGCAACAAATAGAACATAAACAAGGAGGAGAATATAATTTCAAATTCAGAACAGATTCAATAATAATAAGACAGTACCATTTATAATTACCGATTCATTTGGACATCTATGTAAATAAATGATTTTCTAAGGAAAATTGTTCAAGTTCCCCAAAGAAGAGTGAAAATCTGAATAAAAACAATAACTATGTAAAGGTAGTTGAAGAATCTTCTCTAATACAAGCACAAGGCCAAGATGATTTTACTGGCAGATTCTACTAGAAGTTTTCTGTTATGGCAGTAGCTCATCAGATCTTGAAATGTGGCTTCTTTATATTTTTTACAACAAACGTACAGGTACCGATTTTTATATGGTGTTTTAAATACAATTTTATATGTCAAAATTTCTTATGTTTCAGGTTTTTTTGTGAAGGTGGCAATGTTCAGCTCAGGAGAGCTGATTTATAAGAAGAAGACACGCCTACTGAAGGCCTCCAACGGAAGAGTAAAGTGGGGAGAGACTATGATTTTCCCACTTATACAGAATGAAAGGGAAATTGTTTTTCTCGTTAAGCTTTATAGTCGAAGCTCTGTAAGAAGAAGACACTTCGTGGGGCAGGTTAGTAGGAGTTTTTATCTTGAATTCTTGCCTTGCACTTTTCTGTGCATTTAAACAGTTGGTTAACAAAAGGAATATAGGATAAAATGGAAGTTTAATAGAGTACAATTCTTCGGAATCATAAATTAAAATTAAGTGCTACCACAAAACTTAAATTTTGGCAGAATTTTTGCTTTAATACAAGTAGTTGGAATTTCTGAGCAATCAGACTTATCTTGATACTAGAGGCCCGGTGCATGAAATTCGTGGATGGGGGTGTGTGTCCCTCAGCCCAGACTGCACCCTCTCCAATCTGGGACCCCTCGAGGGATGTCCAACTGCCCCTTTAGGCCCGATCCCGGTAGGATCGGTCCTAAATGGGAAGTTGGACATCCCTCTCAGAATCCAGGACTGCTGGCTCCCAACTGCTCACCTGCCTGCCTTCCTGATTGCCCCTAATTGCTTCTGCCTGCCAGCCTGATCACCCCCTAACCACTCCCCTGCCAGCCTGATTGATGCCTAACTGCTCCCCTGCCAGCCTGATTGCCCCTAACTGCCCTCCCCTGCAGGCCTGGTCACCCCTAACTGGTCACCCCTAACTGCCCTCCCCTGCAGGCCTTGTCACCCCCAACTGCCCTCCCCTGCAGGCCTGGTCCTCCCCCAACTGCCCTCCCCTGCAGGCCTGGTCTCCCCCAACCGCTCTCCCCTGCAGGCCTGGGTCCCCCCCAACTGCCCTTCCCTGCAGGCCCGGTTGCCCCCAACTTCCCTCCTCTGCAGGCCTGGTCCCTCCCAACTGCCCTCCCCTGCAGGCTTGATCGCCCCCAACTGCCCTCCCTTGCAGGCCTCATTCCTCCCAACTGCCCTCCCCTACTGTCCTGATTGCCCACAACTGCCCTCCCTTGCAGGCCTGGTCCCTCCCAACTGCCCTCCCCTGCTGGCCATCTTGTGGCGGCCATCTTGTGTCCACATGGGGACAGCCATCTTATGTGTTGGAGTGACGGTGAATTTGCATATTACTCTTTTATTAGATAGGATAGAGGCCTGGTGCACTGGTGGGGGCCGGCTGGTTTGGCCTGAAGGGTGTCCCAGATCAGGGTGGGGGTTCCCTTGGGGCATGGGGCGGCCTGGGCGAGGGGCCTGTGGTGGTTTGCAGGCCGGCCACACCCCCCGGCGACCCAAGCGGAGGCCCTGGTATCTGGGATTATTTATCTTCTATAATTGAAACTTTGTTGTCTTGAGCGGAGGCCAGCACTGGCCAGGATGGGCGGGAAACTTGGCTTCCTCCATTGCCGGGGAAACCCAAGCTTCCTGCTCGCTCCATGGCTGCAGCCATCTTGGTTGGGTTAATTTGCATAGTCGCTCCTGATTGGCTGGTGGGCGTGGCTTGTGGGAGTAGCGGAGATACGGTCAATTTGCATGTTTCTCTTTTATTAGTGTAGATAAGACTTTTTTTTCTAAATGAACTTTACATTTTTAAAGGTGGGGGGAATAAGTATTTTTCCGAGCTTTTCAACTTTAAAAAGTATGAGAATAATGAGATTTTCAGTAGTGCTCATTCCTTATGAAGAGGGAACACTTAAGTAATTAAATTTCTTAAGGCTTCATATATCCAACTTTATTCTGTTTCATGTTCAACTTAATGTTTACCTCTGTCTGCTATTAACTGAAATATGTTAGATTTGAACTTATAGAAAACATCAAATTTAATAGTGGTTGTGATAGTTAGATAGTCAATATGGGTTTCTGGGTAAATCTATTTAAAAATTCTCAGTAACTTATCTAAAACAACATAGCATTTGCCCGCTTCCCAATCCTATAGGAACTTGTCTTCTTTTATCCTTTTGTTCTTTACCGTACTCTGAGTGGATCAGTGGGAGCTGTATATGGTGTTTTACCTCAATTACAATCATGTGAATCACATTTAAATTCCAAAATCTATATTATTGGTTTAAAAGCTTCCATTTGACAAGATGTGACTAGTAGTCTACATGAAATCCTAAAATTATATGTAGATTTTCAAAAATTGATATTAACTCTTTGATTTACTTCATATATTTTACCTATAATATTTGTTTAAAAATTATGGTTTTGTTCTTCACTTTTTCTTATTCAAAAAGCTTAAACTCAGGAATTCATACAACTAGCATACTTCTCAAAGCCATAAGACCCATGAAGTGAATTCAGTTAAAGTTTTCCTGTATCATCAAGCCTCAACTATCATGTACGAAGGGAATAGGAGATTTATTTGACAGATGATTTTCAGAAAACTTTTTGGTAATTCTACTTTCTCAGTTGAGATTCTAGTTAAGAATAATAATTCTGGAAAGGTTCTTACTGGCCCTCTGTTCCCTGCAGCTTCTCCGGTAGTTTTGGGAGCCACCATGATGGAGTAGCCAAACATGGAGTCAAGATCATCCACTCCCATATCAACCAAAGCACTCTTACATTATCTGTTTTTATATCAGGGTTGTTTGTAAGGTTTTATGTGAAGGAAAGTTCTTCACATCATGAAATTAAAGGGAAACGTTTCAAAACCAGTGGGTGACCTGCGCTAATTTCTTTATTTAAAAGAGTTAGAAACTGAGTCTCAGAGAAGTTAATTTCAAAGCAGCAGCATTTGTTAGTGGTAGAGCTGAGGTGAGAATTCAGGTTTTTCTATTCCTTGCCCACCTTACCTCCATGACAGGTAACCTTGACTTTGCATAATGCTTTTACAGTTTTCTCAAATCATCGCATCTATTATCTGAAATTACATAAGTGAAGAGTACTGTTTACTGTGGATTATTATGAAATTGTTTACGGTGGATCAAGAATGACTAATGATTAGATTTCAATTAAAATTACAGTTTTATATAACATATACAGTGCTTGAAAATGCACATTCCTTATCAACCTAATTTAAATCAACAATAGTCAGAGTTAATCTTTACAAAAAATTTTTTGAGTGATTGGGATCAGTTTTAGTTGAGCTCCTAGATTTATTGAATGAGAAAGGATACTCATTATTTGGGGACAATTATTATGTAATATCTCACATTGAACTTTTAAATTGAATTGGACCATTAAAATAGTCCTCTGAGTGACTTAATTGGTTAAATGTTTTCACTTTTAAGTTTCAAAGAGAGAAATAAAACTTTTGGAAAAGTGGGAAGATGTTTAATTGAAAATATGTTAACTAAATTTCCCATTATCTTTCATCAGGAAGAATAATTGAACTCATCGTTATGTGTTAGGTAAATGGTTGTATTGTTCCTTTACAGATTTGGATAAGTGAAGACAGTAATAACATTGAAGCAGCAAACCAGTGGAAAGAGACAATTACAAATCCAGAAAAGGTTGTTATCCAGTGGCACAAATTAAACCCATCTTGAAGACTTCACACGTTATTTGGTGAAGAATTTGACATTGTTTTAGAAGATTTAAGATTTCAATTTGCTACCAGTGAGAAGAGGCAAATCAATACATTTCTTAAGTCTTTTATGGAGGTCATAATTATAGTATATAATGGATATGTTAGAAAATTAAACTTGATAAAACATGGTATGAATTACATCAGCTATCCAAAGTAAAGGAAATGTTTAAAAACTGTGCCAAAATAGATAATAAAATAAAAGGATTGTATTAATAGGGCAACTAAATAAATTGTAAAACCAATGACGATATCAACCATGGGTAGTTACAGCCATATTATGTTTATAGGGTTGTTTTTTTCAAGGTTTACCTAGATATTCCAAATCTACCATATCATTCTTTTTAGGACTATTAGACATTTAGAAGACTTTACTATTGACTGTTTCAGTGCTAACCATTACTGGTTATACCTTGACTTTATTGTTTACTTTTTGCTACATATTTTCTCCCAGAAAGCAAAAATGAATTGATCTTCTTCAACTCCTGGGGAAAGTTTGTGCCCTGTGTTTATAATTTCTTATCTGTAAGGTATCACATTGCTAGTTTGTCTCCAAGAAACGTCAGATATAGACAACTACATTTTGGTAAGCATAATGAAAACACCAGAGGTTGAAGATTAATTGGAAACCCAGTATACACACATTTTGCTGTCTTTTTCTCTCTCTCAAATATTTTACTCCTTGTTTTATTAGAAGTTGAAATAAGATGATCATGCATATAGCCCATCCTAATTAGTAGAATTAAATGAACTTAAATAGCAAATCCAGTATTTTATGATAATCACATTCTTGGTTTTAGCTCTTTTAAATATAAATTACTTCTTCTATAATTCACAGCATTAGAGTATTTTCCCATTTTTTAAAATAACTATACCTGATAACACCATGTAACAAATATTTTCTATTGCAGTGTCTCTCAGGTACTCACTAGAACTCAGTGTGTGGGGATAATTTCAGTTGAGTTGGCCATGCACACTGGCCCAAAAGAACAGCTCTTTGGAAAAATAAATAAGGCCGTCCTTGATCTTGGAAAATTTTATTTCATTTTTGCTAATGAGTAAACCAAGTGCTCTGTGTTCATGGTCTTTCATTTTCTTTCTATCTTTCTTTGTCCCACACATGCCAAGAGATAGATGGTGATATTTTAGGCCGGAAGTGTACTTTGCTAGAGCTTAAGCATGCCCTCCTTATTCCAGTTCTTATATTCTGTGTATCTTATTAAGATTTTCCCAAAGAAACACTTACTCCCCTTATCCTAGGTATTACCTCGCCTCAAACTGTAAGATGTACATACTTTACATGCCCTTCGCTCCTCCTGCTTAGAGTTTGCACAGCAACCGTGATGTTGTCAGGTCTCTCTGTGCGTGTTAAAATATTTATGTTTCAGATTTGTGAAAAATGGCATATTGATCAATACTCACATGGACTTTTAAGATAAATCACCTTATGTGGTAATCTTTTGAATCTTTGTGACAAATGGCAACTATTTGAAAAAATTTTAAATAATTTTTTAAAATCCTCACCTGAGGAACATTTTTTAAAAAATTGATTTTAGAGAGAGGTGAAGGGCGAGGGGGAGAGAGAGAAAAATACTGATCGGTTGCCTCCTGTACGTGCCCTGACCCGGATTGAACCCGCAACCCGGGTATGTGCCCTGACCAGGAGTAGAACCCACAACCCTTTGGTACACAGGATGATGCTCCAACCAACTGAGCCACACCGGTCAGGGCTAAAAAAATTTTTTTAAATAGACTTATTTTGTAGAGCAGTTTTAGGGTCACACCAGAGTTGAGAGGAAAGTCCAGAGATTTCCCTTGTAACTCCTGCTCCCACATATGCACAGCATCTTGCGCCAGAGTGGGACGTTGGTTAAAATCAATGCACCTGTATTGACACATCATTATCACCCTATGTCCATAGTTTACATTAGGGTTCACTCTTGTATGTTCTGTGAGTTTTGACTTGCATAATGACATGTACCTACCACTGTAGTATCATATAGAGTAGCTTCACTCCCCTAAAAGTCCTCTGCAAATGCAACGATTTTAATAGCCACCAAAAAAGAAGTTATTGTCTTTTAGCTAATAAATAGCAGATCTTGTTGTTTTAAGAAATTTAGGATTTTATTTAAGCAATTTTTTGTGTTCTGTTATTGCTTTCAATTCCTAAATTTATCACATGTAGTTATGTATTTAACTCAATTTTTAATTATTTTATTTAATTTTCATTATTTTTACAATATGTGTATATTGTATAATTTGAGGGGAAAACTATAATTTCTTGTATATCTTAGAATCTGAGGTAAATAAAACCATAAAAAGAAAACCTTTTCATTTAAGAGTCCTTTCAGTTAGAGAAATATTGACATAACTAAGATCCCAGAGATTTTAATTAGTGTGTACTTAAGCCTTTTTCAGGCCAAAAGGTACTGAATAGAGGTATCCTGGTTGTGTCTTTGAAGCTTTATGTGGAAATATAAAAAGAAACATTTTTCTGTTAATAGCTACTCATGTTACGAGAAAAACATTAGAAACTGGTAATAAAAAGTGAGATACTGTGCAAAAATCACTTCTCTTTGTATTTACTTAGGTATTTCTTGACCTTTGCTCACTTATAATCAGGAGAAGGGAACCAAACGATGTGGCCAGAGGAAGCCATGGACAGGTCCATGTTACCAGCTGACAGCTTGCACAGCGCTATTTCCTAACTGTGTTTACTTGTAAGCTTGCAAATTCATACAACTAAATGCCCGTAGCCCATGTCAAAACAACACATCACCATCATGCAGAAAGTTTTATTTCTGCATGATGTTTTAGCATAATGCCTAGAGAAATTACCACTGACGTGTGTTAATTCCAGCTCTTATCAGACCGTTAAGAAGGGATCAGTGGGATTTTAAACATATGTTATGTACTTGTGGTCTGAAAATAACCTAAACTGAACTTTTGTGTGAATTCAGGTATGTGAATTTCTCTGATACTAATGTGCTGATATTGTATTTCCCAGCAGAAATTTCCATGGTTTAATTAAAGAATTGCTTACTTATGAAGGATTTCAGAAATTTGCAGTCCATTTCAACTTTTCATATTATGGCAGTTCTGGATATTTCAAAGATATGTTTCTTCTCTTCTCACTCTTCATTATCTCTGGGCAATCTAATCTGTCCCCATAGCTTCAAGTGCTATTAACTGGCTAAAGGCTGTAAATTTGTATCTTTCCCAAATCCTGCTGATGAGCTCCATTCGGGTAATGTGGACATCATTTCTTGAACATGTCTCACACCAAACTTTTGATTTCCCACTGCCCCTCCCCCCCCCCCACAAACGTGGCCTCACTGTTCCCCATCTAAGTAAAGGCAACCATCACCCACCTGGTTGGTCAGAGTCACTTTGGGACCCCTCTTTCTCTCATCTCCCATAACTCACTCAGTTACCCTATTCAGAAATGTACATCCTAAGTAGAAGTCACAGTAACTTCCCTAGTCAGACACAACATCATCTCCCACCTACAGTGCTGTACTCTCCCCATCACTGGTCCTCCTGCTTCCCTCTTATTTCCCTCTAATCCATCTCCATCAGCAGCCAGAGTGATAGCTTTAAAATGCAAGTATGGCCCAGCTGGCATGGCTTAGAGTTTGAGCATCACCTATGAACCAGGAGGTCATGGCTCGATTCCTGGTCAGGGCACATGCCTTGAATTGCAGGCTCAATCTCCAGTAGGGGGCATGTAGGAGGCAGCCAATCAGTGATTCTCTCCTGTCATTGATGTTTCTACCTCTCCCTCTCCCTTTCTGAAGTAAAAAAATATATATCTATATACATAAAAGCCTAAGTGACCGTTCAACTGGTAGCTATGACGCACACTGACCACCAGGGGGCAGATGCTCCGACCAGTAGGTTAGCTTGCTGCTGGGGTCCGGCCAATCGGGACTGGGTGAGAAGGGCTGGACACACCCTGGAGCCCTTCCATGGTCCCTCCCCGGCTCTGATCGTGCACCGGTGGGGTCCCTCAGCCTGGCCTGCACCCTCTCGCAATCCGGGACCCCTCAGGGGATGTCGGAGAGCTGGTTTCAGCCTGATCCCCACAGGCCAGGCTGAGGGACCCCACCAGTGCTGAATCTGTGCACCAGGCCTCTAGTATATATATAAAACGTAAATATGACGATCATTCCTTTGTTTTGGCTGCAATTTGGTGTGAAATCCAAAATCCTTTTTGTGGTCTACAAGGCCCCAGCGTGGCCTGGGCTCAGCTTTTCGGTCCAGCCTCATCTCGAACCATTCCCTCTGGTCTGTCTTCGGTTCTTTTTTGTTGTTGTTGTTAATCCTCATCTGAAGATATTTTTTCCATTGAGGTTTAGAGAGACTGGATGCAAGGGGGAGACACAGAAAGAAACATCGATGTGAGAGAGACACATCCATTGGTTGACCAGAATCAAACCTGCAACCCTTCAGTGCACAGGCTGATGCTCCAACACTGAGGCAAATCAGCCGGGACGTGTCTTCAGTTCTTGGAAGACAATACACACCTAGCTTCCTCAGGATCGTACACATGTTTTGTCTGTGTGAAATAGTTTTCCTCTTTATTTTTCCTGTTTCTAAGTTCTGGCCTTTTTTTAGATGCTAGCTTAAATGTTTGTTCCTCAGAAAGTCTTTTTTTACGTCTCAGCAATGAAAGTTTTATTTTCATTGTTTATTTTCCTTTACAACTTTTATCATAATAGCAATTAAATCATTACATAACTTTTGTCTAACGTCTCTCCTATACTGTAATTCATGGAAGCTAGGCCATATTGCAGCATTCCTGAGGGTAGCACAGTATGTGGCACATACGAGGTACATAGTAAATATTTGTTTATTCATTCATTTAACTGATAGGCAGTGTTTGGGGTGTTAGGGATATAGCAGTGAATAAACAAAGAAATGGATGAACACACTGAGTCATTTTTTATTGTTCAGTAAAGTTGTAAAGGCCATGTCTTGTTGAGAGAGATAATGTTGATTATACATCATTAGTACATTTACTTTTTTTAAAAAATATATTTAATTGATTTTTTACAGAGAGGAAGGGAGAGGGATAGAGAGTTGGAAACATCAATGAGAGAGAGACATCGATCAGCTGCCTCCTGCACACCCCCTACTGGGGATGTGTCCGCAACCAAGGTACATGCCCTTGACCGGAATCGAACCTGGGACCCTTCAGTCCGCAGGCCGACGTTCTATCCACTGAGCAAAACCAGCTAGGGCTACATTTACTTTTTAAAATTCATTGACGTATTTCTTAATTGTAGAAAAGAGGGATATGTAGCCTCACACTATGAGATATGACCTAGGAAAAATAGACGTAGAAAAAATTTTTTCTGAAATTCTGGGCAGTGTTTATAACCTAACTAGTGCTAAATGTTGTAGATTGCTGAGATATTCATCTGATTTTACCTTGTTGTATGTGAACAGCTTAATAGGTATCATAACCAAGCACAAAAATTGTATTAATTTATTTAAAATATTTGTGTTTTGCAGAGAGCCAGGTAAGTTTGATTCCCGTGTAAAACTGGAAAGATACTTAAATTGTGTCCAGCTTTGAAAATTTCCTGTAAGATGTGAATAACCTTATATTTGAGTTACTTAGCAGCTTAACCAGGATTCATAAGACTTGTATAGAAAAGCAGATTGTTAGGTGACAATGCTATCTGGAAGGACAGAATGAGAGTTTTAGAGACCTTTTCTGATAGAAGTTAAGAAAGGGCTTCAGGGAAGAGGCTGTGAGAGAGGTAAGCCATGCACACCTCAGCATTGAAGACGTCCTCTTAGACAAGTCTGGAGGTCAGGGAGGCGGGGAGGGTTGTTGAGCAATGCTTTCTTACTCATAATGAAAAGGGCCCTGGGAAGAAGAACAGATTGGCAACCAGAAAGAAGAGAGGCCTGTGAGAGGAAGGAAAGCTTATGGAGACCAGTTAAGGAGGAAAAGTAGCAAGGTAAGGGTGCAATTGTACAGTGACGCTCAGTGCGTTGCCTACGAGCTTCCTGGTACTGTACACTTTTTTTTTTTTAACATAAGTCACCTTGTCATAATTGAGCTTCCCTTCAGAGGAATGTACACAAAATTCTTATATTATTCCCTCTCCTTTCCTCCATCCTTCCTCCTCTCCCTCTCTCTCTCCCTGCTCCCTGCTGTTTATCAAAACGCATGCTCAATTTTTGCTTTCTTCGTAGAAAATCGGAAAACTAGTTTGGTCTATTATAATAAAACTAGGGTCCCAGTGCATGAATTCATGCACCTTGAAAGGAACTGTGGGCTGCGAGGCTGCGGTGGGCACAGGGGCGGGTCTCAGCCCATCCTCCACGCCCCCCCCCCATCCTCTCCCGCCGCCCGCCTTCATCTGCCAACAGCCCTGCTCCTGCCACTGCTGCTCCTATGCACTGACAGCGCCGGCCCCACTCGCACCCGCTGATGGCATGGAGCGATTGGGGCCGGCGCCATCAGTGGGTGCAAGCGGCAGCTACTGCCCCGATGGCCCCTCAGGAGTAGGGGGAGGAGGAGAAGCCCTCAGGGGTGATTGTGGCCGATAGCCACCACTCACACCCCAAGTGATCGGGACCAGTGCCAGGTGCCAGCAGTGGGTGTGAGTGGCGGCTGTCGGCCCCAATCACCCCTCAGGAGCAGGGGGAGGTGGAGAAGCCCTGAGGGGCGATTGGGGCTGGCAGCTGCCACTTGCACCCACTGATGGCGCAGAGCAATCAGGGCTGGCGCCAGGTGCCGGCAGCTGGTGCAAGAGGCGGCTCCAGTGCTGGCAGCGGATGCAAGCGGGGCCAGCGCCGGCAGCTGGTGCAAGAGCTGGGCGGGACTGCAGCACACGGGAGAAAATAATTTTCAGTAACCACCAGAGGCTCACCTCCATGACAGCGACCAGTGCCCGCCTTGGTCTGGTGCCCCTGCTCACCTCCACCATCCCACTGCAGCCAATGCCCACCATGTTTTGTGCTCTTCCGCCTGCTGCTGATGCCCGCCATGTTCTGTGCGTGCCCCCTGGTGGTCAGCGCACGTCATAGCAACTGGTTGTTCCGCTATTCGGTCTATTTACATACTAGGGTTTTATATATATAGATCTTTGATTCTTATGTCTGGAAAAGACCTGAAGAGTCCTCTAGTATAAATGCCCATCTACCCAGAACATAGGAATATTTATTCAATAGCTACTATGTGCCACTCATTTTAGGTACTGGGGAAACACCTAAGAAGCAGAAACTCTGCCCTCATAGAGCTTATATAATAGTGAATATAACAGAACACACAGAACATGGTTGAATACAATTTGACGGATTTCCTGCAATAAATGAGCAAATAGAAGATCAGAAAATCTGTTCCTGATCGTCTGTGTGACTGTTCTGTTTACTAATCATCGTTTAATTTCCTTCTCTCTTAATTTACTTCAAAAATTCATATTGAGAATATCTTGATGAGTTATTCCAGTGTGTTTTTTCTTCTAAACAATACATTTAAAGATATTATTTTCCTTGAGTTACTCTCAGCTAAAATAATTTTAAGAACAACCCACTTGTAAGTCCATTTCTAGCTGGCTTTAAAAGATAGTAGTGATAAGATTGATTTTCTAAATGTGATTTATTTTTATTGACTTTAGACAAAAAAAAAAAAAAAAAAAGACAATGGGCATCCTTGTATTGCAGTGAGTTATTTTTGGAGTATTTGGGAAAGCCAAAGAGAAAATATGTCCAATTTTCTACATTTGCTTTCTTCGTGTGTGTATTCATATTTATGCTCCTTAGTTTAGTCACATATGTTAAACCTTTTCTATCCTTCAAGGCTGGAAGAAACACGGAAGACAGAAGGCACCAGAGACATTGTCTTAAAATGTCAAAACTAGATTCTTTATTAACTAAGTAGTGTTTCTTTGGGATCCTGAAAAAGCACTTGAGTCTTTCTAAAAACATTTCATTTATTTTTCCTTAAAGATACTTTTTTTGAAGCATATGAGCAAGGTAAAAAGAAGGTTGGGCTAAAGATAGTGGGCATTTTCAGGAAAATGGTGACACACGGGTCAAAAAAGTCACATTCAGCAGTAGAATTTGGTTGTGATGCGTGTGTTTGTGTGTGTGTGCCTGTGCACGCATGCACTGTGCCCATCCATGCACGCAACACACATGTCCTTTATCTTGTAGAATTAGAAAAATAACATCTGTTTTCTTGAAAGTGAGGGGAATAAATGATTCCAACAGGGTTGGAAGAGTGATGGAAATATTATGACAGATCCCATCACAGTCAAGTTTGTTTCTTTTCCCAATCTAGAAAAAACTAACCTTGAGAAATAACAAAGGGGGAACGTTTTCCCTTTTCGAGTCCAAAAAAAAGTAAGTTGCAGAAAAAATAACAAAAACAACAGGGAAATGTTTGGAATGATGGCTTTGCTCTCTTGGCCTCGAGCCTGCGGTCCTCTAATGGGCAAGAATTGCTCAATGTGTCTAGCGTTCACTCCTCTCTGCTGTGTAGATGATAAGTTCTCTGGGGGTTCCTCTTCCTGGTTTTTGAAAGCTGAGTTTTAAAAAAACAACTTTTTTTCCCTAATGATATTACCTAGGATATTACCAAGGTAATAGTTTTGACTTTTTTCTTCCCCAATGTGCCTGAAGGTTATGTGAGTCACAGTGGTAATAATTTGTACTCAGGTTGTGAATCTTTGAAAAAACAGCAACCCAAGGTGACTTTGTTATGCTCCTTATAGAATTAATGAAGTAGGTTAGCCCATGATGAAATTCATATACATGCCTAGGCTATATAGTCTTGTGGGGGAGAGGGGGTCAATTTTTTATGGTAAAATACAAATAACATAAAATTTACTATCTTAACCATTTTGAAGTGTATAGTTCAGTGGTGTTAAATATATTAATAAAGTTCTGCAGATACCACCTTCCCATCTCCATAACTTTTCCATCTTGTAAAACCCAAACTCTATACCCATTAAAAATAATCCCCATTGCTCCCTCTCCCCAGCCTCTGGCATCCACCATTCTACTTGCTTCGTCTATGATTTGGACTACTCTAGGTCTCATGTTTAAGTAGAATCCTACAGTGTTTGTCTTTCTGTGACTGGTTTACTTCACTTAGCATGTGTCAAGGGTCACCCATGTTATAGCATAAGTCAGAATTTTCTTTCTTTTTAAGGCTGAATGATGTTCTATCATATGTATATACCACATATTTTGCTTATCCATTCACCCAACAAGACTCTGCTTTCAATCCTTTTGTGTCTATATGCAGAAGTGGAATTTCTGGATGCTATGGTAATTCCCTTTTTGATGTTTTGAGGAACCACCATACTATTTCCCATAGTTGCCATTCCATTTTACATTCCCACCAACTGGATGGGAACAATGAGGGTTCCCGTTTCTCCATATCCTCACCAACACTTGTTATTTTACTTACTAATTTTTTTATAATTGCTATCCTAATTGTGAGGTGGTATCTCCCAATGAAGAGCGATGCTGAACATCTTTTCACGTGCTTATTGGCCATTGGTATATCTTCTTTGGAGGAATGTCTACTTAAGTTCTTTGTGTTCTTTTTTGAACTTGGTTTTATTGTTGTTACTGAGTTTTGGGAATTCTCTCTACGTTCAGAATAACCATCTATAGTATCATCTGTATGATTTGCAAATATATTCTCATTCTGTGGCTGCCATTTTACTCTGTTGATACTGTCGTTTGATGCACAAAATGTTTTAAGTTTTATGAAGTCCAGTTTGACTATTTTTACTTTTGTTGCCTGTGCCTTTGTTCTTATATCCAAGAAGCATTGTCCACCCTTGGCCATGTACTTTTATCTTCAGGCAGTTCACACATTAAAATGTCATTTGTCCTTTCGGGTTTCTGGAGTGTTCGTTCCTTATAAATACACTGAGTGGCCAGGTTATTATGATCTCTGAAGGCTTAATAATCTGGCCACTCAGTGTATGTCCTATATAATAAAAGGCTAATATGCAAATTGTCCCCTTCGACCAGCAGGCAGGCCGGCCAACCACCCATGTCCCCTCCCCCTGGCCAGGCTGGCCGGACCCCACCCATGCGCGAATTCATGCACCGGACCTCTAATACACACACACACACACACACACACACACACACACACACACACACACACACACTCTGAGTGGCCAGATTATTATGCGTTCAGAGATCATCATAATCTGGCCACTCAGTGTATTATTGCAGATATTTTTCATGTCCTAGGAGTGAGAAAAGTAAACTAGGTACAATTTTTCCCCCAACCATTGTTCCCCTGCTTGTCCTTGTTCACTGACCTCAGCCACACATGTGTGCAGGGATAAACAGAGACCAGTTTGGACCTGCCTCTGCTCTTGCTGTCAGTCTCTCTCCGTGGCCTGTCCTCGGCTGCGTCAGGATGCCAGAGACGGTGCCTGAAGCTGAGTGTCAAGTGGATGGGCTGAGTCTGGAACAGCAGGAAGCACCATGAGGAAAATATCCTCAGTGCTTCCCAAATCCTCCTCGGGGAACCTCCCTGGGGGAACCTCGCCCTGCCTTGTATTCCCATCCATCAGCCAAAATAGGCCACCGATATTAAGCGGCGGTGCGGGGGGGGGGGGGCCTCCGGGGGAGGGGTCCTTCTAAAAAATATTCAGGGGACAAAGGGAAGCCACTGGATTTGAAATAACCACCAGACTACAAACGTGGGCTCTGGGTATTTTTAGCTGGATGAGTTTAAACAAGTTACTTCATTCTGAGTCTCTGTTTTCTCAATAGTAAATTAGAGATGAAAATACCTCCTTGTCTACCTCACATTTGTGGGGGGAAATGAATAATTTTTAAAACTGCATATATCATAATGTGCCATAAAGGAAATAGTCAAGGACTATTGCAAAGTCGGGCATTACTAGCAAGTGCCTGCCACCATGCCAGGCAGTGGAACAGCAGTATCTAAGATTCTGTGCCTGTCTGAAATAAGCTCACCATCTAGTTGGGAGGAAATATGTGGTACAGATATGCTCTTTTAGATCTCCACTTTATGTGTTGTTAACAGCAAGTAACACTTCACCCTACGAAGCTGGCTCTATTATTAGTCCCGTCTTACACACGAGGTGATGGCATGCAGTGATCTTCAATAACTTTTGCTGGTCACATAGCTCTGGGAAAATGGCAGGCCCCAAAAATGAAATACATGAAGTCTAACTCCAGGGCCCAAACTTCACCTTGACACATCTCATCTCCTGTTATTGTTACTAAATAGTTAATACAGACAATAATTAAGCGGACTTAGTTATGGAAGAGATCAATGTGGCAATTTTCTCAAAGACCCTTTGTGGGTATCTTTCCCTCAGAACTCTACTCTTAGCTGTATGATAAACCCTAGTAATAGCCTAAGTATTAAAACCAAGCCTTCTTAACGTGTCCTCCCTTGGAAAGTTCTCAAAATCTGTTGTCTGTTGAAAACATAGCACTCCTGATGAATGTCTTTATGGAACACAGGACTGGAAGGTCCTATAGATGCCAACATCTCTGCCCACGCTGGAGCCGGCTCTGCCAGCGGACACCATATTTACTAGCCTATGTTATTAGGACTCTTTCATCATGCTCCACATACTTTGTTTTTAAAATAGGATGTTGGAAGGTGTTAATCTTTTGGTCTTTGGGCCACATTTGCAAAACATTGATTCACATCATTCCTCTGTAAAGCAGAAATAACTCTTTTCAGGACCTTGTGTGATTGTTGTTGCTTGCCGTTAGGAGATAAACTTGGTTGCTGCTTGAGGAGAAAGGCTCGGGACAGCTGCGCCTGAATGAAGTCTGCGAGGGCAGCGTCTGGGCCCATGGTTTTGCAAGGCTTGGATTTTCATTCTGTTGGGACACTAATAAATTAGGGGAATTGGCTCAGCTAACAAAGCTTTCCAAAGTCTGATGTCCAAACCACAATGCTAGTTTCCTAATTTATAAAGGGAGGAGAGTCGCTTCCCAGGCAGAAATGGTTATGTCTGCCTTTGCAGTTCATCTCTGTTTTGTGTCAAGGCACCTACAAAATTGAATGTTAGGAGCCAGATCATTGTTTGGAGCATTAAATCAAAGCCGAGGGAAGTGGATTGTAGGCAGGGTTAGCCAGGCTTTGGTACAGACGGTTTAGCAACCTGCCCCAAGCAGGACATGGCTGAAGATCCTCACTGTCCGGCACCCATATTAGTGTCTTTCTCCCGGAGAGGACTGGACTCGCACAGGGTATCTGCCTCTTCGCTTTTGCTATGTTTCATTCTAATCATCTCCACCTGTTTGCAGACTCCTTGTCTGGGCGTTATCACCTAATCAAGGAAGTCTCAGCTTGCTAAGTTAAGATCACGTTTTAAGATGCCTCCCAGACATCCCCAGGTCACCTGGAGTGCAGTTTTAGGACCCTCCTTCACTCTTTGGTAATATATGGATGTATGTCTGTTAATATTTAAATAAAGTCTCTAGGTTTGTAGCTTTTGTTCTACTAATAGCATTCGAAGTATTTGACACAGTTGATTACTCCCTCCTTTTAAAAAACACTTTTCTTCATTTTTGAGAACCTTTTCCATTCATTTATTACTGCATTGGCTGGGATAGCTGTAAGCCCTGTAGGCGACGGGAAGGAAAATATGGCTGTCGTTGGAAGGGGAGGAAACCAGACAGGGTTTATAATGAGCTTGGTTGGGAGGCTGCATAGCACAGGAGGGTAAGGGAAATTTATCAGCGCAGAATTCCTGGCCGGCTTGTCAAGGCACGTCTCAGGCCATCGTCATCCTCACGTGAACCTGTAACCTGAGAATATGTCGGTTTGGGATTTGGATGACTGGAGCTCAGAGTTTCCAAAAAGTGATCTGTTTTCCAAAGATACAGGGGAATTGTTGTTGTAAAATACCCGCCTATTGCCCGGCCGGCATGGCTCAGTGGTTGAGCATCGACCTATGAACCAGGAGGTCACGGTTCGATTCCCAGTCAGGACGTATGCCCGGGTTGTGGGCTTGATCACCCAGTGTGGAGTGTGCAGCAGGCAGCCTATCAATGATTCTCTCTCATCATTGATGTTTCTATCTCTCTCTCCCTCTCTGAAATCAATAAAAGTATATATTTTTTAAAAACACACAAAACACCTTCCTATCTTAGTGTACTCCTCAACTCTCTAGCAAGATTCCCATTTTTATCACAGGACCATTTGAAAGCATCAGAAGTATACTGTTGATACTGACTGGCATCTTAGTTTACTTCTCTGAAAGTGACAATGTTCTGTTTTTCTGCCTTAGGAAGAAAATAATGAGAAACAGCTTTTTCATTCCAAGTATGGTATACAGCTGTTTTGAAAGAAATGCAGTCTTATATTGGTACTAGAGGCCCGGTGCATGAAATTCATGCATGGGGGTTGGGGGGATCACTCAGCCCTGCCTGCACCCTCTCCAATCTGAGACCCCTTGTGGGATGTCCGACTGCTGGTTTAGGCCTAACCCCTCTGCCTGCCTGCCTGATCACCCCTAACTGCCTCTGCCTGCCTGCCTGATTGCCCCTAACCCCTCTGCCTGCTGGCCTGATCACCCCTAACTGCTCTCCTGCCAGCCTGATCTCCCCTAACTGCCCTCCCCTGCTGACCTGATCACCCCTAACTGCTTTCCTGCCAGCCTGATCTCCCCTAACTGCCTCTACCTTGGCTCCCGCTACCTTGGCTTTGTCTGGAAGGAGGACCGGATGACCAGAGATGTCCGGTCAACCTGGTCTAATTAGCATATTACCTTTTTTATAGTATCAGATTATGTTTTAAAGATTTACTGGTATTCTCTATACTGCCACAATATTTTCTGCAGGTTTCAGAAGTAGAGTTTCTTCATGATGAGGATATTAATTAGTTCCTACTGTAATTAAATATTAAGAAAAGATAATCCTTCACTCAGTGCTGTCTTTACCCCTTTTGTGGGGGTGGGAGTGCTAAGCTACCTGCAAGCAATTTACCATGTGCACTATTAACCAACATGACAAGGGTGATCATCATTAGTTTAGCTTATTATAGCTGTGTTTATTAGAGAAGTTACAAGTTCTTAGAGATAAAGCTACTGAGGAATTTACATAACCTGAGGTTAACCTTTCTGCTTAGTGTCTTTAGGATATGATCATAATTACAGAAACTATCAATGATTTTTTTTGTTGGTGGGGGAAAAATGGTTACTATAGTATACCTATTTAAAAAAACAGCAAGAAACTTATTTGCATTTATGGAAAAGGTATATCTGTTAAGATTTCAAATAATTTCATCATGGCGATGAAGTAATAATAATGAGGAAACAAATATATACAAAGTCTAGGCATGGAGATAAAATAGGAGTAAAACATCACTTACCATCACCAAGCCAATTTGGTCATAAGTCTAATCATGCCCATTTGAAGAGGCTAATTAATGTCCATACCCAAAGAAGATTATAAGCACATGAGAAGTGGTTTATCTTATACAGGTAAATGACTTCACATTACTCCAGGTAAATGCAACTTTCAAGTCAACTGATGGATCCCGGGTATCTACTATATGTGGGATCCAGAGAAGCCTGTATTTCTGTGTTATTTTTCTGTTTTATAATTAAGTCTATGTACCAATAATTTAAACTTCATTTTTCATGTATTTGGCCACTATTTATATCCTGCTTCACATGCATGTCTATGAGAGAGTGGTGGGAAAAAGTGCTCAGCTGATTTTTGTGTCACAGAATGACCATAAATGGCTGGATATCTTCCAGTTTGATCTGACTCATGTTAAATAGCAATAGTTAATATTAACTAAGAGAGATTAATTACATGCCAGAAGTCTCTTGAAATAGCCTGTCCTAAAAAAAAAAAAAAAGAGAGAGAGAGCGAGAGAAAGAGAAGTAATTTGGTGATATGTAAATCGGTATTCCTTGGGAATGCTCATTTCTGCTTTTCTCAGGACACAGAATGAGACACAGACTGTGATAAAATCTCAGTCCCTGGTATCTTTGCTTAGGCCTTGGGTTTTATCTGTGAGTGTCTCACACACATTCTTGCCCTTTGGGACTGTGCTTAGTTATTTTCCTTTGCCTAAAACTCTTTAGTCAGTGCCTTCCTTTCTCTCCCCCATTTTACCTACCTGATTTCTATGTGAGAGTCTCAGAATCGCTTTCTCCAGGAAGCACTTCTGCATTAGAGTTCTCTAGAGAACAGAACCAACAGGATATATAATATTTAATTATATATTTAACTAGAGGCCCAATGCACGAAGATTCATGTAAGAATGGGCCTTCCCCTGGCTGCCGGCACCACCTTCACTCTGGCTGGAGCCACCTTTCTGCCTTCCCATGTTGCCCAGAGGCCTGGAGCGGCTGGGGCAGTGCAGAATGCCTGCATCGTCACCATCTTTGTTGGATTAATTTGCATACTCACTCCTGATTGGCTGGGTGTCGTGAAGGTACAGTCAATTTGCATCTTTCTCTTTTATTAGTGTAGATATAATTAATATATATTTTATTACTATATTTACTAATTAATACATTAATATATAATTAATTAAAAGATCTATTATAAATGTATAAATGATAAGGAATTTGCTCACCCCATTATGGAGCCTGGAATCCCAGCATCTGCAGTGTGGCTAGCTCTCTCTAGATCAGGGGTGGGCAAACTTTTTGACTCGAGGGCCACAATGGGTTCTTAAACTGGACCGGAGGGCCGGAACAAAAGCATGGATGGAGTGTTTGTGTGAACTAATATAAATTCAAAGTAAAGGAGTGGAGGGGAGAGCAAGAGAACCGGATAGAACAGCCAGATCCGGCCCACAGGCCGTAGTTTGCCCACGGCTGCTCTAGACCCATAAAAGCAGGTGGTGCAGGTCTAGTCCAGAGGCTGGCAGGTGAAGGCCCAGGAGAGTCGGTGCAACAGATGAAGGCTGAATTCAGCCTGCTGGAGAATTCCCTCTTGCTCACGGAGGCTGGTCTTTGTTTTTCTCTACTCAGGCCTTTAACAGATCAGGTGAAGTCCACCTACATTATGAAGGGCAATCTGCTTGATCCAAAGTCCACTCATTTAAATGTTACTCTCATCCGAAAACACTTTCCAAGGTGACATGTAAACTCACCATCGCACCATCCATCTTCTCACCCTAACCCCATTTCGGGTTTAGGATCCTGGATGCCTCCATTGATCTTGTCAGTGCGATGCCACTTTTGCTTTTGAAGAAGCATTAGAAATAACTTATTTTATAAAAGAAAGACATTTCTGGTTCGCAATTATACTGAATGTTCTGGATGTGATTTGACCAGCTCATAGCACTGGCAACAAGATTATTCTTTTCTGTGGTCTAGCTGCTATACTTCTATTTTGTAAAAAATTTTATTGTTGAGAGTATTACAAATGTCTCCCATTTTCTCCATTTTTGCCCCCCTCTACCCAACCCCCACCCCACCCCAGGCCATCGCCAAGCTATTGTCTGTGTCCATGGATTATGCATAGATGCATATATGTTCTTTGGTTAATCTCTTCCTGTCCCCTACCTCCTCCCCACACATTGAGAGCTGTTTTTCTGTTCCATGCATCCATACCTGTGGACTTATTTTGTTCATCAGTTTATATTGTTCATTAGAATTCCACATATAGCTGTGATCCTGTGATATTTGTCTACCTCTGACTGGCTTATTTTGCTTACCATAGCAGTCTCCAGTTCCATCCATGTTGTCTCAAAGGGTAAGAGCTCCTTGTTTTTTACAGCCACAAAGTATTCCATTGTCTGTATCCTTGTACTAATATGATCCAGGGTTTCATTCATTTAACCCTTTTCATCACTCTTTGAAATTGCAATTAGATCGCTATGTCTTTAACTCTACATGAACTATTGTTAGGCCAATTTTCTTTGTCTTCTTCCAATCCTGTTTTTCAGCAATTGATAACATATAAGTGTAGATTTTCACATTATAATTCTTATCCTATATAATAAAAGCCTAACATGCTAAGTGTCCGGTCATCCAGTCGTCCATTCAACCAATCAAAGTGTAATAAGCTAATGATATGCTAAGTCGGTTCAACTGCTGACTATGATGTGCACTGACTACCAGGGGGCAGATGCTCTGACTGGTAGGTTAGCTTGTTGCTGGGATCTGGCCAATCGGGACTGAGCGAGATGGGCTGGACACTCCCTAGAGCCCTCCTGCAATCCCTCCTCTGCTGGCCAACTTTGTGCATCCCTCCCTGGCCCTGATGGTGCACCAGTGGGGTCCCTCAGCCTGGCTTGCGCCCTCTCACAATCCGGGCTGAGGGACACCCCCCCCCCGAGTGCACGAATTTCGTGCACCAGGCTTCTAGTTTTAAAATATTAATAGTGATTTAACCTATCTGATTGATCTCAGAATCATAGAACCTTAGAGTAAAAGGAGCATTTTATAATAAAAACTGGGGTCCAACGTAAATGTTGTGTAGATTTGCCAGCTAATTAGTAACTGCTTAATCAAGGATTCATGCTTCCTGGTGTTTGGTGATCTTTGACTTGACAAACATCAAGCACCTGTTATATCTCCAGGTAATGTGTTAAATGCTATATTTTTGTTAAAATCATTTTAGAATGTATAAAAGCTTTATAACATAAGTCACTGCCCATTTCAGTTGTAAAAAGGGAAATATTGAGATATCAGGTAATAAGCCTATGTCTTTCTAGAATTCAAAATTTAATAGCCATTTTGTTATATCGTTGCCTTAGTTATTGATAAAACTCTTAAAGCAGCCAAAGTAAGGACGTTGCTCTACTGTCTGTGACTAGAACTTGTTCCTTTAATAAGTATGTTTTAGATCATTTATTTAACCATTATTTAACCAATTAGATGCCTAGTTAAATTATATTTATTCCTCCCCTGTCTCTTCTTTTTGAGTAATGAAAGGAGGCTATTTTGATACGACTGGAAAGGAAACATCTTGCTATGAGGGTGTGCCTTGCCTTGACTTTTTGTTATTTCTAAGTCAAAATAGAGATTGACATGTCAAACTGTGAAGAAATAAAGGAAATCTTATATATATATATATATATATATATATATATATATATATATATTATTCTTAAATCCCGTGAGTGGCAATAAAATTGCCTTCATTTGAAGCAGTACTCTCAGTTGCCTCGCCCGCTTAAGAATAAGTACATGTCACTTAAACATGTTGGAAAATTGGAGTTGAATCTCAGGAAATGTCAATCCCATTCTCTTGGATGGCATGCAGTGTTCCCAGGACACAAAAGGCATGATGACACAGGTTTAAAAAAATCATTGCTATTTAGTTTTAAATTTTACCATTTAGGCACCATAAGCAGTGTGAATCACAGCTTAAAATGTTTGCTGTTGACTAAAATATGGGCAGTTGTATTATTGAGAGCAAATACTCAATTTTGACATCTCGGATCTGAAAAATCAAATCTCCATGTTTCTGTTAAACATGTATTGGTTTGTTGATTGATAACAGGTAGCCAAAGTGCCTGGTGGTGTTAGCTGTAGAAGATGGTGCCGGGCCCTTCTCTTAATGAGGAGTCTGCCAGAGATACCAGAGAGAGAGGAGAATAGGCCTGATTCCCGGTGAGCAGACTTGGGGAGGTGCAGAGTGCAAGTCATTCATCTCAGGAACCAAATGAAAACTTTTGGCTCCATCTCAGCTGTCACCCTGCCTTCATTGAGAACAGCTAGTCTTTCAAAATTTTAAGTACCTTAGATTTTCTGACTCACATTTCAATATATCATCATCATACACGAGAGAGAGAATTCATTATGTCAGACCTTCTTCAAAAATTGTAAGTTGGGCCCTAGCTGGTTTTGCTCAGTGGATAGAGCGTTGGCCTGCGGACTGAAGGGTCCCAGGTTCGATTCCTGTCAGGGCCCATGCCTGGGTTGCAGGCTCAATCCCCAAGTGCGGGCGTGCAGGAGGCAGCCGATCAATGATTCTCTCTCATCATTGATGTTTCTACCTCTCTCTCCCTCTCCCTTCCTCTCTGAAATCAATAAAAATGTATATATTTTTAAAAATGTAAGTTTGTTCTTAATCTCTTGGAAAGAAATCAGCAATCCAGGAATGTACGTTTTCATTTTGACCTACCTGTTATGGTTCCTGGAACAGGGTACCATTCTGATAATGAAACTGAGAATCCTTTCATTCCTGGAATTTCCTGTTGGGAGTGTAGGGTTTTCTGAGCAATATGTAACATTGGCTAGTTATGTAACATGTTGGATTTTACTGCCAGCTCTTTGTTTAGTAAGGGTGGGAGAGGTTGGGGCCAAACAGGAATGTAAAGACCAAGTTAAGTATGGCGTCATCTTACCACCTGTCACATGAATAAACCCGGATTCCTAAGCAAATAGGTTGTACATTTAAAGGTTTTATCGATTCAGATAAGCCAGCTACAAATAATTAGTTTTCTCTAACTCTTACCTCCATATGATTTGGGGAAACTTTTACCTTTTTGCTTCAGGAAAATGTTTAGAGGAGAAAACTTGGCCCTGATACCATTTTTGTATTCCATTTTTCGAAGTTGACAGTCTCCTGCATTTGTGTCTACTCTCAGATATCTTATACTGCTACCACCACTCCACAGAGCTGCTGACTCTCCATCAAGCCTTTCCCCGCTTCCCCAGAGTAGGTTCAACATCAGTAGGCTGGGTGTACTGAACCGAGGTGAATTGAGCCCATTCAAATGGAATGTTGTTAACACATCAGCAACTGTAGAATCCAACAGTAAGCTGCAGAAGACTAGCGATGCATCATGTTTAACAGCAAGCACTAGAAGCACTCACATTAAAGTCAGGAATAAGGGTGAATTGAATTCATCATAATTATCTTTGTTCCGGAGGTATTGTCCATTAGACTGAAGTAAAAATATACAGTAACTGAAATTATCAAGTGAAGGAGATTAATCCACTATTTGCAGACCCCGGGAATCACAGAAAGGCTAAGTGGTGGGATGATCCAGTAGGATCATTGAGACAAAAGGCACAAAACTAGAGCTTCATGTATTCAAACAACCAGTTAGAAGTAGAGATGGAAGAAACCCCATTGCATAGGTTTGAAAAGATGAAAAGAAAGGAATTGACCGCATGAAACATGCAGAATCTGTACCGAGAGAATTGTAAAACACCATGGAGAGAGAAAAAAGAAGACTTAGAGAGGTGTAAAGGCCTTGCCGCGTATGGATAGGAAAACGCAACATCATAACATCACTCCTCCTCAAGTTCATCTAAGTGACCCCAACGGGGCATTTTTGGTTTTGTTTGGACTTGGACAAGTTGCTTCTAAATATATGGACAAAGAAAGAAATAATTACCATGAAAAGTCTGAAAAGAGGGTACTAACTATATTGAATGCATTAGATGAAAGGGTGCTAACTACTATATATAAAAACTTACTCTGCAATAATGAAAATAATGAGATACTGACATGTGAATGGATCAAGAATTCAAAGGAACAGACTAGAAAACCCAGAAACAGGCGCAAATACACACAGCCATTAAATGTCTTCGTTCAAAACAGTAGAGAAAGAAGTTAGTAAACGGTGCTGGGACAACTGAGTAGCCACCTTAAAAAAAAAAAAAAAAAAAGAGTTGGATCTCTACCTCACAGATTATACCAAAATGATTTCCAGATGAATCAAAGAAGTCGCATTAAAAGTGAAACCATAAATTACCAAAGATAAAAGAGGAAATCCATTTATTTAACTGTAAAAAAAATCACATCATAAAAAAGTCAAATGACAAAGGACAGATGGAGAAAACTTTTTATAATTTATCTCACAGACAAAGGGCTACTTTCCTTAACATACAAAAATGCTTAGCCCTGGCTGGTGTTGCTAAGTAGTTAGAGCATCCACCCACACACCAAAGGGTTGCAGGTTGATTCCCCATCAAGGGCACATACCTGGGTTGCAGGTTCGATACCCACCCCAAGTTAGGCCGCTTGTAGGAGTCTATGTGTGTTTCTCACATCGATGTCTCTCTCTCTCTCTCCCTCCCTCCCTCCCTCCCTCCTTCTCTTCCACTCTCTCTGAAAAGCAATGGAAAAAAATATCCTCAGATGAGGATTAAGAAAAAAAATGCTTACAAATCAATAAGAAAAGATCAACAATCCAGAAAAGAATGGGCAAACCTATGAATCAGCACTTCAGGAAAAAGGAAGTGTATAGTAGGAGGCATGCGAATGCACGGACAATATGATATGTGGTTGGTGCTGGTGTGGAGAAACTGCCACTCACGTGCCAGTGGTGGGAGTGGATGTTTCTACAACAGCAGCGGTGAGCACTTTGAGAAAAGCAACACTTTAAAAGCACTTTTCCTTTCACCTAGCAATTTCGTTCCCAGAAATTTATATTATAGTTATATTTACTCATGTGTGAAATGACATATGGATGAGAATACTCTTTGGGGCCCTGGCTGGGTAGCTCAGTTGATTAGAGTGTCCTACTGATATGCCAGTGTTGCAAGTTCAATCCCCTGTCAGGGCACATACAAGAATCAACCAACAAATGCATAAATAAGTGGAACAGCAAACGATGTTTCTTTCTCTAAAGATCAATCAATAAATAAAACTAGAATATTCTTTGTGATAGACAAAGATTGGAAACGGCTGATATGTCTAACTATAAGTGGCTGGTTATATAAATTATGGTGCATCCATTCAGTTGAATAAGGGGCAGCCACTGAAAAAGAATGGGGCAGCTATAAGGAAAAAGCTTCAAGATGAATTGTTAGGTTCAAAAATACAGAGATAACAGGATGTATAGTAAGCTACTTTATTTTTAATATATTTTTATTGATTTTACAGAGGAAGGGAGAGGGAGGGAGAGATAGAAACATCAAGGATGAGAGAGATTCATTGATCAGCTGCCTCCTGCACACCCTGTACTGGGATCAAGCCCACAACCCAGGCATGTGTCCCAATCGGGACTCGAACTGTGACCTCCTGATTCATAAGTCGATGTTCAACCACTGAGCTCTGCTGGCCAGGCAATAAAAACATTTTCTAAAAAGATAGTCTTATTTTTTTAAAAGCAAACCAGAAAAGTAAAGTAAAAGATGGAACATTACTTCAGTATGGAGTATTTTGTTTTTCTTAGTTTCTTATCACCTTTCCTTTTTTTCTTGTTGATAAGATAATAATGTGCCTCTTCAAGTTTTTCTGTCTTCTCGATCATACTTCACACTGCGTGAGGTTTTTTTCTTTCTTATTCCCTCCTCCTGCCCCAGCAGGAGCCCTCTGTCACTCTGTTCCAATCTGGACTGCTTACTCTCCAGGCTTGCTGCCCACGGGTCATCCCGGGACTCACCTTCTCCCAGATTGGCTCCAGTTCCTTCTGCACCCCACGGCTTTTATTGTGCTTGAGTACACTCTCAAGAAACTCCCTCAGCATGATGCATGGGATATACATGTTTTATTCCCACGTGTGTCAGTCAGATTCCGTGAAGGCCATCAGTGTGTACCTTCAACATTGTGCAGGCATTTCCGTTTTGATGCCTTTTAGGGAGACAACTTATCACAGAGCTGCTCCACAGACCGAAAACTACAACGTGCTTCCGTTAGTGAGATTGGTCCCCTTCTCTAGTGGGAAACTGGCAACAGAAGAGAGAGTCCCAGGTTCCTGGGAAATGAGCCTTTATTAGGAGAGAGGTTTTGTGGAGTTTGGCACCTTATTTCAGATTGAGGAGTCACTTCCTTCTTTGGGTCAAGGTCACCAGAACCAGCGAGAGAAAGGTATTTCTTACACAGGCTCTTCGAGGAACAGATTAAACCCAGGTCCTAACTATCTTTCATGACCTGAGAGTGAAGCAGTTTCTCCATGGCCACGTGAAGGGACTTCTGAAGGAGAACAAGAGTGTGGAACAGGTTTTATTATCAACATTTAAGATAGTCATCTGTTAGCCTCTGTGACCATTCATGGACTAGTCAAGGGGCTGAGTTAGAAAGGTTTAGTCTGTGCTCACTAGTCAAAGACAGCCTGAGGGATAATCAGCCCACAGGCAGCCACACGGTGAATCTGGGCAACAGATTGGCATTTCATCGGTCTTATTGCTCCCCAAGCATCCACAGCTCATTCTATCTCGGTGCTTCGTGTATCTACTAATCTCATTTACTCTATCAATAGGGTCTTCTCTGGTTTTTAAAGGCCCACTCTTCCTACAAGACACAGCTATGAAGCTCTCTCTGATTTTCTTATCTTAAACCTCACTATATGTAGTTAACATGATCTTTTAATGTCTCTGTTTTCCTCAGGCACTCAATAATCCTGGGACGATTGAATTATTTTATGGATAGTCTCAGGTAGGTTTCTGAACCTTCCTAGATGGATGCTGTACTAAAGATGGTAGGTTTTGAGAAACTTCACCTCTTGTACATTTTTTTTTTTTTTTTAAATATATTTTATTGATTTTTTACAGAGAGGAAGGAAGAGTGATAGATAGTCAGAAACATCGATGAGAGAGAAACATCGATCAGCTGCCTCTTGCACACCTCCTACTGGGGATGTGCCCGCAACCAAGTTACATGCCCTTGACCGGAATCGAACCTGGGACCTTTCAGTCCGCAGGCTGACGCTCTTCCACTGAGCCAAACCGGTTTTGGCTCTTGTACATTTTTTAAAGAACATGACCTTGGCCCCCAGAAAGAGGCAGTTAGTTAGAAATTCCAACTGCCTGTCCTTCAGATTTTCTGAGCAGGCTTCTGTACGGGGCAGCAGCTGATTGGCTGTTACCAAAGTTAAGTGGACTACTAAACCAGTAAACTGAAAATTCAGCTTTTTAGGTCTTCTTTCTTGACTTTTGTGGGAGAAAGCTTGGGAAAACACAAAAAATAGAAGTGCAACCAGTCGGGCATCCCATTAGGAGGGAATTACAGTAAGAAATAAGGACCCCCTATAGTATTAGTTTATAATGTATAACTGTTCCATGGTAGTGGAGTAACTGCAAATGATGGGGGAGGTAGGTTCTTTCTTTGGGGACAATTCCCAATATTTACCCGGTGCCAGAGAAGAAAAAATACCCAGATATGTGACTTATATCTGACAATTATGTAAAACTCATAATAATTATATGGGAATGATAACCGGAGGTAATTTCACTGCTAAGAGGCCAGTAGGGGAGTGTGATGAGGATAAAGAAGTTGCTTCGGTCTATAAAGATATGGATTCTGAGCTAGTATTTATTAAGTGCTTATTCAATGTAAAGTAGCTATTAGATGTTTTTAATATATTTATTCATTTCTTTTTCTTTTTAAATATATTTTTATTGTTGATAGCATTACAAATATTTCCCTTTTCCCCCTTCCTCCCAGCCCCTACCCACCTCACCCCGGGTCTTCAATATCCTAATTCTCACAATAACCCTGTGAAGTGTTATCCCTATTTTACTGAATAGAAAATGAGCTTGTAGAAGTTAAGTAACTTTCCAAAGATCCAACATGTCAATGGGCAGAGCTGATCGTAAGCCAAAGGCTGTGCCTTTTCTTTACCAAGAGATGATTATTGAAAAAAGATAGTAGCACATCGAGAAAAGTTGTAATATTGAAGAATGAGACTTATGTGTGTATGGAGCAGAATTATGGTGGATGGATTTAGCTGTTTTGGTGAGAGTTCAAATCTAATCATGTATCTTATATCTCCACTTCTTAAATTTTTCACTTTGTGGCATCTTTGTATGCTGACTAGATCTATTAAATGTGGAGAAGTTGTTTCTAAACCACCTTTGTCACTAGCTAGTAACAGATTTTGAACATGTTACTTCATGCCTCATGTATCAACTCTAAAGTACATTCCATCTCTAAACGTACTTAGTATATCTGTGTGTGTGTGTGTGTGTGTGTGTGTGTACATATCTATAATAATAAAAGCATAATATGCTAATTAGGCTGGATGTCCTTCCTGACGACCTTCTGGACAAAGCCGGGGCTGCGAGGAAAGCCCGGGTCCCGGGTGCCAGAGGAAGCCGGTGCTGGCAGCCAGGGGAAGGAAGGCCTACTCTTGCACGAATTTCATGCATCGGCCTCTAATATGGCTGAATTGCTAGAATAAGGGGACACGAAGCTGGTAGCAAAACCATAAAGAGCCCAAAGATTGCACCTTAATAGTCTCTCCCTTGAATTATGTTCTCTCAGGTTTCCCTTCCTTAATGAAAACATTAAAAAAAGAACTTTTCAAAGTAAGTTTTTAGTTCTTTGGTCAAAGAAAGATACAACCAAATGCTTGCAAATAAAATTAGAGATTTTTTTTAATATTTATTTGAGAGAATTGACGTGGAACAACTTTGAGGATAACTTAATAACAGATCATCCAGCCCAGCCGGTGTAGCTCAGTGGTTGAGCATCGGCCCATTAACCAAGACACTGGTTCGATTCCCAGTCAGGCCACATGCCCTGGTTGTGGGCTCGATCCCCAGTGGGGGGTCATGAAGGAGGCTGCCAATTGATGTTTCTCTCACATCGATGTTTCCATCTCTCTAAAAAAAAATCAATAACATGTTTTTAAAAAAGAAAATATTTTTTTAAATTAAAATAAAATAATAGGTTATTCACACTATGGCACTGGAGCATAATACATTTTAGTCAGTTTTCCAGGGGTGAGGAATACTGAGGGGTTCTAATGGTGTTGTATCACTGAACTTGAGTGTTTAGCAAAATAATACAAGATTGTCCTGATAAGGGCACTATTTCAAAGTTTGACTGTGGTAACCTCTCCATTTGATGTTAAGTTTATTCCTACACCCAAAATATAATTAAGTATAGCACCGTGCTGATATAATTTTGATGAACCATTTATTTCCTCTTACCTTGTGAAAATAAGTTGTTTTCTTTTAGGTATAAAAAATGCACTTCAAAAAGAATTCTCTCCTTTGAGGATAAATGGTGATGGAAGGATATTTGACTTGGGGTGGCAAACACACAGTACAATATACAGATAATGTATGACAGAATTTTACACCTGAAACCTGTCTAATTTTATTAACCAACTAGAGACCTGATGCACGAAATTCATGCGAGAGTAGGCCTTCCTTCCCCCGCCTGCCGGCACCGGCTTCCCTCTGGCCCCTGGGACCTGGGCTTCCCTTGCAGCCCCGGCTTTGTCCAGAAGGTTGTCCAGAAGGATGTCTGGTCTAATTAGCATATTACGCTTTTATTATTATAGATGTCACCCCAATAAATTCAATAAAAAATTCTTCCCTAACTATGTGATAAGGATCGTGAATTTCAAAATCCAACAACATTTGAGCTTTTATTGTCAATTAAATGCACTGAATCAAGCACATCAATTTTGAGGGAGGAGAAAACATCAGTTAAATTTAATTTGCTCGGCCGTTGTCAGGAGCCGCACAGGATCTGGATTTTACTCTCCCACAGCTGTTAAGTCAGTGTGGTACCGTTTCTTGGATGCTGGCAAAAGACAGAAGAGCCCTCTGTCACAGACAAGGTCTTTATCACTCACAGCAAACGCAATAGCCAGGAATCAGCATGATGGCCACCCCGGTTCCCCATGTCCCTACGGCCCATGGAGTGGGTATATTATGGGTGGTGCATTATTTTACCAGGGCCACTAAGCAAAATACCACAGACTAGACAGGCTTCAACAACAGAAATCTATTGTCTCACAGTTCTGGAGGCTCCGAATTTGAGATCAAGGTGTTGGGAGGTGGATTCCTTCTGAGGGACATAGGGGAAGGATCTGTGCAGGCCTCTCTCCTTGGCTTATAGATGGCTACCTTCTCCCTGTGTCTTCACATCATCTTCCCAGCATCCAAATTTCCCCTTCTTATAAGGACGCCAGTCATATTGGCGGAGAGCCGACCCTGATGTCCTCATTTTAACTTAACCACCTCTATAACAACCTTTTCTCCAAATACAACCACATTGTCAGGCACTGGGGTTTAGGACTTCAATATGAATTTTTGAAGGGGTGCAATTCAGCCCATAACAGATGTTCGCTTACACACACAGCGGGCACATAACAGGAGAGGAACACCAACCTTGGGAGATTCACCATGGAAACAAGCCTGCTCTTGTCCAGGGAAGAGAGCCTCATCCCTCAAGGTTTCTCATTACAAACACAGCTCAGAAAAGGCCTGAGTAAAGAGTGGCCAGGGCCTTGCATTTTTGGCACATGTGGACTGTCTCTCCCCAAAACACTGCAGTCAGAATCTCAGATTAAGGCACAGCTATGCTGCCCTCGGCGACTTTAAGTCAGGTTCTGTTTTTACGCAGTTATAGAATTGATCACACCTCTCCAGAAGCTATCTACATTGAAGGAAAACCTGAGCCATACCTCTTTAGTTTGCAATAATTATATTTATAAGTGTCTTTAATACCAATTAGGGAGTAAATGTAGAGCTTAGTCAACTATTATGTTATCTGCTTTTGTCACGTAAGAAATACTTTTAACTTAAAGGAAGAGATGTTTCTTAACTATGTCGTTGTTTAGAGCAAAGGAACTCAAGAATATGTTCAGAGTTATCAAATGGAAATAATCCTTATTTCTTCCAACAGATGGAACTGCTACTTTTATATGTTATAATTTTGCTTTTGAACATGTTTGATTTTTCATCAGGAATTATATATAATAATAAAGGTAAGTTTAAGACTCTCTCACTCTCTATTTTCTCAGGATTTCTTTATATCCCTCCCTTGCTAACATTTACAATATTTTTCTTTTAGTACTTCTTCATTACCACATCTTCCACTGTTCTGAGGAATTATCTATTGTACTCTGGTTCAGAGGTTTCTAATAATACTACTGTGAATGTATTGTTAAGTTGTATACATAGAGACTTTTCTTTTGTTATAGTATTTCATTACTTAGAAGTCATAGACTCTTTAAAATTTAAGAAGTATTTTATATTTGCAGAACTTTATTTGAATAGATCTTTTGAAATAGATCTTTTTTATTTTCCTTCCATGAATAGTTGCTTGTAGTCTGAATTATAAACTGAATTATAAGGCTAGTAGATTAAGATTGAGAAATTTTCTGATATACAGTGACCTTTGAACAACGTGGAGGTTAGGGAGCTGACCCCCTGCAATCCAAAATCTGTGAATAACTTTTGACTCCCCCCAAATTTAACTCCAGTGGTCCCTCGGTATGTGCAGGGGATTGGTTCTAGAACCCCCATGGACACCAAAATTCACAGGTGCTCACGTTCCTTCTATGAAATGATACAGCTCGTAGAAGAATGCATACAGTTGGCCCATACCCCAGTGGTAGATCAAAAGCACTATTTGAACTGGATCATAAAATGTGTTAAAAAATGAGGCAGAGAATGGAAATAGGGAGAACCCCATGAGCACTTCAGGATTACTGGTATAGGTTGTGTGCAGGGGAGTTTGAACGAGGGGCTTGGTCGTTTAGCATGATCTACCAGGATAAAGAGAGGATGGCCCTTAGACACAGGAACATGTTGGTTCTACTCTGACTACTGTTGTGAGTTGGGTGACCCTTGAGCAATACCTTAATCTTCCTGAGTCTTGGTTCAATCTTCTTTCAAGGGGAGACAATAAGTCATATGGCACAAAATGGCATGTAAACCCAGAGTCTGACTCAAAATATGTTACTAAAGGAGTTAATTTCCTTCTGTTTAGCTTCTCTTCCTTTAAGGCAGTGGTTCTCAACCTTTCTAATGCCACGACCATTTAATACAGTTCCTCATGTTGTGGTGACCCCCAACCATAAAATTATTTTCGTTGCTACTTCATAACTGTGATTTTGCTACTGTTAATGAATCATAATGTAAATATCTGTGTTTTCCAATGGTCTTAGGCTCTACAGCAGCCTAAGGTGACACACAGGTTGAGAACCGCTAGCAGGGTCGCCTAAGACCATCGGAAAACATGGTCTTAGGTGACAGCAGTTCTCAACCTGTGGGGTTGCAACCCACAGGTTGAGAACCACTGCTGTAGAGCCTAAGACCATCGGAAAACACAGATATTTACATTACGATTCATAACAGTAGCAAAATTACAGTTATGAAGTAGCAATGAAAATAATTTTATGGTTTGGGGTCACCACAACATGAGGAACTGTATTAAAGGGTCGTGGCATTAGAAAGGTTGAGAACCACTGCTTTAAGGAGTTTATTCATCAGGTGATAGAGTGTCAGTAAAGATTTTTTAAAGCAGATAAGTGGTTTGGACTTTAGAATCAAATTATAGCTTTAAAAAATAGATCTGTCAGCATTGTCAGGTGTGGGCAAAGTAAATATATGGGATGACCTTGAAAACTGTTTAACAGTATAACCTCAAAATGTACTTTAAGCCATATTTGTGATACTAGTATTAGGTCTTTCAGAGCCCCCTCCCTTTCATTAAACTACTAGAGGCCTGGTGCATGAAATTCATGCACTCAGAGGGGGGGTCCCTCAGCCCGGCCTGCGCCCTCTTGCAGTCCAAAAGCCCTCGGGGGATGTCTGACTGATGGCTTGGGCCTGCTCCCCCTGGGCCTAGTATTCTTGGAACAATGGATTATAACTCTACTTTTTTTACATGATTTAATAAATATGTTTTAAAAAATGTATTGGATAAAAGCTAGTATTATTGTAACTTTGGTTTGTAACTCCAGATCCTGTTTTCTACATAATTTAAGAGATTCATGTATTTAAGAAAGTATTAATTTATGTTTTGGGGCACGCAATATATAAAGATGTAAGTCTGTGGCATCAATAACTGAAAGGGGTGGCGATGGAACTTAAAGGAGCAGTTTTATGTTATTGAAGTTAAGCTGCTATATATTCAAATTAGAGTGTTTACCTTTAGGACGTTAAATGTAATTCCGTGGAAACCACAAAGAAACTAGCTAAAGAACATACGCAAATTAGATTAGAAAGGAATTTAAATGTTTAATTATAAAAAAATCAGCTCTCTATAAAAGAAGACAGTAATACAGGAAATAAGGGTAAGATGTTAAAAGGCATAGAGAAAATTAACAGCAAAATGACAGTAATCAGTAATTACTTCAAATGTAAGTAGAGTAAACTCTTCAATCAAAAGGTAGAGGTTGGCAGGATGGATAACAACACACATGATCTGTCCTTGCTGACGTGTTCAGTGGTTAGAGTGCCAGCCTGCCCACCCTAGGGTCACAGGTTCAGTTCCCAGAACATTAATGTTTCTTTCTCTTTCTCTCTTCCCCTCGCCTCTCCCTCCCTTTCACTCTCTCTAAAAATCAAGGGGGGAGGAGAAATATAACCTCGGGTGAGGGTTAACAAAAGCAAACAAACAAAAACACACATGTGATCCAACTTCGTTATGTATAAGAAATTTACTTTCCATCCAGAGAAGGAGAAGGGCTCTTCCACCCACCCACCCCCCTTTTTGGGAGAGGAGTCACCTTCATATTGATAGCTCTCTGTTAGAACAATTTTTTTTCCAATCTTCAAATCCTCTCCCTTTTATATGCTCACAGGTTGAGAAGCTTAAGAGTCAAAAACTGTTTTTTGACCATCTCTGAAAAATCTGCACTGTGGCCTCGTATGTGATACATTTCATTTTAGTGTTCAAACCTCCCTTTTTACTATCCTGAGTTTGTATCTCTAAAAGGAAAAGTGGTAGAAGACTTAGAATTTTATCTAGAGGTATATGAATTTAAAGCACACAATTATAACTGTTATTCTTTTAAAAATATTTTGTCAGTTTAAAAGTATGATTTTAATGGAAATTATTCTATCAGTAACCCAAGATATATATATATATATATATATATATATATATATATATATATAAATTTTTTTTTTGTATTGTTTAGGTGATGCCCTGAACCACTTTGATTGTGCCATCCAAGGATTCCCCACAAAGAATGAAATAATCAAGTTGTATCTCACCTCAGATCACTTGGTAAGGTCCACTAATAGCACGTTGCAACCTTTCACATTCCTTTTAGCTCCATGTGTAAAACCAGTAGTCCTGGACTGTCCAATAACCTCCCACTGTGTTCAGACTTAGGGAGGTAAAATTCCATATAAATAATAATGATAACTGGAACGCTGAGCCGAGATGTTTTTCCCCAGGGTCGCATCTCACAACGTGGAGAGATGAGCTCCTTGGACCAGAAGATTTAAGCAAAAGTGTGGGAAATTTATTACAAGCAGATTCAGACACCCCGCAAGGGGAGAGGGACTCAATAATGGGCTGCACATTCAAGCCTTGTAGTCCAGGGGTATACACTGAGTGGCCAGATAATTATGATCTCTGAACACGTAATAATCTGGCCACTCAGTGTATATCCTATATCAGTGGTCGGCAAACTCATTAGTCAACAGAGCCAAATATCAACAGTACGATTGAAATTTCTTTTGAGAGCCAAATTTTTTAAACTTAAACTTCTTCTAACGCCACTTCTTCAAAATAGACTTGCCCAGGCCGTGGTATTTTGTGGAAGAGCCACACTCAAGGGGCCAAAGAGCCGCATGTGGCTCGCGAACCGTGGTTTGCCGACCACTGTCCTATATAATAAAAGGCTAATGTGCAAATTGTCCCCTCGACCAGGAGTTCAACCAGCAGGCAGGCTGGCCAACCACCCATGTCCCCTCCTCCTGGCCAGGCTGGCCGGACCCCACCCATGCACGAATTCATGCACCAGGTCTCTAATATACACTGAGTGGCCAGATGATTATGCGTTCCTTTTTCACTTTTTTAAAAGATCAGCTATAATGATCTTCATTTTTTATGGATGTGATTTGTACTTTTGAAGTTTGATAGATGTAGCCTGGTAGACAAAGATAAGTATCTCACTGACCTTGAGAAATAATCCTTCCTTTTTATATAACAAATGCCACAGTATAATTGTTTTGGATAAGAGAGGATTTAATCCCTTTGATTTAAATAATGGCAGACTTAAAACACATACACACACATCAAAATAAAATAAAAATATATTATTAAGGTTAGCCATGCAGCAAATGCTTCCAAAAATGTAAATTAATAAATAATGCACATATTGTTTAAAAATCTATGATCAATATAATAAAAACAAAGAAAAACACCCACAAGGAGAAATATATTTAGCCCAAAGTCTGCTTTGACTTAGTTCCCAGTTTCTTATTGATATGCCAAACATATATTAGGGTTTTTAATTTTTATTTATAATTATTGTGAAGCTCATGCCCTTTGAGTCAAAAAAATGCCTTTCCTATTTGTGATTATATATTAGTAGAGGCCCGGTGCATGAAATTCGAGCATTGGTAGTGTCCCTCAGCCTGGCCGGCGATCAGGGCTGATCATGGCCTTCCAGCTGCCGGCCAGGGCCTTCCTTCCCCAGTTGCTGGCTGCGGGGTGGGGCCTTCCTTCATTCTGTGCTGCCTCCTGGTGGTCAGTGCATGTGATAGTAAGCAATCGAACTCCCAGTCTCCCGGTTGAACTCCCTAGGGGGCACTTTGCATATTAGCCTTTTAGACTAGAGGCCCAGTGCACAAATTCATGTGCACTGGGCCAGCCTATGGGGATCGGGCCAAAAGTGGCAGTCCAACGCCACCTGCCACTCCTGCCTGCCGTTCCTGCTCATCCCGGCCCTGTTGCGCCTGCCATGGGCTCACACCCAGTCAGTCCCAATTGGGAGAGACTGGCACTGCCACAGTGATGCTCACCAGCTGTGAGCCCTGCATCTGGCACCCATCCTGAAGGTGGTGAGGTGGGGGGGTCCTGGACACGATCGGCCCTCCAGGCAGGTGGTGGGACACCCTTGCCGGCCCAGGATCTGGATCCATCCCGCTAATGTTCACACCGGTTGTCCGAAGCCACCCAGTGGCCGTTTTTATATTGTTTCTTCCTTGTGAGCATCTAGGGAGGGGAAGCTGGTCAGTCAGTGCCTGGCTCATTCTCCAGAGATTGGACCTGCAGGACTACTGAGGGAGGGAGTGGCTGCTGCCAGGCTGGTGGGCCGCCAGGACGGGTTAGTCAGCTGAGCAGCGCTCCTGCTGTGGGAGCGCACTGACCACCAGGGGGCAGTTCCTGCATTGAGCATCTGTCCCTGGTGGTCAGGGCACATCAAGGCGACTGGTTGTTCTCGTCGTTCCACGGTAATGGTCGCTTAGGCTTTTATTATATAGACTAGAGGCCTGATGCACAAAATTCATGCAAGGGACTCGGCCCTCACAGCCGCAGCAGCTTGCCTCAGCCCTCGCAGCCCCAGCTTCATCCGGAAGGTCGTTCGGCTGTTCAGTCTAATTAGCATATTATACTTTTATTATTATAGACTAGAGGCCCGTTGCACGATATTCGTGCAAGAATAGGCCTTCCTTCCCCTGGCTTCACTCCCGGCCACCCAGGAACCTGCAAGTCCTCGCTCCTGGGCCGCCTGGGAGCCTGGCAAAGCACCGCTTCTGTAGTTCCCTCTGCCATCCCCCTCCCCCTCAAAGCAGGCGTCCCGCCCCTCCTGGCTGCTCCGCGCCTGCAGATGCAAATTAACCCTCCATCTTTGTTGAGTTAATTTGCATACTCACTCCTGATTGGCTGTGGGCATAGCAGAGGTATGGTCAATTTACATGTTTGTCTATTATTAGGTAAGATGGGAAAAGAAGGGCTTTAGAGGAAGAGAGAAGTGCCAACCCTGGGTCAAATCTTGTTCCTTCCATGTATGGTCTGTAGGGCATGGGGCAGGTTACTTAAACTCTCTGATGCTCAGTTTTGTCCTCTTTAAAGGGGAATTATAACCTACTGCTTGGGTAGTTATGATGTAGTAGGTCTAGAAGTGGTGTCAGTAGAAATAATAACTAACATTTGTAAACTACTATGCGTGTCAGGCATTTTTCAAAGTGTTTTGTGTTCATTGTGACATTTAATCTTCTATAAGATAAGAACTGTAGAGTAGTACGGAAGCTACTTGGGTTTACTGTCTGGAGCTGTAAAATAACTGACAAAAGACAGATTAACAGGAGAGAAAAAAAGATTTTCTTTATACATTCCATGTGTTTAATTATGGGAAAGCTCAATGATAAGCAATTCAAAGGGATGGTTAGAATTGGGGCTTATATACCATCTTAACAAAGGGCAATAAATTGTGGAGAGTGACAAGACAAAGGAAAAGGAGTGTGGATTTATCTTCCGACCAATCCCCATTAAATTGTAAGTTGCACCAGGGCAAGGATTTTTGTTTTTTGTACAATTCTGTTTCCCCGGCACTAGATCACTGCCCAATTTGTAGAAAGGGCTCAGTAAATATTTTTAGAATGAATATGTTTCCCCACTTAGCTAGGTAACTTATCCAAAGTACTGGGAGAAATAAATAAATTCAAACTCTTAGTATCAATCAGCATTTGTGATTGCTACATTTTTATATACCTTCTTAAAACTGGGAGATACCCAATAAAATGCAGTAAAATGAGTTTTGCTTTATACATTTGTTTCTTTTTTATTTAGACACAAAATCATGATTTTACTAAAATAGGGATTTCTACATGTGATAGCATATGGCTTTGATTCTCTGTTTATTAAATGTAATAATTTTATGACCATTTCTACGACAGAGATGATTATAAGGATTCATAAAATTCATTGTGACACTAGCATAATAGGTTACTGAGTTCTGAAAGTGAATTTTTCAAAATAGATTCTTTTCCTAGGGACTAGAATGACTAGAGATAGTCGTCTTTAGCAGCATCTACTTTTCATAGATTTCTTCTCACTTTTAAATTAATGTAATATGCTTTCTTTGTTGAATTGTCATTACTTGTTTGTTTGTGTTTCCTCTTTCCTAAAGATAATCGAGTGTGTTTTCCAATCTGACAGTAACTTTCCTTCAAAGGACTTTCTAAGCGTGTTCACATCAGGAGGAGTTGCTCCCAGCTTGAGAATCATAAATAGTACATACAGTGGCATCTTTCACTTTCATTTAAAGCTGGTAATTACATTTTACTTTATTCTGTGATATATTATTAACAAGAAGCATACTCTTCTTAATAGGATGTGGGTGTGTTTTTTTTAAAATAGCTAGTCCAGTAATATTACATCTATATTTTTTAAAACTCAACAATAATGTTATACTTTTTGCTTTAAACAGTCATATTTTTAAAAAGAAATTAAGAGAAGAAAAAATATACATGGTTGTTTGCCATTTACCTACATATTTACTATTTCCACTGCTCTTCATTCTTTTCTGTGGATATAAGTTGCCCTCTGGTGTCATATCCTTTTCTCTGAAAGAACTTCTTTGAGCCTTGGCCAGCATGCTCAGTGGTTAGAGCGTTAGTCTGTGCACCGGAGGGTCGGAGGGTCGCAGGTTTGATTCCCAGTGAAAAGCATGTAGCTGGGTTTCAGGTTTCTTTCCTGGCCCTGGTCAGGGTGCGTGTGGGAGGCAACCAATCAATGTGTCCCTTTCACATCTCTCTCTTTCTCTTGCTCTCTCTTACCCCTTCTCCCCACTCCCTTTCTCGCTCTCTAAAACTCAGTGGGAATAAATGTCCTCGGGAGAGGATCTAAGAGAACTTCTTTTAGCATTTCTTACAGTACAGGTCTGCTGGCAACAATCCTCTGGGATTTCTTTCCCGTTGAGCATGTTTTTATTTCAACTTCTTGGTAACAACTTCGTTAAGCTGTAATTTACATACAGAAATTCGCCTACTTGAAGGGAACCATTAAATGGCTTTGAGTATATTCATTGATTGTGCAACCCCTGTGTTTTCTCCTAAAAAGTTTCTAATTTTACCTTTTACGTTATTGATCCATTTTGAGTTCATGTTTGTGTGTGGTGTGAGGTCGGGGCCCACATCATCCTTTCGCATGTATACAACCAACTGCCCTAGCACTGTTTTTAAAAATACTATTATTTTTTTTCTACGGAATTGTTTTGGCACCTTTGTTGAAAATCAATTGACTGTAAATATGAGGGTTTATTTCTGGATTCCCAATTATACTGCATTGCTGTCTATACATTGATATTTTTTTAATTGAAATTTTTAGAGAGAGAGACAGAAACATTGATTGATTGCCTCTTGCATGCCCCCCACGGGGGATATATTGATTCTTTTTTTTTTAATTAAATCTTTATTGTTCAGATTATTACAGTTGTTCCTCTTTTTTCCCCCATAGCTCCCCTCCACCCAGTTCCCACCCCACCCTCTGCCCTTACCCCCCCCCCCACACACACACACTGTCCTGATCCATAGGTGTATGATTTTTGTCCAGTCTCTTCCTGCACCCCCCACACCCCTTTCCCCCCGAGAATTGTCAGTCCACTCCCTTTCTATGCCCCTGATTCTATTATATTCACCAGTTTATTCTGTTCCTCAGATTTTTTTATGCACTCGATTTTTAGATTCACTTATTGATAGATATGTATTTGTTGTTCATAATTTTTATCTTTACTTCTTTCTTCTACCTCTTCTTAAAGAATACCTTTCAGCATTTCATATAATACTGGTTTGGCAGTGATGAACTCCTTTAGCTTTTTCTTATCTGTGAAGCTCTTTATCTGACCTTCAATTCTGAATGATAGCTTTGCTGGGTGTTTTTTGCTTCTTCGTATTTCAAATCTTTGACTTGATTCTTGCAATCCTCTAGTCTGCTGTTGGATCTCTGTATATTATTTTTTATTTCAGTCAGTGTATGCTTAATTTCTAGTTGGTCCTTTTTCATATCCTCGAGGGTCTCGCTAAATTTATCGGCCTTTTCTAGAAAATTCTTGAAAAACCTTATAACCATGGTTTTGAACTCTATATCCTGTAGTTTGCTTTCCTCCATTTCTTTCATTTGTGACCTGTTTCTTTGTCTCTGCATTTTAGTTGCTTCCCTGAGTTGATAGAGTGGCTTTGTGTGCTAGGTGTCTCATAGGGCCCAGTGGCTCAGCCTCCCCAGTTACCTGAGGTGGACACTCTTGGTGCACCCCTTTGTGGGCTGTGTGCACAGTCTTATTGTAGTTAAGCTTTGATTGTTGTTGGTATCACTGGAAGGAATTGACCTCCAGGCCAGTTGGCTGTGAGGATCAGCTGTGTCTACGATGGGAGAACTTCTGTGCTGGAGACACCCGTATGAGGCAATACTTGCTTCAGTGGGGCTTTGGTGCTCACTGAGTCTGCCCCCTGAGTGTGTCCCTTATGGATCTGAGGAGTTGTAATCTGGATGGTCCTACTCTGACCCCTGGGTACATTTGCTCTTGGATATACAAGGAGGTGCTAATTTAGCCTCTGCCTGAGGCCACCCAGCAGGAGCTACAGAGAGATCTGCAGATTTCTCTTCTTTGTTTGGGTTTTGGAGGTGCCCAGATGAGGCCCAGCTGTGAAGCAATGCAAGCTGCTGTGGGACCTTGGGCCTTCTTTTGGATGTTCTGGGTCTCTCTGACTCAACTGCAGTTTGATAGGTAAGTTTAGATTTCAAAGGACCAGGCCATTCATATGCAAAAGCCTCTGCCCACAGCTTGGATGAGGCAGAGTCTCAGGTCAGAGCAAACAGCAATGGCTTCCTGTCGGCCCTGCCCTAAGAGGCCCCCGGGTCTCAGTGTTCCTTGGTAATCGCTGCAGGCACCTCTGAGAGAAAGCCGCCCTCGCATTCTGCCCGCTGCCAGACAGTCCAGTTTCTCCCCGTATGAGTCTGAGTCCCCAGAGTCTCGCCCGGAACTGGAGTTCAGAGCAGTTGGGAGCTTGTGTCTCCCTCCCGCTTGAAAAAGACAGCCGCGTACTCAGATGCCAGCCCTCCGCGCGCGCGTACCTCTGCCTTTACTTCCACAGCTTATCTGAGTCTCAGTGTGCTTTTCTCTTCCCTTCTAGTTGTAGAATTTCCACTTAGTCAGCCTTCCTGTGGTTCTGGATGATGTCCGTTTTGTCTTTTAGTTGTAGTTTTGAAGTGGTTGTACGAGGCAGCAAGTTCAGGTGTTTACCTATGCCGCCATCTTGGTTTCTCTCAACAACTTCTGATTCTTTTTAAAAATATTTTTATTAATCTAAGAAAGAGAGGAAAACATCAGTTGGCTGCCTCCTGCATGTTCCCTACTGGGGATCAAGGCCACAACCCTGGCAAGTGCCCTGACTGGGAACAGAACCAGAGCCATTCTGGTGCATGGGATGATACTCAACCAACGGAGCCACCCCAGCCAGGGCCTATACATCTGTCCTTAAGCCAGCACCATGTTGCCTTGATACTATTGCTTTGTGGTAAGTTTTGAAATCAGAAGAATGAGTCCTACAACTTTGTTCTTTTTTTTTTCCGATTGTTTTTGCTAGTTTCCATATGAATTTCACTAGTTTTCATCAGAATTTTAGCATGAGCTTGCCAATTTTTGCAAGGAAGTCAGTGGAAATTCTGATAGTGTGTTGAATCTGTAGATGAATTTGGAGAGTATTGCCATTTTAATAATATTAAGTCTTCTAAATCATGAATATGGGATATCTTTTTATTTATTTAGGGTTTTTTTTTTCATTTCTTGCAACAATGTTTTGTATTTTTCAGAATCTAAGTGGTGTACTTCTTTTGTTAAATATTTTCCTAATATTTTATTCTTTTTTATACTATTGTAAAGGAAATAGCTTTCTTAATCTCATTTTCAGGTTGTTCTTTGCAACTGTATAGAAATAAAATTAATTCTTGTATATTGTTCTTGTATACTGCAACCTTGCTGAACTCATTTATGAATTCTAATAGCTTTTTAGTGGTCAGTTTAATGTAGTATACATTTCTAAGAATGAAATTACTGGTTAAAGGGTATATGCATTGGATGTTTTCATTTTATTTTTGTTTTTAAAGGATAGGATGTAATATGCCAAAGTAAGTGTTGTTATTAACATTGTAAAACACTGTTTTCTGATGTCTTTTTTAATTAAGTTCAGTGATCAAGTTTACTGGTTGATTGATATTCCCAGAGAAAACATTACAAAAAATACAGGTAAGAATGATCTGAATTAATTATTATAGTCATGGATCTGGATTGCCAAGTTCAGCAAATAAAAATATTTATTATATTACAAAATTGTTTGCTATCCCATGTAAATGTCTCATGTCATATTTAGGTCATACTAAAAATTATTTGTGATTAACCTGAAATTCAAATTTAATTGAGGTTTCTGTATTTTTTTCTGACAATTGTTTTATAGATTATTCTGACATATATAACATTTATATTATCCTTTTCTAGAACTTGAAAATTAAAATATTGAGGAATTTGTACACCAACTAATTTTACTGAAACTGAATCATTAATCTTAAAATGTTATAGGCTATAATATATAATGTTATTTTACTATGGAATCTGCTATTAAGTGTTATGTGGCAGCCTAGCTTTTGTGCCTATTTGCCATTTGGTGAATTATCTACTTAATTCTTCCTTGTTATATATTCTATATACAAGTCCCTTGTCAGATACATGATTTGCAAATATTTTCTGCCAGTCTATGACTTGTATTTTTTCATCTCTTAAGAATGTCTCTTGAAAATCAGGGATTTTAATTTTGATTGAGTCTAATTTAGCAGTTTTTAATTTATGGATTATATTTTTGGCATTATAGCTAAGAAATCTTTGCCTAACTCAAGTTTATGGTTCTAAGTTTGGTATTTAAATTGGTGACTCAACTTGAGTTAATTTTTGTACCTTACATGAACTGAGGTTAATTTGGGGGGGGGGAATATGGATATGTAATTATTCCAACATCATTGTTGTTCAAGCTATTTGTCTCCATTAAATTGCTATTTCTGAACTCTCTTTTACCAATACCACACTATCTTGATTACTGTAGCTCCATAAAATGTCCAACCAGTATAGAGAAATAAACATTCAAGCGCTGGAATAAATGTGGTGCTATTTTTTCAGAGTGGGACACTATCACCTTGGTCACTTATCTAATGCGTAAGTCTTCTTTACCCAAAGTAACATGGGTTTTAACAGCCACATACTAGTAGTCTTCTTTCCTATAATTCTTCATATAATTCTACGGTTGTTCTGAGTTCTTGAGTAGCGTGGGAGAGCACATAAACTTCCTGAATACATTTGTCTGGCGTTTTGGCACTGAACTCTTCAACTTCCAGTTCCGGGTCTACCAGGTAACACAGTTTACACAGCCTCTTGGCTGTTCTATATGAATCTTTCACTAACTTACCAACATTACATGTGAGATTAATACTTCCTATGTGTTTAGGATGAGCAAGATTGGTACCGCCACCAAACAGAAATGCGTGCTGGGTAATAAGCATGTGGAAAGAGATGCCGTTGGTATAAAACCAATCCAGAAAATATTGGATACTACCGTGTTTCCCCGAAAATAAGACAGTGTCTTATATTAATTTTTGCTCCCAAAGACGCGCTAGGTCTTATTTTCAGGGTATGTCTTATTTTTCCATGAAGAAGAATACGGTACACATTTATTGTTAAATGAAAATAAAGGAAATTTATTACCTGTATACGGTACGGTAGTACGGTAATTGTCAACACAAACCAGACAAACTGTGAATCCTACAGTATCAAGAATTTACTCATTTATTCAATGACAATCATGTCATCATCTTCTGGAACATCATCATAACAATCCAATTCCTGAATTTCCTGGTGAATTTCTTGTGACTCCATTTCTTTCAGAATCAGTGGACCAAATCTCTCATGTTTAGCAATAGCACTGTCTTTAAATGAGTACTTCTTGTCAAGGTAGCCTGCTCTCAGTGCATTTGCAATGCAACTGTCAGTGATTTTCTCCCATGAATTCTTCACCCAAGCCACAACTTCTTGCAGTTTAGGTTTCACAAAGTTTCCACACTGATTTCTCTCCATTCTATTTTCAATGTAGTCATTAATTTCCATGCGCAAATTGTCTTTGAATGGCTTGTTTATTGCAATATCAAGAGTCATGCGATAGGCCGTCATTCCTGCAGGAATCATTATCTGATCTATTTTTCTTTCATGAAGAAATGTCTTCATGTCTTTAGTGCAGTGAGTGCTGGCTGCATCCCAGACTAGCAGACCTCTTTGGCTCCCTTGCATAACAAGTGGCAGCATTAAATCGACCCACTTCCTTATAACTGCTTGTGTGGCCCAAGCTTTTTCAGTTTCAAGAATAAAAACGCCCAAAACACGTTCAATCTTTTCCTTCTTGCCCTTAGAAATGATTAAAGGTGGGATTAAAGCGGGGTGCCTCCTTAGCAGTTTCATCCATAGCAATCATGTTGGAAAGATTGTATTTAGAGAAGTCAGCATCATCAATAAAGGACTTGAATGCAAGTGCTCGCTTAATAACTTGAGTATCTTCCAACCTAAACAATGTTGTAGATCTTCTTAAAGACAGTTCACTTCGCTGAAGGAAATTATCCAGCCACTGTTGTGATGCTTTGAAGTCTTCGGGGGCTATGTCAAACTGTGGTGCCATTGCAAGGGCAAATTCTTGAATCTGAGCCCTATTCACAACCAAAGCCTTTGCTCTCCTGTCAACAACCCATTCACAGATCAGGTCTTCCAGCTCGGAAAATAATGGTTGCCGACCTGATCCACACTTGCACTTTTTAGCATTTCCCTTGTCCACTTGTTCAATGAGGTTACCATACTCTGCTCGCCATTTTTGGACCAATCGGATACTCAACATCTTCTCTTTGCAGAAAGCAGTAAGATTTTGGCCCCAAGAGTCTTCCATGATTCCTTTCTTGTACCCCACGGAGTAGCTTTTTCTTTTTGCGCTCATTTCTAGGGGTAAAAAAAAAAGGAATTGGGGTATCAAGGTGGGGGGAGGGGGATCACTCAAAATGACACAGGGGGGATCAGAGGAGGGAATCAAAATGGCATAGGAGAATCAGAGGGGGGATTACCATTTTAGTAACCCCTTTTGATCCTCCTGTGTCATTTTGATTGCCCCCTCTGATCCTCCTGTGTCATTTTAAGTGATCCCCCTCCCCCCACCCCTGTGCCACTGAACACCTTCACCAGACATCCCCCCTACCCCTTTATCAGACATTTACCCCCGGGGGCCTGCCTGGGGACTGTCACTGGGCTGGAGCAGGGTCTGCCACTGACTGAGAACCTTCAGTCATCATGAAGGCGGCCGCGAGCATCAGGTAGTGTCACCAGAGACAGACCAGCACTCACCACCTTCGCCGTGTCCCGTCCGCTCTAATCCTCCTGTTCTTCTACATGCATCTGTGAAAGTCTCCTCCTCTCTCCCGCCCCGTGCTAACCGCTCACTCCGACCTCCGCTCCGCCTCCACACAGCAGTGACGTCAGGACTCCGCGTAACGTCACTGGTTGCTAGACGCCAGTCGGGGTGGCTCTAGTGACCAGTTTACGGTAAATTAATTTTCATTCTGAGACAGAGCCGGGGCCTTATTTTCAGGAGATGCCTTATATTTCACTCAGAAGGAAACCTGTAAGTAGGTCTTATTTTCGGAGGATGTCTTATTTTCGGGAAAACACGGTACTTCCCATGAAAGTATCAAACCAATACTTTTCCTTATATTCAATCATTCCATGTACCATTTATAGGACCCACATCATTATTTCTGTTTCTGACTTTAATCGAGACTTATAAAAAGTTATCCAAGACGTGTGGATCCTCAGGGCTCTTCTTTTTTATGTTGTGTTTTGTTTTTCTTTATTGATGAAGGTATTACATGTGTCCTTATCCCCCCATAACCCCCCCCCCACTTATGCCCTCACCCCCCTGGTGTCTGTGTCCATTGATTAGGCTTATATGCATGCATACAAGTCCTTTGGTTGATCTTTCTCCCTTACCCCCACCCTCCCTACCTTCCCTCTGAGGTTTGATGGTCTGATCGATGTTTCTCTGTCTCTGGATCTGTTTTTGTTCATCAGTTTATAATGTTCATTATATTCCACTAATGAGTGAGATCATGTGATATTTATCTTTCTCTGACTGGCTTATTTCACTTAGCATAATGCTTTCCAGTTCCAGCCATACAGTTGCAAATGGTAAGAATTCCTTCTTTTTTACAGCAGTGTAGTATTCCATTGTGTAGATGTACCACTGTTTTTTAATCCACATATCTGCAAATGGGCACATAGGCTGTTTCCAAATCTTAGCTATGGTAAATGGTGCTGCTATGAACATAGGGACTCATATATCCTTTCTGATTGGTGTTTCTAGTTTCTTGGGATATATTCCTAGAAGTGGGATCACTGGGTCAAATGGGAGTTCCATTTTTAGTTTTCTGAGGAAACTCCATACTGTTCTCCACAGTGGCTGCACCAGTCTACATTCCCACCAGCAGTGCAAAGGAGTTCCTTTTTCTCCGCATCCTCGCCAGCACTTGTCATTTGTTGATTTGTTGATGATAGCCATTCTGACAGGTGTGAGATGGTTCCGCATTGTCATTTTGATTTGCATCTCTCGGATGGTTAGTGACTTTGAGCATGTTTTCATATGTCTCTTGGCCTTCCTTATGTCCTCTTTCAAAAAGTATCTATTTAGGTCCATTGCCCATTTTTTGATTGGGTTGTTTATCTTCCTTTTGTTAAGCTGTATGAGTTCCCTGTAAATGTTGGAGATTAAACCCTTACTGGTGGTAACATTGGCAAATATGTTCTCCCATGCAGTGGGCTTTCTTGTTGTTTTGTTGATGGTTTCTTTTGCTGTACAGAAGCTTTTTATTTTGATGTAGTCTCATTTGTTTATTTTCTCTTTAGTTTCTATTGCCCTAGGAGCTGTATCGGTGAAGATATTGCTTCGGCATATGTCTGAGATTTTGCTGCCTGTGGATTCCTCTAAGATTTTTATGGTTTCCCATCTTATGTTTAAGTCCTTTATCCATTTTTAGTTTATTTTTGTGTATGGTATAAGTTGGTGGTCTAGTTTCATTTTTTTGCATGTATCTGCCAATTTTCCCAACACCATTTACTGAAGAGACTGTCTTGACTCCATTGTATGTTCTTGCCTCCTTTGTCAAATCCTTTCTTGATAAAAACCCTCAGCAAAATGGGAATAGAGGGATCATACCTCAACATAATAAAAGCCTTATATGACAAACCTACAGCCAACATCATACTCAATAGGCAAAAACTAAAACCATTTCACCTAAGACAGAAACGAAACAGGGATGCCCACTTTCACCACTCCTGTTTGACATAGTACTGGAAGTGCTAGCCATAGCAATTAGACAAGAGGAAGAAATAAAAGGTATCCAATTTGGAAAAGAAGGTGTAAAACTGTCACTATTCACAGATGACATGATACTGTACATAGAAAACCCTAAAGACTTCATCAAAAAATTATTAGACTTAATAAATGAATTTGGCAATGTAGAAGGATACAAAATTAACGCCAAAAAATCTATGGCATTTTTATACACCAAAAGTGAACTTACAGAAAGAGAGATTAAAAAAACAATCCCATTTACCATCGTACCAAAAAAATTAAGATATCTAGGAATAAGGAAGTAAAAGACCTGTACTCAGGAAACTATAGGACACTGAAAAAAGAGATAGAGGAAGATATCAACAGATGGAAGTACATACCATGTTCATGGATTGGGAGAATCAACATCATTAAAATGTCCATACTACCCAAAGCAATCTATAGATTCAATGCACTCCCCATTAAAATACCAATGGTATATTTCACAGACCTAGAACGAACTCTCCAAAAATTCATATGAAATAAAAAAAAGACCCCGAATAGCTGCAGCAATCCTGAGAAAGAAGAACAAAGTAGGAGGGATCTCAATACCAGATATCAAGCTGTATTACAAAGCCACTGTTCTCAAAACTTTCTGGTACTGGCACAAGAACAGACATATAGACCAATGGAATAAAATAATAGAGAACCCAGAAATTGACCCAAACCACTATGCTCAATTAATACTTTTATGTTTTAAAATTTTTATATTTCATGAAAGTTATGCATATGCCAACTTTGATCCAGTCCCACTGAAGGCCAGTTAAGTTCTCCATCAGAAGATTGACTTCCCTCATTGTGTTAGCCAGTTGTGAAGGAAGCTCCTTTTGTAGAAACATATATGATGTTTCTCACACCATTGCCCAAAGTCCAGGAACTGCTTGATAAAGAGTAGTGACAGCAAGAGCACAAATAGCAGTTGATCTTCTTGGGTACCAGGTGCTTCAGCAGTCACTGGAAGAGCCATATCCTTGCTGTGATATAGATCCACCTCAAGGCCTGGGAGGATATGCGCGCTTGTGCAGCTAAGCTGTTTGGGTCAGGCATGTTGTTCATGGGTGCACCCTGGTTTCAGCCTCAGCCTCAGTCTTGGCCTGTTGGCGCAACCACTGCAGGGGCTCCCAGGCTGAGTTCATCATCTTTGGCTTTCCCAGATACCACTCATACTTTCAACTCATCTATGCTTTTATATTTAAAGTGGATTTCTTAGAGTTAGCATATAGTTCGGTCATGATTTTTACATCTAATTTGGAAATCTGAATCTTAATTGATATTTTTAGATCATTTACATTTAATGTAATTGTTGGTATGGTTGTATTAAATCTACCATCAGGTTGTTTTCTATTCATTCCATCTCTTCTGTTTTACTTTTCCTTTTATGTCTTTACTAGAGGGCCGGTGCACAAAATTCGTGCACAGGGGTGTGTGTGTGTCCCTCAGCCCAGCCTGCACCCTCTCCAATCTGGGACCCCTCCAGGGATGTCCGACTGCCCCTTTAGGCCCAATCCCGGTAGGATAGGGCCTAAACGGGCAGTCGGATATCCCTTTCACAATCCAAGACTGCTGGCTCCCAACTGCTCGCCTGCCTGCCTTCCTGATTGCCCCTAGCCACTTCTGCCTGCCAGCCTGATCACCCCCTAACCACTCCCCTGCCAGCCTGATTGCCCCTAACTGCCCTCCCCTGCCAGCCTGATTGCCCCTAACTGCCCTCCCCTGCAGGCCTGGTCCCCCCAACTGCTCTCCCCTGCAGGCCTGGGTCTCCCCCAACTGGCCTTCCCTGCAGGCCTGGTCACCCCCAACTTCCCTCCTCTGCTGGCCTGGTCCCCCCCAACTGCCCTCCCCTGCAGGCTTTATCGCCCCCAACTGCCCTCCCCTGCTGGCCATCTTATGGTGGTCATCTTGTGTCCACATGGGGGCAGGATCTTTGACCACATGGGGGCAGCCATCTTTGTGTTGGAGTTATGGTCAATTTGCATATTACACTTTTATTAGATAGGATAGAGGCTGGTGCAGGGGTGGGGGTGGGGGCTAGCTGGTTTGCCCAGAAGGGTGTTCAGATCCGGGTGGGGGTTCCCTTGGGGTGAGGGGCCTGTGGTGGTTTTCAGGCTGGCCATGCCCCCCAGCAACCCAAGCGGAGGCCCTGGTATCTAGGATTTATTTATCTTCTATAATTAAAACTTTGTAGCCTTGAGTGGAGCCAAGCCTCCTGCTTGCTCCATGGCCACAGCCATTTTTTCTTGGGATTTAGTTATCTTCTATAATTGAAATTTTGTAGCGGAGGCCAAGGCAGGCCAGGGCTGCAGGAGCTTGGCTTCCTCCTTCACCGGGGGCAACCCAAACCTCCTGCTCTCTCCAGCTCTGTGGCTGCTGCCATTTTTGTTGGGATTTATTTATCTTCTATAATTGAAACTTTGTAGCCTTGAGTGGAGGCCTGGGCCCGCCAGGGTATGTGGAAAGCTTGGCTTCTTCCATTGCCAGGGAAACCCAAGCCTCCTGCTCTCTCTGTGGCCCCAGCCATCTTGGTTGGGTTAATTTGCATACTCGCTCCTGATTGGTCGGTGGGCGTGGCTTGCGGGGTGATAGTTAATTTGCATATTACTCTTTTATTAGATAGGATTCATATTACTTATTTTTTATGATTCCATTTTATCTCCAGTATTGACATATTATTTATGCTTTAAAGTGTTCTTATTGTCAGCCCTGGAACTTATACTATATATTTTAATTAATCACAGTCTATCTACTTTTAAATAATATTATACCACTTTATCTAAGTGCATAATTTTCTTTTTACAAAGCCATGACTGCTCTTAGAGAAAAATTATGATCTAAAATATTATCTAGATGCATTGCTGTGGTGATAGAACACTTCACAATTCTTTTTTTCATATTGTATCATCAAAATATTTGTAGGCAGACTATATAAAAACATATATAAATGCAATCAAAATGATTGAGAAATGAAGGGTCATCATTGTTGGTAATGTTCATATGGTCTTAAATTTTACCAACATGACTAGTAGTTAATTATTTGCCTTTTGTTTTCAAATAGATATTGCAGCTGTAGAAGAATGGTTAGTAAGAATTTCTTTACAACATGGATTAAATTCTTATACTACTGAAGGAACACTTCTGGATATAGTCCGAGGTAAATGCCAGCAGATAAAAGTAAAATGGGATTAGTAATATTCTCTCAACAAACCTTGTAACCTACTATATGCCTAACTCTGTGCTAAGTACTAGAGGTAAATAATGAGGAAATGATCATGACTCTGAAGGGGCTCACCATCCTAATGAGGCAGTCAAAGAATGAAAAACATGTGGGTAATTATTAATAGAGTGCTATAAAGGGTGCTATGGAAATATGGAAATGTGTTTTCTCTATAGCCACATTACAGGTCATGATAAACAATGGCTTTCTAAAGTTAGTTCTTGCATCTTTTATAAAGATGTTTTAGAAGATACTATTCATTGCATTAGTCTCCTCTAGGAGGACCATCAGCAAAAGTTCTTGTTCAGTCTTAGTAAGAACATTTCTACTTTTTCATGAAAAATGGGTTGTTTAATTTTAAGGTTATAAACACTGAGTGATATAACTGACTAGGGTTTTTTTTTTCAGTTGTCTGATTCATAGCCCAATTTTTAAATGACCTATAATGCTATAGTATAATTTTTTAAAAAATTCCTCAGTCCTAGATTTTGTATTTATCCTCACTTTCCTTTTTACTTTTATTCTCCACTCCCACTTTAATAGGGTGCTATGCAGAGTAAACATAAATAGTACATTTTATGAAAAAGATCACCTGGGTAGCTTTAAGAAACGTAATGATGTCTGTACCACCCCTTATACCCCAACTAAAATCTCATCTCCATAAGTGGGGCCAGGCATCTGTTGTTCTCACAGCTGATTCAGATGTGCAGAGCTGCTCTCGAGAAAAGGTTCCATAGGTACCAAGAGACATATACAAATCTATTTAATGCAACATTTTTTTGTAATAAGAAAGATGGAAAACAACATAAATGTACAGCAATAGGGAAAGGACAAATACATGTGGTATGTTCTATTAAAATGAAGCAAATAGACCCATATATGTCATCAAGAACAGAACTCAAAAACATTGAGTGAAAAATCAAGTTTCAGAATAAAGTAGGAAAGCATTTATCTAAAATTCAGAAAATTCATGCCCAGCCATTGCTGCTCAGTGGTTGAGCATCAACCTATGAACCAGGAGGTCACGGATTCAATTCCCGCTCAAGGCACATGCCTGAGTTGTGGGCTCGATCTCCAGTAGGAGGTATGCAGGAGGCAGCCCATCAATGATTCTCTTTCATCATTGATATTTCTATCTCTCTCGCCCTCTCCCATCCTCTCTAAAATCAATTATATATATATATATATATATATATATATATATATATATATATTTCAGAAAATTTATTCAGGAAATAAAGCAATGCTGTATCTTGTTCATAGGTACATATATATTGTAGTGAAAAAAGAAAAGCATGGACTAGAAATACACACAGCAATTTCATGATAGTGGTTGCAATTGGGAAGAATTTGGGAATGGGACTGTGGAGGGGAGCAGAGGTATCTTCAATCATATCTGTATTATTTTATTTCTTTAACCAAAATGAACCTATCTAAAACAAAAAGGACAAAATGTTGTCTTTCCTGTTGTCGTAGTGTCCAAAATTTTTATAAATAGCGAGTCAGTTGTTCAACAGTCATTGCAAGTCTTTGAGACTGTGATATTTTGATGTCTTATGCTACTTTTAAATACTAAAATAACAACATCAAGTTCTTTCCATTTAAAAAATAATCTGAAATCTGAATCATCTACATATTGAGATGTACCCAGAGTATTACATACTGCATTAAAAACTAACGTACACTTATTTCAAGCAGGGGTCCTCAAACTTTTTAAACAGGGGGCCAGTTCACTGTCCCTCAGACCGTTGGAGGGCCGGACTATAGTTTAAAAAAAAAAACTATGAACAAATTCCTATTATGCGCACTGCGGGCCCGGGACCAGTCGGCTGCTAAGCAGGACAGGCAGCAGCACCCAGTGGGCCGGATAAATGTCCTCAGCGGGCCGCATGTGGCCCGTGGGCCGTAGTTTGAGGACCCCTGAGAGTGTACAGAGCTTAACAAATGAGTAGTTCTTAAAGGTTCCAGTTGTAGCACTGGGATCCACCTGTTAGAGGATCTGAGAGGGGACCGGTGTTGTGGGAGCATAGTAAGTGGCAGGCAGAGTCGTGTATAATGAACTTGGAGAGGCTGGCAGGGATCGTGGTAAAAAGTCTGGATTTTTCTCTAGTTAGAGTGAAAAGCTGTTGGAGTGTTTTAAGCAGGAGAGTGATAAATTCTGATTTATGCCTTATAAAAAGATCACTTTGGCTGCTGTGTAGAGAACTGGATACTGGGGGAAGGATGGCAAGAACAGAATAAAGGAAATTGTTTGGCAGCTGTTGCCCTGTTCCACTCAAAAGAATGATCTGGAAGTCCTTGGGCTGTGGGATTAGCAGTGGAGGTGGTGAGAAGTAGGAGTCTTCAGAGTATGTTTTGGAAGTAGAGCTGATATGACTTCCTGGTGGGCTGGGGGTGAGGGAAACCAGGCATGGAGGATAAATCCTAGATCTCGTACTGAAGCCACGCCCTGGAAAGTCAGCTGCCTTGCCCCAAATTTCTCTGACTTTTGGAGTGGATTCGTTTGGTTATAAATCGTGTCTCTTTCCCTTCTTGGCCGTCCCCACACTATGTCCACCCAGATGGAAATCTAGTTCCTTTCCTGGCTTTGCACTCTGTGAAAAATATATCATGTGCAGCCTTTGGTTTTGTAGCAGATTTCATTAGAAGTTTGGGGAGGTGGAGGAGGTTTACACTGAAGAAATGTAAACAGTTCAAGCATTGATGACCAGATATCTCTGTTCTTTAAAGTCCTTTGACTATGTTTTTGAAATTCAGAGAGCAGTATTCTGTCAGATTTCCCTGGCTTACTTTTTGGATGCTCTTTTCTCAAAAAAATTTTTTTTTTCAGAAGAAAAGAAAGCCTCCCATTTTCTTATGCAGTAAAATTTGACTTTGTCAGGCTCCAACCCTTTGCACATCCGAGAACAGATTGCTGGGTTGAAGCTGTCCCACCTCTGATTGGTTTCTCCTGTTGGTTCCACCCTAACTTCTTTCTGTCTCCCAGAAATCCCTCTGAGTGTCTTGGCCACTAATGATAACCTCCGTGTTCTCCACTGTTACTCTGGATTTATTCTCATTTTTATATATCGACTGCTGTTGAGATGGTGTTGGGGGAAGAGAACAAAAAGTAAATGTAACCAGGCCAGCATGGCTGAGTGTCGACCTATGAACGAGAAGGTCACTGTTCAATTCCCAGTCAGAGCACATGCCTGGGTTGTGGGGCTTGACCCCCAGAGTGGCAGCCGATCAATGATTCTCTCTCATCATTGATGTTTCTATCTCTCTCTCCTTCTCCCTTCCTCTCTGAAATCAATTAAAAAATAATAAAAAAATAAAACATAAAGTCAATGTATGGGTTCTTGAAGCAGAAGCTGTGCTCCAGTTTATAAATGTGCGTATCCTGGGAGCCGAAGATTCCGTTTCTGGGGGTAGATCCCGTGGCCAATTATATTTCCCAAAGATCGCCAAGGCAGTCAGTATGTTCCATCTCGCATGCGCTTCTGCAGGGTGACCTTGCCAGGCCCCCATCAGGGCAATTAGGCTTCATTCTTCCTATTCTGGGAAATAAGAATTGACCTATTTTTCAATGAATGAAGAGTGAGGTAATACCCCCATTTTTGGAACAATGGAATAGTTCATTTACATAGTTGCTCTAAAATCCTTAAAGGAAAGCAGCAATGTTCCATTTTCAAGAGTGCTGCCACAATTTAAACACCTAAACTTGATTTTCATAGAACCCATTCTTCACTGGAATCTTGGCACTGTAATAACAAAAGACGACATCAAAAACTTATTCCCACATCTGGCAGACCTGAAAGCAACAAAATGCCCCTGCGCCAACGACGTAGCGTTGCTTGGCTTCCTTCTGAACTCGGCAATTAATGGTAAGTGAATGGCTTTATTGAATGTGAGAAGTGAGGTTTTGTACTGTGTAACAGCGATGTTTAACTGATGGTACATGCTAAATGTATAGACATAGGAGTAAAAGCATTTCCTAAAAATACCCAAGGGTTTACCTTTCGTCACTCTACCCTGTCTGCTTACAAGTGTGATTTACGATTTTTCTCCCTGTGACTTTTTGCCATTTTGACTTGAGCATCTTTCCTGATTTCCTTTATCCTCTGCCTTCCACTAATGCATCACTTCCTGCCAGAGATTATTCACTGTGATTCTCATCCATCTATTTGTGCATGGCTATTCCTGCCATGTATAAGTAGGCCCTGCAGTTCTAAGGTACCACAGCGTTATTATATTTATTATGCATGTGCTTTGCCATTACTGCTGTAATACTAGGATCCTTACACATTTCAACTACTAATTGTATTATTCCAGCTGTTTATCTCAGGTCATTGATGACCTCCTGGTCCCCCAAAACCAATAAATATGAAGGTACAAGTAAATAAATAAATTTTAAAAATAAGAAAGAAAATTTTATCACTCATAGTTAATGTGTGTATCCACATACAAGTCCAAACGACTCCACCGAAGAGCTATCAGAACAAATATGGGAGTGCCTCAGAATTGAAGGCTATAGTAACAATTTATGAATTCACTCCACCAAAGACAAAAGACTCTAATTCTTAAAAATTTTATTCAGAAAGTAACAAACCCCAAAAGGTACCTAGAAAAAAAAAAAAAAACCCTAAAGAGTTGAAAGGCCTGTTGTGCAGAAATTATAAAAGTTTAACGGAGGCCATAAAAATGACTAAATAAATAAAATGTTTATGTTCATGAACAGGAACTTCTAGTATTGTAAAGATGTTAATTGTTCATAAATTTAGCCATCAATTCAATACAATTCCAAAAAAAATTACAGCAGTACTTGTGTGTGTGTGTGTGTGTGTGTGTGTGAAAACTGACAAGCCAATCCTTGAAATCATATGGGAGAGTGAAGCAACATGAATAACACAATTTTTAAAAAGAATAAAAAGAGCAAAAACTTGCCCTACCATGACTTACTATAAAGTAATAGATTCAAACTGTGCATTGGTATAGGGCCGTGGTCGGCAAACCGCGGCTCGCAAGCCACATGCGGCTCTTTGGCCCCTTGAGTGTGGCTCTTCCACAAAATACCACGGCCTGGGCGAGTCTATTTTGAAGAAGTGGCTTTAGAAGAAGTTTAAGTTTAAAAAATGTGGCTCTCAAAAGAAATTTCAATCGTTGTGCTGTTGATATTTGGCTCTGTTGACTAATGAGTTTGCCGACCACTAGGGAAAGACGATTAGGCTTGCCCCAACTTTTTTTGCATTTCTAATGGCTTCCAGTCTTTGAGTTCTCTAGTTCAGTGCCTGCTTGTGCCAAATTGTTAGTTAGAAATGTGTCTCTTTCCCCTGTATCTCATCTCACGGGAGCTCAGTCCTTTTCTGGTTTGTTCTGTGGATGCCAGGCTATGGCCCCTCCTCCTTCCCTTAAACCCCTAATCCTGCCTTACTTCTGTGAGCTGCAGGAGAGGAGCTGTGCTTAATTCCTTGAGCTCAATCTTGCCACACAAGTGAGAGTCACAGAGAGAAGGGACAGTCTCTGCTTGTTAAGGTCTCTTTCAGCAGATCACCACCAGGTCTCAAGAAAATAAATTGCTTCAGCAACATGTTCTTTCATTTTTTTTAAATACATTTTTATTGATTTTTTACAGAGAGGAAGAGAGAGGGATAGAGAGTTAGAAACATCGATGAGAGAGAAACATCAATCAGCTGCCTCCTGCACGCCCCCTACTGGGGATGTGCCCTTGACCGGAATCGAACCTGGGACCCTTCAGTCTGCAGGCCCACACTCGATCCACGGAGCCAAACCGGTTAGGGCCAGCAACGTGTTCTTTAGATGAAACCACCTTTTCCCCAGCTGGCCACCACTGCACTCAAGCAAAACAGAGGCTCCCACACTATCAAGCTGCCACTGCCAAAACTAGCAGTTCCTAGGTGAGGCCCTTGTCCAGCCCCCAGCCTTCAGACCTCATGGAACTAATGGTGGGAACAGGTATCCAGGAGCACAGGGCGTGCTCCAGTTTGCACTTATGACCTGCTTCTTCCTCAGTGACACTCCTAACACACCTGCCGTGCCTCTCATCCTAGTGTTATCAGTCACCCAGAAACCTCCATCTCCTAGGTCACCGATGGTCACCCAAACACGCAAACTGTTCTGACTTCCTTTCATTTCACCCAAAATCTGTCCCTTTCCATCCAGCCAAATCCACTCAGTGGAATTTGTGGTCTGTCCTCTGTAAACTCCCCAACACTTCTAATCTTTACTCTGAACGCCTCCCTAACTTCCATGCCATGAAGAATAACCTGGCCATTCCCAGGTAACGTTCTTTCTCCTGCAGCCTCCTCCCCCAGGTGTCACGTGTCTCAGAGCCCAGGAGCAGGGTTGTCATCCCTGTTTCCGAGGGCTACTTCTTAATAATAATCACTCTTGTCTTCTCCTCTGAAATGCCCAGTTCCGTTGAGCTCAGACTTGCCTCCCTCTACCACTTCTTATTGCCAGCCTGCGGTGACCTTCCCATCACTCACACTCACCCACTTAGACCCCTGACTTTCTCTCTGCCCTATTTTAGTCACTATTGTCCCAAACTTATGAATGACCCATGCAATACCCAGTTCCAAGGCCTCCTCTCCTTCACTGATCTTCCCCCATCTTACTTCTATGGTCATATTCTTGACCTTGTTGTCTCTAATAATGTTACTACTCCCAGATCTCCACTGCAAGCGCCTCACGCTCTGTCCACTGCCTCCTGTTCTTTCAGTCTCCTCGGGTACTCACACTCCAACTTTTCTTTGATTTTATTGAGACTTCACCGTGGTGTCCCTACCACTTTTTTCATCACCCAGAATTTTTCCTTCTTTTTTCACCATCATCGGCATAGTCCATCCTTATAAATACTTCTGTAACTTCCTCGCCCTTCTCTATCTCCCCTACCTGCATTAACCCAGGTCTGGTTAAAACCACCTCTACCCCTGCCCTGGAATAGCAGAATATTGCTGGGGAAAAAAATGTGCACACTAATCCCACTTTAATTCCACCAACTGGCCTGACTGTAAAATTCGTGATCACAAGTCTCAAGTGGGTACTCAGCACTGCCCAGAAACCCTCTCTCTCTTCCCTGGTATGTTTATTTTCCCACTCGGCAAAATGAGCTTATCACACCTCTTCCCACTCCTCAAACCCTCAACATCACCTTCATTTTCTATTCACTCTCAGCTGCGCTTGTAGTACTTCATGTAGAAAACCAAGACTGATCGCAAGAACTCTATCCTTGTGCCTGCATGTCTGCCATTTTACCTGTATTTGTACTCCCCTGCTTTGTCTCTTTGCCTGTTGCATTGTGGGAAGTGTCTCTGCTGCTATCATAGGTCACCCCTCACCCCTTGTGTTCTGGATCCCAAGCCCTGCCCAGCCATCTGAAGAGTCTTGCTCCTGCATCTCACCTTTCATGTATGTTCTTCTTCCGTATGGGATCAGGTCATCAGCATACAAGCATACTCTGCTATCCCACAGCTTTAAGCAAAATCTCGCTTTATTCCCATCCCCCACTTTTCTATTTTCCTTCAAAGCCAAAAATTCTGGAAAGAATTTATTGCAGATGGTGGCTCCATTGTCCACTGCCCATGCATCTTCATTCCACTACACATCAGACCTGTTCCCACCACTCTACTGACCGGTTCTTCCCAAGACCACCCACAGTCTCCACATTGCCGGTTCTCTTTCAGCAGCATTTGACCCAACTGACCACTCGTTCCTCAAAACATTTTTTTCTCTTGGTTTTCTTGATACCACTTCCAATTGCTTTTATCTTGCCTCTTAATAGCTTCTTTGTTTTCCCGGCTGGCTCCTTCCAGTGTGACCCTAAAATGCTGATGAACCCCTGGGCTTGGTCCTTGGCTCTCCTTCCTGAGGTAACCACTTTCTCTCCCTGGGAAACCTAATCCAGTGCCATGGCTGGTAATGCCATTTTCAGGCTGACAATTCCCACATCTGCATTTCTGGTGCTGACCACTCCTTTGAGACCAAACTCCTATACCTGATTGTCGAGTTTACATTTGTCTTGCTGTGTAATGAGCATCCCAATCCAGAACTCTTGATTCATCTCCCTCTAAAATCAGTTCCTCTCCAATATTCCTCTTCCTAATTAACATCCAGTTACTCGAAACTAAAATCTAGGACACATTCTTGACTGCGCTGACTCCTGACATTCCAGGATGGTGCTATACCCAGCGTCTATCCCCAAGGTGACCACTTTTCACCTCCACTACAATCTTATGTCAAGTCAACATGGTTTTCCCACAAGACTAATTGACAGCCTCTTAGGTGGTCTCCCCCTTTTCTAGTCTTGTCCCAGTATACTCACCCTCCATACAGCCACTAGAGTGATCTCCTCAAGTGTCAGTCAACTCACATCACTTATAAACTTCCCTTTGCCCATCAGAATAAAATCCAAACTCTTCACAAAATAGGTTCTCATGAGGCATTAGCAAATATTTTTCTATTTCTAAAATCACAAATATTAAAGTAAATCAAACATAATTTCTTCTCTCTGGGAGTTTTAATTTTTTTTCTTTAGAGTTTTTTTATTGTTTACTAAAATTGTACTAATGATATAGGGACATATTAATGCTCAGAGGGATTTTAGGAAGGAAAAACTCTTCATCTACTTTTTTAGGTTCAGTCCCAGGGGATCTGAGTTAGACTCTCAAAGATTACCAGGAGAAAAGGAGTGTAGTTTTTATTAATATTTACATTCAAGGGAGTTCACAGAAAAGTGAATGAAACTCAAAGTATGAGTTAAACTCAGAAGTTTATATACCATTTGAACAAAGGAAAGGATGATAAAGTGTGGGGAAGTGACTAGGAAATAAGCTGGGGAGGGGGGGACTAATAAGAGTTATTTTTTAAGATCTGTTTATACAAACCTGTCTCAGTGTCGACTCATATCTCTAGTGATAAGAGTGTTCTTCTCTTTCTGGTACTATGGGGCAACTTTCTCACGGGGAAATTTATGCCCTGCTTTTAGGCAGATAAGGGGAAGATAGAGAACTCCTCTTGTATCTATTGATTTCAGTTGCCTTAACTCAAAATAATCCTGATGGCAAAGTGGCATGTTTTGGGGTGGCATATTCTGACCCCACTTCCATATAAAACAAAATACTTAATAATTAAATCAGATGGTTGGCTAACATCCTGTGGCATAACCTGAAGTTACTTCATCTTTCCAGTGCTTGGGGAAGTGAGAGTCAATCTGAGGGGAGTGGAGTGGACGCCTGGGCAGAGAATGGGTTGGAAGATGGAGCAGGCTCTGGCCCATGAAGACCTAGTACCATATAAGCGAGTTACTCACTTTGCCTTAATTTTCCTTCCCTCTCCTGATAGGTGTTTACATAGGCCTCACCTTTTCCGGATTTTGGCATTATGATGAGACCCAGTGGTATAACCTGACAGATATGATCTATTCCAAAATTGGAGAAGGTAAATCCTCTAACAGTGCCCTCATCTTCAGCATTTCATCTATATCAACATTTGATCAATAGTTCACCTTCTCCTTACTTTATAATCCATGGTATGATTTCTTCCTTTAGAACATATAGAGCTTTCAGTGGTGGATATGGTTTTAACAAATCATTTCTTAGTTATCCTCACCTCTTTGGGACTTTTTATAAGTGGAGATCTTCGTTACCCATCAACCCCTGTTCTAAAGGTACGTGAACTGCTTTGTCATGAATAGTTAACCTTAAATGTCTTTCATGACATAAAGTAGAAACATTGAATACTTGAATTTTATGTGGTATATCTTAAAATTGAAATGCTTCTTCCTTTTAAAAAATGTAAAAGCATAATACTGTGACTTCTTCCTTTGCCTTATTATTAATATTGTGTTCAATATTTTGAAATGGTGCTAGTGTTGTTACTATACCAATTTATAGTAAGTTTTAAATACATATAAGTAGAAAACACCCTATCTATCTATCTATCCATCTATCTATCTATCTACCTATCTATCAATCTATAGTTATATATGTTCCCAAAATGCTTAAAGGTGATTTGTAAAGCTAAATATCACATTATAAAGTAACAAATTAAATTAACTCTTGGGATTGAGAGAAGGGAATATACAGTTTGGTGAAGATATACAATATGCATAGCAAATTCTTAAGCATGTTAATGAATACCTCTCAAAAATTACCACAGCAGAAATATGTGTAGTAATAAAGATTTAGAAACAATAGAAGAAAAGGTAAGAGTTAAGTATGGAAAGGGTAATTGTATTGGTTGAGAAGTAGGTATTTCTTATGCATGGTAATTATTACCTTTCTTCAGCTATACAAATATTCACAGCCTCCCCGCTTTCTTCACTATCTCTGAGAAAGCACCAATTGTTGCTCAGACAATGAATCTGGCCTCCCATGTGCTTATCATGGGATTGCTGAAGCAGAGAGTTGTAGACAAAGTACAGAGGGCCTGACCCAGGGGCAGCACTGGGCCGGGCAGAAGGAGGCCATGGAGCAAAGGACAGATTTAGGGTGTGCCTTCCTAATCGCAAGTGGGTGACAGACTTAGTGTATTTCTACACACTTCTCAACTCCTCCATTTAAATCAACAGATGGGGTTTTGATCCCAGATCCTTTCTGGGATTAAGTTAAGGTATAAAGTAATCAAAGGGTGAAACAAGGCAAAGACTGAAGAGGAAATCTCCAGGATATTGTGTAAACTTCTTAAGAGGCTGGTTTCAGTGTAACTCTCCTAAGGGCTGGGATATAAAGGAAACATTGTGTTTAGTGTCATTTAAATTGCTGCAGTTTGTTATGCCTTTTCATAGCAAGCAAACATTAAAGTTCCTTTTCTTTTCCTTCTAGTTTTCAAGGGCAGACTTTTGTGGTTTTGAAAGGGTAAGAAGCTTTCCATTTCCAAGGGTTGTTTAAAAGATATGTTTCCTTGGTGCCCTAAGAGATGAGGTGCAAGGCAAGAATTCACAATATAGATTAACCCCTGTTATTATAATATTACTTATCATTTGAGCTAAAAAATATATATATATTGTATTTCTACCAACTATCAAGCAATGATTCCTCTTCTGTTTCCAAGGAAAAAGTGCCCTCCCTTATTTCAGAGGCCACTCCCACCCCTGCTGACCAGGATTGTTGTGGGTGGTCAGGTGTTTTCGGCACAGGGCGCCCAGTTGAAAAGAGAGTGGGGGCTGAAATCTGGCTAACACTTTACGCCCCATCCATCTACCCCATGTAGGTCTGTGCCTACCCAGAGAAAGTCACTTCCTAATTTGCACAAAAGGCCATATAAGCTGCTAGCCACACCTCTGTGTCTGGCTTTTTGTGGGGATCTTACTCTATCAGTTATCTTCCCTCTCTGTTACAAGGTCAAGTTTCATGATTCGATAGGTCATTTCCATCAACATATAAAACATGCTTTAGTTTGGAAAGCACAACAAAGATTTTGAGTATTCCTAGCCTTTTGCCATGTCCCCTCCTCAATCCTTCCTCATACGTACATGCAGGCATGCTTAAAAGTGAAGTTATTCTTAAAAATTATAAGGATTTACCTTTAGATAAGACCTTTTTTATAATGACCCAAGGAAGGGTGGTTAGAATGGGATGCACGTGGCTGTTTGGGGAGGTTTGAAGGAGTTACTACTTGATGACTTATTCATTTACTTATTCATCCATTTTGCAAATATTTGTTGCGTACTTTCTATAGTCTGTAGTTGTTTAGACAAGAAGAATTCCATAATGAATAAGACGCAGTCCCTGCTCTCAAGGAGCTTACCATTCTACTAAGGGAGATAGATCACAAACAAGCACACAAACAAATGCATACAATGATTGTAGGTAGTAATCAGGGCTTATTGAAATTAAAACAGGTAATTAAAGCAGGTTAATAGAGAGTGAAGGGAAGATAGTGTTCTACTTTAAATGGGGTGATTATAGCAGACCTCTCCAAGGAGGTGAAATTTAAGCAGACACTTGAATGACTTGAAGAAGCACATTCAGACAGAGGTAATAGCAAGTACAAAGATGCTAAGTTGGGAAAGTGGCATAGAAACAATTAGCACCATCATCTGCTTAGGAGAAATAGTGGGGACTTTGGGCCGCTTCTTCAAGGATACAGTTCTAACTTGTGTGAAACATACAAGATCCTTCATGGTCAGGGCCTTCCCTACCTTCTTCATTCCTGCCATACCTACCCCTCACCTCAAGCCATTCTTGCAAGCCATTAGCTTCATTCTCAGGAAGTTTTCTCCAAATGTGAGTAATAATAGCCAGCAGGTTCACAAGCGATCAGTTTAGCAATCCCAACAGGAATACAGTATCTCTTTCCCAGTAGTTCCACCAAGTTTCAGGACAGACTCATTAACCTGATTTGGATCATGTGTTCAATCCTGACCAATCCTTATGACTTGAAGTCAGACCTGGGTCATGAGCTCATCTTCCGGAATGAGGTCAACATGATCAGATGAAATTACCCCATAGATATTGACTGGGCTCTTACCTGTTTGATTCCTGGTAGGAAATAAATAAGAAGAAATCTAAAAAGGAAGAAAAGAAATAAGTCAGGGCCCAATAAAGTTTCTATATTAATTGCTCAGATATTATAATGATAACTATGGTGTCCTGCAAACCTGAAGATTTATATAAGAACTCAAAAGTTTCATTTAGTATAACACCTTACCACACCATTCAAATAAATTGTTTATTCTGTTTCAAAAACGTATTTTGTTTGTTTAGCAGTTGTATTGAGGTATAACACAAGTAGCATAAAATTCACCCATTTAAAGTGTAAATTCAGTGGTGTTCAGTATATTCACAGAGTTGTGCAACCATTACCATGATCAATTTTAGAACATTTAAAAGAATTTTAATGCACAGATTATACAGATTTTATTACTGACCTCTAAAAATGTAAAAAGGTCTCTTTTGTTTCAACAATAATTTGAAAGTCAGACTCTTCCTATAACAAAAAACCACCTCAAATTCTTGCACATAATTCATATCCAACATTATACAATCTCACTTTCTTGAAAGCTTCTCTCTTATGACCAATTTTTCAAAACCTATATTTTTGTGGCTTTTTTCTTATTGCTTCTTGCCCCTGTCAGGCTTCTGTGAAGAGTCCTTGAGCCTGGCTGCAGCTAATGAAGAATAGAAGATAAGCATGTGACCCATCATGACTGTGGTGAAAGGCTGATAATTTCTGTAGCTTCCAAAAGACTAGTTCAGAGTCTGGGGCATCTGCCATCAACACACACTAATCCAGATGAAATTTCTTTGTGTGTGTGTGTGTGTGTGTGTGTGTATGTGTGTATGTGTGTGTGTGTGTGTGTGTGTGTGTTGTTCAAAAGCATTATTCTTGTTTCTTGTCCTCATTCTACAACCTTTTATTTGCATATAATATTTCTCTCTTTACTTGCCCCCATTCCTGAAATATTGAACTTTTAAATTTTTTAAAGGTTTTCTAATTTATATCTTAAATCCGCATAATGCCTAAATGATATTTTTATTTATTTACGTAGGAAGACTATGTCAAAGGAAAATTGTGGTATAATGAAAGATGTTTTGCTAACAGAGAACACTTTGAAGGTAAATTTTAGGTAAAGAGATATTAACAGGCTTTTTTTTCAATATGTATAGCACATATAGTTGAAATAAAATCCTACATAATAAAAGCCTAATATACTAAGTGTGTGGTCCACTGGTCAGCCGTTCAACCAATCAAAGCATATATATGCTAATGATATACTAAGGCCACTATGACATGCACTGACCACCAGGAGGCAGACAGTTGACCAGTCAACCAGTCGCTATGACATGCACTGACCACCAGGGCGCAGACGCTCTGACCGGTGGGTTAGCTTGCTGCTGGGGTCCAGTCGATCGGGACTGAGCGAGATGGGCTGGACACACCCTGGAGCCCTCCCACAGTTCCTCCCTGGCTGGCCAACCTCCCACGTTTCTCCCCGGCCCCGATCATGCACTGGTGGGGTCCCTCAGCCTGGCCTGCGTCCTCGTCCTCTCGCAATCCGGGACCCCGCGGGGGATGTCGGAGAGCCAGTTTCAGCCCAATCCCACAGGGGGAGCACCACTCAGCCAGAGCCAGGCTCACAGCTGGCAAGCGCAGCAGCGGTGGCGGGAGCCTCTCTCGTCTCTGCAGCAGTGCTAAGGATGTCTGACTGCCGGCTTAGGCCTGCAGCTGGCAGTTGAACATCCCCTGAGGGCTCCTGGACTGTGAGAGGGCACAGGCCGGGCTGAGGGACCTCCCCCACCTCCGAGTGCACGAATTTCATGCACTGGGCCTCTAGTGACCAAATAAAAATAGAATAAAATGTAAAGATAAGTTTGTTTCATATAAGTTCATGGCTTAAAACTAAGAAGAGCAATTCATTCAAATCTGAAACAACAGACATGTCCTGATAGAAGTGCAAGAAAATTGATTCTCATATATTTAATGATGCATTTAGAAATATAGATGCTGCTTATAATTTCTATACCTTTATATTTTATAGTTGACTATGTTACTGTCACCTTTGAGAGAAACAGGACTTTAAGTGAGGTATGGCATTGAATATTTTAAAAGGTAAGAAGTTCTATTGTGAGTGATTTTTATGGATTGTTATTCATCTAAAACAGTAGCAGTTCTACAGCCTGAGAGGCTTAACAACTACTCTTTGCTCCCAGTGGCACCTCTATTGAGGTCTAATGGTGATTACCTAGTCATGCTCAATCTAGACCTGCACAGTGGTTCCAGAAAAACAATCCATGCCAGAAGGGGATGCTTTCTGAACTCACATCCCCCAGAAGAGAAGCACAGACATTAAAGATTTAGCACTTTTATTTGTAACCAGTCATTAGTTCATTTGCTTAAGAGAACTAATTAGAACTTATATGTCAAAACAACATTAACTTTTCCCTTCTCTTTTTGTAGTCAAGCTCTTGTTTTTATAGTAAAGAGCCATTTCTTGAATGGTTAGCTTGCTTACCTCACCTTGTAAACGAAGTGAAAATCGCCCCTTCAACTGTAATAACATTCCTGGTTGACCAAGAGCAGAGTTCTGGAATCTATCTCTTACATAACAAGGTAGGCCTTACAGCCCAAAAGTGATTGATCTTGACGCTACAACCATGAAAATTTAACTAAGCAAAACTATTTCTGAGGTCTTGTTATCTTTGGCAATAGAAATTGATAAAATTAGCTACAGCAAAATGATTTATGGCTGATAATATAGATTAGGACACTTTAGAGATTTCTTTCCTCCAATTGTCATTCATTTTGATGAAAATGGAAAATACGATGCTATTTTCATGATGATTCTTCTTTGCTTATTCTCCAAGACTATAAGCTGAGTTAGGTCTGTAGAAATGTAAGATTTCATGGAAGTGGTTAGTTTAGACTAACAAATAATGTAACTAAGTTGCCACGGATCTATATTTCCTATTCCAAAGAGTCTTAACCCCAACTGTGAATTGGAGCCATTAAAAACATATATAAGCCCTAGCTGGTTAGGCTTAGTGGACAGAGCATCGGCCTGCTGACTGAAGGGTCCCGGGTTCGATTCTGGTCAAGGGCACATGCCCAGGTTGTAGGCTCGATCCCCAGTTGGGAGTGTGCAGGAGGCAGCCAATCAGTGATTCTCTCTCATCATTGATGTTTCTAGCTCTCTCTCCTTCTCCCTTCCTCTCTGAAGTTAATAAAAGTATATTTTAAAAAAACAACATATGTATAAATTCAGCCCTACCCTTTGATTGTAGGGGGAAAAAATAATTTTGTCTACCCTCTTATGTTCAGTAACCAGGGTCCTTTAAATTAAACTGACAAAAGACAGAGTAACAGGAGAAAAGAAAACTATTTATGTGTGTAGTACATCTATAGGCAGGTACAAGTCAGTGCTGAGTAACTCAAAAAGGTGGTTAAAATTGTGGGGTTATATACCATCTTAATACATCAAGGGGGGGTGATAAAGGCACTTAAGGAAAAAAAATGAAAAGATAATGGCTTTGCAGGAGATACTAAAGTGTATTTATATAGGTGTGAGTGGTCTTTCTGTCTTCTTCAGCTTATACATCTTCCATGAAGGAAGGAACTAGGGTAGGTTTTATTCATATTCTCCCTTCTGGGAGTAGATCCACCCTGAAGAAGAATTGGTGGCGATCTTATTTCTCAAAGTTGCTGCTTTTAGTCTGATAAGAGAAGGCCTTTTTTTCCTGCATCTGTTGAATCTCAGATGTCTTCCGCTTAAAATAATCTTTATAACAAAGTGGCATATGTTGGGGTGCATATTCTGATCCCCTTCAAGATCATGATCCAATAGAACTGGAGTGTAGGCCCAGGGGTCCACACTTTTAAAACATAGTTTGAAGTGACAGTTATGAGCCTGGGCATTGGAGTCTTTCTGCTGAGTTCAGTCATTCTGCCATTTATTATAGACGCTTGGACAAACTATTTAATCTTCTAGACTTCATGTTCAACAGCTATTAAATGGATGTATATTGGGGAAAGCAGAGTAAAGAGATGTCAGTGGTTGCTAATCCTTGCAGTTCTGGGCTTTGTTAATGGGTCCCTATCTTAGTCAACATCTGAGTAGCAGGAAACTCTAAAAATTGTAACATAGGTTAGTATTACTAATGGAAAATTCCTTATGATTGCTCATGCTTTATTTCTAGAAAGAGACCACTGCCTCTGTACACATCCTAGAAAATAACAAACCAAGATTAAGACGAAAATTTCCACTTTTCACGTTTCCTCCATCTTTCTCTTCTCCTGTTGGGATGAAATTCCATCCACGAAGCCATTTTCTGTATGCCTATGGCAATCAGGTGCGTACACGTGACATTTCACTTTATGTGGGTATGAATCATGCTGAGTGGTTATACATCAAGTAAAAAACTATCACTGGTGATCAGGGAGGTGGAAAGCCCAATGAAGAGTGATTGGGAGAAGCCCTGGCCAGTTTTTCTCAGTGGTTAGAATGTCGGCCCTCGGACTGAAGGGTCTCAGGTTCAATTCCGGTCAGAGGTACGTACCTCACTTGCAGGTTCCACGGGGAGCCTGGGGAGGCAACCAATCCATGTATGTCTCTCTCATTGATGTTTCTCTCTGTCTCTATGCCTCCCTTCCATGCTAAAAATCAATGGAAAAATATCCTCGGGTGAGGGTTAACAAAAAAATAAATAAATAAGGGAGCCTGAGAGGAGAGGAATTCAAGACAATGAATACAAACAAGTCTTTTGCAACATTTTGCTGAAAAGTGGATCAGTGAAATAAGGCAATGTTTGAAGGAGGAAGGGTGTTTAAGAGAAAAAGGTCTTTTTTTTAATGACTGGAGAAATTGTGTGCTGATGGGAATTATTCAATAGGAGGGGGAAATTGATAATGCAGGAAAGGGAGAGGGGGGAGAAATTTCTGGAGTGATGGATATTTCTAAATGGGTGAGAGAAGAGGCGATTTATGCCCTAGTGGAGAGGTTGGCCTTCGGAGGAGAATTATCCTACAGCGAGAGGGGTAAGGAAGAGTTTATGGGTTTAAAACAGGTAGGTGTATAGATGTGGTAATGGAAGCATGTGGGAATCATTTTATCAGTAAAAAAAAAAGTCATTATTTGAGAGTGAGGAGGGAGGAAGAATGTTGGGGGTTTGAGGAAAGAGAGAACAGAGTAGAACGGTTGCCTAGGAAGATGAAAGGATGAACTAAGGGAATACAGTGTTTGTATTTATTATAAACCCTTGGACAAATTATTCAAATGGCTCATGATTTAAAGTATGACCAGGGCATCATTATTGCATGTTTTTCTCCATGTTCAATTATGGAGTATACACATAGTACAGAAGACGGAGGGTTGTATTTACCTAATGTTGGAGTTCTACTAAGAAATTATTTATAAGAAGTAAAAGAGTGAAGAAAATAAAAATCAAAAAAGCAAGAACAAAAAAAATAGTAAAAGAGTGTACAGATCGGAATGCAATAAGACAAAGAAAAAAAATAAGTCTTAAAGATTAAAAAGTAGAAAACAAACTCAAGAAGATATGATGGAAGAGTAAATTACCACAACTTTTTAGGAAAGCAATTTGGCATTATTATCATCCTGTAAATTTTACTGTTGCCTGTTTTGTGACCTGCCAATGTCATTTTTGGGGCAAGGAAAAAATATATATGGGGAAACATTTAAAATTTTTCATCACAGCACTGTTAATAATAGCATTGGATAACTAAATATAATCCAGATGCCTATGATCAGCAGAATGGATAAATTACATTTTATTCACATAATTCATGAAAAGAAAATTAACTGAACCATATTAAATTATATTGGGGGGGGATAATTTCTAGAAGACAATATATGTATAATTCCTTTGAATCAAAAAAAGAGTATAATGAGCGAAAGTAAAATCAAGCAATACATTAAACATACATATGTACTAAAACTAAAAAAAATTAGCAAGGGAATGAAAAACACATATTTCAGGACATTGAATATTTCTGTGGAAAGAGGTAGGGTAATAGGATTGGTAAGAAACACAGGAAGCCAAAACCGGTTTGGCTCAGTGGATAGAGCGTCAGCCTGCGGACTGAAAGGTCCCAGGTTCGATTCCGGTCAAGGGCATGTACCTTGGTTGCGGGCACATCCCCAGTGGGAGGTGTGCAGGAGGCAGCTGATCGATGTTTCTCTCTCATCGATGTTTCTAGCTCTCTATCCCTCTCCCTTCCTCTCTGTGAAATATCAATAAAATATATTAAAAAAAAAAAAAAGAAACACAGGAAAAGGTAGTTAGCAATACGCTAATTCTTGGGTTAGGCTGTCAGTTCACACATGTTCATCATAATAAGTAACATAAGAAAAATAAAAGTGAGCATAAATAGAGTAATAATTTAAAACATTTAGAACAATGCAGTGAGATACCATTGCTTTCATTCAAGTAATCAGTAACAATTAAAAATAAACTTTTGATAAAATCAAGCATTGGTGAGGTTAGGAGAAATGGATACTTGCATACGTTACTTATCTATATATATAAAAGCCTAAGTGACCATTATGACTGGTCGACCAGTCATTCGGTCAACTGATTGCTGTGATGCACACCAACCACCAGGGGGTCAACACTCAGTGTAGGAGCTGCCCACTGGTGGTCAGTGCACTCCCACAGCCAATCTCCCGCAGCTGGCCAACCTCCCGCTGTCCCTCCCCCTGGCCAGCCAACCTCCCACGGTCCCTCCCCCTGGCCTGGCCAGCCAGCCCCTATCAGCCCCAATTGCATCTAGTAAGACTATAAACTGGCTTGGTAAAATTCAAGAACACTTTTGCAGTGTCTATTAAAATTATAGCCATACTAGTACTAGAGGCCCGGTGCATGGACTCATGCACTCATGGGATTCCTTGGCCTGGCCTGTGGGGATCAGGCCAAAACCGGCTCTCCGACACCCCCTGAGGGGTCCCAGATTGCGAGAGGGCAGTTCTCAGGTGAAGCACCCTGGAACTGAGCTCCCTCCTCTCTGGTTCCGGGTGTGTCACCCGAGAACCGCCACTGCCAAGTGACCATGTCTCAGCAGCTCCTGCGTTGAATGTCTGCCCCTGGTGGTCAGTGCGCATCATAGCTACTGGCTGGTCGGCCGGTTGCTTAGGCTTTTACATATATGGATATAGATATAGATGCATAGCCTCGGACTCAGCAACTTGGTTTTTCAGTACCTGCTCTAGAGGTACACTAACATTAGTGTAAACAAGCAGGCAGAATGGTCATTGTTGTATTATTTATTTATGACAGTGAGCATTTTTATATAACCTTTAAACTTTCATTCGTAGGAAAATAGAGTATCTCAAGTATAATATATCCATAATTATTGGATACTATGCATCAGTACAAAAGAATGTGAAGATCCACATGAGCTAACAAAATGGTCTGAGATATATTGAGTGGCAAGTGTAACTTACAGCCCAACCGGTACAGGAGGATGCCATTTTGAACCTGTTGTTCAGAGCTCCCTCCCCTTCCCACCACACCTCCCCACCCATCACCATGCTCACCGGTAACATTTGCAGGACCCAAAGCAAGAGTAAAGATGGAGGCTCCGATATCCTATGTTTAGTTCATGGATTGTGCTATGCCAGCAATGAGTGCTATACCCCTGAGTGATGGAAGCACCCACGTGCTATTTAATAAACTTTCTCTCTGTGTTTGTAATATGCAGACACACTAAGTATGCAGTCCAGGACAAGGGTCCCTCTTGCCCAAGTGTAAAGGTGGTGCCGCACCCAGATACACAGATACATGCTTCCTCCCCTCCTCACCATACAATGAACTGTTATTGCTGGTGGTGGTGGTGGTGGTGGTGGTGAGTGTGTGTATGTGTGTGTGTGTGTGTGTGTGTGTGAGAGAGAGAGAGAGAGAGAAGGTGTAGAAATTTCAAATTCATAACAGTAGTTACCTCTGGGAAGGGATAGAGGAGACCATGATTATATCAGATGATGTATAAAAAATTATTTAGATGGTAGTAAAAGAGACTTCAGACACATTATAATGTTTTAAGTGTAAGAAAAGCCCATTTTTAGGTATAACTTACCACTAAAATTAATTTTAAGAAGAAATTAAAAACCAGAAATATTCATTTGAATAAAACGTAGGCCATTAAAAGAAGTACGAAGTAAGATTCATCCAATATATGATCTGATTTATCTTTTAACAGCCCTTAACAAACAATGAGGAACAGAAACTTACATGCTATGTATGGTGGAGTATATTCGAGGATTTACTAAGGTCCCACAACACACTTTTGCAAATGTCAAGGGCTCTTCCACACAAAACATGTTTGCATACATATTTGCCAGGTGCCTGGAACGTGAAGTCTCATGTTGATATGGGATAAATTCTTTCCCCCATATCCAAATACACCCAGCACTTCATCCTTTTATGAACAAAGAGATCCCACTTGGGAGATGATGGGAATACTGTGCAGACCTGAGCCTACCACATACACTGTCATACAAACTCTAAGAAGGAAATACAGAGTAGACCAAATAAAAAAGAGTCTGTACGTGTCAGGGGGAGATAAGGGGGGCCAGCTGGATGTGGGAATATGGAGAAGACCACTTAGGAGACTATGCTGATAAGTAATTGCCTACTGTCACAGGGCAGCTCTTAATGAGGTGTTATTTTTTTATTCCCTTAGATATGGCTTTCAATGGATGGTGGCAACACTTTTGATCTGTTAGCTGACTTTCATGACGATATCATAAAGAATACTTATCATAGTTTCTATAATTCCGAGATCACCTTTGTTTCCCAACGTGGAAAGGTTTACTTGACGAAAGCAGGTGAGGAATTCACTTTTATTCATATAAGTACTATATGTGAGCCAGTGATTCGAAGACATGTGAAAAAAAAATGGCTATCTTAATGATCTTAAAGTCTAAAACCTATTAAGAGTGATAGATTTAAAAAAAAAATTTTTTAAACTGTGGTAAAATACACATAAAATTTACCATCTCAGCCATTTTTAATTATACAGCTCAGTCATATTAAATACACTCAAAATGTTCAGTAATCATCACTACCATCCATATTCAGAATTCTTTCTATCTTGTAAAACTGAAACTATACCCTTTAAATGCTTAATTCCTGGAGAAAACCAAGATGGCAGCATAGGTAAACACCTAAACTGCTGTCTTGCACAACAATTTCAAAACTACAACTAAAAGACAAAACGGACATCATCCAGAACCACAGGAAGGCTGGCTGAGTGGAAATTCTACAACTAGAAGGAAGAAGAATAGCACACTGAGACTCAGAGGAGCTGCAGGAGGCAGAGGTACTGAGATGCGCGTGGAGAGGACTGACAACTGAGTGCGTGGCTGGCTTTCTCAAGTGGGAGGGAGACAAAAGCTCCCGACTGCACTGAACTCCAGTTCCGGGCGAGACTCCGGGGACCCAGACTCATATGGGGTGAAAACTGGACTGTCAGGAAAGAGAAAAGCACACTGAGACTCAGAGGAACTGCGGAAGGCAGAGGTACTGAGGCGCGCGCGTGGAGAGGGTGGGCAACTGAGTATGCGGCTGGCTTTCTCAAGCAGGAGGGAGACAAAAGCTCCTGACTGCACTGAACTCCAGTTCCGGGCAAGACTCTGGGGACCCAGACTCATACCGGGAGAAACTGGACTGTCTGGCAGTGGGCAGAACTCGAGGGTGGCTTTCTCTCAGAGGTGCTTACAGCCATTACCACAGGACACTGAGACACAGGGGCCTATTAAGGCAGGGCTGACGGGAAACCAATGCTGTCTGCTCCACCCTGAGACTTCGCCCCATTCAAGCTGAGCACAGAGGCTTTTGCAAGTCTTGCCCCATAAGGGTGTCTCCAGCACAGAAATTCTCCCATTGTAGACATAGCTGATCCTCACAGCCAGCTGGCCTGGAGGTCAATTCCTCCCAGTGATACCAACAATAATCAAGGCTTAACTACAACAAGACTGTGCACACATCCCACAAAGGGGTGCACCAAGAGTGTCCACCTCAGGTAACTGGGGAGGCTGAGCCACTGGGCCTTATAGGACACCTAGCACACAAAGCCACTCTATCAACTCAGGGAAGCAGCCAAAATGCAGAAACAAAGAAACAGATCACAAATGAAAGAAATGGATGAAAGCAAATGACTGGATATAGAGTTCAAAACCATGGTTCAAAACCTTGTCAAAAATTTTCTAGACAAGGCTGATAAATTTAGCGAGACCCTCAAGTATATGAAAAAGGACCAACTAGAAATTAAGCATACACTAACTGAAATGAAGAATAATATACAGAGATCCAACAGCAGACTAGAGGATCGCAAGAATCAAGTCAAAGATTTGAAATACAAAGAAGCAAAAAACACCCAACCGGAAAAGCAAAAAGAAAAAAGAATCCAAAACTATGAAGATAGTGTAAGGAGCCTCTGGGACAAATTCAAGCGTACCAACATCAGAATTATGGCGGTTCCAGAAGAAGAGAGGGAACAAGATACTGAAAACCTATTTGAATAAATAATGATCAAAAACTTGCCCACCTGGTGAAAGAAATAGACTTACAAGTCTAGGAAGCGCACAGAACTCCAAACAAAAGGAATCCAAAGAGGACCACACCAAGACACATCATAATTAAAATGCCAAGAGCAAAAGACAAAGAGAGAATATTAAAAGCAGCAAGAGAAAAACAGTTAGTTACCTACAAGGGAGCACCCATATGACTGTCAGCTGATTTCTCAACAGAAACTATGCAGGCCAGATGGGAGTGGCAAGAAATATTCAAAGTGATGATTAGCAAGAACCTACAACCAAGATTACTCTACCCAGCAAAGCTATCATTCAGAATTGAAGGGCAGATAAAGAGCTTCACAGATAAAAAGCTAAAGGAGTTTATCACCACCAAACCAGTATTATAGGAAATGCTGAAAGGTATTCTTTAAGAAGAGGAAGAAAAAGAAAAAGGTAAAGATAAAAATTATGAACAACAAATACATATCGCCCTAACTGGTTTGGCTCAGTGGATAGAGTGTTTTTATATAAAAAAAAAACCCCAAATACATATCTATCAACAAATGAATCTAAAAATCAAGTGAATAAAAAATCTGATGAACAGAATAAACTGGTGAATATAATAGAATCAGGGGCATAGAAAGGGAGTGGACTGACAATTCTCAGCGGGGGTGGGGGAGGGAAAGGGGTGTGGGGGGTGTGGGAAGAGACTGGACAAAAATCATACACCTATGGATCAGGACAGTGGGAGGGGAAGGTAAGGGCAGAGGGTGGGGTGGGAACCTGGTGGAGGGGAGCTATCGGGGGAAAAAAGAGGAACAATTTTAATAATCTGAACAATAAAGATTTATTAAATTAAAAAATATATGCCCTAACCGGTTTGGCTCAGTGGATAGAGCGTCGGCCTGCGGACTCAAGGGTCCCAGGTTCGATTCCGGTCAAGGGCATGTACCTTGGTTGCGGGCACATCCCCAGTAGGAGGTGTGCAGGAGGCAGCTGATCGATGTTTCTCTCTCATCGATGTTTCTAACTCTCTATCCCTCTCCCTTCCTCTCTGTAAAAAAGCAATAAAATTTATTTAAAAAAAAAAAAAAAAAAATTAAAAAATATATTTTAAAAATGCTTAATTTTCCATTCCCCCGTCCCCACAGTCCCTGGCAACCACCATTCTACTTTCTGCCTGTATGATTTTGACTTTCTATGTCTCTCATATAAGTGGAATCGTAGTATTTATCCTTTTGTGACTGGGGTATTTCATTCAGCATAATGTCATCAAGGTTCATCCATGTTGTAGCGTACCTCAATACTGTATCCCTTTGTATGGCTGAATAATGTTTCATTGTATGGATATAGCACAATTTGTTGATCCATTTATTAGGATATTTGGGTTGAAGGACATTTGATGTTTTTTCCACGTTTTGTTCTTATGAATAATGTCATTATGCACATTTATGTACAAGTTTTTGTGTAGCAATATGCTTTCATATACTCAGAAGTATATACCCAGGAGTTTGAGTGCTACGTCCTATGTTAACTCTTTGTTTAACATTTTGAGGAATTGCCAAACTGAAGCGGTCCCATTTTACAATCCTACATGCAATGTGTGAGGATCATTTCTCACATCCTCACCAGCAGTTGTTATTGTCTGTCTTTTTTTTTTAGTGTAGTAACTCTAGTGGGTGAGGAATTGTGTCTCTTGTTTTTGACTTTTATTTACTGAATGGCTAATGATGTTAAGCATTTTTCCATGTGTTTATTAGCCGTTTGTATATCTTCTCGGAGAAATGTCTTCAAATTCTTTGCTCATTTAAAAATTGGGTTAATTGGGTTAATTGCCTTTATTGTTGAGTTGTGAGAGGACTTTATATACTCGATTCAAATCTCTTATTAAATATCTGATTTGCATGTATTTTCTCTCATTCTATGGGTAATTTTTTTCACTTTTGTGATGGTGCTTTTTGAGGTACAAACACGTTTAATTTTGATGGTTTAATTTTTCCTTTTTTCCTTTTGTTTTTTTGTTTTGTTTTGTTTTTTATGGCTTGGGTGTCATATCTAAGAAACCATTGCCTAATACAAGGTCTTGTTTTCTTCAAAGAGGATTCATAAGATGATGAAGCTACCAATTACATAAAAGCAATGCTGAAATTCAGTAACATAAAAGGCAAGGGAGATTCCCTTCAGAAATAGAGTCTCCCCAGTAATGCTCAGGTAGCACTCTCATAGAATATTGAGTAAGTTTGGAGACTGGGGTAAACTTGGAGACATCTGATAAGGTCTAACCAGAGTGTCTCCCAGACAAGCATGAGACCGGTTTCTTCTGGTTTGTTTTTGACATTGTCAGCATTCTTGACTGTCCAGCTTAAAACCAGTTTTTTTTCTGGTCTTGTAAGTCTCGGATACAATTTTAAACAACAAGCTTCTAAAGGTTTCTGATCTAACTTCAAAAGCCTGGTTTCTTGGACCTCAGTATTGTGTCCTTGGGGTTCACTGCCAGAATCGGTGTTATCACCATAAAATCTCTGTTGGTCTGTACTAATTCAAGGATAAAGAGAGACTACAAAATTCTGATTCTGTTTCCCCACGTCTTCACCACTGTGTTTACTTATTCTCGGTTACGTCAATAAAACTTTTGCTCAATTTATGCTGGTGTCAAGGTTACCTTTGTGGTTTATTTGTCTGAATCATTTGTTGAGACAGCATTAGTGTGTTGGCCTATAAGAATCTGACCATCGGCCATCATATGATTATGAGATAAACAAAAATGACTCTGAGTATCATTAGGAGGGGTTGGGAAGAGAATGAGACATGGACCATTTCCCGTACTCCAGAAAGCTCCCTCCAGCCACTCTCCTCTCAGTGTATCTCTAAGGCTCGCCAGTATTCTGACTTCTAATCCCATAGTTTTGCCTGGTTTTGAGCTTCATATAAACAGAACTATGCAGTATATATTCTTTTGTGTCTGACTTTCCTCAGTTGACATTACAACTCTGCAGTTCCTTCATATTGTTGCACATATTAGTACTGCTTTATAGTCTTCCATTGTCTGAATATACTATCATGTATTTATCCATTCCACTGCCTGTGGATGGGTATTTGAATCATTTCCATTTGGGCCTATTATTAAAAAAAAGTAACTATGAACATTTTTGCATAAGACTTTTGCTGGATAAAGTTTTCCTTTTGTTTGGTATATACCTGGAATAGAATTGCTGTATCATCCAGTAGAAGTTTGTTTAGCTTTTGCTGGGGGAAATGAAGTGCTATCAACACTTTTCCAGAGTGAGTGTATCAATTTACTATCCTACCAGCAATGGGAAGGGATTCCAGTTGCTCATCCTTCTCACCAGCACTTAGTATTATTAGTCTTTTCAATACTGAGCCGTTGTGGTGAATATATAATGTTATCTTGGTGAAGATTTAGTTTGCATGAGTAATAATGTTGAGCACATTTTCATGTTCACTGACCAATTTTTGTTTACTTATTTATTTTTTGATAAATTATGTCTTCATGTCCTTTAAAACCAAGTTTTGATTGAATTGACTTTTTCTTATTGACTTCTATGAGTTTTTAATATATTATAGATATGAGTCCTTTTTTTTTTTTAAATATAGTTTATTGATTTTTTTTTTTTTACAGAGAGGAAGGGAGAGGGTTAGAGAGTTAGAAACATCGATGAGAGAGAAACATCAATCAGCTGCCTCCTTCACACCCCTTACTGGGGATGTGCCCGCAACCCAGGTACATGCCCTTGACCGGAATCGAACCTGGGACCCTTCAGTCCGCAGGCCAATGCTCTATCCACTGAGCCAAACCGGTTAGGGCTGAGTCCTTTTTTTTTTTTAGAAATATATCTTGCAAACATGTTTTTATAGTTTATATAAAAACATTTTTTTAGAAATATATCTTGCAAATATATCTTTTCCCAACCACTTGCTTGTCCTTTTTTACTCTCCTCATTCTATCTTTTGATGAGCAAAATTACTAATTTTTAAAAGTTAAATTTATGAATATTTTATTTTATGATTAGTGCTTCTTGCTTCTTGTATCCTGTTAAGAAATTTTTGCCCATACCAAAGTTAATATTGTTTTCAATTTCTGATATAGGTCAATAACTTTGTGTGTGTGGTGTGAGGTAGGTTTATTTTTCCCCATAAAATGCTCAGGTTCGCCCTAACCGGTTTGGCTCAGTGGATAGAGTGTTGGCCTGCGGACTGAGGGATCCCAGATTCAATTTTGGTCAAGGGCATGTGCCTTGGTTGCGGGCACATCCCCAGTGGGAGTTGTGCAGGAGGCGGCTGATCGATGTTTCTCTTGCATCGGTGTTTCTGGCTCTCTATCCCTCTCCCTTCCTCTCTGTAAAAAATCAATAAAATATATTAAAAAAAAAAAAACTCTCAGGTTCTCTACTCTGGCCTTGAGTTGGATATTCAAGGTCATAAGCTTTTTCTTTTCTTTCTTTTTTTCTTTTCTTTTGGAGGCTCTCCAATATATCCATAAAATTTATACCACCCCCACAATCTTGGTAAAAACCATGATTGTCTTTGTAATCAAGAACACCACTCCATGTCCCCTAAAGTCTTGCCCTCCACAAGCACCCTAACCCATTGTACTACCAGTAATCATTTAAGTAATTGTGATGCCCTTGCTTGCTGGGGATTGCAAGTGCCACAATACCTTTGCATTCCTTAAATGTGTGAGCTACTCAGTCCCAGGATCCCACCTTGATATTCTATTTTCTAGGGACAGTTCTAATTTTAAAAAATATTGTATCAGTCGTAGTCCTGGCTGGAAACATAATTTCACTCAAGTGTTTCACCTGAAGAGCAGTAGATAGAGTTAAAGGAACCAACAATGATAGCAAAATATCCCAACACTAGCAATGGAAGGAAGTCATTACAGTCCCTTTGATTAAAGGGGTAATAGATAATAGATAGATAGATGATGATGATAGATAGATAGATAGATAGATAGATAGATAGATGATAGATAGATAGGTGATAGATAGATAGATAGATAGATAGATAGATAGATAGATAGATGATAGATAGATGGATGATAGATAGATAGACAAATGTCTCTCTCCTTCCCTTGTTCGTATCTCCTGCTAGTGCCTTTCATTGGTCAAATCCACCCAGAAGCCAGCTAGAAGCAGAGCACAAGCATTGCGATTCATAGGGGGTTCGCCTTCCAGTGCTGGGCAAGAAAAAGGAAGCCCAAGAATGGGTCTGAAGGAACGGGCAGATAGGTAATAAACAGCACATGCTGTGAAATCAAAATCAAATTAGACTAAGCAAGATGACTTTGAGAACTGTAAAAATAATTAACAGCTAAGAAAACGAAACTAAATTGGCAATATGAATCCTAAACTCTTATAAATCACAGATATAAACTATAAAAACATGTCCACGTGCAGAATGAAAAATCAGTAAGTGGAAAGAATCTGAAATGACAAATATAGGTGCTAGAGATTGAAAAACTGCAAGTTGTAGAAATTTCTAGGGATGCACAGAGGTGGTGGCTCGGTGAGGAATTCAGCCCTTTTGCTTCCTACATGGATTAATGAATAAATACTAAAAATAAGAATAAAGAAAATCAAAATTGATCATAAAACATTACTTTTTAAAAACTAAAAGCAAAACCAATAATAAAAGCAAAAACACTTCTTAATTATTTGAAATAGAAAATGTAAATCAATTTTAAAGCCCCCCAAAAATCAAGCCAGCCTTGTGTTCTCTGCTGCAACAATGAATATCACACATTCATCTAAAGAACTTTCAGAGAAAAATAATATGACCTAAGAATTTAGAGCCACCTCAACGAGTTTATTTATATGCAAAGCCAATAGAACATTATAAACATTATAGTTCATCAAATCAGAGGTTCATTGACTGTAAGATGCAGCTTTTAAACAAAACTGCAAAGCTCTTTCAATTAAATTTTTTAAAATTTAATAAATCTTTATTGTTCAGATTATTACAATTGTTTCTCCTTGCAGTCTTCTCTGCAAGCACTCTCGCACGCCTCCACACCCCTGCCCGCCATGGCTCCCCCGAGTCTCCGAGTCTCCGTGTGCCTTTCTCTCTACCTGACAGTCCAGACTTCCCCTGTATAAGCCTGGGTCCACGGGGTTTTGCCCAGAACTGGGGTTCAGTGCAGTCGGAACTGGGGTTCAGTGCAGTCGGGGGCTTCCTTCCCCCTCCCGCCAGAGAAAGTCAGCCAGGCACTCAGCTGCCCTTCCACTCTGCGTGCATGTGTCTCCGTACCTCAGCCCTTTTCCGCTCCTCTGATTCTCAGCCAGCCTTCCTGTGGTTCCAGATGATGTTCGTTCTGTCTTTTAGTTGTAGTTTTGAAATTGTTGTGCGAGGCAGCAGTTTAGGTGCTTACCTATGCCGCCATCTTGGTTTCTCCTCTCAATTAAATTTTAACACAGTGTTTTAACAGTGATCCTATGTCAGTGGTCAGCAAACTGCGGCTAGCGAGCCACATGCGGCTCTTTGGCCCCTTGAGTGTGGCTCTTCCACAAAATACCACGGCCTGGGCGAGTGTATTTTGAAGAAGTGGCATTAGAAGAAGTTTAAGTTTAAAAAATTTGTCTCTCCAAAGAAATTTCAAAAACTGTACTGGTGATATTTGGCTCTGATGACTAATGAGTTTGCCAACCACTGTCCTAGGTGATGCATCAATTATTACTATGACATTATTTCCCCTGCCTATAGTTGCATTGCTTGGTATATAAGAAGGCAAATTTTGCATGTCATCTCAGTAGTAAAACATAATGCAATTTCGTCTACTTGTGAGTTTCTGCCTTTCTGAGGTCCTGTAAAATACTTGGTGGTGGTTCTTCAAGAAAATGTGGAGTTGTGGTCATTCTTCCAGTCACATTTGGCTTCATTGATAAATATATGCTCTGCTCTGTTTTCCTCTTAGTAATGCACCCACAATAACTGCTTCAATGTCAAATTACAATGTAATATTTTTAAAGCATTTTCAAATAGCAATAAATTCAACATGCATTACATCAGTGATTTGGGGAAACTCAAAGTGATGACAATATAAAGGAAGAGCAGAGACAAAGTACGTGCATGTGTAGCCAATTGACCACTATGGCATGAGTGCCACCTGCTGGACAATGATTGTAAGACACATCAATGTATCAATTCACAAGATGTTAAAATGTGAAAAAATATATATAGCTTATGTTTATAGATGAAATATGGCATATTGAGCCTTAGCAATTGTAATGGTTAATTTTATTTGTCAACTTGACATGTCCAAGAGGTTCCCAGATTAAACACTATTTCTGGGTGTGTCTGTGAGGGCGTTTCTGGATGAGATGAGCATTTGGATCCGTGGACTCGGTAACGTAGACTGCCCGCCCCCCCCCCCCCACCTCCCTGGAGTGTGGGTAGGCATCATCCAGTCCTTTGAGGGCCTGAGTGGAACCACAAGGTGGAGGAAAGAGGAAATCACCTTTTTGCTTCCTGCCTGTCTGCTTGACAGGACCCTGGTCTCCTGCCCTTGGACAGGGACTTGCATCAGTGGCCCCCTGTTCTCTGGCCATCGGCTCCCCTAGTGCTCAGGGCTGTGGCTCTCTAGCTTGCAGATGGCAGATCGTAGGACTTCTCAGCCTCCATAACTGCACGAACTAAATCCTCACAATTTCTTCCTTCTTATATCGTATTGGCTTGTCCAGGGTGATGGTAGTGAAGGTGGTGAGAAGTGGTTGGGTTCTCTATACATTGTGAGGCTGAAGTCACCATCAATCGCTGATGGATTAGATTTAGGGTGTGAGAGGAATAAAGAACAACACCAAGGTTTTCGGACGAAGCAACAGGAATACTACAGTTGCCGTGAATGGAGATGAGGAAACCTAAGGATGAAGGGGGTTTGCACCAGGATCGGGAATTCCATTTGGGATGAGTCCAGTCTGAGATGCCTGACTCACCTGGATCTGGAGCTGTCAGTAGACGGTTCGATATAAATCTGGAGTTCAGGGAAGAGAACGACATGGGAGTTTTACATTTGGGAGTCATCCACATAAAGATGAATTTTTACATCCTAAAACTGGACGAGGCTTCCAGAGACAGTGAGAGACGAGATGTAAGATCTGAGAGCTGGGGCACTCCAATGTTCAGGGGTCAGCAACAGGAGGGCAGGCCTCTCACGGTCGTGTGTGTGTGTGTGTGTGTGTGTGTGTGTGTGTGTGTGTGTGTGTAAACCAGCCTTGTTCATCCTGAGACCTCAGCTTTCCCTCTGGCTCCATCCTCCATCCTCCATCCAGGGGGCTCTCTTCTGCCTGGACCTGCGTCTGTCTGGGGGTGCTGCTCTCCTACCAGAGAACTCCCAGTACCTCTCAACGTGTGGCCTTGAGGCAAGAGAGGAACACAGGATGCTAAATTTGAAACAATATCTAATATAGTTTATGACCCAGTGCTCTTGACAATAATTCCCCTTTCCCGCCTGAGGGTTATTTTCTCATTGCTTCCTATCTATTCAGGAATCTGACATTCTGGTATTAGGAGGAGACACCACTGCTAAGGGGAAGGTCACCTCTTTTGTTCTAGACACCTTTAACATCAGCTCACCTGTCTGTCCTTCACCTACTTCAACAAACAGGTTCTGTAATGAAATGGAGCCTGGACAAGACTTCTGAGGGACTTAACAAAACCTGGCATATATTTTATTAATTCTAGAGTCCAAAGCCCTAGCCCCACCCCTTATTCAAATGAAGGAGATTGTACAAAGGACACTATTAAAAGTTCTCTAGTTGTATTAGGTCAATATCAAGAGACTTCTGTGTTGTGTTGTTTTTTTTTCCCCTAACAGGATTACTAAGATATAGTGAAATTGGATCTATTACTGATAACATTTTCACATTATACTATGACCACATGGGATTCATACATAAACTGACTCCGGATCATTTTGAAGCTAATGAAAATTCTAAAAGTATTTTTGGAAAGGTCAGTGATATACTGCATTGAAGCAGTTGGCCATGTTTGAAGAATACATGTCACATTCTATGTACCGAATGGGAAGGTAAATTCTTTGGGACAAACTCACTAAAGGGAAACACCTCCATACACCAGAGCACATCTTCCAAGCCCTATTCGGGGTCACGTAGATTTACCTCTACCCTGGGCAGCTGCACACCGATTTCTTCACAGCAAAACGCCCCCAGATAGTCTACGCCAGACCCACTGCTGCCCCCCGGGTTCCCAGAGGCTGCTCTTCCTCCCAAGGCTGGCCTTCAGCAGACGTGAGCGCTGCTTTTCCTACTGGTTTGCCCTTCTCCGTACTAGCCCCACCTCCTCACCTCTTCTTTCTCTGACGCTAAATAGGAAGGAGTAGTTCTCTTTTTCACGGATGAAACTACATGCAGACGTTTCTAATGATTTTAGTGGATAATGTGCCCCTTGCGAAGGTACACATGCCTAAGAACGCATAGACAGGCATGAAAAGGAGCTCTCAACACATGGGCAAAGAAACAAACATATATATATATATTTGGCCTGGGTTGTAATAAAACCTGCCTAAAAGAAAGAAAATAAAGGATGGAATAGAGCATTCCAAATCACCGGGCCAAGAAGGCAGTTGAAAAGATGGTGTTTTAATCTGCAACACCGTGGATGGACCTAGAGGCTACTGTGCTAAGTGAATTAAGTCCGACAGAGGAAAACAAAGGCCATATGATTTCACTTATCTGTGGAATCTAAGAAAACAGTACAAACCTACAAGCAGAACAGAAATAGACTCATAGATACATGAGAACATTTCGGCAGTTGCCCGTGGGAGAGGGGCTGGGGAGGGGTGAAAGAGGTGAAGGGATTAAGAAGTACAGATGGGGCCCTAACCGGTTTGGCTCAGTGGATAGAGCGTCGGCCTGCGGACTGAAAGGTCCCAAGTTCGATTCCGGTCTAAGGGCATGTACCTGGGTTGCGGGCACATCCCCAGTAGGAGGTGTGCAAGAGGCAGCTGATCGATGTCTCTCTCTCATCGATGTTTCTAACTCTCTATCCCTCTTTCTTCCTCTCTGTAAAAAATCAATAAAATATATTTAAAAAAAAAAAAAAGAAGTACAGATGGGTAGTTACAGAAGAGTCACAGGGACATAAAGTGCAGTGTAGGGAATATAGTCAATAATACTGTAGTAACTATGTATAGTGCCAGGCGAGTGCTAGATTTATCAGGGTGATCACTTTGTAAATTATATAAATGTCTAATCACTATGTTATACACCTGAAGCTAATATAATATTGTATGTCAGGTGTGACTGAAAAATAAAAAAAAAATTATTTCAAGTAGGAAAAAGAAAAAAAGACAGTGTTTTAGCTTCCTGTCTGAGGTATTGGTAGAGAGTAAGGTGGGAACCTCCTTGTGACAATAAGATGCCGCCACGTGACTCCTGAGTATTTGCCAGTCTGTGGTGTGGGCTGTGCATAAGTACAAATCCCAATGGTGTGAACAGGAAGGTAGAACTAACTCAATTTTTTGCGGCCTTCACAGTTTATAAAAAATGTCTTAGTTCTCTTATGTAAACGTTTAAATAATCAAAATCAAATACCAATAGAAGTTTTTATTATAGTCAGGATGAGTTTGAGGAACTTGCACTCAATATTCTCACCTCCCTCCCCGCAAACAGACTGTGTCTGCATCCTGTCTGGATAAAAACAAACACCAGGCTTTACTGGGCCCTGTTGAGCTCTTAATGTGAATAACAACTCTTTGTTTTCTGATGAGGAAGTGAGGCACGGCAAAACGAACTAATTTATCCCAAATTACGTCTACCACTGGCTAGTGATTGGAAGCAGGCATCTATCCAGGCCACTGGTGCCAGGGCCTGTGCTTTCAGTCGCCACAATGTTGCCTTTCGCTGGATTGCACACACTTTTCATGGCGTATTCTTGGCATCCCCCGGGCCCGAAGGTCATGCAGAATTCTAAAGCCTCTCAGCCTGGTCAGGGGCCTTACGCCATCTGTTCAGTCCGCATCGATCCCCCTGGCATGTGCTTCCCATTCTCTCCCCTTCTCGGTGGGTTCCCAAATTTACCAAACTAGGGAAAGGCATAACAGAAAACGCAGTCTGCACCCCTCACACCACACCGCATAGCAACAAGGTCAGCTCCAACATCCCCTGGAGGGCTGGTCTCCACCTCTCTTCTCACCCCCTAAGAGTTTCCAAAGCGATAGGATCAAGATCGGAGAGGGGGCGTTAAAAAGGAGACCCTAGAGGTCAGAAATCTGGGCTGCAGGAGCCCGTGTTGAGTGCCAGGGAAAGGCTTGTGAACCAGAAGAAGTGAGAATGGCGTGTGCCACCAGAGCTAGGGACTCAGCTGGGGACGGAGCTGTGCAGAGTCACTAGCATGGGACTGGGATCAGCAGCTTCCCAGTGAAGAGAGGCACTTCGCAGCTCCTTCCCCAAATGACACTAAATAAGAACCGAGTTTAAAATCTGCACCTCCGATTCCTCCTCCAGTGTCCGCACGCCCTTCGGCTCCAGCCTTCTACAAAGAGCACTGGACTCTTAAAGGAAACTTGGCTCCTCAGAATTCCTTTTCCTCCTCAACAGAAAAACACATCTTCCTGGGCACACGTGACTATTCAAATATACTGCTCCCCGGGTTAAGCAAAACAGCATTGTTTGGCTGTGGACTGGAAACAAATCTATTATCCACATTTTGTCATAATTGAAATATAAAATGGTTTAATTGCACAATTTTTCTCCTACGCCAGGCTGCTGATATGGGCTTTGAGACTGCACTCGCCCCAGAGTATATCGCCATAAATGAAATGATCTTTTATGCATATGTGCCCGCGAATGAACCTCAGGACACTATCCACACCAAGAAATTCAGCAACATTCACTTGGGAAAAGTGATCAACTCCAGGTAGTGTACGGACTGGGCCTCTTGTTTCCTTAGATTACACACTGGTTTCTAGATTCTCAATTTTGAGATTGCTTTTTTGAGTGGTTTTTCTGGGTCCAATAGAGTGAGTCTTTTTTGGACACCCTCACAAGGCCAAATATATTTGTAGACTTTACAGCTTTAACACACGTATATGTATCAAAATGTGTTTTTGATTTGACTAAATGTATTATTTAGCTATGTATACCTCCTCCTGCGATTTGCCTTTTTCATACCACGTTATGCTTTTTAAGTTTTCCTACGCTTCATAAATTACTCGATATTGATATATGCATCTATAATTCACTCTCATGAACATACCACAATTTATTGAACTATTCTATGTTGTCTGATGGTAGTTGTAAACTTTTGCTATTTTTAAGTTTTTAATCTATCTAGAATTGATGTGTGTAGTGGGAAGTGGGAATCTGAATTCTCTCTCTTTCTCTCTCTCTCTCTCTCTCTCTCTCTCTCTCTCTCTCTCTCTCTCTCGATAATCAACTGTCCTAGGGATTCCCACTGATCTACAGTGTCACCCCATGACATATCATAGTTTCATATATGCATTGGCCTGTTTCTGGCCCCTCCTTTATTTCATTACTGATTTATCTTCCCTATGTCACGCTTCTACTAGTATTCTCTAACTATGTAACACGTTAATAGCACCCCCTCCTGGTTTTTCTTGGCCTTTGTTCTTGCATTTACACGTGAGATTCAGCATATCAGGTTCATTAAGAAAAAAACTACCCTCAACTGTGAATAGAAATGACCTCTTGCAGCCATATGCTGCCCTCCATCTGCAGTTGGATCTTGGGTGGGCATTTCTTGCTCTTCTAGCAGTGAGACCACTCTACTTCATTCTCTTAGAATGGTAGGCCCAAGCTGAAGCCGGTTTGGCTCAGTGGATAGAGCGTCAGCCTGTGGACTGAAGGGTCCCAGGTTCGATTCCGGTCAAGGGCATATACCTCGGTTGCAGGCACATCCCCAGTGGGGAGTGTGCAGGAGGCAGCTGATTAATGTTTCTCTCTCATCGATGTTTCTAACTCTCTATCCCTCTTCCTTTCTCTCTGTTAAAAAAATCAATAAAATATTTTTTTTTAAAATTCCAGTACTGTTACTATATATTCCTTTGCGTTTTCTGAGTAGACATTTTTCTAAGTAGATAATCATATCACCTGCAAAGAACTTGTTTTGTCTCTTCCTGAACGCTTCTTAGCATATTGTACCTTCTTCCTATTGCAGTGTCCGGGGACCTTGTTAAATAGAAAGGAAGATAGTGGGTGTCTTAGTCCATTCAGCTGCACCCCCATGACCCAAATCACATCCCAAAGCCTCACTTTCTAACCCCATCACCTTGGCATTAGATTTTCAATCTTTTATTAAGATGCTAGATAAGCTGCAAGTTCTAACCACTCCTTTGAGTTAGTCATCACCGAGTTTCTCCTGTGTATAAGCATGACACACATGTGTCTTTTGTCAGTTTGATTTACAAGGTCCCAGCCACAGAACCTAGAAGGGTAGAGGAAAAAAAAGGCTTCTTTTTTCCTCTCCTACAATTTATTTTGGTTAACAGTCTTTTTTATCAGATATGTCTCTTGCAAATATTTTCTCACGGTCTGTGGCTTGACTTCTAATTCTCTTGACAGTGTCGTTCATAGAGGAGAAGTTTTGAATTTTAGTGAAGTACAGCTTATCAATATTTTCTTTCATGGATTGTACCTTTGGTATTGTATGTAAAAAGTCACTGCCATACCCAAGATTATCTAGATTTTCTCCCTAGGTTATCTTCTAGGATTTAATAAGTTTGAATTTTATATTTAAGTATATGACCCATTTTGAGTTAATTTTTGTAAAGGATGTAAGGTCTGTATCTAGATTATTTTTTTACATGTGGATGTCCTGGGTTAATATTTTTAAAATAGATTGTTTTTCTTGATTATAAAGTACATGCCCATTGTAGACATTTCTTAAGTACAGATAAATATAAAGAAGAAGTTGGAAATAATAACTGTTAACACTTTGCTGAATTACCGGTTAGTTCTTTTAATATGCATTTTAACAGTCCACCTGGCTTCTTTCCTTTAGACATTGTAATATTACCACCTTCCATATATAATTAAAAACTCTGTAAATACCATTGTAATAGTAGCATTTTGTCTAAGTAGATCATGTAGTAACATGTACTTAATTTTCCTATTATTGGTAATTCTTATTTCTAACTTTTATAATAATTCTGTGATGGACATCTTTGTGTGGAAAGATTCCACTCACAATCCCCCCTGCTGTGTTATTTCCGTAGGATGGAGCCTTATAAGCGGACTTATGGAATCAGAGGGAAACAAATAACGCTATATCTCTAAGTGGATATCCAATTATCAAATTGCTTTCTAGGAAGTTTGCACCGATTTATAATACCACCATTAGTGGATACATGCCTTTCTCCACTCAATTCTTACCGCTCCTGAACCTGTCATTTAAAAGATCTTTGCTAATTTGATAGGTGAAAAATTGTGTCCCATTGCTGTCATTGGCATTTTGTTAGTTAATGAATGAGATTGAAGACGTGCTAATCAAATGTTTCTTTGGTAGCCATCTGTGTGGTGTATTTTGTTTGTAAATTATGTGTTCATAAACTTGCTCATTCAAGCCACAGTTTTGTCCACATTCCCTAATGTGTGCTGGTTTGTTTAGGAAAACTGGAAAGGCTTACATCAGAAAGGTATTGCAACACAACACTCCAGAAGGGTTTTTGTCTGCAGTTGTTGCAGAAATAATCGAACCTTTTGGCGTAGAAGATGTGACTGAGAGCTCCTGTTTGTCTAGTTCCCTATCCATTAATCAAAATGGAAAATTCTATAAACTTACTCTTCAAATGCCAAGTAAGTGTGATAATATAATATAGTTCTTATGGCTAATAAAAATGAAAAATTATCTTTTGAAAAGGCCATTCATGTTCACTTATGCAACAATAGATTTTGAAATTTAGTCCAATTGGCAATCTACAGAAGTAAACCTAGCTATAACTTCATTGATATTTACATCAATAGTATTATTATTTATCATTTATTCCTATGATGTTATTTTTTATTAAACAGTATTCAGGAGGAACAAAAGAAAATAGGAAGTTTATGCAGATTTTGCCCTCCATAATAAAATAATTTTGAATAACTATTATGTAGGATATTTCTATTCGCAAGGGTTATATGATAGATACATAGCAAAACTTAGTATAATTTTTGTAAGAATTTGGGTTTTACTCTGAGTAAATAGGAAGTCATTGGAGGAGTTTTGAACACAAAGTGACATGATTGGACGTATGTTTTAATAAGATCCACTTTGGCTTTTGTGTTGAGAATAGACTGGGCAGGTGATGGAGAAAGGGCAGGAAGGAAAGCAGAGAAACCAGGAGGCTATTACCATAATCAGGTGAGGGATCATATTAAGTTTAAGATGCCTGTTGCTCATCCAAGTGGAGAAACAAGGCGATATTTAGAAAGACAAGGCTGGCACTCAGTTATAACATCTGGACTGGAGAGATAACTTTGAGCAGTCAGCATACGCATGATAGTTAATGCTATGAGACCAGATGAGGAAATGATTGTAGGAATAGAAAGGAAAAGGTCTGAGGTCCAACCCCTGGAATTCCAACAATTAGTAGTCCAGGAGATGCAGAAGAATTAGAAAGGAGATCGGAAGATCTGCTCAGAGAAGAACGGAGTGAAGATGTTTAGATGCTACCAATAAGTCAGGTAAGGTGAGGAAAGAAAACTGGCCAGTGGATTTATGTGAAAGTCATTGGTAACTTTGACAAAAGCTGTGGTTGGGTGGAGTAGTAGAGACCAAAATCTAATTGGATTAAAGTTAAAAACTTATGAGAGGAGAGAAATTGAAGACCCATGAATAAAGGCAACTCAGGGAATTTCCCTATAAAAGGGAAGGAGAGACCTTACATGGCAGCTGAGGGGTGGGGGTGGAGGAAAGGATTTGTTGGTGTGTCTGATATGGGAGAAATTAGAGCAAGTGTGCATAATCAAGGGAATTACGAGGTTCTCTTCCGACTACTTCTAGTTATTATTTCAGAATAAGGTAAGTATTGTTGATATGACCTCTTCAAAAGCCTTGATAATGAAAAAAAAAAAAAAAAGACAAAGAAAGAAAGAGAGAAACCTTTGATAATGATGCCCTCCCTCTCCTTGAAACAGCCTTCTTTTGGCTTCTCTCGGATTCTCTCCGATCATTTCTTCTTTGTCTGCTTTGTGGAATCCTTCCATTCCTTACATGATGGTGTTGCTTACGTTCTCGCCCTAGAGCTTCTTTTCTTCTAAGTCTTCATGCTCTCCTTAAACAATCGATTATTCATCCGCTCAACAAATATTTATTGAGCACCTTCCATGTAATAGGCAGACGTTTAGGTACTGGGGAAACACTGACTACGTTATCATTCTCTTACCGAATCACGGTCAAGATTCAAGGTTAAAGTTCCTGGCAGTTTTACAGTAAAGAAATCAGCTTTCTTATAATTACTTAGCCATACATGATGTTGTTTTTTTCTCTCTGCTGATAATTTTACAGAATCCATTTCACCCTTCAGACTGTCTCATTTCGGAAGGTAGAGACTTTACCAGCCCGAGTGTCACTAAGAACAAAAGAAACAGATTCAAACCCCTAGCCAATCTGCGGTGGACATACAGCATGAGATAGAATAGCTCTTCACTTTTTAAAGCTGAAAACAAATAAAAAATAAAAAGAATCCATTTCATAGTCAAGTGTAAAGCACAGGTTTGTGCTTGACATATTCGTGACACACTTTCTATAAAATAATTTGATTTATAATCTGAAATCTGGCAAATGTGTTTTATGGTTAAACCGCAGTTTAAAAACTTGCCCTGGACAGTTTTGCTCAGTGATTAGAGCGTCGGTCGGCCCTCGGCCTGAAGGGTGGCAGGTTCCATTCCAGCCAAGGGCACGTACCTCGGTTGCAGGCTCGATCCCTGTCCAGTCAAGGTGCATGCAGGAGGTAACCAGTTGATGTGTCTCTCTCACATCGATGTTTCTCTCTCTGTGTCTCTCCCCCTCCCTTCCACTCTCTCTGAAAATCAAGGGAAAAAATATCCTCAGGTGAGAATTAACAAAACATACACACACAATAAAAACTCAAACAGTGTGTTCATCAGTTATGGCTGCCAGGATGCTTGAAGAACAGTGGCTGTTCTATTTCATAGCAAATCATTTCTGTTCTAGCTCCAGGCGTTGTTTCTTCATTTCAAGATTCGGATATAGGGAAGACGGCAGTGATTCCCGGTTACAGCAGCTTCCTGATCACAAGCATTGTAGATGGTAATAATGCTTTAGCTATTGCCACCATGCCTCAAGGAGTTCCTAACAACATGACTTTTGAAAAAGACTCCTGGTTCTTATATGACTTTGGAGAAAGGAGTGGACGAACATGGAATATATACAGCAAACCATGTAATTATTTGTTTCAGCAACATGATAATTCACTATCCCTCAGTGTCCTGAAATACATTGATCTGGGGAAATCTCAGACCTTAGAAGTTAAGGTCATACCTAATAGTAAAGGTAAGTTTATTTTTATTGGGAAACATCAAAAGGAGATGTTCTTGTTTACCTTGAATGTGAAATATACGCTAATATTTTCTTCTTTTTGAAAACATTTTTTATTGATTTCAGAGATGAAGGGGAGAGAGAGAGAGAGAAATATCAATGATGAGAGAGAATCATTGATCAGCTGCCTCCTGCATGCCCCTCTCCAGCCTGCAACCCGGGCATGTGCCCTGATGGGGAATTTTACCGTGACTTCCTAGTTCATAGATCAATGCTCAACCACTGAACCACGCCAGCCAGGGTATTTTTCTTTATCTTTGGTTTCCAGAATGGCTGGCATTCTACTTATAACAGTATTAGCTTCTAATTATTGAGCACTTACTATGTGTGAGCCTCTGTATTAAATGATTTTTATGTTTTTTTAATTAAATGTTTATAACAACTCTAAAAGGCTAGACTATAATCCTCATTTTACAAACAAGGAAAATGAGGTTCCATTAGTAGGCCAAGCTTACATGGGATTTTAGTTTAGATTTTTTGCTTTCCTCTGAAAATAAAACCTTTTAATTACCTTGGATTTTTATAATTATTTCAAGTATTTATTTAAAGCCAAATAATGGTTTTTAAATAAAATTTTAAACCTTTCCCCACTTTTTCAGTCATTTATTTATTTAAAAAATAATAACAAGCCCTAGCTGGTTTGGCTCAGTAAATAGAGCATCGGCCCTTGGACTGAAGGGTCTGAGTTCGATTCCAGTCAAGGGCATGTATCTTGGTTGCAGGCTCGATCCCTCATGTAGGAGGCAACCAATTGATGTGTCTCTCTCACATCGATGTTGTTTCTCTCTTTCTCTCGCCCTCTCTCTAAAAATTAATTCTAAAAAATAATGAAACATTAATGATGATGGAGAAATGGCATACTGGGGAAAAAATAAAACAAAAATTTTAAGTATTAACTGAGCTAGAAAGAGAGGAAGGAAAGGGGGAGGGAAAGAGAAGAAAAGCCTGTCACCAGAAATGAAGAGGGAACTCAAAGCCAAACAATGAGCTAATGTGTGGTTTCCCGCAGGATATGAGGCTCAGGTATAGGCTATCTAGGCAGAGGGATGGATTTTAATTCCCAGACCTTGACAGAAGATGAGGCTTCTTCCTACTTTGTGTTAGGAAATTGGAACTGAGACCGTTAAACCATAAAGAGGGGATTAGGAAAACTGTACATACCACCACTCAAAGAGGAGCTAGGGAGATGATCATTTCCATGGGTCTCAAAGTGGAGAAAAAGAGTCTTCTGTAAAAAACCCAAACCCCAAGGCTGAGCAACACCAGAGAGTACCCACCAGATGCAGGAATCTGAAGCTGAGAAATGATTATAACCCCAGAGAAACAGCATAAGCTAGCACAAAACCCTTTGTAGGATATTTTCATAACCCAAGTAATGTGGACTTGGGTTATGAAAAAATTAATCTTCACTAAACATGAATGGAGGAAAAAAAAATTAAACTATGCAAAACAATGACTCAGCAGAAGAGAGGATCAATAGGCACAGGAAATAGAAAAATTTAATCTCCAATAACTTGACATAATAGAAATATCCAAAAGACATTAAAAAATAAGCATACATAAAACTTTTAAAGAGGTAAGTGGAGATATATGAACCATAATGACAGGAAAAAACAATTTTCATAGAAGCTTATATGAAAAACAGAACCAAATATAATTTATGTAAATGAAAACTATAGGTTTTTTGGGGGGTGGGAGAGAGGAAGACATCAATTTCTATTTTCATCATACTGTGAACTAAATATCCTGAAAAACTTCTTTCTGAAACCCTTGAAATTCTTTCTCATTGATTGTAATACTAATTGTCCATATTTCATTCAAGTAATTTTAGGATTTTAATTTTATGGTTTTAGCTTTCCATTTCTTTAATTTGTGTAGATTTTTTTTGGTGCGTTTTTAAGTGGTTAGCTAGTTGTTCCATCATCATTTATTGAATAGTGTATCTTCACTGATTTCAAAATACAATTTTATCTTAATATACAATTTACCTATTGTTTTTACCATTTTTAGACTTTCTGATTCTGTTCCTTTATTGTCTCTTTATAATCTGGCCCAAATTTCATAATATTCTAATTATTTTAGGTTTAATAAATACCAAATTCTTGTTAAATGGTGCAGTTTTACTCACTGAGTTTGATGGAAGCACATAGTAATCAGCAAATTAACTCAGTTGCCTTCTTGTGAAGAAAAGCCTAGTCCATGTCATTCAATGTATGGTCCTGGGACCAGTCACATCTGCATTACCTGGGGCTTATGAGAAATTCAAGCCCAGCTGGTGTGGCTCAGTGGTTGAGTGTCAACTCATGAGCCAAGAGGTTATAGTTTGATTCCCGGTTAGGATACATGCTCAGCTTGTGGGCTTGATCCCCAGTTAGGAGTTCTCTCTCATCATCATTGATATTTCTATCTCTCTCTCCCTCCTCTTCCCCTCAGAAATCAAATAAAAATATATTTTTTAAAAGGAAAGAAAGAAAGAGAGAGGGGGGGGAGGGAGAAAGAAAGAGAGAAAGAAAGAAAGAAAGAAAGAAAGAAAGAAAGAAAGAAAGAAAGAAAGGAAGGAAGGAAGAAATTAACGTCTTTTGTGGTTCCATATGAGTTTTAGGGTTGTTTTCCCTATTTCTGTGAAAAACCCCATTGGAATTTTGATAGGAATTGAATTGAATCTGTAGGCTGCTTTAGGTAGTATGGACATTTTAACAATGTTTATTCTTGCAATCCTTAAACCCAGGTAAAGGCGTTCCCCCACACTAACAAACAATGCTCCAGGCACCAGCTGGCTGTCCTATAAATTTAACTCAGTTCTGACACTATCTTTCCAGGATGCCATCAGAGTCCACGAGGGTTCAGTCCCACAGAACTGTCCCATTCAACTTCAGAATACCAGTTGCAAGCCCAGGTTGTTACCTGTGCTTCAGACTGACGGGCTACAGGTTGGAGGTTCTCGTGACCTCCTCCTCAGGTTCAATTACTGTGCTAGAGCAGCTCACAGAACTCAAAGAAGCATTTTACTACTGGATCACCAGTTTATTGTGAAAGGAGGTAGTAAATGATACAGGTAAACCTCCAGATGGAAGCTATGCAGAGGGCAAAGTATGGGGAAAGGGTGCCAGGGTTTTTATGCCCTCGCAGGCACCCTCCTGTCCCAGAGCCTCCATGTAGTCACCAACCTGGAAGCTCTCTGAATCCTGTCCTTTGGGTTTTAATGGAGCTTGATTACATACTCATAATTCATTAAATCTTTGGCCGATGGATTGATCTATCCTGTGTGTGGGGGGAGGGGCGGGGAGGGGGACTGGAAATTCTAATCCTCTAATCATGTGGTGGGTTCTCCTGGCAAGTGACTCCCTTCATGAGGTGTGATCCCAAAGTCATCTTATCAGCCTAATAAAATGCAGTTTTGTGATTCTCCGCCCTTAGGAAATTCCAAGGATTTTAGGAGCTCTGTGCCAGAAATGGGACCGAAGACTACATATATATATATCCTATTATAAATCACAATACCACAGCGGGATGTCTTCTTCAGTGTCTTTCACTGATGTCTTACAGTTTTTAGTGGACACATCTTTTGCTTCCTTGTTTAAACTTATACCTAGGCATTTTATTCCTTTTGATGTTAGTAGACATGGAGTTGCTTTCTTAATTTCTCTTTTAGATAGTTCATTGTTTGCGTATAGAAATGCAACCACACTAGCCGGTTTGGCTCAGTGGATAGAGTCTAGCCTGTGGACTGAAAGGTTGCAGGTTTGATTCCCATCAGGGCACATGCCCGGGTTGCGGGCTCAATCCCCAGTGGGGGGTGTACAGGAGGCAGCCGATCAATGATTCTCTCTCATCATTGATTTTTCTATCTCTCCCTCCTTCTCCCTTCCTCTCTGATATCAATAAAAATATTTTTTTTTAAATGCAACTGATTTTTATATTTTGATTTTGTATCCAGAACTTACTGAACTTGTTTATTCTAAGTTTTTTGGTGAGGTCATTAGGGCTTCCTGTATGTAAGATCCTGTGATCTGCAGAGGCAATTTTACTTCTTCCTTTCTGATTTAGAAGCCTTTTATTTCTTTTTCTTGCCTAATTGGCTGGACAGAACTTCCTGTTCTATGTTGAAAAGAAGTGGCAAGAGGTAGGTATTCTTACCTTGTTTCTGATCTGAGAGGAAAAGCTTTAAGCTTTGAGTATGATGAATGAGTATAATGACCTGCGAGTATTGTGAGAATAAACAAGTCATCTTTTCTGTCAAAGAACAGTTTAGGCAGCTGCCATTTTGGACTGTGTGACTTGGCAGCCACCATGTTGGCTGCATGACTTGCAGCTCCCCTGGGGGCCGCCATCTTGAAATGGCAAAGGTCAGCCCCTTCCTTTGAATTAGCCAATCACGAAAGACTGTGAGCCTGAGCTCCAATCAAGAGTAAGGGACAGGTCATGTGAGTCAGGATCAAAAAGCCAAGCGGTAATAGAATCAGGGGCATAGAAAGGGAGTGGACTGATAATTCTCAGGGGGAAAGGGGTATGGGGGGTTCATGAAGAGAATGGACAAAAATCATACACCTATGGATGAGGACAGTGGGGGGGAGGTAAGGGCAGAAGGTGGGGTGGGAAATGGGTGGAGGGGAGCTATGGGGGGAAAAAGGAGAAATAATTGTAATAATCTGAATAAAGATTAATTTAAAAAAAAAAAAAAAAAAAGCCAAGCGGACGGCAGGCTCAGTGTGCACATGCTTCCAGACCATGTGTGTGCACCCTCCTACAGGAGTAAAGATGTTTGCCTTGCTGCCTGGCTCCCAAGTATGCTTTGCATTCTTCCAGGACCCCTGAATTTGGGGGCTCCCCTTATTTCTAACAGTATGATGGTAGCTATGGGCTTGAATATGATGTTATCTATGGGTCTGTCATATATGGCCTTTATTGTGTTGAGGTATATTCCTTATATATCTAATTTGTTGAGATTTTATATCATGAATGGATGTTGGATTTTGCCAAATGCTTTTTCTGCATCTATTGAGATGATCAACAATTTTTATTCTTCATTCTGTTAACATGGTAAATCACATTAAAGACCCCGAGTGGCCAACACAATTTTGAGAAAGAACAAAGCTGGAGGCATCACACTTTCTGATTTCAAACTATATTACAAAGCTGTTAATGAAAAAATACTGACTTAAAAACAGACAGACCAATGGAATAGAATAGAGAGCCCAGAAATAAACCCATGCATATCTAGTCCAGGGAGTCAAGAATGAACAATAGGGAAATAATCTCTTCATTAAATTGTGTTGCACATGAATGAAACTGGACCCGTACATCACTCACAAAAATGGACCTAAAAATGGATTAAAGACTAAATGTAAGTCTGGAAAGCATAACATTCCCAGAAGAAAACTAAGAAGAGAAGCTCTTTGACATTGGTCTTGTTAATGATTTCCTTTAAAATGACACCCAAAGCACAGGCAATAAAAGCAAAAGTGAATAAGTGGGACTACATCAAACTAAAAAGCTTCTGCACAGAAAAAAAATTCAACAGAATGAAAAAGCAATCTATGGAATGGGAAAAACATTTGCAAACCATGTACCTGATAAGGAGTTAATATCTAAAAAATATACTGAACTCCTATCATTGAAGAACAAAAAAACAACAAATCATTCAATTAAATGGGCAAAGAACCTGAATATAGACATTTCCCCAAAGAAGTCACAAATGGGCAACATGAAAAGGTGTTCAACATTGCTAATCATCAGAGAAATGCAAATCAAAACCACGATGGGATATCATCTCACAGCTGTTAGAATGACTATTATCTAAAAGACAAGATAACAAATGTTGCTGAGGATGTGGAGAGAAGTAGGACTGTAACTTGACTGGGCCACTATGGAAAGCATTAAAAATAGAACTACCATATGATTCAGTAATCTCTGCCCTTCAGTTTCTCTACTGAGTTATCCATCTCAGGGTGACCAGTACTAACCAAACGACCTTTACATGCATTTCAGAACCTGGCTGAGGACTAAGGGGTGGAGCAGAGCAATATTTTTGTGAGAAATTTGGAGAAAATATTTGCAAAGTTAAATTTTTCTAATAACTATTAAAGTTAACTCTATATTAACTGTATTCATGGCCATTATGCAGTCTTCATAACAGATTCTGTAGTAGCCAATCATTATTAAATTGTTAAAAACATCTATAATTTAATATTAACCATTAGCTTTGTTTTTATAGGTGTTCATACACTTGAAGTACCACTACTGAAAGTAATTGTTGGAAACCCAACTTTGTTGGATGTTAAAGCTAAAGGCTCCTTTGATGATACTGATAGATTCCTAATGGAAATTTCTGTAGCTAGCAAAGCTTTGCATCAAGTAAGATCTTCTTTAATTACAGAGAAATCATTAATTATAGAAAATTTAATGTGTAAGCTAAGGAAAAGAAGAGTTAGGGTTAGGGTTTAAAAGAGTGAGCTCTGGAAAAGACTACCTGAATTAGAGCTCATTTCTGGTACTTTCTATGTGAACTTGAGAAGGTTACTTTGCTGTGGTTAAGTTTCCTTATCTATAAAATAGAGAAGATAACAATAATACCTACCTCATAATGTTGTTTTGAGAATTAAAAGTGATGATTCAAGTAGGGCATCTAAAACAGGAAATGTTCAATCACTTTGAGCCTACAGTATTTTCCCCTAAAATTGGGAGAGCATTGTATATACACTTTAGAAAATTTGCTCCTACCACTTAACTATGTTTTAATCCTTGAGTCAATAAATTCTTTTCTACATATTCTAAAGCTTTTTTATCATGAAAACATTAACAAGTGGACAAAAGTAGAATTTCCATGTATCTTTTAAACTCGAATTAGTCAAGATTTTGCTAGTTTTGTTTTATCATCCCTGTCTAATTTTTTGTTTAGATTCTGACATTTGTAAACAAATAGCAAACATCATGTCATTTCACTCCTATATGCTTCAGTATACATCTCTGAAAATCTGTGTATTATCCTTCAGTGCCAGTATCATCCCTAAAACTTTTATAACTGAATTTTTGTCTTACAACTTATAAGTCCTATAAAACTCAGTCTATAATCAAATTTCCCCAATTCTCTCAAAAAATTTTATAGTTGGTTTGTTTGAATTGAGATCCAAACAAAATCCATATAGTATATAATTACTTTATCCCTTAAGTCTCTTTTGAGTTGAAAAGTACTATTCCATTTTCTTCCCCTGCCACTGAATCTGTAGAAACTGGGTCAGACATATTATAGAATGCCCAACATTCTGGCTTTTTCTGTTCGCTTCCTTGTCTTTTATGTAACTTGTGCTTCCCTGCCATCCCCAAATTTCCTTTAATGGTATAATTCTGCTTACATCTGGTTCAATGTGTTTGGGCAAAAATTCATTAAAAATACATCAATTTTAATGGCTACAGCATATGGGAATAGAAGCAAAATGACCACTACCACTGAAGGACTTATATGCATGTATATAAGAGTAAGCAACGGATACAAAACATTGGGGGGTGAGGGCATGTATGGGAGTGGGGTGGGGGTGGGGGGCAATGGTAAGATATGTACACATATAATACCTTAATAAAAATTTGAAAAAAAAAAAAAAAATAAATAAATAAATCAAAAAAAAAAAAAAAAAATGACCACTACCAGAGTTTACTATACCACTGGCGTTATTAGTATTTCTACATTCTTAAAATTCCAAAAATATTTTAAATTTCAAAGAGAATTTATCAAATTTTATTGAATGTTTAATATTGTTCCAGGTTCAAATATACTTATTGTGCATAAATTCCTACTAAAAGCAGATCTGTGTGAAATACAGTGATTGCTAAGTGAATAATTTTTTTCCAAAATGTGTACCAATCTGAATTACTTTATTCATATCATCAAAGCAAATACCCAGGTGCCCTCAGTGACTGGGGGAAGCCCCGTCAATGTGGGTTGGATGTGACTACGCTGTTTCTTTAGTATGGACTTCCTGACTCTTGCTCATTTCCAAAAGTTGTCCACATCCAATGAGATTGGAATGTTTTTCTTCCGGGAAAACAATGTGTTTTCTGTTATGATTTATTCTGAAACAGATCTTTTTGTCAAACTTATCACTCTATTTCTGGGTGTGTTTTTTTTTTTCCTTTTTCTATTACTTTTCTTTTTCTATATTATTTAGTTGGTTACTGTGTTATTTTGCTAGAGCTACCATAACAAAATACCACAGACTGAGTGGCTTAAACAACACAAATTTATTTTCTCATGATTCTAGAGCCAGGGGTGGGCAAACTTTTTGACTCGAGGGCCACAATGTGTTCTTAAACTGGACCGGAGGGCCGGGACAAAAGCATGGATGGAGTGTTTGTGTGAACTAATATAAATTCAAAGTAAACATCATTACATAAAAGGGTACGGTCTTTTTTTTATTTTATTTCAATAGTTTTATTCATTTCAAACATTTTAACAAGAAGAATGTAAACACTAATTATTATAATTTGAAACTTCAAAAAATGGAGGAATCATAGCACAGTAACATACCTTATATTGAAGATGGCAAAGGCAAAATAAAATTGCCTAACAAAGGAAAGGTACAAAAGTCTTTCAAATTAAACTTAAATATAATAAAATAATTTAAAACTAAAACAAATAGAAAAGAACAAAATGTGTAAACAGTAAATTAAACATTTTCTTTAGTGCAACTTCCAAATTATGCCCGGGACGTAGATGTAGATGGCAATGTAGACTGGGTTGAAAGGTTTTTGGTCTTTAAAACATCAACTTCAGTGGGAACAGTGTTGTTGGTCTCCTTTTTAGCTAATGCTCTGATACTGTGCTCTCCAGGGGCGTGTCTCCCTACATCACCACGATAACTAACGTGTCTACGCATTCCCAGGGTGATGTCGGGGGACGCGTCCGCGGGCATTACAAGGAGCCTCTGGAAGATTGAGAGGTTGTTCCTTCTACTGAATGGGCGGATATAAATCCGCCCACTCAGAAGAAGGAGCTGTGGCCGTGTTTCCGACGTTGCCATGTTAACACTGCTGCTGATGAAGGAGCGGAGGGGAGAGCAAGAGAACCCTCCGCTCTTTCGGCTCCGCGGGCGGGATAGAACAGCCGAACAGGCCGGATCCGGCCCGCGGGCCGTAGTTTGCCCACGGCTGTTCTAGAGGCTAGAAGCCCAAGTTCAAGGTGTCAGCAGGGCTGGTTTCTTCTAAGGCCCCTTTCCCTGTGTCTTCACATCATCTTCTCTGTGTGTGTATCTCTGTCTGAATTTCCTTTTGGTATAAGGAAACCCCTCACATGGAATTAGGACCTATGCTATTGACCTCGTTTTAACTGAGGTGCCTCTCTCAAGGGCCTGTCTCCAAATGCAGTCACATTCTGAGATGCGAGCGGTTAAGATATCAGCATACGAACTTTGAGTGGGCACATGCATCCTGTAACAGTTACTTTAAATAACCTTCATTTCTTTGGATATTTCCAGGGTTCAACTTCACTGGCACTTATTGTCTGGGGAGCATCCACTGACTGCTTTGTTACAACGTTTATACCAACATTGAAAAGCAGCTGCAGTTATCTCAAGACTATGCACCACATTCCTAGCACATTTATCCCCATGGAAGACTGGATCAATGGAGTCCACAAAGACAGTCAGGATTTTAATATGATCAAAACTTTGCCGGTAAAACAAACAAACAAACAAACAAAAACACTAGAAAAACCTAAGCAGGTTGTTTTAAGAGTACCAGTAATGTATTACTTTTGTGTGATTGGCTAGCCTTTCAGTCTTAGCATTCCTTTCTTAAGGTGCTCACAACACTCCAGTTATTTTTCAGTCCTTATGTCATTTTAAGGATATGATTATTATTTATTTCTAAAATGTAAAAACCTTCAGAAATAATTATTTTTCTTGGTAACTTAGTTTCATCATTATTAACATCATTTATGTATATCAGTAGTGGCATAATCATAGGATTTTGCAAAATATGAAGTTATTTGCCATTATTTTGACCCATCTTGAGTGTATGTGTGTGTGTGTGTGTGTGTGTGTGTGTGTGTATGTAATATATATGCCCAATTTCAATGTAGTAACAATTATAATTTTTGCCTTGTCAGAATCTGTGACTCTTTTTAAAAATATAAATGATTACTCTGCTAACTAGCTTACTACTTATAATTTTTGTGACCAAAAAAAGCAAATAACCAAACTTGAAGAATTATTTACTAAATATGTCACTAGGACTTTTTATAAGATGTTTAAACTATTTTGCATTGACTTAATGGCCACTGTTTTAAGTACTAAAAAGTTTTTAACTTATTTACAAGTTTCACGTTATATTGCCACGGACTAGGGTTGTTGAAATTCCAGAAAATACTGAATTGGGAGTGTAGGGTAAATAGAAATTTACTTTAATACCTGGAACTAAAAGCAAAATATTTGCTTTGAATGCTTTTCTGGAAAGTTAAGATATTTAAATTGAAGACATAGTAAATAATGAGCTATACATTTTCTTTGTTTAATCACCTGCAGATAAACTACAGGCCTCCATCTAATATGGGAATTGCCATTCCACTTACAGATAATTTTTATCATGTAGATCCTAGCAAACCCATACCAAGAAATCTATTTCACAAGTCAAAGGCAAGTAATTTTTTTTATAACTAAACTAGTATTTATTTGAATTCAAGAAATCATTGAGTAAAATTACAGTTGAACATAGCTACAGGGATTAAATGAAAAGGTGCATTTAGTACAATGCTCCATCTGCTCTTGATGGTGATGATGATGATGATGATGATGATGATGATGATGATGGTGGTGATGATGGTGATGATGGTGGTGATAGTGATGATGGTGATAGTGATGATGGTGGTGATGGTGATTAAGGTGGTGATTCATGGTGCTGGTGGTGATGATGGTGGTGATGATAGTGGTGATAATGATGGTAATGATGATGATTAATACTACTACTACGGCTACCCGTTTCTCCTACTACTACTTTAGTTCCTCTCGTTTTACTGCTACATCTGGATATGGTTTTAGAAACAAGGACTCTAAAGAGGTCAGAGAACAAAATAGATTTTTAAAAAAACAACGCACACACAACAACCCTGCCTTATGTAGTTTATTTTTTTTATGGAATACAATAAATAAAATAAATGTATAAAGTATGTAAAATTGTAATAAGTACAAAGAGGAAAAATAAGGCAGGGAATAAGGCAGGGGGGTCGGGATGGGTAATAGTGGAGATGGGAATTACAACTCTAAATAGAGTAGTTAAGGAGGGCTTCACAATGAAAGTAACATTTAAGCAAAAACCTAAGCACAGTGACGGCGTATGCCATGTCATATCTGGCAGAAGAGCATTCCAGACAGACGAACTGTTTGAAACTGCAAAGGCCCAGAGTTGGAAATATGCCTGACATATTTGAAGAACAAAGAGCATTCCAGGATGAGGAGGCCAGCGTGGCTAGAGCAGATCAACCTTGAAGAAATCAGGTCATAGGTAATGCCAAGGCCAAGTCACGGAGGACTTTATAAGTCATTGTAAGAACCTGCCTTTTACTCTGTGAGATGGGAAGACAATGGAGAGCTTTTAACAAAAGAAGCCATTTTATGTCATTGTGTGTGGGGGGTGTGTGTGTGTGAGAGAGAGAGAGAGAGAGAGAGAGAGAGAGAGAGAGAGAGAGAGAGAGTGAGTTCATGAATGGATATGAATGTCTGTTTGTACACATAAATAGGCAGGTAGGTGGTTTTTTCTAGAAAGAGATTCCACCGGCATCTATAAAATTTCCTCAAGAAGCTACCCTATAATGTACTTTTCCTCTATTCTCTACCTAGTTCTCTCCACACTCCACAGAGGCAGAGTGCTCCTGGGTTGTTTTCCAGGCAGAACCTCTCCAAGAGTTTAAATGTGCCTATGTGGGGACAAACGCTCTTCTTTGCTTATGGACACCACGCTTTTCCCTGTGCTGGAGATGTGAGATGGGTCTGGGGGCTCTTTTCATTTGCGAAAAGATGCTTTCATCCCATTTGAAATCCTAATGGGAGGAGAGGTCAGGGGTAAAGACTCCTATTTTGTTCTCTTCTGTATCTTTAGTACCAAGAACAGTGCCCAGCATGGGAAACACTTAAAAATTGTTGAACAAACTAATAATACACATTTACATACATACTGTTACATGCACATACAACATGAGGAGGTTGACTTCTTATTGAATCTTAAATTTCAAGATAAGCTCTACTCCAGAGAATGAGCAACTATAATACTAAGTTCTTCACTGCCAGTTTCTCGCATAGATACTAGTAAACCTTGTGTCACCAGAGTCAAGCCTCCTCTATTGAAATATGACCTTACTATATTTACATGGGAATCTTTAGGGGTTTTTTCAGGTTTGGGGCAGGGGAGAGTTGAATGAGAAATTATTTAATATACACCTAAGTAGATGAGAGTTTTTTATGCATCTTTTGAAATTCAACAAATGCTAATTTCAGCATTTCCAGTGTTATCAGGTGCTGTGCAGACATGCTCTGAGGACAGAGCAATGAACATGATAAGCACGATACCTTTATGGATCTGCACTGTAATGGGGGAGAACGGGCATTAAAGAAAAAGTTACACAAACTAAATAGCAGGATCCAGTGCAGTGTTTGTGAACAGCATGGCCCTGCATAACCGGAACCAGAATCACTTGGGAATATTTCTAAAAACACAGCTTTCTCATTCTCACCCCATAGCTATTGAATCAGAAACTATGGGGTGTAGTCCTGAAATCTGAATTAAAAAAAAAATCTCCCAGTTGATCCTTACCCTAAAGTTTAAGATAGACATGTAGTGGAGACACACCAAACACACAATATGAATGTGGATCAGGGATGCCTAACCTAGTCCTAGGGAGCCAGACTGAAGATGAGGAGGAGTGCAGAGGGTAAAGGGCAGACAAAGAGCATTCCAGGATGAGGCAATACCACGCGGAGTTGGGGAAGGGCTCAGTGACTTTACTCAACAGTATTAGTTGAAAGGTGAATCAAAACCACCATGAGACACCATTTCACACACACCCATTAGGAAAGCGATCACAATTTATTACTGGCAAGCAGCTGAGTGATACTTGGGATCAAATTACAAAGCGAGGGGACAACATTCAGAAAGACTCATTACTATTGGACTTCTCCCCCTTTCTCAGGAACTTTCTTTATTCAAGGGACAAATATTTATTGAAGATTTACTCAGTTTGTAGAAATCCTGCCACAGGGAAAAAAGTCAACCTTTACTAATTCTATTTGCAGAAATCTGGTAAATTCAAACAGTGTGCTAATAAGTCTACTCGGGAGCAGTGTAATTGCACAAATGATCAGAAGTTTTCATACGCTGTTACTTTCTCAGATTGCAGAGAAAAGGTAAGGTAATTTTTAATTACCTGAAGACAGAATGCTTTCATATTACTTAGGTATTTTGAAATGTGCGTTTTGGTTACATATGAAAACTATGACATAGAAATAATGTCGTCTTATGATATAGATCTAAATGTGATACCGAGCTAAAAAGATCTGGATTTAATTGTCCTCACACAAGTTAATTAACATCACCTGTAAAATAGAACAATACTTGCACTGCCCTGTCCATTGCACAGGTTCTTATAGATATACCCATTCATATCTACATGAAAACAATTTGTAACTTATCAAACACCCCATCCACTACATTATGGCAAACATTGATTCATTCAAAAATATTTAGTATTACAGGTCTTGGATAATAGAAGTTGAAACCCTTATTGTCAAGAAGTTCAGTCTGATAGTGGTAACAAAATACATCCTATATAATAAAAAGCTAATACGCAAATTGACCAAATGGCAGAACAACCGGTTGCTATGATGCACACTGACCACCAGAGGGCAGACACTCAACGCAGGAGCTGCCCCCTGGTAGTCAGTGCGCTCCCACAGGAGGAGCGCCGCTCAGCCAGAAGCCAGGCTCACAGCTGGCAAGCACCGCAGCAGTGGCGGGAGCCTCTCCCACCTCCACGGCAGTGCTAAGGATGTCCAACTGACAGCTTAGGCCGAGTGGGCCTAAGCCGTCAGTTGGACATTCCCCAGTGGCTCCTGGACTTCTAGAGGGCTCAGGCCAGGCTGAGAGACTCCCTCGAGTGCATGAATTTCATGCACCGGGCCTCTAGTGACAGTATATATTGGTGAAGAAGATGGGTTGTCTCAAATATTTCCTTCTGTTAGTCTCAAAGCATTCAAACATGTATCAAGTTCATGTTGATGTTTGCATTAGCCTAGTTCAGTGTGTACTTGGTAGTGCTTTCAAGTAGATCTACTTCAAATGTCTTGTAAGACTATATATATAATCTTAAGTGATTTATCTTTACATGTAATAAAATACATAGCATTATATTAAGTGATTTATCTCAATAATGGGCATAGGGTCACAGTCAATAAATTATGAGGGCTGTTGTTACATACCTCTACAACTCCCCCCTTGCTGAATTACAATAATATTTCTTGAGCATTTACTGTCTACTAAACACTGCTCTGAGCTGTCACTATGATTTCATTCGAAAAACAGCAAAGACAGATAATTTGCCAAAGGTAACATCATTCATATGTGATGGAGTTAGATTTAAACTCTGACTCCAGAGCCTGAGTAAATAAAATCCCCAAGAAAGGGGGAAAAGTCCAATAATACTAAGTCTTTCTGAATTTTGTCTCCTTGCTTTGTAAGCTGCTTACCAGTAATAAATTGTGATAGCTGCCCTAATAGGTGTGAAATGGTGTCTCCTGGTGGTTCTGATTTGCCTTCCTTAATAACTAATAATGTTGAGCACAGTTACTGAGCCCTTCCCCATCTCTGCCCTTTGTGCATGGTATTTGACTGACAGGGAGAGAGGTATGAGGGAGCCAGACAGTATCCAGGCCATGCAGTGTCTTATGGGATCTAGGTTAGTCAAAAAAGTTTGCATATCCTCATAGTCAAGTCCTGTGAAAAAGGCCCATAGAAAGTTATAAAATTTGTTAGCACAATGTTTGCATATTACTTTTGGAGTTCACATTGATTTTGCTGTATATAAGAAGCCCATTTAATTTAGAGTAGCCAAACTCTTGGGGATGTGGCTATGCTTTCTTTACCAGGAAATCAAATTAGTATTGAATTTTCCAAATTTACAATCATTCTTGGCATTTGTCTTTTAGGTTCCTCGTTTTAAATTTCCAGTTTTGCAATATCCAATTTCTTTGGAAATTCACAGTGAGGATGGACATATCCCAGTGGAAACGCCATATCTGGTTACTGTGATGGAAGTGAATGGGAGGAAACTCTGGGAAATCAGTAGGGTTTGCTTCTTTTCTATAATTATTTTATCTTATAAGTGGTGTTATTACCTAGATAAGTGGTTTACAAGAACTGCACAAAAGACAGCCAGGAAATCTTTGGAAAAGAATTTGAATCAGTTGACACATTGCTGTTCATTCTACTTCTATTATCTTCCACTTATTTCATCATCACTTCCAGTGACCTAGACTCTATGACATAAAAGCATTTTTGAAGAATTTAAATGTGGAATATTTGAAATCTCTTCTGTAGATTTGTAGCAAAAATGATTGATTGGATTTCTGCTACATGTTGGCCTAAGTGTCCCCTTTCACAGGAGACTACAAAAGGTGTTGCCAGATAATCTATTGGATTTATCTTCTAATTATATGAGGAAATTTCTTAAAGATTTTATGATAAAATAATTGGAAAGATACAGAAATATTTTTAAATAAGAATGAAATTTTCGCCGAAACCGGTTTGGCTCAGTGGATAGAGCGTCGGCCTGCGGACTGAAAGGTCCCGGGTTCGATTCCGGTCAAGGGCATGTACCTTGGTTGCGGGCACATCCTCAGTGGGAGGTGTGCAGGAGGCAGCTGATCGATGTTTCTCTCTCATCGATGTTTCTAGCTCTCTATCCCTCTCCCTTCCTCTCTGTGAAATATCAATAAAATATATTTAAAAAAAAAAAAAAAAAAAAAAAAAAAAAAAAAGAATGAAATTTTCCACAATTCAATTTTACCTCAAATATGTAGGCTTTTATTGCATGTTTTGTGATTGTTTATGTATGAATACTTTAAGGCGATCAATTGATAGATCAATAGAGTTAAATGAAATTTTGATCAGTCATTAATGTTACCAAATATCCAGACTTTTGATATTCAGTGAGTCTTACTCTACCCAACATATGCATTTTTGGAATGAAAAATTAATAAAGAAAACTAAATATTTTGCTTTAACTAACATCCCATTTTCTGTGGTATGCCGGAACCTGTTGTTACCAACTTTTGAGCACTGATTCTTAAGCCTTCAAGCATTTTGAATACTGGTTGTTAAACCATTGGTAGCTTAAAATTAGCTATGGTGAGAGTATTTACACCATGGCAATTGGCAAATGCTGCAATCATAGCTTTTTATTCTCTTTAGATTCTGCAATTTCTAACTCCAACACTGCACGTCTGGGTTTAGAAAAAACTATAAGAAAGGCAGGAACTGCCCTAGCCGGTTTGGCTCAGTGGATAGAGTGTCGGCCTGTGGACTGAAGGGTCCCAGGTTCGATTCCGGTCAAGGGCATGTACCTTGGTTGCGGGCACATCCCCAGTGGGAGGTGTGCAGGAGGCAGCTGATTGATGTTTCTCTCTCATCGATGTTTCTGGCTCTCTGTCCCTCTCCCTTCCTCTCTGTAAAAAATCAATAAAATATATTAAAAAACAAAAAGAAAGGCAGGAATAACTGATAACGTTTTTAGGAAAAGGTTTCCATTATCCTATTGTGAAACTTTCCAGCCACCTTATTTTAAGTCACTTACCAACCACTAAGGTGGTCCTGAAGTTATCTCATTGCCAAAGACACAAAGTATGTGTAGGTTAGGAGTGGTCATGAGCCTGGAGCTGGAAGGAAAAGTCAGCCTGAATTTAGGTGATCGGAGGTCTTCTCTGTTTCAATAATGCCCCTGAAAAGATGTAATGCAAGATATGAGGCCTAATCTCCCATAAATGTATACTCCACAAAGTCAAGTAGAACTAAAAATATGGGATAGCTTAGTCATGTCATAGAGTGGAATCTTTTGTTGTACCTCAATGTACGTAACAAGTTTTATACAAAATGAGAAAATAGCATATGTGTGCCTAAAATATACTTCATGTACTTTTAGAACACACTGTACCAGAAAATGTAATGAGGCTGAAAAATTACTTAGAATCTATTCTTCATGTTCCAGTATATAATCCTTCAGGCCTCAACTTAAGCATAAGGGTAAGTTGGCAGCATTTTTGTTTTTCTTGTTTTGAGTTTAAATGAAATGTATATGTCTAGCCCTGGCCAGGTAGCTCAGTTGGTTAGAGCGTCATCCCAATACTCCAAGGTTATGGGTTCAATCCCTGGTTAGTGCACAGACAAAAATAAACTGTCTGGCTGGTGTGGCTCAGTGGTTGAGTGTCGACCTATGAACTAGGAGGTCACAGTTTGATTCCTGGTCAGGCAGGGCACATGCCCAGGTTTCAGGCTCAATCCCCCAGTAGGGAGCATGCAGGAGACAGCTGATCAATGATTCTCTCTCATCACTGATGTTTCTATCTCTCTCTTCCTCTCCCTTCCTCTCTGAAATCAATAAAAAATATAGATATATTTTAAAAATCAACCAATGAATGCATAAAGAAGTGGGACAATAAATCAATGTTTCTCTCTCTCTCTCTCACCTTCATCCTCTCTTCTTCCTTCTCCCTTCCACTTTCTCTCTCTCTAAAAAAAAAAGCAATCAATAAATAAAAATTTACAATTTTTTTAATTGTATATGTCTAAACTAAGATTGGTCTTAGTTTTAATGTATAGATATCCATGAATAGTGGAAACAGCATCCTTAAAGTATATGGAGAGTGTTTATTTTTCCTCCATTTCCTTCAATGTTATTATTTCTAAAGATATCTGAAACTTGAATTTAGTATTAACTTAAAATTTTTTGAGCTGCTAGACAAGACCAATATATTATCTGTTAAGGTGGAGCAGAAGGGTGTATCAAAAGCTAGGGGGAAATGGGCTCTGGTTCCAGCTGCTCATTCAGACACATGAAGTTGGTATGATCTAAGTAACTCTTGAGAAACCATGAATGTGAGGATTAGCTCAATGTATGCATCAAGGCCATGTTGGGTTTCATATTTCTGTTTCTTCATTCTAAAAGTGCAGCAGCAGCGATTTGATCCCTCTTTTCCAAACTCTTGTCCTTCTCCCTCCATTATTTTTATTTTGCAAATACAGTATATGCTCAGAGCCTTCAGGGGACTGGAATTTTTAACGCAACATCTGTGGGGAAAAGGGGTCCCAGTGTATACTTTTACTTAAAGGAATATACATGTCGATGCTGCTAATGACCCGGTATGCTTATTCCACAGGGCTCCGAGCTTTTTCACTTCAGAGTGTCCATTGTTTCAGGAGTCACTTTTTGTAACTTAATTGAAGAATTTCAGGTACAGTGAATACGCAGGTGTCAAGTGGAGTGATGGCTGAGGAAATAACGTGACAGGCATCTGTCCAAAACACACTGGAGATTAGAAATGACAGAATCTGTGTGATAGACAAGGCTTGGAGACAGGGGACCTGAAGAACGGTGGTGACATTGTCAGGGATGATGTATTCAGGGCGCGTGACAGGTGGCAGGACCCATCGGTGCTGGGGAAATTTTAATAATAAGCGTCTGTATTTATTTTTGTTCCCTCTCCACCTGCCATATTTATCTAGGTTTCCTGACTTTTAATGCCCTTCCTCTCACCCTCCCCTTCCCATAGTCACATGTGTCTGTAAAAATTACAGTTTCCACTGCTACCCTGCCTTTGGGTAGGTGCATTGTAAGAGTAAGGTTTTGAATCTTCCAAAAGCTATCAAGGTCTAAAGAATGTGGAACCCAAATCTGCCTCCCCACACCCCCCTATGATGTGCAATGACTCACTTTTGCTTACTCATACAATGACATCTGCTGCCTGTGGGGAATGGGAAGGAATGAGGATTTGATTACATTGATTGATTACTCATTCATTGTCAAATACTGATGCCACATTATCAATAACAAAATCAACCTCCCCCAGCCCCCACCTCCTTTCCTTTCGCTGTCCTGGCCCTGCCACAAGCCCAGCCCCGCGGTGCTCAGAGGCCATGGCGGCAGTGCAGACGCCCAAGATCCTGAGAGAAAATCCACCCCGCTGGCGAGAGGAAGTAGGAAAAGCGGTGCCTGATCTAGGAAGCACATCAGAGGGAATCCCATGATTTTCCTCTCCCTTTTCTCCCCTCTGTTCCAAAGGCAGCCCCAGTTTCAGGGAACAACACCATAGTACAGGGACTACGAGGGAACTTAGCCAACACTGAGGGAGCAGAGCAGAGAGATGGAGGAAAAGACGGTTTAATTACAGTGATTCCTCTGATGTCCCCTAACCTTAGCACAGAAAAGAAAAGTCACTTTTGCAATTTCATGGAGCACACGATTGTCTTTCTCATTGGCTACAGACGAGATCTTTCTTGATAAAACTAAATATCCAGTCTCCTCTGAAGACCCAGCCCCAGGAGAGATTTTTATTATCTTGTAGTGCCATAATGAAGACCACATTCAAAATCTAACATTTTTCTCTCAAATCCCCAACAATTCCAGTACCATTGGATACATAATCTGAGCTCTAAAGTACAATAGGAGATGGTTAAACCAGTTAATCCATTATGATGACGATAATTATCTTTCCAGATTGGAAAAAGGTTTACCACTGCTCTCCACACCACTTGGCCAAATCTACCTTTTAAATTGTGTTGATTATGACACCTACTTCTGCTACCAGTTCTATATGTTCAAGATTCTTTTAGTTGCATAAAGCAACCTCAGTTTTTTTTAAGTGTTTTGTAGAGAGGCTGGTAGTTAAGATTACTCTGGCAATGGATTGACAGCTTGGCAAGGAGGCTGTTCGAATAGTTTATTTATACAAAGTGAGGCAATAAAGTTCTGCGGTAGCAATATTGGAAGTGGACTAGAAATGATGAATCTGAAAGCGATTGTGGGAGAATTGATGGCATATAGGGTCTGTTTCTGAGAAAGCAGCTACCTCCTTGGGTCACTGGGAGGACGGTGGTACCTTTAACTTGCATTTTACCCCTATCAATCCTTTTTCTTATCCATTAGCATTTTCCCACATTCCCCGCTGTTCTATTTCCATTCAACTCCACTTTCTTCTACCTCAAAAGATGATCTTGCTTCCTACTTCACCCAGAAAACATAAGCCACTGGGCTTGAAGCACCTTAGTCTCCATATGCGCCCACTTCTGCATGTCACAGGAATGGAACCCGTTCTTATCCAAAGGCTCAGAGGCAAAGGCGCCGCTGTGCCTCCTGTCACTAATCCATCTCTCCTCCGGGAACTTGTCTACTAATTATCCGTTCAGACAGAGAAACCGTTTTGAATACAGAGAAATGTTTCTCTATTTTAGCACCCACAGGGAGGATTTTCTAAAGAGAGGGTAGCTTGAGTGAGCTCACGCTTATTCCCTCTACCTGGAATGTCCCTTCTGCTCCTTCTCTTCCGGGAACTCACTTATTGGTTGAGATTCTGCTCAGGAAGCACCTTCCCTGACTACGTGAGACCGTTCAACGTGTCCTGGCCGTGTTCCCAGGGCACCGGCCTTGGGCCTCCAGAACCGAATTTAGGACATTGTCCCGCCATCTGTGGTTCTATCTGCCTACCTCTGCCCCTAAAGACACAGGATGAAGGCATAGGACGATAAGGAGAATTCTCCTATCCTGTCTATTGTGCGTAAGTTCCTACTTAACCAAATTATCTAGAGACTGTTTCCAAGCTTTGTGGCTGCTGAATAAGTCTGGGCAGAATTTTGCTAAATGTTTACTAGTGTCCCCACCATGTGGGAACCATAAAGTTCAGTGTTTTGAATTATTAGGCTCAGAAAGCTTAAAGGCTTTGCTTTTTCTGTTGCAGATTTACGTCGATGAAGTACCGCTGCAATTTCCAGGACACACGCTTATTGCCATCGCCACCGCTGTGGTGCTGGGGGGCTTCATTTTTGTAGTGTTTATATTTCAAATACGTAATGTAAGCCCAGATGAAAGATACCGAAAATTCATTATAAGAAACAAAGCGGATTTATCAAATATCAATACCAGTCAGTTGACTAAATCATGAAAATCTGAATAGTGAATTGAGGATTATCTTCATTTTCTCTTTGCTTCCTCATTTTATTAGACAATTCCTAGAACAATGAATTTAAACGTTAATATAAAAACTAGATAAAATACTACAGAATTGGCATTAAAACTCAAAATTGCCATTTGTCAATGTGTTTGCCATTTTGTTCTCTTATTTTATTTTAAACACATAGCACATTGTTCTGTCAACCCTTATATAAAGGATTTTCCCTCGAGATTCTTAGAAAAAATATGAAATGATAACCATCTCCGGGTGAACTGGGTTTTCTGTATTTTTCAGCTTTTACTGACTGGAGCCCATTCTGTGGGATCTGAACACCTGAGCCTGCCGGGGTATGACAGGTGGTGACGGAGACTAACCTGCAGGTGTGCTTGTAGAGCATCGTGAGAATTAAAGTGGGAGCCAGTTGGGTTTCTCGAAGCAATTTCACAAGCAGATTGCAGTACTAGCGAGAGGGAAACATGACCTCCCTCATGGGGGTGTTGGAAGGACACCGTGTCTGGGCGCGTAGTGCTTGACAAACCTCCATGCAGCGGGTAGAATTGCAAAGATGAACCTCTGTGTGCTGTCCGACTGCCTGTTCCCACGCTGTCAGAAGACGGCCATCATTGATGGAGCAGTTACGCTCCTGGGGAAGCTCAGGAGCAGCAGCACGGGAGGAGAGGATCTAGCCCAGGAGAGCCAGTTCTGAGAGCTGGAAATCATGGCTGTGCTGTACATCATGCAGGTTCTTTTGAGAAGCTTGGGAGCAAGGCAGATACAAGAATGAGACTCAGGAGCCAGACATGTGTGGTTTGCCCCTGCATTGTCACCTAGCATGATGCCAATACTGGGCAGGGTTTACCTCAGTCAGTCCAGTCCCCGAGAAGCCCAGCTGCAGCCTTAGCTGGCATACTGAATGCCAGTACAGAATCACTATGACAACGAACGGAGAACATGTTACGTTCTTCAGTCTTAGATCAAACATCTCCTAACTCTCAGCCCATAAAAATTTCCCCAGAGGGATGACAATAAAATGAACACATTTCTGTAACTTGCAAGTCCGTGGTGTAACTCTTTTCTATTCTGATTATGCTTAACACCCTCCCCCGGTTTGAGTCGGAATCCACCATTCAACTAAGAATGGGGGGATTTTGAGATTTAGCCTGCAAGGGAGGCACCTGGGCAAGTGGCAAAGGTTTCACCGAAGGAAGCATTTCAATGTTATTTGGTTGGCTGAGTAGACAGTCAGCTTTTACAGCAGCAGCACCCTCCGATCTCAGCTCTCTCAACATGTGTTTCTTGCTCACCGGTCCGTGGACAGGCCGTGGTGGTTCTGCTCCAGGCAGGTCTGCCCCACATGTTCGCCCTCTGCAACACGGGCTGGAGAGCCACACTCACCTGGCAGCTCTTCCCATGGCACAGGCCCAGACACCAGACCCAGCCAAACCATCGGGACTGTCTAAAGCAGTGGTTCTCAACCTTCCTAATGCCGCGACCCTTTAATACAGTTCCTCATGTTGTGGTGACCCCCAACCATAAAATTATTTTCGTCGCTACTTCATAACTGTAATTTTGCTACTGTTAATGAATCGTAATGTAAATATCTGGTCTTAGGCGACCCTGCTAGCGGTTCTCAACCTGTGTCGCGACCCACAGGTTGAGAACCGCTGCTGTAGAGCCTAAGACCATCGGAAAACACAGATATTTACATTACAATTCATAACAGTAGCAAAATTACAGTTATGAAGTAGCAACGAAAATAATTTTATGGTTGGGGGTCACCACAACATGAGGAACTGTATTAAAGGGTCGCGGCATTAGGAAGGTTGAGGACCACTGAAAGCAAGGGATGCACGTCATGCTCCATTAGCCAAATCAAATCACGCTGCCGCTTGCCCTGTACCAGTGGGACGGGGATGCGTACTACTCTCATTCCAAATATCAAGTTTTTAGGATCCCACTCTTACCGGGATGCTTTGATATCTGTTGCCCCATGACCAACTCCACAATTTAGTGACATAATAACCATTTTATTGGCTCAAGATGGCGCAGTCTGGGCTGAGCTTAGCTGCCTGGTTCTTCTGGTCTTGCCAGTAGTCATTGGCACATGGCCTTCAGCAGGCAGGGGCTGGGCTCCAATGAGCACCTGATATCTGAGCTGCTTTCTCTCTGTGGTCTCAGGGCCTCTCCCTTTTCAAAAGACTAACCCACATGGCCTCTCTATCTAGCTTCTCTATCAGGGTAGCTGGAGCCCTTACATGGCCACTCAAGGCTCCTAAAAATGTAAAGGAGGAAGCTGCCATACTTATGCCCAATACCAGCACAGTGTTACCCACATCTTATTGGCTAAAGGATGTCTAGCCCGGATTCAAGGGAAGAGGACTATGCATGATCATGAATATTGACAGGTGAGGTTCATTGAAGGCCACCAATGCAACAGACTATCAGAAACCACCTGCTCAGCAAGTCCAGGCTCCTTTGTATGCTGGACCTGGAATGTCCAAGATGGCATCCTAACTCCCATATCTGGCTCCTCAGATGGTTTGACTGGAGTAGCTGTGGGCTGGCCAGGCATCTGTCTCCCCACAATGGCCTCTCTATGGAGGTAGCTTAGGCTTACTTACAGACTTGTGCTGTCATAATAAGTGGACTTCCTACATGAAAGTTGGCTTCCAAAACACAAAAATAATGGGAGCTGCCAGATCTTCTTTAATATTTGGACAATGAAGTCTCGGAATGTCTCTTCTGCTTCATTCTATTGGTCAAGGTGTCCCAACGCCAGCCCAGATTCAAAGGGAGGAGAAATACACTCCATCTCTTTGGAGCGGCAAGGTGACATTGCAAAAGAGCCTGTGGGTCAGGAGGGAATGTTGCAGTCATCTTTGGAAATGTAACCTGCCACTTAGGTGTTCACCAAAGACATCTACTTGGGCTGTGAGCTCGACTAGCAATCTACTTCGGAGATCCACAATATCAGTTTTGAACCAGCTCTTCATCATCTCAGCTTTTGACCACCAGGCAATGAAAGCTTCATTCAGAAGGATCACAAAATAGCTCTGACCAAGACTATTTTGTATAGACCAATGATTTAGAAATTTGAGTTTGTCAGCGCCATCAGAAGCAACCATTCAAACCTGAAGAACCAACATTCCTCTTTCAGTATCCACCCCCCTCCCCCCAACCCAACCCCATGTCATGTCACACTCAATGGGCCCAAGACCCTGCACTACCCCCAGGCAGCTCCAGGCTGCAGCAGCAGGCATCCCTGGTCATTTTCACACACAGCCATTGTGTGACTAACTTCTACCCCACCACAACTTCCATCTTTGAGTCTCTGACCCAAGTTAAAAATCCTAAGCAAGAATTGGCTGAAGGGGTCTAAAGCAGCTGGTTATTCATAGATGGATCAGCTATGGTCAGGGCACAGGGTCACGCAACGCAGACCTAGCCCTTGTGTTCGTTGGGACCATTCCCAGAGAAGAAAAAAAATAATAATTTTTCAGCTTGGCAATGCCTCCACTTGGCGAGGAACAGGAAACGTTGCCTGCAGCCTATGGACAGCAGAGAGGATGCCTGAGAGGTGAGTATCAGGGACTGTGAAAATGGCAGCAATGGGCTAACTGCGGTGCTGTGCAGAGGGAAGGGAGGGGGAAGAGCTGGGATTGGTGGACCAGGCTGGAAGCGGGACAAACATTTCTCCTTCCACCTTCAAACAAGGTTGTGTGCTCACCCCATGGGCCCCATCAATGCACCAGCCTTTTCACCTGTAGCTCCCAATGTGCAGCCGTGGCCCCGGGGGGGCAGGGGTGCTGCCAGTCACCTAAGCTCAGCACCTTAGTTTATCCACCTCTCCCCCAACCCCGCTGGTGTGAGGAGCAAATATTGAAGGACAGGTATGTCCTGAGCATTGAGCTGGACTGGTGGTAGATGCCAACCAGCATCCAGAACCTCAGTCTGTCTTAGAATTGGGGGCCAGTCCCACAGCTCACACCTGACCCGGCATTGTTTTCCTGTCATCCTCATTCCCTCCTACAGCTCTTCCCCCCCCTGCCTGCTCCTCCCCTGTCCTCCAGCTCCTCCCCCGCCTGCTTCTCCCCTGCCCTCGAGCTCCTCCCCTGCCTGCTTCTTCTCTGTCCTCCAGCTCCTCCCCTGTCCTCCAGCTCCCCCCCTGCCTGCTCCTCCCCTGTCCTCCAGCTCCTCCCCTGCCTGCTTCTCCCCTGCCCTCCAGCTCCTCCTCTGACTGCTCCTCCCCTGTCCTCCAGCTCCTCCCCTGCCCTCGAGCTCCTCCCCTGCCAGCTCCTCCCCTGTCCTCCAGCTCCTCCCCTGCCTGCTTCTCCCCTGCCCTCCAGCTCCTCCCCTGCCCTCGAGCTCCTCCCCTGTCCTCCAGCTCCTCCCCTGCCCTCGAGCTCCTCCCCTGCCTGCTCCTCCCCTGTCCTCCAGCTCCTCCCCTGCCTGCTTCTCCCCTGCCCTCCAGCTCCTCCTCTGACTGCTCCTCCCCTGTCCTCCAGCTCCTCCCCTGCCCTCGAGCTCCTCCCCTGCCAGCTCCTCCCCTGCCCTCCAGCTCCTCCCCTGCCTGCTCTTCCCCTGCCCTCGAGCTCCTCCCCTGCCAGCTCCTCCCCTGTCCTCCAGCTCCTCCCCTGCCAGCTCCTCCCCTGCCCTCCAGCTCCTCCCCTGCCAGCTCCTCCCCTGTCCTCCAGCTCCTCCCCTGCCCTCGAGCTCCTCCCCTGCCAGCTCCTCCCCTGTCCTCCAGCTCCTCCCCTGCCTGCTCCTCCCCTGCCAGCTCCTCCCCTGTCCTCCAGCTCCTCCCCTGCCTGCTCCTCCCCTGTCCTCCAGCTCCTCCCCTGCCCTCGAGCTCCTCCCCTGCCAGCTCCTCCCCTGTCCTCCAGCTCCTCCCCTGCCCTCCAGCTCCTCCCCTGCCAGCTCCTCCCCTGTCCTCCAGCTCCTCCCCTGCCCTCGAGCTCCTCCCCTGCCAGCTCCTCCCCTGTCCTCCAGCTCCTCCCCTGCCTGCTCCTCCCCTGTCCTCCAGCTCCTCCCCTGTCCTCCAGCTCCTCCCCTGCCTGCTCCTCCCCTGTCCTCCAGCTCCTCCCCTGTCCTCCAGCTCCTCCCCTGCCTGCTCCTCCCCTGTCCTCCAGCTCCTCCCCTGTCCTCCAGCTCCTCCCCTGCCCTCCAGCTCCTCCCCTGCCAGCTCCTCCCCTGTCCTCCAGCTCCTCCCCTGCCCTCGAGCTCCTCCCCTGCCAGCTCCTCCCCTGTCCTCCAGCTCCTCCCCTGCCAGCTCCTCCCCTGCCTGCTCCTCCCTTGCCTGCTCCTCCCTGCCACCTCCACCCCCCAGCCTTTTTTACTTTCTGTCCCCCGTCCCAATGACAAATGTAAGCAACTTTGTAAAGATCCTTCTATACCTTTCTTTCATTTCATATGTAGTCCTATCTGCCAACCCACTATAAATTGACTGAAGGGCCATGGAAAGGTTGATTCTGGAAGCAAGGAAAGGAATGATTACAGGCCCTATTGTCAGTGATCTGGTGCTTTTTCCATGCGAATGAAAATATACTACAACATCTCTTAGAACTTAAACCTTCAGATGTTCTCATAGGGTGAAAGACTTTGACCACAACACTTTTAGTAGAACCTATGCATTTAAACCTCCTAAAGAAGTGGCTGCTGTCCCTCTCACTGAAACATTCAACTCTACCCTCAACTTCACATCAGCTTTAGCAAGTACTTATGGGCACTGTGCATCCACATTCTCTTGGTATCTGTTTGGAAAACCAAAGAATTCAGACAACAGTCATTGCCTGTGAAATGTCGCTTAGTTAAGTTTTATGAGTAAATTTTGGTTCATTCCATATTTAAAACAGGGCTATTCTCATACATAATCTTTCATCGTTACACACATTATAGTTAAAAGATATTAGCATCATTGGAACACCTTTAAAACCATGAGAAACATAGACAAATATGTAGTGTTTAGGGACATTTAATTTTTTAGCATAATGGTAAAACTTTAGGGTAATAACAGTAATGCTATAAAGGCCCTTGTTGATGATGGCTAACTTGGACTCTCCTGTCTAAAATGGCAAACATTTTCCCCTCTCTGATCAAGACCTAAGAACACACTCATGTGTTTGTGCATCGTGGCAGGTGTCTGTAATAGGGGGGCCTCCAGGAGAGGTTGCTGGTTAATTGTGCTGACTGGGGGCTTCTGCGCATGTTGGAGCAAAGGTGTCTTTTTCTGATGGAAAAGAACTTTTCTGGCAGAGAAAAGTTATGACCATAGTCCTTCTGCCTCTAGACTTGTAATTTGACCTTCCTCAAACATTCTTGCATTCCTAGAATAAACCCTACTTGATCGTTATGTTTTGTTTTTCTAGTACACTGTTGAGTCTGGCTAACTAATAATTTATTCTGGACCTTGCGACTGTGAGTGTAACTGAAATTAGCCTATAATTTTTTTCTTTCTGGAACTGTCTGTGTCTGGTTTTGGCATAAATGTAGTTCAATCATAAAATGAGTTTGGCAGCTGTCCCTCTCCTCTTTCATGGAAGTGTTCACTTAGGACATGGCTTGTCTGTTCCAGAAAGATGTTATAGCTCACTGGGAAAAAGATTGACAGCAGGCCTCACTGGGCTTCACTCTTCCTTATACTTTATCCAACCTCCTGGGTTTACTAATGTTTCATTTTACTGAGTACTCTATTTTCCATTCTCATTTTCTGCCCCAATGGCTTCTAAAAGCATTTCTTCTCTTGGTCTTCCAGCTTAGTACTTTCTTCTTCCGCTATTAATTTGACCATTTATTTATTCCATATGTTGAGTTTCTTGAGTTGACATTATTCGCTTATTTGACAGATATTTATTCAGCTCCAGGCGCTGTTCTGGGCCCCCTCTAATAGACCTGTATAAGGGACAAGGAGCAGATTGTCTTTCTCTCCTCCAATAGACATTTCCCCCTCGGTGACGGAAGTGACATTTGTTTCTTAGTTCAGCCCTTGTTTAATATTAGAACAGATGTGTTTATTGTGGTTCTTCTGTTTTTAATTTTATTCTATACTGAAGATGCCTCTTTTTTCTAATATATATTAGAAATTTGTATTTCAGCGTTGAGGTGCCTCTTTTCTTTCATTTTAGAGTTTAGAAATAGCATATACATCTTGAAGCAAAAACACTTTCAGATTCTAATAATTTGTTTTAATTTGGTTAGAGAGAATTTTCTCTTTGTTTTCTTTCCTAATTTGAGAGCATGCATACCTATTCATCACAGGCGTTCATTCATTCATTCATTCATAATAAATAAATGTGTAATATGTATTTGTTTGTTAGCATGTGTGTTCCAGGCCACATGCTAGGTGTTGGGGCTATAAAGATGCAGAGAGTGTGTCTTCTTCCCTTCTAGAATCTGGGATCTACGAGGTGGATAAACATAAGTTTAACCAAAAATATTCAGGTAGGCCAAAACCGGTTTGGCTCAGTGGATAGAGCGTCGGCCTGCGGACTGAAAGGTCCCAGGTTCGATTCCGGTCAAGGGCATGTACCTTGGTTGCGGGCACATCCCCAGTAGGAGGTGTGCAAGAGGCAGCTGATCGATGTTTCTCTCTCATCGATGTTTCTAACTCTCTATCCCTCTTCCTTCCTCTCTGTAAAATATCAATAAAATATATTAAAAAAAAATTCAGGTATAGTGCCATTACAAAGAAGTTGTTAGCAACATGAATACATGTAAAGGAAAGAAGGATTTAAACTCAACAGAATTAGCAAAGAGTTTGGGTAGGGGAAAGGGCTTGACCTATCTATAATTTACAGGGAACCGTGTGCCTGTGAGGTGGGTCTTGAATAAGAAGGAAGGGTATTGACACATGGGAAGAGTACGTTATTGTTGTCATCATGTTTGCCTTTTTCCTATGGTATTTTTTCAGACTATGGTTACATTTTGAATAATGTTTGGGCCTTGCTAACTTTCCTAGAAATGAAGAGTCTCATAGGTTGATAAGCTCTCCCATTCAGGGTAATGCTGACCGTCATCATGGCCCTCGTGGTCATTTTTTATCAAAATATGTCCCTTCCCCACCACTTCATACAGACCAAAGGAGTAGTGCTTAAAACCCCATGTGCTTACTTTTTAACATTTTCTTTAAACAGGTGCCATTAAGATTGGAAACCCTTTTTTTTTCCATGATGTATTCTTTGTTAAAGAAAACTGATGGTGTTACGTGATTGGTATTCCAAGAAAAAAGAAATCAATCACAGTACAGGTAAAAATAATTTGTGTTACTTCTCTTATAAGTAGGTTATAGTTTAAATGTTAATTATACATCTATTGAAATTTTTTTTGACTAAACTATTTTGAACCAAACTTTGAAGTTCATAAAAAGGTTAATAATTGGTTTTAATCACTTTGCAATGTTAAACTTAAAAAATTTCAGTCTAGCCCAGTTGGTATGGCTCAGTGGTTGAGCATCGACCTATGAACCAGCAGGTCCCGGTTCAATTCCTGGCCAGGGCACATGCCTGGGGTTGTGGGCTCAATCCCCAGTAGGGGGTGTGCAGGAGGCAGCCGATCAATGATTCTCTCTCATCATTGATGTTTCTATCTGTCTCTCTCCCTCTCCCTTCCTCTCTAAAATCAATAAAAAATATTTTTAAAAATTATTTCAGACTAAATATTTTCATATCTACTAAAAAAGTGTCATGTAACCCAAGTTCCTAATACTATAAATATTTCAATTTGTTGTTCTCAAAAGTTTTTTTTTAATATATTCTATTGATTTTTTACAGAGAGGAAGGGAGAGGGATAGAGAGTTAGAAACATCGATCAGCTGCCTCCTGCACACCCCCAACTGGGGATGTGCCCGCAACCAAGGCACACGCCCCTGATTGGAATCGAACCTGGGACCCTTCAGTCCACAGGCCGACGCTCTATCCACTGAGCCAAACCATCTATGGCTCAAAAGTTTTTTAATTCAGTATCTCCATATGGACCAATAAAGAGATTAACTTCAGATAAAAAATTTTATTAAGAGAAGTAAAATTAAATAATCTTTCAAATGATAAAAGCAATGATGCCACTGAGCCATGCCGGCCGGGCATGATGGTAGTTTTAGAAGTTCAGTTATGAAGGAGCAACAGGAAACAAAAAACTTTGGATGTAAAGTATTTAACTTGTCAATTTTATTCAGAATGAAAGGCGATGTGGCGAAGAAGAGTAATATGGAATCTGTCGCTTGAGGAAACAATCATTTGGAATTATTGAAGTTCTGAGACATACAGGATGTTAAGATTATAAAATAAAGTCTAATAAGACATGGCAAAGATTGAAAACATAAGGATATCTAGTGTTAATGAGAACAGCTGTTTGAATGTAGGTTGGTAGAATCTGATAGGAAGGTAATTTGGCGATATACTTATAAGCTTTGGATATATTCATACCATTTGTCTCAATAGTTCCGCTTCCATGAATTTATCCCAAATGAAACAACCTTAACTAACCACTAAGAATTAGGGGGGAGCAGGGCTGATAGCCAGAAATTTAAACAACCACTGTGGCATGGGACCAACCACTATGGCATAGGACCAACCACTCAGCATGAACACCTTCCTAATCAGATGGGTCACTGTTTGTAAACAACCACTTTTCTTATACTGACACATACGTATGAGCCAAATGGCAGCGTGCAGATGAGGGTGTTCCCCACAGGATTGCTTAGAATAGTAATAATTAGAAACCACTTAAATGTACAATAATAGGAAATTGGTTAAATTAGTGTTGATACATCCATATGGTAGGATACAATAAAGTCAGGTTTTCAAGGGAATGACATAATAAACTTAATGCAGAGTTAAAGAATTAAGTAATTATAAAATACTATGCAATGTATGATCCAAATATACAATACAATCCAACTTTTATTTAAAACATACAAATTGAGAAAACAGACTGCAAAATTGCCAGCGGTTATATGCAGGGTAAGAGAATAACAGCTGTTTCCAATTTTTTAAGTTTTGTAAATTTTTACAACCAACTTGCACTAATTTTACAAAAGACAAATGTATTTACAATATTATGAGAAGAGATATTTTTTCATATTTTGTGTTTTCTCTAGAGAACGAGGCTTTATTTAGAGACATTGATGATGAAAAATTATGGTGATTCCTGGGTACAGTGATTCCTGGTTAGAGTTTCCTTATTACTGAAATTAGGGATAAGCAGAGAGCTCTGGTATTTGCCACAGGCCTAAAAGAGTGCCCGTTGCAAAGACTTGATCTTTATGCGACTTTAGATGTCAAAATGACATTAAATGGTTGGTTCAAAGCAGCAAATGTCAGCATTGGATTGGAAAGACTCTTCTACAGAATGAAGTGGTCTTAGTATATTGACCTGTGGTCATTTCAGGATTTTATCTTTGAAACCATCCCAGCTGGTAAAGGTGAGCTTGATATGTGTCCTCTATCTTTCACATCTACCCCAACTTTATTCAAAAAGTCTGTTTACTATGTTTTATTAGATGCACAATGAAATCTGGTTGATTTTAGATTAGTTTTAGCAGTTATAATTCCTTCCGAGAGGACATTTTTCTTATTCTCTTGAATTTTCAAAATTCTTTCGTCTAAAAGTGCTAGTATTATTTTCATACATAGGTGACTTTTTAAAAACAGCTTTATTGAAATAGAATTTATATACCAAAAATAATTGACCTGTTTAAAGCATATGGTTCAATTATTTTTAGCATATTTAGAGAGTTGGGCAACCATCACCATGATCTAAGTTTAGAATATATCATCACCTCAAAAAGGAACCTTATATACCCAAGTAGAGACCCAGTGCATGAAATTCGTGCATGTGGGGGGGGGGGGCGGCAAGATCGTCCCCAACTTCCCTCCCCTGCCAACCCGATTGCCCCTAACTGCCTTCCCCTGAGGGTCTGAGGGGACTGGGAGACTCTGGCTGGATGAGGGGGCGCTGAGGGGACTGGGGGATTCCGCCTGGATGAGGCACGTGGCGCCTGCCATCCCCTGGCGGGGTTGAGGGGACTGGGCGCTGCCATATTGTGGCTGTGGGCACTGCCATCTTGTGAGGGTGTGATGGTTAATTAGCATATTCCCTCTTTATTAGCTAGGATAGCAGCCAATCCCCAATCTGTACTTCAAGCCCTGTACAACCACTATAATCTATCTTCTGTCTCTACAGAGTTGTTTTTTCTGGACATTTCCTATACATTGAATCACACAGGATGTGACCTTTTGGACTTGCTTCTTTCACTTAGCATAATGCTTTTAAGTTTCATTTATTTTTATTGTTCAATCCTATTCTATTATTTTGGATAATACCACATTTTGTTTATCCATTTGTCAGTTGATGGATATTTGGGTTGTTTCAACCTTTATGCTATTAATGCTGCTATAAACATTCACATCCAAGTCTTTGTGTGGATATATGCTTTCATTTCTCTTGAATGGAATTGCTGAGTCATATAGTAACTTTAGATTTACTGTTGCAGTGTTTGTACATTCTCACCAACAATGCTAAGGGTTTCGGTTTTCCCACATCCTTACCAACACTATCTATTGTCTGTCTTTTTATTATAGATATCCTAGTGGGTGTGAAGTGGTATCTCAGTGGTAATTTTCATTTGCATTTGCCTAATGATTATGATGCTGAGAGTCTTTTCATGTGCTTTTTAACTGCTTATATAACCTTTAGGAAGATGTCTACTTGTTGAGAAGACTATTCTTTCACAGTTGATTTTTAATACTAAAGTTTATTATATATGTCTGTATTATAAAAAAAAAGTAAACTTTTGGATGACTTAAAAAATATGAGGAATAAAGAAGAGAAAAAAATCCATATTGCTACTACCTGAAGACAACTAATTTTAACTGTTAAAATATCAGTATGTGCATATATATATTTAATTTAACTTACATGGTATTGTGCTATAAATTTTATTGTTTCTTTGTGTACATCTACTCCATTGCTTCTAACTAGTGCATAGTAATCTGTATTACAAATACACATTTACCACATTTTACCCATTTCCTTAATGATAAAACCTAGATTGCCTCCTATTTCCATGACTATGAACATCGCCACCACAACAAGCATCCCAGTACATGTCCTCTGAAGGGCATGAGTGGAAATTCTCCTGATATATATACCTAGAAGTGAACAAGCTGGATCAAAGAGAATTCACATTTTTTATTTCATTAAGTACTTCAGACGATTGTTTCTAGAATGTCCTTACCAGTTTCTATTTTCATCAAAACTGCAAGCGTTCCCATGTACCCCATCTTATTCAACATCTAGTAACATACAACTTTTATATTTTTGTCTTCTGGTGCATATAACATGGTGTCTATTGTTTCAAAATATATCTCCTGATTACTAATAAAAGTGAGCCTTCTTCATACACTTGTCAGCTATTCAGGCTTCCCTCTGTTTATCGTCTACTGCCAAACTTTCTTTTGAATGAAATTATTTCTTTCCTCAGTAATTTGCTTTAGGGCCTTAAGTATTGAGTGGTTTTCATTGTTTTGATCATAATTGACAATAGGAAATATATTTCATAGCATAACCAACGCATACACTTTATATAATACATTAATATATTATACATAAAGACTATACATAAACATATTAATTATAGTATATGTTGATAGCAACCATATATAATTATTGTATCTAGAGGCCCATTGCACGATATTCATGCAAGGATAGGCCCCTGGCTTCACTCCCAGCCGCCTGGAGCCGGCACGTCCCCGCTCCCGCCGGGAGCCGGCAAGTCCTCGCTTCTGTCTGGAGCCCCACTCCAATAGCTCCCTCCACTGCCCCCCTTCCCCTAATAGCAGGCTCCATCTTTGTTGGGTTAATTTGCATACTCACTCTGATTGGCTGTGGGCATAGCGGAGTGATGGTTAATTTGCATGTTTCTCTTTTATTAGGTAAGATGTTAATATGTATTAATATGCTATGTATGCACATGTAAATATATATTTCCAACCAATATACAGTTGATGTAGACCTATCTTTATTTTATTTATTTATTTTTAATATATTTTTATTGATTTCAGAGAGGAAAGAAGAGGAGAGAGAGAGAGAGAAACATCAATGATGAGAGAGAAGCATTGATTGGCTGCCTCCTGCACACTCCCTACTGAGGATCAAGCCCACAACCCAGGCATGTGCCTGTGACAGGAATCAAACCCGGGACCCTTCAGTCCATAGGCCAGTGCTCTATCCACTGAGGCAAACCAGCTAGGGCCAGACATGTCTATTTTTAAATTTACATTTTTATTTACATAATATAAACAAAAGGTTGATGAGTATATTCACCTAATACTTATTATGCACTATTCTACACTCTTTTATTTTGTTTTTACCTTTTTTTTTTTACTTTCTTTTTTAAAATGCTGATTGCAATCCACTAAGTTGAACAGTCATCTGTTCAACCAATCAAAGCGTAATATGCTAATAATATGCTCAACTGCTCGCTATGACATGCACTGACCACCAGGGGGCAGACAGTCGACCAGTCACTATGATGTGCACTGACCACCAGGAGGCAGGCGCTCTGACTATTAGGTTAGCTTGCTGCTGGGGTCCAGCCCGCATCCCTCCCCAGCCCCGATCATGCACCGGTGGGGTCCCTTGGCCTGGCCTGTGCCCTCTCACAATCCGGGACTCCTTGGGGGATGTCAGAGAGCCAGTTTCAGCCCAATCCCACAGGCCAGGCCGAGGGACCCCACTGGTGCATGAATTCGTGCACTGGGCCTCTAGTTAGTAATAAACATGAATGTATTGAATAAGACCTTGGCAGGTCTTAAGAATATAAATTGGGTCAGATTTGAATCCCCTGTACTCCAGCAAGAGTAAGGCATCCTCATTGGCCTGACAGCAATTATTTTACAAAAAGATCATCAATGTTGAGAGGCGAGTGAGGACCAAGGACCATCATGGCCAATGGCAAGACTTTGGGCCAAGTTAGGTGAGTTCCACAGAGTTTGGCTACTTCAAGTGTAAGAGCACCATTGGCCCATTCTATTTTTTGAGAATTGAGGATGGCAAGGACTGTGCAACTTTTTAAGAGTGGAAGTGCTCACTGACTATTCTGAATAGCCTTAGCAAGAAAGTGAGTTCCTCCATCACTAGAGAGGAACAAAGGGCTTTCCCCAGTAGGAGAGTTCCTTCAAGCAGCAGCTTAGCGAGAGTTGTGGCAGTGACCTATTTGCAGGGAAAAGCTTCCAAGCATTCATTTTAGAATGCAGGCTGTGGTTAGAACAAAGTCTTTGTTTCCACAAGACTTTGGGAGTTTATCACATTCATTTGCCAGTGGAGAAAGGGACCGGAAGGAGCTGGCTGTCATCCTTGCTCCACTTTTACATTTTTACCAGGATGATGTTCCTGGCAGACGGGACATATTGAGGGACAACGTGAGTGCCTAAGTGTCCCCGCCAATATGTATGGAGGAGACCTTTAAGATTTTCTCTATCATGATGTGTAATCTTGTGGAGACTGTGGACCAATCTGGCAACTTCTCCCTATAAATAGGAGGGAAGTGCCTGAGGCACTGGGTCAAAAATGAGGATAAAATATCAAAAGGCCGATGGCTTGTTATGTTCCCAAGAAAGGAAGCCGAAAACATGTTCTTCCCTTTGATGTTTAAAAAGGGAAAGGGGTAATGGGGTCTCACTTCGCATCCTAGAGACATAAGTCAGGGCCTCAGTAAACCCCGAGGCATGACAGTCCATGCCTATTGTTGATTAGTACAAGTGAAGGCAAAAAGGTCTTGTGAGTTGGGGTGATAAAAGCAGAACATAAGTCAATGGCTATGAAGTGAGTGGTATGTAAGACTGAGGCCAAAATGGCGTGGGGTTAGGAACTAGGGGACAACTGGGTTTGATTGTCCCTTTTCTTGTTCACAAGCCTTGCACTGGCCAGTATCCCTTGGCAGTAGCTTTCCTGAGAGGGTGAAGGGACTGAGAGCCCCTTGTCAAGGAGGCGTGAAATCACAGGTTGAAAACTGGAGCGCTTCTGCTTGCAGGCATCCTCAAACTACGGCCCGCGGGCCACATGCGGCCCGCCGAGGACATTTATCCGGCCCGCCGGGTGCCGCTGCCTGTCCTGCTTAGCAGCCAACTCGTCCCGGGTCCGCAGTGCGCATGGGAATTTGTTCATAGTTTTTTTTTTTAAACTATAGTCCAGACCTTCAACGGTCTGAGGGACAGTGAACTGGCCCCCTGTTTAAAAAGTTTGAGGACCCCTGAATATTGTGGAGCCCCGTCTGGGTAGCTCAGTTGGTTAGAGTGTCCTCACCATACACCAAGGTTTTGGGTTCAATCCCTGGGCAGGGTACATAGAAGAATGAATGCATAAATAAGTGGGACAACACATCGATATTTCTCTCTCTCTCAAATCCATAAATAAAAATTTAAAAAACATATTTAAAAAAGATAATTCCAATGTTATTTGAACATTTGCACAGAAAAAAGAAAAAAGTGAAAACTGCCCAGTTCTTTTATAAAACTTAATAACTTTAATGATAAAAATGAGCAAGTTTACTTTTGAAGATAGATGCAGAAATTCCAAGTAAAATATTGGTAAAGAGAACACAGCTGTGTATAAAAAAATAATAATACATAATCAAATGGTATGTTTCAGGAATACATGGATAATTCAGGATCAGGAAGCTATTTCATTACAATTGCATCCACAAGTTAAAAGAGAAAAATTAAATGGTCATATTTAATTCTTTAAAAGCATCTGATAAAGTTTGGCAGTTCTTTATCGGATGGAATAGTTATGGAGAAATCAATGGCAAATTACATCTTTAAATGGTAAAACACCAAAGCCACGTCAGTGAAAATCAGGAAGATAAATAAACATTTGTGGAACAAAGGTACTAAAGTCCCCTCCATGGCAGCCCTTCTAGAATGTAGGCACCAGGCATCCAGGGACATTGCAATTTTCAGTGTTTGCAACTAGTTCAGAATTTTTAATCTAGCGTGTGGCCAGATATAGTAGATGGGCTCCAGTTTCTGGCCTCTGCTCTAGAATTTTGCCACTGAGAAAAATATTAACTTCTTAAAAACATTGTTTTTCTTCATTATCTTACCAGTGAACGTTAATAGCTGTTCTTAGTTCTACAGCAGCCGCTGTTTGTTGTGTTGTATGTACCATGTATTCAAGTGTTAGTTGGAATTCCCAATGTGCTTGAAATAAAAGTTAAAAAAAATTATTTGGATGATATGGATAGCTACACAGTGGAAATAATCACTTCTAGTAAACTCCACCATCTGGCAACATGACTTCCTAATACACCGCAGTTCAATATATATATTTTTAAGATTATTTATTATTTTATAAAGAAAAAATGGCCTTGGCAATGATTTTGAATTACTTTCCTCTAATTCTTAGTATTAGCTCATTTTTCTATTTTTCTTAGCAAAAGGAAAACAGATAGATGGATGAATTAACTAACGAAAAAATTAAGGACCTTTGAAAGTGATATAAACCACACAACCTAAGAAATGTTTATTCTTTTTAAGTCTGCTGAATGTTGGGAACCTAATTTTCTTGCAGATATACCACACACACACAATTTTCTAACTGTTCTGCTGCCTCATCTAAAATGTTGTTATCTGTCTTGGTGACAAGGCACTTCATTGCTTCTTCTAAGAATAGTCCGGAATTTAAGGTCTACAGGGCGCGGCATCGGTCCGGAAGCAGGACACGTGAACCTGCCAGGCGTCCCAAGGGCTCTCTGAAGGGTCTGTGAATCGCCAGCCCATTGTTGTTTCTGTGGGAATGTGAGCAGTGTGGCCAGATTTCCCAATCCCTCAAGAGAAGTCAGAAACCCGTTTTTATGTACAATGTCCCAGTTTTTAAACTACACGGGCAAACTTAATAGGACAGTGAACTGGATTTGACCGTCAAATCAGAGGTTTGCAACCTCTAACCAGCAGATGAAAAGGTTCTCCTGGTAAGGGACTTAAGAGGTTAGGCATACAGAAATCAGAACTATGTTGGTTATTAAATTTTAAGTGACAATAGTGGCCCTGTGGTTCATTGGGCCTTCAACTCTGTTCTTCATCCCCTTCTCCTCATTTAGAAACATAAAGGTAATTCTCAGTTTCAAACCCGTTTAAAATACAGCTCTCCACCAGGCATTCTCACATGTAGTTTATCGAATAAGCCAACACTCTTTTTTTTTTTTTCAAATATATTTTATTTATATTTTACAGAGAGGAAGGGAGAGGGATAGAGAGCTAGGAACATCGATGAGAGAGAAACATCGATCAGCTGCCTCCTGCACACCTCCCACTGGGGATGTGCCCGCAACCAAGGTACATGCCCTTGACCGGAATCGAACCCGGGACCCCTCAGTCCGCAGGCCGACGCTCTATCCACTGAGCCAAACCGGTTTTGGCCCAACACTCTTTTAATGCTTTTTTTCTTTTTAATTAAGCTCACGCGGGTGACCGTGGTTAATAAAATTACATAGGTTTCAAGTGTACAGTTCTATGATACATCATCTGCATACTGCATGGTGTGCCCATCACCCAACTTTTTTTCTATTATTTAATGTTTGAAAACTCAAGAAGTGAATGCCATTATGAATTTTCAAAAAGCGGACTCCCGAATTCAAAGAAAATGTTGCACGTCCTGGGTCAGGGACTAGCAGGGAGTATTGGGGGGCGGGGGATGATCATTCTAGTGAGGAACATCTCCACCTTCTGGCACAGATAGGAAATGCAACAGAAAACAGTATAGGGAGCCACTAGACGTGACACGCTCAAAGGTTGAAATCCTTTGAAAATTAGTATAACAATGCAATTTCTTTTTTCTTTTTTCTTTTTTCTTTTTTTGCAATTTCAGTATGTATACACTTTGACTAAGTGCTTTCATAAAAAGTCCTGAGAATGGACACTGATATTTGAGTCACTGGCAATCCATAATACAGGACGGTCCTCAAGGTATTCTGAATGGATATCCAGTTCTCCTGAGCAGGAGTCCTCAAACTTTTTAAACAGGGGGCCAGTTCACTGTCCCTCAGACCGTTGGAGGGCCGGACTATAGCTTAAAAAAAAAAACTATGAACAAATTCCTATGCGCACTGTGGGCCCGGGACGAGTCAGCTGCTAAGCAGGACAGGCAGCGGCACCCGGCGGGCCGGATAAATGTCCTCGGCGGGCCCATGTGGCCCGCGGGCCGTAGTTTGAGGACGCCTGCTCCTGAGAGTAACCATTGCTCACATTTCAGAGATAATGTGCTCAAATTCCATGCGGCCTTATTTGTTTTTGTACAGAAGACATAGTGCACATGTAATCACTCTTTTGGGTAACTGGCCGTAAAAGGAGGATATAACAGTCATGGTTTAAGAGGCACTGAGGGAAGGTGGGAGAATGAAAAAGTATAAAGAATAACTTGGACACTTTAATCTGACCTAGAGCAGCCCTGGTCATGTCAATTGTTTCTTGGGGTTTGTTTCTGGTTTGTTTTTAGATTCCACATATAAGTGAAATCCCATGGTATTTGTTTTTCTGTGTCTGACTTATTTCATTTGTCCATCCATGCTTTTGCAAGTGGCAAGATTTTGCTCTTTTTATGTCTGAGTAATATTCCATTGTATATATGCGCTACTTCTTCATCCGTTCATCCATCAATAGACACTTAGGTTGCTTCCATATCTTGACTATTGTAAATAATGCTGCAATAAACATAGAGATGTATGCGTCTTTCCGAATTCATGTTTTGGGTTTCTTTGGAAAAAAATATCCAGAAGTGAAATCGGTGAATCCTTCTTTCTCTCTTATTATAATCCTTGTTTTAAAGTCAATTTTGGCCCTAACCGGTTTGGCTCAGTGGCTAGAGCGTCGGCCTGGGGACTGAGGGGTCCCGGGTTCGATTCCGGTCAAGGGCATGTACCTTGGTTGCGGGCACATCCCCAGTGGGGGGTGTGCAGGAGGCAGCTGATCGATGTCTCTCTCTCATCGATGTTTCTAACTCTCTATCCCTCTCCCTTCCTCTCTGTGAAAAATCAATAAAATATATAAAAAAATAAATAAATAAAGTCAATTTTGTCTGATGTATTTCTACCCCAGCTTTTTTTAAATTTCCATTTGCATAAATTATCTCTTTCTGTCCCTTTACTTTCAGTCTGTGTGTCTTGATCTGAAGTGAGTCTCATGTAGGCAGCATTGTTTTCTTATCCATTTAGCCACTCTACATCTTTTGATTGGAGCATTTAATCAATTTACATTTAAAGTAGTTATTAATATTAATGTAGTTAATGCCATTTTAGGCATATTTTTCCCTTCTTCATCTTCTTAAAGAAGGCCTTTTAACATTTCTTGTAATACTGGTTTGGAGGTGCTGAGTTCTTTTAGCTTTTTCTTGTCTGATAATATTTTTATTAAGAGTGCTTCCTAGATATTGTTAGGCTAATTGTTGAAAACTGTAACAAATAAAGTTCCAATCAGTTTTTCACGGAACACTTTAGAGGATATGAAATTGTGAAAACCCCTTTAGCTTTTGAAGCATCATATCCCCAGAGAATGTGAAGTGTGTAAACCTTAGAAAGAATCTTACATATAAATTAAATTCCTCTTCAGAAGTTACAATATTTCCAAAGAATCTTTCCAGGGAGTTTTTTTCATAAGTAAATGAACTGTAAAATTTTAAATTAAATATCAACTAGTATTCAAATAGTTGTGGAACGTAAGTTTTTATCATTCATAGGCTACTAAAAAGAATGGCAACTTCTGAACACATTTGTTCACTATGTATTTATCGGGCTTTTCATTTAGGACTACTAGTGGATTAGTAATTACGTATTACTATGGCTGTGTAATTTATACTATGAAATGGCATGTTGGCAGTACTTAACAAGTAATTTATAAAATGGTGTTTATAAACCGGATTCTATTTAATATTAGCAGTTAATTAATGTTTAGCATTCAATTTCTAGTTAGCCAATATTCTATTTGACCTTACAATTTGCTAATGTTTAGAACTCAATATTCTTTTTCCTAAAAAAAAAAAGAATAATTTTCCTTTTTCATTATAAAGAGTCATAAAGATATCCTTACAGTCAAGTATTTTATATTGAACTTTCTCTTCCTTAGTTGGCATTAAATGTAGTTTGATTATGATATTTTCTCAGAATTCAGCATTACTTGTCTTGGTTCCATGATGTTCTCACCTGCATGTTTTGTATAAACAATTGTTTTGAACTTGAAAAGCATCTGTAGTTATATTGAAACCTTGCATTTTGTTTCCAGACATTCTGTTCCTTTAAGTGACTGGGACTAATGGCTTCAGTATGATCAAAACACTGCTGGTAAGAAATGTAAGTAAACTCGATTCAATTACATTAGTAATGAAAATATCAGGCTACTCTAATTTAGTTCCTTTTCTTTGAGATACTTAAAACCCTTTATGACTATTAATATAAAGACTTTTAAAATTCTATTTATTGATTTTAAGAGAGAAGAGGAAGAGAGAGAGATGGATTTGTTGTTCCACTTATGTATGCCTTCGTTGGTTGTTTCTGGAATGCACCTAGACTAGAGATCAACCCACAACCTTGGTATATTGGGACAACACTCTAACCAAACTGAGCTACCCAACTAGGACCTAGAGAAAGACTGCTTAAGACTTTCAACCTGCTCTAACTGGTTTGGCTCAGTGGATCGAGAGTTGGCCTGCGGACTCAGGGGTCCCAGGTTTGATTCCGGTCAAGGGCATGTACCTTGGTTGTGGGCACATCCCCAGTAGGGGGTGTGCAGGAGGTAGCTGATTGATGTTTCTCTCTCATCAATGTTTCTAACTCTCCCTCTCCCTTCCTCTCTGTAAAAAAATCAATAAAATATATTTTTTTTTAAAAAAAAGAAAAAGACTTTCAACCTAACTAGACAGAAAACAATGATAATATTCAAATTGGTTTCCTAATGGCTATTATTCATCTTAAGATATTATCTTAAGAGTAGCTATATTTAACTTTATTTTGCATCATATCACCTATAGTGAGGTCAGTGGTGGCCCTTAAAAACACAGATCCATGTCCTACTTCCTGGAACCTCGGAATGTTATCTTATTGGCGGGAGGGGGGGTCGGGGGGTCCTTTGCAGATGCAATTAAGTTAGTGATTTTGAGATGGGGAGGCTGTCCTGGATTATTTGAATGAGTCTTAAAAGCCATCACAATTGTTCTTATAAAAGAAAGGCAGAGGCAGGTTTGATAGACACACAGAAGACACAGACGAGGAGGAAGCAGTGTGACCATGGCGACAGAGACGGGAGTGATGCAGCCACAAGCCAAGGAACACCTGCATCCACTAGAGCTGGAAAAGGCCAGGAACAGATTCTCTCCCCTGGAGCCTCTGGAGGGAGTGCGGCTCAGCTGACACCTCGATTTCCGACTTCTGGCCTCCGGAACTGTACAAAGTGGGTTTCCATTGTTCTAAGCCACGCAGTTTGTGGTAATTTGTTACTGCAGCTCTAAGAAAGGAATTCGATAATTATACCCATAATCAGCATCTGGTTGGTGTAATATAGGTGGTTAAATATATGCATAACTATTCTCATTGACCAAAACATCTTTTCATCCCATGTACAAGCGCCATTTCTTAGAATGTAGGATGTAGTACATTTTCAAGAATGAAATAGATGGGATTTAAACAGTTTTGTATTTCAAAAAACTTTCTTCTGATACGCTCCTTATGTTTTATAGAACTCTTTACTTAAGGAGATACCATGACTGTATGAAATAAATTTTTGAGCACAGTCTGGATCTCAAACTTCTGACACAGATTCCAACATTTCATTTGGGAAATATAGATCAGATCTATTAAACCAACCTCACAGGGACTGTATAGGTATTTTATAATATTAGACTTTTATATGTCTCTCTGTGTTTTACATAGGTGTCCCTGAAATTTTTGCTTAAACCTCTGTTTTCAGCAGTGTCAGCTCCTGCCCAAGTTCTCAGCCTGCTGCTGACCTGCCCTATGTATTTCAGACTTGCTTAGCTGAACCCTACTATCTATAAGCAATTCCTCGAAATCTTTCTCTGTACAAATGTATCCTACTGGTTGTTTCTCGAATAGGACCCTGACTATAACAACTCAACTCATTGTTTTTTTTTAAGATCACATTAAACAGTTCATTTAAACATAATTAATTTTTTTAAAATTTAAATTCTTTGTTTAAAGTATTACATATGTCTCCCTTTTCCCCCACTGACCTCTCCCCGGCTGTTCCCAACCCCCAACACATGCCCTCACCCCCTTACTGTCTGTGTTCATGGGTTATACTCATATACATGCATCCAAGTACTTTCATAATTAATATTTCTTATACATAATTTTAAATCTTTTTTATTCAACAAATAATCCCTGATATTCAATTTACTTTAAAAGTACATTATAAGAAAACATATGATTTTTCCACAAATTATTTCAGGTATGGTGTAGGGATCAAATAAGCAATAACACGAGTAAATTTAACGATGTCTTTCTGGGTCAAAGTGGACAAAATTATTGCCATGTCTTGATGCTTGAAATTATTGCATTTTACTTTTTATAAAAAAACAATGACTGTTTTTTATAATTTTCCAGGATTTAAAAAAATAAACTATTTATTTTCCATCAACCTTATTTCCGTTACGAGTTTGTGGAAGAACAGCTTAGGACCACTCTGGTTGATCCTACCCATTTGGTGGCCTGAGCAGTGGGGGCTGCAGTGGCAGGCTGAGCACTCCAGTCTTCAGTAGGAAACTGCATTATGGGCACAGAGGGCACCTGCACGCCTTCAGACCTGTCTGCCGACCTCAGGCTGAGCAGCAGTGAACTCGGGAGCAGGAGCAGCCCATTCACCCTGAAACTCCTGCTTGGTCACAGCCTGTTCCGCAGCGGTTTGCTCTTCCTTTTCCATCTCTTCAGTGTCTCTAATTCTCATTTTGTTTGTAAATGATGGAACTCTCAAGCTGCCTTCTCAAACACTTCTTCGTATTTGATGCGTTCGGGGAGGAAGAGCTCAGGCCTCCTCCTGAATAGATGGTTAGAACTCAAACTAAGTTGCAAGTTTGATGTGAAATTCCTGTCAGTGTTGAACACCTGAACCTGCCATAAGGGTAGACATAGCCACATGTGGTGACTGAGCCCTTGAAATGTGGCTAGAGGAACTGAATTTTAAACTTTACTTAATTTTGATTAAATTTTAAATTAAAAAATTGGTAGTTGATTCAGTTTTGGAAACATTTTAAGTATGTTTGAAATAACAAACATATGAATATTTTTTGATGGTAAATTTAATTAAATCTAAATACAGATCAGGTATTGCCAATGAAAAGTTAGCATCCAAATAGAAACTTACACTAAGGGTAATATGCACATTGCATTTTAAACTTAGTACCAAAAAAGGAATGTAAAATGTCTCATTATTTATTTACTAGAGGCCCGGTGCACAAAATTCGTGCTTGGAGGGTGGGTTCCTCAGCCCAGCCTGTACCCTCTCCAATCTGGGACCCCTAGAGGGATGTCCGACTGCCCGTTTAGCCGTTTAGGCAGTCAGACATCCTTCTCACAATCCAGGACTGCTGGCTCCCAACCACCTGCCTGCCTGCCTGCCAGCCTGATCACCCCCTAACCACTCCCCTGCCAGCCTGATCGACGCCTAACTGCTCCCCTGCCGGCCTGATGGCCCCTAACTGCCCTCCCCTGCCGGCCTGGTCATTCCTAACTGTCCTCCCCTTCAGGACTGGTCCCTCCCAACTGCCCTTCCCTGCAGGCCTGGTCACCCCCAACACCCCTCTCCTGCAGGCCTGGTCACCCCGAACTGCCCTCCCCTGCTGGACTGATCGCCCCCAACTGCCCTCCTCTGCAGGCCTGGTCACCCCCAACTACCCTTCCCTGTAGGCCTGGTCCCTCCCATCTACCCTCCCTGCAGGCCTGGTTCCCCCCAACTGCCCTCCCCTGCTGGCCTGGTTGCCCCCAACTGCCCTTCCCTGTAGGCCTGGTCCCTCCCAACTGTCCTCCCCTGCAGGCCTGGTCCCTCGCAACTGCCCTCCCCTGAAGGCCTGGTTCCCCCCAACTGCCCTCCCCTGCAGGCCTGATTGCCCCCAACTGCCCTCCCCTGCAGGCCTGGTCCCTCCCAACTGCCCTCCCTTGTCGGCCATCTTGTGGCAGCCATCTTATGTCCACATGGGGGCGGCCATTTGTGTTGGAGTGACAGTCAATTTGCATATTACCCTTTTATTAGATAGGATTAATATTTTTAAGAGATTGCACTCAATAAAATAATTAAATGTCAGCAGTTTCTTCATACTTTTAAAAAGTGGCTACTATAAATTTAAAATTACATACATGGCTCGCATTTTATTTCTAGTGGACACCCATGATCTAGACCAGGCGTCCTCAAACTACGGCCCGCGGGCCACATGCGGCCCGCCGAGGACATTTATCTGGCCCGCCGGGTGCCACTGCCTATCCTGCTTAGCAGCCGACTCGTCCCGGGACCCACAGTGCACATAGGAATTTGTTCATAGTTTTTTTTAAAACTATAGTCGGCCCTCCAATGGTCTGAGGGACAGTGAACTGGCCCCATTTAAAAAGTTTGAGGACCGCTGATCTAGACAGCCTGGCACATGGAAAAAGCCCCTTAAATGGTGACTATTACTTGCAGGAAAGGAATCAATGTTATTTCTTATTAAGATTAACAGTGCTTAACATGCAACTTTATTTTTGTTAGTCCCTCAAGTTCTTTTTGCAACACGGAAGGCTAGAAAATAATTGTCCTGATAAAGGATAATGAAATGGAAGTAGCAGCTGAATCGTAAGGGGAGGTTTCAGACTAGTCACTTCCTGTTTTTTTGTTTTTAATCCTCACCCCAGGATATTTTTCCCATTGATTTTTAGAGAAGGGCGAGGGAGGGACTAGAGGAGGCAGACACATCCATTGATTGCCTCCCGCAGGCGCAGGGATCAAGCCTGCAAGCCAGGTATGTACCCTTGACCCAAATCGAACACGCGACACTTCCATCCGTGGGCCGATGCTCTAACCACTGAACACGCCGGCCAGGGCAAGACTAGTCACTTTCTGAACTTGGTCCCAGGCCTAGAAAATGTCCACACTCGCAACACCAGTGAGTGCCCCACACAGCTCCCAAAGCCATGGCTGTCCTCTCTGCCAAAACATGTGGCCTTTCCCAGAAGGTTTTCAATTTACTTCCAAAGGAGAACCGCCTCGAGTTCGAGAGGCTCCGGTGTCCCCAAAACTCCGCGCTCCAGGTTCCCAGCCCAGCCCCAAAGGCGGCCCGGAAAAGAGTCGCAGAAGCGGGCGCGCCGCGGCACAGCCCCAGGCCGAGGCAGCTCGGGCTGGACCGCGAGCCGCACGGGAAGGCGGCGGGCAAACTCAGAGTCCCAGACAACCGAGTTCACCAAGGGCCGAGAAAACTAACGCAACCGCCCGACAGGAGGCGGGTCCACGACCCTGCTGAATCCCCGAGCCGGGTTGATGACGAACACAGGGCGCGACGCACGCACACGGCGCGACGCACGCACACGCCGCCCCGCGCTCGCACGACGGTGCGTGCAGGGAGCGCGAGGGAGCCCGGCCGTCACCGGCGCGACCAGCGTTTCCCCTCCTCCGTACCCTGTTCTCCCGCCACCTCCGCGACTCGGCGCCCGCCGCCTGCCTCCGTCCGAGGCCTTCGAGGTAGCGAGGCTCCCGGCCTCGCTCCTGTCTCTTTAAATGGTGGGGTCAGTGGGCCGCCCCTGCAGCTGCTGCCTGGGTGGCCCCGCGCGCCGCTATTGAGGGGCGAACCAAGATGGCGGCGGCTTTGGCTCCGTGAGGAAGACGGAAGAGGCGGCGGCAGCGGCGGCGGAGATTTCCAATAGCCTGGGGCGTTCAGCTCCTGTGGGCTCTCGGAGTCTCCAGCGCAGTGGAAGTAGCTGCGGCAGGGACAGGTTCCTGTCGGCGTGGGACACTTGAAGCAGGAGAGCGGAGCGGAGCCGCCGGCTGCGGTGGCAGGGCCAAGTGTAAGGAAGGAAAACATGGCGGCGGCGGCTTGAGGAGGAGGCGGCGGCGGCGCGGGAAGCGGCTTCGTGGACATCATGGTGGAAGCGGGAGCAGGGCAGTGACCGGCGCCCCGAGTTTGCACCGCGGCCGGGCGGGAGACTGCGAAGCGCTGCGCGCCCCCTTCGGGACGGCCGGGCTGGCCGGGGCTGGACAATAGCGCCGAGGCCTCGGAGGCGAGGAAAGGCGGGGGCCCACAGCTCTGCCTGGGAGCGGGCCATGCGGGCGGCAGCGCGGCCCCGCGGCGGCCAGTGGCGGCAGTGAAGCCGGGGAGCCCTCCGCTTGCGGGCGTCCTTCCGCCTCGGCTCCCGCCTCCCCGGTCCCTCTTCCTGGGCGACTCCGGCGGGGCTTCTGCCCCGGCCCCTGGGCGGCACGATGACCGACACCAGGCGGCGGGTGAAGGTTTACACGCTCAACGAGGACCGGCAGTGGGACGACCGGGGCACCGGGCATGTGTCGTCCGGCTACGTGGAGCGGCTGAAGGGCATGTCCCTGCTTGTCAGGGCCGAGAGCGACGGTAAGTGACCCCCTACGCGGCGGGACCCACGGCCCTGGGCCACCTCCCAAGTCCTTTCGGGCTAGGGGCCCTCTTACTACGAGGACGGAGGAGGCGCCTGCCGCCTCGGGAGAGGGCGGGCCGCCGGTCCCCGGGCCTCCCGGAGCTGCTCGGAGAGCGCTGGAAATGTGTTCTTTCTCCCCGTGCCTGGTGGCACTTGCGGGTACGAGCGGAGCCCGGCAGGTTCGGGCTGTGCCGCGCCGCCTGGGAGTGTGGGGAGGTCGGAGACGGGATCGGGAGTCCGGACTGTGTTGTTCTTTTGCGCTACAGTGACCTTGAGAAAGGCACTATTAATCCCATCTGCCTCCTTAGTTCACCCATCTGTAAAGCAGGCATGCAGCTGTTTTCGGAGCTAAGAAAGTTCTTCGCCGTTTCCCTCTTTGGAGACCATTTCGCTGTTTTTTTTCTTTTTTTAACATTTCTGCTACATCTTTCTGATCCTGTTGCAGGTTGGCTACACTGTTTCATGGTTCTGGCACCTCTACACACGGTAGAGAAAAAATGCTTCTTTGCTGTGAGAAAATAGAGTTGGATTCCCCAGTGTTAGTTTTCTTTTTCATTAGTAATGCAAAATTTTGTGTGTAGTTTCTAAAGGTCTTGCAAGTTTGGAATCGTTCGATGCCAGCTTTTTTTTATTGCTTAAAGATATATTCGTTATTTGGTTCAGTTAACAGGTGGGGGAAAGTTGGCAGATAATCTTAGAAACAGTTCGAATCTGCCCTGGTGCCTATGCTTCAAATATTTGGAAATAGCCCTCAAGGTTCAAAGACCAAGCTGTTAAAAAAATAAACGTTTCACATTTTTAAAGACTCTCTTTTGTGATTGCCAATTCCCTCTGTGGCATACGGTGAATTTCACTTAAAGAAAATGTTCCATGTCAGGTAAAACTATTTTCAAATTGCTTTTTAAAATTTTTTCCTTTTATATTGAATTTATTGGAGTGACACTATTAACAAAATTATACAGGTTTCAGTTGCAAGAATTTTAATTGGACTCTCTACCCAGAATTCCACTTACATAAAAAACAAAAACCCTTGTGTAATTGAAGATTCTAGGAACATTGATTTTCAATTTGAATGGAAAAATAGTAATTTGGAGTATATTGCCAACAGGTTAGCTTAAAATGGCTACCCAAAATAACTGAAAAGTGGAGAGAAATTATTTCCTTTGGGTGACATTTAAAGGGTTTTGAATGCATCGGGTATATTTTTTCTGAGGCCTATTAAAATATGTTTGAATGTCAAGTATTAGCGTATGACTGTTAACCTCTACATTTGGGGATGCTTGGAACACTTTTTACATAGGAAATTGGAAGGCATGGGCTTTGTTTGTAGGTTCAGTTAACTTTTGAGATGAAAGCATGAGTAGATTTGCCATTAAGTCTCTGAAATCTTATAATGTGAGACAAAATCCTATTTCACATCATGTATTTAGTTGGACTCAGTCTTTTCTTTAAAGTGTTTTAAAGCATTAAATCTCAGTGTCATAAATGACTTCAGTGTGTGGGGAATCATACCCTTTTAAGGTAAATAATACGGGAATCTACCCCCCCTCATTTTTATTTTTATTTCCCCCCTCATTTATTTTATTTTTATTTCTTTTAGAAATAGCCCCAAACCTCCTCCCTCCCTTTGGAAGGTTTGGGACCCTGCAATAAGGCTGCTTGAATGGCTAAAACAAAATGGGTTTAACTTTTCTCTAATAGGGAAAGAGATGAAATAAGTTAACTGATGTACTCTTGTTAAATTTACATTGTAAAGAAAACTAAATCCAAAGAGTGGGTTTAGAAAATTCTAAATATTTGTGACATGTTGTAAATAATGTTTAATTTGATGAGTAATGGTGAGTTTTTTTCTAACAGAAAATTGCAAATAGGAATAATCAAATTTTTTTGAGTGCCTACTATGTGCCAAAGACTCTATTGGTATCCTCTGGTATAGGACCTATTATTAGCCATATTTTACAAACAGGAAAACTGAGGTTCAGAGAGGCTTCTTAACAGCTTAGCAAGGTCAGTGTTCAAACTGAGTTTGATTGAGATGTCTAGTCTGGTTTGAAACTAGTATCAATTATTTTATTATCACTAATTGTTCACAGTCTTAAATTCCCATATTGTCTACTTGCATTTGCTGCTTTATACTTAGATTCAGACTTACCTCAAAGGAAATGAAAAAAGTTTAGCCTAAAGATTTTAAAATTATAGTTTATCTCCAAGCCACACATGGGAGTTTTTGTATTGACTGCTAGTTGGCTTATCGGTTATTGTGTGCTTTCTTCATTCTCCATTTAAGATAATTGAGAAGTTTCTTTTTATTGTGATGAACAAAATAGAAAGTATTTATGATTTTCTATACAATGAGTCATTTACCTCGTTAGAGTAGATTATACACTCATCTGAAAATCGGGAATGCAATTTCTGAATGGAAGTACTCTGGCCTCTCCCAATTACAGGGCACGTCTGGGTAAGTATGCTCTTTCCCCATGAAGCTGAGTGGCTTGGCTAATCTGTAGCCCATTTTGCCTTGGAAAGGATAGATGTCCCAATAAGCCACTGAGCCCATTTTCTCAATTGCATCCTTATTCAATAGGTTCCTATTGGCAAGAGATGTTGTAGGAACATGTATTTTTCTTTAATAAGATAGTTTACCTCATTTCTCAGGTTTTGTTGTAGCTGTGTACCTGCGATGTTCCATCATCCAATATTTTCCCAATGGTATTCAGAGAGAGTAGAAGGAGGGGGAAGGAAGAGAGAGAGATACCTAAGTGACAGAGACACATCAATTGGTTGCCTCCCACATGTGGCTAGAGGTGGGAGGGAGGGATCTGACTTGCAACTGAATCGGACCTGAGACCCTCCCAGTGCACAGGCTGATGCTCTAACCACTGAGCATGCCAGCCAGGGTGGCATCAGCATTTTTCATTGCTGTTCGTATAAATCTTGCATTCAGGAAGCATTTCAGATTTAGCTACCAAGAAGAGCTTAGTATCAGTACAAAGAGAAATAGTTCGTTTGAAAAGTTGATTTAAATGTTTTTTTCTTGTGTAGACCTATGTTGTAGAACCGTGGTCGGCAAACTGCAGCTCGTGAGCCACATGCGGCTCTTTGGCCCCTTGCGTGTGGCTCTTCCACAAAATACCACGGCCTGGGCAAATCTATCTTGAAGAAGTGGCATTAGAAGTTTAAGTTTAAAAAATTTGTCTCAAAAGAAATTTCAATCATTTGTACTGTTGATATTTGGCTCTGTTGACTAATGAGTTCGCCAACCACTGTTGTAGAAAATTAATAGGGGGTAGTAACCAAACCCTTATTTATCATCTGTTGCAGGTGATAACAAAGTTAAGGGGCATTAACTACATTGGATATAGTTGATGGGGCTAGAGTGAAGACTTGACATAGGTGTGGCCCCATTTAATGTAATGCTACCGATTTTTTTCCCTAAACCTTCATTTCAGTTTTTATACATCATTTGTAATTTGGTAGACCCCCAAAATCAGGAGAGAGGGACTTGGAACACAGACCTGCTATAGGTATAAAGCATTCACTAGTCTCCTATCCAGATGAGATTTGGACTTCCATTAACTCGTTTTTGATGGTGTTTTTTCCTACCTGAGCCCCTGCCCTTAGCTTTGAGCATTGATAAGAACTATATACTGGAGAAGCCTAGAGGTTTAACTGCTTACTCAGGAGTGACAGAGCTGGAGCTGTTCATCCTGAAATCCTTAAGTGTTTATCCAAATCAAAAGTAAGGACGAGACCTAAATTTCTTAACCCAAACCAGATAATCCCATACTGCCTGAATCTGATTGGTTATTGGTTGATCCTAAAAATAGAACCACAGAAGTTACAGAGACTCTATAATATCTCAGATCTCCAATAAAAGGAGATAACTTCTAAATAAATGAATTTTCTAGCTCAATAAAACTGTATACCAGAGATTAAAACTCAACAATTTTCGTGTAATGTTTGTTAAATATATGCTTGAATGTTTTTCTTAAGCAGTGTAATGAGCCTGTTGGTTAACCTTTCATTTGTAATGTGTTTCTGGATCATCATTTTCAATACTAATTTTTCTATATTCACCAGTACAGTGATGCCAATGACATGATATTCTGTTCATGCCCTAAAAAAACAAGTGATAATTATGTGCTAGATACTAGGATAGGCATTTTAATATAAATGTTCAGTTATTACAGCATCCCTATGAGGTATTATTTTTTCCAACCATAAGTCTTGGTGTTTTGAATTTTTTAAAAATCCTCATCCAGGGATATGTTTTTATTGATTTGAGAGAGAGAGGAAAGGAGAGAGAAACTTTGATCAGTTGCCTCCCATATGAACCTGAAGCCTTTTGGTGTATAGGACGATGCTCCAGCCAACTGAGCCACACGGCCAGGGTGAATTGGTTCTTTGATTGGATAATTGTGGTCTTTTCCTGCACCAAGCAAGAAATCTAGATTTGTTATAATGTAAAATCTTTTCATTTTAAAATTTTTACACGACTTTATGTTTGTTAGACTAGGAATCAAACAAGCTGTCTGCGGGCTGTATCCAGGCTAATTTAAAATTTTTGGAATGATAATTTGGTCTGCACTACCAACTACCTTCACCCCACTCCTGGGAAGTGTTTGTTTTGATGAGGCTTATTGGGGCTTGGCAGCAGGATACAAAAAGAAAAGAAAAAAGCTCTCACATTTCATTTTATAGAAGGAACCAAGGTATCCTGAAGCAGGGAGGAAACGTTTTTAACTATTTATACTCAAGTTGTACTATTTTATTGTCAGTTTTTCTTGCTGTCAATGTATGACTGCTTTGACCCATAGTTGTCTTGGTGTTCTGAGTGGCATTTCCCCTCTACTACCATTGTTCCCCACTTCCTGAGTGTTGTATAGACCTCCTTTTTGTCAGTATATTTGATGCATCTGTTTGTGTCAGGATACACAGATCTATCTCATCTAAAAGTAGAATAATCCACTATATGTTAATTCACACAGTACATTGTTTGTGGCACTTCTCAAAATTTTTCCTCAGGGTACCTTTATACACTTAAAATTGAGGACCCCCAAAAGCTTTCGTTTATGTATATTGTATCTATTGATATTTGCCATATTAGAAATTAAAACAAGACTTTCAAGGGCTTTTCTAAAAAGAAATTTAATGAATCTCTTTAATGCCTGGCTTAATTTTTTTTAAGAGGAGGATTCTCCTCTGCATTTAGCCTGTTACAATATCACAGTATGGTCACTAAGAAAATGAGGATAGAAAATTCAAATCACCTTTTAGTAATATGAATATAATTTTGATTTTCCAGACCCCTTAAGATCCCCACACTTTGAGAACATCTGGTATAGAGATTGTTTCTAGTTTTTTATCATTAGAAACACTGCCAGTGATGTCTTTTCTTTTTCTTTTTAATGTTTTTATTGATTTCAGAGAGGAAGGGAGAGGGAAAGAGAGAGAAATATCAGTGATGAGAGAGGATCAAGGATCCGCCGCCTCCTACACATTCCCCACTGGAGATCAAACCCACAACCAGGCACGTGCCCTACCGGGAATTAAACCATGACCTCCTGGTTCATGGGTCGATGCTCAACCGCTGACCCACACCGGTCAGAGCAAAAGTTTTTAATTTTGATCATTGTTTCTTTCAGTTAGGTTGAGCTTTTGTGCAATTTCACTTTTAAAGAAGCATTGCTTATTTAGTTGCCTTAGTTCTATGACACTAGACCTCTTGCATCTTCTGAAATATTAAAATCTAGTTGTTTTGTTCACTCTATTATGTCGTTTTCTAGAGATGAATTTTTTTTTAGAACGTGATACATTTCAAAATAGGTTTTTTGGGGATGTGTTTTCTCATAGAAACAATGTTTTAAGTATAATTATATGCCATGATTCATCTTTAAAAAGCAAGTTTGATCTATAATGTACCTAACATACTCTGATTTCTTTGGGAAATAATAGAATACAATTTTTGTTCTGGTAGTTAAAACAGTACAAGAATATTTACAAAGTTAGTTGAAGACTTTTGATAAGCGCCCTTTTCTCAACTGTCTAGTCACTATTTGGGATGGGTAAAGCAGCTGTTAAGTGTTATATGAGAAGAAATGAAAGCTTTGGGTGAGAGACAGGTGCAGAGAAACCTGCTTCTTCTCAAGCATTTTGGGCCAGAACCTGTCTTTAGATTAGTGCATTGGGGGTTAAACAAACTGGTTGATGAGGGAAAAGAAGTTTAGATTTAAAATTTGCTTTTTGTCACAAAGCAGTAGTTATTTTCTAAATATCATGAGTCTTATGATACTGCTGGTGGGGGCGGGAATCAGAAGTGTGCAAATTAGCTTAAATTGAGAAATAAATTATTTGAAGATGGAGAAGTGTGGTAATTCCTGTAATAAGACATTTCCTTAGCTGAAATTGTATGTGTATCAAATGTTCAGAAAAGAAAATATGTGTGTATGTAAGGAATATATAGTTTTGCTGCTTTGCAGTTACATAATGGAATATCTTTTCTTTTGTTCCCTAGGCTCTCTACTTTTAGAATCCAAAATAAATCCTAACACTGCATACCAGAAACAACAGGTAAAAATTTGAAGATGTGTTTTATTTTGCATATTATCCTCTCAGTTGGTGATTGAATGAAAATTTACCCTCTGATTTCTTACAATGAAAAATTAAGAACAGATTACAACATACTTTGCCAGTCTAATTCTAAAATACAATTTCTATCAATTTTTAGCATATGAAGCAATCATTATAAATTTAAAAAAAACACTTGATTTGTATTAAGCCAAGTTTATGTTCCAGATAGTCTAGCAGCTGAGCCTTGATTCTCAAAAGTTAAAACAACTCAGTTTTATTGTTTCTGCCTAAAGTGTTTAAAAAAAAAAAAGTGGCAACTGATGTAATCATCAGCCATTAACCCAAGTCCTTCGCTGTTGTAGATACTAGTGCAGAAGAAATATTTGTATCCCTCTACAGCAACTCAGTGTTGATAAGAATTTGATTTCATTTTTAAATATTTATTGATTTGAGAAAGAGAGAGAAAAAGAAACATTGATTTGCTGTTCCATTTAGTTAAGCATTCATTGGTTGATCTTGTATGTGCCCTGGCCAGGGTTCAAACCTCTAACCTTGGCATATTGAGATGATGCTCTAACTAACTGGGCTACTGAGATTCTGGCCAGGGCAAGAATCTGATTTCTTACATAGCCTGAAGAGGACCTTATACTGATGCTACAGTTTTTAAGGCAGCTTTCAATTTGAGTATATTCTTTCTTGTATCTTCCTGATATGTAAGAGATACCTGGAAGTAAATCTTTTCCTCACTTAGTACTACTAGCACTATCGTCAAATGGTATCCTCCTCCTATATGATAAAGAAGTAATATGCAAATAAACCCTCAAGCCCTCACAAGATGGCTGCCTACAACCAGGCCGGCAGAGGGGGTTAGTGAGGGACGACCAAACAACTGAACAAGCTGGCTGCGTGGGGTGACCAGGCCGGCAGGGGGGTTAGTGAGGGACGACCAAACAACTGAACAGTAGGCTGCATGGGGTGACCAGGCTGGCGGGGGCGGGGGCCGTGAGGGGCGACCAGGCCGGCGGGGGGCAGGGTGCAGTTAGGAGCGACCAGGCTGGCGGGGGGGGGGGGCAGTTGGGGGCGACAGGCTGGCAGGGGGGGCAGTTAGGGGCAATCAGGCCAGCGTGCAAAGGCAGTGAGAGGTGATCTGGCTGGCTGGGGGTGGGGGGGCAGTTAGGAGTGACCAGGATTAGGAGCCAGCAGTCCAGGATTGTGAGAGGGATATCCGACTGCCGGTTTAGGCCCATCCCCCAAGGGGTCCTGGTTTGGAGAGGGTGTAGGCTGGGCTGGGGGGACACCTCCCCCCACCCCGTGCACGAATTTTGTGCACCAGGCCTCTAGTTTATTTAGAACTTGCACACACATTGTTCTACAAAGCCAGTGAAATCAATCAGTTTCCTCATTGCCCTGAAGGTACAGAGATAAAATAATTTAAAATGAAGAATATTACCAACACGTTCATAATATGTTACCATATAAATATATGCATGTATCATTTTATAAACTATAAATGTGCTTTGCTTCATCGCCAACACTAAAATACTGTTAGAAGAAAATCAGTATTGTCTTTATTTTGCACATTAAGTGATGCCTAAAGATTGTGACTTGCTTGAAGACAAACAGAGAATACATAGGAAAGCTGATGTTAACTCCTAAGTTTATTGAATAATGACTTATTTGTCCCAAAACACTGGTACAATATGAAACATTTTTCTAGTAGTTTAATGGTCTTTGTTGTATTTGGTATTCTTAAGTAAACTTTAGGTTTGGTTGGAATCATTGGAAACTAGACTATTTGGGTTTGATGTTTTATACTTAAATACATAAATTCATGTTTTGAGGTTTTAGTCAGCTGAAATGTAAAAGCATATCCTAAGAAAAAGGAAAGATCGAGTCTGTTTTGAGAATGAATGATCAAATTCATGTCTTAGCCTATTGATGATTAACAGGCAAGGTGATTTGATAAAAATTAGGCTCTTCAAGGAAAACAGAAGGGCAAGTAGTAAAAATTTCCTAATTTCCAAATTGCCACATGGATAATTAAGAGTGGATGTCTGGCTGTGCTCTGATTGAAACCTCCCAATGATTCTGCATATACATTGTAGCAGAGCAGTTGCTTACAGTTATATTAAATCTATCTTATATACTAACTAGAGGGCCCGGTGCATGCATTCGTGCACAGGTGGGATCAGGCTGGCCCACTCCAATGGAGCCCATTGGGCTGGGCCGGCAGTGGGGAGAGGCCATGGGCGGTTGCCTGGGCCAGTCCCACCCCTGACCAGGGTGTTAGGGGTTGATTGGGGGCTGCGGCGGGTGGGGGGGGGGGCTGATCGGCCGGGATCAGGCCGATTGGCTGCCGCAGAGCGTGTCATAGCCACTGGTCTTTCCGCCATTCCAGTTGCTGGGCGTGTGTGTGTGTGTGTGTGTGTGTGTGTGTGTGTGTGAGAGAGAGAGAGAGAGAGAGAGAGAGAGAGAGAGAGACTGGTTTTAGATATGTTCCAGTGGGTGTTATCACCACTTTTCATAACAGTATGCATCAGTACTCATTTTAAAGTTGAAGAAAATAAGGCTCAGGAAGATAATTTCAGGCGTATTGATCTTACAGTGTTCATGTAAATTATTTTGAACCTGAACAGCTACTCATCAGTGTGGAACAGATTGCCTGCCTGGGATCTATGATCTCTAGAAGTTCTTGAAGATAGTAAAGAGGGGAATTTGAGCTCTTTTTAAAAATTCTGAATAAGATTATAGATTTCCACTACAGTCAAACCTCAGTTTTCAAACATCTCCCACCTTGAGCAATTCGGTTTTCAGCCAAATAGTTCACAGAAAAACATCTTGGTGGTTGAACAAAATTTCAGTTCTCTATTCAACAACACAATCAGTCACGTGTCTTTCAGGAGTTAAAGAAGAGAATGCGGGAGTATGAGTTTATTGCTAAACCTTGCGTTGTTAACATCGCAAATTGTGCCATGAATATTTTTGTGGGTTTTTTTTTTTTTTTTTTGCTTTGGTTGCTGATTATTAAATACACTAGAGGCCCGGTGCACGAAATTCGTGCACGGGGGCCCCTCAGCCCATCCTGCACCCTCTATAATCCAGGAGCTCTCAGGGGATGTCCTACTGATGGCTTAGGCCCACTCCCGTGGTTCTCTGCTCTCTGCAGGGCCTGGGGGATTCGCTGCAGCCATGGAGATGAAGCCCCCATGCCCTGCTGTCCGCTCTCTGCCTGCTGCCGCCATGTGCCATGCGAAGGAAGCCCCAATACCCTGCAGTGTGCTCTGTCTGCCAGGCCTGGGGGCTTCACCAACACCGACACACTAAGGAAGCCCCCGTGCCCTGTTGTCCAGGCTCTGTCTGCAGGGCCTGGGGGTGTTCCCAATGCCACCTTGCTAAGGAAGCCCCCAAGCCCTGCTGTCTGGGCTCTGTCTGCCGTGTCTGGGGACTTCCCCACCATCACCACGCTAAGGAAGCCCCCAAGCCCTGCTGTCCGGGCTCTGTCTGCCGTGTCTGGGGACTTCCCCACCATCACCCTGTGAACGAAGCCCCCAAGCCCTGCTGTCTGGGCTCTGTCTGCCATGTCTGGGGACTTCCCCACCACTGCTGCACTAAGGAAGCCCCCAAGCCCTGCTGTCTGGGCTCTGTCTGCTGTGTCTGGGGGTGGATCCAGCCTGGCTACTTGGTCCCCGCGAACCCCCGCGGGGCTGACAGGCCCAGACGCTGCAGCAACGGTGGAGCAGGGAGGCTGGATCTGCCCCCTCCGGCGGCGGATCCAGCCTCGCTGCTCTGGCGGACAGGCCTGAACACTCCAGCAGCGGGGCTGACGGGACTGGGTGCCACCATCTTGTGGTTATGGGGGCCGCCATTTTTGTTGCAGAGTGATGGTTAATTTGCATATTACTCTTTTATTAGATAGTTCACAGTAAGTCACCATGGGTCTGAAGAATCTTAGGTTAGTGATAGGAGCAAAGTGAAAAGGAAAGTTGTAAGAACAACGATAGAGCTTAAGATATGTACTACATATAAGAAAGGTTAAGATGGAATCATTTGGGGATCTGGAGCAGATTAATTCAATTTAACAATATTTCTAATGGAAAAAAATGATTCAGTTTTCAAACAAATCACTTCTTAAACTGCCTTCCAGACCAATTAAGTTCAAAAACTGAGGGTCCACTGTATTAGTAACACTGCACAGCCTGATCAAGTGTACACTTCTGGCTAATATCACTAGTTCAGTGAGAGAGTATATTGGTTTTATAATGGACAGTTATATACTTCACTGAACAGAGTTAATATGCAAGTTTAGCAGACAAATTTTTAAACATGGGATCCATTTATGTACAGTAAGAAGTGTCTTTGATAATGAAAAGTATTAGAAACTGGCACAGTGTTAATAGAAATCCTTTAAGGTACCTTACCGATAATCTAACATGTTTCCTCCTCAATACAGGAACTTTTAGTACCCTAATAGATGCTTAGCCAGCCTCTGATAGGCTCTTTTCAGTTTCTTATCAGTTGGATTTAAATGTAACTCTCCCTAGTGTCCTTCAGCATTTCATAGACTTCTCTCAATTAGAGGACCCTTTTTTTGAAATGGTTGATTGCTGTAAACACTGTGCATGTTTATTTAGTCAGTAAGTTTGAAAAGATACCTAGACCCTATAAATATTTTTATTATACCATGTGTATTGTAGAACACACATTATTTTGTATTACAGGGAATATAAAATGGTCTCTGTGTTTTAAGTGTAGTGTTTGCTGAGATTATATCTTAATAAAAACTATTTATTAAACTTACTGTTGTTAAAAAAAAAGTGATTAAGTGTAAAGTCGTGGTAGGAGCTTGCTTCTTGAACCACAGCACTGGTACTTGTTTAAAATAATCTGTCTAGATAAATACTCACATACTACACATTTAGCCAATACTTCATGGGCCCCAGGTAAAGAGCACTTGATGTTGACAACAGGAGGAGGAGCTAGGTTTATCAATCCCATCCTCATAATATGCCCTAGTTATTAAATACTCAGACTTTTCTTTGAGCCTAAATTGTAACAATGTGCAAGCATAGGATACAATGTTCACTTCGTATGTTTTAATACATTTATTGTATGCTCATTTTGTCATGCTTTACATATATTGATTAAATTTCTAAAGGAAAACAGTTTTCATTTTATAGATTAGATAAAGTGAAGTGTAAAAAGGCATGTTTAATTACTGATAACCTGTGTTGCCAAAAGTAAAAATGAGTACTATTCTCAATTCTTTGTTGTTTTCTTAATTTGCTTTATACTTTGAAGTAGCTTATGGTAATGTATGTTATAATTCAGACTTCTTTTTTTTCTTTCAAGGATACTTTGATTGTGTGGTCGGAAGCTGAAAATTATGATTTGGCCCTTAGCTTTCAAGAAAAAGCTGGATGTGATGAAATTTGGGAGAAAATATGTCAGGTAATTTTAAAAACTAGAAAACCAACATACTCTTAGGTATTTTGTGGGGTTTTTTTGCTATGCTTTCAGCTAATGCCCAAGATTTTAAATCTATACACAAGCATTTCATATAGATCTCTTATATGTACTGCTTTCTGTAAAAAGCTTGAATTATAGAAAAGTTCAGTTTCTTGACACTAGACATCCAGCCCAGACCTTTGCTATATGCCAGAGTTTTCTTTTTATTTATTTTTTTATATTTTATTTTATTTTTTTACTGATTTGAGAGAGAGAAATTGATTTGTTGTTCCACTTATTTATGCATTCATTGGTTGATTCTGTTATGTGCCCTGACCAGGGATCGAACCCAAACTCTTGGTGTATTAGGATGAAGCTCTAGTCAACTGAGTTACCCAACCAGGGCTGGATGCCAGTTTTCTATTCAGCTGCCTTTGAGAGCTCACTTATTAGTGCTCATTTGCATCTCAGGTTTAATAATCCAAAACTAAACATAATCTCACTTACATCTGTTCATTCTCTTATATCCCTCATCTCATATGAGTAAATACCATCCAGTTGCTGAAACCAGAAACTTGAGGGTTGTATTTATCCTTCCTTCACCCCTTATATTTATTCAGTTGCTGAATTCTAAATCTTAAATCCTTTCACTTATTTTCATTTTCACTATCAGAGTTTACTAAGCCACCATCATTTTGCTGATTTATTTGCTTTCATCTTGACTGGTCTTTTCAAATCTATAACATAGCAAGAGTGGTCTTTTTAAAAATGCATATCACTCTTTGTTCAGTAACCTTTGTGGCTCTTCACTATTTCTTCAACTTCATCTTGTGTGTTCTAGTTGATTCTGAACTTCCTAGTGACTTTAGTACCTCAGTCTATAATCTCCATAATCCTTTGTGAATGCATTTTATGTGCTCCAATGGTTTAAGTTATTGGCTCTTGTTATGGACTCATTTAGATCATTGCATCTTAAGGATAGTTTCTCTATTTCTAAAATTTATTTTAGATGGAGAATAATCTTTAGCAGATTCTTTAATTCAGTGGTTGTCGAGGTTTAGTCCTCAGACCGGCAGGATGAGCATGGCTTCTTTTAAAAATGTTTTTATTGATTTTTAGATAGGATGGAAGAGGGAGAGAGATAGAAACATCAATGGTGAAGAATCATTGATCAAAGAATCATTGATCGGCTGTCTCCTGCATACTGGGGATCGAGCTCACAACTTCCCCTACAGGGGATCGAGTTCGCAACCTGGGCATGTGTCCTGACGGGAAATCGAACCAGTGACCACCTGGTGCATGGGATGATGCTCAATCCACTGAGCCACACTGGCCTGGTAGAGCATGGCTTTTATAAGAACTTTAGGTCAGATTTTCTCTGTAAAGGGCGAAAACGACATATTTTAAACTTTCTGGGCCACACAGTTTAACAGCTATTCAACTATGCTGTTTTAGTGCAAAAATAGCCATAGATAACAAATAGATGGGAGTGGTTCTCTTCATGTAAAATTTATTTACAGAAACAGGTGGTAGGCCAAGTTTGGCTATAGTTCGTCAACCCTTGCTTTGGGCAATTCTTTTGCACCCTGAAATTTGAGAGCCACTGCCTTACTAGAAGCTACAGGATCCTTGAGACACAGTTTTTCCTTAATTTATAGAATTTATTTCTGCTATATATTCTACTCAGCTATGTTTTTCAGAAATTAACCTGCCTGTCAAGCTGTCCCTTCTAAGAGACTAGCATCTAAATGTCTCCTTTGTTTTCTGTTCCTATGTTATTTTTATAGTATATTTGACCATGGAGTTCTCTCAAAAAGAGGTGAAATAAATGAGCTCAGGTATGCTAAAATTATTAGCACCCATTCAGACAAGTTTTGTTCTCCTTTACCTTTCTGAGTTGAGCAGTCACACTCTGGCCATAATCTTGTATTAGGCCAATATTTAATTCAGACCTGCACTCAATCTGTTATCATGCCTGGTTATCCTTTAATATAATTGTCTAGTTTTTACTGTACTTTTCCTTAGTCTGTATTACCATAAATTTTTAGTCATCTTCATTTGGAGCATAGCTAATATAGTACTTGTATGCTTTCCTAGGAATTACTGGCTATTTAATGTTCTTTTCTGATCTTCTCCAACTTTTACATAGTTAGTGTGTGTTCAGTATTTTCTTCCTCAGTCTTTTATGATCCTGTTATACTTTTCAATCATATTTCTGGATCCTGATGTATACTAGGGAACTCATTACATTGTACTCTCACTGAAATCCTACATGTTTCTCAAGTTCTCACCACTTTTTGATCTAGAAACCATTTTCTAGTGTACTCTTTGATAGCAGTTATGTCTGGGTATGTCTCTTTTCCCTTTTTATATTTTTCATGACCTTCACATTCTCATTATCTTCATATTTGTCCAGACTGACTTCTAAAATTTATACTTTCTCTTAATGAAAGCTCTTTGCTAGCTTATACCTTTTGTTTTCATTCTTCCATTGTTCTGAAAGTAAGACTGAAACATATTTGTCAAATTGTACAATTCCATCTTAATTCCCTGAGCAGATCAGATTCCAAGAGAATCTTAAGTACAGACCTTTTCATTCATTACCTTCTTAACTGTTATATTTGCAAATTAGCTCAAGAAGATAGCATTTTCATTACAATAAAGGCTCTTGTTCCTTTTCTTTTTTTTAATATGTTACCATTTTTTTATAGGCAAAACCATGGCTTGAAAATTAGGAATCTAAAGCTATAATGAGAACTTATGTAATTAACAAATCCAGAGCTAAACTTGAGATCATGCCAGGTACAAGCTATAAATGTGCCTAGCCTCCTGTGAGTGGTGCTGCCCACTGGGTTAAGGTCAAGATGATATCACCTTACAGCATATTTCAAGACATATTCCAGGCCTCCTTCCCTTCCAGTATTCGTCAACAATAGCCTTTTTTTTTTTTTTTTTACATTTTTATTGATTTTTTAAAAAGAGAGGGATGGAGGGAGAGAGACAGACAGACAGTTGATTTGTTTCACTTATTTGTGTATTTATTGGTTGCTTGTATATGTTCTGATCAGGGATCGAACCTGCAACCTTGATTTATCAGGATGACACTCTAACCAACTAAGCTATCTGACCAGGGCACTATCTCTTAACTATGCTTAGTTAGCAATTTAAGTTTCTTGGCCATTTCATCTAAGGCCTAATTTTTCCATGCTTTCACCATTCACTTTGGCCTGTTGGGCTGCTCTAGTGGCAGTTTTGCCAAGAGAGCAAAATGGTTTTGTTTCAATATATGTCTTTGACCTTTTGTAAAAATATTCTTTTACCTTAAAATGTATTCAGCTGTGAAGACTTAAGTTACCTTTTTATAATTAAAAGCCCTACACTGACAAAGTTGGGGTTTTATGACAAAATTTAGGACTTCTTCTGGAGGACCATGAAAGCTACAGGTTTGTGTATGTAGACAGGAAAACTCCTCTGTGATTTGGTTACTTAACTTTTAGTAGATATTCTTGGGGATAGCAGGTTGTGTGGTTCCATTTTTGTATGGGTACACTTGTTTCCCACTCAGTTTTCTTAATCATATTTTTGGGCTACCAACTAATGTGTACAGCAAATCAATGACCCACTTTGGTTCAAAGCCATTTTGTATATGCCCTTTGGCCCTTGATTTCTATAATTGACATCAAGTATTTTCTTCTTTGCTTACAATTATATATATTGGCTGTGGTCTCAGCATTATGATATTAGTTTGAATTTAACTCAAAGTTTAACTTTGAGGAGTTTGGTGACTAGCCTGGAAGCACAGTTCTATGAATGTTCCTGAGACTTACCCTGGTCTGTTGGAAAAGAGGGCGATAGGTATAAGATGTGAGTGTGTGTTTCAGTATCAGGCCTATACATTGAGGGTCTAAAGGTAGGGTCTGCAGGGCACTCTTTGTTCACAGGTAGGTTAGCATATCCTAGAATGTTTCTGTTACTGGTAAAGCTTGCACTTATGAGGAATCTCATTCCATATCTTAAAATAGAAAGTATATATTATTCGTAGAAATGTAACTTAGGAAAGTAGGCAGTTGGGTCAGGCTTGAAGGAGTCTTAAACTTGAAAATTATCGTTACAGTTTTCTTTTTTTTTAAATGTTTTCTAGAGAGAGGAGGGGAGAGGGAGAGAGAGAAACATTGATAAGAGAGAAGCATTGATTGGCTGCCTCCTGCACACACAACCCTCCTCTCCCCCCGAGTCAAGCTCTCATCCCAGGCATGTGTCCTGACTGGGACTCGAACCGGTGACCTCCTGATTCATGGGTCGTTGCTCAACCAGTGGGCCACACTGGTTGGGCTCTTAGAACATCTCTTGTATTTATGTAAGAATATCATTTCAGTCTGCTTGATTATATTTTCAGCTATCATAAATCTGATTTAATAGGTTCAAGGAAAGGACCCTTCAGTGGACATCACTCAGGACCTTGTAGATGAATCTGAAGAGGAGCGTTTTGATGATATGTCATCGCCAGGTTTAGAATTGCCATCTTGTGAATTAAGTCGTCTTGAGGAAATTGCAGAACTTGTGGCATCATCTTTACCTTCCCCCCTGCGTCGTGAAAAACTTGCACTAGCACTGGAAAATGAGGGTTATATTAAAAAGCTCTTGGAGCTTTTTCATGTATGTGAGGATTTGGAAAATATTGAAGGACTGCACCACTTGTATGAAATTATCAAAGGCATCTTCCTCTTGAATCGAACTGCTCTTTTCGAAGTTATGTTCTCTGAGGAATGTATTATGGATGTTATTGGATGCTTAGAATATGATCCTGCTTTATCACAACCACGAAAACACAGGGAGTTTCTAACAAAAACAGCCAAGTTTAAAGAAGTGATTCCCATATCAGATCCTGAGCTGAAACAAAAAATTCATCAGACATACAGAGTCCAGTATATACAAGATATGGTTCTACCTACCCCTTCAGTCTTTGAAGAAAATATGTTATCAACACTTCACTCCTTCATCTTTTTTAATAAGGTAGAAATTGTTGGTATGTTGCAGGTGAGTTTGATCATTTTTTTTCCTACTTTAAAACAATACCCATTGGATCAATACCATTTAAACTTTTGTCTTCAGAAACAATTTCGTGTTTTCTTTAAATAAGTTTTCTTTTTACAGTATGTCCAGTCTCAAAGTCTGGTGTTTTAGGGTGCTTATATCGGAATGGCTTGGGCTGCAATTTTCTGGATTCTGCACAAGATATGATTCAAAATCTCTGAGCTGGCCGGTAGTCTGCATTTGTAACACTCCTGAAACCAAAAAATCTTCTAATATCATATCCCATAGCACGTGAATTAGTCTATTCTAACTGCATAGTGGAAAGGTTTGTGGGTTGCATACTTCCCGTTTTTTGTTTCTTTGATGCCCATGATATTATAAGAATAACAGATAGGTGATATGACTTGAAAGGTATATTATATCTTACCTGAGGTCTACAAACAAAATAATTATTTGAAACCTGAATTTGTTAAATAAAAAAAGGTTGGAAATAAATATCAGTAGAAGCTACTTGGTAGCATATGTTATAAATGAGACAGCAAATTTAATTTTCACGAGTGTATCTTTTTAGACAGTTGCTGTATTTTCAGTGTCTTTGGCCTTTGTCACCCTTTAAAAAAAGTGACTTCAAATAGAAGTCAGTTTTACCAAAACTACTTTCCTGGAACTAGTAATAATTCCAGTTCATGTTGACTAATTTGACATGTTTTCCATTCATTTAAGATGGACACAAATAATATAGGCAATACAGTCCAGTAAGTATACTAGTAATCTTCTATACAATGTATTATAATTGACAATGGAGGCGGAAGAAGGGTTTTGGTACCAATTTCCATGTGTTCTTTGATATGAAATTAGTTTTTGCTAGCTACCTAGTAGAGCCTATGTTCTGGTCCAGTTTTGATTCCTGGTTTCCTTGGATAGTAGTGAGTGCTATGGGTCTTTTTTTTCAGCTCCACGTTGTTCTCATCTTGCTATGCAGTGATTTGTCACTTCTGTATTTTCTTGGTCTTTATACCTATAAAATGCCAGTTTTGTATGAATAATTGCAGGTTGTTAGTGCTTCTTTGAAGAAGGGAGAATTTTACAAATTTTTGACAAAGAGTGATAGAGGTATAATTTAAAGCAGGTTTTTACCCACCTTAAGTACATAATCATGTCTCTTATCATTGACTACTCTACTTAACACTAGTAAACGTTCTTATTCTTTTTACTTCTGTACCCCAAATGCAGCAGTTCAGAGAATCTTTTTTAATTATTTGATTGCCTTTTGGTGGAATACATTATATCAGGGATACATCTTGAAATTGGATGCCATTTTTAGGTGTGGCCTATTTGTACTGTGTAGTAAAAGTAAAGGTGGGAGTAACCAAACTATTCCAATATCATAAAATGTTTCTTGAGCACTTAGAACAGGGAATATGGAGGTTATAATCTAGTGGGATATTATGTGTGTGCATACACCTACATATATATGTAGGTATCTTACCTAATAATAGACAAACATGTAAATTGACCGTACCTCCATTATGCCACCAGCCAAACAGGAGTGACATGCAAATTAACCCAACAAAGATGGAAGTTAATTTGCATACACAGGCGCCGAGTGATGGGGCGGGACACAGGCATTCTGTCCCACCCCCGGTCTCTCAGGGCCTCTGGGCAGCGTGGGAAGGCAGGGCCTGAGCAGAAAGAGGCGGCTCTAGGGCCTGAGCGGAAAGGGGCTGGGCCAGAGTGGCAAGGCGGTGCCGGCAGCAAGGGAAAGGAAAGCCCATTCTAGCATGAATCTTTGTGCATCAGGCTTCTAGTCCTAATATATAAAAACCCTGGGTCGTAACCACCAGTAACGATCGGAGGCTGAACAACCGGAAGTCAGTGATAGCCCCATCCCCAAGTAAGTGGTAAGGGGCAATCAGGCTGGCGGGCAGAGCGGTTAGGGGTGATCAGGTAGACAGACCAGTGGTTAGGGGGGTGATCAGGTAGGCAGATGGCCCCTCACCGGGCTGGCCCCGCCCCCAAGCAAGCAGTTAGGGGCAATCAGGCAGGCAGACAGTGATTAGTGTGATCAGGTAGGCAGACCAGCGGTAAGGGGTTGCGAATGTGATCCCCTATGTCCTGCGTGGTTCAGGGTTCAGGTTCAGGGTTTGGATTTTGGAGGAGGCCGCACACAAATGAAAGAGACTAGACAAGAAAATAATAATTTGGAAATATTGGGATCCAGGTGGGAGCCCAGCTCAAGAGGAAGGACTCCGCTTTGCTCTGGCCTTGCGATCCCTTTTATTCAGGTTTGGGATCCACCCATAGCCCTTAGGCAGGCAATTTCCAGTAACAGCTCAATGATAGCCCATCAGCAAGGATTTACATAAGACTAAAAGGTGGAAGTTGCTTCAGCTCCCTTTGTCTTGACTAAACTGTGAGTGCATGGCTCTGACCCTGGCCAGAGCCTCAAGGTTGACCAGCTTTCCAGACTCCTTGTCCACCTCTTTCTGCTAGTGAAGGCAATGGGCAGCTTCCAACAAGGGGTGATCGGGTAGGTAGGCGAGCGGTTAGGGGCGATCAGATAGGCAGATGGTTAGGGGTGATCAGATAGGCAGACGGCCCCTTGCAGGGCTGGCCCTGCCCCCCAGCAAAGAAAGAGGGAGGCCCAGGCCAGCTAAGCCATTGCACCCCAGCCTGTCACCTGCAGAGGGAGGCCACCGGTGGCAGGGAAGGGGGGGCAGTGCTGCATAGATGGCAAGCAGTGGCAGTGGCAGTGGTGGGGCCAGCTGCCTGCAGCCTGGGGAAGGAAAACCCTGATAGGCCCTGATCTCAGGCCAGGCCTAGGGACCCTACCCGAGGGGTCCCGGATTGTGAGAGGGTGCAGGCCGGGCTGAGGGGACAACCCTCTCAAGTGCAAGAATTTTCATGCACCGGGCCTCTAAAATAAATAAATTATATATATATATATATATATAATGCCTAAGTCTAAATACATATATATAAAAATATATATATATTTATAATGCCTAAGTCTAAATACATATATATAAAAATATATATATATATATAATGCCTAAGTCTAAATACATATATATAAAAAATATATATATATTTTTATATATATTTTTATATATTTTTTAATATATATGTATTTAGACTTAGGCATGTCTGTGTGGCTGAAATAATGTTGAATTTACTTGTAGCCTAAGGTAATATGGAATTAAAACAAAAATCTTTAAAATAGCGATGGAAAAAAATTAAATGGGCAATCAAGAAGGCTCTACTACCTACTGTGAATGGGCTTTGGGTAAATTTCTCAATCTCTCTCAATTATAAAATAAGGAGGCAAGATAATACCTGAGGTTCTTTCCAAGTTCTTAACCTATGAGAATGTATTTTGAATCCTTTACAAAATTTAATGCATATTAAATTGTGTATATGGCTATCTTCAAATAATAGATGTTTCTTTAAAAGCTCTGAATTTAGCCTTTTAAAAAATTGAGTCATTTCTGTGTCTTTAAACATCAAGGAAGTTTTATTTTCATTTTAATCTTTGAGAGGTTGTAGAACCTTAATTTCTAAAGTTAAAATTATGAAACCTTATGAAAACCAGGGTCTATAAATATGGCCCATACCTGCTTTTGTAAATAAAGTTTTATTTGAACACAGCACACTCATTTACATACTGTGTATGGCTGCTTCCTACTATCACAACAGAGTTGAGCAGTTGTGGCAGAGACCATCTGGCCTGTAACAACAGAGTTTAGTAGTTGTGACAGAGACCATGTGGCCTGAAAAGTGTAAAATATTTAAAATGTGGCCCTTAAGCCCTAACCGGTTTGGCTCGGTGGATAGAACGTCGGCCTGCGGACTGAAGGGTCCCAGGTTCGATTCTGGTCAAGGGCACATCCCCAGTCTGGGGTGTGCAGGAGGCAGCTGATTGATGTTTCTAACTCTCTATCCCTCTCCCTTCCTCTCTTTAAAAAAAAAATCAATAAAATATTTTAAAAATGAATGAATGAATGAATGAATGAATGAAAGAAATGTGGCCCTTAAATAGACTTAGGAAATAGAGTGCTGCCAAAATATAAAGAACAATCTTTCTGTATAAATCTCCAATTTATCCTTTAATAGTTTGGTTTTTCTTTCTCTTAAAAAATAGCATCACCAATACTGTCTTTCCTTTTTGCAGTTATTACAACTTATATCTTTTATTATAGCATCTTGAATTTTTTTTTATTATACTCTTACCATTAAGTAGAATAATTTATCCTTTGATTTCACAGGAAGATGAAAAATTTCTGACAGATTTATTTGCACAACTAACAGATGAAGCAACAGATGAGGAAAAAAGACAGGAATTGGTAAGAACTTTGATATTATGAAGAACATGAAACTAAAACAACTGATCTTTTTTATTCACTGATCCTTTTTCCTAATTTCAGGTTAACTTTTTAAAAGAATTTTGTGCGTTTTCCCAAACGCTACAACCTCAAAACAGAGATGCTTTTTTCAAGACTTTGTCAAACATGGGCATATTACCAGCTTTAGAAGTCATCCTTGTAAGTCTGTTTCTCCTTATATTTAATTACTATTATGTGTTTAATCCACAGAGATAATATATATGTAACATGCAAGTATTTGATTATAGCTAATATTTAATATTAGCTGTGTATTACACAGTATCCTATATAATAAAAGCGTAATATGCAAATTGTCCCCTCGGGTGGTGGTTTGACTGCTTGCTATGATGTGCGCTAACCACCAGGGGACGGCATGGAACATGGCGGGCGTTAGCAACTTGGCTCTGGCAGCAGGCATTCAGGTGCTAGGTGCCCATGAGGAGCCCACCCCGCACCCATGTGGCCTCTTCTGGGTGAGCCGAGCCGTAGCCGCCGGGACCACAGGGGCTGGTCGGGCTCCCCATGGGTTTGCGCAGGAGCCGGTCTTCAAGGCCAGATGGCTTCCATGTGGCGCCGATGGGCGGCCCAGAGGCCCACACTGCACCCTTGCCCGTGGTATCCAGCCGTGCTCATCGCATCTCCATGTGGGGACTCGGGCGCTGTGACTCAGGCGGGTAGGGGGGCGCATGGGGGCCCAGGTGCTGCCCAGGGCCCAGAGGTCAGCTGGGACCTCCCTTTCACGCCAGATGCTCGCTCTTTGATTGCCGGTCAGGCCTAGGGACCATGGGCCTCTAGTTAAAAAGCAGTAAAATTCTAGTATTAGAGTTCTTACATAGTACTGAAAGAATCCTCAGGTATTTTCCATCCTATATAATATAACCCTAATATGCAAATTGACAGAATGGCAGAACGACCTTTGTGAGGTGCACTGCCCACCAGGGGGCAGACACTCAATGCAGGAGCTGCCCCCTGGTGGTCAGTGCGCTCCCATGGGGCGCACGCTCAGCCAGAAGCCGGACTCATGGCTGGCAAGTGCAGTGGCAGTGACGGGAGCCTCTCCCACCTCGGCCGCAATGCTAAGGACACCGTAAGGACCCCTCGTTGGACGTTCCCCGAGGGTTCCCAGGCTGAGGGAGCCCCCCCTTCCCTCCCCTCTCCTCACCAGTGCCCAAATGTGTGCATTGGGCCTCTAGTATCTTCTATAATAATAAAAGGATAATATGCTAATTAGACTGGATGTCTTCCGGACGTCATTCAGATGTCCTTCCTGACAAAGCCAGGGCAGTAGGGAAGCCAGCCCGGGTCCTGGGTGCCTGCAAGCAGCCTGAGGGAAGCCAGCCCAGGTCCCGGGTGCCCGTGGGTGGCCTGAGGGAAACCCGCCTGAGTCCTGGGTGCCCACAGGTGGCCCGATGGAAGCCAGCCTGGGTCCTGGGTGCCAGAGGGAAGCCGGTGCCAGCAGCTGGGGGAAGGAAGGCCTACTCTTGCACGAATTTTCGTGCATCGGGCCTCTAGGTTTTAATAATAATGTGTTAACTTTGCAGCCTATTAGATGACATGTTAAAGTAGAAAAGTAAACAGGAATGAAAGTATAACTTTGTTCATGAAAAAGGGTTTTTATATGCAGCATAATTTCCTTTACCTTTTTTTTATTGCAGTGTTTTCTTATAATTTGTTAGGTTTTGAATTTATGTAGCCATAAGTTCCATATTTTTATAATATTGGAGAAATAAGTTCTTTTTATCTGCAGGGCATGGATGATACACAGGTGCGAAGTGCTGCTACTGATATATTCTCATACTTGGTTGAATATAATCCATCCATGGTACGAGAGTTTGTCATGCAGGAGGCACAACAGAATGATGATGTAAGTAAGAAGTTAACAGAGCAAAAAATAACCAACAAGGTAAATATTATTTGCACTAACAGTAACTGTATTTATTTAAGATTTAAATAGTTAATGTTTGGGAAAAGTGTAGCCATAATATCAAATGGCTTATTCTTCCCCTAAATTGGCTACTCTCTCAGTTTTAAAGTGTGTCTTACAGCAGTTATTTAATGCTCAACTTAAATTTCTTTTTAAATTTTTTAGATTATTCTGAAGTTAACTTTCTGTAATGTTTAAGTCATTTAATCAATAAATTGTTATTCTGTATGTGGAATTAATAACTGTCCTAGGAAAACATTGACTTTGCTAGGGATTGAGTCTCAAAATCATCAGGAATGAAGAAATGAAGCACAGTCCCTTGGAAAGTATTTAGGGTGCCTTACCTAACCATAGGGAACAAGCTGTTGTCTTGTTCATACACATAAATATTTTAAGTAAGTGAGAGAATATATCCTGGTAATGGGAAGGGCACTCCCAGAGTAAATGGTGTGTGGCATATGTGACAGCCCTAAATGTGTGTGCTCTGTTCTGTTTTCAGATAAAGCAATGATTCTGATTCCCCCCACCTCCACCCTTCTTCCCCCATAAAATCTTGAAAGTAATTTTTTACTTAATAAACTAAGATGTTCTGCCTTCAACTTCTTAAGGAGTGCGGTTGGAATTGTGTGGATCTTTTATCATAGCTTTACAAAATGAGAAAATAAACTTTTACTTTTAAAAAGATCCTAATTAATGTGTTGTCAAAATGAAGTAGACTGTCTAATAACGTCTATATTTAGGGGTTGTTTTTTAATTGTAATGTCAGGGTAGGTACAGAAAAGTACAAGTTTGAACTGTTGAATATTACCATTTTCTTTTATAAAATAGACCTATCTTGAAAGCCAAAATATCTATATTAAAATAAAGGCTATTTTTATTGGTCCTTTAACCCACTAGTTGAAGATACATTACTGTAGTTTATTCACATGCATTAGGTCTCTTGATTCCTAGTCTTAATCATCATTTCCATATACTGTCTGCATTTTCTTTTTTGTCTATCCTACCATTGCATATATAGGCAAGAGCAGGGATTTTCTCATTGAATCCTTAATTTTTATTTACTCCTTGTGCCAGGAACACCAGTCGTAGTGACATTTGGAATCTATAGAATACATTTATTTTCCTCTAAATATTATAATCTTGTTTCCCCAATTTCAGACATTCAGCTACCACTAACTTTTTTCTTAAAATGGAAACTTTATATCGTTTCCATAAATGGAGTATAGATATAGATATCATTTGCCATGAATAGAAGGAATCCCATAAAAATGCATTGAAAATAGAACAATGTTATAAATTTTAGCTAAATATTCTTACTGTTAAAGCTATAACCTAAGGCCCATTCGCCTTCATCGGGAAAGATATTTTGTTATGAAGAGGTGTAAAGATGATTAGCACCAAATTGAAACTTTGTTTTTGCTTTAATCAGAGGAATTTACAGATACTAGAAAAAGAAAGAAACTTTTAATTTTGGTAGTATTTATGTAATGTGCCTGTGCCACATTTTAGGGAAACACTGCCATATACCTATTAAGTTAGTCAATCATTTCATTTTGATTGAGGTTAACAAGATTGCTAGAGCTAGCTATAATGCTGTAGTATGTCATAGTATTTGCTTTTTCCATTCCCCCATAATAAATGATCCTTATTGTATTTTTCTCACCAGGATATCTTGCTCATCAACCTCATTATAGAACATATGATTTGTGATACAGACCCTGAACTTGGAGGAGCAGTCCAACTTATGGGCCTGCTTCGAACTTTAGTTGACCCAGAGAACATGTTAGCTACTTCCAATGTAAGCCACGCTGTTTTTCTGTTTATCATGCTAGTATATTTTTTATTGCTGATAGTAACCAATGCAGTTAAAGTTCATGGAAGTGTTTTTGGTTCCTTAGAAAACAGAAAAGACTGAATTTCTGGGTTTCTTCTACAAACACTGTATGCATGTCCTCACTGCTCCTTTACTGGCAAATACAACAGAAGACAAACCTAGCAAAGGTAAGATAATGCAGATTGCTAGTTCTTTGTTCTTGAATTCTGAAACTCATGGTGTTAACATAGAGGTCTAATGTATTTTCAAAAGAGGTGTTCAAAGTAAATTTCTTTAAAGTGTTACAATCACAGATAACAGGTCAAAGAAAAGAATAGAATTGCTTTTGGATTTTTAAATTTTATTTTAATGGGGGAGGGGGGCGCGGAGGGATTTATTGTTCCATTTATTTATGCCCTCATTGGTTGATTTTTGTCCCCGATCGAATCTGCAACCTTGATGTATTGTGACGATGCTCTAACCCAGTGGTCGGCAAACTCATTAGTCAACAGAGTGGCAAACTGCGGCTCGCGAGCTGCAGTTTGCCGACCACTGCTCTAACCAACTCTAGCTATCTGGCCAGGGTGCCTTCAGAATTTTAAAACAATTTTTTGTTAAAGCAGTATTTGTTTTTAGTTTGCATTTACATAGGTGAAATAAATAGAGGTAGCTATGAGAAAATTCATTTTAAGTTATTTACACTCCAGATGTGTAGTAGAACGAAGCTTGTACTTAATATTAAGCTATTTATATTTGCATTAAGGATGAATCCTCCTATATAATAAAAGGCTAATATGCAAATCGACCGGACAGCGGAACAACTGGTCGCTATCACGCGCAGTGACCACCAGGGGGCAGACGCTCAACGCAGGAGCTGCCCCCTGGTGGTCAGTGCGCTCCTATAGGCGGAGCGCCGCTCTGCTAGAAGCCAGGCTCAAGGCTGGTGAGCGCAGCAGCAGTGGCAGGAGCCTCTCCCACCTCCGAGGCAGCACTAGGGATGTCCAACTGACGGCTCCCCAGCGGGCCTAAGCCTTCAGTCGGACATCCCCCAAGGGCTCCCGGACTATGAGAGGGTGCAGGCCAGGCTGAGGGAGTCTTCCTCCTCCCCTGAGTGCACGAATTTCGTGCACTGGGCCTCTAGTCAAAACATGATTATTATTACTTCTGCATTTTATTCCTTTAGCTTTTAGCTTGTCTGTTTAATTTAGAAAGAAATTGTAGGTTCTTCATTGGGAAATTTCTTATTGAAGCTTTCAGAATAATTGTATTATTTTGTCATATGAATTATCAGTATAGAATATTTTAACTTACAGCACCATTTAGAAAATAAATGTCAAATTTACTTTTTTTTAATGACTTTGGAATCAAGTCTTGGAAACAAGATACACTCATTTCTCCTACCTACTTTATTCCTATTAAGTAAAGTTTGAGGCTTTTTTCCAGACCCACATGTTTAATTCATCAAGCATTTAAAGGCATGTGCTCTGTAATCTTTAGGGCAGGCATCCTCAAACTACGGCCCGCAGGCCACATGCGGCCAGCCGAGGACATTTATCCGGCCCGCCGGGGACATTTATCTGGCCCGCTGGGTGCCGCTGCCTGTCCTGCTTAGCAGCCGACTCGTCTCGGGCCCGCAGTGCACATAGGAATTTGTTCATAGTTGTTTTTTTAAACTATAGTCCAGCCCTCCAATGGTCTGAGGGACAGTGAACTGGCCCCCTGTTTAAAACGTTTGAGGACCCCTGCTTTAGGGGCTTAATTGGGGAATTGAAAAAAATTAGTAAAATACTTTCAGAGGCTTACTGCTTGGTGAGGAAGATAAGCCAATCATTGTAATTCAGTATGGATTCATTATGTATAATAAAGGAGGCACAGAACACGTTTGATTCATAGAAGCAGAGAGAGTAATTCCACCAAAGACTAGATGTGTCTGGCAGGACCTCCTATGCTATGCTGAGGGATGTGTTAAGCCGTGGTAGAGCATAAGTAAGAAAAAATGTAAAGCATCATTCTTAGCACATGGTAGGCATTCAATGAATTTTAGTTTCTTTTTCCTTAACTTTAAAATATTTGGGTTAATGGAAGGAATTTTACTTGATTGGAATTTAGGTTCTTATATTTGGGGGAGAAAAAGAAAATTAGCCATTAAATATAAATTGTATTTTGTTTATTTTAGATGATTTTCAGACTGCCCAGTTGTTGGCACTTGTATTGGAATTGTTAACGTTTTGTGTGGAGCACCATACCTATCACATAAAGAACTACATTATTAATAAGGACATCCTCCGGAGAGTGCTAGTGCTTATGGCCTCAAAGCATGCTTTCTTGGCATTATGTAAGTGTTGCTTCTGGTAGAATTACTTATCTGTATGTTATCATGTTGCTGGTATTTTTAGGTCTCATTGCCTAAGAAGAAATATGCACTGATTTCTGGTCAGGAGAGCTAATACTAAGTTACACTGATTATGTATTTGTGCCACATTCTGAGCAGCTGATTGTACTGACTTTCTTCTTTATCGTTACTATCCAGCAAAGGGTTAAAGTGTATCTGTAAAGTATATTTCCATAGAGTGTTATAGTCCATCATTGAGATGGCACCTGAGATCATTTTACCTCAGTTACCATTCTTTAAACTTAGCATTGCATTACTAATTACAAATTAGGCATTCTTCTTGTTATACTAGTCTCAAAATCATGAAGAAACATTTTCATAATTTGGAAAATTTATACCTAATAGAACTGAGTTCACAAAGCACATTCTTAAGTTACAGAAGGCCTAGCACAGATGTATACAGATGGTCCATTTTATAATTCCACAAATAATTTTTCTCCAGCTTTATTGCAATGTATTTGACATATAACATTGTGTTACCTCAGGTACTTTAGAGCAGGGTGGCAATTTTGGCGAAATCTGACCTGTGGTCTATTTTTGTACAACTGGCAAACTGAAAAATGGTTTTTATGTTTTTAAAGGGTTGTTAAAAAAAGATGAGAGACCATATGACCACACGTGGCTCACAAAGCCTAGAATATGTACTGTGTACACCTTTATGGAATGGTTTGTCAACTCCTTTAGAGCAACAGATAGTCTTTTAACAAGGTTGTTTATGGTTACACAGTTCTCTAAAATTGACTTCCACTGTGTTCTTAAAGACCCTACTTTATTGAAGTAAAAAACATGTTTTCTGTATTGGAAATAGGTTAATCCATTCTTGATCATATAGCTGCCAGTCTTCTTTGGTAGACCAGATTTAGGGGTACCCTAGTGACTCATTAAGAGACATCTGCTGGTAACTAACATGCTTTTTGGTGTTTATAGGTAAGTTTGGTTGTTTTGTTGTTATTGTTTAAAGGCATCATAGTCATACACATATACCCATTTTTGCTTTTTTTTTTTTACATCATTTAAAATCTTTTTCCTTGATTTTTAAAAACTTCCTTCAATTATAAAAACATATAAAGAATGCTTCTGGTGTTGATTTGTTTTATCAACATTTTATCTTTTATCTATTAGAAATAGGTTTCCTTCTAAAAAATTCATTAAACTTTCTATCAGGATAACAGTTGTTACACTTGACAGTTTTTCAGGCCTGTATACACATTGCAGTATGTACTGAGAATACATCTGGACAAAGTGTATTTTTCAGTTTTCAGATATTTAGTACAACTACTTTCTGTTAATTATCCAGAACCTTTGATATTACCTTAGTGATCGTTTTTTCCAGCCAGAAGTAATAGTATTGGTGGCATTAACCTAGACTGCTAAGGGCAGCAAAAAAATAAATTCATTATTTTGGTTCTGTCCTGCTTTTGCATATGTTTATGAGCTTATTAGCACATGTGAAATAAGGGCTTTTAAATTATGTGCATTTTCCTTATCACAGCAAAAGTGAGCCCCAAGGCCCAAGTTGAGAGGGAGTTTATAGTGAATGCTTCTTTGAATTATGTCCACCATAGAAGGTTTTGTTTGAATGTGGGGAGTTTGTGAGCAGGTGGGAGGGAATGGAACAACTGAATAAATAATAAGTTAATCAGTTTATTTCAATAAATTTAATAAATACTACCATTATTTCATTGATTCTAAGGCAGCGGTCGCCATCTTTCGGACCACACGGACCACCAGTGGTCCACAGACCACCGGTTGGCGACCGCTGTTCTAAGGTATATATTTGTATGCATTTATCATTTCTCAAGTTAAGGTAAGTCTTAACAGTTAATAGCATGATCTGTAGCTCTGTTTGTTCATTTTGTTTTCTTAGTAGTAGAAAAGAAAGAGTTTTGCAATCAATGGCATCTTCGATTTGAAGAAGTATGATATATACCTGGAACTAGGAAAATGAAGATGATTATGACCTGTACTCGGTTTATTAGGAGGAGATGGTCTATAAAAATCAAAACATCATCATAAGCACTATATTGTGATGTGTTTAGTGGAAATGGTTTATTCTACATGAATAAGGCAGATCAGGGAAATTTTGACAAGAGTTCAATTGAGTTTCTATTAGTCATGGGGGGAGAATGACATTCTTGTTTGAACATGCTGTTAAGATGTGCAAATGTGGCAAAGTGTGGTGTGTGAGTGTTTTGGGGTAGGTGGAACACAAATCCCATAGGACAGTTGCAGGAAAGGTCTCTTCAGTTCTCCATCTCATTTGGCTTGCAGTATTGCAAAGAAAATGTCTCATAATTTAGTGAGAACTATGAAGAGAATCATTATAATTAATGAAAGTTTATCTTTTAGGAAATGTAAGCATGCCAGATAAATCTTAGTTATGTTTTATTATTAATATTTTCCAAATGAAGTTATCATTAAACCTAACCCTCAAATTATTCTCAGTGTGGCTGTCTTCCCAGTACTGAGAATATAAGTAGCTTCTGAAAGAAGATGCAAGTCAGTAGGAATGAGCTCTTTAGGACTGGCTTTGCAGTATACAGGAGTTTTTATCAAGGATTTCTAAAAGAGCTAAATAAAATTTGAGATGATTTAAGGTATTGGTCTTCTGAGAAAGGAGTACATTAAAATGCTAGGCATAGTTTTGTAAGGGATGGTTTTGTAAGTAAATTTAGATGCATACTTGTAAGGACAAAATATAAATGAATGGTTAAGTGTAAACAATTTGGGGGACTTTTCATTTTTTATATCTGCTGCTGCTTAATTAGTATACTTTTATCATATTTAAAGACAACTAATCAAGTCTGTAGCTGAGAACAGCAATACTTTCAAATATAGGTTAGAGATATGTATACACACACTCTAGTAATAGCTGTCTTATTTCTTGGCCTTTTCAGGATTCTTGGATCTTACATTGTAGCTTTCTAGCTCATACTTTTATGTTGTCTGTATTTTTGTTGAAAATATGGAAATATGTAAGAGTAATGAGATAATTTTGTTGGAGGTGCTTTTATTCAGCTATCATTTAATTATACAGGAGGCATAAAGTCTCAAACTTATTACATGAAATCTCATGTTGTATAAGGTAAAGATGGATTACTTGTTTTAGAGATGATTGAAACTAAGCACAAAAGATTCCTGGCCTGTTAATAATGAAGGCTAGAGGTGAGAGTGGAAGTAGAGTGCACTTTACATTGAAAATCCTATGGTTATGTCAATTTGACATATCCCAAAAGCTTTCCCTAAAACCCCGTTGAGCAACTTGACTTCTCAGAACTCACTGGTAAATTTTTGAAAGCAATTTTTTATTTAACAGCAAAAAATAGTGATTGGATATTTTCGATGCAGGTTTCTTTTTGGGGAAAGGTTTGCATGTAAACAACACAGGTTTTGATAAAAATAAATGAGGGCAAATGGAAATGAGGAGCAAAACAAAAAGACCATTAGAACTACCTTCTATCTATATCAGCAGTTTCTGAGCAGAACTGCTCTTTAAGAAATGGTGGTGCTATCTGCAGACCCTTAGTCTTAGTGAATTCTAGGAAGGGAGCTGCTTTTCACTTACCTAGGAACTGCATGCAGACCACAGGGTTCAGCTAGTGTGTGTTATGGTAGGACACAAGTCTCCACAAGGCCTGCAAAGTTGGAGTACCAATTCTTAGTAGCTCTTGCCTCAATTACTAAAAGCTTAAAATTTGGCCTTAGTAGCATAAGCTCTAAAGTATTGATTTTTATTGTCACAAATGGAACTGCCTCACTAAGTTCATTTGTCTAGTAATATTAAAAGAAAAACCAAACTCTAAAACCATTGTTTTGGGAAAATAAACCCTTGTTCTGGTTTGACTTAAAACACAGAAGGATGCCTCTTATTGTATAAAATGTCTTATTTCACCATGCTTATGTATTTGAAAATATTCATTAGTTTAAAAAATAAAATGCAATTGCTATTATATAAACTTCTTTGAAATTCCCTGCCCAGAGTGTCTCTTTAGAAAGAAACACTCTTAAAGTTGGATTGTTAAGGCAGTTTATAATCAACTGTACCTGATTGGGCATTCACTTGTGCACCTCTTTTCTGCCAACGAAAGAAAAATTGAGCTGCTTTACTCCTCTGCCTTCCCACCCAGAAACCGTGTCAGCATGGTTGCCTGGCTACCTGCTCATGAAGGACTTGATTAATAACAAATTGGCAATTTAACGAGCCACTTCCATGATCTCCAAAGAAACCAAAATACAAACACAATATTTAATCTTGCCAACCGAAGACGATGTGACTGCATGAAGTGAGTATGCTTTTTTGAACTGTTTACAATAACTGGGGCATTAACTTACTGATAATTCCATTTAGGTAAAGAGGGCTTTGTTGAAGTCTAGCTGTCTGCGTATATTTGGATCTTGACGAATGGTGACTTAACTCCCCATACCTCAAGATGTAAATATACCTTTTAATCTGTAAGTTAAAGCCTAATTAATTGTAAAAAAGGAAAACTATGAAAAAAATTTAAAAAGCATACTCGCTGCAATAAGCATAGAGGACCACATTTTAAAAACAACATCCTCAATTCTAAAATATAGGAAGGCAAATTTTGGGTCATGCAGATTTTTGTGGTTTTATAGCATTTCTATAAGCACACCCACAAATAAACCAATGCAACCATGTATTCTGATGCAAAATAATAAAGTGTCCAAAAATAATGGTCAAATTATACCAGTGGATTGCCCTAATAAAACAATGGTTTTTCTGTTGTTTTGATGGTATATATAAAAGGATATATTTAGATTCTCATCTTAAGTAGTATGATAGGTTAATTCATTCATTAGCCCTATCTTAGCTCCTGTGTCAGCTGTAAAGTACATTTTAGTCATTAGTAACTTCCAGAATTTTTCTGGCTCTCTAAGACTTGTGTTCTATGATGACACACACTACTCTTAGAATACCTTTTTCTGATAACCCTTTTTATCTTTAGGTTCTGGAAGCAGTAACATCACTGCACGAAGAATTTTATTTATTAGACAGTTTTTTGGTTTTTTTTGTAAGTCTAAAATATGGAAGTGTGGTATATAATTTGAATAATGCCTCTTCATTTCAGGTGCTCTTCGTTTTAAGAGAAAGATTATTGGATTAAAAGATGAGTTTTACAACCGCTACATAATGAAAAGTTTTTTGTTTGAACCAGTAGTCAAAGCATTTCTCAACAATGGATCCCGCTACAATCTGATGAACTCTGCCATAATAGAGATGTTTGAATTTATTAGAGTGGTAGGTTCTGTACTTTTTTAGTTAGGGTTTGGTTTTAATTATTGAGGAACTTTAATCTGCATTATTGGTACTTTGGCTTGAGATTATTTCATTTGAAGGTAATTTTTTAAAAGAAAATGTGTGTTACCAAAAGCTTGTGAGAGAGATTCAATTCAAACTAATAAAAACCAAAATAATCTCTCTCCGCAGCTATGATTCCTTTTTGTAGGAAAGTTTGAAAACTGCTTTAATACTGTCACGGTAATCATTTTTAAGAGAGTAACATTACAGTGGATTATTATTTGGATGTGTTTTTGTTTAACTTTCTTGACTTTCTCCTACATATATCTTTTATTTTTTTTCTAAACTTTTGTCTATTTTTTAATATGTTTTTATTGATTTTAGAGCGAGAGAGGAATGGAAAGGGAGAGAGAGAAATATCGATTGGCTGCCTCCTGCTTGGCCCCTACTGGGGACCAAGGCCGCAACCTGGGCATGTGCCCTGACCAGGAATTGAACTGGCAACCTTTTGGTGCATGGGACGACACTCAGTCAACTGAGCCACACTGGCCAGGGCTCTCCCATATATTTCTAAAGAGCAATTTCATAACAAACTCTTGATTCTTTAATAATATATTAGGTTAGTGCTTCTCAAATATTGGTGTGTGTTAGAGTTATCTGTGGCATGCTTTTTAAAAAATTATGGTAAAGTGTATATATATATATAATATAAAATTTGCCATTTTAACCATTTCTAAGTATATAATTCAATGGCATTAAGTGTGTTCACATTGTTGTGCAACCATTACCACCATCCACCTCCAGCATTTTAGTATGATTTAAAATACGCCCAGATCCTACCCCAGATATACTGAGTAGGAATCATCTAGGAATGGTACCTGGGCTAAATTTACTTTGGAAAGACCCACAGATAATGCTGAGGTACACCAAAAATTGGGAACTACTGAAATACCCAATATGGTGTGCCCATTTTCATTGTTTGATGATCTCTAAAATAGTATAATAATTTTATGAAGTTAAACTATTTTGAGTGGGTTTGTCAGTTCACGACAAGGAAGTCATGTCTTCCTAAAATAGCATTTCATCTCATTTTTTATTTTTTTATAGGAAGATATAAAATCATTGACTGCTCATGTCATTGAAAATTACTGGAAAGCACTGGAAGATGTAGATTATGTACAGACATTTAAAGGATTAAAATTGAGATTTGAACAACAAAGAGAAAGGCAAGATAATCCCAAACTTGACAGGTAAGTCACCTCGTATTTGAACCCTTTCATTCAGTGACAAGTGGTAGGGCAGAGGCTCTTATTTTGCTTGTGTTTTGCTCTTTGGTTTGGCAGGGGAGGAGGAAACAGCAGCTAGTGACCAGAAGTGGTAGTGTTCTAGATAATGGTCAGTGTAAGTGTTTTCCTGAAGGGGTAGGTGGATTTGATCTGTGGGCTCTTCCTCAAGCATATATCAAGCTAGAAAATGAAAAAGAAAAGCCTCACTTATGTAGCATTGAGGCTTCTGTGTCCAGACAATCAAAATATTATCTTACTTGCTTTGAATTACTTTAAAGTTACAAATTATTTTAAGAAATCTTGTACATTTTCCTAAATACCTGAATTCACATACTTATACTGTATTTTAAAATTCATAAATTATGACTTAATTCCTAATGTTACGTTTAATAACTGATCTGTAGTAGTATAATTTTGATAATAGGAAGTTTGATTCCACTAGTTAATACTAGATATGGCAGTGTATTTTTAAATTACACGTTGGGTGAAATCTGTTTTTGTCTTTATTGTATAAATCTGTTTTATCCCATTTATCTATTAAGGCTATATCTAATTCAGACATTACTTGAATATCTAGTGAAGTCTTTCTGAGTCTGTTTACTCTATCTTCTCTTTACTCATAGTATGCGATCCATTTTGAGGAATCATAGATACCGAAGAGATGCCAGAACACTTGAAGATGAAGAGGAGATGTGGTTCAACACAGATGAAGATGACATGGAAGATGGAGAAGCTGTAGTGTCTCCATCTGACAAAGCTAAAAATGATGATGATATTATGGATCCAATAAGTAAATTCATGGAAAGGAAGAAATGTATGTTGAAAAGATGAACAAGGAGAAATGAAGTCTTTCTCACCCTAAGTTTATTCTTATTTTGTGACACTATGATTAGTATTTGATTTGTATGTATGGAAACGTAGATTTTAAAGATGTTGCTTGTAAGAGTGAATTAATCTGTTGTGAAAGCATAAACTAAATTTTCTTAATTTTACTTCAGTAAGGAGAAAATATTTCAGAAAGGGTAGAACCACTGAATATGATACTGAAGGTTTCATTCCTTGTCAGTAATAAAAATTCAGTGGTAATGGTGTTTAGTATTTTGCTAAATAAGTTTTGTTCAGAGATTGATCTTCAGTGTTTCTCCCTAGCAGAGGAGTAAACTGTTTTAGTGTCTCCTCATTTGGGGGATTTTTAAAGATGAGTATGTTTGACAACTACTGACAACATTCTTATTTTTAGTAAAAGAAAGTGAGGAAAAGGAGGTACTTCTGAAAACAAATCTTTCCGGCCGGCAGAGCCCGAGTTTCAAGCTTTCCCTCTCTAGTGGGACAAAGTCTAACCTCACCAGCCAGTCACCTGCAACAAACCTGCCTGGATCCCCAGGGTCGCCTGGATCCCCAGGATCTCCAGGATCTCCTGGATCTGTCCCTAAAAATACGTCTCAGACGGCAGCTATTACTACCAAGGTACACTTTTGACTCCCAGGCCTATCTACTTTAAGCTTCCTCAACAATAATTTTTGTGACAATTGCTTGCTTTTGGAACTGATTTAAATTTGTGAACTAGAGAATCATTCTCCTATCATCACTTGAACTTACCTAAAGTTGAGAATTTTCTGAACGTTTTTTGTGACCAATACAGGAGTCTGAATATATTCTAATTTTGGTTATTTGCATTTTAGAACCTCAGGTTCAGATTTGTATGTGTCAAAACATTTACAGGAATTTAAAAGTTTTAAGTTAATTTTTTTATTTTAAAATTTTAAATACTTTTATTGATTTCAGAGACGAATGGAGAGGGAGGGAGAGAGAGATAGAAACAATGATTAGAGAGAGTCATTAATCAGCTGCCTCCTGCACACCCCACACTGGGGATTGAGCCTGCAACCCAGGCCTGTGCTCTGACCGGGAATCGAACCCTGAACTCCTCTTGGTTCATAGGTCGATGCTCAACCACTGAGCCACGCCGGTTGGGCTTAAGTTATTTTTTTTTTTACCAACTTTCCCAATTAATACCAAGATAAAGACTTTGTGGGGAAAAGATAATCTAAATATCTAGACACTCCTAACTTTATTTTGTCAAGCAAGGTTTATAAAAAGGAGTAAACCATCTATTATTAGTAACATTTCATTTTAAAAAAAAGGATCAAAATTTTAACACCAAAAATGTAGGAAAGACATTCTCACAATGAATATCAATTCTTTTGGCTGCTTTATGCTGCTCTAGATTAGCATAACAGACTGGCATTTGGGATTCATTGATCTAAATCAGAAATATAATGCCCATCAACACATGATCATCCCCCTGATGTGAGCAGGAGACCCCTCTAAGGGCTAAAAGTGAATGTGAGAAATGCTGAGATGAAGGGATAGGCTCCAGGCAAGAACTGTTTGAATCTCACCACACATCCTCCATCTAAATAAAGTGAGCTACAGTTGTTTCTGGTGCACAGGTCTCTGTGAAGTCCAGATGAAATGATGGGGAGGAGTCAGAGCAGAATTACTTTCCTAATGTTTGATAGTCTGTGAACATCATTTCTAGTGGTCTGTTTAATCTTTTGTAGATTATTTTGACATACTATATAAATGTTGCTTAAAAAATGTTTATGCATTGTTAACCTTAACATTTTAAATTTAGTCATTAATGTTTTTATCTCCTGGATGATTTACTAGGATTATAAACTGCTAAAAATTTTGTTTTACTCTGGAAAATTTGGGAAATATATAAAAATAATGAATTTTCAGTTATATATAATCTCACTACCCAGAAATAACCATGGTTGTATATTGAGATGGGGGTGGGGTTCTATGTCCTTTACCCAAATGTAAAAGATGTTGAAAATATGTTTTCTTTAAATAATCCTTGTTTTTGAACAGGGAGGCCTCGTGGGTCTGGTAGATTATCCTGATGATGATGAGGATGATGATGAAGATGAAGACAAGGAAGACATGCTACCATTGTCAAAGAAAGCAAAGTTTGAGTCATAATAATGGCAACTGCCTACAATCAGTACCTGTTGAAAAAAAACTGGTTCTTCTACCCCTATCCCCTACAAAATTCACAACAAAGCAGTGGTCTCTTGTGAATGACTGACAGATCAGCCTCGCACACTTGACCTCTGCTCATCAAGTGCCAATTCAATGGAGCAGAAGGAGGGGATATTACACATTAGGGGAGAGACGCAAGCCTTGAGCTCTCCAGCTTGGACCACACATTGCCCTTTTCTCAGGGAAGGAAATGGAAACATAAAGCCAACAGGGCAGGGGTTTTGTAAGTGGAATTCTGGATTGACTGGTCAGTTGCTACAATCAGAATATGCTTTGTCGGACCATGTTTGGGACTCAGAAGAATAGGCTTTTCAGCCATAATTCTTCACTAGTTAAGAATGCCAGCAGTTTCTTTGTATAAAGAGACCTGCCTTTAAAACCATACATTCTGAACATTTTAGTCAAGCTACAACAGGTTTGGAAAACCTATGGGGGAGGGGCGAATATAAAATTTCCTCTTTTTTATCTGTTCCCTTTGCCCTTCGAACTGCAGATTTTTTTAAAAGTGGGGATTTGTCCCTACTTGATTAAAGATTGAGTGGAATTCTAGATGTGGTCATTTGTGTCATAATTTTTTGTTTCATTTTGTTTTTGATTTTTTGCTCCCCTGAGTGTATGCTTTAGTTGAGTATATATATTTGGGACCATTAAAACTTTTTTTGATGTAATATAACCTAACGTTGTGCTGGTACCTGTTTTACCATGTGTAATTTTTGTTCTACATCACAGTTCTTAATTTGTTCAGAGTTTTATGAAAGATGGTATAGTTTTTATTGACAAAAGCAAAGTAATCTTACAACTATGTGCATACAAAAGCAATACTATTTTGTGACTAAATATTTTATATTAAAATTTACATCAGCAACTGTCTTGAGAATTCAGGGAAATAGAGTGGAATTTAAACTTTCAACAGTTTTGTTAAACCTAGAACAGTGACATTAGTATTCCAAAGAGATTCTGAAACTTCTTATCTTGGGAAAATGACGGTACATTAAATAAAAATTGAGGATGGATGATTTAAAAATTAACATTTGACTTTTGAATAATAAAAAGAAAAGTGAAGAGTAAGAGAAATTGTATTAGTTGTATGTTTCTTTTCTTTTTTTAAACTACTCCCTTTGGAATACCAGTTGGAGTTGATAGTGGTGGTTCCTATATTAATACCTGGCCAGAGGACCATCAGCTAGTACCTTTTAAAACAGTTTTTTTAAATAGGTTCTTTTTATTGTCTTAGTTGCTAAAATGAAAATAAATATCTCAATTCCACATACCCTCACTTTAAGTGAAGATTTTAGAACTTACTGAAGAATATATTTGCAAATGTGAGTAAAAATTCATATCCAGGAAAGGATACTGTTTTAATTAAGCATTGTGTGCTTCTAAGCTTTTCTTTTGCTTTGGTCTTCAGTAAATTCTAATTTGTGGTACCAAAAATAAGGTTATATTGAATAGTTGGGTAGAAAGCCAGAAAGTAACATTTGCTACACTCATGAGGAGAGTTTCGTTTTTAGCTAATTGAAATTTTGAGTGTATAATAAAATAGAAGAGTTTAAGTGTATTTCACTGCAGTATAGGGCTACGTCTGAGTCACAAGTTCTGGCTATTAATAATTGAAGTTTATCCACTTATCTTGCAAATAAAGATAAGAAAAACCTAATAGGACCTAAGTTAATTATATTACGTGCCATGTGAAATGAAAGTATCATGTGAAATGTTTATGCTTTAAGCATACAATTTATTATTTATTTGTTGGTTTAAGAACTTGGCTTTCAATTTCTGGTATCTCTTTGTCTTTTTATGACAACATATTGAACGCTGCAGTAGCTTATTGGCTCTGGTGGCATCATGTAGGTATTGTAAAAATCCAAGGCAGGGTGTCTTTCTGGAACCCAAAGTGAGTCAACTTTGCATCTGTTTTGTTAATCCTCAGCCCAGGCTATTTTTTCCTATTGATTTTTAGAGAGAGTGGAAGGGAGGTGGGGTGGAAGTTGGTTGTGCCCTGACTGGGGCCAGGATCTAACCTGCAACCAAGGTAAGTATCCTTGACTAAGAATTGAACCCAAGACCCTTCACTGATCAGGTCAGTACTCTAATCACTTGGCAACACCTGCCAAGGCTAAACATACAGTTTAAACACACCTTTCTGACTCCTGGAATACTTACTTGCCTTTGTATTCTGAGCATTCTTGGGTAGAGCATTCTTGGTTTTGCCTTCATCAATTATGGTGTACTATATTTTTTAAAAGATACTATTGGCCTTGGACATTTAAAAGATGCCCTTTAATTGATGGATTGTTATTTCTTTAGTGATTATGGTTACTGAAGCAGAAACTTAACACAAGTTGCTATAATAGGAAAAATGAAGTCTAAAATAGCTTGTCATTTCATTGAGGAAGACTTAGCAATAAATTAGCAAAAATATTAGCTAGAAATAACAACACTTGAATTGCCAAAGTTCCATCTGACCCAAAAGTCCATGCTCTTAAGCATAGATAATGTCTTGGTAATTGATATAAATATAATGATGTGAATAGATTATTTTCCATTTGAGTGATACAACTTCTCAGAGTGATTACCAAACGATTTCTGGAAAGGACATGTGTAATTGCTGCAGGAAACACCTTGACATCCTGAACTGTCCAGAAATGCTACCCGGGCATTTTTTTTTTTTTTTTTTTTTTTTTTTAACAGGAAGAAGTTTGATGGGTTTTCCCTGCCTGATTATATTCAGATCCTGCTCTTTGTCCCCAGGAACTTCAATTTGCAAGTCAATTTTTGTGAATTTGGAAATGGGGAGGCATAGAGCAGGGGGAAATATTCTTCCTGGTTCTGTTCTTAATTTAAGCAACAATCTCTATTTAGAACAGCAAGTTTAAACTGAAAGATTTCTGAAAGATTTCTTGAAGTAGAAAACTTTTCAAATGGTCTACAATTTCTAGTATTTACCATAAAAAACTTTGTTTAGAACTTCGGAGGGAAACGGGACCATCAAAATCTTATATATGTCCGGCCTGTGTTCCTCAGTGGTTGAGCACAGACCCAGGAACCAAAAGGTTGCCGGTTCTATTCCCCGTCAGGGCACATGCCTGGGTTGCAGGCTCAATCCCCAGTAGAGGTGTATGTAGGAAGCAGCCAATTGCTGATGTTCCTCTCTGTTTCTCCTCCCTTCCTCAGTCTCTAAAATTTAAAAAGCATGAAAAAATTCTTACAAGGTTATATTAACTTGGTCATGACATTTGGAGCAAGAGGATTATTAAAAAGGTTTAAGGGATGGGTTATTGTCTTCCATTATACTGGGACATTGAGACGCATAAGGCAATGGGGCAATCATCTGCATGTGTGATACCCAATGCTAAATCACTTTGATTTTTCTCTGCTTGGCCTTAATGCTTCTTGGCTCTTCATAATGAAACTGTTAGCCTTTCTTCAGAGATAAATGTCTTTACTGGAGTTGGATGGCTCGTTCCCTAAAATAGCTCTGATTGGAGACAACTTTCCTTGACTTTTTGCTCCTCTAGGTAAGTTATTCCATGGGCTCAGTGAATAGTGATTTCTTCAACATTATGTTAAATGGGTTTTTGTTTTGCTTCTTCCTGTTCCCACCATCCTAAAAAACTGCCTGGTGTAGGTCACAACACCCTACCTGCCAATTCAGTGGACACCTTTCCATCCTTATATTACTTGATACTTCTGCAGCATTTACTACTATCTCCTTGATCTCTTTCTCTTGTACCATGTGCTTTAACACTCATGACTTTCTCTCTTTTCATGGCTCCCTTTATCCCTTAAATGCTAGGACTCACTAGGATTGCACCTTGGGCACCCATCTTCCCAATCACTAGCCAGGCCACATTACTTGTATATCCCTGACCCAATCATGCTATGCCCCAAAAGACTACCTTAACTTGTGTGCCCCTCTCAATGCTTTTCCTGCCTTACCTGCTGATGAAGTCATATTCACCTTCCAATGTTCCTTGAAGGAAGGGTATGTTACAGCCTTTCAACTATGTATCCTTAGTATCTAGTATGACACAAGCCCACACATGGGTCTCCAAATGTTTACTGGGTGAATGATCAAAAGACTGAATAGCATGCACACAGAATATACAGACTGGGAAAGTCTTTTAGCTGATGCCCTAGCACAGTCAAAGTTTGAGTAAGACCTGGCCTGATGGCTCAGTTGGTTGGAGCGTCATCCCGTACCCCAAAAGGTCCCCGGTCAGGGCACATACCTAGGTTGTGTGTTGGATCCCAGGTTGGGGCGCATATGGGAGGCAACCAATTGATGTCTCTCACATTGGTATTTCTCCCTTCTCTAAAATCAATATATATCCTCAGGTGAAAATTAAAATTTACTTAAAAAGTGATTCATATTTTAATCGGATTTATGGAGTGATAACGTTAACAAAACACAGATTTAAGGTGTACAACTCTACAACACATCCATCTATACACTGTATTCCACCCCTAGCTGATTCATTCTTGACCACAAAGTTCCCTCTGGTGGATATAAAGGGAGGACTTGAGATTTCTGTCTTGTACCACTGTGTTTTAAGGTAGTAGCATGAACAGAGGGTATTTTAGGTTCAGGAAATTACTTTGACTCATTTCAACAACAACTGCATTCCTTACTTAAGCCTTCCTGTTCTCTTCGTCCTGGGCTCCAGCACCTTTTACTCCTCTGGTCATAGGTCTTACAGGTAAGTACAGACCCTTCTGTCACTGGACCTAGCCATGAGCTATAGGTTTGTTTCACAGACCACTTATCCTTCGTCTGATGTTTACAAATCTCATGCTCTTAAATGCTACAACATGGATGAACCTTGAGGACATTGGGCTAATTTAAGTAAGCCATTCACAAAAAGATAAATACTGCATGTTTACACTTATGTGAGGTATTATAGAATAGTCAAAATTATAAAGACAAAAGTAGAATGGGGGTGGGGGGGGAGTTGCCAGGGGCTGGAGAATGGGAGTTACTATTTAATAGGTACAGAGTTTGATTTACACAATGAAAACATGGGGATGATGACTGCACAATAATGTGAATGTATTTAATATCAATGAACTGTACACTTCAAAATGGCTATGATGGTAAATTTTATGTGTATTTTAACAAAATTATTATAAAAGTAATATATGCTCATTATAACAAAAAATACAAGGACACATTAATAGTCATTCCTCTCTCCCTCAACTTGTACAAATTAAGCTCCTATCACATAACAGAGATGCCATTAGCTTACACTGCTAAGCCAACATTTTCTGAGAGGGGTAAAAATTCCTTTATCAGAATGAAGATTAAAATTACAATACTGCTTCTGTTTAGGAAGCAACATATAGAGCAGAGAAATTTTATTTTATGCAGAGGTGGACGGGGTAGGCGGGATGGAGGGCCACTGCTTAGTGATTAGTATATGATCTGTGTGTTTGTTCCCTAAAGCGTATGTACCAACTGGATAGAGACTTAGGGGGAAATAATTCTTATCAAAGTAGTGGTAGAAGAGGAAGAAGATGAGAAAGATGATTATAAACCCTTTTACATGCATCACCTTCAACCTCAAAATTATAAAGTCGTATAGGGAAAATGTTTTTATTCTGATTTTAGGGATTAAGTGACTTTCAAGAGGTAACTTGTCGCTCTGGCTAGTATGACTCAGTTGAGCATCAATCTGTGCACCGGGAAGTTGCTGGTTCAATTCCAGGTCAGGGCATGTGCCTGGGTTTCTGGCTCCATGCCTGGTAGGGAGTGTGCAGGAGGCAGCTGATCAATGTTTCTCATTGATCTTTCTATCTCTCCCTCTCCCTTCCTCTCTCAAAGAACTTGTCCTGATCATCCAGCTATTGGAAACCCTCCAACACATGGGCACCATTCAGTTTACATAACCAAGTAAAGGATGCTGAGTCAGCTCCTTCTGAATGTGAGGTAGGGTCTCCAGCTGAACTGAAATAATGATCATGAACCAAGACACAGCTGCTATCTGACCCCAAAACAAATTCCTGACCTGGCTGCGGCCTAGGGACTGTCAACCGGGGACAAAGTCTCTCACCACGGTGGGAAGTCTCACCACAGACTGGTAGAAAGCTTTTGTCCTGCGTATGTATGTATGATAAATAAAAAACTTTTGAAAATCCCTTCCTCCTTTTTCCAAAAGAATTAGGGTCAATGTGAAAAAAATTCTGGCCATACAGGCATCCCTTACTTTACAGAACAGGCCTTCTAAATAAAGATGAGTGTGGATACAACTTCTACCCATTTTCTAACCGATTTTATGAAACGGGCTATTGAATTAAGGAATTACTGAATTTCTGGTGCCCAAGGAAACCACATAGGCTCGAAGTTTTAGTTCCTGCGCAGTCCCCCACTTGTTTTTCTGTCACTCTGACTTCACACCTCTTTAGGAAACCCTAACTGCCCCTTAGGCTCCTGGGACCACACACCAACCACCTTGCCAGTCCAACAAGGTGCGACAAAACTCGGCTGCAATGCCACATTTCACCGGCAGGTGCCGCAGCCCTAACACTTGACAGCCAACTTTCAAATTACTAACAACCGGCAGCCATTTAGTGCCTATAGTGTACTTGCCTAGCGTTATGGTAGGCGCTTCAGGTCAACCCCGCACTGGCGGGGTAACACGTGATAATTAGATTAGTTAAATCGTATAAAGTGCTTTGAACAATGACTGAATTATGGTGAGGCGGCAAAGAAGGGCAGAACTCGGGTCTGCTGCAGCTGTTTCAGTAGGGAGGACTGGGCCTTTGCTTTCCATTCAGTTGGGGCCCTTGTCCTTTTTCCTGTCGCTTGCCACCAAGCTGCTGCTATGTCCCCCGATTTGATATGTCTGGAATTTGGCTCCTCTCTGGCAAAGTGGCAGTGGTGCTGGGGGCAGGGGAAGTGGTGTCACAGTTGGGCCTGGCCCAGGTCAATGTGGCCACATTACAGGCTTCCTAAAGGAACTTCTAGAAGGCTGACAGCCCAGGAGGTGGCACTGTGGTGAGAAAGAGGTCACGCTCCTACGGTCCGAAAGGTTGGCGACCGCTGGTTTAAGGAAACCTTTGGAGCAGCGGTCGCCAACCGGTGGTCCGTGAGGTCCGAAAGGTTGGCGACCGCTGGAACGCAAAGTTTCCTCCTTTAACCTCCGGGCCTGCGCCCCATCTGCCTGCGAGACCCACCCCAGCGCGTGAGGCGCAGGCTTGGCTCTCCCATCATTGGCGCCAAGGGGGCCTCTAGGTGGTACCAGGGCTGCGGCTCAACGCACCTGCCTGGGGCCCGCAGTCTCAGCGTCGGCCAGGCGGGGGCGACCTCGGGAGGCAGGACGGCTCGGTTCCCCGCACGCACCGGGGAGGCACGGGCAGGGGCCAGTGCCCGCGCGCTCTGGGGGGTGCTTTGCTCGGGGTTTCACGAAGACGCACGCGCGCAGGGAGGCGCCACGTGCTGAGGCCCCGAGCGCGCGGAGGCTGCGCTCGGCGTTGGCGCGCCGCGGTGAACCCACGTGCGGGCAGCCGGGACCCGCCTAATAGAATCCACCTACCGCCACGCACGTGCGGGCCGCCGCCCCTTCCCCGCGCCCAGCTCAGCTCAACTCGGCCCAGCGGGAACCGGATCCTGGTCCGAGCACCGCGAGGCGGCGCACCGGCCGCCTAGGGCTGCCGAGGGGCGGGGCCGCCCCGTATTGTTCCTCCCCAGAGGCCGGCCCTCCCCTTCCCTAGCCCCGGGCGGGGCGCGGTGCCGCCGCAGCCGTGGAACGTGGGCTCGCGCCCCGCCTTTGTCTCCCGGCGCGAGCCGCCGTAGCCCCGGGCCGCTGTTCGCCGCCGGAGCCGCTCTGTGGACGCGGCGCGATGAACTCGGGAAGCGGAGACGACGGGCGCAGCGAGGACGGGGGAAGCCTCAGGATGGACGTTACCGTCTCCGAGCTCATGGAGCTCTTTCTGCAGAGCCCGCTGGTGACTTGGGTGAGTGCGCCTGGCTCCCCGCCCCATTGTTAGTGCACCGGCTGCTCTCCCGCCCGCCTGCGGTCGCCACAGACACGGTCCGCCCGGCCCCGGGCGGCCCCACGTTTCGGGGGTCTTAGCAGGTGTTCCGGGCTGGGGTCGGGGTCCGTGTCCCGGGGTCCCGAGGCGTTTCCAACTCTGGAGCGGCGCGCCAGATGCAGGACCCCGTAGCGCTCCCTGCCCTGAGAGTGGGTACACCTGTTCCCGCCCGGGCATTGGGCTGCCGGTGCTGGGGCAGACGGGGTCCGAGTGGTCACCCCGGCCCCTGTGGCTTTACCACTCGGAAAAAGGACTCACTTCCCCAGCATATCCTCGTGTAGTTTTTGAACCCGAGACCAGCCGGTGAATGGCGGTGACGGGTGGGGATGGGGGGCGGGGGGTGTCTCCATGTGGGAACGCGTACAGGCTGCGGTGGGTGCAGCGATTTCCAGTAGATCTGAGACGTGAGAAATCTGTTGAAAAGGCCCTTTTATTTTTTATTTTGCCCCGTTCTGGGACGCTGGGAAAAAGTGGCGAGGAAGTTTTCCTCCTGCTGTCTCGCGTCTGTTGCCTGGAGCGGGGCAGGGAGACAGGCGCTGGAGAGAGGTGGGCTTGGTGCCTACTGAAGCGTGGGTAGGGGTTGGGTGACCCCTTCAGCCCACCCGGGCCCTCCCCCCGCCCCCCTTTGCCCCGAAGAGCTCCAAATGTGCGCGTGTGGGGTAATGTTTCCTGCCTCTCTCTCCACATCCCCCTCCTCGCAGGTGAAAACGTTGGGCCCATTTGGAAGCGGCAACCATGACAGCCTGACTCTGTACATGGATTTAGTGGATGGCATCTTTTTGAACCAAATCATGTTGCAAATGTAAGTGGTCTCCACGGACAGGACAAGGGACAAACACCGTGCTTCAGGAGGTTTGGTTTGAGGTTGTAGAAATGGAACCTGACGTTGCTATGGGAGGGTTCTTTTTTTTTTTTTTTTTTTTAATTGATATTTTTACAGAGAGTAAGGGAGAGGGATAGAGAGCTAGAAACATCGATGAGAGAGAAACATCGATCAGCTGCCTCCTGCACACCTCCCACTGGGGATGTGCCCGCAACCAAGGTACATGCCCTCGACCGGAATCGAACCCGGGACCCTTCAGTCCGCAGGCCGACGCTCTATCCACTGAGCCAAACCAGTTTCGGCTATGGGAGGGTTCTTTGCACGTGGGGCCAATGGCATCTCAGAATGAAGTGCCTTTTTGCCGCCATTTGTTGGGGTAAGAAGAACTCCAGGACAGTGCAAGGTTGGCAGCTTGTTTGATGAAGAAAATATGGGGTTGAAGGACTGCCCAACACTTGACATAGATGGTGCAATGAACTTCCAAGCACTTCATGTGATGAAGCAATGACATTAAAAAATATATATATTTGGGGATCAGGGAACTGTAACGGGCAGTGTCTGGTTACAGGAAGTGTCAGGGGTGGGTCGGGAGCATCTGTGAGTGACTAAGGTTTCGCTCTTGGTTAGGACGCCTGTACTTCCGAGCTCTCTTTCATTTCATCTTCCATGTTCAGTGGCACCAAAGCATGTGTGGTCCGTTAGGTCACTTCCCGTGACCTGGATTGAAAGTCACTGTGTGAGGAGAGGCACAGGGCGTCAGAATGCTACAGGTCCGATTTGGAGCGTGCATCTTCAACAGGGTCTTGACGGGAGTTCTCCTTGTTAGCGAGTATGTGTGACCACATCCTTTCTGGTTGCTGAAGTCTGCAGAGCCCGACTGACTGACAGCCTGCCACATGGAGGTGTTGGCTCCTCCCGCTGCGCTGTTTTTAACTCAGAAACTGCAGGGCAGATGCTGGAACTTAGTGTCGGTGATTCTTAGACACTTGATTCTTAGACACTCTGGCAGGAAAAGCAAACATCCTCGTGTTCTATGTGGATCAATCCCTTATGCTCACCTGCAGCCAAGTGTCCGACCTGAGCCTAAACCCTTTAGCTAAAGAGAATCGGCTTCATTTGTGGCCCCCGCAGGAGGAGGAGGAGTTAGCTTTGGCCTATTCAGAAAGTGATTTAAGTAGACTTAGCCTAAAAAGATCTGTTTTAAGAAATTCCCCAAGAACATTGCTCCTTTTGTTTTAATAAGTTGTGTGGAATCAGGCTGTGGGAGAGACACTTCCGTTCTAATGGGGTTTCTTCAAAAGCACTACCAGTCGTACCGATCCTGTGTTTGATTAGATCCTAAACGACAGATCAGTTAGCTTTGGCAGCACTTCTCCCAGAACGCTGACGACAGTGAGTTTTCTTGGGTTGTCTGGTGGTATAGTCAAGTTCTGGACACCCCAGAATTACTGGATTCCATTGGTGCGGTGGCTAATGAAACTTCAACCTGTCCTTACCCAAGCCCAGGACTGTTTATTAAAAAAAATCAGCGTATCCCCAGCCTTTTCGTTCAGCTTTCACACCCAGGCAGAGGGAGAACAAAAGCCCGGGCGATTGTTTCTCTTTCTTCCCTGACCTTTGGCATTCCTGACGCTTTTACCACTTGCTTGTAAATCAGGAGAGCTTGTTGGACTTTCCTTTGAGAAATGCCAGCCCATCGGCTCCTCCACAGTGGGCCTGCGGCTAAATTCAGTGTGTAGGGCTTCTTGCCTCCCCTGGAACATTTGAAATGCTATTTTCTCCTCAGCTATTTGCCAAGGTAACCAGTCTAGAAGTGAGAGCTCTGACGAGTTTGGGCTTAAGGCCGTAACCAGGGCTTCTGGGTCTTTCTGGTCAGGGCCAGGCACAGAAAAGGGACACCAGGGAAGCCGGCTTGTTGGGGTGGCTTTGCAGAATGAGGAATCCAGGAGAGAGTGGCAGCGGCGCAGTGTACCTGTTGATAGGGTGACGAGACTAACCCTGCTCCAGGTGCAGGAATGAGAACATTAGGAGCCTTTGGAAGTGGTGGGGATGGCCTGGAAAAGGGGTACAGGAAAACGGACAGGTAGAAGCTTTCTGTATAATGACTGGAGTATGTTTCATTTTTTTTTTAAATTTTCTTTATTGATTAAGGTATTACATATGTGTCCTTATTCCCCCATTACCCCTGTGTTTCATTTTTTAACTCATCAAGCTGTAACTTAAGATACATGCATTTTACTCTAGGTAAAAATTCCCTCATTTACAAAAAAAAAAAAAAATTCCAGCCCCAGTGTCAACACATAGGGAGCCAGCCTGGGTTTGAAGTCCAGGTATCTGTCATCCTAGCTGCCTGACACTGGGCATGGCACTCATCACCTCAGTTTCCTCATCTGTGAAATGGGAACTAAAGTGCCTCCCTTAAGAGATGGTCGTGAGGGTTAAATGAGATGATGTGTTAGCATTTAGCACAGTGCCTGCCGTTTAGAAGGTGTTAGTGTCAGTTATGTATATGCTATCTTAATCCAGGAAGGATATGAGTTGGGTTTTTTCCTTCAGTCTTTCTCCCATATTGTTAGTCTCCTAGATTGCTGATAATTCTTAGCCTTAGCCCTCTCCCAGTGAGATCTGGGGGGGGCGGGAGGGGGGACGGGGGGGAGCAGGTCTTAGCCCCACATCTGACACTGTACTTAAGCCAAGCCTCTGTTTTCACTTCTGCCAAATGGAGACATGTCAGCTACCCAGCAGGTAAGGCTGTTCTGCTTTACCACCCATGCTGGGAGCTTCCACTGTGTGCTATTCACCTGCTTTGATCCATTCCCCCCGGGTTGGTAGGAGCTGAGAAGAGAGCAGTATGCTAACTGGCTTGCTGGAGCTCAGATAAGAGGCATGTTACCTGACACTTCAGAGCCATATGGAGGCTGGCTGGGGCTCACGTGACCGCACCTGGGCATTGTCTCTGGCAACTGAAGAAGGCTGCGGTAGTCAGTCGTGGCTTGGCCCCGGCCTCCCGGTGAGGTGACATCAGTGCCGGGAAGCAGGAAAGCCCTGTGAGCTCAGCTTTCAGGGGAGGCCCCGGTCTAGGAGAATTCCTGAATGGAAGCGAGGCATTGAGTGGTGTGGATGGAGATGCATGGGAAACCGGCTGAATAGCTCCTCTGTAAATGCAGTCTCTGGGTACCTACCGGTCCCCAAGGGAAAAGAAGGTGTCTCATTCACGTTGGACTCATTTTTTCACTTGTCTCGTAGGAAAATTACCTAAGAGCTTTGATTCTAGCATCAGGCAGGCAAGTTCAAATCCCCCCTCTGCCACTCACTACTTTTTTTTTTACTTTGAGCACATTCCTTACTTAAACTCTATGCCTCCATTTCCTGATCTGTAAGAAGGGGATGGTACTTCATAGATTTGGAGAGGATTAAAAAAGATCACGTGTATAGAAAATGCCCAACCAATGTCCATCATCATTGTCATTAGAGTGAGGCCCAAAACTGTGTGTGTGTGTACTTGAGAGAGTGGACACTTTGGATATGACCCAAATTGGAATCAGCAGCCCTTGATGTATCTCCCGCAGCACGGAGGGGAGGGGGTTACCCAGTCCGGGGCAGAGTTGGCTTGTTTTGATTTGGTTCCTAATAACCTTGCTTTACCTGAGAGCCTTAAAGGAGGGAGTATTAATGATCGTGATAATTAGTTCACGTGCTCGTATAGTAAATGTCAGGGCGCTTTGGGAGTGTAGTTTCAGTTAGCTACCGCTCTTCAGAACAGATGGGAGAAGCAGACATGGTCAGAGCCCAGGCCCCAGCCCTGGTGCATGGAGTGTCTTCTAGGGGCAGCGAGCGTCCCCATGTGTGCTGAGGCCCTTTGGCTCCTGGCACTCCTGGGGTGGTCCCCGTCTGACTTAAATGAAAGCTGAGGCGACAGTAACGACGAAACAGAAAAAGCCTTCATGTTCTCTTAAGTTCTGCTTTGTTACGAAGCACATTTGTCACTCTGAAATGGCTTGTTATCTTTTAATGTACTGTCGTCAGGGGAGACTTGCATCTTCAAGGTAAATTATTTTGTAATGCTAGGTGCACTTCTGCAGCTAAGTGCCTTTGCCGTTTAAATTCTGAACGCCTCCTCTATTCCTAAATTAATTTCCACTGAACATTAACCTTTTTTTTTTTTCTCATGCATGCATGCATGAACGGCTTCATGAGGGACATGTAACGTGTAGGCTGGCCAGACTCTATGACTGTGTGGAGATAGTAAAAAATGTTGTCACATGACAGTTGAAAAGAGGTCCCTCTGGCTTCCCCACGGAACCCACTGACTATTTTAGGGGCTGTAGGATGACTGAATAAAATCCCTGGCTGAGTATTGCATGTAATGAGTAAAGGGGTTCAGATACACACAGTGCAAGGTGGGGACTCATGGTACAGCTATCAAATATTCATGGCTGAATTTAATTAAATTAAGTGTTTTTTTAAATTAAATTGGTGCCATGTTAGGACTTCTGAAAGAACCAGCGCAGGAAAGATCATTCAAACGGAAGACCTCATCCTTCTCTTCAGCTGGAAGATTGCCAGGCTCCGCCACCTCCCCAGCTGCCCTTCGTTGCTCCAAGTCCTTCTCAGATTTTTCCTTGAGAACCTTTTTCTTCTCTATTTTTTTTTTCCAAATATATTTTTTTAATTGATTTCAGAGAGGAAGGAAGAGGGAGAGATAGAAACATCCATAATGAGAGAGAATCATGCATCGGCTGCCTCCTGCAAGTCCCCCGCTGGGGATCGAGCCCAGAACCCGGGCATGTGCCCTTGACTGGAATCGAACCTGGGACCTTTCAGTTCACAGGCCGACGCTCTATCCACTGAGCCAAACTAGCTAGGGCTCCTCTATTTTCTTTAACCTATAGAACTCTTCTCTGATCCAGCGCCGGGATGACATAAGCAGGGGTACGTTCAATCCGGGGAATGATATGTTCAATGGCATTTACACGCCTGTTGGATATCTTAATAGCTCTATTCCCAGTAACAAAGGAAGGCTGCAGAAGGCTAGTTCCACCAGCAGTTCCATTGCTTCGGCACAGTTCCTCCATGAATGTAGCCAGTTGTTCCCCACCTCTGGCCAGGCCAGTCAGTTCATAGCTGTCATTTCCTTCACAGTAATGTTCAAGTGCTGGCCAAGTAGCACCTGCTGCATTCTTTCTTCGCTCAGATCTTCACTTGGGCTCCATTTACATTTTGGATAACTGGTGCTCCAGTCCCCTGCTGTGAACTTGGCCTCGAGAGTGAAAGGCAGCTTCTCCCATCGCTTCACCCATCCACAGTTTAGTCTTAGTCTCTGTTACCTTTAGGCTCTGTCAAAATCGAGGAGTTTGTTTTTCTTCATTGTTCTTCCAGAGACATTTGAAATGACTTCTCTACTTGTAGATTTTTTTTCTGTTTGTCAATTTTGTATTAATTATTGACTTCACATGAGCCGAGTGTCATTGAGATTGATTTCCGTACCTTCCCAAACCCCCCTTCGTTTATCGAGGGGGCGGGTTACTGCCGAAAGAGGAAGAGGCCTGTCTCTCTTCCATCACACCAGCTCCCAGGAGGCTCAGCGCCCCCATCACAGGGCTCGGTGACAGATGAAACCGTGAAGACAGCCCTCATTTGAATTAGACATCCCTCCTGTGTCTTGGGACAGTAATGTGTGGGGGAGGGCTTCGTTATGAAAAGCAGGAGAGGTGGCAGCTAAATTGTCCTATTGTGTCTGTTCTCTTCAGATAGGAAACCTTTTTTTTTTAACGGAGAATTGTGAGGCATATCCTGTACAGATATAGATGAGTGCAATTATAAGTCACTGGATTCAGATGACTACTTTTCATCATGGCCAGACCGGACTTTTGCCCGAGAGTGGAAACTAAATGATGCTTTGGGGGTTTCCCACATGCATCACTCGTCTCTCTACGGTTAGCATTTCTCGTAGGCCGCATTGTACACCGTATGGTGCCGCGGACTGATGTCTGTTTGTCCAGGTGGGATCCTGTCCCTAGCATGTAAAACCACAGGCAGGGTCAGCGTGAGACCAATGCTGGTGACAGGAAGGGAACCCATGTGAAGTAGAACATGAATGATTCTTACTGATTTAAGTCAGAACATGTACCATTTTTCCCGTTTTTCTTTCTTGATGATTCGTATATTTTCGTGTGTTCAGCTTTTAATCTTGAAATATATTTTGGGGTAGGTCATTGATTTTTACACTGTAACTTTCTGGGTCTGCACTGCATTTGGTGGTGGTTTAGGGGTGCTGCTAGCAGTGGGCATGGAAATGCCATTGATTAAGGGCCTGAGGAGGGTGGGGGCTTGTGGGAGCGGGAGCGATGTGTGTCGCGGCTCAGGTCTACAGTTCAGCAGTGGCAGAACTGGGGTTTGACTGGAGCCACACTGGTAATAGCCCCACACTCACCTGGGCTTGGAGAGGGCTGCCCAGCGCCGGGAAGGGAGGTGCGGTCAGTGCTGGGGGACGCCATTTCCATGCTCGTGCTTCCTCCCCTAGAGACCCCAGGCCGACGAATCAGCGCATCAACCAGCACGTGAACAACGACGTGAACCTCCGCATTCAGAACTTGACCATCTTGGTGAGAAACATCAAGACCTACTACCAGGTAAGGGCAGCCCCCTGCTCCCCAGGAGTCCCGTGCTCCTGGCAGTGTCGCCGCTCAAACGGTTTCCCCACAGGAAGCCCGGAGGAAATGCTGTTCACGGTCAGGCATCTGCTTGCTGACAGTTGGTGTGTTTTTTCACTTGCATCTGTTTTTTGCATTGTGAGGAAGGTCAGATGTTGCATTGCTTTGCCTTTGTCCAGGGAAGGTCCTTTGAGCGGTGTGCAAGGCATTGGGTCTGGTGCTATGAGGGCCCCAGTGATGAGCCCCGGGTCGCCACTGTGGCCCCAAGCACCGGTCGCCTGGGGACTGGCTGGCCTGGGCACCGGGAGGGGCACCCTGATGTGGTTATCACCCACAGCTCAGCGAGTCTTTGTACAGCAGCAGTTCAGGGGGTTGAAGGAGATATGGGACCACAGAAGGGTTATGTTGGGTCAGGACTGTAATCGGCGAGCCTCCAGCGTGCAGACAGGAGCGCTGGAGTTCACCGTGTGGAATGCCCACTTGCCCGTGCTCACCACACCTCATTAGCAGATAGTCTGTGGTAGGAGGACCTGATGGGGAAGGGCTGTTAAAATCCCCACCCAGCCTTGGAAGGTGGGGTGACATCTTTGATATTTGTGGTCTTTATGTGGCCAGCACTGATGCAGTATGGACCGAAACTGCCCCGCAGGGCCCTGGTTTTCAAACCTTTTCTGAGCACTGAAACTCTCCCCCCATATGAGTTTTTTTTTTAAGGTTTCAGGTGAAATCCAGTGACTCTGATTGACTTGGGGGTTGGGGACCCCTGGTGCTTTCTGCTCAGTCCCCTCTCCCTTCAGGGCATTTCTGTGGGTTCCTGGGACCCCAGGAGCATGGTTTAAGAACCACTCAGCTCATCAACAAGTCCCAGATCCATGCCGAGGTTTCACTGCGATCTGGGGCCAGACTGCCTGTGAGCCCCGTTCTCGGCACGCAGCTGTGCTCATTCCAGGGCCTGTCGGCCGCACAGCGCCGTGACCCTCCGAGCAGCCTCTGGGTGGCTTACAACCAGCCCCATCCTTTCAGTTAGAAATGCCAGCTGCCCTGAGGAGGGGCCGGGAGGCAGGGCCGGGAGGCAGGGCCGGGCCTGGGAAAACGGGGACTGTGGGGCTGAAGTGGCTTCGTTTCTTTTGTCTGAGGGGAGCCACACTGAGGGCCTGGTGGGTTTCAGCTCGTGCTGCCTTTGGGACAGCCACGGGCAGGGGAAGCTGGGCGGAGGCGGCGGTGCTGCCATGGAACTTGGGTCTGGGTGTGGAGGGGCTTGATTCCTGGCTGCGGGCACTCTTCGTGGTAAGCAGGTGCTTTTGATGCTGCGTGCTAGTGCCAGGGAAGTGGATGGTGCCAACAGAGCAATAGACAAGAACCCTAGCTCAGGCTGTGTGGGGGGCATTTGGGAAGGCTTCTTGGAGGAAATGGCACCTGAGTGGACTGATGGTGGGCAACTGAGTTTCCAAGGTTGGAGGGTTACGGGAAGGAAACAGGAGGAAGGTGTGGAGGTGGAGGGAGTCCTGGAGGCACAGACAGTCCTGTCCTCCGTCTGTCAGTCAGCACGTGGCCCAGTTGCTGGGGTGAAGGCCTGTCTCTCCCAGTTCCAGATGAATCAACACCAGGGAGAGAGGTCAACGTGGCACCCATGGCGGGCAGGCCTCCCGCCTCAGGCGTTGCTGTGGTCACCTCTCCCTGTGGCAGCGATGAAGGCCTCAGGCGGAGGGGCGGTTTCTGAGGCTCTCCGTGAGCAGCCCGGGCAGTCGGGCTCTGGCGCAGGCTGCGTGGCCATGCACAAGCCGCCCTCTGCTCCGGCTGGCCGAGGAGGGTGCACGCTGCTGGTGGTCAGCTGCCCCGCGGGGCAGGTCTAGGCTGGCCAGGGGGGCTCGGCACTGCTTGGGACCTTGTCGAGTTGCAGGCAGTTTGCTGCTCTTGGGGGACTGTGTAGAGCTCCAGAGCACGGGAACCACGTCAGGAAGGAAGAGATGGCCAGTCCCCCCTCAGGGCCCAGCGAGAATCGTGGTAGAAGGAAGGACCCTGCCTCCTAGCTCGGCGTCTGCACTGTTGGCTTCTGCCCTGAGGGCAGGGCTGGTGTGCGTGGCAGCCTCCGCCTGGTGCCCAGTGTAAATGTTTGCTGAAGCCCTTGCCCTCGGTCCTGCTCACGCGGACAAAGCCACCTCTGGGCTGACACAGGTAGGCGCGGGCAGGGCTGAGCTGTGTGTGTTCTTCCTTCTGATTTACTATAACATAAAGTTAAGTTCTGGTCCTATAAGTAATACGTGCTTTTTATAAACAGCCTGGAAAACAAACAGGTAGCGAGAAAAAAGACCCACCCATTCTTTCTCCCACCCCTGAAAGACCATCCGCAGGAGCAGTTTTAGCGTTTCCTCCCAGTGTTCCCATGAATAGTTTTTGTTTCACGCCGTTGTGGCCGTGCCTTACATACAATCGCATATCCTGCCTTTTTTCCCTCCCACCTGACATGGTAGCAGAAGCATAATTGGTCATTATAGTCAAGCGACATTCAAGCAAGTTTTCCAAAGAAGTGCTTGCCCAGCGTCCCCTGGTGTGAGGGCTTGGGTGAAGTGAGACAAAACTTGCTTACTCTGACCAGGGCGGGTCACCCCCAAGTAGAGTGGGACTCCCTCCTGCCCCTGGCTTTTCAGTCAGACACGTCAAGGTCATGGAATCCAGCCCTGGGCCTTGTTTGCCAGGCAGCGGTTCTCACCCTGGCCCACCTTTCCTGGGGCACCATGGGGCCGGAGCAGTTAGGAAGGCCAGGGTCTCTCTTGAACAGCATGGGCTTGTTTCGCAAGAAGCTTACGTTTTGCCTCTGAAAGCCTGTGGCGACCTTGTCCTTGACCTTTCTCAGAAGACAGAAGGTGGGTGAGAGGCACACGCCAGGCTCAGTCTGACCGCTGGTGTCTCAGCCAGCATCTCAGGCCTCCTCCTGGCTTGGGGCTTGGACTCCTCTGGGGTTGGGGCCAGGACTCTGTATTTTCAGAAGCTCTCCAGCTGTTGAGTCTTACCGTCCTTCCTATTATGCCGGGACTCAGTGGGCTAGAGTAGTGGTTCTCAAAGCGGGGTTCCCAGCCCAGCCCAGCCCAGCAGTAGGGAACTTGTTAGAAACACATCTGCGTCTGTGTCTCTAACCAGCCCCTCCCAAGACCTGCTGTGGAGGTCCTGCCTCCGTCTTAAGCCCTGCAGGGGCTGCTGCTGCACCCTCACATGGGAACCCCGAGCTACAGAGCGTGCCTCGTGACGTCTGGAAGAGGCGTCTTCCGCCAGTTGTAGGGCAGAGAGAGCTCGTTCTCCCCAGTGGCTCGTCTGCATCACATACAGCAGAAACACACCTCATCTGCCCTGGGGCCGGTGCGTTCCTTCTCTGGGCCTCTGAGTTCGCATTTGTCCAGAAGAGGATGGGCCCTGGGAGTCCGATATTCTACTGCCCCACAGTGACCAGGGATGGCCAAGATTTAGAGTTGTGATCACCGCCAGGAAGTTTTGTTTTATGAGTTCCTTGAACTTGGCTCTTCGGACTTCTCGTCTCTCACTGTGGTTAGAAGGCACCGCAGACCCAAAATATTGTTCCTTTCTAGGGGGCACGTAGTATGCTTTTTAGTACATGTTAGCTGTTGTTATTAGCTGATATGATTGTTTTCGTTGGACTTTTAAAATTTTTTATTGTTGAGAGTATTACAGATGTCCCTCATTCTCCCCCTATGCCCTTCCCCCAGATATTGTTCTTTATCTCAGAAGAAACAGCAGAATAAATAGTCTGGGGTTGCTTTGTCTTCTGTAATCTATTTTTCCCTTCATTGCTTTGAAGAATTAAAACAGTACCAGTGTTTATCATGAACACCTGTGTATCTGTCATTCAAATGAATATGAACATACTAGAGGCCCGGTGCACAAAATTCGGGGAGCAGGCCTAAGCTGCAGTCTGGCCTCCCTCTGCGGGAGGCGACCGGCTGGTCAGGGGAAGGCACCACCCCTGTCACCCGCTGCTGTTGCCACTGCTGGCCACCGCAGCCACCCAGGTGTTTTCATCAACACGGACTCCAGTCCCTTCACCACAAAAAAATGACAACGTTCTTTAGGCATTTTCAAGATGTCTTTTTTATAGGATATGACCTTTCTTTTTTTATTCTCACCGAGGATATTTTTCCATTGATTTTTAGAGAGTGTGGAAGAGAGAGGGAAAGACAGAGAGAAACATCAATGTGAGAGGGACACTTCGATTGGTTGCCTCCTGCATGAGCCCTGACCTGGGCCCCCGCCAGGGAGGAGCTTGCAACCTAGGTACATGTCCTTGATGAGAATCGAACCTGGACCCTGTGGTCCGCAGGCCAAGGCTCTATCCACTGAGCCAAACCGGCTAGGGCAGGATATGACATTTCTTAGCCCCTCCAGCAGTGGACCTTCATTTTTTCCTCCAGGAGTGAGGTGGAAAAACCCTAGATCACCTTCTTGAATTCTTATTACCCAAGTTACCAAGAACACTGCGAGTGGTGTACAGGGAGCTTAGCCAATGAGCTGTAAGAAAAGGTGTTTCCTCTGCAGCTCACGTGCAGAGGCAGGACTGCTGGCGCACTGTCTCTCAGTGAGGGCGGGCCCCCTGTGTGTCTCCACTCCAGGCCCATCTGTGCGCGCAGCCTCCTCCTGAGCCAGCCGTGACTGTTACGGCTTCCCAGCTACCTCTTTATAGATATAGATATAGATATAGATGGATAGATATATGTGTAGGTGTGTGTACACACATACATACAAACATTACTGTGATATCTTGAGGTAGAACTTCCATACATTGTCTGTACCTTTTCCCTACTCAGCCTTGTTTTTGAGACCTGTCAGCTCTGTGTGGCCTTGTATGCGATAAGCACGGGCTGATTACTAAAAATTAGAATCATATCTTTAGGAATGTGCAAGCTTGGTTTCAAAAATGAAAGACTTTTGTTCAAAAGTAAGAATAGTAGGAAGTGTACATTTGTACATTGTTGGTGGGAACAGAGTAAACGCACGTAGCTCTGTCTCATTCGTGTGGCCTGGAGGCTTAGTGGAACTGAAGTCCCCTTAGGTTGGTGTGACAGTGGTCAAGGAGCTTATACTCCACTTAGGCCATATCTGCAGGTACCACCAGAGTTCGCCTCATGAATAACACATTGTATTTAATTTGCAGGGGAGGAATTACGGGCTCTACTTCTGACTTTGAAGGTTAAAGAGGAGGAATGTGAGATGGATATTCTTGATTTTGTAACCTATGTCTGTATTCTGAAGAAGAGTAGCCAATACAGAGGGAAGGAGTCAAGAGAAAAAGCGGCGGCGGGGGGGGGATCAAAGTAAGGTTTTGATCATAAAAATATTTTCTGATTGCAGATTGGGAAATATAAAGACAATTAAATCCACTCACTGGTATTTATGCTTTCTGACTTCTTGTCCATGCCTATGTGTGTGTTTCAAGGTGTGGAGATCATTCCTATTAATGGTAACCTTTCTTTCCTTTTACTGTGTAGTAAGGAATTTTGCTGTGTCATTAAATATCTTTTCATAGTATGGATTTTAGTGAGCCATTTTGCTGTGTCATTAAATATCCTTTCATAGTATGGATTTTAGTGTGTTCGTGACATTTTCTCATGTGTCTTGGATGCTGTTATTTCTTTCTCAGAATTATTTTTTTTAATATATTTTATTGATTTTTTACAGGGAGGAAGGGAGAGGGAGAGAGAGTTAGAAACATCGATGAGAGAGAAACATCGATCAGCTGCCTCCTGCACACCTCCTACTGGGGATGATCCTGCAACCCAGGTACATGCCCTTGCCCGGAATTGAACCTGGGACCCTTCAGTCCGCAGGCCAACACTCTATCCACTGAGCCAAACCAGTTAGGGCCTGTCTCAGAATTATAACCAAGACCACCATGAACACACTGGGTACATACATTTTTCAGCTATTCTCATTTCCTTGGGATAAATTCCTAGCATGGAATTCCTGGGTCGAAGGGCATGAATACTTGGAGGACGTGTGCTGCTGACTGCCCAGGTTGCCGTTTTTATAGGCCTTCTGTTGTTCTCTGCCGGGCCGTGTGACCGTGCCCTCCGCGCGCTGTATGGCCCTGCTGGAGGGCAGGGGTCTGTGTTCCCGTTGAGGGCTGACTCTGCCGGGTGGAAGAAGGTCTGAGGTGACTTTTACTGTACGTCTGGGCAAACGTCCTTGTGTTGGAGAGTGGTTGGATGCTGCTCTGGAATCTCCAGCAGGACAGCCACAGGTGAGCGGGCCCTGGTGAGAGAAGGCAGTGAGCTGGGTGGTCCAGAACCAGAGAGACCCCCGTGCCCCTCCTCATGTCAGCCATGGGAGCCCTTCATCGGCTGTGGACCTGACCCAGGAGCGTCCCGTCCCCACTTCCCTGTGAACGTTTGCCTTCCGTCTAAAATGCAGGAGCGAGCCTTCCAGTCTGTGTGGGGAAGTGACCCTGAGGAGGGCAGTGGTCTGCGTGGACCCCTCCTTTCCTCTTTCCTTCCTCTCGCCTCCCGGCCTTGCATCCTTTCTCCTGTAGAGTGATGAAACGAGGAAGCTCTGGTGGCCTGGAGAGGTGGGCGTGGCTCACGAGGTGCTTTTTCTTTCTATCTTTTGTTCTTAAAGGCTGTTCTCCTGCCCGAGATGCTCACATCTAGTGGGTGGGAGGGAGGCCAGATAGACCAACTGCTGAAACCCTGTGTGTGCACAGGACACGGGGACATCACAGGACATAGGAGGGAGTTCCCCAGTCAGGGACGGGCGAAGCTCATGGAGAGCTTTCTCAAGGGGGTAACCCTTGACCCAAATCTTGAAGGATTGTCAAGGAGCTAGACTGGCAGAAAATGGGGTGCATGGGGTGTCCTGGGAGAGGAACAGCACCTGCATACTATGGAGACATAAAACAGCCTGAAGACTAATTAAGTCACTTCCGGGTGGCTGTGGGGAGTGACTGCAGGAGGCTGGAAAGGTGGCAAAGTTCCAGGGGGTGAATGCCCTGCTAATGAAGTTGAACTTCAACTTTGGGAGTTGAAGACCTCAGGAGTCCTTGGAGAACCTTTAAAAGGGAACGTTTAAGAACGAAAACATCCGTGCACATAGTTAGAATGGACTATGGGAGGAGGGAGTCAGGGAGTCAGGGCGTCAGGGCAGGTGGTGGGGCCCTAGACCCGTGGTCGGCAAACTGCGGCTCGCGAGCCACATGCGGCTCTTTGGCCCCTTGAGTTGGCTCTTCCACAAAATACCACGGCCTGGGCGAGTCTATTTTGAAGAAGTGGCATTAGAAGAAGTTTAAGTTTAAAAAATTTGGCTCTCAAAAGAAATTTCAATCGTTGTACTGTTGATATTTGGCTCTGTTGACTAATGAGTTTGCTGACCACTGCCCTAGACCAAGGCTCAGGCAGAGGAGAGGGGATGAGTTCCGAGAGACTCACCTGGGGCATTGGCCACGTGGGGCCGTGGACAGCAGCTTGCTCAGTGCCCCACCTGCATGAGCATCTGCGGGGAGAATACATCTACGGAAAGCTGCGGGCAGGGCTCCAAGGGGCTGCGTGTAGTGGCTCTGGGTCAGCCGGACAGGCCACAGGCGGGGGGCAGCTTTCAGGCCCGCCAGAGTTTTCCGCACTAAATGAAAGGCGTTTACTCCTAACCTGCTGGCCAGGGACGGAGCAGACGGGGCTGGGGACGCCTGGTCACGTACTGCCAGGCCCCAAACCTTTCCAGGGGCAGGTGTTTCTGCAAGACGTGAGCCCGCCAGTAGCACTCGCTTTCCTTTCTGTTGTCGCCTTTTTGTTTTCAGAAGAAAAGCTGTCGGGATCTACTGAACGGCAGCTGAGAACTCTGGGACTGGGCTCTGTGCCCCAGGCACACGGTGGAGAGGAAACCGCCGGGCCTGCTGGGAGCCTGGCGCTCTGCAGGAGCTTTCTAGCCTCCTGTGAGGGAGGAGTTGCTGCCCCTGTTACATGAGGGAGATAAGGAAATAGCCCCAGAGCGCGGCACGTTGTTGGGGCCTCGGTCACTTGGGGAAACTTCTTTCTAAGAATCAAGCTCTCCACAATCACTCATGTAGGGGGGTGGCTTGCCGCTGTTCTGGGGGGTTGGCAGGATCCGCACAACAGCAGGCGGCGTGCACCCTGAGACAGATGCCTCGCCTGACGTGCCAGGCTAGGAGGGCCGCTTCTGCGGGGGCTCCTGCTCACCTCCCCCTCGTTAACCCGATTTCACACCAGCGGAGCCCCAGAGGAAGGACTGGATTGCTTCAGGCACCTCTGAAGCCAGCACTTCCGGGGTTGGGCCCAGGGTGGGACCCAGGGAGCAGCTGGCCCCAGACTTTACCCCGCACCCCCAGAGCAGCAGGAAGCAGAGAATCAGGGCTAATGGCAGGGGCTGGGAGGGGTGAAAGGTGGGCCTGAGGTAATTAGCAGAGCTGGCATTCGGCCAGGCCATGGAGGCTTTAAAGCAAGGAGATGGGGAGAGGGGGCTGGGGAGGAAGGAGGGGTGTGTGTGTGTGTGTGTGTGTGTGTGTGTGTGTGTGTGTCCCCGTGTCCCTCCTCCTGGCCTGAAGTCCAACCTTGAATTGCTGGGGGTTTCCATTCTGTCCCTGAGCTGCCACTTCCTCCTTTGCCTGCACAGAGAGGAGGAAGCAGCTCCAGAGTCTTGCCTTTTGCTCCCAGGAAGCCACCAGGGTCCCTGTGGGCTGCCACTGTGTTTCGGTCTGTTCTGCACAAACTGAGCCCAAATGCCCAAACAACGGCCCCAAAGATCCACTCAGATCTTCACGTTTACCAATCTGGACTTCCTCGTGTCTGACTCGTGTGCCCTCACCATGTATTTACTTGGCGTTTTTTGCTCAACTTTTCTATTAATTTGCAGCCTTTTGTTTAAAATAAAAAGCAGGGTGTTTCTGAGCCCTTCACAGAAGAGAGCACCAAAGCTGTGTGGGGTTGGGAAGCTGGGTCACCCATCATCAGGCAGGAGCTCCGAGTGGGCGCTTCCGGCAGAACGCGAGCTGAAGCCGTGACTGAGCAGAAGCTGCGGCTCTTTGCTGGAGCTCCTTGGCCCCAGTGCGGCCTTGGCCCCACGTGTTCAGGACTGAGCGGCCAGGTGCGTGAGGCTCCGGCACGTCGCTGGGTGAAGGAAGTTGCAAACACAGCTTCTCTTACAAGATCCTGAGCGCCAGGGAGGTAGGAAGTGGTGAGAGGTACCCCTTCTGTGTGTGACCAAAGGGAAGGAAATGGATGGGAAATGGAATTTTCAAGTTGTTAAAAAAGAAAAAAATTGCCTCTCCTTTGCCTCGGGTTTTGGTGTGAAGGGCCAAAATCAGCATGTTTGATGTTACAACTGGTTTGTCAGAGGAGTTCTGAAGAACCTGCCCGGGCAGGCTCTGCCCCTCCGGGGAGCTGGCTGTGTGGCTCGCATGGCGCATACCCAGGACTAATAACAGTGTTTGTTATTCAGCTGTTCTTTTTGGAAAGGCAGAGCTTTCCGCTCCTTTGCTGTGGCATTCGGGGACTTGGTCCTTGACGATGTAATTTCAGTCCTATTTTTCTCGTGATGGGGAGAAAGACAGTGATAGGATGAGGTGCCTGTCTTCGGTTGGTGGGTCCTGCCAAGACCAGGGGAGGGGGGACGGGGGGGGGGAGCGTGTTGAAGAGGTTGCCCCCTGTCTCCCGATCCTGAATTTGTTGGTGATATTTTGAGGGGGCGTGGAGGTTTCAGAAGGGCCACGAGGCTGCCTGCTGCACGCTGCAGGGATCCCGCTGGTTTGAGATTAGGTTGTAGCAGGTTATGCAGAGAGAGAGGGAGGGATGGTGTCCAAACGTGGAGCCAGTCTCTGTGGGAGGAGAGGGGGCACAGCACATCTGGGGGAACGTGAGCTGCCACCCAGGCTTCTGAGGGAGTGGTCAGATGTGCTTTCTCGGGCCGGAGCTCAGCCCCTGCCCTGTGCTCTGTGGGGTGGCCAGGAAGGTGCAGCCAGAGGGGGAAGAAGGGGACAGCAGGTGGGAGGGCGGAAATAAGGATGAGCGCCATCCACCACGTTGCTAAGCTGGGTCCTTTAATTCTTTCGGGAGTCCTTGTGTGTCACTGGTACTATAGCAAGGTGACCTGCAGTGCATCCTTCAGCTTTACATTGTAGGTTGTTGTGAGGCACAGTGAAGCAACACCAGGGTTTTGAGTCAGTGAACCATGGCCCGCCCCTGCTCCCAGGCTGACTCCGCGGGGGCTGCCCAGAGGGCGGTGGAGGGCCGAGTCCCTGTGTAATGGAGGGCTTGGGCGAACGGAGTACAGATCCAAGTGCAGAGAGTAAGAAAAGAAACGCACGCCCATCCGCTTACAGGGGCGGGAGGGACAGGCAAAGGGCTCCTTTAGCTCCCTGCCCGTATTGTGGCCCTGGGCACCTTCCTCTCCAGTGCCTCGTGCCTGCCTCAGGACTGTAGGGAGGGATGGCCAGGGTCTGTGCAGGTACCCATGCCGATGGCGCCTGCCCTGCTGAGCAGAGGGGGACGTGGGCACCCCCTCTCCGGGCCCTGCTGAATTAATTCATCTGTTGTGAGCGGATTATGGGAGGGCCCTTCCAAGAGCTGCACTCTGAGTGGGGTTTGTTCGGTACGTATGCACCTATGGGCTGGACTTGCGCCCCACGTGGTTTTCTCCTGCACGATGAGCTTCTGTGTTAAGCTTACCGTGTGCTCACGGCGTACTGAGTGTCTCAGGCACGTTACCTCTTGGACGCCTCAGGATTTTATGTCGCCGGCATGCAGCTCGTTAACAGCAGGCACTGCATCTGTATCACCCACGGGAAAGGTGTCCACCCTCAGCGTGTGCTAGTGACCGTGGAAGCCATAGTAGTTGAGAGACTAAGTCATTCCATTGAGAAAGCACATTATTCTGGTTGTAGGCCGGCGCCCTCTCCCTAGGCCAGCTGTGGGCAAACTACGGCCCGCGGGCCGGATCCGGCCCATTCGGCTGTTCTATCCGCCCACGGAGCCGAAAGAGCGGAGTGTTCTCTTGCTCTCCCCTCCGCTCCTTCACCAGCAGCAGTGTTAACATGGCAACGTCGGGAAACACGGCCGCAGCTCCTTCTTCTGAGTGGGCGGATTTATATCCCCATTCAGTAGAAGGAACAACCTCTCAATCTTCCAGAGGCTCCTTGTAATGCCCGCGGACGTCCCCCGACATCACCCTGGGAATGCGTAGACACGTTATCATGGTGATGTAGGGAGACACGCCCCTGGAGAGCACAGTATCAGAGCATTAGCTAAAAAGGAGACCAACAACACTGTGCCCACTGAAGTTGATGTTTTAAAGACCAAAAACCTTTCAACCCAGTCTACATTGCCATCTACATCTACGTCCCGGGCATAATTTGGAAGTTGCACTAAAAAAAATGTTTAATTTACTGTTTATACATTTTGTTCTTTTCTATTTGTTTTAGTTTTAAATTATTTTATTATATTTAAGTTTAATTTGAAAGGCTTTTGTACCTTTCCTTTGTTAGGCAATTTTATTTTGCCTTTGCCATCTTCAATATAAGGTATGTTATTGTGCTATGATTCCTCCATTTTTTGAAGTTTCAAATTATAATAATTAGTGTTTACATTCTTCTTGTTAAAATGTTTGAAATGAATAAAACTATTGAAATAAAAAAAAAAAGACCGTACCCTTTTATGTAATGATGTTTACTTTGAATTTATATTAGTTCACACAAACACTCCCTCCATGCTTTTGTTCCGGCCCTCCGGTCCAATTTAAGAACCCATTGTGGCCCTCCAGTCAAAAAGTTTGCCCACCCCTGCCCTAGGCTAAAGTGACCTCTCCAAGTCCCTGACCTGTTGCCCCTTCCCAGACTGTTGAATAACTGGAGGGCAGGGCCCCGCTTTATTCATTCTGTGTCCCTGAGTGTCTGACACCTGTCAGGGACCCAGGACCTGACTGTTCTGGGGGTCAGTGGGGGCCCACGGGACAGAGATGCCATGTGGGGGAGGGGCTGGAGCCTTTGCATCCCACTCTTAGAGGGCCCCCTGCCGCGTTCACACCACCTGCAGGCTTTTCATGTGGTGCTTGCTTTGTTGATGGAGATGCCATATGTCACCTACAGGAGGCTAGTCCCTGGGGGGTGGAAACGAAATTGATGGTTTTCAACTTTGTCTAGCCAGTGTGGCTCCCTTGAGCTATCTAATGTTTAAGCTTAATGACTTTAAAACTTTAAAAATAAACGCCTCCCATCCAGACCACGGCAACTGAACAACAGGCTCATCCTCCTGTTCCTGCAGCCGGTCAGAATAGACTGTTTCCCTTCCAGTGGGAACTGGGGCTGCTTAAGGAATTAAACTCTGAAGCACTTTCGGTGCTAATTGGTCTTCTAACCCGCTCCCCCACCCCACCAGACGATGCCTAGGACAGCATCATCCTGTCCATCCTGCAAACAGCAGGCCTCTCCAGAGCCGCCTCACTTCCTCTACACAAGCCGCCGTGACCCCTCCATGCAGGTTCTTTTGTCACGTGGGGATGACAGCTGGACAGGACTGGACTCTGGGTTGTGACGATTCAGTGCTGACATGGTGCCTGCTAAGAGCTGAGGATGGTGGGCGCCTGGACTGCGCTGTCACCAGGATGGAGCTGTGCTCCCTCCTTCGGCACTCAGCATCTTGCCTGGGCCCTTTCCCCTGCCCATGCAGACGCTCTGAACCTGGGTTTCATTATTTTTCTCGTCACCATCAGCACATCTTTCAGCTCTCACCTGCTTTTCTCTGGGTCCCGTACCAGTTTGCAGGCTTCCTTTGGGCAGAACTCTGGTGCGTGGCCTTTGCCTCCACTCCTGCCCCCCACCCCCGACCCCCTGACTAGGAGCACAGTAATTGCCAGCTGAAGGGTCGCCCTAATACTTGAGTGGATTTCCGAGCCTTGCTGTGGTCCCAGGAACTGTGTCCGAGAGAAGCAGTGCGACTGGCCCAACACCCCTGCCTCATTCCCCCCCTGCCCAGGGAGTGTGGCAGCCCAGTGCCAGGCTGAGAACCCCAGGACAGGGCAGTGTGATGGGCTGCCCTCTAAACTGTTCCTACTTTAGCCCTGGCCAGTGTGGCTCGGTTAGTTGGAGCATCTGTACACTGAAAGATGGGGGGTTCGGTTCTCTCCCGATCAGGGAACGTACCTGGGTTGCAGATTCTACCACAGTTTGGATGTGTAGACTGAGGGCAGCCGATCAATGTTTCTCACATTGATGTTCCTCTTTCTCTCCTTTCTTCTCTCCCACCCTTCCTCCCTTCCTCTCTCCTTCCTTCCTTCACTCCTTTCCTTTTTCTAAAATTAGTACCTATGTATATAAAAGGCTACGCGACCATCGCATCTGAAACAACCGAATGGACGACCGAGCAGCAGGCTGCGTGGGGGGACCAGGCCCGCAGGGGGGTTAGTGAGGGATTATCAAATGACCGAGCAGCAGGCTGCGTGGGGCAACCAGGCCAGCAGGGGGGTTAGTGAGGGGTGACCAAATGACCAAGCAGCAGGCTGCGTGGGGCGACCAGGCCCACGGGGGGGGGGGGGGGGCAGTTAGGGGCGACCAGACCGGAGGGGGGGGGCAGTGAGGGGCGACCAGGTTGGCGGGGGGTGGGGCAGTTGGGGGTGACTATGCCTGCAAGAGGGGCAGTTGGGGGTGACCAGGCCAGCAGAGGGGGCAGTTAGGTGTGATCAGGCAGGCAGGCAGGTGAGCAGTTAGGAGGCAGTGGTCCCGGATTGTGAGAAGGATGTCCGACTGCTGGTTTAGGCCCGAGGAGCAGACTGGGCTGAGGGGACTCCCCCCCCCCCCCCCCATCGTCCTGTGCATGAATTTCATGCACTGGGCCTCTAGTAAATAAATAAATGAGTAAAATGTTCCTATTTAAATGCATCCCCTGTATTGAAGCTTTGGGTCTTTATTGACCCTGGGGTTCAAAAGGTGGGATACATCGATTTCTAAAGGCAAAGCCCCTTCTACAAGCCTTTTAAGCTGGTCCTTTTAAACTCAACAGCCTTTTCAACAGCAGGTAATTGGCAGTGTGACCAATTACCTCCAGGTCTGGCTGAGGTCTCCACTGCTCTGGGAGGTCAAGTCAGGACCTCAAGTTTCATGTCCGTAATCACCCCCACCTCCGAATTTCCTGGGCTGGGCTTCATGGGGGTGGGTGGCACATGGCAGGCGGGGGTGATCCAGTGGACAGTTCATAGGCCATTTAAACTCCTGGGCCTGTTTGAACGTCTCATAGGTACAGTCTCAGGAAGGGAGAGCTTGAGCCACTGGAGATGGTCCAGTTGGCAGGAGTGGGGTCAACCAACGAGGTGCAGCTGTGGCGGTGGACCCGGGTGGGGGTTGGGGCAGTGTCCAGATGGAGTTGGGAGGTAGAATTCATGATATGAGTTTGAAATCCAAGTCCAGGTTCAGATTGGGTTGGAAAGAGTTTAGAAAGTGTGAGGGGTAAGTTGACTTTAAATTCCTGAGTAGACCAAAACTAAAAAAAAAAAAAAATTAGAAGATAAAGGGATATGGTGTGCTCAGGAATATAGAACTTTGCATCTTTTAGATAGGTAGATAGCGGCCTGATTTCAGAAATCATCTTTGACTTTTAAAAAGCAAGGAACGACACCCATAGTCATAGCAGCATTATTCACAAAAGGTGGGAGCACACCCTGCCCACCAGTGGGTGAGTGAATTAAGAAAATGTGGTGCATACTTGCAGTGGGACATTATTCAGCCTAAAAGAGGAAGGCAAATCTGACACATGCTGTAACATATAACGTGGGTGACCCTGCAGGGAATTGTGCCGACGGTAACAAGCCAGCCACAGAAAGATAAATATTTCATGAGTCCACTTCCATGAGGTCCCTAGAGTAGTCAGATTCCTAGAAACAACGGAGAGTGGTGGTTGCCAGGGGCCGAGGGTGGGGGATGGGGAGTTATTGTTTAACCCATTAAAAGCAAAGTTTGGTTTTACAGGCTGCAAAGAACTCTGGAGATTACTGAGCCCGACTCTTAAAATCGGTGAGGATGGTCAGTGTTAACGTGGATTTTTATGTGGTTTTGTGTTAATGTGCATTGTACCATAATTTTACCAGGAAGGGGGCTGCACCCCACACCCTTTCTTTCTGGCGGCCTCGTTCGCTCCACTCTCTGGTTCAGATAGGTGACCTGTGACACGGGCAAAGGAAGCAGGACGTCTGCACTCCATTCTCTGGACTTGGCGAACCTCTGTGCTGATTTGAGGTTTTTGTTTGTTTTCTAACTTCCTGAGACGCTGGGAATCCTGTAATAGAATGAGACCAGCTGTTGACTCCTTGCATAGGGGACCTGGCAGGTGGTTCTGGTGGCACCTTCAGGAGGATGCGGCAGGTGTAGCTGTGGGCTTCATCTCCTAGGGTCCGGCAGGGAAGGTTTGGGACAGCCAGTTAGCACACCAGGAGGTTGGACTAGTGAGTGTCTGTATTACAGCCCCACCATTTCTTCGGAGGGAGGGGGCGTGGCGGGGGGGGGAAAGGGACTCAAATTAACACTGATACTTCTGGGATGCCAGCTTGTGTTATTTCTGCATTTGGCACAGAGCGAGTGCCATGTTTCAGGTGTTGCACTGAGTTAGGTGGGTCCCCACCCTCTCTAATATGGTAATAAGATGGAGATGCTTAAAAGCATGAATTAAGAGGGGGATAGAAGGTTTTTATGTAACTTATGGCTCTGTGCCAGACATGGGTCTCAAATATTTCCTAAAGGAGTGAAGAGGGCATCTAATAAAAATGGACATGACATCAATCATAAAAGGGCTTGAAACCCCCGCCCCAGCTTTAAATGTGGCGAAATGACATTCATGGCTGGTTGAGCAGGATCAGTCAGCATTCCCCCTCCTCCCCCCTTTGTCTTCTCCTGTTTGGTTTAAAGGAAAAACCTTTTCCCTTGGAGTCAGCAAAGGGGTTTTTCCACATCGCAGCAATTCATCTTAAGCCCTGACAGCCAGGATACTCCTGTTGGTGATGGATAGATAGTCCTGGGATCTGAGGACTTTTTAGAAGTTCGTGCTTAAATCACACCAGGATTAAACTGTCAGGCACAGAAGCATCCCTTTCCCCCTGAAGGCTTTTGGGTCTAGGTCAGTGACTTCAGCTTTGAACTTGGAATCACATCTATTTAGAAAAGCAGTTGGCAACTCCCCCTGACGAAGCCAGGGAGGGTGAGGAGGCAGGCGGTAGCAGGGTCAGGACACACAGCTCCCCTGTTCTTGGAAGGTGGGGGGATGAAGCCATTTTTTTTCTCTTTCTCACCTCACCCACCCCACCTGGCCCATAAAGACCCCATTCTACTCGGCCATTAGCTGTTGAGCCCTTAAACTCACTTATTTGGCCCTTGTCCACGGGGGGTAGGGGGGGGGGGGACAGGAGTGCTCCCTGCGTACCTTGGTTTCCCTGGATCTGGCACTGGCCTGGCATCCAGACTAACGCCCTGCCTTGGGCCGGTCAACAGTGGCTGGGGAAGAGGGCCTGTCCGCTTGGGAGTGAGCCTTCCCGCCCCCTGAAGTAGATCTTCCAACCACAACTAAGCAGAGTCAGGAACCTGGAGGCTTCCTCTCCTGCTTTCTATTTTTATCACATAAGTGAGAGTAATCAGAATAAGTCTTTGCAGAAAAAGAGAGAAGGCAGATGTCCCCACGCCATCCTGCCACGTCCTGCACATGAAAGTGGTTCAGAGTTCATTGTCCTCCGGGCCTGTGGCCCTTCCCTGGGAAGGGAATCTGTGGCTCTTGTGGGGACAGCTGAGGGCTATTAATACCCCGAGGAAGCCCTTTACACCAGCCCAAAGGGGAGGAGCCGACATCTCTCCCCAGGGGGGCTTCGAGGTACAGCCCTGTGAGAACAGATCTCTGTCTTTATTTGGTTGAAACGTCATGTGCTGGAGTGGTTCGGCCCTTTTTTATTCCTTTTCTGTGTTTCACTAGCGGCTGACAGCTTGCCAAGTGTGTTTCTTGTTTGCAGATGAGTTTGAGAGCTTACTGTGAGCATCAGAGCTAAGCCCCGAGCAGCAGACGCGGTCACGGTTGTTCTTGGAGGTTACAGTAGCGTGTGTGGCACAGGGAAGGCCAGAGGCCCTCCGCCAGGATCCCGAGTCGCTGTGGCAGCGCGTGACGGAAGCCTTAGCCGGGGGCATGTCCACTGCAGGTGCTGCCTGGTACCTGCCTGGACCTCCGTGTGCAGGAGGCCAGCGTTAGTCAGCAGCAGGGCCTGGGAAAGCTGGGCTGAGGCGGCCCCGAGCCCCGAGGCCCAGTGCCCTCGTTTTTACAGGGATGGCGGATTGGGGCGAGGAACGGGGAGCCGGGCTGGGGGGTGGCTGTGGCCACACAGTGGATAATTATAGCAGAACTGGACCCCAGCTCACAGGTGACATGACAGATCTGATCACAAGTCGGTTGGGACTCACATACCACCCCATCCTGCCCCACTTGCCAGAAGGTTGGCACGTCCCTGGGGCTAATGGTGGGGGGGGGGGGGGTTGCTTCAGAACAAGTCCTGCTGGTGTGTGGCTGGTGTGAGGAGCGGCCCGGTGTGGGGGTTCTCTCCCCTGAGCACCCCACCCCACAGAAGGAGGGTCTGATTTAAGTGGTCCGGGGGGCGTGGGTGTCAATATTGTTGGAAAGCTCTCTTAGAAGCTTTAATTAGATGATTCTGGCTTGTAGCCAGGCTGAGAACCACTAATCCCGTTCAGCCTGCAACCCATTTTACAAATAGGAAAACACAAAGACAGGCCAGCGAGTGGTTTGCTGTGGTCCCTTCGGCTGTTGGAAGGTGAGTCCCGGGCTTGGGGTCCCAGCTCCTGTCCACTGAGTTCGCTTCCTCCCCTCCTTGCCTTGCTCCCCATCAGGCATTGACCAGGGGTCTCCATGCACTGGGGCGACTCTGGCTGGCTTGCGGAGTGGTGGACAGGTCACCTGGAGAACACTGAGTCTGCTTCCTGTGCCTCTTTCTAGCCTAACAAGACAGGACAAGGGCACTTGGGTTTTCATCTGGCTTTGGAACTTTGGGGGAGATAGAGAGTCCTCGGACACGCGTGTGCGCTCACGTGCAAATATTCACAAGCTCTGACACGAGTCTGCTGGCTGCATTTACTTTTCTAACTGTAGGTTTGTCATAGGAGAGGGAGAGAGAACACTCAGTCATCAAAAGATGTATTGCCCTGACCAGTTTGGCTCAGTGGATAGAGCGTTGGCCTGCTGACCGAAGGGTCCCGGGTTCGATTCCGGTCAAGGGCACATGCCCGTGTTTCGGGCTCGATCCTCAGTGTGGGGCTTGCAGGAGGCAGCCGATCAATGATTCTCTCTCATCACTGATGTTTCTATCTCTCTCTCCCCCTCTCCCTTCCTCTCTGAAATCAATAAATATATATATATGTATATTTTTAAATATACTTTATTGATTTTTACAGAGAGGAAGGGAGAGGGATAGAGATAAACATCGATGAGAGAGAAACATCCATCAGCTGCCTCCTGCACACTCCCTACTGGGGATGTGCCCGCAACCAAGGTACATGCCCTTGACCGGAATCAAACCTGGGACCTTTCAGTCCGCAGGCCGACGCGCCAAACCAGTTAGGGCAATAAAAATGTATTTTTTTAAAAGAAAAAAGTAATAATGGAAAAATATCCTTGAGTGAGGATTTAAAAAAAAAAGATGTATAAGACGTGTTAGGTAGATGGTTCAGTTATTATTCTCCCCTTTTACAGCTGAGAAAATGAGGTGCTGGGATGTTAATGGCTTGCTCAGGGTCAAAGTGAAGTGGGAACCCAGGTCTTTCTGCTCTTGGTGCAGGGTTTTCTTACGGGCTGTGTGGCCTCTGATACACAAATGCATGCGGGTAATTCTCTAGATAGACAAGGGAGTGGGGGGAGACGTGCCATGGGCAGTGAGCCCTGTGCACAATCCAGTAGAAAGACAGGCCTTTAGAACTTCGGAATACCCAGACCCCTGTTTGGCACACCCGGACCACCCAGGCAGGGCGCAGCTTTTGGCTTCAAAGGCACCACACCTGGTGACCGGAAGCCCATCTGCAATCACAGGTTTCCTGTGTGACAAGTGGGGTGGAGTCCCCACCTCAGATGGCTGGGCATGCAGGACACCTGCCACCTTGCTGGCTCCTGCCCAGTGGTGCCTCAGTGAGGCTGCGGGAGGCGCCCACCTTCGTGCTGCGTGCCTGGGTACCACTGAACTGGGGGACCTGTGGGCCATGGGCCCAAAGGGGTGGGGGTGGCGGGAAGTGCAGCTACTGGGGCATTTCTGGTGTTCAGGTTCCTGGTTTAGGTGGGACACGAGAATTCTGGGTATGGGAGAGAAATGCAAAGGACTCTGGGGCCTGACTTGGGTGACATTTGTTGGTAGACTTCTTTTTTCCCTAGGTTGTTAGAAATGTCCAGAGTTCAAGAGATAAAATGCCTCGTCAACTGACTGCACTTTGCACCCGGCGTTCTGTACGTTGGGGTCCTGCAGACTGGGGAACCGAAGCCTCAAAGCAAAACCAGCCCAGGGTGCTGTGTGCTGTGGACTTTCCCTGGGTCAGAAGGGAGGGTTTGTAGTGCTGGCCTCACCATGTGGCTCAGTAGAAAGAGCTCTTGGGAATCTAAGTGATCGCATTGCATTGCTTCATGTGGGGAAGTTAACTTTGAAAGAAAAAGGAACAGTTTGTCTTTGGAGACCATATTGTCCTTTGATGTTGGGTGGATGGTGACCTAAGAGCAACCCCATGCTGTGGTTTTGAGGGGCAGGGTCTGGGGCTGTGTGTGACCAGGAAAGGGGGGGAGTAAGGACTGCAGGGCCCCGAGTCCAGCCTGTGACTCGTTAGCGCCACGCTGACCAGCCTAATTCCCTGGCTGGCCCTCAGAGCCGCTGAAAGTGCAGGAGAGAGCGGCTGGTGGAGGTCGGAGGGGGGCGGGGGGCTGTGCCTTCTTCCCTGTGCTGGCACATTGTTCAGAGCACAGCCGTCAAAGGAGGGTCTTTCCCCTGAAAACAATGGATGATCCTCATTGCTTGGTTTTGATGCATCGAGTCCCTTATCTCAATCTTCCTGAATGTCTGAGTGCACAGGTGTGCTGTCCTCAGAAGCTCAGAATGTCTTCCCAGCATGCACCAGTGCACTGGGGTGCCCAGATGTGGGTCCTCAGAATGTCTGCCCAGGCTGCACCAGTGCCCCGGGTCCCCGGGTATGGCACTCCAGAAGGCCTTCCGTGCCCCGGGGTGCACAGCTGGCCTTCAGAGGGATCTGCCTATCTGCAGGTTTCACAGCATCACCGGATACTGGAAGCTTACACGTACAGATAAATCGTTTCTGTCTCACTGTGAGGAAAGTGGGCCTCATGTGGTTTGGGGCGATAGCGTGTCGGTGGTACATCCCGTCCATCGGTGACTTCAGCTCTCTGTCCCCGCACGCTGCCCACAATAAAATGGTTTATGACCTGCAGGAGCGCTCGTCTTTTCCCAGCGCTTCATGTCCCCGAGAATGGCGCTGTTCCCAGGGGTGTCCGGTTTCCCGCCACCATTTACCAAGCCCCACACTGTCCTTAAGCAGCAAGAACTGGTTTTGCAAAGTAAACGGATACCTCCATACCTCTGGGTATCCTCTTCGAATAAGGATGTGGGGGCTTAATAAGTTACCGGCCCTGGGAGGAAGCAGCCTGACCCTTCTCCTCCCCACCCCCTTCTCCTGGCTCCTTAACACTTGAGCAAGCAAGGAGAATGAGGGAGGGCCCAGCCTTTGCTTGGCGTTGGAGCTGGGGAGGAGGGCTAGATCAAAGAAAGCCAGTCTTGCCTGGAGCCCACACGGCCCCTGAAGTTCCTGACTGACCCCCCACTGGAGCCCGGCAGGCCGGGGCTTTAAGCAGCCGCTTGGGAGAGGAGACTTCCTGCTACACTGACTGCGTGGGGCGCCCGGCGGAGTCAGGGCCCAGGGGTGCCTCTTTCCCCCCATCTCCAGCTCTGAGCTGATGATGGAAGAGGGGGCTTCTGCAGGCAGCTTCTTGTGGGTTTGGCAGAAAGGCCCCGGGGCTTGGCAGCATGCCAGGTGCGGAGGGGCGCAGTGAGCCATGGCGTCCTGCAGCGGGACTCCGACCTGACCTCAGACGGGTCAGTGTAGACGGAGCTGCGAGGAGGGAGGACAGCCCGGCCTCGGTAATACGTGGTGGGTCTGGTGGCTCACAGCACCCTTCTCAGGACAGGCGGGGATGGGGATCTCGGACTCCCCACAGAGAGAGCACTGCACCTGTGCCTTGGTGCGGCCATTGTGTGATGCAGGCGCGACGTTTTCCGTGGTGGGAGTAGCTGCTCTCAGCAGGTTAAACAAAGGGCGGGTCAAGGTACACCCTCCTTCCTGTCCTGATGTTTAGCTAATTTTTCACGCTGGACAGGAGTTGCTTGATTCCTCCACCAACCCTGTTGTTACCCCTTTACGTGTCATCAGCCCCCAGTCTCTCATTCTCTTTGGCCAGTGGTTAGAGTCACAGAAGGAGAAACTAGAAACCTGCACGGGGCTTGCAAATCAGAAGCTCTCCCCAGCGTGTCTGTCTGCAGGTTTCACCAATAAGGATTCTGTATGCGCAGTCCACCCACCTCCTCCCCCGCCCTCCTGCTCCCCTGCTTTCCCACTGCGGGGCTGCCCTCCCTCCAAAACACAGTGTGCGTCACTTTAAGGAGCACATAGGGAAAAAATGCTTAAAGCACGTAGTTGGGTTATGTAAGAAAATGCCAGTAGTCTCTAGAGGGGATTCTGATGGAGGGTGAAATGACATTATGTTGGAGTTCGCTTTAAAATTCGTTTTGTTTTATAACAAAGGGAAGAAGAGGGATGAAGGACATCTTGCTCATTGTTGAATTGGAGCGGTGGGTATTTGGGGGTTAATTGTACTGTTGTCTCTCCTTTTTCTTTTTTTTTTTCCTTTGAAACTTTTCATATAACAGTGTTTTTTAAATGTATAGATTCTCCTGGAAACTTTCCCGGCTTGTGTACATTTTTGGTGTTTTTTTTTCATAGATTCTTTACCTACTTAGAGATGCATGTCCGACTCACACGCTAGCACTTGGCTCTTAACGTCCTTGCTTCCTCCCGCGTGTCGAACACGGGTGGGCTTCTTCATGTAACGTTTTCTGAAAGCTTGCCTTGTACTCATCCACCCCAAGATGCCCAGAATTCTACCAGTAGCATTTTATGCAGGTTTTTGAGTGCTTACGTTTCAGTAGTAACCTGAGTTCTGTGTTTATTGGACAAACGTTTATTGGGCACCTATATATGAAGACAAAAACACGACCCTGCTGGTCTCAAGATCCCACCAGAAGCTGGAAGGTGAGCCCCAGGAGGAGGGCCCCTTTGGGATCCCATCCAGGAGCACGGAGGTGCTGTCTCCCAGTGGGCCTGTCCAGTGCCCGGCCGTCTCACCCTGTTCTGCTATCCCACAGCACTTGTATGCAACCCCAAACCCCTTTGCCGTCACCCTGTTCTCAGGGTAGACCCGTTCTCCAGTAATTACACTTCTTAAGGGCAGAGAAAGCTTGGGGTTTTTTTTTTTGTGTGTGTGTGTGTGTGTGTGTGTGTTGCTATCCAGCAGGCCCACGGGAACTGGGGAAGGAGTAAGGCACTCCAATGGGAAGCCCAAGCACTGGTGCAGGTACCAGACCTGGCTGTGGCAGGCCATCGCTGGCACCTGTCCGTTGAGCCCAGGAGGAGAGCAGGTGCTGGAATGGAGCGGAAGGGGGCGAGCTCGCACTTGTGTGGCACCGTGAGCCTCCCGCTCACATGGGCTTACTATGAGGTGGCACACGAGTCGGGCAGTAAATACGAGTGAGAGAACACTGGCCATGCCAGACCAGTCAGACCTCGCAAAGGCTCATCCGAGGGCCCATTCCCTGACCCGGGGTGACGAAGGCTGGGTCCGGTACAGAATGGCCTGGGTCTCTGTGTTTCTGCTCTTGACCCTGCACTTGACCCTGTGGAGGTGTCCTCCTTGGTGTAACCCTCAGCCTGCAATGTCATCCTTGCCCCTTCAGCCTCTCCCTCCGGCAAGAGTTGGCCTGAATGGGAGGCCTTGGTGGAGGAGTGCTGGGTTTCAGAGTCAGGTTGACTGAGGTCAGGACCCCCACAGGAGTTTGTGATGCTGGGCAGTGTCTGTTCCCTGTGAAGGGGCACTAACACAGGGAGCTGGGAAGGATCCAAGCTCGTGGTGAACTCCAGCATCCACGGGGAATGCAGACTGGTGCCGTCACTAGAAAGCATTCTGGCTTTGACGCCTAAAGTTCACCATCCACGCGTCCTACGGCCCAGCCAGTTTCAGGCCTAGGTGTACACCCGAGAGACACTCCTGCGTGCAGACCCGGGAGACTTTGTGCAAGAATGTTCACAGCATTTCTGGTCACAGCCGCGAAGCCTGGAAACAGCCCAGATGCCCATCAATGGAGTCTGGATGAATACAACCGAGTCGTGGCCGCACAATGGAATATTATACAGCTGTCCAAACACATTAGGTACAGCAACGTGCAGTGATGTGGATGATTTTAGCAATAGCATAAATATGAGGCAGAAAGAGCAGGGGCTCTCAAAGGTTACACACAGCACTATTCCTTTCCTTACAAAGTTAAGACAACTAAAATAAATGTACTTTTTAGAAATATTTACCCATCTAGTAAAACTGTAACAAAGAGAGTGAGGGAGTGTGTGCTTTTTTTTTAAAACCATTTTTAGAGACTTTATTGGTGTAACATCCTATATAATAATCCTATATAATAAAAGGGTAATATGGAAATCGACAGAGCGGCAGAACGACCAGTCGCTATGACATGCACTGACCACCAGGGGGCAGATGCTCAACACAGGAGCTGCCCCCTGGTGGTCAGTGCACTCCCACAGGGGGAGCACTGCTTAGAGCCAGTGGCCCACCTCTGTGACAGCGCTAAGGATGTCCAACTGCTGTCAGTTAGATATCCCCGCCCGCCCGCCCCCCCCCCGCCCCCCGCCAGGTCTCCCGGACTGCTAAAGGGCACAGGCCAGGCTGAGGGGACACCCCCCTCCCCGAGTGCATGAATGTCGTGCACCGGGCCTCTGTGATTCAGGTGGATGGTGTCTTGGATGGGAGGAAGCAGGAGTGGGGTGGGGTGGGGTGGGGTGGGGTGGGGTGGGGTGGGGGCCCCATCTAGTTAGAGGTTATTGTCAAAGTCCTAGCCTTTGCTTTGGGTGCTGGGTTTGCAGGTGGTGATTACATTGTGAGAAGTAACTAAATGAAAATGAGCCCTGTGTGACCACAGATGAGTGTCAGGAGCCAAGGTTTATGATTAATAATTAACCCAGTTCTGTGCACATTAGGCCCAACGCTCCTCCCCACCCCAAGTCAGTTTCAGCTGGGGCTGCGGTGGCCCAGGGTTCACTGGGGGTGGGGGGTGGGATACTTTTCCGTAGCTGCCCTCCCCCTGCTTCTCTCGCTGCCTGCCGCCTGCGCGTCCAGCTCAGGACTCCCTCCGCAGTGCCTGCTGGCTGGAGTCACCGTGGCCACCCGGGGCTGGGTGCTTCCTTAACCACTTGCTTCCTATCTGTCACACAATCGGTGCCTTGTTACGGAGGCCTCTCCCGCTAATCATCTCCACATGTGTGTGTCTTTCTAATGAGATGGTGGTTTCCCCGAGGCCAGAGGGCGTGTTTTATCCCTCTTATGTGGCCGATGACTCCCCAGCTCCTGTTCACCCCCTTCTTCCTTAGCAGAACCCTGGCCTCCCCTCCAGCTAGACTCCACCCAGGTGGGTCGAGGGGGACGTAAGGGGCTGTATTGAGGGCTGCTTCCAGGAAGCCTTCTGAAAAGGAGGTGGCAGCGTGCTTTCCTCCCCCTTCCTCCTCCTCACTCTCCGGAATGCAGCGCGATGCCCAGGTCCCTGACACCCTGAGGTGGGGCTCTCATGGACTGACTGTCTTCTCATATCTTGAATCTTGTGTAAGTCACTATTTTTAGGTCTTCGTTACCCTCAGATTACTGTAATTCTCGGGGATATATCGCATCACCAGCTCTGACCCCCGTGGTCCTAGCACTGTGAGTGCCTGTGGACTGACAAGGTCAGCAGGATCTTACATTGGCATCTGGACTCCAAGGAGCTGGCTTTGGGTCCTGTGCTCCACTCACCCACAAGTTAACCCCACTCAGCTCCACTAATTTAGGGAGCTAGGGACCGTGCCTGGGGCACACCAGAGTTCAGCAGCCTGGATTGTCAGCTGTTGAGTGCTGTGTGCCCCAACACTCATTTCTGGAGGTGTAATTTTCACAAGGGAGTGTCTCTGTGTCTTCACGCCTGCTCAGGCAGACATCACTCATCGATCGTGGCGCTCTGCCTCTGAGCCCAGATCCAGCTTCCGAATCCTTCTCAGAACGGCGCTCCTTGTAGCCAGCACCAGCCACCTCGGCCTGGCACACAGGCTTGAACCCTCCATAACAGGGGTCCTCAAACTTTTTAAACAGGGGACCAGTTTACTGTCCCTCAGACTGTTGGAGGGCCAGACTATAGTTAAAAAAAAAAACTATGAACAAATTCCTATGCGCACTGCAGGCCCGGGACGAGTCAGCTGCTAAGCAGGACAGGCAGCGGCACCCGGCGGGCCGGATAAATGTCCTCGGCGGGCCACATGTGGCCCGCGGGCCGCAGTTTGAGAACCCCTGCTCCATGACCTCTGGTATCACAGTGAGAGCTCCTTGTGCCTCCCAGGGCTTCAGAGCGGGGCATCTGACCACGGGAGCTGTGTAAGCACCGGGGACTGTTGGAAACGGCCTCGAAGATCAGGCCGGGCCACCAGCCTCGTGCTCGGGAGGACCGCACAGCCTGTTCCAGCTGCAGCACCTTCCCATTCGCCATTGCCTCTGCCTGGAATTCTCTTATCCCACGTCTCTCCCGGCTCACACCTTTCTCCACAGTTTGTTCGACGGTCATTTATTTAATCCGCAGGCCCTCTTTGATCACCTGTCTGTATTAGCTTCTTTTCCCACCACTCTTAATCGTCCTACCCTGCTTTCTTTTTCTTCTGAGTACTCAGTCCTTCCTGGCACGTGCATATGACATATTTATATGCTTCTGCATATCCCCACATTTACCACAGCATCCCCAGTGGACAGAAACGTTTCTTGATCAAGTGGATTTGCGGTGGCTAACGCGGGTGCACCAGGAGTACCGCCGGCCCGTTAGGGTTCAGTGGGGTGATACACACAGTATCTAGCCCAGCCTCTGGCTTATTAAACACGGCGATTAATTATCATTCAAAAGAAAGCGTCCTTTGTCCTCTGGAAGGGGGAAGGTGTGTGCAGTGGTCTGTCCAAGGTCCTCGGGGCCTGTCTCACCAGCCCCTTCCTCCCTGCGGTCAGTCGGCTCAGGGTAGCCAGCAGTTGGTGAGCAACTGCTGTGAGCAGCACCCGCACAGGCTTGGGGGCAGGGAGGGTTCAAGGGTGAGCACGCCACAGCACCTGTGCCCGAGAGCCTGAGGTTCCCAGTCACCTCGAACGTGGGGTACAGTGTGCCGGGGTTTGGGAGGGCAGACGAAGAACTGGTCATTTCCAACCAAGGGTGGTGGGTAGTTAAGGTATTGGAGGGGAGTTGCAGGGTGGAGAGCGTGGCATTAGGTGTGAGGGGGGGTCAGGCCACCCACAAGCCCCTGCCCACCCCCCAGTGTGGGCAGCTGCCTTGAAGGCGATACCATCTGTTGAGATTTCACTTCCTGCTGTGAGGTTAGTCATTATAAACTTGTTTCTGAATCTCCCTCCTCCCCCGTTTTTTAACGGTGTCCTGAGTCGCCCTCCCCCAGTTTCCTGCTATAGAATAAACTCTTGGTGGTAGAAGAGCCCTCCCAAGTCTCTTTGCTCTCTAGAGGAAGCCTGGTCTCCTGCTGCAAACCCCCAAGATGAGAAGGGACCAGTTCACAGGATTTCGTTCTGCAGCTTTGGCCGGGGGGTGGGGAGGCCAGAGAGGCCGTAGCAGTCTCAGCTCGCGCACTCACCCTCTGTGGAGCATTCGCCGTCCCCTCGGTGCTCACGTAGGACTTGTCTGACTGCGCTTCAGCTTTTCGTATGTCCTGAGTGCGGATTGTGTGGCTCTGCCCGCGGTTGGCGTCACTCATCAACCAGGCACGCCTTCCCCGGAGCCAGGACTGGCCTAGAGTTCCCAGCACCGCACCTGCCAGCCCTGCCCGGTCCAGGCTTTTCCTCTTGAGACCAGAGGGAAAAGACAGGAAGTGAGAGTGAGGAAGGGGCGGTCAGGCGCTCCTGTCCAGTCCTTCCTCCTGCCTCGTCCTAAGCCCTGAGCGAGCGACCGAGAAGGAAAGGGTTTGGGGTGAGCCCAGGGTGGGAGGATTTCTGTGTTCCTGAGGAAGCCAGGGTGCACCCTCACACCTTCCTTGATGGGTGTCACTTCTTTTGACGCCGTAGGCCTCCTGCGTTTGTGCACCACTGAGCTGTCTGAGCTGGGACCCTGGCAGCAGGAGGCAGGCGTGTGTGTGTGTGTGCTCTCCGAGCGTCGCCTGGAACAGCCCCACTAGGGCCACATGCCCGGCGCTCTGCATGGTCTCCGTAGGCAAGGTGTGATGCCTGCCCCGCCCCAGCCCCTGCAGACGGAGCACACGGTTTGAAGCTAAGGCCCAGCAGCAACAGGCTGGGGTGGGCCTGCACAGGGCACCCCAGAGCCCTGCTGCCACCTGAGCAGGGTTTCTGGTCCTTCATCCGGGACTGCAGCGGGCAGGAGGACTCCTGCACTGTGGGGGGTCCTGAGCTGGGGGAGTGCCTTCTGCTTTTTCCTTTGCCTTTGTTGCCACCTCTCCCTGCCACCATCACGATCCTGTACACACACACACACACACACCCTCCCCCCCCCCCCGCCCCCGGCGGGCACCTGCTCCTCTTTGTTCCCATTTCAGCACAGCACCACCTCCTGGAAGCCTTTCTGGATTAGTCCCTCCCATGTGCTCCCATTATGCCCTGGATCAGATGTCTCACATCCCCTTCGTTAGGGCACCGGACTTGCCAGCGGGTCTGTCTCTTCCCAGGCTTTGGGTTCCTCGAGGACAAGGCCCAGCCCCCCATGCACACATCCTGGGCACCCTCACTGCTTCCTGTCCGTTTTGTTCAGTTTGTCTGTCTGCATTTCCTGGATTTGAGGACAGAGGTCTTGTCTGCTTACACCCCCACCTCCAACCAGCACACCACCTGCCACCCAGGTGGTGCCCGGGAGATACAGTGGTGTAAGTAGAATGAAAGGCTGCCCGCTGTTCTCCCTGCCCCCAGCCTCCTGCCCTGGGGAGATGGCTTTGGAGGCCTGGCTGACTCAGGAGCCTTGGTGCATTTCATCCTGTGATGTTCACACTGTGGGTGATGGGGGTGGAGGCTGGCTTCCCTGCCTGCCTTTCCCTGCCCTCACAGGTCCCGCCAGGGGCTGCCACCCAAAGCTGGAGGCTCCCTGGCACACTCTGCCACTCCGACATGCACCCTGGGGGAGAGGGAGCTGGTTACAGCACTGTGAGGGAGGGGGTGGGGGAGCGCCTGTAGGCCTGGGATGAATGGTGGGGTGAACAGAGGGGGCCACAGTGGCTCTTTCTATGCCATGTTATCTCCAGCCCAGCTACCTGCTGACACGGAAAGGCCACGCCTGCCTCATGGAGCTCTGTGGCCATGCCCAGGGCAGCAGGCACCTGGGGGAGGCAGCCTAGAGCCACACACCTGACGAGGGTGCAGGGGAGCAGTGTGGGTCCCGTGGACCTGGTGGTGGTGGTGGGCCCTGCCTGCTGTGAGCCCTACTGTAGGTCCACCTTGGCCCCGTGTGCCCTCCCCACCCTGCACCTCTGGCTGGTGGGTGGTGCCGGCTGTTGAGCCCTGCCCCTTCCCTTGCCTGCCCATCAACAACACTGTTGACTTTTCCAAGAAGCTCAAAGAAAAGGGCTTTATAGCTGCTGGTTCAAAGTGTTAGATTCCTCACTGCCATAAAACAGGGTTCCTCACGTCAACCCCAGCCACAGATGATGCTGTTTGAGTGGGCAGGAGGGGACAGGGCGCCCCAGAGCCGCCACGCGTCTCCCCCCCCCCCCCCACTGAAGTATGAGGACGGGTCCACGCCTCTCTCCCCATCCCTGGCCTGATCCTCTCAGTCCTTCCTCACCCTCCCCTGAAGCCCCCACCGGAGGGCGGCCCTGGCCGTAGGAGGCCCTCGGTGGACACTGTGAAGGGAAGTGAGTCCCAGGAGAGCTGGGTGTCTAGACCTGATTAGATGTGAGGCTGTGCCCTCACGATTTCCTTCTCCGGGCCTCAGTCTCCCTGCTCTGTAGAGAATCCATAAGGCTCTTCTGGTCTTAAATGCTGATTCTTACGCCCCCTGCTGTTGGCCGTATCTGTATGCAAGGGTGTGCGTCCACCTGCAGGGCCATCTTGGCCCCGGGTGCCCTCCCCGCTGCACCTGGGGCTGTGAGGGCATCTGCTGCAGCTCATTCCCAACGCCCAGCTTTGGCTGCTGGTGGCCAGGCTCAGATGTACCGTGTCAGATGGCTCCCGAAGCACCATGTATGGGCAGAAGTTCTTCTCAGAGGAGATGACAGCAGCGCCCGCCCCTGCTTCCGGGGCTGCCCCACACCTTCCGTGGTGCGGGCGCTCAGAACACGCACTTGCTAGCATCAGATGAGTCGGCTGCACCCACAGAGCAACCCCAGGCATCACACCAGCCCTCAAGGGAGGGTGGCAGGCGCTCATGGGGACACTGAGGTGTCCCCCAGTCCCGTCGTGTTGGGTTTCCCCTGGGTTCTTCCAGGACACGTGGGCACCCGCCTGTTTTCAGAGTTGGCTGCTCTGTGTCAGTAAAGATCTGCTGTGTTCCTCTGTGCCAGGCCCGAGTCCCCGTTCCCAGCCTCCCTCTTCTTAAAGAGCCCATCCTTAGAGATAATCTCAGCCCCTTTACAGATGAGGGGGTGGCTCAGAGCGGGAGGGCGACTTGCCCGAGGTCACACAGCAAGCAGCTTTGCCCTCCCGTGGTGGTGTGCGGTGGCTGGCGTGGTGGTGTGCGGTGGCTGGCGTGGTGGTGTGCGGTGGCTGGCGTGGTGGTGTGCGGTGGCTGGCGTGGTGGTGTGCGGTGGCTGGCGTTGGAGTTTCCAGGTGCTCCTTCCCACAGATCTCCTCCTCCTCCATCACCTCAAAGGAAATATTTGTTTTCCTTTCTGCAGACAAAGAATGGGTCGGGTTTGTTTCTGTGAACACAGCCCTGAGGACCTGCAGTCAGAGAAGTGGTCCCCGAAGGGGGTTTTCTGAAGATGCAGTAACTGCTGTCGGCCTGAGTTGGTGGCCTTAGATCGCCGATCTCCGGGTCCTCGCTGAGTCCCGCTGGGTCCCGTGATGCTGTGTGGCCTAGTTAGGGAAGTAGTGCTCCTGGGCTTGGCGAGGCCCGAGCAGGTTTCAGGCCCTGGGGACCCCAGATTAATTGAGACAAGGTGGAACAGATGGCTCCGGTCTCTCAGCAGCTCTCCACGACAGCCTTTTAACATGAAAGCACTTCATTACCCGCTCGTTTCGCCAGTGCAGGCGGGAATGCGCGTCCACCACAGCCCTCGTCCTGATGGGACTTTAAGTGCGTGGCCCCATGGGCCAGGTTCCGAACAGACGGCCCAGGATAAATCATCAGGCTCACAGCCCCTCTCGGCGGCTAAATTAGAAAATTGTGCTCTTAGTGGCCTTGGCTGTGGCGCTTGGTTTGGGGGTCAAGTCTCCGTTGTACTCGGATGGGGTGACACGGTGGGAGGCGTGATTGGTGGGGCGGGGGCAGCAGGCTGTAACTCACGAGTCACTGGAAGCTGTGAGGCAGATTGGCCGTAGGAAGTGCCTTGGTTTGGCCATCCAGAGGCCGGTGTGGTACGGGGACAGCTCGCCAGCCTAGTGTGTCCGACCCTGGCCTTGCGCTGGGTCCTGCCGTTAAACCCCGTCACCAGCATTGTGCTACAGTTCCCTCAGATGGGAAATCCTAGCCGTCTCCTCCTGAGCTCCTCACGCGTGTCGGGCTGAGCGTAGCGATGGGACCGTCTCTGTGACTAGGAGTGTGTGCCAAAGCCAGGCGGTCGGGCAGTTTCTGTTTGGGCCGAGGAGTTGGGGCAGGGCGCTCAGGAGCCCTCCTGGCCCGATCCGGTGGGAGCTGTGGAGTGTGTCACCTGGAGGGGTCCTAGGTGATGGATGGGCATACACCCCAGGATGCGTGCAGGGGCCCTGACTTCCCGGGTCTCTCTGTGGGTGTCTCAGCCTTTCAGCAGCCCAGGGAGGGAGGCACAGTGTGTGTGGTGTCATCGCTGTGAGGTGAGAGGTCCCCTCCTCACGCAGGGCCCGGGAACGGGGCTGGGACGGGGAGACCGTTCCTGTCTGAGTCACGTCTGCAGTTCAGGGGTGGAAATTAACCTCACTTTGAATCCTGGGCTCAAAATCCCATTTGGGATTTTGCCGTTGGAAGCATGGTGCATTCAAACCAGCATCACAGATCCTCTCTGGGGTGTTTTTAACTTGCGCTAATGTCTACGGGCTGTGGCATCTTCAGGCTTCTGCCCGGTGGCCGATGTGCCAGGCTGCGAGGCATCGCCGTCACGGTCGGGGGCAGAGCAGCTGGTTTTCATGACTTGGTTCCCTCGATAGTGTGTGTGTGAGAGAGGACGTCTCTTTCAAAAAAAGACATTTATTTTTCAAAAACATAATATAAATTTTGAGGAATATTTTCTGATCAGTCTAATTTCATCAACTGTCACTATTCGCAGCTTTTTGCTGCCTCTGAGTGGGAAGTTAATTGACAAGGCAACATGTAAAAGTGCCGTGACGTGGGCAGATAGGCATTAGGTGTTGAGAGGAGAGGAGATCATATGTGATGAAGGGCTTCCAGGGTGGCTGCTGGAGGAGGTGGTTCGTGCGCTTCCCAGCTCTCTGCTTTACCTGTTGGGCTCCTCGGCTGCTGCCTCTCTGGGAAGCCCCGGACTTCCTGGGCAGCGTTGGGTCGCGCTCCTTGCTGTGCCGCTCCGACACCTGCTCTGTGCTGGGATCCTGTGCCTGCCTGCCTTCATCGCGAGCCTGAGAGCGCTCAGGTCACAGGCGCTGTGCGAGTGCGGGGGGCACACTCCAACCTGAGGCCGTCGTGTTTCTAATTTTCCGTTGTGGCTCTGAGAACGTGGCTAGGCTCCTGGTGTGTCTGTGGCTGTGTGGAAGGCCCGTGGTGTTGTCTGGACCGTCTTGATCTCCTTGGCAACCGCGAGCATCACCTTCCATCTGGCTGCCTCTGCCGGGTGTTGGTCTTAACTTTTCTGGGAGTTCCCTCTCATTTACTCAGCACCAGCAGCTCCTATTCACACCCCCACGGAGGGTCATTCCCTGGGCCTACACTCTGGCCTTTAGCAGCATTTATTTTTCCTTCCCAGCAAAATGTCAAGAGATAAAATTCCTTTTCATTTAGGGGGAGAAAAAGTGTTTTCTTCCCGTTTCTTTATGAAATCATTGTTCTTAACCCAACAATCCAGTGTTTGGAATGGAAACAAGATAACCTTTGCCGGGCACACACACAAAAGTGTTTACACGCTGCAGCTTGAACAGGACCTGGCATTTCTTCCACCAGCGGAGAAAGTGACCTTCCTTGTGAGCAGGCGCAGAGGTCAGCATGGGCCCTGGCAGGGCTTGAAAGGCTTTTCAGTCAGGCCCCTTAGGTGGCGGGTGGCACTGGGGTCCCCGAGCCTCTGTCTCAAGTGGCTGGTGCTCTGGGAACCCTCCCAGCCTCCTGCCTTAGCCCCGCATGCAGGGCCCAGGGGAGCAAGCATCTGGCATCATGGGCACAGTGAAGCCGTGGACCTGGGTGCCCGTCTCGTTTGCTGTGGGTGGCAGAGAGGTCCCCTCCTCCACGACCACTGGGTTGTTGTCAGCTGAGCGTTTTGCGTGTAACCAGGTGCCTCTGGAGTCCGCTCCTCGCCCTCCTTCCTGCACTGTCCTCCTGTCCCTAGCAGAGCTCGATCACTACAAAGCCTGGAGTGGGGCACCCCGCCATGTCCTGCACTCTCCCCACCGAGTCCATCTGTACTTGTCACGAGACCATTCTAGTGGGAAGGGGGTGTCTTCCTGCCACTCACCTTCCTGGTTCTGTTCTTTGACCTTCTCTTCCCGGGTGGCTCCTGAGAGCCAGTGCCACAGGCCTGGAGACTGGCCCCCACACTCCCCATTCACCCTCGGTTGCCTCCAAGGCTCCAGATCGGGGAGCTGGGAATCTCACGGTGGCCGGCTGGCTGGGCTTGCTGACACCTCTGCCGACACAGATGCAGCCCTGGGACCCGCCAGCTGGGTGACAGACGCTTCCTGGGGAGTGTCCCGGCCTGTCCCATCCCTCCCTGACACTTGTAGGGCCTTGTTTTTATCATGACAGCCCCAGGGGCCATTGGAACGGATAAGGTCCTAGATTTAGATTTGCAGCCTGGGTGGTGTACATTACAGACACTTTCCAGCCCCCTGCCGCTGAGAATCCAAACACACCCACCCTCCTCTGGTCCATTTTTGTGACTTTTCCTTTGATTCGCGTAAAGCAGTTACCGGCGGGATAAATGTCGTTAGTCCGGTTCCATTCATGAACAGGAGAGCCTGGGATCTCCCAGCATCTTGGATTAGGATCCGAGAGCAAACGTGGTGAAAGTCCACCCTGGCTCGCAGATGTTAACTCCCCGCAACCCTCTGTGGGGAGGGGGCCCTCTCCAGGAAGGCCGAACTTCCAGCCTGACTGTTCTCTCCTGCCGGAGCCAGGCCACAAGGACCGGGTGACAGGACGGAGGCTGCATGGAGGCTTGTGTGCACCCTCGTCCCTGCCTGGGGATGTGACAGAGCCTTAGTGAAGGCCTAGGTGGCACTAGGAGGTGCCCGCTTTGGGAAGTGTTCAGGCACACCTCTGGGCTTGCACTCTGCTGCCTTGCTCAGCCCCACCCATGCCAGCCGGGGTGTGACCAGGTGCCCGCTGAGCAGGCCAGAGTCAGCTGTCGCCTCCACAGTGGCTTTCTGTTCCCAGTGCCAGGCGGGAGGGCCCACTCGTCAGCAACCTCCTCACGTCCCCACTAGATGGAGGGCCTGGCCGGTTGCCCTGGAGCCCTGCCACCCCAAGGGGACCCGTTTGCTAGGCTTTCCTCAGGGACTGATGGCCACCAGGTCCCCTCAGCATGGGTGTTGGGGTGCATGACACCACTAGCCACATGTGGCTGTCGGGATCTCCCGATGCGGCTAGTGTGACTGAGGCCTTTTTAATTTAAATTGAAAAAGTGGTGCTCGATTCAGTTCATGGGACACTTCAGTGTGTTTGGAAGGACTTGGGTATGCGAAGCCACTTCCCAGATCAAATGTCTCCAAGGAAAACGTAGTGTCCGAGTTGAGATGTGCTGTGAGTATAAACTACACACGGGGTTTCAAAGACTCAGTGTGAAGCAAGAATGTGAAATAGTCACGGCTTCCTGCCGATTGTGTGGTGAAGTGATAATACTTGGGGTATATTGGCTTAATTGAAGTATATTATTAGAGTATTTTCACCCATTTCTTTCTACGTTTTGAGGGGAGCAACTGGATCATTGGAAATTACTGTCTCGAATCGTATTTCTACTGCCCTCGACACTCACACCCCTGAGCCTGCTTTTGCTGGAAATGCGCGTGGTGGTCCTGTCGGGGATCCGTTAATTGCTCTGAAGTGGCTTGGGCCATGGATTGGATCTTAAGAGACCCATGCTGTTTTGAAAGGAACAAATTTTAAAAACATAGTTTGCTCATAAAACATAACTTTTTTTTTTTTTTACAGTTTACTTTCAGTTTTGAGTATTGTAAACATTACTTCTTAACTGCACAACTGACACATATTTCTTGGGCAAAGTTAGCAAGTACTGACGAGACAGTGGTAAACACACCTGCGCTGTCGAGCAGCGTTCCCAGCGGCTTTTGCTTTGGTCATTGTATCGCAGAGATACCGCTGTGCACTGTTGCAGCGATCTGCCAGGTGCACACCCACCTGTGCCTCCGTTAGAAACCTGTGCCCCTCGAGCGCCCTGAGCATGGGCGGGGCTGCTGCGCCACACACGTGGACAACGGCAGAGGGAGACCAGGAGGGACTGAAGTAACGAGCGGGTCTTCTGGAAGTTGGGCTGAGCGCTTGAGCGGTGTGTGAAGGCGGGGCAGAGCCTCTCGGACTCAGGGCTCACCTGGTGGGAGTCCTCCCTCGTGCTGGCTGAGCCGCTGGGAAGTGGGTTCTGCAGGTTCAGAGTGGACTGTGGAATCCTTTGGTGAGCCATTCACTTGAGAGACAGTTTTTTCACGCTGAATTTTCCCAAGGCCTGAAGGAGGGCTGAGGCTGTTACACAACTCGGACTTCTGTCCAGCACAGGTTATTTACCCACTGACATGTTTAAGAAAATAGTAGCCATCTCTGATGTGCCATGTGACCCCAGGTAGTAAAGAAAACCTTCCTCCAACACCAAGTGGAGAGGGGCCCGGTGTGTTGGGAGTGGGGTACATACACCTCATGTTTTAGCATCCCTTCCCCCCAGTTTCTGGTGTGGACAGGAGCCACAGAAAGACGATAAGAAGGGAGGATAAAGTCAGTGCATTTACTGTTTGACGGCGCTGGCATCTCCCGGCCTGCGTGCCCAGGCCACCATTCTAACCTGATGATTCAGAGCGAGAGTTCTGGGGTGTTCTGCTGGGCCGATTGTGTAATCGTCCCCCGTTTCTTTATCGGCGCTAGCTGGCAAGGTACTGAAGGCAGAGCTTCAGCAAGTTACACAATCGAGTGAGTCCTGAAAAAAGTTGGAAACATTTTAAGAAGGCATAAGAAGAGCTTTCATTGGTGAAGAATTTCTATAGCGACCACTTTTTTTTTTTCAATTTTATTTATTTATTTATTTATTTAATTGTTTAAAGTATTACAACTAGTAGTACATATGTCTCTTTTTTCCCCCATTGACCTGCCCCCGGCCTCCCCTACCCTCCGGCGACCACTTTTGTAAGGCCAAGAATACTTATGAAACCTACCCCCTTACTTGTCTTCTGTAAAATTAGGTTTCTCTCTCCTGATTTGTAAGCAACAAGGCCCGTCTGGACAGGGAAGTCGACCTGCCTTGGAGGCGCTCTGGGGACGCAGTGGTGGCCAGGGTGCAAGCGGCACACTCCTAGGAGGGCTCGTCAGAGGCACCCGACACGGGGCATGACTGATGGCCGGTGCCGGGCCGGCTTTCAAAGGCCCTGGTGTGAGGGCCAGAAGGCAGCTCGTTCCCCGCGCCACCGCTCTGACGGCGCAGATCAGCTGTGATTTATCCCTCTCCCGGGGAAGCCGCTGCTGTCAGCAGGAGGAGGCTCCGCATTTACCACGTGTGCCGGAGACCGGGCGCACGCCGCATCCTGAGCCATCAGTTACAGAGACCCCGCAGCATCTCTCTAGTTTTCATTCTGAATTTTTAATTGCACGAGCAAACCATGCCACAAAAATAATCTGTCTCTTTTTTAAAAATACATATTTTATTGATTTTTTACAGAGAGGGAGAGAGAGTTAGAAACATCGATGAGAGAGAAACAACAATCAGCTGCCTCCTGCACACCCCCTCCTGGGATCTGCCCACAACCAAGGTACATGCCCTTGACCAGAATCGAATCTGGGACCCTTCAGTCCGCAGGCCGGTGCTCTATCCACTGAGCCAAACAGTTAGGGCAATAAAACCGTCTTTTAAAAAGATTCTCACCCCTGATCCTGCTGTCCTGGCATGTAACGTCTCTTCTCCCCCAGGTCTCTGTACATGTGCAGACACAGTGTTCATTTAGTTATGATCAGGGCAGAAGTACAGCTAGCTTTGACTTCTCACATTTGTTGACATCCTAACTCTTGCTTCCTGTTCCATAGTAGCATCTTCCTAGTTACCTTGTAGTGGCTCCACACGCATCCAGTCACTTGATAAGCTCTCATTTGGTTCATCATCCTTTATTTTTGTTTCCTGTTCTTAATGGTGTCTTTCCCTCTTTGTTTCTGTAGGAGGTTCTGCAGCAGCTGATCGTAATGAACTTGCCCAATGTTTTGATGATTGGCAAAGACCCGCTGTCTGGTGAGTGAAAGCCGCCCCCCGGGTGCTTGGCCCGTGCCAGTGGCTCTGGGCAGCTGTTGGACTCAGAGCTCTGGCTGCCGGCGCAGAGCCAGCATGGTGAAAACTCGTGACCAATTTGGTGAGATTTTAAAGGGTGGGTTTATTGCCCTGAGGCATGAAGCCAAGAGCACATTTCTTCCTGAAGAACGAACATACGAGTGCAGAAGCAGGCAAGGCCACTGCTCTGGTGGGCCCAGGGCCCGGAGTTGTATGGTGGCCTCGTGGGGGGGTGGGGGGAAGGGGGCGGGTATCTCTCCTCGGTAAATGTGGAATCCATGACACTGTAGTGGGGCGGGTACCTTTTGGAAAGAAAATAAGAATCTGTTGAGGGCCCTGGCTGGTTTGGCTCGGTAGATGGAGAGCCGGCCTGCGGACTGAAAGGTCCCAGGTTCGATTCCAGTCAGGGGCACATGCCCTGGTTGTGGGCTCCATCCCCAGTAGGGGGCCTCCAGGAGGCAGCTGATCAATGATTCTCTCTCATCATTGATGTTTCTATCTCTCTCTCTCTCTCCCTTCCTCTCTGAAATCAATAAAAATATTAAAAAAAAAAAAAAAAAGACTGTTGAGGGAACTCACATCTCTCCCTCGGGGATCCTGTGATGCTCTTTGGGTCCGTGGTAGGTCTCACCACTGCACCTGAGGCCCGAGAGGGCAAGGGTTCTGAGTCCCAGCCTCGGACACTGGCTGTGACCTTGAAAGACCGAATGGAATGGCTCCTGGACATCTTCCAGAAAGTCGGAGCTTAATTCGCACTCGTCCGGTAGCTCCCGCACCATGGCTCCCGGCCGTCAGCTCACAGGCCCCAGGGACAGACATCGCGCCGTCAGGGGCTTCCTGTGTTCCAGTGGAGACCTCGCTGGGGTTCTGGGGCCTCCTGGGGGGTAGGCCAGGGCGTGCAGGAAGGTCCGCCACGTGAGAGGCTTTTACAGAAGGAACTAGCTGCCCTCTGTGGCCAGCTCCTCCTCCTGCTCTCCCTGAGGCTGGCCATCCTTGCTCCTGACAATGTGACAGCAGCTAGAGTTGCCTTGAGAGGGGAGGGGAGCGTGCGCCGAGTGGCCAGCCAAGGACGTTGCTCAGAGAGGAGCCGCTCTCGGTTAGTGTCCGAGCCCGGAGACCAGCCGCAGCCGCTTCGGGGGCACCAGGCCAGGTGTGGCTGAGCAGATTCCTGTTGCCGGCGGGAGGGGTTCCTCCTGAGCCCGCTGGCTGGTGTGTCTGCCTTTTGTCTGCATGTGCAAAAAGGAAGAGGCTTTGTTGACCTCCAGTTAGTCCTCTGCTCGGCTGGCCCAGGAGCCTCACACCCTTGCACGTTGGCTCTGCTCCCGTCCGCACATCCCCTCCCCCCCTGCACCCCCCTCCCCTGCCATTGGGCCATTTGTTTCCTGGCTTTATTTCGGGGTTCCCCCAGACGCAGCCCATCCCAGCCTCAGCCCTGGGCCCGGAACAGCGGGGCCTCTCATGGTTTCTATAGTAACTTCGTGAAAGTCGGGGTCTGCTTTGCTGAGCAGAACTGTTGCCTCTCCTGATTTGGTGGGAGCTGGCATTAGGGGAGAGGAGAAAGGTGCCCAGAGAGGTGGTGGTTGAGGTTCAGTTCTGCTCTGCCGTCCGACCTGGAGGTCGCTGCGTAAGGTGACTGGAGGAAGGCTGAGGAGCGGGGCAGAGGGACGCCCATTCTCGAGCCCTTGGTGAGCCCACCACGAGGTGGACATGGTATGTGTACCACAAAGTGGGAATGAAAGGTGCTTGTGGGATGGGAGGTGCCATCCCCATTATAGATGAGGAACCAGGCGCTCAGAGTGTAAGTGACAAGCCCCGGTCCCTCGGTCTGTAAGCAGAGGTGCCGACTGAAATCTGCTCAGTTCGACCCCAGAGCCTGAGCTCCCTGTCTGTATCCCGTGCAGACATGCACATGTTAGGTTGAGCTCTAGGCGACCGCCTACAAAAATAGCAGTGGGTATGGTTCGACCTAATATTAAATAAACATGTCCTCTGCCCCCACCAGCCACCCTGCCACCTCATCACACTGCAGAGCTTGGCCACCTTCCTGTCGACGCCTCCTCTTGCCCATCCCTGCCCGTGTCCCCACTTCCTGTGCCCTCAGGGGACCCCTGATCCACCAGGCACCCCCACACACCAACCCTGGCTCCAGCCCTCCCTCGGCAGACTCGGTTCCAGCCCCTTTGTGACCCACGCGGGCTGTAGAGAACACAGGTCCCCTCCTGGGTCTGGTGCTGAACGGAAACATCTGCCGTTGAGATGTGGATGCTGATTTGAAAAAAAAAAAAAAAAAAAAAACACAACAAAACAGAAAACCCAGCTTTATGAAGGTGTAATTTGCATACCATAAAATTTACCCACTTTAAATGTACGATTTCATGACCTTTTCCATAAATGTACAGAGTCACACAACCTTCACCATAATCCAGTTTTAGGACATTATGGGGAACCTGACTTAAAATTGTGACAGGTTCACAGAGTGCCTCTGGTATCCAGCATCGCGTAGAATTGACAGACATCACCCAAGCAGGAGGCTGTGGCCCCTGCTCTGAAGAAGCGGGAGATGAGCCAGGGAAGCGAAGGAGGAGAATGTCGGCCAGGCAGCAGGCTCGGCGGGGCGGGGCGGGGGGGGGGGGGCGGGGGGAGGACTACCTTACCGTGATGTCAGGACCAGAGGGACTTGAGATGGCTGCGCGTGCAGGTAGGTTAGGAGAGAAATCCTGGGGAGGGGCTCCCAGCCAGAAGATGCAAACCCGCGTGCCAGAGCAGAGGGACGCGTTCACGGGGCAGGGTTTTCTGTTTTACGTTTTAAAAATAGACGCGTGAAGCATTTGGGGCTTCTTTGTAAATAGAGCTCCAAGTCGGTTTCTTTCTGCGGGTTGCCTGGGGGGCGGGGCTTTCTCACGAACGCCGTGGCACGGTTTCGGGAGCATTCCGGAGCTTTTTTTTGGCCGGTGTTGACAGTGTGCTGTCATTTATAACATTCCACCGTGTTTGGTTATTTCTCGTTTTTGGCAAAGGCAGCACAGTGGAGTCAGGTGCCAGGGGCAGGACAGATCCCAGCAGAGCTCCTAGTCCACCCCTCCCCCGTCACACACGGTGACACTGAAAGCCTGAGGCGCATTCGTCCCCCTTCCTCTGATCTAAAAACGCGAGATGTCGCAGCTCCTATGAGTACAAGGTGTTCGGTGTGTCTCACGCACCTCCCTCACCCCTCACCTCCCTCACCCCTCGGACCAAAGGACGTCCTGTTTCCTTCTGCCCTGGGATTTGAGGGCAGGCCGGTGAGTGCGGAAAACCCTCCATACACTTTAAATCAGCGGTCGCCAACCTTGCGGACCTCACGGACCACCAGGGGTCCACGGACCACCGGCTGCCGACCGCTGCTTTAAACGGCGTTTAAGGTCTCTGCTCAGCGTCGGCCCCTCTTGGCCCCAAATCCTCATTCGCCTTTCCTGTTTTGAACCTCGGGTCGGCTCTCTGGATTTCCTCTCTGACGGTGCGTGGTCCAGCGCTCTCAATGGGATGTCCGTCCCCGGGGAAGCGTCTGTCTGGCGCCTCATTAACTGTAGACCCCTCTTCTTGGGAGCCCGGCTGGGGGTCCGGCAGGACCCTGCCCTGAACCCCTCCGTCACTTGCATACGATGGCGCTTAGCAGAAAGGCCGTTTCCTTGGCAGCTGGTCCATGTCCAGACGCCCCTCCCTGACCCTCCTTGGTTTGTTTCTTGCCCTTTTCTCTGACCCGCCCGTTCCTTCAGGCAGGTGCCTTGGCTCTGCCTTCGCAACATCGGAGCCCCCTTTCCCCTCCTGTCCCCCCACCACCCTGCACCCTGGCTCCAGCCCCCGCCTCCTTTGGCCTGTTCTCCCCACAGCAGCCAGAGCAGAGCAGTCCTCTTAGAAAATTACTCAGATGATCTCACTCTCCTGCCCCCAGCCCCTTAGCACTACGGCCTGTGCACTGGCTGTTCCCTCTGCCTGGCATGCTTTTCCTTCAGATGCCCACAAGAACAGCTCCCTCAAGTGTCTGCTCAAGTGACACCTTCTCAGTGCACCCACTGACCTCCCTGTGTACAGCTGCCGCCTCTCCCTCACGACTCCAGTCCTCTTACCCTGCTCTGCCTGCCTTTTTCATAACATGTATCCCCCTCTATGTCATGTGCTTATTTTCTTCATGTTTAGTACATGGCTTGTTTTTCCTCCTCTAGCATGTAATCTCCCGTGAGGACATGAATCTCTGGGGTTTTGTTGCTATTGCCAATATCTTCTAAGTGTCTAGGTCAGTGTCTGGCACGTGGTAAGTGCTCAATGAATGAGCATAATTGCTGGAGACGCCCCTGCTCTCCCCACTTCCCTACCTCCTCAAGCTGGGGCTCCTTACAGCGTTAGCCTCGTGTTCTCGCAGATACAGAGGTCAGGCGTCGGTGGTCGGGGCCAAGTGAGTTGATCTGTGCTCAACGCCATGTGTGTGGCTCCCCACGGCTGGAGGAAACTGCCCTCACCACACCACCGCGCCAGCTGTGCACCCGCCAAACCGATTGACGTGGTTTATCGGAGTGCGTTCTACAAGACGTCGTGTGGAAACCAGAGGTGGCGAGGTCTGCTTTATCTGTAAAGTGGGGGCAGCCGTTGGTCTAGAACCAGACCAGGTCCCCGGTGCCTTCGAGCCCCGGTGTCTCCGCAGCCAGGCCTGTCACTGCCACACACACGCCGAGGACGAGCTGTGTCCGACAGGAAGCCAGCAAGGTCATTTCTACGACGAAACAGGACAGTCGTGCTGGAAGAGAGCGTTGCCTTTCTGCTTCTCTTCCAAGGTTTGTATGCAGGCGCAGGAGTGGTTTTCAGACTTGGAAATTGCTGATCCCACCTTCACTGCTTAGAACGGAACGGGGGGAGTCACAGAGGTGCAGACCCCGCCCAGACAGACAGGGAGGGAACTTATGGAGGCACACAGCATGGTGGTCCCATAGGGAAGAGATGTATTTCTCATTCGATGTTTCTGTATGGGGATGTCAGCCACTAGTCCCAAGCAGCTGTTTCTAAACGCCAGGCAAGACTCCTGGGCCGTAATGGGGCTGCCCCACACCCACACCCTGCAGGGTCCTGTCTGTGAACGCCACTGGGACCTTGGAGAATGGCCTGGGGTCCCACTAATTGCTCTTCGGTGGTCTGGCCCTCGGTTCTTCCTTTTCTCCCTCTTATGGTGGTTACACAAGGGCCTTCAAGGCACAGAGCAAGCACCTTGAGGAGTCAGAGCCTTCTGAGTCCCAGAGGCGGCGAATGGCCTTCCTTCACAGCTCGGTGCAGGCCACTGCTCTGTCTGTGGAAACCACAGGGCCAATTCCTGACCTCCCAATAGACCAGGGGCCTTGGTGCCTCCCTCCTCTGAGCAGGCTGCCCGGCCAGCGGCTCAAACAGGAGCCCATCCTCCAGCTTTTGTTGTCTAATGCCCACCTTGCTGGTCCCGGGGGCCCAGAGGTGAATCGGCTGTCTCTGCTCCAGAGCCCCCAGGCTGTGTCGGGGCAGGGAGGGGAGAAAGCACCCAGAGCCAGGTCTGTTCCAGGGTGAGAGCGGGGTGAGCACGCTGTACACAGAGTGCAAAGCAGGTCATGAGTTCTGCCTGGGCAGGGCAGGAAGACTTCCTGGAGGAGGGGCTGTGTGACAAGGCTTCGCAGAGCAGAGGGCGGGGTCTGTGTGGGAGGAGCCCCGAGGCGGGGAGCTGTGCCGGGAGTCCCATGGGGAGCCACAGACTCAGGGCACAGGGAGGGAGGCAGTCTTCTGTCCCGGACGAGTTTAGGTTTCAGAGGCTGGAGGGAAACGGAACTCCTGACACTGCTCGGAATTCGATAGTTAACCCTCTCTGTTTACTTGCTCTCCTGTCAAGAGTGTCCTTGAAGTGCTTTCCGGGTCCCATGGAAACCTTCCCTCACAGCCCGCACCGCACAGCTCTGCTTTCTGGTGACTAGCTGGGAACCAAGAGACCCGAGTGCCCAATGGTTTGCTCCCCTGCCCCGTGGCAACCGAGGAAGGCGGCTCAGAATCTGATTGGTTAGGAACAGCCTTTTTGCCACTGAGAGTGTTCTTTTAAAAAGCCATAAGGGCTGTCTTCCTTCCCCTGCCGTGGGCCTGGGGTTCTGCCCTCCCCAGTGCCCTGCTGACCTCTTGACCTGCTGGGTCCAGGGTCTCCCGTGGGGGCTGATGAGCATTATGTCCTTTTTCCCAGCCTTTTTTCACTTCTCCCTAACTCTCTCATCTCAACTCTCTCATACCTATCTTTTTTATTCTTGCGTTTGCAAAAATCTAAGTTCCTTTGAATGAGGAAGAAAAAGTAAGCGAGACGAATCGTCAGGCATTCGATCCTATTACTGTTTCCTGTCTGGTCCTGGAGGGAGCGGGTTCAGAAAAGCCCCCAAACGCTATTTCCAGTGCCGGGCGTGGGCCCGCTCCTGCGCTGCTGTTCGGTCCGCCCAGAACGCAGGGCTGCTGGCGCTGGAGCCGAGGGCCAGCACTCGAGGAACGTGAAAAGCTTGCTTAACCCCGAGGCCAGGCGAGCGTGGCGACTCTGCCAAATGCCGGCCTTGTGAACGGCCCCTGGGACCTGCCTGGATACCAGACGTTGTTTAGTCAACTTCTCAGCGGTGCCCGTGCACAGAGCAAACGCTCCCTGGCTGTGGCAGCCTCGCCATGGCTTCCGGCAGGACTGACCTCTGTGGCCGTCCGAGGAGGGACCAGATGCTATTTGTCAAAGGTCTCTGTGCTCCCCGGCAACATTTGGGCTTTGAGTTTTCTGCGTGGGGGGTTGGGAGGGGCCCTTTCTCACATCGTCCGCCGCCACCTCGCCTACAGCCAGCGCAGCCCCTGGGTCACGGTCTGTGCTCTTGTGGTTGTGTCTCCTTTGCTGACCTGCAGCCGTTTGGTGCTAGGACGCGGATTCGCTCTCAGCCTCTGCGGCGGGGCAGGCCGGTGGGTAGGGAGTCGTTCTTGGTGGTGACGCTGTCTGAGGGCCGAGGTGGCTGTTTCAGATTGTTCTACGGGATGTGGGAGAGCAGCCTTGGGTCCTCCGGCGCAGCAGTGCTGGAGGGAGGCGCTCGGGGGGGCCAGCATTGATGCGGGTGATGGACAGGCGCTGGGATAAGGGGGCCGCCGGCCTGGGTGCACTCAGGGGGCCCAGGCATCATTGCCCACGTGACTGGGTGCCGGCCAAAGTCTGAGTTCGATAAACGTTTGTTGAATGACTAATGAAACAAATGGGAGGGAGTGCCTGCTTATGTTAATGCCCATTGGGGGCCACATGTGTGACGTTCTTGGTATAAGAAATCTAGGTGAGGGTTTCCCAGGGGTTGCTGTCCAGGCTGTGAGGTGGTGTGTACAGGTGCCTGCCTCGTACCCCATGGACCAGGGTGGGCATGAAGGGTCCCCATGTGCCCCCCCACGAGGAATTCACTGTCCACACTGTCCTCAGCAGTGCCGTGGAACTAACTCAGGGTGGCCCCGGCTGACGAAATAATAGACAGCTGTTCTCGTCGTAAGCAGGGCCCCCAGGAGGCCCCCAGAGCTGTGCCCGTGGGCTGAGGCCCGGGATATTGTTACTCACCCAGGAGACATACACACGGGGCCATGGTCATGTTCAGTGCCACGCTCTCTTCAAATCGGCGAGGCAGCCCCATAATCGTCCTTATGAGGGGGCGGGTTTTCACATACGAGACCAGGGAAGGCGTGGTGAGTGGTTGACTCTAGCACGTGAGTCCGAGGAAAGCAGAGTTAGAATTGGTAAGAAGATACATATATGCACTAACTTCTCACTTAACGTTGCCTATAGGTCCTGTGACTTTAAGTGAAACTACGTATACTGAAACCAGTTTTACTGTAGGTGAATTGGCATAAGCAAGAATTAAGTTCCGCCGAAACCGGTTTGGCTCAGTGGATAGAGCGTCGGCCTGCGGACTGAAGGGTCCCAGGTTCGATTCCGGTCAAGGGCATGTACCTTGATTGCGGGCACATCCCCAGTAGGGGGTGTGCAAGAGGCAGCTGATCGATGTTTCTCTCTCATCGATGTTTCTAACTCTCTATCCCTCTCCCTTCCTCTCTGCAAAAAATCAATAAAATATATTTAAAAAAAAAAAAAAAGAAGTAAGTTCCTACAGCATCTCATCATCGTTACAATGAAGTGATGTTGACTGAAATGACATTTGAGGTCATATGTGCCATCCCAGCAAGAAAGGAAACAAACCCTTCTCTGTGCCCTTCCCCTGGGACTCGATGCTGACGGTTCACGTCAGTCCGTCCGTCGGCAGACGCTGGGGAGCTGCTGCTCCGTGGCCTGGGATCCGAAGCTGGCCGAGCTGGAGCCTGCCCTGGAAGGAATGTCAATCAGGGACGACAGTTTCAGGAGGAAGCGGGTGGTTGAGGAAAGCAGGTGGGGACAGACCTGGGACCAGATCTCAGTGTGTAACTCAGCCTGTTTGAGCCCCGTTCCTGCTTGTAAAAGGGAGGTTTTTGCCCACTGGGGAGTAAATCAAACAGTAGCATGTTCTAGCTAAGTGCAGCGGTGGTCTGTGGGAGCGAAGGACACGGAGGAGGGCAGACGTAACCACTGGATTGGGTTCGCACTTCCCCTCAGCCTCACTGTGGCTTGCAGATCCTGGGCCTCTGGCTGTGGAGAGCTGAGCGAGCCAGAGGGAGGCGGGCCTGTGCCTGCTTCTCTCTGACCCCTCCCTGCGGCCAGTTCACCGCGCCTCCGACCCCAGCACCGCAGTGGGTGCAGTTTGGGGCAGGAAGAGCTCCCTCTTGGAAAGGGCCGTTGACTTCCTTTACCTAATCCCCACCTTCGTACCTAAGTGATCATTTACAGACAAGATTTATTTTCCGCACCCAGAGACCAGGAGGTGGGAGCATGCAAACGGCTACATTGAGAGAATCAAAGAGTAGAACCAGAAGGGGCCCTCGGGATCCCGTACCTGGCCCAGGAGATAGGTTTGGTTCCACGTGATTGGCAGTGGCCGAGAGGGCTGTGTTCAGAACGACCCAGACGCCTCATGCCGGGCTCAGTAAGAAAGCGTTGTGATTGGCCATGTCTGCCACGGACGAGGTGAGAAAGTCAGGGAGTTGTCCAGCCCTGGTCTGACCCACCCAACCTGCACATTGGAGAGGTCGGTGTGGCTTACTTGTCCACCCTGACAGCGCAGCACGCTTGCCAACGGGTCATGCCCCTTCTGCTTTGGGAGCTGATCCCTGCAGACGTCTGTAGCCTTATGTGTCGCTGAGATCAGCCTAAGTGAATTTCATTTCTGCTAAGAAAGACGGGTGTGTCTCTCTGTGTCAACACTCCAGGAAGCAGGTAGTAGAGGAAGTAAGGTTTTTCTTAGATTCAACCAGTAGCTCAGGCAGTCGTGGGATTCCCCCCAAGTTGTGAGGTTGTGGGTAGACGATGTGGAGGGTGCCTGATGTGTCCTAACCTTCCCCCACCCACGGTGACTCATTCAGCACCGAAATCCACGTTGCTTCATGCCCTGCCTCCCCCCCCATCCCCCACCCATTTCTCACTCTGAAAACCAACTCTAGTTTGCTTAACCACAGAGCATTTATAATTCGACCAACACCACGTTCTCTTACCTCTGAGCCTTTGCATGGGCTGTTCCTGTGCCTGGAACGCTCTCGCTCACCTGCCTTCTAACCTCTGCTCTTCACGTTGGGTCTCAGCTCAGAGGCCATTTCCGTTAAGAAGCCTTGCCTGACTCTCACTGCAGACTCGTGTCCTCCTTCCAGGCTCCCTTGACATTTTTCAGATTTTGTTCGTCGTTGATGTTCTTGGTCTGAGCGCAGAGGACTGTGTTGATTACGACAGAGCTCCCAGCAGCCAGAACACACGGGTGCCTGGGCAGGGAGCTGTCTGTAGGTTTGTTTCTTCTTTGACTGCTTAACTGTGTCACTGAGCCAATCTCATTGGCAGGGACCCAGCAGAGAGTCATATGTATGTTACGAAACTATTCAAAACCCACCATCTGGTAGATTGAGGAAAATAGCAGTTCTTCTTACTCCTGAAATCCTGTGAGAAATTGGGCATCGGCCTCCCTTGAGAAATGAGGGAACTTCTGCTGCTCGCTCTGTCTCTCTCTTTTTGTAAGTTTCACAGGAATCCGTGTAGGGATGAAAATCACAGGATGCACTGTGATCAGCACGTTCGTGTTCACTCAGCCTCGTGAGAACAAGCAAGCACTGCGCCACCGGAATGAAGATTCTTCTAAAATTACTTCTCCACCTGTAAAACCTATTTCCTTCCTCTGTCACAAAACTCGGCAAACAGGAACTCCGTAGTTTTCTAATGGTGCGCTGGATCAGATTTAGGTTTGCCTTGATGCCTGATGGGTGCGAATGAATGAATGAATTGAATGAATGAGTGAATGGCTCATGGTTGTCACTGTGTGTAACTGCAGGGTGAAAGGGAGCAGAACCCTTTGCTCTTTCACGGAGCAGCCTCAGACTGTGATTTTGAGCTCGCTTGTGTGCATGTGTGTGTGTGTGTGTATGTATGTGTGGTATGCATGTGTGTGTGTGTGTGTGTATGTGTGGTATGCATGTGTGTGGGTGTGCATGTGTGTGTGGTGTGCGTGCAGGGTTTCTGGTCTCCTTGTTTATGCTTTTGCTATCAGCAGTGGGCCTACCCTATGCTTGTTCCCACTTTCAGTGCTGTCTTCCTCTGCTGTGGCTGGGAACATGGATCCTCAGAGCAGTTTAAGTTATTCTGGAGAATGGTATACTGAAATCCTCTGCTGTGAACAGAGTTCATCAAGATTTCCTGTATGAACTCTGCCTTCTGTCTCGGCTCTTCTCTATTCTAAAAAAAAAAACAAAAAACCAAGCCAGCCACTAAGGTGTTGTTTAGCATCATTTAGATCAGTGGTCGGCAAACTCATTAGTCAACAGAGCCAAATATCAACAGTACAACGATTGAAATTTCTTTTGAGAGCCGAATTTTTTAAACTTAAATTTCTTCTAACGCCACTTCTTCAAAATAGACTCGCCCAGGCCGTGGTATTTTGTGGAAGAGCCACACTCAAGGGGTCAAAGAGCTGCATGTGGTTCGCGAGCCGCAGTTTGCCGACCACGGATTTAGATTAAAGCACTGAGAAACGGAGCCTTTGGGAGGGGATTGGTTGAGTGAGTTTGTGGCCTTTGTACGCAGTGTAAGTATGAGACCATCACAAGTGACATGTCCATGTTGTCTGGGGTTTTCTTTGGACTACTTCAGCCAAACATCGATACAGAATTACGGGGAGGGGAGGGGGTGGGATAGATGTGCAGAATGTTGATAACGTGAAGCTGGGTGATGAATCCGGGGGCTTGTCGATCGTCGATCTGAAATGTTGCACGATGAAAAGGTAGCGTTGTATGCAGCCTCATCTTAGAGCCGACGCAGTATTTCCTGCAGAGATGCCTCTCTGCCATCGGGCTTTGCTTCCCACACACACTAAAAAGAGATGCTGATGTTGAAGTTCGTGGTGCATCATGGGAAGATACTTAAGATATATTTGAGTGGGAAAGAACCACAAATAGTTATGTACAGAATTCCCATTTGGTTTAAATAACGTAGAAGCCCATCCATAGAAAACAGATGGCGTGTGTACACCCAGGTCGCAATCACTGGGCAGAGAAATGATTTTTGTTTTTAGCTTTTCTACAGCACACTGGTGTATCGCTGATGAGATATTGTGAACAGATGAGTCTAATTAAATATGTTGCTCTTTTGATTTAGGGAAGAGTATGGAGGAAATCAAGAAGGTGCTGTTGCTGGTGCTGGGCTGTGCCGTCCAGGTATGGCGTGGGCAAGGGTGGAGGGGGGCCTGGCCTTAGCCATCTGGTGTTTGGGTTTGTGGGGATAGACTCCCCCCTAGTGAGTGAGGTAGGAGGGAAGCTGCCTTCAGTCCAACATGACACGTCCCGGCTTCCTGAGAGAAGGGACCACTCAGTAGGTGGCAGCCGATTCTAGTCCCAGGGCACCTTTGGGGATTCCTAAGCCCAGGGTGCCTTTAGCAAATCGTACCCAGTATAGGGACACCTGGAGCAAAGAGCAGCAACTACACACAGCCTGGCCCGCATCTGCCCCACCCCGTCTCGGGAGATAAACGTTTATGGGAACAGAGCCCCACTGGTGACTTCCTGTACCATCTCTGGCTGCTCGCACAGCACGAGGCAGGCTGAGACTAAGTGGCCCGCGGACCCCGATGTTTTTACCATCCAGCCCTTTGAAGACAACGTTTGTCGCCATCTGGCTTAAACCAGGTGTTCTTGATCTTTACTTGTTTAAGAATCACTGGAGCTTGTTTAACGTGCAGATTTCTGTGTTTCCTCCCCCATGTCTTCAACCGGATGGGGCTTTTTAAGAACAAGCACCCCAGGTGATTCTGATGTAGGTGATCAGAGCAACTTGTAATTGAGAGAAACCTCAGTCCTAGTAGAGCAGGCATGTCACACTCGCCCGCTGCTCTAGAGAAACCTCAGTCTGAGGGGCGGTGGGGACGTCACATTCTTGGTTACAAAGGAGGAAGCCAGGGGCTGCTGGGCAGGTCACTTGGAAACTCTCTGTGGCTGTGGTGGGCTCCGGTTGCCTCGCTCGCAAAATGCTCCCATTAACACGTGTTACCCCCGCAGTGCGAGAGGAAAGAGGAGTTTATCGACAGAATCAAACAGCTGGACATCGAGACCCAGGCCGGGATCGTGGCCCATATCCAGGAGGTAAGTGTGTGGCTGGCTTCGTGGGGCTCAGCTGTGGACCCCCACTCCTGTGTCAGCCAGGAGACAGGTTCTCTCCACCCAGGAGGAGTTGAAAGACTACATCACCCATTAGTGATTTTACTAATTTTAGGTTTCACATACCACAGAAATATTGAACCTGTTTGGAAAGGTAGTCGTCAGCAAGCTAAAGTAAAATGGGGGTAAAAATTTGAAGAAAAAAAAAAATTAAAACACCTCAATCAAGTCGTCTTTTGCCTCCTCTTCTTGCCTAATATGGACTCAGACTATTTTTAAGTGCTGTCAAGTGGTTTGGACTCAGAATTTGATTTGCAGACCCTGAAAATATATTCTGGCACATTATCGCCCTGCTTCACACGGTTGATCATCACGGAGAAAGGTTCTCCGTTTCTGTCAGTGGCGTGGCAGAGACACGGACTGCCACCCCCTGGGAAGTGAGAAACCAGCACGTCCTAGAAGGGCTGTCACTGTAGACTCAGCCCCTGGGGTGGGGTCGGGAGGACTCTGCACTGAGGACAGTCCCTCTGCCATGGAGCCTGGCAGAGGTGGTCACATCAGAAGAGGTTTCCCTGGAAACAGGGCCTGTGTGGGCAGGCACCAACCTGGAAGTTTACTTCCCTGACATCCTCCTCCGCTCCCTCCAGAAGAAGCCTTGTATGATTTAGTTACCTTAGGAGAAGTGGTTCAGCCTTCAGTCTCATTGGACAGATGAGATAAAGGCATGGAAAAGGCATGAGCAGGAGCACATAGGAGCAGGTGGGCCGGTGTGACCGGCAGGGGCAGCTGCACACGGCTCCCAGGCCAGCACTGGGGACAGGCTGGGCTGATGGGTCCCCAGCCTCCAGGCACCATGGGGTGATGGGCTCTGAGTCAGCGCTGGAGCCAGAGGTGGAAGCGGCCTGTCGCAGTCGAGGGGAAATCAGCATTGTCGTAAACACACTTAGCCATTCGTGACGGTGAGTGGCCGCCTGTTAGCCTGAGAACCATTCTGCCTTTTCGTTTTCCTTGTGTGTCCACATGTTTTGAAAATGGATGTGTCTGGGGACTAACTGGGTCTTCGCCCCTCACTGCCTTCCCGGCTCAGCCGTTGGGATATTTAAAACGAAGGGGGGTGAGTGCAGCCCTGGGGTCCTGAGTGATTATCAGATCCAGGGCTGGCCGTGGCGACTGGGCTTCAGAATTAGTTAGGTGCTTCTCAGACATGCAGGGGCCCGGCCCCACAGGAGACCCCCCACCGAGGCAGCATCGGGGGACGGGGAGGAGCAACATGAGCCTTTAATGAAAGCTGCTCGCGGGACACATGTGCCGCTGGGGTTGTGTCCCGGGATCCCCTTTCCAGACATAAGAGGTCTTTCCCAAGCACTGGAGGGAGCGGCCTCCAGCCAGCCCCTGAGTCCCGGAACCCGGCCTTTAGGGTGCCTAGAACCATGGGCTCAGATTTCTCCTAATCCTCCGAGATGTGCCGGATCCGACTTGTCCCTTTGGGAGGTGGGAGAGCTAAGGAAGTGGTGTCGTTTGAGAAACCGAAAGGCCCTGTTTTCTTGTTGTGGGATGGTGTGTGTGTGTGTTGTTGTGTTTTTTTTTTAAGTTATTTTCTACCTCCATTTACTTCTCTAGAAAATTGAAGAACTTTTTTTTGGTGCACCCCACTGAGTAGATTTCCATTTGTTTTCCCCCTTCAAGGCCCGAGGGCATTAATACTCATCTTCCCACTCTGAGAAGACTGAGGACTGGAAATAGACCTTCTGCCTCCTCTGGCTGGTCTGGGGCTCTGGGAGAGAAGGGCAGGTGGGCAGTCGGTGGAGAGACTGCCTGGCAAGGACCTGGCGGGAAGGGGAAAGCCAGGTGGGCCCGTGTGGCCTGTGGGGATGAGAAACAGGTTCACCTGAACATTACTTTAGGTTATGAAATATTTCCCCGAAAAATAACCTAAGATTGTTACCCAACATTCGGACATAAGCATTTTAATATTTTGCCACCTTCGCATTAGATTTTAGCAGGGGTCCTCAAACTTTTTAAACAAGGGGCCAGTTCACTGTCCCTCAGACCGTTGGAGGGCTGGACTATAGTTTAAAAAAAAACTATGAACAAATTCCTATGCACACTGCGGGCCCGGGACGAGTCGGCTGCTAAGCAGGACAGGCAGCAGCACCCGGCGGGCCGCATGTGGCCCGCGGGCCGTAGTTTGAGGACCTCTGCAAGGAATAGGCGCTATTCCTCTCCTCACCCACCCACTCCCACTCCTAAGGCTCACCTCCTTTGTGTGATAGATTGATGGTGCTCGACTGAAAACATCCGAGGACGGTTTAGGGCAGCCATGGGCAAACTACGGCCCGTTCAGCTGTTCTACCCGGCCCGCGGAGCTGAAAGAGCGGAGGGTTCTCTTGCTCTCCCCTCCGCTCCTTTACTTTGAATTTATATTAGTTCACACAAACACTCCATCCATGCTTTTGTTCCGGCCCTCCGGTCCAGTTTAAGAACCCATTGTGGCCCTCGAGTCAAAAAGTTTGCCCACCCCTGGTTTAGGGAAATGACTGCACTATAGGGAGAGCTGCTGACATTGCAGTCAGCGTCCGCTTTGAACTGTGACGGCGGCGGTGGTTTGTGTGCGTGAAGAACGCGGCTGCAGAGAGTTGGCTGCACTTGCTAAGGAGGCCCCCCCCCCCGCCTGCCACGGAAACTTCGTGGCTGAGGTTAATGTCGGTGAGATGGGCTGGCTGTGGCAGAGTCTGCCTGGGCCCCCGAGGCTTGGCCTTGGGGCGGGGGGTGCTCTCGGGAACCCCCGCAGCTGCTCCCTGCCCGGCCTCTGCAGCCCCGGACCCGTGTGTGCCCTCAGGTGACCCACAACCAGGAGAACGTGTTTGACCTGCAGTGGCTGGAGGTCCCGGACGTGGCCCCGGAGGAGCTGGAGGCCCTCTCGAGGAACATGGTGTTTCACCTCAGGAGGCTCATAGATGATCGAGACGAATGCAGGGAGGTGGGTTTGCCTGGTGGGCAGGGCAGGGAGGGGCTTGGGCCTGGGGCCCGAGTTATGGGCCGCGCTCCTCGTCCTGACTCTGGCTCTCAAGCCTCTCTTTCTCTCGTGGTCCAGTTTCCGTGGGGGCAGGACGTGGGCACTTTCCCTGAGGGCACCGTCACCTCCAGACACCTGTGTGAGGATCAAAGTTGGACGTGGGGACCCTGCTCCATTCACACGCCCCTTTCGGTCTCACTAAATATATCCTCGCTTTTTAAAAACTCACAACACCTCTCTCCTGCCTCCCTCCTGGTCTTGCAGTATCAACTGACATGTCTTTTACTTCCGTGTTTTGGTCCTTCTCACCAAGTTCTAGGGCGGGCACTGTGCCAGGCACAGGAGCACGCCGGTGAGAGCCCTCTCTGCCCGCTGCAGCTGATCGTGGACCTGACTCAGGAGCGGGACTACCTCCAGGCGCAGCAGCCGCCCAGCCCCCTCAGGTCCTCCAGCGCCGACTCCACACCCAGCCCGACCAGCAGCCTCTCCAGCGAGGACAAGCAGCACCTGGCCGTGGAGCTGGCGGACACCAAGGCCAGGCTGCGCCGCGTCCGGCAGGAGCTGTGAGTCCCCCGTGACCCGTTCTCTCTGCTCTTGGGCCGTGTGTCATCAACACATTTCTAACACGTGGTTCACTGCCAGGCGATGCAGCAAAAGGGGGAGCTCTGACTAGCGCCCCGGAGTGCAGGCTCTGCTCCGAGCTCAGGCCCTGTTTGGCCGTGGCTAGTCCACTCCGCCCTGGGGCCTGCACAGGGAGGGGTTCTGCTGGGCCTTTAGGGTTCCTGCCAGTCCAGACATCACGGACAGAGCAGCAGCCTGCTGTTCACCCTCAGGCCCAGGTTGGGGGTTGAATGGCCACACACTGGTGTGTGTGTTCTTGGGTGGAGGGAGGATGTGTCTCGCCCCGCATGGCGAGCCTCTTCCCTCTTTCCTGCAGCTGTGATGTCACTTGCCCGTCATCTCGGGAGCTGCCCGCCTTCACGTCCCTGCCAGTGGGCCTCGCTGCCTGCCTGGCTGTGGAGGGGCGCAGTGGCTCCTGGGGTCTCCTTCCCTGTCCCGCATCCTCAGAGGAAAGCTCAGTGTCCGAGAGGAAAGTGGGTGTAGTCCGAGAGCAGGCATTGAAAACTTAAAAATGGCATTGGAGTCGGGAGCGATTTGCAAGCCCCACATGCAGACTCCCTCTTCACACCCAGAAGCCAGGTCCCCTTTCCTTTCCCGCTGTGGTCTCCCAAGGTGGTGGGCTTCCTGGGTGCTTCTGAGGAAGCCCTTACCACGTCCTCCCCTCGCCCCCAGGGAGGAGAAGACAGAGCAGCTGGCGGACACCAGGCATGAGGTGGATCAGCTGGTGCTGGAGCTGCAGAAAGTCAAGCAGGAGGTGAGTGGAAAGCCTGTCGTGTGTGGAGGGGGCGAGGGGCTAGGATGCCCCAGTAACCATGGCCCGAGGTCCAGGAATGTAACCGCGGGACCTTCCCACAAAGGCCTGGTTCCTTCCCGCTCAGAACAACGCTGCCTGAGAGCCCGTTGCCCTGAGAGTTGCTGTGGGGATGACATGTTTTAGTGACAGCGTGTGGGGCCCCCGCAGTGGCCTGCCATGGAGCCGCTCGGCCGCCAGGACCTGCCTTCTCCTGGGGCTGCAGGGACTTGGCCCCTTCCCCCCCAGCCCGGAAGGTGCCCTGAGCTAGGTTCCCTGCCTTTGCCCACCTCTCAGAACATCCAGCTGGCTGCCAGCGCCCGGTCTGCTCGCGCCTACCTCGATGAGCTGGACTCCCTGAGGGAGAAGGGGAGCCGCGTGGAGAGGCTGGAGATGGAGCTGATGCGCTTCAGGGAGAAGCTGAAGGATGCAGACTTCTACAAAGCCCGCATGGAGGTGAGCCCAAGCCGGGCAGGCGGCCCGCGGCGCTTCTGTCCTGGAGGAGGGGGAGGAGCTGTGATGCTTTCCCAGCTGCCCTTGCACCCAGGCCTGTCTGCATGACCCCTGGGCCTCCCTCTGTTAGTGGCAGGAATAGGGTTGGGAATATGGTTGAAGGGCCCTGATTCTTTTAGGATTTTTCCTTCTACTTCATGCCACAGTGATGACCTTTCTATTCACAAATCTTTTTTTTTTTTTAAGACTTGTAATTTCTGTGGCTAAATCTTGCCAGGACTGTTCCCTCATCTCTAAAACAGAGATAACAGTACTAGTTCATGAAAGAGGTAAAATACCTGGTATATGGGCAAGTCCCATATTAAGCTCTCAGTGGCATAGCCTACTCGGATCCCGAGGTTAGGGTCCATTCAGGGGAGGGTGGCAGGGCTGAGGCAGGGATTCTGGTGCTTTGACCACTCACCCCGACTGCTTCCGGTCAACAGTGGGTTCCGGAGCCCTCTCTCCCGAGGGTTTGGGAACTTTGCCCCCTTTGCAGGTCCCAGGGTTTAGAGGCTCTCCTCCTGCAGACGGGCCCTGAGGTCCCTGGGCCACGTGGCGGCAGGTTGGAGATGGCTGTTTGTACCTCCGACCTACTCAGGGTGTGTGTTTCCCCAGGAATGTTGGTGACACACTCGCCCTACCCCCACCCCCATCCCCCCCCGTGGAGAAGGCGCCCTGGGTGCTGTGCCAAGGCAGCCTGGCCCGGCCAGGGTAGGGGTGGGAGGCCGCTCTCGGCTTTGTCCTGGAAATGGTCCGCTGGCCCTGCTGGTGATGAAAGGCATCAATCTGCAGCACAGACAGGTTCCGGGACACGGCACACTCACTCACCACAAGTGCCACAGGTGGGAGGGTCGCAGACAGTCACGTACAGGCGCCCCCAGACCGCTGCCTCCGCAGCCCTCCTGCACACCGGGGACCTGCGGCAGCCCCCACACCTCACCCCGATACTGTCCCGTCGATGGGGTGCGTTTCGGGGCCTGTGCGAGCTGCCTTGCTCAGTCACGCAGACACGGCGACTGAGGGCCTGTGTGGCCCAAGCCCCGCGCCGGAGCTTCTGGAGGGTTTCCCATGGGAACTCCTTTCCGTGTTCTCAACTTCCAGGCCTCTGGGTGATACAGCAGTATTTTTCATAATGATTAGTAATTTTGCTGTCAAATGAGTAATGCCTTAGGCCTGGCCGGGTTTGGCTCAGTGGATAGAGCATCGGCCTGCGGACCAAAGGGTCCCTGGTTCGATTTGGTCAAGGGCATGTACCTCCATAGCAGGCTCCTCCCCAGCCTAGGCCCTGGTCTGGGCACGTGCAGGAGGCAACCAATCAATGTGTTCTTCTCACATCAATGTGTCTCTCTGTCTTTGCCTCTCTCTTCCACTCTCCTTAAATAAAAAGTCAATGGAAAAATATCCTCGGGTGAGGAGTAACAACAAAAACAAAAAAAGAAAAAATTAGCAATGCCTTAAATTTAGCATTAGTTTAATGAGTTACAAGAGAGATCGTGTGGTTCATGGAGCCCAGGCCAGGGTAGAGGGTGAGTCACACTGTTCGGAGGCCCGTGTGCCAGGGCCCAGGGAGCAGTGAGGACGGTGCCGCGCACACGTCCTTAGGTCGCGGTGGTTCAGCCGCCCTGCAGACCGGGCACAGGTCTCTGGTCAGCCCTGCTCGGCCAGGTTTCTGTGTGCACCTCGAGCGCCCGACGGGAAGGACAGGGTCTTAAGCGACTGCGTGCCTGGGGCCTGGCGCACACAAGGCATTTGGTAGTCACCACACAAGGACAAACCCATCTCCCAGCAATGAAAAGACTTGAAATCTGGGGAGGAGGACGGGGAAACGTCAGGAGGTTTTGTCTCCTTCCAAATGTGACACTTCGGGTGTGATGGGCAGCAGGTCAGAGCGCCGAGGACGGTTCCCCTCCACTTGGGGACCGGCCATCAGGCCTGGCCTGTGACTGCCTACAGGTGGCCCCTCAGCTGTTCGCTGGGCTGGATCTAGCCTTTAAATAGCCTCCCGGTTCAGTTGGGGTCAGGCCCTCGGGGGGCAGGCTGGCTGTGGGCAGCTGCAGGGGGGTGGCCCCTCCCCCGTCCAGGCCAAGCCCTTTGCCAGCTTTAGGACTCTGGCATGGCTTCTTGTGGTCTGGTTTCTCCCTTCTGAGGTGGCAGGGTGAGCAAAGCAAGTTTAGATATTTCTGACGTCTCACACACGACGACGTTCATACCACCAGGATATGCAAACGTATTTGAATAGTAGCTATAGATCCTTTCGTTCGACGCTGTATTCTGCTTCTGGACACTTGTCCATCCCTGCTTGTCTCCCAGTCTTGCAGGACCCAACTCACTTGCCACCTCCGATTCCCCCTCATGGCGTGATTCAGCTGACAAGTGTCACTGAACACTTCCGGGAGGCCCACAAGAACAGAAAGGGAGTAGTCCGGCCCTGCGGGACTGGCCTGCGGGAGGGGGACAGGCCAGCTCAGAGTTGCCTCATAGTGGGCACTTGGGGAGCCTGAGCATCTGACTCACTGGGTGGGACAGAGTGGAGCTGCAAGCGCTTCTCAGAGGGGCAACTCCAGCTGGGTTTTGAGGGCTGAGTAGGAGTTGGTTGTAAGGCTGAAGGGGCAGGCTGTTCTATGGGAGCTCAGCCCTGAGAGTATGGTGATATAGATGAGTCCTGGTGGATAGACTGGCTGAAACACAAGGTGAGAATGTGGGGGCCGCGGCCAAAGAGGGTGAGCCGGGCCTCCTTCCTGCTTGTGCCCCTCCATGGGCTCCAGCTCACATCGCTGAGCGTAGTCTGAGCTTCTTCATCTCCCTCTTCTCCTCCCCCACCCCCACTCCCCCCACCCCGGGGCTCCGTAAGAGAACACAGGTCTGGAGCTCTCCAGGTGAGTTCACCCCTCGCTGGCTTTATGACTTGGGGCTCATTCCTTAATTGACCCACGGCAGCCTCTTCCTGTGTAAGAAAGGACTGTCCCTGCCTCCCCCTCGGGGCTGCTGTGAAGAGTGAATGTGCAAGGACAGAGGGCACCTAGTGCAGGGCCGGGGATGGGCAGAGAGACGGTGCCCAGGTGAATCCAGGGTCTGGAGCAAACCCTTCCCGCTGCCAGGCTTTGGTCAGAACTGTGCCCACTGGTGGGAGGTCCATGGCTTCCCTTCTACCAAGAATCTTGGCTTCTGGCCCCTGCAGGGAAAATGAACACGAGATGGAAAAGCAGCAGCTACCGCCCACTCCCGGTCGTTAGAACCCATGAGTGGGGCCAGCCTTGGAAAACTGCCCACCGAGAGCAACGGTCACATCCCATGTATGCGTGTTCCCAAACTGTGAAGGCATTCAGGGGAGACTCAGCCCCCTAAGACACCGAGTGGTTCTGGGAGGGCTCCTGGGGCGGGAGCAGAGATGAGGGGAAAGAGCTGAACGGCTCCCCCATGTGTGCTGGGCACTGGGACAGGAGTAAGTCCGGCAGACTCCTCCCGTGAGGGGGCCTGTGAGGGACCAGCCATGGCGTCCCACACCCAGCATGTGCCTGACACCCAGAGGCCCATAGTATTGTTTGTTGTGTCTTAGCCCTTATTTCCAGGAAACGGCTGAGAGCTGTTTTTCTAAGAGGACGTGTGTGAAATGTTCAAATAGGAACTGTGTATTGAACAATAGCTGACCCGAATAGCCATTTATTTCCAGGACCCAGATCAGAGGAGTCACTATTGAATTGAGAGGCCTAGACTCAGCCCTCAAATCTGGGTCAGACTCTTAGCCCCACCCCTTCCTTGTTAAGCGAAGTCGCATCCTGTCAGCAGGCGCACTCGTCCAATAGACAAGGCTGTACATGTGAGACACGCTGACGCCAGGGCTGGCAGAAAGTAGACGCTGAAGAAGTGTTCCCTTCCCAAATTTAAGTAGTGTCTTGATTCAGAGGTTTTTTGCATAGAGAAAGTGCACCTGGCCTGGCCTCATGGAGAAGGGGCAGGTGCCCTAGAGTGGAGACAGAACGTCCCGCGGCAGCAGTGTTACTGTGAGGTGGCAGGTTTGGGCCCAGATGCCTGAAGGACGCTGTCCTCAGGAACCAGGGGCCTAGGTCTGATGGTTCTCATGTGTGTGTTTGCTGACCAGGAGCTGAGAGAAGACAATTTCACTTTGATTGATACCAAGTCCATTCTGGAGGAACAGCTGACAGCTGCTCGGGCCCGGGTCGATAAACTGTACGAGCTGGAGAAGGAGAACCTGCAGCTGAAATCAAAGCTGCACGACCTGGAACTGGTATGACGAGTGGTTGTCAGCACGTGCACCACCGATGGGGCAGTTTCAGGTTCATGTTGTGCCCTTCTCTGACGTTCTGCTGCTGCCGACACAGTGACCGCTAACGGCGGAGAGTTGCTTGCCAAGCTCACCGGCTTGAGTGGACGCCACTTAAGGCCCTCAAAACAGATAGGGCCTGACTTAGGTTGCTTTTCTGTAAGGATGGTTGTCCATGGGTATTTTTTGCAAAAAAGGGTCTCTGCTGGCATTTGTGGTGTGGGTTGAGCTGTGATTTGGGAGTCCCTACGGCCTTTCCAAGGGACCTGCTAAGGGGCCGCAGAGCTGCCCGTCATCATATTCCTTGCTTTAAAGCCCCGTGCTGTACGCCACTTTGTTCAGACACCTCTCAGAGATGTCGGGTGTCTTCATCACCTAGGCCACTGGGTCAGCATGTCTTTTAGTGGCTGTAGGTCTCCCAGCTGGGCCCTGTGTTGGAGTCACTTCTGTGCAGCTGTGTTTTTGGAAGTGAGCAGGTGCATGGAGGCCCTTCATCCTGGGGGCATGAGGGTGGGTGCACGGGGGCGGGGCCTGTCCAGAGGGTGGCACGGGGGCATCCTCACCCCACCCCTCTTCCTGCACTAGGACCGGGACACAGACAAGAAGCGCATTGAGGAGCTGCTGGAAGAGAACATGGTCCTCGAGATTGCACAGAAGCAGAGCATGAACGAGTCCGCCCACTTGGGCTGGGAGCTGGAGCAGCTCTCCAAGAATGCAGACCTGTCAGACGGTAGGCAGCAGCCCCTGGGGCCTGGGAGCCAGGCTGGCTGCGGCTTCTCCCTCATCCAGGGAGCGGAGCCCTTGGCTCTGAATCTCATGTGTCCGCCCATCCTCGCCCAAAGTAAATAGGGTTTTATTCAAGGGCCATTTAGAACTGTTTCATTGCAATTCTCCCCAAGGGGAACATGAGGGGTCTGGCGGCCTTGAAGTCAGGACAAGAACTGCAAAGTAAGTGTTGCCAGATTTCTCAGCTCCCATGCGGACAGTCCCAGGAGCTTCCAGATGACAGCACGCTGACCCCCAGAGGCTGTCTTAGATCTGTCCGTGGGGGATTGAAAGCTCTGGATGGCAGGAGCCTTCCCCAGAGGTCACAAACCTCCAGTATAACTAACCCTGGGCATGATTTCCTCCGTTCATCTCATAATCGGGCAGATGGGTGCAGTCTGTTCTCTTCTCCCTGGACGGGGGCTGCTAAGTGTCTCCTTCTCAGGGGAGCCAGGCCTCTTCCCCTCCCTCTTGTGCGTGCCCCCTCACAGCCCCCAGAGGAGGTGTGGGGTTGGCCAGGGGAAGGTGGGTGGGCGGCAGGCAGTGCACCCAGCAAACAAGTAGCCAGTTCTTGTGCTCAACAACATCACATGTGCACCTGAGGGTGCAGGTGAAGGTGCGCTTAGATCTCTGCAGAGCGCAGGAGGGTCTTGGGCTGGTTTTGTGGGAGGGGAAGGTGCTGCTTTTCCAATTCTGATCAACATTCCTAAGCATCATGGAGAGGCTGCTGAGAGCAGCTGGATATTCATTCTCTTCAAGGGTTCCCATCAGTTCCAAACCTAAAGTCAGTTCATTGAACTATGAATCTGTGTGAGAAGTCAGTTCTTTCTGTGGTTTGGTGTCTGAGCACTCCTGGGACCAAGGGTGGACAAATCAGGGATCCCTGCCCTGGGAGTTCAGGTTCATGGGGAGGACACTGCCCCCTGGTGGAAGGCAGGAGTAGTGCCGGCTGGCAGGGACCTCTCAGACCTAATGTTTCTGTGAGAGGCCAGGGAGGCTGGTGGGTTGACAAGCCTCCCTGACTCGGACACTCTGTGTAGTTTGTGAGCCCTTTCAGGTCAGGGCCCGTGACTTCTTCTTGGTGTTCCCACTCCTGCTGCTTAGCTGGCAGCTCCTGGACAAAGCGTGAATGTACTTTTGCATGGATGGTGTGGTGGCTTCTTGACTAGAAAGGCCTGGCTTCAAGTCCTGGCTCCTCCACCTGTTAGCCAGGTGACCCCTTTTTAACCTCAGGTTTCTTATCTGCAAAATGGGGGTAATGAAGCTGCCTCACAGGATTCCTGTGCGTATCTCGTGAGAGGAGACAGTGAAGCCTTACACTGTGCCTGGCCCCCGGGGCATCAACAAAGGATGGCTGTCCTCATCGCCCTTGCTGAATTAAAAGATCCCCATTGCTCTGGTTCTTGGGGTGCTCATGAGCACAGCACCCAGTAGAGAACCATTGGTTGTTTTTGTAATATACTGTTGTGTCATCGTAAGAGCCTCTGAGGAAATGGGGCTTGTCATCAATTCCATTGTTGCACTTGGAGATCCTTCACAGTTATTTTCCATGATACAGAGCTTCAGTGCGAGGCACTGAGCAAGTCTGGGGGTGGGCGGTGGTGATAGTTGCAGGACAGTGGGAATGCATCTAATGCCACAGAACCAAACGCTTAAAAATGGTTAAAACGGTGAACTCTGTTATATAATACTAGAGGCCCATTGCATGATGTCCGTGCAATAATAGGCCTTCCTTCCCCTGGCTTCGCTCCCAGCCACCTGGGAGCCAGCAGGTCCTCGCTCCTGGGCTGCCTGGGAGCCGGCAGGTCCTCGCTCCCGGCCGAAGCACTGCTCCTGTAGCTCCCTCCGCCCCGCCCCCCCTCATAGCAGGCGTCCACCCCTCCCGGCCACTCTGCGCCTGCGTATGTAAATTAACCCGCCATCTTTGCTGGGTTAATTTGCATACTCCTGATTGGCTGTGGGCAGAGCGGAGGTATGGTCAATTTACATGTTTGTCTATTATTAAGTAAGATTTCATCCCAGTTTTTAAAACTGTTATTTTTAAAGCGAATGCTGCAAAGGTGCCATCTGAATGAGCACAGGTTGTGACTTAGTGGAGTTTTCGGCTTTTAGTGTCATTGGTCGCCTTGTCAGGATGAGGCCCTTGGCGTGTTTCCAGGTGTTGACAGCATGCGTGTTTGTCTGTGGTGTGCGCTGAGCTGGAGTAGGGCCACGGAGGTTCATGTGCTCCACCGCTGAGCTGCCTGCTGCTGGGGGTCTTCAGTCTGTCCTGGCTCCTTGGGTCTGTGCTGCCTCCTTGGTGGGCGATGGGAACGTCCAGCTTCAGGTTCTGCGGTGACAGCCGGCGTCCCCTCTAGGTCCTTCCAACCCCGAGGGGGTGAACAGGAAGCAGGTGGGGTGCAGCCTAGGAGCAGTGCAGTGTGATAAGGCTCCCAGGGCTGAGGATGTGGGCCTGGAGGGACAGGTGAGGGAGCACCCCGACCCCTCATCCATTCATTTACCTAAAGTCACGCCCCTGCTTGTGTCAGGAAGGGGCCGAGACCTCCCATTCTTCTCGGGTCTCTGCTCCCTTTTCTGTTCTGCATTCAAGCTGTTTAAAAGCAAAGGAGGAAATCTGCCTTCTTGTGTCTTTACCTTATGTTGATCTCACTTAGACTTTTCAAGCAATTTAGATATACTGTCTCATTGTTTTTTCAATGCAATTGTGAAAGTACAAAATGAAATCCATCTGAAGGCCCTGTCTAGGGATGGTAAGTACTGGGCATACTTGCCCCAGAGTCTCTACCACCTGCAGACATACTGGTCGATTATCACGCCCCCCCCCCCCAACACCTCAGCTGAGCCACCCAGACCCCCACCACTCTGAGGGCTGGCACAGAAATCGCCATCTCTCTGCCATCTCTGTTAGTCTCTGAAATCCTTGACTTGCTGGTCAGGTTAGAACTTGGTAAAAAGTGGTTCCAGCAGTTTTACCATCTTGAGGTTTTGCATTGGCCTCTTCACCGTCACCTTCTTTCTTCTTAAGCTCTGGGTTGCTTCCCTACCAGGCCCCAGCTGAGGCAGCAGAGGGGCCAGAACCGCCTGAGGAACCCTCAGGTGCCGGCAGCAACAGCACCCTGTGAACAACGGAGGGCACTCAGCCGACCACCCCAGGCCCTCGGGACCCAGGGCTCGGGGTGATGGTCCTGACCCAGCTTTGCTCTTCAGCCTCCAGGAAGTCGTTCGTGTTTGAGCTGAACGAATGCGCCTCCAGCCGCATCCTGAAGCTGGAGAAGGAGAACCAGAGCCTTCAGAGCACCATCCAGGGGCTGCGGGACGCCTCCCTGGCTCTGGAGGAGAGCAGCCTCAAGTGCGGGGAGCTGGAGAAGGAGAACCAGCAGCTCAGCACAAAGGTAACTGTGCGGAAGATACGGGCAAGCAGGGGGCCCGGGGGAGCACCCAGGTGTCGGTGAGGGTGCGCAGCTGGGAGAAATGCGGAATGCAGGGCAGCCACAGTTATGGTAGCGGGACATGAGTCCTCATGGAGCAGAGTCCCGAGGCAGCATGACATGTCCCTGCAGCAGTGCGACCGGACATGAGGGACGTCTGTGTGTCTCGTTGCCTTCGCCTGTGCAATGGGCATGACTCCTCAGCCCCCGGCCTCTCGGGCCCTGCCCCTGCTGCTTCTCTGAATCAGTTCCCTGTAGGAAACCATGGCCGTCCTGCTAGAGCCCTCGGGAGGCCTGTGTTGGCTCCGAGTCCTGGTAGAAGGGAGGGGTGCAATTCCCACACCAAAGCTGACCTGTGTCCGGTACCAGGAGCCCCGGCAAGGCGGCCCTTCTGCTCCTTCTCCCGGTCCCGCCCAGCCCGCTCGGGGCCTGGCTGCCTCTGTCCTGACCAGCGGGGCTGGTTTTGCTTTCTCCCCCGAGCCTGGCACGTCACGGGCCCTCCCTAACGTTGGATGGATGTGCGTCTCGGCCGTCAGCTGGGCACCACAGGGGACATGGCCCGACACTGGCCTTCCTGGAGCCAGGGCACAGCCTTGGGCACGTCCAGACGGCATGGTCACTCGGAGGCCTCTGAGAAGGAGGGAACAGGGTCAGCCAGGACACGGCTGCCCGGAGTCCCAGGCACCCTGGTGCCTGCTCGGCTCTCCCACCACCCCAGTGTCGCCCAGGCTGTAGGCTGACTTCGGTCAGAAACGTCTGTGTAAACCAGAGTTCCTTCCCTGAGACTCACCACCCTTCTGTGGGCCTTCAAGAAGGTGCCTTCCCATGCCTCATTTATCCTAAGTTCATTCCTTCCGCCAGGAATCCTGATTTTGAGAGGAAGAGGGGCAGTCTTTGGAGGCCTGTCATGGGAACACAAGCCCGGCACGGGGGCTGCTGGCAGGTCCCTGGCACCCGTGTGCTCCGGGGACCTAGAGCCTCACCACATGAGCCCTCAGCCCAAGCCTGGTGCCCGCCTGGGGCGGATGGGAACCCCCTTGGGGCCAGCCCCCATCTCAGCCCAGCGAGCTCTCCCTAGGGGAATGGAGGGTCCTTCAGGGATGGACAGGAATAAGGAAGGGCCCCAGTTCCATGACAAAAAGAACCAGACGAAGAAAGATGGGGGGTGTCTAGCAGTGGTGGGTGGGACATGGGCAATCACATCTTCCTACTAAAAGCAACAACCATCAGAAATGCAAAGGTTGGAATCACATTCCTTTCTCTGTGAGGGAAGGGGCGGCAGGGGTGAAGCAGTAAGAGTAAGGCGGTGGGGGGTGGGTGGTGAGCAAGGTGGGGGGTTGGAGGACTCACACCCCAGGCCCCGACTGAGTGAGCGCAGGGCTGGGCTCGGCCCATTGCTGTGCGTTGAGCCCTGCTGCATCCTCACTGTGGGGCTTTGGGCAAGTTGCTCGAGGACTCTGGGCCCCGTGCCCTTCTCTGAATGAGGGTGAGTGAGAGCTGCGCAGGGCCTTCCTCCTCGGGGCCGGCTCCGGCTCCGGCTCTGGCGCTGCCATCGGAGCAGATGCCTGGTTCCCTGCTGAGCCCAGACCTTGTGCTAGGAAGTGGGGCAGCGATAAGGAAGGAGAAGAAAGAGGTTCTCATTTTTGACAAAGACTCAGACACGTGGCCCGTGACAGTGCAATTTGCTTTTGGCCCCGTCCTCAGGTCCCCATGTTGGGGGCAGGGGGCTTGGTGTGCTGTCAGGGTGACGTGAGGACATGAATACGAGCTCCACTGGGCCGGACCCGCCCCTTCCTGGAGAAGAAGCTTGCCTGGTCCTGCTTCCAGAGGAGTATTGAGACAGTGCCCAGACCTATGAGATAAAGGCAGGGGGGCCCTCACCCCAGGAGAAATAGGCAGAGCTGGCATTAGAGCAGCGATCCTTCCGGGAACTTTGTAAGCCCCCTGTGCCAGGCTGCCCCCCAGACGGGCCAATCGAGCAGGCTTTCCGTCCTGGCTACTCACTGGGTCACTAGGCATCTGAGGGTCCTCCCCCCAGAGGGCCCAATGGGGGACCTGAGGTCCAGGGTCTGCAGAAGCTCTAAGAACCACCTGGTCTTTGATCTTGGAGATCCACTGTGTTCGTTTTAGAGCAGTCACCCCAAACCGGCAGCGTCGGGGTTACAATTCAAAATGCAGATTCTTGGGCACCAGCCCTGACTGTCAGAAGCTCTAGGGGGTGGGGGACTGGCGCGCTCACGAGGGGTCAGCGATGGTTGTCAAACCTGCCACCTGCCAGGTGTGTGCTGAGCACTTCACCCTGACAGAAGCTGGTGACCACCCTGCTGCTTGCTGGCCCTATCAGTTAGGGAAACCCGCTCGTGGTCACATCGTTAGCAGGGAGCAACCCTTTCCCTCCTCCTGAGTTTGGCGTCAGTGGGAAGGGACAGCAGCAGGGGCCTGGCCAGGGAGCCCCACCTCAGGTCCCGCCCTAGGTACTGAGTCTGAATCTGCGTCCATCACGGTGTTCAGGTGTCAGGCACAGAGCGTGAGGCGCACGGGTTCAGACAGCTCATGTTTAGGGAGTGGGAATGTGGATCCCGCAGAAGAGCTCCGTGTTGGGCCGCTGATCGGGCCGTCGTCCAGGCAGGACGGAAGGGGGTCTGGCCTGGGGCAGGCAGTGGGGTGTGGAGGGGAGCCGTATGGGGAACGAGGACAGGCCTTGGTGACACATTTACTTGGAGGGTGAGAGGAGGAGAGATGTGGCAGAAGACCTCTCTGAGCAGCTGGGTGAATAGGAATGTCACCAACTGGATGAAGTCCCTGCAGGACATCCGGCAGTGGTGGCTCCTGGCCCCAGGCATGTCGCTTGACCCTCAGGACAGTAGTGGACAAGGCCTAAGACAGAAGCAGTGAGAGTGAACAGGGGTGAGCTGGGAGGGAAGCTGACCGATGGGTGCCCATGACCTTTTTCTCTACCATGAACTGGAAGTGCAAACCGTGGGCTGAGAGGTGATGGTCAAGGGAGTGGGGAGCTCACTGCAGAACAAGGCCTGGCCTGGGCAATGGCTCAGGGACGCCACCTGGAGCCAGGCTTCCCTCTTCCCGCTCTGCCAGCCTTGGCAGTGGCTGTTGTACCTCCCCACGAAGTGGGCAGGAGGGTTTTTCCTTGAGAAAAGGCCTGTGAAAGTGTTCTGTGAGGTGACAGGGTTCGGGTCTGCTGTGAAACATAGTTCACTTCGTGAAACTGACTTTGCACGGGCTGGGTCTTCGGCTCTGCAGATTGAAAAGTTGCAGATCCAGCTGCAGAAGGAAAAGCAGAGCAACCAGGATTTGGAGACCCTCAGTGAGGAGCTGATCAAAGAGAATGAACAGCTGTACAGTGACATGGAGACCCTGAAGGCTGACAAAGCCAGGCAGGTAGGCCCTCCAGAGCGCATGCCTCCCCTGGCGCCCCTGCCTGCAAGGGGGAGGTCCAGGATCCCAGCCATGTCCTGGTCATTGATCAGTGATTCCTGGTGACCAGTTTCCTCATTCACCTGCAGCTCAGAGCAGCAATCCTCAGCCGCAGCAGAGGGATGGGGACAGGTATCGCCTCCCAGGGACACTGGCCATCTTGTTTTTGATTGATAGGACTTGGGGGAAGAGGGGAGGTGCTCCTGGGACAAAGAATGATCCCGCTCCAAATGTCCAGGGTCACCCTAAGAACCCTGGCAAACATCCAGGGCGGATTCACCTGGCACTACAAGTGCCATAGAAGGCAGCCCAGTGCTGGGGCAGCGACTCAGTGATGCCACCAAGAGGCCAGACTTCCCTCTTCCCACTCTGCCAGCCTTGGCAGTGGGAAGTGGGCAGGAAGAAAGTGGAGGGTGAAGAGACAGAGGGAAGGCCTCCCTAGACCCTCTATCGACATGTCATTGGCCAGACCCAACACATGACTACCCGTAGCTGCAAGGGAGGCTGGGTATCAAGTACTTGGGTTTTTCAGCTTCTCTAGTAGAGCAAAAAATGGCGGTTGGGGTAGTGCTATGTATAGTGGAGAGACAGGCTAGGGCCCCCTCTCTTGTATAATCTAGAAGGCAGAATGATAGGTGACAAGCCAGGTGACTTCAGACGTGTGCTATTGAGGTAATATACATGGGTCCAGGGAGAGTCTTGCTAAGTGCAGGACGTTTAGAATCGTGGTGCAGGGCTTCTCTGAGGAGCTGACACTCACACTGAGCTCTGGAGGATGAGAAGGAGCCAGTGATGCTGAAGGCAGGGGGTGGAGGCAGGTGAATATTCACAGCAGAGGGAAGATGACGTGTAATGTATGCAGGGGGAGAGTGGCGTGAGGAGCGGCCACGGGTGGGCGGCCAGCTCGTCGGGCTCCTGTGGACCAGGATAAAAAGCACCAAGGGAAATCACTTGCATTGTTTAAGTAAGGGGAGGTGTGGTTTTTGTTTTCTAAGTCATCCCGGCTTCTGTGAATGTGTTTTGACTTGACCTGTCTCCGTGGGGATCTCCGTGCCCTTCACCTTGTGTCCATCTCAGGCCTCTGGGAAAGTTAGGACGTCCTTTGGGTCCATGGTGGGGTGTCTTTCCAGGACTATGCTTCGGTCCCCCAGTTTGGACCAAGTCACCGGAATACGTTCGTGGGGCCACATGTGTCATTTCCATTGTGTTTTCCTGCAGATCAAGGATCTTGAGCAAGAAAAGGATCATCTCAACCAAACGGTGCAGTCGCTGCGGGAGAGGTCAGAGGTCAGCAGTGAGGTCCGCGTGAAGGACATCGAGAAGGAAAACAAAGTCCTCCACCAGACGGTGACGGAGACCAGCAGCAAACTTAGCAAGCTGGAGTCAGAGCGGCAGCAGCTGCACCGGGACCTGGAGCAGGTGAAGGAGAAGGTGGCGCAGGCAGAGGGGCTGGAGAAGGAGATGCACCGGCTGGAGAAGGAGAACGAGAAGCTGGCCAGGGAGGTCACCTCCCTGACGACGGCCACCGAGAAGGTCGACAACCTGGAGCGCGAGAGCCAGGGCCTGTCGCTGGAGAACCGGAGGCTGCAGAAGTCTCTGGACACCCTGCAGAACGTGTCGGTGCAGCTTGCAGGCCTGGAGCGGGACAACAAGCAGCTGGACGAGGAGAACCTGGAGCTGCGCAGGATGGTGGAGGCCATGCGCTTTACGGGCGCCAAGATGGCTCAGATCGAGAGGGAGAACCAGGAGCTTGAGCGGGAGAAGGAGGAGCTGAGGAAAAACGTGGAGCTGCTGAGCACCCTGAGCAAGAAGTCGGAGCGCCTGGAGCTGAGCTACCAGAGTGTGAGTGCCGAGAACCTGCGGCTGCAGCAGGCCCTGGAGCGGGAGCGTGGGGAGCTGGAGGCGCGAAACCAGGCCCTGCAGCGGGACCTCGAGGCCCAGCGGCTGGCCAGCAAGCAGCTGGAGAAGTCCGAGAAGGACAAGAAGGCCCTGGAGCAGGAGGTGGCCCAGCTGGAGAAAGACAAGAAGCTGCTGGAGAAGGAGGTGAATCGGCTGTGGCAGCAGGTGGAGTTCAAGGACACGGTCTTGGACGACATCACCACCAAGCTGTCGGCCGCTGAGAAGGAGAGCCGCGCTCTGGACAAGGAGCTGGCACGCTGCAGGGACGCGGCCACCAAGCTGAAGGAGCTGGAGAAGGACAACAGAGACCTCACCAAGCAAGTCACCATGCACACCAGGACGCTGACGACCCTGGGAGAGGTGAGCGGGGTGCACGCAGCCCCTCTGGGGGGACGCGGGGTTGACGTCTTTGTGCAGAGCAGCACAGGTGTGCCATGAGGGGTGTGCTTCCAGATCGAACTGGGACTGTGTGTCCTCCTTCGATGCCTTCCTTGCTTCTGAACAGGCTGGTGCCAAAAGGTAAGAAGAACCGACTGAAATGCGGCTGTTCTCTCACTGCCCAGAGATAACCCGGACTACAGCTGGCTATTTTATTCCAGCATTCCTTCCATGCGTATCCGTGCACACACACGCACACACACACACACGACATCCATTCTCTGCAGCCTAACCCTATTGTATTCGTTATGCCATTTCTTGTTACATTAAATAGGCTTTAAGCCACAAATAACTTACTGTAATTATTTTTTTAGCATTTAGGCTGTTTTCCATTTTTTCCCCACTATTTTATTTTTTTATCAACCATTTATCCCCATTATGCCCTCTTTCCCCTCCTCCCACCACCCTCCCACAATCACCACACTGTTCTCTCATGTCCATTAGTTCTCGCTTTTTTCTTCTCTGTTTTGCTCAATCCCTCCACCACCATCCCGAACACCCACCCCCCACCAGAGCTGCCTGCCAGCTCTCTATGTATTTTTCTCTATTTTGCTTGGTAGTTCTATTTGCTCATGAAATTCCCATATGAATGAAATAATACGGCACCTGTCTCTCTCTGACTGGCTTATTTCACTTAGGATAATGCTCTCCAGTCCACCCATGCTGTCGCAAAGGGTACAGTTTGCGTCCTTTTTGTGGCAGAGTACTATTCCATTGTGTAGATATACCGACGATTTTTAAGTCACCATATCCTCATCTGGATCCCTTGCTTTCAGTCTTTTAAAATGTTTAAATTCTCCTCCACACTTTCATGCCATAGTTCAGTTCTTAGCCATCTCCTTCTACATTTACTTTTTACTTATGTGTCTCCTCTCCTTCAACGTGGGCTCCGGCCGAGGGAAGGCAGAGTGGACGGGAGCTGTGTGAGGAGAACCCAGGGCTGGGGCCTCTGGGGTTAGAGCTTGGACGTCAGCCCTCCTGGTTTCCTGCGTGGAATCATCCCCGCATCGTGCGGAGGACATCTTCTCCGGCACATCTTTACCCTCCAGGCAGCTTTTGCCTGGCGGGGTGCCGGGGACGGGGGGCGGGGGTGGGAGCGGGGGCGGGCGGGCCTCCACTATGTTAAGTAACACTGGACATGTCCACCTTCACAGATAGATTTCTTTCCTTAGGATTAGCCTAGAAGTATAATTACAGGACCAAAGGGTGTGGATTGTTTTACAGTTTCTTGGTAAATGGGTGATCTGCTTCCCTGGAACCTTCGGCCTGGGCCACTGGGCGTTTCTGCAGCGTGTTAGAGGGAGTACTGCTCTGGTGCAGTTTCACCCGAATGGCCCGACACGGAAGTTGAGTCTCAAGCGTGTCGGAGTTCAGTGTGGCTGTCCCCAGGTGGCCCTGAGTGCAGCGCCTCGGGCACCTGGCTTCTTCCATCCTGGGGCTCGGCCATCCCCTAAGGGAGTCCGCTCCTGGCTCCGCATGTGGCCAGCAGAGGAGAAAGAGAGTGAGTGAGAAAGACCACACACCCTTCACGGGGCAGAATCCAGCCACACGGCTGAACCTAGCGACAAGGGAGGCTGGGAAGTGTGTTCCAGGAAGAAAGGGAAATAGATTTGGTGAGCACGGGTCTCATCTCACGCTCACAAGAGTACAATGCTTGCAGGCAGATGAGCATGCTGCCGACCCACAGTCCCTGCCTCTGTGAGCACGGGTTAGGTTTTGCTGCAGTAACAGACAACCCCAGACTCGCAGTGGATTGCCACATGGAGGCTTCTCACTCACGAGCGTCCACGTGACTCTCCTGGAAGCCTGTTATCTGTACTAGGACTCAGCCGCTTTGATATGATGGCGCCACCATCTCAACACAAGGTCTGGGCGGTTGCCATGGTTGGGGAAAGGCAGCTGGCAGGTTACACACCAGCTCTCAGCTGCAGCTGGGAAGTGGCCCAGGTCATCCCACACACAGCCCACCGGCTGGAACCGGTCACTTGGCGTCACCTAACCGCAGGGTGGCTGGAGAGTTGCCGGTGGAATGAATGGGGAGCACCGTTCTCTGTCACACTGGAGGTCCAAGCCTGCGGATTTGGAGGGGGTAGGCATGCATGCAACTAGCTGTGACACCAGGTAGAAAACTAGCTGCTGGAGAGCTACAAAGAGGTGTGGGAGCAGGTGGACTAGCTACGTCAACCACCTCAATGAGAGGAGCACCCACTTTTGAAAAACAAATCAAAGCCAGTATTTAAAATGAAATCTTCCTCCTTTTTGTGCTTGGGGTTTGTTCCAAATGCTCTGCAACGAGCATTTGAATAGTCCTCCCTAGAAGAGGAGATCATTAGAATGTGAGCCTACTAACCAGAGATCCACGTAACAGTATTTCCAACACACGTTTGGATGTGCGTGGAGCTCATTGGCTCCATCCTGGTGCACGGCCGTGTGGCCTGGTCGTCTGCACCAGCTGGAAGGGTGTGTTCACCCTTCTCTGGAAAGGGGCTCACCCATCCCCTTCAAACCACCTGCCCAGCCCCAGTGACTTGGGAAGGCACTTGCTCAGCCTTCAGAAGAGCCTGCATTCGGCCGTTTCTGCTGGGCTCCTGGCCCATGCTCGTCCCCTCCCTGTTCCTACAGGAACTGGTGCTGGAGAAGCTGAAGAGTCAGCGGCTGACCAGTGAGCTGGACAAACTGGGTCAGGAGCTGGAGAAGGTCGGCCTCTGCAAGGAGCTGCTGCTGCAGGACGACAACAGTGACAGCGACCGGTGAGGACCCTCCCCGTGTGGTCCGCAGGCTCACAGCCCGTGCCCCACCCCCGCGTGCGCCCCGCCCCCACATGCACCCTGCCCCCGCGTGCGCCCCGCCCCGGCTCCAAGCTCTACTCAGTCTTCACAGCCCAGGGCCTGTCGTTCTTCACATCTAGGTCCTCTTCCTGGAGGTTCCCAAGGAGGAGAGGACGGAGACTCTTTTGCCCATAAAAAGGCTACTTTTGTTTTTTTTTAATAGACGATTTTATTTTAGAGTAGTTTCAGGTTCACGGCAAAATCGAGGGGAAGGTATCGAGATTTCCCATATGCCTCTCCCACCATCACCATCGCCCACCAGGGTGGCCCATTTGTTACTCGATGGACCTGCACTGACACGTCCGTAGTTTAATTAGGGACCATTCCTGGTGAGCCTCGTGTGGGCTTGGCGAGATGGATAATGACGTGTCCATCGTTGTAGTATCCATGATGTTTTCACTGCCCTAACAGTCCTCTGTTCCACCTCCTAGTATTTATCCCTCTCCAACACCCCAGCCCTTTAATTTAAAAAAAAAAAAAAAAAAAGCTTATTGCAGCCTTTTCCTGCAGTGCTTTCCTAAATGATCTCATTTTTCAAGGGAATCCAGTGTCTGGGATTTTTTGCTGGACTTGTAACTGACAACATCCGTGTGCTAGAGAATAGCACGGTGACCTTGGGCACGGTGACCTTGGGCAAGTGGCTTAACCTCTCTGAGGCTCAGTTTCCCCTTCTGTAAAAAGCTGGTGATGACTCCTTCCTGCGGTGATGGTTGTGCAACTGCCCAGTGATGTGTGACGGTGTCACAGGCGTGTTGACAGGGAGTCCCGCGTGGGCTCTGGCGGGGTGGTCTGGGCCGCCCGCTGCCCGGTGCCGAGGAACCCGCCTGATGGGGCGGGAGGTGTGGCAGCTGGGAGGTCGGGAGCTCGTGGGTGGAAAAGGCAGACAAATGATACTGTTGCGTCTTTGTATCCTTCAGAAAGTACAAGATCTTGGAGGGCAGGAATGAATTGGCATTAAAGACGACACTGGCCATGAAAGAAGAAAAGATTGTGTTCCTGGAAGCTCAGGTGGAAGAGAAGGCCAGCCTGACCCGCGAGCTGCAGAAGGAGCTCCAGATGGTAAGAGCTGCCGCCAGGGACCGTGCTGGGTCCTGCAGGGAGGTCCCTGCCTCGCCCTCCCCGGTGCCTCGCCGGGGCAGCAGAGGGGCAGCCTGGGCGCCCGTCTCATGGAGCAGGTGTGGGTGAGCCGCAGGGTCAGAGGGAGCCATTTCAGATCATGGCGTCAGGGCTGGACGATCAGAGAGTGAGTCAGGTTTGGGGGAGAGGAGGCGAGATCTGGGGGCCCTGGTGAGAACCTACTGAAACGGGCATGGGGCCCCAGACAGTCTCATGGGCACCCTCCGTGGGACACACAGGTGCACAGAGGCGCGTAAGGATGTGCAAGTCTGCTCCTGGCGCACACCTGCTGTCCACATGCGTGCTGTCCACACACGTGTGCACACAGGCACCCTCCCGTCTCCTTTATGAATCCTTGGCACGTTTCTTGGTTGCGTGATTGGATAAGGAATCTAGAACAAAGCGATTCTAGAGCCGATGGGGGCTTTCTGATTCTAGAGCTGATGGTCCCTCTTCTCCCAGCTCATCTCCGTCTGAGGGAGCGGACCGCCGAGGCTCAGGGAGTGAGGAGACGTGCCTGCCGTGTGGCTAAAGTCAGGCTGGGGCAGGATGGGGTCCCAGGCCCCTGCCCTTCCTGTCATCCTTGGAGGAAGGAGAGCAGGACAGAGGTGCTGTGCACCTCCACCAGAGCTACCGCAGGGTGTCTGTCTCCTTGTCCAGCCGCTGCGGGGGAGGGTGGGTGTGTGTGGGGCCGCGCCTGGCTGCTGCGGGCTCTGCGCCGGCCTCTTCCCATCCCACATCTGCTTCTGTGCTCCTGTGCCCGCAGCTGAAGGAGTGCGAGCTCCTCAGGGAGGGGAAGCACCTGCAGAACTCGCTGAGACACCCTGCGGGGACCTCGCTGGCCGGTCACCAGGAGAAGGAGGGCTGGGGGCCAAGCCACAAGGAGGCCACCATGGAGCTGCTCCGGGTGAAGGACCGGGCCATCGAGCTGGAGCGGAACGTGAGTCGCTGCCCCTCCCCGTCGCTCAGGCCATCCCACTCATCATCCTGGTGACACAGCTCACTGGGGAGGACCCGGATGTAGAATCTGCTGCTGACTTAGCCCGGTCTACTTGGACGCTTCTTGATGTGTCCTGGCAGGTCCTAGGAGCTCGGGGTTCCTTCAGCATTCCTAACGTAAAGGCGTGTCACATTTCCCCACGGTGACCTCCCTCTCCTGCCCCTCAGACCTGGCCTGTCGCTCGTACGCCAGACTCCAGTTCCGTCCCGCTGTGTCGGCACTCTGTGCCGGGGTCGGCAAGCCAGGCCTGGCGCCTGCTCCTGTGAAGAGGTTTTATTGGAACAGACGTGCCCTTGGTTTACCTGTCGTGTGGGCAGGGCTAAGGGGTGGGGTAGAGACCACAGGGCTGGCACCCAAAATATTTACTATCTGGCCCTTCACAGAAAGAAGTTCGCCAATCTATGTCTGAACCCCCGATTTTATCCCACCCTCCCCTCGTCGTATGAGCGGATAGCGATGGTTTTCACCACCTGACGGGTGAGAAAGCTGAGACAGTCCGAGCTTGACCGAGGTCCCATGCTGGTGAGGTAGTCCATGGAGCCTGGCAACCCCGTGCCCCGGCTCCTGGCCAGGTGGCGGCACATAGGAGGTCCTCGTCAGCCCCATGGAGCACGAGCCACCTCGTTGGCTGCAGGCTTGGCCTCGCGTCCTGTGCGAGCAGCTCACCGAGACGCGCCCTCAGGTGTTCACCAGGAAACAGGGAAAAGCATCAAAGAGCAAGGACGCGCTTGCCTCTGCCTCACACTCACACCCCCCGCCCCCCGTTCAGCAGAATCCCTTTCCTGCGTATTCTTTTCTGTCCTGAAAGCACATACCCCCCAAAAAACTAGGTGTGTTTCTTCCCAGTTCTGCTGATTGTTTTTTCCAAGAGAGAACAGGCTCTCACCTTTGGCCCCCAAAGCATCCACTTCTGAGGGTTCCTTACAACTCAAGCACCGTTTGCCAGGGGGTGTCTGACGGCCTCGTGCTTCCCCCTAGAACGCGGCTCTGCAGGCCGAGAAGCAGCTGCTCAGGGACCAGCTGCAGCACCTGGAGACCCAGAACGTGGCCTTCAGCAGCCAGATCCTGACGCTGCAGAAGCAGAGCGCCTTCCTGCAGGAGCACAACACCACGCTGCAGACCCAGACGGCCAAGCTGCAGGTGCGGGGGGTGTCTGGGGGGCAATCCAGGGACCAGCCCTGGGCACGGACACCTCGGAATCAGCAGGACAGAGCACGGGAGAGTTTGGGGTTCTGTGGTGTCCTGTTGGTAACCGGCTCATTGTAGCCTCAGGGTCTTTGACGGTGGCGATGGTTGATGAGCCGGGTTCCGTGAGGGAGCATATGGCTGTGGTCTTGTCTGTTTCCCAAAGTCTCCTCCTGGGAATGTGCTTAGGAATGACTTGGAAAAGAGTCTCTGGGGTCGGCGAAGTTTGGTTCAAGAGTTGACCAGGCTTCTTTACCGTCAGGCCCAGCAGAGCCTTTTTATAGCTACTGTGGGTGTTTCATCTCCGCCAGGGAAGTCGGGTGTGAAGTCGAGAGCGCATCGAGCAGAACTGGGCCACACAGGTTAGGGCGTTGGCGTATAGTGATGGTTAACAGGTGGTGGGAACACGCGTGATCGTTTATTAATGCCGTTCCCGAGAGAAGTGTTTGAAAATACGTAACTCGGGTCAGGGACAGTAAACGGGAAGCCGTTTGGCAAGGAGATTGGGATTTGTTCTATTAAAATAAAATAGGGTCTTAGTTTGTAGTTCTGTTTTTGTTGTCTTTTTGCTGTTGCCGTGTCTTCGTCTGGCTTTGACATCAGGGTAATTCTGGCCTCAGAGTGAGTTAGGATGGGTTTCTTCCTCTTCAATTTCCTGGTAGTTTTGGATGTTGGATGGTTCTGTAAATATCAGGTTAACTTGGTTGGTAGTGTTCAGATATTCTATATCTTTACTGATTTTCTGTGTATTTAATTTTTAATAGCCTTTTAATAGTCGTCCAAGAGGGTACCCAAGGTGCTTATCCAGAGAAAGGGCATCATTGGGCCAAAGAAGGGCACGTGGGGGGGGGGGGTGCGCGCAGACTCAGTTTAGCACCATGTGATACTCCGTGTCTGCCGGACTATCCCCTCACCAGGAGGAGGGCTGGGGGCCGAGCCACAAGGAGGAGGAGGGCTGGGGCCCTTCCCAGCGCAGTTCCTTAAGTGCTGGTAGAACTGTCCTCAGCACAACCCTGAGGGTCCCTGCTATTTTGGTGTCTGCACTTGCCCTGCTCTTGGCCCCCCTCTGCGTGCAGGGGTGCGGGGATGGGGAGTCTGTGGCTCCCTGGGGTCTGCACCCGGTGAAGCATCATCACCTTCTCCCTCACGGCAGGTGGAAAACTCCACTCTGAGCTCCCAGAGCGCCTCGCTCACTGCGCAGTACACGCTGCTCCAGAACCAGCAGGCGGCCAAGGAGAGCGAGCACGAGAACCTGCAGAAGCAGCAGGAGCAGCTGGCGGCAGCCCACGAGGCCCTGCTGCAGGACCACGCGCGCCTGGGCGCGCTCCACGAGCACCTGTCTGCGGAGCACGAGGCCCTCATCGGCCAGCACAGCCGCCTGAAGACGCTGCATCGGTCCCTGGAGCTGGAGCACAAGACACTCGGGGAGAGGTGCGTGCCGGGCTCCCCCAGGCTCCTGCCCCCCTTTTCTCTGGCCCCTCGTGGTTCCTCTGGACCTGCTGCTTCACAGTGAAGAAAAGTGAATGGAACGTCCCCCTCAGGGATGTGGGGTTGGTGCAGCTGGAGGCTGAGGGGCAGGAGGGTCCCTGAGGGGAGAAGGATGTGTCCTGCTGATCCTGGCTCAGGGAAACCATATGTCAGCATTGGGGTCCCTGCTCCCCTGGAAATTCCTGCCCCCTTTCCTCTTCTCTCCCAACCAAGAACAAGGAGGGGATGTTCTCCACAGCTGCCGATGGACAGGGACGTGCCTTACCAGCTTCCAGGCCTTTTCTTCCCTGTCAAAGTCTCAACGTCTGGGCTTCTTTTCTTTTGTTTTGTTAATTTTGGAAACTTTTGAATATATGTCATGGTTCCCAGTGGGGTAACGGAGGGAGGCTGATTTAACAGGGACTGGAAGGGACCCTAGGGACACATCAGGTGGAAGGAGGGGGACTCGGCTCCGGGGCTGGAGGAGACCCCCAGAGCTGGCCCAGTGTCTGTCCCATCTGCCATTCTCCTGTTTCTCTGTCTGGCCCCGCTCCCTGCCCATCCCCGCCTCCCTCAGCTCTGCAGAGAGAAGCCGCTCACGGAGGCTGTGCAGTCTCCTGGGGTGTCCGTTCCTAGCAGGTGTGTTCCCCTCCTCAGGCACGAGGACCTGCTGAAGCACAAGGAGGAGCTGGAGGAGCTGGAGAAGGTATTGACCACCGAGCGGGAGGCCCTGCAGCAGGAGCAGAAGACCAACGCCATTGCCACCAGCGAGAACCAGAGGCTGCGGGGAGAGCTGGACAGGTAACCGCCTCCGCCCCTGCAGCGCATCTGCCAGGTTTCATTCAGAGCAGCTCACTCAGCACCCACTGAGCTAAGCTCAAGCGAGTCTCCTGGTGATGGTGTATCTTTCCCAACCCCGTCATGGGCACAGCTGGACGGTCACAAGGGAAAGGCACGCCAGCTGGTGGCTGGATGGAAGGACAGCAACACTGGGAGGCTGCATTGTCTGGGCTTGGATGGCCTCCCCTCCCACCTTGATGATGGTGGTGATTGTATCGGGCCTGGGCCCCCTCATCCTCTAACACCAGCCATCCCGTGAGGGAGAGACGCTCGGTCCTCGGCATTCACGCATTCCCTATTGGTGAATTCACCTCCTCGCTGAAACGCACTTGAACCCCCAAATCGGTAGCCGTGGCCTTTCGTGGGCCTGTCCAGAGTGCGAGATACTGGAGTCGCCTGATGGGCACGTTTGCAGATGAAGTTGAACAAGACCTTTGGCTCCTGCCTCGTTTCAGCTCTCCCACTGCAAACCCGTGTCCCTTCTGTGGCCCATTGAGTGCCATGGAGTTCTATTTTCGTGCTTTTTGGTGGCGACGTCGCTGTTTGAAATGGCCCCCAAATGGAGTGCTGAAGTGCTGTCTAGTGTCCCCAAGTGCAAGGCTGCGCTGGGCCTCACGGGGAATGAAGGAGCGGCACATGAGGTTCATTTTGGTCCCGGGTGTGGTGCTCTTGGCTGTGAGCATATTACACAGGCGTCTTGATGACGTGGTCGGTTGACAAAAATGTGGCCATAGACTCTCAGGAACTGGCGGGGACAGTTTCCGTGTCCACTAAATGAGTGTTCGCGGTGGCTTGATAGGACGTTATACCGCGAATCATGAGAATTGACTGCACTATTGTTATTCCTTTTCTTAAAAAAAACCACACAGATGAGGAAAGAGGCTCAGAGAGATTACATAACTTGTTCAAGTTCATGCTCCTAGTTAGTGGCCCAGTCAGGATTCAAATCCAGATCTTGTCTCAACCCAGAGGCAGGACCATATGAAGCCTTCCTTCCCACAACCTTGTTTTACTATGTATCGGGGGCTACAAGCTCAGGTGCCTTCGGTGGCCAGGCAGGTCCAGCAGGTGGGGAAGGAGTGTCAGCGTGAGAGCAGGCCCTCCTGGAGAATACACCCCCTGAGGGCTGTCAGCTGGGAGGCAGGCCCGGGCTGCCAGGTCATCTTTTTGTTTATGCTTCCCGCCCCCCCCCCCCCGCCCCCCCGCTCCAGAAGCTAGATATCTTTTTTTAAAAATATATTTTTTATTGAGTTTTTTTTACAGAGAGGAAGGGAGAGGGATAGAGAGTTAGAAACATCGATGAGAGAGAAACATCGATCAGCTGCCTCCTACACACCCCCTACTGAGGATGTGCCCACAACCAAGGTACATGCCCTTGACCGGAATCGAACCTGGGACCCTTCAGTCCACAGGCCGACGCTCTATCCACTGAGCCAAACTGGCTAAGGCGAAGCTAGATATCTAAATGTTGATGTGAAACTTAAAAATTTTTTGAAGTTGATTAATTTACCAAAAAAACTCTGTGGGCCAAACTGGACACATCTATGTTCGAATTGAGTCCATGAGCCTCTGGTCATGTGAGCTTTCTGGTATAAATCTTCCCCCAGGAAACCCAGTTGGATAATTATGATGATGATGATGATGATGATGATGATTTCAGTGGCTTTACATCATACTCAGAAACTCATATTTTATTTATCTCACGAGTTGAAATTAGAAAGGGGATTGGAATTGGGAAGAAGAGCTGGGCATAGACATAGAGTTTTAGAGCAAAAATGTTCTGATTCAGTGTTTTTTAAAAGAGTTTTAATAGAAGAACCCTTTTTTCCAAGTCAGCAGACATGCCAAAGCCTCCCATAGAAAGGACTTTTACAGGGATGCTCCGTTGAAGTCTTGTCCGCGCCTGCCTGTCCTCTCCCCCCCCAGCCCACAGAAGTGTACCTGGGCTAGCCTCCTAGAACCCCAACAGACACAATGTGAAAACTGCTGATTTTGTTCAACCGTCATTTACACACGGGAAAAACTCAGAGCGGTGGTGGTTTGATTAAGGTGCACACCTGGGACGGAGGCTGGGTGTGCTCCTCAGCCCTTGGCCCTGTGGCTCTCCACCCCCAGGGTCAGCTTCCTGCACCAGCAGCTGAAGGGGGAGTACGAGGAGCTGCACGCCCACACCAAGGAGCTGAAAACCTCGCTGAACAACTCGCAGCTGGAGGTGAACCGCTGGCAGGCCCGGTACGATGAGCTGAAGGAGGAGCACCAGAGCATGGACCTCTCACTGACCAAGCTGGACCACCACTGCGAGGTGAGGCCTGGGCGGGTGGGCTCAGGACACTGGGCCTGTGCCCCGGGCGACGGCCTCGGCTCAGCCAGGTCGGAATGAGTCCTCATTGGCGTCTGTGCTCAGAGACCGTGTGTGAATGTCACACAGAGGCCGAGAGGAAGCCAGGGGCATTTGAAGGAGACGAACACTATGACTGGTGGGGTTGCGTTAGAAACACCTTTTACCTGACCTTCGCTTTTTGCAGGGTTGGGCAGTACATGGCAACAGTCAAGTACTGTGTTTTTTAAATATATTTTTATTGATTTCAGAGAGGAAGGGAGAGACAGAAAACATCAATGATAGGAGAGAATCGCCAGTTGGCTGCCTCCTGCACACCCCCCACTGGGGATCAAGCCTGCAACCCAGGCATGTGCCCTGACTTGGAATCAAACCGTGACCTCCTGGTTCATAGGTCGACGCTCAACCACTCACTGAGCCACACCGGCCAGATGCCAAGTACTGTTTTATTTCCGAACCCTGGGCTGAGCACTCTGCTCTGTGCTCACCCGTGTCCTCCCATTTAATTCTCACAATGATGTTGTGAGCTGGGGTACCCATCCTCATCCCTCTTAAGCAGTGTGTTGGACCCCAGTCTGTCTGAAGCCAAAGCTTGCGACTTCCCTGCTACACCAACCGGATGATATTCTAGAGCAGGAGTTGGCCAAGCTCAGCCCAAAATTCAGATCCAGCCCCCCACCTATTTTTATATATCTGTGAACCAAAAATAGCTTTTACAGTTTTTAATGGTTGGGAAAAATCAAAAGAAGGATAATATTTGGTGACGAATGAAAATGATACGCGGTTTAACGTCTGTGTCCAGGAGTATTTTGTGTTTTTTTAACGCAGCCACACCCGTGCATGTACATTTTATCTCTGGCTGCTTTCCTGCTGTAATAACAGAGTTGAATAGCTGCAACAGAGACCACCGCCCTGCCTGGAAAGCCTAAAATATTAACTATCCCGCTTTTTACAGAGGAAGTGTGCGAGCCCCATCTAGAGCAGAGATGTCCAATAGGAATATAATGCAGGCCAGCATACATAATACAGAATTTTAAAAAATGAAAGGAAACAGGTGGGATTAATTTTAATTACATATTTTATTTAGCTGTTATATCTAAAATATCACATGTAACCCCCAAAAGCTTACTAATGAGGTTTTTAAAAAACGTTTTTGATTTTTTTTTTTTTTTTTTTTGAGAGAGAGAGGAAGGGAGAGGGAGAAACATTGATGAGAGAAACATGGATCGGTTGCCTCCTGCACGCCCCCTACTGGGGATCAAGCCTGCAACCTAGGCATGTGCCCTGACCAGGAATCAAACCTGTGACCTCTTGGTGCATGGGACAATGCTCAACCGAGCCACACCAGCCAGACAGCTTATTAATGAGATATTTTTAAATGGTTAAATCCTCAGAACCTGTTGTATATCTTTGCACTTATGGCACATCTCAGCTCAGACTGGCTGTGTTTTCAATGCTCAACGGCCACACGTGGCCAGTGGCTGCCTGATTGGATGGTGTGCTTGGCCATCCCCATGTCGTTGGCTGTGTTGGTCCTTCCCACTGGTGTAGATCATACCAAAACGGCCATCTTTGTGCCCGTGGCCTGTTTCTTCTTCTGGAGGTAGGTTCCCAGCAGTGGAATCACAGGGGCGCCTGGTGTTTGAGACATTGTCCGTGTGTGTTTTAGCTGCTCTCCCGTCTCAAGGGGAACTTGGAGGAAGAAAATCATCACCTCGTGAGCCAGATCCAGATGTTGAATGAGCAGAACCAGAGGCTTCTAGAGCAGAACATGGAGAACAAGGACCAGTACCACGAGGAGCAGAAGCAGTACATGTAAGGGGTGTGGGCTGACCTGTCCACAAAGGGGTCCTGGCTTCCAGCTCCGCGCCTGGGCCTCGACATTCTGGGCAGAGAGCCCCCTGGCACATTAGTGTCCCAAGGACAAGGGGACAGACCACCTTCCCAGCGCATCCTCCTCTCGTTTTCCCTGGAATGGTTCTAGATTTCTGCAAGTAGGGGTGGTTGACTTTTTTTTTTAAATATATATTTTATTGATATTTTACAGAGAGGAAGGGAGAGGGAGAGAGAGTTAGAAACATGGATGAGAGAGAAACATCGATCAGTTGCCTCCTGCACACCCTCTACTGGGGATGTGCCCGCAACCAAGGTACATGCCCTTGACCGGAATCGAACCTGGGACCCTTCAGTCCGCAGGCCGACGCTCTATCCACTGAGCCAAACCGGTTAGGGCAGGGTGGTTGGCTTTTGTTTGCTTCTTAAAGACACTGCCAGACACTTCTTAATCTGCTCTTGGAATTAAGTTCACTTTTTAGAAATATGACAGCGGTAAAGAGAGGTGCCTAGGGGAGGAATTCGGATGGTGGGCTGAGCCCTTTCTGCGCATTTTCCCTTAACAGGCTGGAGAGAGGGTCGTTGGTGCACCGTGGTTGTCCTCCTTCTGCCGACACGACACGTTCCTGGCTTTGGCGTAGGCCCTGCCAGTGACCTGGTGGCCAGGAACTAGTCGGCTGGTGGGATGTGAGCAGAGCTGTGTGCACAGCAGACAGATGTTGGGGAGCTTCATAGAGGCCTAGAAGGAAGCGTGGGGGTGGGAGTTGGGGTGCCGCTGCTGACCCGGATGGGGACAGGGCTGGCCAGTGGGGGGACGTGAAGGTGGAGCACGGGTGGTCTGGGTGCAGGGAAGGTGCAGGCAGTGGCAGGAGGGAAGGCGGCAGGGGGTGGCGCCCAGCTGTGGAAGGCGTCCATGCCCGGCTAAGGAGTCGGGTTCACTGGGAAGTGAGTGTTGATGGGGAGCTGGTCTACAGGCCCAGGAGCTGCCAGAAAGGAGGGCAGGAGGAAGAGCCTTGGTGTTGGAAGCCTTGTGGTTGGAAGTCAGGTAACCCGCGATGCATCTTGAGGGTCCAGGATGGTCTTCCCCCCTCGGTGCCGTGCTGCTGGACTGTCCTTCCTTGTGGTCAGGAATGGCTGGCCATGTGGGACAGAGGGACATGGTCACAGTGACCACGGGGGCACTGTCCCAGCTCCCCGGGGTCATGGGGCTGCTTCACTGTTCTCTCGGATTCTTCTGCTCGTCTACAGCTGGTTGGCCACCTACCCAGGATGTTTGCATGGAAAGCCACACTGTAGTTTTGGGGTAGAAATGACTGTGGCCTGAAGTTGGCGCTCTGTAGTGCAGCGGGTACAAATGACGAGCAGAGGTTGGGCAGGTGCCAGCTAGAAGAGTCGGGGCCTGGGACCCAGTGGTTTTGCATCAGACAGTGTCTGCAGGAGGCCAGGGAGTTGGCAGGCTTGCTGAGCCTGCTCTGATCAGAGTCTTCCCCAGTCCCGGGAGGGTTGTGGCGCCTGCCCTCCGTGAGTTTGAGCGCCTAGGGGTGGAGGGTTGGTCAGAGCCCTATGGGAAAGCGCTCCAGCATAAGGCCAAGCAGCAGGGCTGTGGGAAGAGGAGAACACAGACTATAGAAGAACAGTGCCAAGGGCGCTGGTAGCAGAGCAGGGTGGTCAGGGGCCTAGCAGTTTGCCAGGGATCACTGCTCACTTCACAGTGAACTCTCGGGAAAGCCCTGGTATTAGATGGGACCTCAGCAGCTTCATGGCCGAAGGAGCCTGAGCAGCTGCCTCCATCGGAGGACTTGTTTTCAAGCCAGGAAACCAGGGTCTGAGCTGTCAAGGCCCCAAAGAGGACGAGGGAACAGGCCAGGAGCTGGCGGCCAGCGAGGGGCGCTCGCCCCACCACTCTGGGACCAGACAAAACGAAAGCATGCCGAGCTGTCAGTTTCAGGAAGGCCAGGCTCCCTCTCCCAGGGAGCGGGGTGCCCTCCAGCAGCCCCAGGGTTAAGAGGTGTCTCTGGTCCTTTCTGTGTTTTTGAAAATGTGAACCGATTGCCAACAGAAACGAGATTTTTGCTTCACAATCTGGGTTTCTGGATCCTTCTGGAAAAGCGTTCTGAAGCGGCGTCCGGTTTGCAGGGCCTGCGTTCAGTCCCACGTGGCACCCTGCGCTCAGCCGTGCCGCAGGCCCCACCACTCCCTCTGGTCTTCCCCGGCCCGCTTTGCCCCTCATCTTCTCTGTCTGGCCCCCGGAAGGCTCTGAGTTCACGTCCATGGCAGTGTTACCAGAAACCCAGCATTGGAATGGGCCGAGGTCAGAGGTCTGACTTCGCTGAGCTGACTTTTTTAACCTTAGTGCCCACCTGCCTCACTGAGGGCAGACCTCCCCCCACCACTGAAGGTACCGCTCGTCTGCACCCGCAGGAGCTAGCCTTGCCCTGTGTCTGGCCCCGAGTGCCCAACGTCCTGAGTTGAGCTGGCCGCAAAGTCCTCCAGGTTTCCGACCCCGAGTTTCAGATGGTTGGGGGTTTGTTCTCCTAAAAAGACATGCAGCCTGATCCTCGGCACTTCAGCAGGTCTCCTCCCCGTGTTAGGTTCCCGGAGCCACGTCACATGCTTCCATCTCTTATTCCTAACTCGGCGATCATGGCCGTCATGAGCACCGTGATGTCTGAGCCCCAGAAAAATGCCGGCCCTTCTGGGCCAGGTCCCAGGTTGGGCCGATGAGTCAATTTACGTGTCCTATTTTAAAAACCAGATTGTTTTTTCTTTCTTTTCTATTTACAGAGACAAACTAAATGCCTTACAGAGGCAAAAGGAAAAACTAGAAGAAAAAATCATGGATCAGTACAAGTTCTATGATCCCGCTCCAAAGAAGTGAGTTGACTTAATGGCAGTAACTTAAGCACAGAACAGAAAGCTTGCTCTTTCATGAGTGGGGAAGGTGTAGCCATCCAGAGCAGGGACCAGTTTGTTGGGCCTGCACCTTCCCCTCTATGGCGGGTCCCCTGTGCGCAGGTCTCCCAGCTCTGAAAGAATTTAGAGTTTCTTTCGGTGCTGCCCTCGGTACTCAGGGTTATCCTTCGAGGGATGGCGAAGGCCAGCTGGCCTTGAGCCTGTGGAAGGGGCAGGGGGTCTGTGGTTTGGAGCCACCGAAGCAGGACCATCAGGCTGTGTCTCCAGGTTGCAGGACATAGAACGCCGTGTTTCTGTTTGGGGAAGGAAGTGTGGGCCGGACACCTGGGCCAGCACCCATGGTCTTCAGTCACAGGAACCTCTCGGTCTTCCCTACATTCCTCTGGAGTCTCTGGGCCCCAGATGGCTCACAAACACGTTCCTTTCTGCAGAGCAGCAGCCCCGGTGGGGGGCCGGCTCGGTCCCCAAGGCTGCCGGCCGCCTCCGAGCAGCAGGGCTTCCCCTGGCCCGGGCCTGAGCGCTGGGAGCTGGGCCTTCAGACGGTCCTGTCCCAGCCCGGCCTTGAGGTCATATCACCTGCAAGACCGCTCTGTTGACATCACAGAACCACAGAGTTTCCCACCCTCCGCCTGACCCTTCTGCTGACAGGGAAATGAGGCATGGATGAGGAAATTAAACAATTTGTGTAAGCACGGTACTGTTCCGTGGCAGAGCCAGGATTAGAACCCACATGTGGTTATTCTTGTTCTAGTCGAATGCCTCCATTTCCGATTAGCTGCAATGTATTACCCTTTAAATTCACTGTTTTTATTTCAAACGGCCCACTCTGCCCTGCCCTCTTCCCCCTCACCCAGACTCCTCAAGGCCGGGAATGGGCAAAGTATGCCAGCCTGTGTCACCTATTACTAACTCTAGCTGAAAATGAGGAGGTCCCTGACTCTTCCTGAAAAATGGCATTTTGATGGAAAAGTGCCAACAAACATAGATGAGCACAGCACCCCTTCCTGTACTTTACAGCGATCAAAAGTTGAGAGCTGTATTTGAAGTTCTGTTTCCTGAGAGGCTAGCGTGGGTTCCTGCCACAGCGAACGCTTCTACCGTCCCTGGTCTGTGCAGAATAGCTGCAAATTGTGTTCCACCCCTGAGCCCCACATCTGATGATCGTGGTGCTGGCCAAGAGCACCAGCCTTCTGGACCCCAAATTAACGGCCACTCCCCGGCTGGTGATGGCAATCCCAGCTTGCGTCGGCGCTCCCAGTGACCCACTGGAGGGGCAGTGAGGGTTGGCTGTGTCCTAAAAACCTACTTCTAATAGGAAAAACCACTGGATTGGAGCCAAAGCCTTAGTCAAATTAATCAAACCAAAGAAAGAGGGTCCCAGAGAACGACCGAAGTCAACCACAGACAGCCCTCCCTGGCCGCTGGAGTCCTCAGACCCGGCCTCGCCCAGTACTTCTCAGCCTCCAAAACCACAGCCGGAGCCCCTGGAGGCCACGCCATCGTGCTCGAACTGGGTGGAAGAGCGGGACACCCACAGTGTGCCTGTGGGGAAAGGTAGGAGGGGTGACTTGGCTGCAGGCGGGAAATGAAGGGGAGGACCCCAGGTCTCCTTCGGGGACAGGGCAGCACCAACGAGATGGCGTGCTGGGTGTGCACACGTGTGTAGGAACCCGAAGCGGGAGTGGTCCCCCTTAGGTATGCGAACAACCAAATAGAAAATACAAACCCACGTCAGTGTTGTGGCAGTTTCGTCCCAGAACAATTTAGTTCCTTTAGCATGAGACCCTCACCCATCACATACAGGTAGTGGGTCCTGGAATGTCCATAGCGGATCTCCATACAGTTAGCGCAGAGAGAGCTCAAGATGGTAAATTTTTGGGGTTCCTTGTACCTGCCAGGCCTAGGCTAAGCCATTTCTGGAGGGAGATCCCAGTGCATTTAACACGTGATGGACATGTGCAAGGTCTTCAGCAAGGCCTCGGGGGCTCTGAGCTTTCCTTCCCTCTGAATGGCAGGTGCGGTCTCTTCTCCCACCTTCCTGGCCTTGAGTCCTCCCACCAGGGGGGGCGCTGAACTTGGTCATTTAGGGCTGTCGCTGGGAGTGTGCCAGAGGTTCCGCAATGGATTTCTAGTTGCATGTGCTGCGTGTGTTTCATCAGATCCGAGAAGCTGTCAGTTAGAAGCTGCACCATTATGTGCCCATAAAAAGAAATGAATGGGTGGTGGCAGTGACGATTTTGTCAGAATTGCCACCTAGCCGACAGTGACTGGGAGAGATGCTCGAAGCTGCATCCTGACTTCAGAGATGTAAGGTTTGGGGGTGAAAATGTGCATCTTATAATCGATTAAACAAAGCCCTCATCTTAAAGGTGGTTTCCTTTTTAAATTCACTTTTAAATATCATTGTGTAGATTATTTACCTGTAAACCTGCCCAACATGCCCCCTGAGAAAGCTAAATGTTATGAAGGACACTAGGGCTTTCTGAGGACCAGGGCTGTGCCTGAGACTCGTGTGCTCTCAGCAGCTGGCGTTACAGCACCTGACAGGACCCGGGCCTGTGCCAAGCCGCCTTCTGAGTGTGACGTGTGCACAAGCCTCTCCGGGTGGCATTCACCACTTCAAGTCCTGGTGTGTCACTCAAGATGCAAAAATGAGGTGTGCACATTTTTGCAGCTTGAGTGGGGACTAATGCTTGCATTCCCAGTCTTTACAGCAGGTGAAATGCTCACGTGCAGGTAAATGATAATGAAGCTTTCTAACATTTGTTTTATCTAGAGGGGTTCTGTTGCCTCAGGATTTCATACTGGATCCTTAAATGTTGTGACATCACCTCAACTTGTGTTATTGTCTAAATTAACTGAATGAATATAATCAGCCTAATTGAGTTAGCAAACCTTTCAGAGAAAAAAATTCTTGACTGATCCAAACTGTCATTTGGCTCCATGAATGCGCAGGTCAGTGGTAAATATTAGTAACGGCAGCTGTGCAGTGGTGCTTCCTGGGCTCAGCACCCTTTAGGTAGTTGACCCGCTTATCTATCGCCTTTAGTTCTAACTGCCGGGTGAGGTAGGCACGATTCCTATCACCTGTTCAGAGCTGGGAAAGTGAGGTTTGACAGGGTTAAGCACTGGCCCAGAGAATAATTGTAGGAGCTGGGATCCGAACCTGGGTCTGACGGATTACGGAGCCTGAACTTTAACCCCTGTGAGCACTGCCTGCACTTCAAGCTGCTTTGGTCCCTGAAGATGCTGAACCCGCCTGGGGCCCCAGCATTGAGTAGTGGGTCCTCATCCTGTGGTGTGAGCTGTGGTCAGCAGGTGGCGCTGTGGGGAAAGAAGTAACCGAGGTTCCTCTATGGACTTGAACCCTCAATCAGAAATCATCGGGTAAATCAGTTATGTTCATGTACATGACATCTCAGAAAGTTAGACCAATCGTCTGCTCTGGTCAGACTGTAATTTAAAGACCATGAAGGGGAGGTTTAGAGTAGAGGATGCGTAGGGATCTAAATGGGAATAATTCTTGATGGAGAGGGTGTTTTAGTATCAAAAGGGTATTTTCATTACTTTCAAACTCATCCTGCTACAAGAGGTTATTTAGATGTACAAGAATTATTAGTGAAGAGTTCAAGTAGGCTATTTCATTACAGCAGGCCAGAAACATACCATTGAGTGTCCCGAGGTCTTTGAACAGGAGCAGGAGTTAGTTGTGTGTGAGCCACGTTGTCCGGGAACCTGTCATTAAAACGGATGCGTGAGAAAAGCCAGGTCCTAAATTAATAAACATCTTATTTAATAATCTAACACATTGAAACTGAAAAATGGTCTAACGCATCAGCTCCTAGAGCAGTATAGACTTCTCCTCACATGCCAAGTAAAGCACTGGCACAGGGTGCCACTGAATTAACTAAACGGAGTCGGAGCATAAAGGACTCACCGAGTCCTGATTCTGGTTGTGCCGTGGGTATTGTTTCCATCTCTCCTGGGCTGGGCAGGATTCTGATTCCCAAGTTGTAGCGTCACTTGTTATTATTCAGTTCATTTATTTGCTGTTTTGTGTTTTTTTTTTCCCTTTCTCTCTTGGGTTATCCTGGGGATAACAATTTAGCGACTCGGTGCAAAAAGAGTCCCTTTTTGAGAAGCAAAAGCAAGGACAAAGACAAGTCTCCAACAGCCCCTCCAGCTTTCTCTAAACGCCTGCGGTTCTGGTCTTCCTCTGACATCCCACCCGCCTCTAACTACCCTCCCCCTTTCTCAGAAATTGGAGATTTCTAATCCTTTCCCTTTATCAGTGTCTTCATCATGTACCCTCCTTCATTTCTGAAATTCAAACAAACAAACATAAAACAGTACCTAAAGGCCAGATGACCCATAGCGGACCCCTCCTCCTGACCCCAATTCCAAGCCAAGCTTAAAACAACCAACGTGGATTCTGATTTCAAAAGAGAAGATGAGTTGTCACACCCTCTGGACGGTACTCCAGCACAGCGCAGTGTTAGGGGAGCCTCGGGACAGCCAAGCACAGGCCGTGGGCCAGGATGTCCGTGCTCAGTGAGTCCCCTCCTGGCCGAGTGCTGCCCGCTCCCGCACCTGCAGGCTTGTATGTCATGCCGTGTGTCGCGCAGAACCGATCAGCTGTTGCTATGCTTCCTAAAACGTACGGCCTCTGTAAAGACTTATTTTTAAGCAGTTACATTTAAAACTGCTGCCCTTTCCCCCACTTCCCTTGTCGAGCAGGGGATCGTTGGCTTGTGCAGCTAAGTCCCTTTTTAGACGTGTTCTATGTTTTGAAGAATTTATTGCTGCACTCAAGCATTTGAATAATTGGATGGATGTTGCTGAGCCAGGGTTCAGCCCGGAGTGCCGTTTTAGGACCGTGCTACAGTCCTCTGGCGTCTTGGATGCTGCTGTGAGGGCAGCAGTGGACAGACGGAACATCAGCTCCCAATCACCGTCAGCGCCAGGAGCGCTGGTCCACAGAGGCCTTTAGCTACTGCCTTGCTTTCTGTCTTCAGCCATCCTTGTACCATCTCCATGAGTTTGCCATGTCTGTATCACCTCTGTGATCACTTACATATTGCCCCTTGAATCGACTCACCGTTTCCATTTAACTTTACTTTAAAAGGAAAGATTATCGGTACTGTAAATGGAAAGCCAGTATTGCCATGGAAACAAGGTAATCATCAACGTAAATCCGTGACTGCCGCACTGTTCAGTCAGTTGATGTGGCACTGACTTCGTCTCGTGCACCTGCTCTGGTTCCTGGGCTGCCACGTCCTGGTCCTCCACCTGTCTTCCCAGCATGCTGTTGGAAATGTGTGGTTTCTCTGCCATTGCTGCTGTTTGCTCATCTCCGCCTCTCCTCTGCTCCTCATGTTAACTTCATGCCGTGGCTGCCTGTCCGATTCATCCCACCAGCCTTGAATCTTGCTTCTCATCAAGGTTACCTTTCAAAATCCAAAATGTCCCTTGGTTTGAAGTCGTAAGACTTGGGTGCTTCAAACTTGACCGTGAGTCCAGACATTGAGTGGCTGAGGGTCAGAGGGGTCAGGTCCTGGGAGAGTGTGGAGACGGGTCAGAATCCCGACAGTGGACGTGGCTCTGGGTCCGCGCCCTGGGGCGGCCTGGAGCAGGACGCTGTGCAAAACAGCCTGGTCCTAATGCTTCTAGAACTCCACCCACAGTAACTTCTCACTTGCATTTGGAGAGCCCATCCCCTTTCCTACTAAGAGGTCATTGAAGATCTTTTAGGTTTGTTAATTAGGATTTTATTCAACTTTGACAAGAGAGTATGTTCACGGTAGAAAATTCAGAGATTGCAAAAAAGTTCAAAACCCAAGTTAAAAATCTTATAGTGATGAAGACTTCTTAAACAAATGGTGGTTAGGGTGGCAGTAAACTTTCTCAGATCATAAGGGTGCACATCTTGGACCTTGAGGGCCCAGGCCACAGGTCTCCAGTGGCCCTGAGCAGACATCAGTCAGGGTCTTTTTAAATCAGGGATCTGAGTGACAGTGTTACACAGCAGGCGGGCCCAGGAGTTAATGTGTTGGACTTGTAGCAGCGTTTTGTTGAGCCTCTTGAGTTGGTCCTTTATTTTCCCCAGCTGCTGGGGCTCGAACTGTCATCTATGGTTAGACGAGGGCTGGCCTCCCAGGGCCGCCAGCTCAGGCCTACAGCCAGGCCCTCCCCTTCAGACCACAGCCCGTGAGGCGCGCAGCCCAGCTTTTGTGCCTCCCTGTGCTCTCTGTGCCCTTCTGCCTCTGCTTCTAGGCCTCGGTGTGACCGCCCCACCTTGGCATGGGATGTTGCAGCCCCAATACTCACTGTCCTCCTCTGCCCCAGGCCCTGGGGACCTGGTACCAAAGCGAGGGTCCCCGCATGGAGGCAGCCTTGACCGCACGGATGCCTCCGCTGACTCGGCCACCAAGCCCTGGCCGTCAGAGCTGGGCTCCCGGGCCTGTTCCTCCTCAGCCATCATGACAGCTCCTCCCAGCTCCACCCCCCTCTCCCGGCACCAGGGCCGCACCCAAGGTGAGTCACGTGTCCCTCCACAACCGAGAGGGATGAGGGGCGGGGGCCTCTCAGACTGAGGTGGTCAGCAGATTGATGAAGCTATGGACAGGTTGGGCGTCCCTCGGACACAGGTTCAGACCTCAGCTCTGCCCACGGCGGTGTGACTTTGGCGGATAACTCCACCCTCCGGGGCCCAGGCCTAAGCGGCTCACAGGAATGCCCAAAACCCACCACCACTGCTCAGAATTGGTGGCACCAAGTAGCTCCCGAACGGAGGCGAACCAGAGCTTGGGCTAACATCGGGCAACGTTGGAGGTTTATTCTCCTGGGAGGAGACTTGACAGGGTCTCTGCACCGGAGGTCGGTTGGTAGAGTGGAGGGCAGGTGTCCTAACTGAAAAGCAAGGGTGTTCGGGGAAGGATTTACAAATCGCGTGTCTCCCGGGATGCCAGTAGCCATGGCGTCTGCACCTCAGATGTGATAATGCGATCCTCTTCAAGGCGTCGGATTAGCAGGAGACATTCCCAGCAGGGCAGTCGGGTCCCCTCTTGCCAGGTGAGACCCGTGAGAGTTGAGGACCCAGACACCTGAGGAGAACCCACAACACCAGGGACAAACATGTGAGAGACAACAGGGTCAGCGGGCGTCAGGCAGGGACGTGCGCTTTAAAATGCCGTCGTTGGCATCGGTAAGCGAAGTTGCACGCGTGACACAAGCAGGACGCTATAGAAAGGAGCATTCGGGGGAAGAGCACTTGAAAATTTAAAACGTGCAACAGAAAGGGAAAAATAAAACACTAACACAGAGATTCAGCTTAAAGCTTAGAGATGGGACTATCTGAATACAGCAGAAAGCTGGCAACGATGGCCCGGCGTGTTAGAGATTGACGAGAACAAGAAGGGTTATTGTTTTTCATGATCATACCATCCACTGGACCCTGGAAGCTATGGCATGCATAACCCGGGTTTGACAAGCCAGGACAGACAGGGTCCCTCCCTCAGCGCTGCCTGGGTCAGCTTCAGGACCTGGCTGCTTGTGTACAAATCAGAAACGCCCTCAGAGAATTGGAGCTGCGTGAGCACTGGGCAGCCAGGCGGTCCTTCTGCGCTCCTGGCCAGACGCTGAGAGGAGCTGCTTACTGTAGGGCGTCAGGGGAGCTGTGCCGTGTGCCGGCCGGGCAGCGTGCTCCGGGTCCGTCGTGGGCAGTCAGCCGACGGCCTCCGTCTCCCAGGCTCGAGCAGGAGCTGGGAGCACCACCTCCCGTTGGATTTACAGCGGCCAGTGCGGCTCCCGGCCTGGCCCTCCAGGCTCACCACGGGCTGACCCCGCTAGCGGTCGCGACCCACAGGTTGAGAACCGCTGCTGTAGAGCCTAAGACAATCGGAAAACACAGATATTTACATTAAGATTCATAACAGTAGCAAAATTACAGTTATGAAGTAGCAACGAAAATAATTTTATGGTTGGGGGTCACCACCACATGAGGAACTGTATTAAAGGGTCGCGGCATTAAAAAGGTTGAGAACCACTGATTTAAAGTTAAGTCAGGTAGAAGTCCGGAGTCTGAGGCTGTATCGGCAGGAGAAATGGGGGGAGAGATAGTCCAGGCAGGTCCTAAGGGCACGGTCCACACGTCCCTCCCTCCTCCAGGAGCTGGACACGACCACAAGGCAGGTGCTGGGCCAGGGTCAGAGGTGGCCGTCTGGCAAAAGGCCCAGGTCCCCCTGGATGTTCCAGGTCCCCTGACTCACAGCCTTATGTTCTCCGCAGGCTATAGTTCCGACGACAGCCTCTGTGAGCGGTCCCTGGAGCTCGAGTTCACCAACCACAGGCAGCACGGTGAGTGGTCGGTGCGTGGTGCCCTTCAGCCTGGGTTCTCAGACCTGTTTCCGTCAACCGTGCTTTTCCTTCGAGCTAGGTCGTGTGTGGAAGTCCCACACTCCAAGGAGGTGAAAGTGGAGTTGTTACGCTGGAGTGGGAATGGGGGACCCACAGTTCCTCAACACTCCTTCCCGGCCTCCCCTCGGGGCGAAAGCATGCAGCTTCTGCTTACATCCCTCCCGTGATGGGGAAGTCACTACCTGTCACGTGTCCTTAATCTGGAGGCTCTGACTCCCCTTGCTTGAAGGGAGGTCTAGTGACCCCTGCAGTGAGCACTGATTGCAGGGGGCTCTCTGTCCTCACCTGGATTTTAGTTGCCCAGAGCAGCTCCACGTTGTAAACTTCACCTTAGAAAGTGTTAGAAACACTTGCCATCTGACTGAGGCGCAGTGGGAGTTTCTGCAGAAGGGAAATGGTGAATGATACCAGCCTTCTCAGAAAGCGAGCACTTGCCTTCCTCCTGAGGGTCCCAGCACCCGCTCGGGCACAGACGTCATTGTTCACACGTAGACGGGCACACACTGCCGTGTCCTGGCTCGCGCCCTCACCAGGTGGCACTGTGCTGGTCTAGGCAGTGTTTCCACGTGTGTTCCAGAAAGCTCCATGCGGCAGTAGGGGTGGGCTCCCCCCATCCCCCCAACCCTTCGCTTTCCCAGAACAGCCCTTTTTTTTTTTTTTAATCTATACCGGAGTTCTGCATGAGATTTCCTTTGTGAACGAAATTGTTGGAGGCCACAGCCCCAGACCTCACAGACACAGATAGTACAGGTTGCCGCTCCACATAGCCCACTGCCCGCTGTGCACGGGGCCTAGCACTCGGGTGAGGTGGGACCCCTCCTGGGGGCGTCAGGGGGACCCCAGGTCTGTCCTCCTAGCGGGCGTTCCCCTGGACCGTGGCAGAGTCGCATTGTTTCCGATTGGATGGTGTAGTCTGGGTTAGACTTGTCATCGGCCCTGTAGTTAAGCGCTGCCATTTCCTTCAGGGTCCCGGCCGGGCAGCTTAGAGAGCAGCAGGAACGCGTCCAGCGACAGCTCCCCGCTCAGCCTGAAGGGTAAGTCGGCCTTTCCTCCTGGGCACTTCCCAGTGGACTCGGATCTCTGCTCCGGGCTGGTGCTATGGGTATGACTTAAAAACTGCAACTAGCAGGGTCCTTCCAAGCATGATGCGTTTGCATTCATAGGGCCACTTCCTTCCGTTTGAAGCTGAGGCCTGGAGTTTTCACAGATTTGGGTTCAAAGCCCTCCTCCACTGACCAGCTCTGGGCACCTGGCAAGCCACCCATCCTCCGAGTCTGAGCTCCTTCAGCTTCAGGATGGGGACAGAGCCAGTGGTTCCCGTCCACAGGGGTCAGAGGACACGGGGTGACTGGTTCCTTGACAGTGTTTACAGTTTGTTCAATGGTGCAGAATACAGTTTGCTTACATTGTTTCAAGAGCGATCTAGTGCGGTACCTTACAGCTGTTGGTAATTTAAGCTTCAGCAGAAGCTTTCCACTTTTATCCCAAGTTATTTTGTTTTTAAATGCCAGCGTGAACTTGTAAAGAATTGCGGAATGTCCTTGACATCCACAGTGCCAGCCTGGGTTCCCGGGCAGGGCTCTGTTCCGTGAGCCGCAGGCAGCACAGAGCCCACGGGAGGCAGGCGAGCGAGAGCGGGAGACTGACGTGTGTCCCTCTGTGTCCCCTCGCCCTGACACCAGGCTCCTCCGACCCGCTCCACCGCAGGCCTGAGAGCTTCAGCAGTGAGGACCTGATCCCCAGCAGGGATACAGCCACTCTGCCCCGCGATGCCAGCGCCCCAGGACGCACTACCCTCAGCCGCCAGGAGTACCCGCCACCCCGGAACGGGCCTCTCCCCCAGGAGTGCATCCAGAAGAGGGGTGTGGCCCAGCCCCAGGCCTGGGTGCGGCCCTGCGCCTCCCCGAGCAGGGAGATGGTCACCCTGGAGGAGTTCCTGGAGGAAAGCAACCGGGGCTCCCCCACCGCCGTGAGTGACCCAGAGCTTTCTCTTCCCTCGCTCCCCCTTTCCTCACTCCCCTCAGATGGACGGGCACCAGAGGCAGAGACCTTGACAGCAAGTCACAGAGAGGGACGGGGCCGAGGGCGGCGCAGCCTGGCTGCAGAGCTGGCTTAGATGGGGCAGCATAACCACTAGCCAGAAAATGGCCGTGTGCTGGCCGCCAGCCCAGACCTGGGAGGCTGTTTTCTCCATCTGAAGTGAGCGGCACAATCGTAACGCCAGCATGCGGGTGGGATGTGTGTGCTCACCCCCGGAGCATCCCTGCCGGTGTGGCCGGCTCCCACGCGCAGAGTTAGGATCTCACGCTTGGGGTGTGGCAGAGCTCGGAGCACCCGCTGACTGACTCTTCGCCAGCAGAGGCTGGCAGAGGTTTCTCGGGAAGGGCCAGGTGGTAGAGGTTTCAGGCCCTGCAGCCTCTTGTAAACTCCACGCTGCCGCCAGGGCAGGAGGCGGGCCAAGGCATCTATCCATGAACGGGCATGGCTGTGCTCCAGAGGCCCTTAAGGACATTGATGTTTGAATTTTACAGACTTTTCGCAAAAGAAAAAAGTTTGTAATCATTTAAAAATGTGAAAACCGTCCTTAGCTCACAGGCCAGAGTGGCGAGCTGGAGTAGGCCTGCCGCGTGCGTTTGCTGAGCGCTGCTCTGCAGCTCTGGCCTGAAGGGCAGCGGCGGCAGGAAACCCTCGTGTCTCGGGGTAGCTTTCCTGAGGCTGCACGTGCGTTTTGGACAGCCTGTCTGACTTCCTGCCACGAGCTATTGGGTCCCCGCACGGATGAAGTACCAGCTGGGAGCCTTGGAGGACTGTAGTGCTCCGGTAATTCTGTCTCGTTCCCCTTAAACATTCACAGGTGACCTTTCTCTGGCCTCGGAGTAAATCCTGCAGCCTGCTTTAGTGCAGAACACACAGAGAATGCAGGATATTTGTTCAGTAGATTTTTATTGAGCAGGACTACACGTTGGGCAGCACGTGTGATGCCGGCCCTCAAAAACACCAAGTAAACCTGTTCATCGGCAAGTTTCATCACATCCTTGCCAGGTGCCTGGTCTCGTGGTTGGCCCTGACAGGAAGTACATGCGTGGTCTCTGCCCTCCCGTCATTTCTGTTTCTGTCCGCAAAGCACTGTGCCAGGGGCTGGGGAGAGACAAAAGCCCTGCCCCCTCGCGGAATTCACAGTCTGATGCTGAGGTTCTCAACCTCCAGCGGGTGTCATGCTCCCCTGGACACAGGCTGGACCCCAGAGTTTCTGGCTCAGGAGCTCTGGGGTGGGGCTCCCCTAGAATCTGCATGATGACCGCCTTCCCAGATGATGCCCTGTCTTTTTCAGCCTAAATGAGACCAAAACAATCTCACTGCAGGAGTTGGTTGTGGAAGCTGATGCTCAGCTCCTGAGAACCACCCCCACCTTCCTCCATCTTCCCAGCGTGTCCCCTGTCTGCCCCCCAACTAACCTGACACCACAACCACCCCTCCCCCCCCCCCCCAGCAGGCCTGAAGGAAGTGGTAGTCATAGCAGTGCCTGCACTCAACACCTCCACTCTCTGAGTGTTGTTGGCTGGGTGGGGGTGTCATAAGATGGGCCCAATGGGTGGCCAGAGAGGGTGGACTCACGCAGACGGGTGTCAAAGATTTAGAAAGGATCAGAGAGGAGACGGCTGCAGCGTCAGACAGCTGTGGGTTCAGATCCCCGACCTGCCACTCTCTCGATGCAGGACCCGCTCAACCTCTGTGTCCTCAATTGCCTGCCTGTTAAAGGTGGTTTTAATGCAGCCTTGCAAGGTTGCTTTGAGAACTGAATGAGTTGGGGGTTGTTTTTGTTCTGTTCGTTCCCACTTATACCTGTGGTTTCTAGCATCGTGCCTGGCACCTGGGGAGCAGTTGGTGAGCGGTACCTGTTGATATTAATGACCACAGGTCTTACTGTACCAACGCCCCGGATATGTGACTCCTAAGTAGCATGTAAAACAGCAGGCCGTGTCTCCGTCAGGTTGAGTGTCCAGATGTCTTCATGGGCCAGGAGTTGTTGGCAAGTGCAGGTGGCTCCTGGGTTGCTGAGCCGTCCCGCGGACTGACGCCGCCTGGCTCCTTCCACTGGTGATCCCTGCCCCACCTTCCGGGTGCTCTCCCTTCCTTTCCGCTTCTCGTGGCCCTGCACCTCAGGAGACACCACCAGGCTCCTCCGGGCTGGGAGGTGCTGGCCGGGGGCTGCAGTTTCCAGAGCAGGGTCAGACCTGGGCTTCTGACTCTGCCTGCCCAGCGTGGTGGGAAAGGACGCCGGTTCTCTGGCCAGGGAAGCCCCGCCGGGCACCTGCTCAGCCGGGGGAGCAGCTGGAAGGAAACAGTGGCAGGTGGCCACCCACCGCTCAGCCCTGCACTCCCCTTGGGGGCCCGCCTCGCTCGTTCCCACCACTGCCTCTCTCAGATCAAGAGAGAGGATGCAGTTGCAAAAGGAATTGTGTGTGTGTGTGTGTGTGTGTGTGTCCATTTTTTTTTCTGAAGTTTTGTTAGTGTACAGGAAGGCAATGGATTTTTGCACATTGGTTTTGTATCCTGCAACTTGACTGTGTTTGTTTATTGTTTCTAACAGTTTTTTGGTGGAGTCTTTAGGGTTTCCATGTCATCCACAAAAAGTGACAGTTTGACTTCTTCCTTCCCTGTTTGGACGCCTTTTATTTCTTTCTCCTGCCTTATTGCTGTGGCAAGGACTTCCAGCACACGTCCTTGTGGTGAGCGTGGACATTCTTGTCTTGTTCCTGATCTTAGGAAAGCTTTCAGTTTTTCACCATTGAGTATGATATTAGCTGAGGGTTTATCATATATGGCTTTTATTATGTTTAGGTACTTTCCTTCTATTCTTATTTAATTGAGCGTTTTAATTATAAATGGATGTTGTATCTTATCCAATGCTTTTTCCTGCAACTATTGATAAGATCATATGATAATGTAGTGTATTACTGCTTTTGCTGCATCCCAGACGTTTTGATATGCTATATTGTCATTCTCAGTTGTCTCTTTATATATTTGATCTCATCTTTTATTTCTTCATTGCCCCAGTCATTTTTAGTAGTATGTTGTTTAATCTCCATGTATTTGTGAGTTTTTTTAAAAATATATATTTTTATTGACTTCAGAGAGGAAGGGAGAGGAAGAGAGAGCTAGAAACATCAGTGATGAGAGAGAATCATTTATCGGCTGCCTCCTGCATGCCCCACACTGGGGATCGAGCCGGCAACCTGGGCATTTGCCCTTGACAGGAATCGAACCCAGAACCCTTGAGTTTGCAGGCCGACGCTCTATCCACTGAACCAAACCGGCTAAGGCTATTTGAGAGTTTCTTTACTTCCTTTTTGCATTTGATTTCTAATTTCAAGGCATTGCGGTCAGAGAATATGCTTGGTATAATTTCAGTCTTCATGATTTGTTATGCTAGTTTTGTGACCCATATATGGTCTATCCTTGAGAATGTTCCATGTCCACTGGAGAAAAATGTATAATCTGATGTTCTGTGATGAAAGGTTCTATAAATGTCAATTATGTCCATTTGGTCTAGTGTTTCATTTAAGGTTGATATTTCTTTTTAAAAAAATATATTTTTATTGATTTCAGAGAGGAAGAGAGAAATAGAAACATAAATAATAAGAGAGAATCATTGATTGGCTGCCTCCTGCACACCTCCTACTAGGGATCGAGTCTGCAACCTGGTCATGTGCCCTTGACCGGAATTGAAAATGGAACCCTTCAGTCTGCATGCTGATGCTCTATCTACTGAGCCAAACGAGCTAGGGCAAGGCCGATACTTATTTATTGATTTTCTGTTTGGTTGATCGCTATCAGTGGAGTATTAAGGTCCTCCGACTATGATTGTTTTTCGATCTGTTTCTCCCTTTAGTTCTGTGAGTAGTTGTCTTACATATTTCGGTGCTTCCTGGTTGAGTGCATATATATTAAGAAGTGTTATGTTTTCTTGATGTAGTGTTACCTTTATCATGAAAGTGTCCATCTTTGTCTCTTCTTACCTTGAAATATGTTTTGTCAGATATAAATATGGATACACCTGCTTTTCTGTGGATCTTGTTTGCTTGGAGAATCATTTTATTTTGAATCTACCTTTGTCTTTGTAGCTTAGACGTGCCTCTTATAGGTGACAAATAGTTGGATTTTGTTTTTGGATCCACTCCGCTATTCTGTGCCTCTTTATTGGTGAATTTGGACCATTTACATTTAGGGTATTTATTGATGTGTGAGGATTTCCTATAGCCATTTTATCTTTTGTTTGCTGGTAGCTCTGTGCCTCCATTGGTTCTTTTCCTTTATGTTTCTATCTGGGGTTTTTTGGTGATATTCCATACATCTTTCCTTGGTTTCCTCTTTTTTTAAGCTGTATGTCCTGATTTGGGGATTTTTGTGTGTCGTTACCATGAGGTTTATAAAAAATGAAGTTGCATATATAACGTAGTTTTTGTTCGAGTGCATCTGATCTTCATCTTCCTTTGCCAGTTCAGACCTTCCTTCTCCCCTTTTATGTTTTTGTTGTCACAAATTATTCCTGTTTATGCTGTAAGTCTTTCAGTGGTCTTACTCGTAGTGTTGTGACCTTATGTTCTTTTTTTCAGGTAGAATAAGTCCCTTGAGTATTTCCTGCAATGGAGGTTTTCCGGTGATAAAATCCCTCAGCTTCTGTATGTCTGCGAACGTCTTTATTTCTCCTTTATATTTAAAGGATAATTTTGCTGGATATATTATTAGTGGCTGGTAATTTCTCTCTTTCAAGCCCTTGAATATTTGGTTCTACTCTCTTCAGGCCTGTAGAGTTTCTACTGAGAAGTCAGATTAAATTCTGATGGGTTTTCCTCTGTAGGTCACTTCCTTTTTTTTCCCTGGCCACTTTGAGAATTTTTCTTCGTCATTAATTCTTGACAGCTTCAATACCAAGTGCCTTGGAGAGGGCCTCTTTGGATTGAGGTCAGTAGGTGTTCTGTGTGCTTTTGGATTCGAGGATCTAGTTCTTCCCATAGATTTGGGAAGTTCTCATCCACTGTTTGTTTGAATAGGCTCTCCATTCCATGTTCCCTCTTCCCTCCTCCGCAATACCTGTAATTCTAATACGGCTTCTCCTGATGGAGTCAGAGAGGTTTCCTGGAGTTCTTTCGTCTTTCTTTATGCTGGGTCTCTTCTCTGCTTCCTGCATCATTTCTTGATTCCTGTCTTCAGTATCAGTAATGCTTTCCTCCATCAGGTTGGTTCTGTTTTTTTATGCTCAGTAGTTCACTTTTAATCTCCTTAATTGCATGCTTCATTTCCTGGATTTCTGATTGGTTCTCTTCTAATGTTTCAATCTCTTTGGTAAAGTATGCATTTTGTTCACTGGTTTGTTTTCTGAGTGCCCTGAATTGCCTGTTGGTATTTTCTCACATCTCATCGAGTATTTTCAGAACCTTAATCTTGAAATCTCTGTTATTCATATCACATAGTTCCATGTGTCCCAGCTTGCTTTCTGGGGATTTTTCACTTTCTTTCTAGTCATCCTCATTGCTGTGGTTCTCCATGGTATTTGCTGTCCTCCTCTGCTTACGCATTTATCTCTGAAAAGGTCTATTACTTGCCAGGAGAGGGCACTGAATCTCAAGATTCTTTTTTTTTTTTTTTACCTCTGTGGTCTCCCAGTCTTGAACCTCCACAGCTTCCCGTAAGACAGTACAGCCGTGCTGCTTGGAGGTGGGGTTTGTTTTGCCCTCACCATCATGGTGACCCCTGCCCTCCAGGGACCCTCCTGGCCCTCACTCCTGCCTCTCACTTCTTCCTCTCTTCTCCATAGGACACTCCCAGTTGCCGGGATGACCTGCTAAGTGACTACTTCAGAAAGGCCAATGACCTCCCAACCATCGGGGGCCAGCCAGGCCCACCTGCCAGGAGAGAAGGGTCCAGGATGCCCACCAGCTTTGTGGCCCCCACCCTCAAGATGGCTGTCAGCACCTCAGAGGGAAAGCTGCTAAAGCCGGGGCAGTATGTGAAGCCCAACTTGAGACCTGCTGACGCTGAGACCCCGCCCAGTGCCCCCCTGAGGCCGGCTCAGCCTCCCCAGAGCCTTTCTCTGGGCAGACCCCGGCAGGCCACGATGCCCCCAGCCTCCCACACACCTGCCAGCCGGAGCACGTCCCTGAGCAGGGCCTTCAGCCTCGCCTCAGCTGACCTGCTTCGGGCCAGCGGGCCAGAGGCCTCCAAACAGGACTCTCCTCTGAAGCCGGGGGGTTCTGAGGCCTCAGGGGGCAGGGAAACAGGCAGCCACACCCCGCAAAGCCCCATACCCCCCAGCTCCCACAGCCTGGCCCGGGAGAAGACCCCACTTGTGGGAAAGGCTGGCGGCTCCTATCAGACCCCGGGTCCCCGAAGCCGACCACTGGACATGAGGCGCTTCTCACTGGCTCCCCCAAAGGAGGAGAGGCTGGCTCCCCTGCCACAATCCGCCACGGCCCCAGCCATTGCCACTGGAGGTGGTGGTGGCAGCAACTCCCAGCCCCAGCACCGCTCGCCGACTCCAGCCCCAGCTGTCAGGACTAGGCCCCCAACCCCCCAACACTCAGGGGAAGTGGCCACCATCGCCCCTGTCCGGGTGGGGCTCAGCCTCTCAGAGGGTGATGGGGTCCCAGGACAGGCCCACAGAGAGGGGCTCCCTGCCAAGAGCCCGGGCAGGTCTCCCGACTTGGCTCCCCACGCCAGCCGGGCCCCTGAGGACTTCAGTCGTGGGAACAACTCAAAAAGCATGCCGGCGTCCCCAGAGCCGGGTGGGGACCAGCAGACTGTGTGGTACGAGTATGGCTGTGTGTGACTCGCCTCCTGGACCCGTAGCCCGAGCCTTAAAACTACTGACACGCCTTCTGATGACCGTGGCCTCCTCTCCTGTCTGCCTGTGGTGCCAGGAGAGGGCTTTGAATGAGGAAAGGGGTTCCGTGTGCTTCTTCCATTTGTTCTGTTAGTGACAACACTGTGCCAAGGTGTGGAGCACGTGTCTGATCCTCCAGCCACTGGTATCTTTTGAACAAATCCACTTTGGCCGGGGGACGCTCGTAATGCAATGACAAACCGACTTCCCTGAGGCAAACACTATGTGAACGTGCCCCTTAGAACACTTGTTTGCAATTTGACCTCCATTAAAGCGTGCGTGTGCGGGTGAGCAGATACACACGTGCACACACGCTCTCAGGGCTGAGCCCTGAACCGGAAACTCTAATCCCTCTCCCAGAAGCCTGGTGGTCCCAGGAGAAGCCCAGACCGGCCAGACTACAAAGACCTGGAGGTCCTGGGTGGAGACCCTGGAGTCAGGCTCACTGTTGACCCAGAGCGTTGCCGAGCCAGGCCTGGGCCCATGTACTTCACTAGACCAAGGTGGCCTCAGGCTTTGCCTTCTCCAGCTGGCTCCTGGGGCCACACGGGGACCTGCCTCCCCTGCTCACTTTTCTGTAAACACTGGGTCTGCCCGGCCTGGGTGATGGGGCAGAGAGAAGCCCTGCCCACCCCCTCCCAGCAAGTGTCCACAGTGTGTGCAGAGGGGAGCGTGTGCGAGAGGCAGGTGCAGCCTGATTTGGAAAGTGGCTGCAGCGCCCCAGTGTCCCCCATCGAGGGTGAGACGTTGATTTTTTTTTATTTCTGAATAACTTCTTGTGGTAGAAACCACATTTCTTTAATATATTACATATATGTGTACACACTCATGAAATATATACTTTGATGGGGATCTACAGGGTGTCCCCCAAAAAATGTACACACTAACAGCAGATAACTCAATTTTCACTTCTTTTCAGGTTAACATTCGAAATAATGGGTGAAGCCAGGCTAAGCTCTAAACAAAGATAACTTATCCCCTAGACTTACATAAACAATAAAGTTTATGGTACAAAATCGGCAACGGTGCCTGGACCACAGCTAATGCGAAGCAGCGGAATCACAAACATCAAGAATCACTTCGTTCGGTATTTGTACTCATTCTCTTTCAATACCTGCCCTCGATTCCTCGACTGTTGCCGGTTTTATATCGTAAACTTCATCCATTATGTATCCCCCTAAAAAGTCCGGTGGTTAAGTTTTTTTTTGTTGTTCAAAGCTTAGTCTGGCTTCACCCATTGATTCAAATAAATTAAACCTAAAAAGGGGTGAAAATTGAGTTATCAGCTGTTAAAGTGTGTTTATGTTCCATTGGGAATCACTCATTTCCATCGGGAGTCTGACCTCTGTATACGTTTTGGGGGGACACCCTATATTTATATTGAATACGGAGTCATTCTTTTCCATCGGGAATCGCACCTGCTGCTGTGTGTATTTGGCCAGGTTCCTGACACATTTTGTTTCCTGTTGTTTACTAAGGTGCTGTTCCTGGATGTACCAACCTGGTGATTGGGGTTTTATAAAGATTTTTTTCCTTTTGAGCTAAAGTACTGAGAAAAAAGTTAACATGGTCAATGTTCGGAGTGCTTTGGGTTGTGTATTAAATAGCCATGGATTCTGGGACACAAGGACGGGTTTGTAATAAAATGAGATGTTGTAGAATTGAGTCCTAGTTTTCCTCACCGCTCTTCACTGGCAGCACTCTCGGGGCGTTGAGACTCCAGGCTCCCTGCATCAGCCCCCCAGTCTCCCCGGCCCCCGGAATCCACCAGCTCCCTTTGCCTGAGGTCAGAGCATGGGAAAGTGGGGTTTCCTGTTTACCAGGCAACTGCTTCTTTCAGGCTTGTGTTTAAGTTCCTATACGTTGAATCCCATTTAGATAACGGGATTTAGATCATAGCAGGAGCTTAGCTTAAAGTGACCCTTGGCTCTGAAGCATCCAGAAGGTGGTTTGGAGAGAAGGTTGAAGACATGTAATAGCCATTGTGCCTGTAGGCTTTTGCGATCCACTGTTTGGCCCTGGATTGCGGACATGAGCGGCAGCAGCCAGCCAGGTTTCCTGCCTGTGACACACTTATCAATGGTCAAGAGCCAGGTTTTCTAACCGATCTTGTTGCTATTTCTCCTGGCCCAGGCTGATCAAGGACCAGTTGCTGACAGCAACCAAGGACCTTGGTTCAGTCCTGAATGGGTTTTTGTAAGTAGGTTATCAGTCGCTGCTTTCCGTGGGCAGCCCCTACACATAAATTGCAAATTTACTGTGTAACTTCACCCTTACAGGTCCTGCAATCCAAAGCTCTAGACATAGAGCCCAGCAGTATTCAATGGTTGTGTAAAAAGTACAAGAAAATTTCAAATTTGTGCCATGCAAAAAAAAAAAAAAATAAGTGATCCATTGGATTTTTCCAAGGCTGCTTAACTAGGAAGAGCCAGATGAGGGAGAAAAGGAGGGAGGCATGTAAATATCCTCACCTGACCCAATCTTCTAGTGCTGTTCTGTCCAGCTGCCGCCTGCATGGCCCCTTCCTTCCTCACCGGACCTCTCCTGTAAGGTGCCTCCTCTCGCCGCCTCTCCCTTCTTCCCCAGGTCCTGCCGCTGTGGGAGCCGCCCACTCAGCGAGCTGCCCTCCCCAGTGCTTTGACCGAACTGAGCAGCGGCACCTGCAGGCCGCCTCCCCTGCGCCTTGGGCTTTTGCAGGATCTGACACTGGCCAGTCACCCCTCGCAGCTCTCAGCCTCTGTCCCCTGACTCTCTCCCGTCTGGGACAGCCCTTCAGGGCTCACACTCACCAGTCGCTCTGTCACTCACTCATTCCTTCCACAAACACTCATTGAACGCTCCTGTGTGCTCACTCCCAGGTTCCACCGTGGAGGCAGCGCCCTCCAGGCCCCCTCTGCAGGGCTGACCACCTGCTCCCCTAGCTCTGACCACTCCTGAGCTTCAGGCTGAGGTCGGCTGCCTTAGACCTTCTGCCCGGGCTGCAGGCTTCCTCCACTCTGCCCGGCTCCTCTGGGCTCCCTACTTATCCCAGCACACCAGCTGTCAATCACAGAAGCCAAAAGCCTGTGGTGCAGGCTGGACCCCTCCTCTCCCCACTTCCCACAGGTGATCGCTCCCCTGAACCTGGGAGGGGGTCTGGAATCTGCCCGCCCCTCTTAGCTGACTGTTCTCATCCCACGTTCCCCCGACACCCCTGTCCCTGGGTCTTGGCAGGGGCTTGTCAACTGGTCTGCCTGCCTCCCGCAACTTCTCAGCCCCATGACGCCTCTCAGCATTCACCCTGGGTGACCTTCCTTTTTGAACCTCCGCTCCCTCAGCCTCCACACGAGCTACACCATTTCTTTGCGGTCTAGCTTCTCCGTGGGTCACTTCAGGGTGCACCCAACCCTCTATCACCCCCCAACCCTCCAGCCCCCGACAAGCTCGTACACACCCACAGCTTTCACTGCAGTCTTCCCAGAAGGCTCCAAGCACCTCCAGCCCCAGCCTCTCCTGGGAACCTCCAGGTCTGTTTCCAGCTTGGATGTCCCAAGCCACCTCCAACTCAAAATGCTCAGCACACGGTTCACCATCCTCCCCCAGCAAAGCCTCTGTGCGCCGCCTCTCCTCACCTCTGTCCCCTTCAGCCAGACCGTGTTGGGCATCCCCCTCTCTTCCCCGTGTCCTGTCCATCACTCCCCCAGCTGCTTCCAACTCTGATGTCTCGCTCAGGTACCCAGCCAACCCCAGGTGGTGGGCCCCCCTGGGCAGTACCATGGGGTCCCGTTGCTGAGGGGGCATCCCAAACCACGCCCCGCTGAGCTCCAGGGCCCCACCCCTACGCTGGCCTGGGCGCTGTGTGATCTGGGGGGTGGGAAACATCCGGGTGCCAGCTCAGGGCTGAGGTCTGCCTGCAGAGAGGGTGGGGTCACCTGTGGCACCAGAGGGGCTCTCCCTGGGAGAACAGCAAAGTGAGAACATTAGAAAACGTCGGACAAACCTTGGGAAGGAAGCATCCAGCCAAGTGTTTATCAATCAACCAGAGGAAGAGGAGGGAATATGTTTATATGTATGCACACACACATGTATATATACTGTTTACATGTATGCACACACACATACACACGTACATATACATATATGCACACAGCCCATCGATTCCCTTAGAAAGCTCTCACTGATTTTTGCCAACCAGGTGTACTTATAGCCCACCTGTGCTTGCCCTCGACTGACAGATGACTGTGGTTCCAACGTGAATGTTGGATGATGTTTTCTTTTATGTTGGCAAGTAAAACAAGCTGAAGGTGTGTGTGAGAACCTCACTCATTTGTTGATGATGTAAGTGACTATCAGTCCTTTACAGCCCAAGTTCCTCAATTTCTTGTAATGTATTCGCATTGTAATGGCTACAGACATTTTTCTAAACTAGAGATACAATTTATATACATTATTCACCCAAGCCCTAGCTGGGTTAGCTCAGTGGATAGAGCGTCAGCCTGTGGACTGAAGGGTCCCAGGCTCTATTCAGGTCAAGGGCACATGCCCAGGTTGCAGGCTCAATCCCCAGTGAGGAGCATGTAGGAGGCAGCCGATCAGTGATTCTCATCGTTGATGTTTCTATCCTTCCTTCCTCTCTGAAATCAATAAAAATATATTTTTTAAAAAATATTCACCCAAGACACACTTCTAAGTTTAATCTTCACTTTTAACATTTTCTCCATCACTTTCTCAAGTCTAGGGACAGTAGACACTGAAGAAAACAAATCAAGCTCTGGTTTGGTAACATTTGCCAGTTTCTATGGTGTAAATGTTTTCACCACAAGCCATTCCAAGCTGCCAACATGAAGTCCCTAACCACGGAGATGGGAAGAGATGTGCAGATGTGAAATGTGACATAATGTCACCTCCATGCAGATGCAGTAGGTCTAGATAACCCCAAGAGCATGGGAAATGGTACAGTAATTACAAGTGGCAGGTTTTGAGTATTGACGGCCTTTGTTTTTAATATAAATTATTTAATCGCAGGTTTACATAAGTTAATTTTTAATGATGGCTGTGTTTAACACCTGGCTTTCGAAATCCCTGGAAACACGGATGGGCTCTCCTAAGCCAGCACAGACTGGCTCCAGCACAGCAAGGGGCGGGCTGGGCTGAAAGGGAAGGGGCAACAGGAAGAAGTGGCCAAAGAAGAAGGTGCATGTCCCGAGCAGAGCAGCTGAGCCGGGAGCTCGGCAGAGCTGGCCTCCTGGTCCGAGCTGGAAAGTGTAGGCGCAGTGACCTCCCCACCGCGGGCACAGAGAGGCCACCTGGGCTGGGGCGAAGGCTGGAAACTGCCCAGGCTTCTCTGTCTCTTGCCATCCTTCCCCAACCTTTTCCAGGGGGTATAGCGGAAAGAGGGGCCTGGGAACCCATCACCTCCGCAGCTGCAAAGTGGGGCAGAGTGGACAACAGGAAGTGGGACAGGAGCCCGGGAGGGGAGGGTCCTGGCAGCGCTGACACGTGCGGGAGCGGGAGGGGGGCTGGGAGGGGGCGTCCTAGCAGGCTCAGAAATGGCATTCCCTTTCCAAGCTCAGTCTGCTGGCCCGGCCCACCGAGGTGGGGTTCACGCAGCCGCTTCCAGATGCAGTCTGAGCGCTGCAGAGGCAACACCAGCCACCTGCTTCCCCATCTCCCATCTCCCCTCCCCCGGAGCCCCCCAGAGTACACACGGAGGAGTCAACATCTGGCCCCTCCGCGTTCCCCGCGGGTGACCATGGCCCTCCTGAGCCTTCCGGAAGCCGCATGCTCCCAAGGCCTGGGGGGCAGCTGCTCCGCGCCCGCGGGCGCGCGCCCAGCCTCCGCCCCTCCACTGCCTCCGGGTGGCGGCGGCCGCGGGGGCCACCCGCACCACGCCCACGCCGGTCCTCTCCGCCGCCGCCGCCTCCGCGCGGCGTCCTCCCCTCCTGCCGGCCCGGCCTGGGCTCAGCCGGTGGGACCTGTCCTCGGCCGCTTCCTGCACCGGGACCTGGGAGAGGTGAGTGCGCCCGGGCAGCTCGGACTGAGGCCGGGACAGGGGGGGCAGGCAGCGGGGAGGGGAGGGGGAATGACAGCAGCGGACGCGGGGCGGAAGGGACCACGGGCCTTCAGCAAGGCCAGCTCCCCAACACTCACTGCAGCTGAAAAGTGGAAATTCAGTCTGCGATAAAGGGCTTGGCGGAGGGAAGGCCTGGGAGGGAGGGCCCTGTCATTCCAGGGACCTGCCAGCACGTGGGTGGCATTTGGGGACACAGTAAGCCAGAGGGGGCTGCCCTGCCCAGCGTGCCTGGGGTGGGGCACATCTCAAAAGTCCAACACTGTCCAGGTTCCCTGGGACGTGCCCTCACCTGCCTAAAGGTAAGGCCCACTTGGGGAGGAGCCCAGGACCCACCCAGGGGGGCTCTGCTGGGCTCAGGGGCACCAGTTGGGCTGGGGAATGCCATCCTGCTCAGGGGTGGTGGTGGGGGGGAGCAAACTGCTATCCACTGAATGTCTGCTAGGCCTGGTACTTACCCGAATTATCTCCTTTAACTGTCCCAGTCCATCCCTTCCGTTCACTCAGCACATGGGCCCTCTCTGCTGGGCTTCAGCCCTCACCTACACTGTTCAAAGAGCTCCTTCTTCATCCACTGCACCACGCACACCACCCCCGGGGAGCATTCCCAGGGTACCTCCTAGTCCCCTTGCAGGTTTCGCGTGAGAAGTCTCCTCTTTCAGGAAGGCCACCCTGACTGCCCTCCTCCTTCAGGACCTGCTTTTGAAGGGCTCAGGAGGGCCAGCGCTCTCCCACAGTATGGTCCCTCCCTCCACCTCCCCCTCCTCCAATCATAGCTATTGTCAGAGTGTTGTAATTGCTGTGGTAATCCTAATTTTCCCTTCTAAATCGGAGTTTCAAAAACTCCGCCATTCAAATTTCGTTTTATTACATATGTGGGGGAGGAAGCCATTTTCCTTCCCCTTCCTAGGTCCTTAGACTGGTCTAATAATTAAATCTGCACGAGACAGATGCACAAGAGAGAATAACCACATTCAGTTACATACGTGTGCATGGGAACCCCACGTCCATGAGAGTCAGAGACCCCGCATACACGAAGGGCTCAAAGACAGGAAGGGAAATGAGGTGCGTGTGACGTTCTGACTTAAGAATGAGCTGAGGTGCCTTGGGGCTTCAGAGGGGAAAGGTCATTGCAGGATGATAAGAACAGATGCTCAGTAACTCAGAGTTTGCCTTGCCCTAGAGATAGGTCACCAAAAAACGAGTTATTTCTGGTGGTAACTCCTATTATGGGCAAGGCCCCTAGTTCAAATTCTTCTAGGTGGTTAAGGGGGAGGCAGATGTCTCTCTTGAGCCCGTAGGGTCTCCATTGCCTTTAGCTCAGAATAGCCCACATGCCACAGAGAAGGGAAAGAGGTGGGGACGCATGTCCCCTTATGCAGCCTGCCACCCCTGAGGTCCTCACACTGCCGATCCTCTCTCCTCTCTGGCCAGCCTGCACTGGCCCTGATGCCCACTGTGTGGCTCCCTTGGGGCTTCCCTGCCGTCTAGACTCCTGACGTGGGAGCTGTGGCTCCAGCACCATCTCTTCCATGTCCCCTGAGCTTCTGCCTCCACCAGGCAGCCCTCCGGGGTGCTCAGCTCCTCTCCTCCGTATCCACTTAGCCACACAACCCTGCATGACAAGGGGAGGGTGTGCAGGCCCCTCACTGTCTCCTGGCTGGCTCCTGCCTCTCTACAGCTTTCTTCTCTTCCTGCCCAGGAAGGCACATTGAGCAGACTAGCTTGGCCCCTGTCCAACCAGCCCCCCTCCCCTCAGAGCGCCCCACCCCCTTCTGTGCGGCTTCTCAGACCCGGTTCTCTCAGACCTCACAGCCGCTCAGCTCGCCCTCTGACCCAGTTCCCACTCGCCTTCCCCACTGTGGAGTGTGTGTGCTGGGGGTGGGGATTAGGCCGTGGACGTCCTAAGGGAGTGATCAGGCCCTTTGCTGAGGGGCACTCAGTGCCTCTTTGCCCACAACTGGGCCCCGTGGTCAATTCCAGGGCAAGAGGAATCATCTCCACACTTACAGTCACGGTTCTATTACACTTAAGTTCACACACACACACATTTCTAATCCTCACCTGAGGACATTATTTTTTATTGAGAGAGAGAGAGAGAGAGAGAGAGAGAGAGAGAGAGACCATCAATGTGAGAAACATCCATCAGTTGCCTCCCATATGCACCCCGACCAGGGATGGAACCCCCAGCCTAGATATGTGCCCTGACTGGGAATCGAACCTGCAACCTTTTGGTGTACAGGATGATGCTCCAACCAACTGAGCCACCCAGCCAGGGCAAATTCACTTACATTTAAACGGTAACTGTGTTCCACTCCCATAAGTGGCAAATCGGTACCCCTGCCACCAAAGGGAGGTAATTAAACTAGAAAACATAGAAAACCAAGCAGTGTTATTAAATGTTAATTAACACCTGTTGCCTGCAGAGCAGCCTCTAGGTTACAAGGGGAGATGAGCAAGAATTAAACTGGCGCTCAGCACATACTAACGCCCAAGCGAGACTTCCTCCTTAGTGTAATAAAATGGATTCAGAGGGAATTGGACAGGGAGTAACAAACTATGTGGTTAAATTCCCATCTGTCAGCACCTGCTGAGTGCTAAGGACCACCGGAGCTCAAAGTGGTACAGAACAAACCTTCAGTTTATTTTGTATCACCTGAAGAGCCACTTCCTCCAGGAAGCCCATCCTGATGTGCCCCCCTTAAGCTGTACTTCTGCTGTAACACTCGCCATGTTTTATTGCAATGGCACATTGGCTTCCACTCCAGAGGGTCAGCTCCCTAAGAACCACCACCAGGTCTTTCTCACTCGGTTCACTGCCCAGGTGCCTCCCACGGGGACCAGAGCACAGGCACTGACCCCACTGGGCCCCTTCCAGCAATGTCTCTACTTCTTCCTCCTCCTCCCCATTCAAACCCCACACCCTCCATCCTTCAACGCCCTGCTGAGGGTCCAGCTCCAACCAGCTGAGCCCACCCTGAGCTCTCCTGCCCCTGAAGATTCCATCCCTGGCAGTGCCTATGCCCAGGGAACATTCGGCTCCATGGTCCAGTGTGTCCCTACACCTCCACAGGGCAAGCAGTACGGGGACACCACAGTGACTCGGTAACTACTGGGGAGTGACTCAACGTGGCGCTTCCTGCCAGGAGACAGCTGTGTGGGGTCTTGGCGGCTGTATGAGTTCCCCATCGCTCTTGTAACAAATTACCACAAACTTAGTGGCTTAAAACAGTGCAAATCTATTCTCTTAACAATCCTGGAGCTCAGAAGTGGGGAGAGAATCCATTCCATTGCCTTTGCAGCTTCTAGAAGCTGCCGGCATTTCTTGGCTCGTGGCCAACTCCGGTCTTGGAAGCCACAGGGGCTGTGTCTCCCCCAGCCTGCATCTCTGATGCTCTCCCTCTCCTGCCTGCCGCTTTCAGCCTGCTGAGGAGTGTGGGCCCACCTGGGTAACCCAGGACAGTCTCCCCACCTCAAGATCCACAGTCACACCTGCAAAGTCCCTTGTGTCATATAAGGCAACATATTCACAGGTTCCAGGGTGAGGATATGCACATCTCGGGCGGTGGGGGGGGGGGGGGGGCGGGGGCGGGCCTTATTCCGGCTACCACAGTGGCTGTCCCTGGTTTCAGAGGGCCCTGGCGCTGGCCGCATGTTAATTAGCTGGCATGCACTGAGCATTTGCTCTGGGCCGGCTCTGTTCTGCGCACATCACACGGCACTCTTGAGGCAGGTGCCACGCTATCATCCTCACGGCACAGGTGAGGCGCTGCGAGGTGAAGCACGTTGGCAAGTGGCAGAGCTGGGATGTGAACCCAGCAGTCTGGTTCCGAGGCGACGCTGCCTCTCTGGCACCGTTATCGCCCCCATGACACCAGCGGACAGACAGCCTTGAGGCCAGGCGAGGTCTGAGGCCCAGCACAGAGCGGGGGTTCACCAAGATTTCTGGCGAGGGCCCTGTCCAGGTTACAATTCTTTGCCAGTCCTCTCCCATTCCCATTCTTTCTCACGATCCTACTTCCCACACCCCATTAGAGACCCCAGGCTTATGCAGGGAGCCTCCAGGGCTTCTCTCTAGGGGCTCTAGGCAGAGTTCCTGGATGCCAGACCACTCAGATCCACCCTGTCCTGGCCCAGCATCCACACAGCAAAGTAATGGGAGTCCCTTAGGAGGCAAATATTACAATGCACGAAGAAGAAAGTAAACGCCCTTTCCCAGCTCGCCACCACGAAAGCCTGGGTACTGAGCCAGAGGGGCACACACACGCCTCCCACGGGCCCCAGATGAAGAGGGTGCCCAGCGTTTGTTGAGCACTCCCCGGAGTAGGTCTAAGAGTTTAATACTAACCCATCGAACCCTCACCACACCCCTGTGAGATACGTTTATTATCCCCATTTCTCAGATAAGGAAACGGAGGCACAGAAAGGTCATGTAACTTTCTGAGGTCACACAGTCAGTGTAAAGCGCCGGGATTCGATCCATTCTCCGTAAGCAGGGAAACCAAGGCAGAGGCTGGTCAAGGCTGGTTGAACAGCCCCAGCCTGGCCCACCCTACCTCAGTCGGCCAAGCCCCCTTTTGTATCTTCCCAGCCTGACCTGCTCCCTTTGCACCTGCTCCTGGGGAGAGGGCTGTGCATAGATGTCCGCCTGATTTCTTGAGAGCACATTTATTTCACTAGAGGCCCAGTGCACGAAATTTGTGCATGGGTAGGGTCCTTAGCAGCTGCCGGCTGCAGGCCGGGGCCTCCCTTCCCTGGCTGCCGGCTGCCAGCAGGGGCCTTCCTTTGTTTTGTGCCACCCCCTGGTGGTCAGCGCACATCATAGCAAGCGATTGAACTCCCCATCAGTCAAACTCCCGAGGGGACACTTTGCATATTAGGCTTTTATATATACTAGAGGCCCCATGCATGAACTTGTGCATGGGTGGGGTCCAGCCAGCCTGGCCCGATGGGGGCCCATCAGGTTGGGCCAGTGTGGGGGAGGGGCCACGGGTGGTTGGCCAGCTGGCCCCACCCCTGATCCGGGTGTTGGGGGCTGATTGGGGAGTGGGGATCCGGCTGGGGAGGATGCCGATCGGGGCCTGGATCTGGCCGATTGGCTGCCACAGTGCACATCATAGCCACCAGTTGCTCCAGTCATTCTGGTCATTCCACCATTCCGGTCATTGGGCTTTTATATCTACACTAATAAAAGAGTAAGATTCAAATTGACCATACTTCGTGACACCCACCAGCCAATCAGGAGTGAGTATGCAAATTAACCCAACAAAGATGGCGGGTTAATTTGCATACGCAGGTGCCGAGCAGCCAGGGCAGGGCTGACGCAGGCATTCCGCACTGCCCCAGCTACTCTGGGCCTCTGGGCAGCGTGGGAAGGTGGAAAGGCAGCTCTGGGCCGGAGTGAAGGCAGCACCGGCAGCCAGGGGAAGGAAGGCCCATTCTTGCATTAATCTTCGTGCATTGGGCCTCTAGTATATAGATAAGACTCTTACACTGACCTTCATTATTAACTCCATTTTAAAGAAGAAGAAACTGAGGCTCAGGAAGGCTACATAACTTGCTAGAGCTCTAACAACCAAAAAGCAGAACCTGGGATTCAAAGCCAGATGTTTGGATGCTACCTCCCTCTCCCAGCTGCCTCACCCTGAGCAAGCCTAGCCTGAAGGCCTCCTCCAGGAGTCTGACGTCCAGCCATGGATGCCGCATGGGTTCCCCAGCTCTCCAGAGATTCACAGGCTTCACCTGGGCTTCAGCTGACTCTCCGCCAGCCACAGAGCTTCCTGCCTCCCCGTGTCCTTATGGCAGGGGAAACAATTCGCAGTCTTACTCAGGTCTGATTAATCAGCTCAGGCCCCAGCCTGCTGCAGTGTGGCTGATGCCAGAACTTGTCCTCAGACAAAACAACTTCTCTGTGCCTGAAACTGGCCAGGGAGGTGCTTGGCCCGGCAGGGGCGAGTATTTCTCAGCAGGAGAGCCGCCCGCTCGCTAGGAAGCTCCCAGGCAGCCAGCACAGGGCAGCCTGCAGGAGGAGGTGCGGGCTGAGCAGGGACAGGGAGGAGCTGGCTCTGGAGCCCAGTGAGGAAGTAGGGACTCATTCTGCTGTTGGGGAGGGGAGCGGGGGGGATAAAGAGATTTCCTCTGAGGCTGGCCAGCTGTGCTAATTGGAAAAATGAATTGGAAAGTCAGTGATTTTGTTAAAAAAAATAGATCATCTGTGAGCCCTCTAAAATCTGCATGGATTGCTTCATTAGTGTGAGTGTACAGCGAAGACTCGCTGGTACCTCCGCTTCTACATTAAGGGGGTCTGGGCAGGAAGCAGAGGCTCAGCCAAGCAGGGTGACCGCGGAGAGGTTAACACAGGGACGGTTTTCAAAGGTGACGCTTAAAGGAACCAGCACAGGATGGTGCGGCACCCTGGGACCAGCATCTCCGAGGAGCTGTGACCATCCCAGGCCTGGAGGAAGGAGAGGGGAGGGCAGTGCATGAGAGGGACTGTGACAGCAGCTGGCGACTTCAGTAAAGGGAGGCAGCCACCCTGAAGACACCTGGCAGGTGGATAAAGACTCCCCGGACCCCACTCCCCTCCATCGTCTGATCCCAGTGAGTGCTTCCCTTTGGCCAAGCCCAACAGAGGCCAGATGGCAATGGGACCCGTGATGTAAGCGCTAGAGTGGGTGGAGAAGGGTGAAGAGCACATCTGAAGGGGCCCATATCAAGTCCTCAGCACACTCTGGCCTGGGGCAACAACCTCTTCGGTCCATCCATCCGCTGCCGTTTCTGAGCACCTGCCCTGGGCCTCCCTGGGCCTGGCTCCGGGAAGATACAAATGCCAAGGCTGCCAACCCATGAGAGACTGGAAGAGAAGGAATGACATCAATGCCACTGATGCTGTGTATGGAGAAATCCTGACCGCGTGTCTGGAGCCCGGCCCGGTGTGGGAGGTGATTTTTTTGTGGGTAAGAAAGACGGTTATTAGCAGCATCTCAAATCAGCATTCCATGAGCCTGGGCCATAATTTGCCATTCTCTAGGAAGGTTCTGGAAAGCAATTTGTGCTTCATTTTAACTTAGAGAGCTGTGTGCTGTTTATAAGGCCAATGCCTGGTTTTGTTTACAAAACAACAAATTTTGCTGCCCCTGCCAAGGACTGGACAGCGTGACACCAAGAAACACAGCAACGGAGTGAATCCCTTTGCTTCTCCAAATCTCACATTTTCATAGGGAAAGCGCAGCCAGGGGCACCAAGCCTGTACCCACAGGCAATTCCGACCTGTAGGTAACTGGTACAGGCGCCATGCTGTTCCGTCTCTGAAAAGTGAAGCATAAATCAAAACGGCGCTTGCTTTACCTGAAGAATATTTAGGCTGTGAAAGGTTCTAGATATCTTTGGACATCTGTAAAGAGAGACTGAGCTACACAAAGAGAGGCAGGGCCCAGCTGGTGTGGCTCAGTGGTTGGGTGTCGACTCAGGAACCAAGAGGTTCGCAGTCAGGGCACATGCCCGGGTTACAGGCTCTATCCCCAGTAGAGGGCGTCTCTCAACGATGCTTCTCTCTCTCTCTCTCTCCCCCTCTTCCGTCATCTCTCTCTAAAAATCAATGAAACATTTAAAAAAGAGAGAGAGCACAGCAGGGAGACAGGGTCACCATGTACTGAGCAGTGTCCCCCTCCCCTGGACTGTGTAATGGGGCCGCCCTGGCAGGATTCACTTTGTAATCAACAGTCTCCACGGCAGGCACTGAACCTGAGTCAGAGCTCTGCACCTAGCAACTGATGACGCTGGGCTTTCAAACGCCCACTCTTCCCAGGGGCGTAGGGTGAGGGGGCGTGATCCCCGCAGGAAGCAGCTTCCAGCCAGGACTCCTTTCAAGTCCTGGCTCAGGTGCTCAGAACTCAGTGGTTTTTAGACAAGTCACTGAACCCGGTTCCTGATCTGTGAAAGGAAGAGAATAGCACTGCTGGTTGCGATGAAAAGAGCACTGAGAACCGTAAACACCACAAAGGTAAGAGCCTTAGATAACGAGGGTATGTGGAACGGACAGTCATAATAGCAGCTAACATCTATTGACCCTACTGTGTGCTGGGTGTTGAACTGAGGGCTTTATTTAACTCGGGCAGTCATCTTGGCCGAGTTTTGAAGCTGTGTCCCAGTTTCTCACACGAGGAACCCGGCACAGAGGGTTCGGGATGTGTCCAGGTCACCCTACTAGTAGGTAGCGGAGTTGGGATTCAAACGCAGGCACTCTGACGTTCAAAGCCAAACCCTTATCAAGTGCTTTCAGTTTAGCAGTTTTTATAAAGCGTGTGCGCATCTCTGTGGCATGGATTGTTAACCTGGAAAACTCCATCTGTGAAGATTTTGCAAGAAAGAGACATTTCAAAATGAGGACCAGCAGAAGAGGTTGATCCAGCCCCAGAGCAGAGCAGAGCAGAGCCTGCTGGGAGGTTGCCGGGCGTGTGCCCAGCAGGAAACGCAAAATTCCAGCCTCTGCCACTGGCCTGCTTGCTCCCCTCTGCCTCCCCCGCCCGGGTGTCTTCTGCCTTCTGCCCGCTGTCCATTTCCTTCCAGAGACTCACCTAGGGGTCCAGTCAGAAAGTGTGGGGCTTTGAGCCGCCCCGAGGAGCTAGCAGAAAGTAAGGCATCGATCTCTGCCTTTACCTCCCCTGCGTCACCCCAGCTGCCCTCCATCTTAACCCCGAGAATCTGTCCTGACAACCAACCGCACCAGCTCCTGCAGACTCCTGCAGCGCCTGGTCCCAGACACTCCCTTCACAGACAGGAGTGGGGCACCCTGCCCTGAGCCAGGCACTGGGCGGGGAGGAAGACCATGCATGCTTGAGAGAGACGGCTGTGGAACAGTGACCCCAGTGGGCAGTGCAAAGAATGCTGGGAAGGGAGTCCAGGGAGCACCCAGGGGGCTCAGCACAAATTGCCTGGGGCAAACAATAGGGGAAGTGACTTTCTTGGTGTTCACACTGGGGCAGGCGCTCAGGAGGTGTTTTGGGTGGAGAGGGACACAGGTTAAGGTATGCAGGTGTGAGAGAGCAGGAGGTGCTGGCGGTGCAGCTCAGGATGGCTTGGGATAGGATGCAGGGGGTAATGATGATGGCTGTACACTCACCTGCCTGTAGAATCTCAGTGCCTCTGCTTATTACCTGTGTGACTTTGGGCACGTTCCTTGACCTCTCTGTGTCTCATTCCCCCTTGGGTACAACGAGGATAATAATAGCATCTCACAAAGAGGTGAAGCTCCAACGAGTTCATGCATTTAAGTGCTTGGAACAGTGCCTGACTCAAAAACGCAGCTGCGAATATCGTCATTCTTGTCTGTGGGCCTGTGGGGCAGAGGACCCTTAGGCCTCGGAGAATTATCAACAGCACCAGTAGGGGTCCTATGTGCTGTCCATGGCCACCCCTGCCACGGGCACACTCAGGCCCTGGGAGGCAGCAAACTGCCTCCTGCTGAGGGAGGAGTTGGAGAGAGCCTGAGCAGCAACAGGAGGGGGACCTGACTGAGTGGCTACCGGTGTGCTGACGCAGAGGGCTCGGAGGTAAAGGGCTATAGAAGGACTGCTTCGTGCACTCTTCTCCCAGCTTCTTACCGAGGGTTTCTGGTGGCTGGAGAAGGACCCGGGCCCTGTCTGAGCTCACGCCAGCAGCTCCAGAGCCGGTGCCGGGGACAGGATGGAAGTGCTGTACCTCCAGGACAGGTCTGCACTGCCCGGGTTTCTCAGGGCAGGCGCCCAGCCATGGCGTGGAAGGGCAAAGCTGGATGCGCAGAACTGGAGGAGGGGGTGGGGGCGGAGGGATGCGGTGAATGGGAACACAACGTCGCCGTGGCGCCCAAGGAATAGAAAAGCCTGGCGGGAAACGGACCGGCCAAGCGCCTCGAGCCACCCCCGCCAGGCGCCAAGGACGCATTGCCCACCCTGCTTGCTGCGCGGGCCGTAGGAGGGGACGCGGACTACTGGCCGGCGGGGTGATTGTGGCTGGCCCCTCGCTGACTCCCCAAAGCCAGTTCTTTTCCCCTTGTCAGGGTCTCGGGATCCCAGGCGTACCAGTCCCGGGAAACCGCTTGTGGGCGACCGCCGGATCCCGGCACCTGTAACCAGCTCTGCGCCTTCCCCGGCGCGCCCCGGGAGCGCGCGGTGAGGGGGCAAGCACGTGGCCCCCACGTGTGCGTGCGCGGGTGGAGCGGACGGCCAGGTGCGGGAGCGGTCGTGTGTGCCTGTGCACGAGCCGGGCGGTGGCGCCAAGTGCGGGCGCGCCCGGAGGCGAGCAGACGCGGCACGGGCAGCGAGCGGAAAGGCCCGCCGGGTGTCTGCCCCAGCGCCGAGCGCCCGCCGGCGCGTCCCTGTTCCTCTTCTGGGTGGGGTGTCTGCTGCGGTTGTTGCCTGGTTTAGCAGCCACCCCCTCGGCTGGCTCCGTGGCCACCTGGTAATTACTCCCAACCCTTCATTTCCCAGAGTCCCCGGCACAGGTGACACACATTTCCTTTCCTTCCCCCTAAATCTGTGCGTTCCCTCTTAGTAGGCGGGCAGCTGTCAGCAGGGGGGCGGAGGAGGACAAAGCTGGACTGTGATTGGCCGCGGGAGCCCCGGCTGGGGTTCCTGGTTGGCAGACCCCCTAAGCTGAAAACAGGATGCGGTGTGAAAGGGCACAGGAAGGCTCTTTGCGATTTTGGGGTGGGCAACGGAGAGACCACTGACTTGGAGCCAGTGGCTTTGGGCAGGTCACTTTCTGTGGCTGAGCCTCTGCAAGTGGAGATAAATACTAGCTTGGCCACCTCACAGAGGGCTTGTGAGGACAAAAGGTGTGAGAATGCTTTGGCCTATGCAAATCTGAGATGATATGGTTGTGCTTTGCTTAACCCTGCCCTCCCCCCTTCAGCTTCCAAAAGGAGGCGGCGCGTAGGGGGGAGGGGGGGAGGGGGAAGAACTGACTGTCCCAGAGGAAGCGGGGCTGGAGCCATGTGGGTGCACGAGACTCCATGGACCAGAGCATCCTTGAGAGCTCAGTTCCAGAACTGGATGGCTTGGGTCCAAATCTTGGCTCTTCCACTTGTTAGAGAGATTAACTTGAGATCCTCACCGATCCTCTTTTTAAGCCTCAGTGCCGCCTTCTGTGGAATGGGCATGATAGTAGAGCCGTCTCCCTAGGATGGTTATCATGCAGATAAAAGCCTGGCAGTGGCCCCTAAAAGTTAGCTGTGAGTGTTCTTGATGTTTCCATTATGCTGCAGCCGTCTGGGTACAGTGCACTCTGTGGAGAGAAGACTCATCGAACAGGAAACGAAGAGTGGAAACTGGTTTCGCCCTTTCTATCTCAAACATGATACCTTACCTCTGAGTATCTCATAGGGGAAAGGGAGATGATTATTCCCACCTCACAAAGTTGTTATAAAAATTAAAATCGCCCGGCCAGTGTGGCTCAGTGGTTGAGTGTCCACCCATGTACCAGAAGGCCACCAGTTTGATACCTGGTCAGGGCACATGCCCGGGTTTCCGGCTCGATCCCCAACAGGAAGCTTGCAGGAGGCAGCCAGTTGATGATGTTTCTCTCTCATCCATGTGTCTATCGCTCCCTCTCCCGCTCTTTCTCTAAAATCAATAAAAACAGATATTTTACAAAAATCTGAATCAAATAACCTTATGAATGAATACAGCACTCATGATAAGCCCTTAAGTGATTTTGGAGAAAAATAATCCTTATGTTCCAGTTACCTATTACTGCATAAAAACCCACGTTAGAAGGTTAAAATAACAGTACTCATCTATTTTGCTCATGAATCTGTGATTTGGGCAGGTTTGGTGGGGATGGCTTATCTCTGCTCCTTGCAACATCAGCTGAGATGGCCCAGCTGTGGCTGGGGGATCTTTTTCCAAGATTACACAACATGTGCTAAACCAGTTGATCCTGGCTCAGTTGGGGCTGTTGGCCAGGGTCTAGGTTCCTCTCAATGTGGGTCTCTCTCAGAAGCTACTAGGGCCTCCTCCCATCAGGCACCCAAGTTTTAAGAGCAACATCCCAAGAGCCAGGAGGTGGGAGCTCCCAATCTCTTCAGACCTGGACTCAGAAGCTGGCACAGTGTGGCCTCGGCTTTATTCTTCCGGTCAAGTAGTCACAGAGCCCACCTAGACTCAAGGGGCGGGGTCTTAGAACCCATCTCCCAATGAGAAGAGCATCAGTTTCCAAACATCTTGAATCTACCAACACTTGAAAGTCTTCCCTTTTGCTTTTTTTTCCCTGGGTGCCATGGTGTAACAGATTAAGTCATCTTTGCTAGAAGACCAGCAGACGTACAGTTGTCCCTGCCTAGGGCCTTATCACAGCCTGTTTGGGTGGGGATCAGGTTCTCTAGGCCTTGCAGGGCTGAGGGCGCAGGCATCCTACTTGGTGCCTTCACTAGTGTCTGTTTCCCTGGGACCCCTGAGGCTTCAGTCCCCAGCTCTGCCAAACCCATGCCTTTAAAACAAGAGAGAGAGCCCTAACTGGCTTGGCTCAGTGGAGAGAGCGTCAGCCTGTGGAGTGAAGGGTCCTAGGTTCGATTCTGGCCAAGGGCACGTACCTTGGTTGCAGGCACATCCCCAGTAGAGGGTGTGCAGGAGGCAGCTGATCGATGTTTCTCTCTTATCGATGTTTCTAACTCTCTATCCCTCTTCCTTCTTCTCTGTAAAAAAAATCAATAAAATATTTTTTTAAAAAAGGAGAGAGAGAGAGAGAGAGAGAGAGAGAGAGAGAGAGAGAGAGGGGAGCCAGGGAGAGAGTAATCTGGATTCGGAAAGCTAGATTATAGCAGGTGGCCCAGGCTGAGTCTAATGAGCATCTCTGTAGCTTAGGTCCCTGGAGAAGTCTGTTTGTTTTACGAGAGGACTGCTGCCTGTGTGTTTGGAATGACTATTGTCCTACATTATTAGGTTATTAATTGATGGGTTGGCGCACTCCTGGTGGGAAGGCAGGTTGGTGGGAAGGCAAGCAGGTTGGGGAAGCAGGCCTGTGGTCACCATGGCAACCTTCTAGCCTGTGCTTTGTGCTTCCTGTGTCAGAACAGGAAGGATGCCCCAAGCAGCTCTCCTTAGACAGACCACAGACTCTCCAAAGAGAAACCAAAGTCTCTCTTTTGGCAGTAGGCTTCCATGGTAATGCATTTCCACACATAGCTACCCACCCACGCCCTCGGAGTCAAAACCAACCTTCTTCCTGTGGCCTCATCCCATATCCTGTCTCCCCCAGTTCCTTAGCTCCTGACCCTGGCCTTCTGCACGTGGGCTGCAGAAGTAAATGGAGCTTCATTTATTGGTTCACACACCCAACACATTTTTGTTGTGCATTTATTTTGGCAGAGAACCGTTCTCCCTGGCAGAGAACAAAACAGACCCAGCTCCTTCTTCCCGATGGAACCTGCTGTTTGGAGGGGAAGATGGGCATGAACAAGTCATTGTGTAAATTCCCATGCATTGCATTGGTAATTATTAAAATACAGTTAATTCAGACCTTGATTTGAATCGCAGCTCTGCCGCTCAGCCAGTGTGATCACAAGGGTCCTTAAAAGTGGAAGAGGGGGCAGGAGGGTCAGAGTCAGAGAAGATGTGACCGTGGGAGCAGAGGGATGTGAGAAGGACTCAGTGCCCCACTGCTGGCTTTGAAGATGGAGGGGCCACAAGCCAAGGAATGCCAGAAGCCTTTAGAAGCCAGGAAAGATAAGGAAATCCATTTCCCCTATGCCCCCCAGAAGGAAGGCAGCCCTGCCAACCCTTTGATTTTAGCCCGGCGAGATCCACGGCGGACGTTTGACCACCACAGAGAAGAAATCGGTGTTGTCTTAAGCCATTAGGTTTGTGGTCATTGGTTCCAGCAGCAACGGGCAACTCCTAAAGTAGCCACGAGCCCTGTCTTTAGAGTCAAACAGTCCTGCTGTCTCTGAGCTCTGTGCCCTGGGCAGGTGGCTGGCGCCCTCAGAGTCTCAGCAGCCTGGCCTGTCAAACAGGGATAGCCCAGCCTCACAGGGCCGATGCGAGGGTGCAGACAGGAAACAACGGGAAGGTGCTCAGCACGGTGCATGGTACAGGGCACGTGCTCCCAAATGACAGTGACTATGCTTCCTGATCCGAAGCTGCTCCGGCCAGTTCTCTGGCCGCGATGCCGGGCACGCTGGGAGGATCTCTGCCGGTCCTTTCAGCCATCTTCGTTCGCACCTGGGCCCTTCTGAACCTGCAGCAATGCAGCACCTTGTATCAGCTCCCCTGATGCAAACCTGTGCTAAAGTGTGAGGCCCAAGGCGCCTTCAAGACAGCAAGTCAGCGAAGGTCCCTGCAGGCAAACAGCAGATGACGCCTGATAGACACTTCTTGTACTTAACAGAGCTCACGAGGTTCCTCTAAGGCCTTTACCCCGACCAGCTCCAAATCAGCAGCGTAGCCGTGGGGAATAAGGTAACGCGCTATAACAAGCATCTTACCAAGTTGGCCCGCCCACCCTTCCCCTTTCCTAGGCTGAATCAGGCTGTGGGGCGGACCTTCTAGCCTGAGGGATCGATGCTGTCACCACCACCATCCTCTTCGTCACTGCATCCTCACTGACACAGGAACTAAATGCCAGGCATTCGTTGGACCTCATCTCTCGGGTTCTTACAGAAGTCCGTTGATTGTCCAGGAAGGCGACGTGTTCAGGTCACGTAGCCAGATGGTGACAGGTCAGGATCTCAACCTCCTCTGTCTTTTAACCTCCGTCCCGTGACCACAGGGTTGCTGCCCTGTGCCGAGGCCTTGCTTGGTGCCACCAGCTCAGAGCAGACTCCAGAGTCCTCCCTATGATGACACCCAGGCTTGCCTGGACCGCTGGGGGCCCAGGAGTGCCCTTCTGGCTGGGGACCCTGTCACGCTCAAACGAGCCTCCAGAACATTTCACCAGCCCCTCAGCCCAGGTCCTGGAGGAGATGTGCATGTTGGGGGCAGGCAGGACACCCAGGGTTCAGGCAAGCCTCTGGTCTGTCATCCGGTGGGGTCTACAGCACTTCATGACGGCGGGCACTGGGGCCGAGACAGATGGGGAAGGAATTCAGGCGGTGGGCCTGGCCCAGTTTCGGCCCTTCTGTCTTTCCAGGATGGGAGGAGCCACAGCGGCAGGCCCTGGCAGCCCCATGAGGTCACACCCCCCTACACAGGGCTTGAGCGTTCCCACCCTTCACTACACACCCTTCTTTGCTTCGTGGCGGCAGCTCTAAGGTTCTGGCACTTTGGGCTTCGGGAGGGGCGTTAGAATGGGGAGGTGAACCGGGCCTTCTCTGGAGGCCACGTTTTGATTACAGACTCACTACTTTGGCTTAGCTGTGGGTTTACTTGGAGAGGTTTGGGAGGGTCGAGGTTAGGGGTCTCTAGGCCCCACAGGCCTCTGCTTGATGCTCGGCATCATCACGGTTTCTCGCTCTAAGATGGAATCCTAGCACCAGAGTAGATCACAGCGCGGGCTGTTCTTTCTGTCACTGAGGGGGCATTTCACAGAGGATATGGGCTCAGCGATGTGACTAAAGCTGAAGCCAGCTTCATCCCATCTGCAGTCCCAAAGGCCAGTGGGGCGGGGAAGGGGGGCCCTGGCCCTGGAGAGAGAGAAAGGCTTCCCATCCCAGATGAGGTGGTGCACCCTGTTGGCAGAGGGGGCTGGCCAGCCTGGGGCAGCCTGGGAGTCTTGGGGGCGGGGGCGGGCACAGTGTCAGCAGTATCTTCCAGGCATAGATGGCCTGTGTGCGCATGTCCAGTGGGCTGGGCTGCCCTGTAGACAGAGCCAGGGTGCTCTCTTGGGGCGGCGTGTCCTGGGGGAGCCTGCACTCCTAACCGACCCGTCCTTTCGTATGAGAAGGGGAGGGCCAGCCACACTTCCGCAACTCAGAACCAGCGTCTGGTCTGTGTGAAAGGACTCCCCATGACCAGGCGCCGCCTTCTTAGTAACAAACGTAGGAGACCATTGGCGAGGGCCCAGGCCCTGCGGGGCGGGGGGGGGGGGGTGGGGGGGGGGGCGGTTCCCGGGGCCCCTGCCAGTACAGTCCCCTGACAGGACCAGAGCGATCTGCTCTCTGGAGAGGACAAGTCCCACAGACCACGTAACAGAGCCAGGGGCACGTACATCCTCAGGGACACCCTCCCGTGCATGGTGGGCTTTGGCTTCCTGGCTCCAGCAACATACCCTAGGAGCAGGGTCCAAGGAGGGAGGAGGTCATGCCAAAATAGTGTGGCTCTGACGTCGGCAGCAGGATCCTAGAATCACAGCTCTGTGGTGTGGCTGCAAGACCCTGATCAAGAGCTTTTGCCTGGCTGGGCCCGAGTGTCCCCACCTGAATGAGGAGGGGGCTGGGCCAGGGAGCCTCCAGGGGCCCGTGGGGCTGCTCTGCTGGGAGAGCTGCAGATGCTCCTGAGAGCCAGAGCCCCCCTGATGCCAAGCCCTGTGCTTGCTCCCCGCCCGGGGCCCGAGCTGTTTAACAACATTAACGCTGCCTCCTGGGTGGCCCAGGGCCCTGCTCCGATGCCTTCGCTCCGCGGGTCTGAACAACAGGGTCCAGCCTGCCTCCAGCGCATACCCAGAGCATCTGTACCTGGCTGCCCCGAGTTGTCCAGAGAGCTTTTTAAAACATCGGTGCTGGCGCCGCATCTCCGGCGAGTGTGGTTTCATTCGCCTGGGCTGGGGCCCGGCACTGCTGTTATTTTTTATGAGCTCCCGAGTATTTTCTAAGGTATGTGCGACCCACTGACCCCGATGTTGACTGCTGGTGGCTGGAGAGGGACATCCTGGGGGTGGGAGCGGAAACAGTCAGCTTGCCCCACCCTTGCCTTGTTGTCCTGTTGTCCTCGCTGGGGTCTGAGGTCTGCTCCAGTCACCTGGGCGGCTCAGTGAGGACCCCTGGCTGGGGCTCCACGGCCTGTGTCTCCTCCTGGGATCCCGCAGGTGCTCCAAGGGGTTTGATGGGTAGAATTAGTGCAGCCACTTCTCCTGCATGCCCCCCAGCCCCCAAGGTCCCCTGTCCCTAATTTCAGCTTAACACCCTTCCCTTTAACCCCCCACCTTCCCAAGGTTGCTCCCTGCCTCTGGGGTGTGTGGGAAGCAGGCCGAGCAGGTGGAGGGCGCAGTCCGGCCGCCCTGGTCCTGTGGCTGGCAAGTGCTCCTGGGCCAGCGCCAGCCTGACAGGGATCGAGTTCACATGATTCTGCCTCAGCTCCCAGCTCCGGAAGGGGCAGCCTCCAGCTGGGGTTTTCTAGCCGGAGCTGGGAGGCGTGGTCTGCGGGAAATCCCTGGAGGGGGAGTGTGGGTCCTGGGGCAGGGCTGCCCGTGGCGGCCTGGGGGGTCCACCAGGCCCCGGAAGGTGCTTTTACAGCTCCTCCCCAGACCTTCTCGGAGCCGCAGAAAAAAAGCCCAGCTGCTTGAGGTTTGAGGGCAGAGCTCAGCCGTGAAGCAAGTCACAGAGGACCCGGGATCCCTCCGGGACAGCTTCCCGTCGCTGCCACGCTCTGCCTGCCCCTCACCTGGCTGGGGCAGTCGCCTCCCTGGGGTCTGGAGGCTGAGCAGGTGGGGTCAGTCCAGCATTAGAGGGTCAGGAAATCAATTAATAGCTCAGGACCTGCGTTTAGAAAAGCAGAACAGAAGAGACCTGATGAGAGGGCGCTGCAGACAGGAGGGTAAGTACTGCGTTGGGGAAGTTCGTGCCTGTGTGCATGCGTGCGTGTGTAGAATGCCTGTGTAGAATGTGTGTGCTGGGTTACAATGTCAAGTACATCTCTTGCTGTGGTTTGTGGTCAGCAGCGCTTAAAGGCAGCGCGTCGGTGCCTGGATTCTGGATCCAGACCGCCCTGACTTGCTGTATGAACGTGAGCGATGGTGTCAGCCTCTCTGGGCTTCGGGTTCTGTGACATGGCTTGGCGGTGCCAGGCCCATCCGAGCCTCGTGAGCCCAGATGGGGTTGAACTTGGAAACAGCTACGAGGCTTCAGAAATGAGAGTCTGCCTTGCTGTTGCCGGAGTGCGGCTGCCTGGGGGAGCGGCGGGGGCTGAGGAAAAATCCTGCCTGCGTTCTGCTCCCGCCCCGGAGGGAAATAGCAGCAGCCTCCGAGACAGGCACTTGTAGGAAATGAAACAACCTTGCTGAAAGAATGTGGAGGTTCGAGCAGAGAAAGGAAGAGAAGCTGGGTCTGCAGGAAACTCCCTGCTCTGTGGGCTCAGGGCTCCCGCGAGCCGGGCCACCCTGGCACGGTGAGCGATGATCTGTGCGCCCGTGTGCACCCCGTGGAAGCGACGGGCTAGATCGCTGTGTGTGTGCCAGCCGTGCTCCCGCACGCGGCCCCTCCTCCCGGCTTGGAGCGTGCAAGAGGTCCTTACCTCGCGTCAAAGCCCCTTCCTTCCTTTCGGAGCTCACGTTCTCATGGCCGTTAAAGTCCTCGCAGACCCCTCTATGCTGATGAGCATTTGTCTGCAGGTTTGCTTTGAGGTGTTGGGTTGCCTGTGTGTGATGATAAATGAGTGATTAGATGCTGTAGCTCCTTGTTCTGGTTCTTTGCCCCACCCCCTCCACTTGGGGAAGCACGACTGGACGCACAGGTTTTCTTCAATGGGTGCTGAGGGAGTGGGTGACCCGGAAAGCACCCTCCAGGTGCAGGGGCTAGCCGGGGACCAAGCCTGGTGGCCCTCATGGTGGCAGCTATAAGGACTGGAGCCTGGTGGAGCCTGGAGGTGGAGGGGGGCTGCTCAGCGCCAATAAAGACAAACAGGAAGAGAGCATGGCGTCAGGCAAAGGGCGGGCCAGCCGGCGTTCCAAACCTGGCTGAGCACACGGTGACGGTGGAATGCTGAGCAGGTTGGCTCATCGCCCAGCCTCAGTGGTGTTTTCTTCATCTGTGAAATGGGCACTGATGAGAATGGTATTGGAAGAGATGTGCCTAGCAGGTGGAGGGCTCTCAGCGGATAGGGGTTGGTTCTTCTGTCCCATCTGCGTCTTTTCCCTTCCAGAACACGTTTGCATCCACTGTGTCTTGATTTTTGAGGAGTAGGATTCCTGTGGAGACCAGGTAGAGAAGGGACGCTCCCGGCAAGGTGTGGTTTTCACCTGGGGTAGAAACTCAGCCAAGTATAGTGTCTGTCTGTCCTCAGGCACTGGTAGAAGGGAGGACTGGCTGCCACAAGGCCTGAGTGAAAGAGCGGGACCCTCCGAGCAGCTCAGGCAGCTTGAGCACGTGCCAGGCTGCTGGAAACACTACAGGCATCCCTCCTTGTCACTTTTATGTTTCTATTAATGAAAACTCCACTGTCCCGGCACCCAACCTCAACCACCTCCCCACCCCAGCCATCAACCCATCTACCAACCCATTCATCTATCTATCCACCCATTAACCAATCCATCTATCCATGTACCCGTCACCCATCTAGCCATTCACATACCCACCCACCCAGCCATTTACACACTCATCCATTCATTCACCTGTCCATCCATCTACCCCTCATTCATTCATCTGCTCATACATTTACCCATCAACCCAGCCATCCACCTACCCGTTCATCCATCTATCCACTCAGTCACTCACACAATCCATTTACCTCTCATCCATTTATCTGCCCATCCATTTACCCATCCGCCCACCCAGTTATCCATCTAAAAAGTAAATTTTTTAGAGCTAATAAGGACTAATCACTCATAGTCAGGAACATCTCAGATTTGTCCCTGACTGTTCCCCGCCTCCCTTCTAATTAATTGTTAGTTACTACGGCTCCTTCTTGTCTCCTTTCTGGCCATGCCCCCTTTATGCCTAGATCCAGGCACGGCAAGCTGCTTTCAGTTCCCGGAGGAGCCCGTTCGCTCTCTCTTGGACTGGATCTGTTGCACACGTGTCTACGGCAGAAACGCCCGTCTGCTCAGGCAGCCCTTCCCCCTTCTCCTGGTCTCAGCATAACTTGCTCCTCAGGACGGCTTTTCTGGCTGGGTTAAGTCCCCTCTGATGAGCTCCCTTAAAACCCTCCTCTCTCTTTAGGAGCTGGTTCGCTTATCTCCTCCCCTCCCCCGGGAGACTAAAAGCAACTTGAGTTACCCTAGGAGCCAGTGTTCGTGCAGCGCCCTCCATATAACAGATACGCAATAAGTATTTGTTGTGTGAATGAATAAGTGAATGGGAGAGTGGGTGGGTGGGTGGATGATGAACAGGTGAATGATTAGAAAGCCATTCAAGGGTTCAAAGCAGGAGTGACTAGGTTAGATTGGTGTTTTAGGCAGGGGTCCTCAAACTTTTTAAACAGGGGGCCAGCTCACTGTCCCTCAGACTGTTGGAGGGCCGGACTCTAGTTTAAAAAAAAAAAACTGAACAAATTCCTATGCGCACTGCGGGCCTGGGACGAGTCGGCTGCTAAGCAGGACAGGCAGCGGCACCCGGCGGGCCGGATAAATGTCCTCGGCGGGCCACATGTGGCCCGCGGGCCGCAGTTTGAGGATGCCTGTTTCAGAAGGTGGCTTTGAGGGCGGTGAGATGCCATGGAACTGATTCTGGGGAGGAGGTCTTGACCGAGCCCATCGGGGCACTGGTCGGGGAGCTAAAGAGGAGACGGACGTGGAAACCTGTAAGCGCTGAAAATGGTAGAACTGGGTAATGAAGTGGATGCTGTGCGTGGGGATGAGGGAAGAAGCTGAAGGCCAGCCATCCACCGTGAGTGACTGGGCAGGCAACAGACGAGCGGAGAAAATGACGGAAGCAAGCGGGGGCAGGCCTCGCCGAGCACGCCCTGTGTGGTGGCAGGAAGCTGGGGAGGGTGGTGTGGTCTGTGCGTCCTGAGAGTGCAGAGGGGCTGAGACTATGGAGGAGCTGTCATCCCACAAAGAGTGTGCGGGGTGGCAAGCACCGACCAGCAGTGACTGTGAGTGGGAGGGCCGTGTGGTAAGCCCTCCGTCCAGGGCCTGCGGTGGTGGCAGTCCTTCCTGTAAGTGGCCTTCCTATCTTAGGAGACTGGAGGCCCCTGAGGGCGGGAGCCATTTCTTCCTTACCCCTCAGTCCCGCGTCTAGTCTGGTGCCGAGGACCTTGCAGATGCTCCATAGATACGTATCGAAGGAAACCCAGAGGCGCTGGGCTGTTGGGCAAGCCACCCCCTCTCCTTGAGCCTCAGTTTCCTTGTCCCTAAAATGGGGGAAAGGACAAGGCTGTTGCGAAGATCGGGCAAGAGGGCAGAGGTGAAAGGCTCTGGGAACTGGAAAAGATTTGGCAAATACAGAGTGTAAGCGCAGTGGCTTCAGTTTGAAATACAGATTCAGGCGCCGTATTTGAAAAGCCGGCATCAGGCTGTGTCCTGGTGCTGACCCGGTGCTGCCGGATCTCCAGTTCCCCTGCCAGCCGCCTTCGCTCCCCAGCCTGGGACCTCGTGTAGAACACTCGATCGGGAGCGAACCGCAGACTTTCTGGACCTGTGGGTCCCTGGCTCCTCACAGTGTGGCTCACAGGCCTGCAGCACCCACAGCACCTGGGAGCAGGTGGCCGATTCTCCAGCCCCGGCTCAGACCCTCGGGGTCAGAAACTTGAGGTGTGGTTCAGTCATCTGCGGCGGCAAATCCTCCGGTGACACAGGCCAAAGGTCCAGAACCCCTGTCTAGAATGTCAAAACCCCCTTTTTTTTTTAGCTCTAAAGTGAATGTAGGAGGGACTTTAAACGTGGTCCGTGTGTCTTGGCCCTGCAGGCTTGACTACTTGTGACTTTGGTTGCCAGACGTCACTCATTGTTGGCGACGGAAAGAGGAAGCCGCGAGCGGTTGTCCCAGCCCGCCCCGTGCGTGTACTCGCTCACACCAGTAAACAACAGGCTTTGGGCCTGGTGACTCTCAGGGAATTCCTAAGACCTGCCGGGACGTGTTCTCGCCGTGGCTCATTTGCCCTGTCTTATTGGCGTGGGAGGGCCTGTGTTTATGAATGAATTCTGGCTTCCTGTGGGTGGACTGCATCTGGACTAGGGAGAGCCTGAGGCCGGGGTGGGGGCCTGCACTGCTGTGCACTTCCTCACAGGGAGCCCATGAAACGTTTGGCCCCACAGATGTGGGGTTGGGGTCCCCAGACAGGAGAGCTGGTGCAGGGAGGGCAAGTAGGGCCAAATTCTGACTCGCCGGGCTGTGGGCAGAGCTTAGGGGTCACAGGTCTCAGCGGCCTCTTCTCCCCTCCTCTCACCATCAGAACATGGAAGCAAAGCCAAAACACATACAGCAAAAAAACAAACAAACAAAAAAAACACAAAAAAAACCACCACAAACAAAAAAACAACAAGAAAAGCCTGGGCACTGGTGGTGGGAATGCCACATGGTGCAGCCGCTGCGGAAAAGGGAATGACGGTCCCTCAGAAAGGTAAAAATAGGGTTACCATGTGATCCTGCAATTCCACCTGGGCGTGAATGTCCCCAAAACAGAAAGCAGAGACGCCCACAGATATCTGAACACCCATGTTCACAGCAGCATTGTTTGCAACAGCCGAAAGGTAGATACCGCCCAAATGCTCGTTGACAAGTGGATGAGGAAACAATGCAGTACATGCATAGAGTGGAGCTGTACTCAGCCTTCAGAAGGAAGGACCTTCTGGCACATGTTACAGCGTGGACGAGCCTCGAGGACCTTACGCTAAGTTCAGCTGGTCCCAAAAAGACAGATACTGTCTGACTCCGCTCGTATGAGGGACCTAGATAGTCAAATTCCTAGAAACAGCAAGTAGAATGGGGGGTGCCAGGGGCTGGGGGGACAGGGAAGTGGGGAGCTAGTGTTTCATGGGGACAGAGTTTTTCAGTGGGGGAAGATGAAGAATTCTGGAGATGGATGGTGGTGATGGTTGTACAACAATGTGAATGTGCTTCATGCCAGAGAACAGTGCAATGAAGAATGGCCAACATGGTAAACTTCACGTTATGTACACGTAACCACAATTAAACAGTGACAGCAAGGAACATCCCCTCCACCACCATCACTGCAATGCCAGGCCTTGTGTCCTGGAGAGGAGAGGACAGGGAGGTGACCCTGACTGGGGGTCCCGGTCTTCCGGGGACTGAGAGGTTGGGGGTGAGTCTCAGTCGGGGACTGGAGGGGGGACATGGAGCAAGAACACCAACACTTCCTTCCTCAGGCTGGCTTTGGGCAAGCCACTTCCCCGTTGGGACCTCAGTTTTCTCACCTGTGAAATGTGGAGGTAGCATTCACTCATTCCTTCCAGAAGTGTTCACGAGTGCCTGTGAGATGCCAGGCACGTTCGAGGTCCACAAGGCTTCTGCCCTCTTGGAATTTACATTCCCACGGAGGAGACGGATCATCAACAAGCAGACAAGTCAATAAATGAGAACAATCTCCAATATCAGTGGGCGCTCTGGAGCAGTCGAATAGGATGGTGTGATGGTGACTGGGGAGGGGGCTGCTTTAAGCAGGGTGGTCAGGGAATCCTCACGAGGAGGAAGGGGTGACCTTTAAGCTGAGATCTGGCAGCAAAGGAGCCAGCCCTGAGGTGGAGGTAGAGGGGAGGCGGCGGGGGAGGGCGGAGTGCTCTAGGAGAGGCCGCGGCTGGTGCCAAGGCCAGGAGCCAGGCTGGGGCTGAGGCACAGAAAGCTGGGTGGTGTGGCTAGAAGTGCTGGTGATGGGCCAGGTGCAGGGAGCTGGAGTCAGATCCCACTGGGCCTTGTAGGTTCCATAAGAAATTTGGGTCCTGCCGTAGGTGTGATAAGAAATGGTCTCAGTGGGTTTTAAGCAAGGAGGAGGAGGATCTGGTCTGCATCGTAGGTGCTGAGTGAAAACGGTGGGGCAAGTGGGAAAGTTGGGGGGGTGGGCTTGGCTATGTAGAGAGCCACGGGGGGGTCCAGGTGAGAAGGCGGCAGCTTTGGACCAACCAGGCCCATCTCCTGCCTGTTTTAGAGACGCTTATGAAAGCTACAGGGCCTCTTCCCAGGAAAAATGCACACACTTATCTATATAATAAAAGCCTAAGCAACCGTTAAGGCAGATGGACCAGAACAACCGGTTGCTATGATGCGCACTGACCACCAGGGGGCAGACGCTCAATGCAGGAGCTGCCCCCTGGTGGTCGGTGCGTTCCCACAGGGGGAGTGCCTCTCAGCCAGAAGCTGAGCTCACAACTGGCAAGTGCTACGGCAGTGGCGGGAGCCTCTCCCGCCTCCATGGCAGCGCTAAGAAGCAGCGAGTCGGCAGGTGGTAAGGAGCAAGGGGTCCCAGACTGCGGTCGGACATCCCCCTACGGCTCCCGGACTGTGAGAGGGCGCAGGCCAGGCAGAGGGGAACCCCCCCAGTGCATGAATTTCGTGCACCGGGCCTCTAGTATGTGTATAAGATTGAGCATTTGCTTTCTGGGGAAGCCCAGAACTCCAGGCAGGGAACTGCTGGACTGATGTCTCTGAGCCCCTCCCCAGCACACTGTACCCACTTCCAGCCTGAGGTCTGGCTCGGGGGCCACAGGGCCAGTGGGAGCCAAGACAGGCCACAGGTTGTGGGGGGAGGGGCCCTGGTTGGCAAGTGATGAGATATGGGTCCTGAATGCTGAGGGGTTTCTCTTCTGGTCGGAGAGGCCCAGCTTGGCTATGGTGAAGAGAGAGCAAAGGGCAGGGGTGATCTGCTGGTACCGCCACACCACCTCATTCGGGCCACTCATTCAGCTTCTGCAGCCGCCTAGACCATGCATTCCCAAGGGGGGGTGAAGGTTGGTTCTTGGGTGGGGTGAAAAAAATCTTAGCTATTCAGTGATTATTAGCCTTTGGTATTAAATGGTTTGTCACCCCCAAGGGCACAGTACATAAACATATGCAGTATACCTGAGGTATTATCATTTCATGGCGTGGGGGTGTAGGGGGACACGTCTAAAAGTTAGGCTCCTGGGGAAGATGATGGGGGAAAAAAAAAGTTGAAAAAGATCCTGATTTAGACACAGCCAGATTTTTCATCTGAACCAGAAGTGTTAAATCAATAGAGAAGCTCAAACCTTTGGTTTTGACATATTAATTTATAAAGTAGGCTTACAACAAAAAATATTATTCTATCTTATTCCAATGTATTTGTATATGCAGGATCTTCTTGAAGTTCTCAACAATAGGAACTTCTCACTAATGTGAGACTACCATCTTTCACTCCACCGCTCGGCTGCAGGAAATACAGTGCCGCACTCTTGGACATCCGTCACCTCCTGTGGCCTCATCCTGATCCCGAGGGCAGGCGTTTCTGTCCCCACTTCACAGAGGAGGAGACTGAGGCTCAGAAAGGGTAAATGACGCGTAAGCGGCTGACCTTGGCCTGGTGCTCATGTCTGTCGGTGCCTGGTCCTGCGCTGTCTCCCATGTGGGTCCCCAAGCTCCGGGGAAGAGAGGACGGTCAGCACCCGCTGACAAACACCCAGGAATCCAGGCAGTGCCCGGGGAAGCTCGGCCTCTGTTTCTCGCCAGAGCACCGTGGGATGTGGGCAGGGTTGGGCCTCTTCAGTGCTGCCTGGGGAGGGCCCCAGGAGGGGCTGGTGGCTTCCATGTTGACTGACCTGGTCCATTCCCGTGAGCAGGTAGGAAAAACGTGAGTGGTGCTGACTGCTGTGGAAGACAGTGGCGGGGCCCTTGCTGTTCCTTGGAGAGCTGGGCTCAGGATGGGCTGTGCCGTGGTGACCAGGAGCATAAATAAGGGACCAGTTGGGGAAGGAGGACGGGGAGACATACACCACGTTCACAGGTCCTAGTGGAGTTGGAGTTGGTTGGCTGGATCATCCTCTAGATCAGTGGTTCTCAACCTCTCTAATGCCGCGATCCTTTAATACAGTTCCTCATGTTGTGGTGACCCCCAACCATAAAATTCGTTGCTACTTCATAACTGTAATTTTGCTACTGTTAATGAATCGTAATGTAAATATCTGTGTTTTCCGATGGTCTTAGGCTCTACAGCAGTGGTCGCGACCCACAGGTTGAGAACCGCTAGCAGGGTCGCCTAAGACCATCGGAAAACACAGATATTTACATTCTGATTTATAACAGTAGCAAAATTACAGTTATGAAGTAGCAACGAAAATAATTTTATGGTGGGGGGTCACCACAACATGAGGAACTGTATTAAAGGGTCGCGGCATTAGGAAGGTTGAGAACCACGGCTCTAGATTAAGTGAGGCACTTAGAACAGCGCCTGACACACAGTGGGTGCTATATACATGTCAGCTGCTCTTCTTCTAAGCCTTTCCCGCCTTTGACTTTCAGAAGCTCACCCACCGCCAAGGAGGCGCAGCCTGTGAATGCCATGGCGACAGAGAAGCCCACTTCCTGAGCCAGGAGGGGTGAGGCCCCCGCAGGCCCGAAGATGGGGAACATCACTGCGGACGCCTCCCGCCCGAACTGTACCATCGAACACACCATCCACCAGACGCTGGCCCCCGTGGTCTACGTCACCGTGCTGGTGGTGGGCTTCCCGGCCAACTGCCTGTCCCTCTACTTCGGCTACCTGCAGATCAAGGCGCGGAACGAGCTGGGCGTGTACCTGTGCAACCTGACGGTGGCCGACCTCTTCTACATCTGCTCGCTGCCCTTCTGGCTGCAGTACGTGCTGCAGCACGACAACTGGTCATACGGCGACCTGTCCTGCCAGGTGTGCGGCATCCTCCTCTACGAGAACATCTACATCAGCGTGGGCTTCCTTTGCTGCATCTCCATCGACCGCTACCTGGCCGTGGCCCACCCCTTCCGCTTCCACCAGTTCCGCACCCTGAAGGCGGCCGTGGGCGTCAGCGTGGTCATCTGGGCCAAGGAGCTGCTGGCCAGCGTCTACTTCCTCCTGCACACCGAGGTGGTGGAGGACGAGGACCGGCACCGCGTCTGCTTCGAGCACTACCCGCTGGAGCCCTGGCAGCGCAACATCAACTACTACCGCTTCCTGGTGGGCTTCCTCTTCCCGCTCTGCCTGCTGCTGGCCGCCTACCGGGGCATCCTGCGGGCCGTGCGCCGCAGCCACGGCACCCAGCAGAGCCGCAAGGACCAGATCCAGCGGCTGGTGCTCAGCACCGTGGTCATCTTCCTGGCCTGCTTCCTGCCCTACCACGTGCTGCTGCTCGTGCGCAGCCTCTGGGAGTCCAGCTGCCAGTTCGCCCAGAGCGTCTTCAACGCCTACCACTTCGCCCTGCTGCTCACCACCTTCAACTGCGTGGCCGACCCCGTGCTGTACTGCTTCGTCAGCGAGACCACCCACCGGGACATGGCCCGCCTGCGCGCCGCCTGCCGGGCCTTCCTCACCTGCTCCAGGACCAGCGGGCCCCGGGAGGCCTACCCGCTGGGCACCCCCGAGGCCTCTGGGGTGAAAAGCGAGGAGCCCGAGTTGCTCAGGAAGCTCCAGTCAACCTTCCAGACCCCCCACTCCCCTAAAGGGGAAGGGTCGCCCCCCGCCGGGCTGGCCTAGCCAGAGGCAGCCATGTGCGGGGTGAAGTGAGGTCTGAGCTTGCTGGACGGCTGCCGCCGCTTGGCCAAGCGCAGGCGCCTCTTTCTGCTGGAGGGGACAAGGAGCTGGGGTCACTGCACCCCGGGCCTGGGCTGCAGCCAGGCGTCTCTGGTTCCAGGGAGCGGGCAGCTTGCTGAGCCCGCTGGGGTGAGCGCGTCAGTCTGTCTTCTGTTGCAGGCGGGGCTGCTGGTGGGAGGAAGACGGTGAACTGTCACCTGCAGGAGGTTTGCAAAGAGAAGCCGGGGTGGGGGAGTGCAGGGTGAGCGGACATGCATAGGGGGGCGTAGGGAGAGGAGGGTGGGGACTGGGTGTGCGCCGGCTGGGGCCTCCCAGTGCCATTGTTGCCATAGAGGACACCTGTCCAAACGTACTGGTGTCATCCAAGGAGGTGACCAAAGCTGTACTGTCATCAGCCCCACCCACAGGGGGATCGGAAGGAAGGTGAGGGAGGCCAGGAGGTTGGAGGGGAGAAGGAATGCGGGGAAGCATCTGGGGTACTGGTCGTGTGCATGGGGGCAGGGCGGGGAGTGGCACGCACAGCGGAGACCCCAGCGCACCGTGGCGGCGTAGGGAGAGCCGAGCAGATGCCCCAAGCGCAGGGCTGATGGCAAACAGGTCTTGGGGCTCCCGGGCTGATGTCTGTGGTCCTTTCAACAGTCAGCGCTGAAGCACAAGTGTCAGGACAGAGGCCTAAAGCCCAGGCGTGTAATCACGTTCCCCACACGGATTCCTCCGCTTCGGTGTTTCCATCTGCCCAGGAGCACCAGCCCTGGGAGAGAGAGAGTGTGTGTGTGTGTGTGTGTGTGTGTGTGTGTGTCCATGTTTAAAATGCCAGGGTCTCCAGGACAGCTGTGTGCCAAGACCCTGAGGCTAGGGTCACGTGACTATTGGCAGTGTCCCCCCCGCCCACCCCGGCCTCTGCCTCTGTCTCTGTCCCTTGCCGTACCCACAATGGAATGTCTAACAGTCTAACAGTCTGAGCATGACATTCTCCTGAGTTCTCAGATGCAACGAAACAAAACAGATGCATTCTCTGGCATCTCTCAGTCTCTGTAACGGAGAGAGGAGGTGGCCCTGGCTGCCCTCGCCCTGGTTCTCCTGCACGGCTCCGCCAGATCCCCCACCTCAGCCACCTGGAGCGTGAGAGTGGGCCCGTGGGCCACATGTAACCCAGGGTGCTGGCCGCCACCTTCTGTCCTGTCCCGGGAGGCTCAGCGCCCCTGCAGCTCTGCCAAGCATGTTGAGGCCCTGCCCTGGCCGTCATGCCAAGGACCAGAAGAGCTTACTACTGCTCCAGGGACCTGCCCACTTTAACAGACGTGCTAGCCCTTCAAATGGCTGGTCGATGGCTGGGGCCAGCTCTCACGTCCCTGGGATGTGAGTTCCTCACACACAAGGGGATAGGTGGGCTCAAGTCTGGGGAGGGACTAGGGATGGGGAGATGGAAGCTGGTGCCAGTAGAACAATTGTGGCATCTGCTAAAGGCAGGGTCAGGAAGAGCATCTTTGAACTTTCTCTCCCCCACCCTCACCCCCCCTCAGGCATGCCCAAAGGCAGATAGCCCGAGCGGGATTGCCCCAGGGAAGTGGGGTCCCAGGGCTACACTTGGCTCTGACTGGGCAGCACCTGCCCCAGCTCCTTATGGAGGGTCTCCCATCCCCTGAAGAGGTTCTTCCCCTTCCTGAAGGTCTGAAGGTGGTGGAAATGGCCACACAACCAAGAAAAGCCCGCCCGCCCCAGCCCCGGGTCCTCCTGGGGCAATGGCACCGCTGAGTCCTCCATGCCTCCTCCTCCCCTGTTTTTCCCTGTTTGGACCTTAAACACCAGTGCTCCCACCAGGATGGACTGGGAAGAGCTGAGGGCGATTCTGTTTACTATCAAGAGTTGTATTTTCGTATCGTCCTCTCTTTTATGCCAAGTATGTGTGTGTTGGGCTGAGCAATGGATTTATGGAGCAAATGTGAGTTTGCAAATAAAACAGAATAACCAGCCCCAGCTGGAGTGTGCTGCAGTCCTTGTGGGGAAGGAGGGTCTGCTAACACCAGGAGGGTCTGGAGGGGCCTTGAAACACCCAGTGGAGTCGGGAAGGTCGAGGGATTGACTTGCTCACAGGGAACTTGAACAAGGCGATTTGGGGCGTTGCCCTTGATGACCCGGCAGTGTCCAGGAAGGATGGAGCCCTCGAGTGAAGTAGGTCTTCTCTCCCTGCTCTTGAGATTCACGAAGTGTCCTCGGCCCTTCAGCACTTGTTGCAAATCCACTCTGGGACTTACCTTGGGCACCTCCCCTTTGCGGACAGAGCCCAGCCCTGTGGTTTGGAGAATATCACTCCTCTGTCTTTGGACACATGACCCCTGCTGAGAGCTGCTCCCCACGGAGAGGGAGGGCTGATCAGACCGGCCACCCCGCACTGGGGAAGATTACAAAGCAGGAAGGCCTGTTGGAGTCATCTCGCTGGGCTGTCCTCCCCGCTCCGGTTGTGGTGGGAGGGCCATATCTGTTGGCCAGGCCAGAGCATCTTCTCCGTAGGGGCCGGCTCCGTGTTTATTACCGAGGATTAACTCACCATATTAACATGTACATCCAGTTTGAGTCACTTAATCCCTCTCAGGGTCAGATTCCCGGAGTCCTGAAGTGTTTTGGAAGAGTCATTCCTTCTCCCAAACAGAGGACATGGTGGGAGCTGAAGATTCCTTTCTCTCCTGAGAGAATGGGCGGAGGAGAAGGTCCAGCTGGGATGGACTGGAGGTGGCAGAAGCCACCCGCTTCCTTTCTATTGCACCAGTTGCTTAGCAAGGGGAGGCTCATCTTCCTGTTTACGCACAGTGGTCTGCAGGGTGGCCAGGCAAGGGTGGGAGACGTTTTCAGCACAGAATACACCCCCACCTGCTGCTTTCCTCTGACCGTTATAACCACGGGGGAGCCAGAATCAGGCCATCTCGGGTCAGTGCTTTCCAGAAAAAAGTGCCTCTTACAGCTGGTGATCCTGCAGTCTCCAGGACCTCATCTGGCAAGACAGCGGTCTTTGGCGGCCACCTCCCTGGGGTCACAATGGTGCCCGGTGCTCTGGGGAAATGGTGGGACTTCCAGTCCATTTGCTCCAACTCAACAACTCTCAGAAGGGCCCTACGAGATTAGACATTAGATGTCAGTGCTGGAATGCATCGATGAATTATTCTATGTATGTCCCCCAAGATGATGGTCCAATTTTTCAACAAATACCACCAATGACACTAATTTGCTACTACCCAAGACAAGCCACTACAAGGTTGGGAAGAAAATCTTAATTCCTGATGAGGCAAAGTGGAACCACTTTGCCCACTGGCCTTAGTTCTGGCCTCCAGAGCCATGTGACCCCACAGGCAGTGTGTTAAGCCAAGCTTGCATTAGACAAGGCTGGATTGATAGCAGTACTTACCTGCCAAACCACTGTGCCTTAAAACAAACGTTTATCCCCTGTTCCTGCAAAGTCATGAGCGGCTGCTTCCTGACCGTGTATTCCCAAGTGATGGCAGTGATTCAGAAGGTTATATCAAGAGGTGCCATGTGGGGGGGGGGGGCAGTCTTCCCTTTCATCCACACAGGTAGGGGAAGATGCACAAATAGAATCTCACAGGGGGTTGATGGCCAAGTCTGGAAGTGGTTGATATCTCTGCTACTCACATTCCATTGGCCAGATCCCAGTCACAGGGCCCTAACCTAATTGCAAAGGAGGCTGGGAAATGTAGTTTTCCCATGTATGCAGGAAAAGAGAGCGTGGAATTGGTGAGCATCTGGTTGGTCTCTTGACAGACAGCTCTTCAAGCCACTTCTACTTAATAGGGTTTAAACTCTTACCTTCCTGTACCGCATGTGAACAAATCCCACTTCTTCAAAGGTGATGCTTGGATTGGAAGTGAGACTAAGTCTGTCTGACCTGCACTAAGGAGAAGGGGACCATTTATCTACCTCACTGTGCTTCTATGGATGCACAGTTTTTTTGGGCTGGGACATCACACTGCTGACAGGGATTAAGTTTATGTGAACTGCAGGTAAACCACATCTTCTCCATCCTGCCCCGAGCAGTGGTCTTTTGAATCTGAGAGTTTGACCTCATTGTGGAGCCAATGGAACCCACATGGAATGGGTAGAAAGTAGAAGAATGCCAGGGGCTGGACAAGGTAGGGCTGTGGTCAGCAGGGCCTGTGCAATGAGAGGCAGGGAACGACCTCAGAGCAGTACCTGGCCCAGCTGAGTGAGGTCCACTTGGCCAGGGGACAGGCAGGGGGCTAAGGAGCCCTGACCCCCTTAGCTGGTTTGCTTGCCCTCAAGTCCCACCAGCAGGGGTGTGGGGCATGGACACCTTAAGGTGCCTGCCCTTGAACACCCACGGAGCATCCCAGACACTGTCTACCTGGATCCCCCAAACCCCGCATTCTTTGAAATGCCCAGGGATGCTCACGTGCCCCTGAGTCTATCCTGGTGGGGACCCCAGCCCATCTCCACCCCCACTGTGCAAGGACAAGGTCACCTCTTGTCCCCCGGTAACCAGCTTCTCCAGGTTGCAGCCACGCCACTCCACACATGGACACAGCCCCTTCCCCAAAGCACAGCCAAGACCAGGACAAACCTGAGCAGAACTTGACTAAAGGCCTGAGCGGGAATCATATTGTGGAAAAGCATTAAAACTGGATCCTAGAACTCAGAGTGCCAGTGGTCCCTGGCGGCCCATGCTACGGCGCCTTCTCCTGGCTTCCTTACACCCCGGCCCCTGCGGCTGGGCTTCAGGCCTGCCTCTCCCTGCAGAGGGGCTTGAGACGCCTCCCTCCAGAGCTAGGACCCCTACTCTCTGGCTTCTCTGGGCTCCCCCGGGTCTGAGCCTTTTCCCCAAACAGCTGAATCATCTCCCCATAAACTTCTGCCCACAGCGAAGACAGCCTATTCCACAGCCACGCCTCAGACGTCCCTGCGCTGGCACAGAACTCCATTACCATTACAAAACCAAAGCACGTTCGTGGCTCCCCCACATGAGTCAGAGACTGCCAGCAGCTTGGCCGGGGTGACGTTTCTCTCTTCTAGCCACCGAGGTTTCAAAAATGCAGGGTGCACTCTTATCAAAACCCCCTGTTACACGGAGCTCTGCAGCCTCAAACCAGGGGCAGAAACTGTCATTGGAGGAGAGCTGGCCAGTGAAGCTTACAGCTGGGGTGGGTCCCGCGAGCGGTGGTAAGTGGCGAGTTGGAGGGATTGTGAGCTCGTTACAATGGGCCAATGGGCGCGCTGGCCCTGATGCCACACCAGCAGGAGCACATTCTGCACCTGGGGACGCCCTGCCAGAATGACAAAGGGAGGTCCTGCCCGCCCTGCCCCTGTCCCAGCTATGTCTGGCCAGGGGCTCCACCACGCCCTATGGAGGGAGCACAGGAGTTAACCCCAGATCACTTACTATACACTGCGGCTTTACTGCCGAGTGTACAACTAGGGGTAGTTTCTACAGCATGTGTTCCATTCTTTCCAATCAATGCCCCACAAAGAAGCAAGCTAGACACGTTTAAGAAAATAAACTAGACCGTCAAACCTCAGAGGGAAGGCAGGGGAGGGGGTAAGACATCAACCAAAGGACTTGTATGCATGCATATCAGTATAACCAATGGACACAGACAGTAGGGGGGTGAGGGCATGTGCTGGGGTGGGAGCAGCCAGGGAGAGGTCAATGCCGGGGGGGCGGGGGGGGGGGAGAAGGAGACATAGGTAATACGTTCAACAATAAAGAATTTAAATTAAAAAAGAAAAAAACTAAGCAGGCTCAGTTAGCATCTGGGGCCCTAGCTGGGAAGCAGGCCGCCCGCTCGCCTCCCCCCTCCCCCCCCCCCCCCCCCCCCGCCCCTGCCTTGTCTGGATGAGCCAGCACAAGACTCTACTGGGCTGGTCCAATAGGTACTTGTAAAGGGATGTGGTCAGTGACTCCGTTTCTGATTTTGTCCGGAAATGTGCAGTGGGGGATTGTGAAGGAGATAAGGACAAGCTGGCTAGAGCTGTCCGGAAGGCCTCTGCGAGTGACTTAGGTCCTAGAGAGCCTGACCTGGCCCCAGGCTCCAGGAGTGTGGCTGCCCCCGCCCCCCTGAGCAGGGAGGGCAAAGCATCCGGCTCCAGGCGGGGCCCTGGGGGGAGGGGGGGAGTAGATGAGGAGGAGGTGGAGGAGGAGGAGGCTCCAAGGTGGGGGTTCAGGAGATGTGGGGGCTCAAGAGGTGAGGGACCGGGGAGGCGATGGTGAGAAATATAAGGTGGAGGGATCTTTTGCCTAAGTAAACAAAATGCTGTTTGAAAAGAGAGCATTTCAAAGGTATAAACATTCTGTTGGTTGTGGTAGTGAGGAGACCTTGAGTGAAGTCCCAGAGTTTCAGAGACACGCACGGCACATCTGTGCATTTTACTGTTTCACAGTGAGCACGGGGGCTTGTTCACGGCTCTTGGTCTGCCTGGTACTTTATTGCTCACCGTGTGGCCTTCAGAGCACACCACGTGGGTGGCCTGCAAGGCTAAGGGGAAGGAGGGTTGAAAGCCATGCCTCTGGCGCCTTACCAACAGAAACAAACACTGGAGGCCCAGAGGAAGGGTCCCGTGGCCCACCTGCCCTCTGCCGCCAGGAGGGGGGCATGCAGAGTCCCAGGCCAGCTCCCGGGCTGGTGCTCATTTGCAAGGCTGGTCCAGAGGGCCCTCAGGGACTCCTCCCCAGGTCCAGACGGGGCCATCTGTTCCGCACGCGCCACGGGTGCGATGTGTGTGGTCACTTGCGCCCCGTGGTGACGTCCAGCAGCTTCTGGATCATCTGGGCGTGGGTGCCGTGGAAGGGCAGCCCGTCCACCTCCATGCCCACGTGGCCCGAGACGCCACTCCGGACTCTGTGCTGCACCAGGATGCTCAGCATTTTTTCTTCCTGAAACGAAATGAGGCGGAGGAAGAACTAGCGAATGGGGGAGGGAAAGGAAATACAGACGAGCACATACATGGAGGAAGGGCGCTGGACGTGACATGGCCTCTTCTTCACCACCAAGTGTTGCTTAAACATACGGATGCCCCTGGAAGACTCATCATGAAAGACAGTCTTGCTTCCTGCTTCGCCGGGCTCCAAACCCACTCGCCAGATGCGGCCACAGTTTGGGCTGTTTCTTCTGCATATTCTTTCCATCATATGCTTTTTGTGGAAACCTGCATTTTCTTGAACACTAAAGATTCCCTCCTTCGGCAGGGGCAGTGTGGGCTGCTTCCTGCCTACCTCGCCCCTGCCCAGCTCTGCATTACCTGCTGCTGGCCTCTGACTGTGCCAGGAAGGCCCCCATTCCTCCCGAGACCCCACTGTTAGCCTCCTGCGGGGATGCGCCAAGTCCTGCTGCTGTCGCCTTCCCGATATTCCTTGCTGTGCATGTGGAAGCTTCTGGAGCGAGCAGAGCCATCGAGGAACTGCAGGCCCCTCCTCACGTGGCAGCCCAGGGCCCAGCAGGCAGAGTGGTTGGGGATCGGACAGAGCTGGCATTTAACCTCTCTGTGCCTCAGTGTCCTCCTCTGTATAATGGGGTGCGGGGGGGCGGTACTGAGCTGTCTAAAGTGATGCGATTCCCCTCCTTCCCTTTCCCTCCACTTGGCCGAGCCACCAATGTGTCTGTTCCAGCTGAGGGACTCCTCTCCCAGAGGAAGGCAGATCTCAGGAAAAACAAAAGGAGAGAGGACAGTGCCTGTGGGGAGGAAGGCAAACATGCCCTCCCCCACCCCCTCCTCCTCCACAAAGTGAGAGGGGGCGAGAGGACAGGACCAAGCAATCAGGAAGGGGAAGATGTGACAGCTTCCAGCTCAGGCATCGCTGATTCATTCAGTCACCCACCCAAGTCTGACTGAGCACCTGCTCCGTGCCAGGCCCTGACCTGGGATCCAGTGGTGAATGTGACACGGTCCCTGCCCGGGGGTCACAGCCTAGATGTGTGCTCAGGCAGGTACAGTCCAGGGGGGTCACAGGACAGAGCGGGGCACCTAACCCCGTTTACTGGGGTGACTCAAGGCAGACGTTCAGGAGGAGGGCCGGCCAGGTCAAAAGAGCAGAAGTGGGCCAAACAGGGGGCTACGAGGGGCACTCACTGAAAATGTTTTAAAACAATGGCGAGAGCGTTGGCAAGTGTGACCGGAACGGTCTCTGCTCTCAGCTGCCCTGAGAGCCTGCGTTTCCGTTCTGCCCTGGAGGCCAAGGTGGAAGGGAGGCCGGAGCGCGTTTCCAGAGTATTTGTCCAACAGCCCCTCCCAGGGGCCGGCCAGCCCAGAATGGCATTTTCCGCCCTTTGTGTGGGCTTTGTCCTCCCATTTCTCTTCTCCATGGGTCATATCCTCTCTCTATGGGGGAATGCTTCTGGGACCCTCCGGCCATTTCCTCCCAGGACACTGCTGCTCCCCCCATGCGCATCCTTTGGGTCCCAGGGAGGACCTTGTGGTCCTCAGGGTGCGCGTGGTCAGTCAACAGGAACTGGCTGGCACGCAACCGCCAAGAGCCATGGAGAGGAGCTGGACCGACCGTGAGTCCTGCACATCTCCCAGGAATCCCACCCCCAGGAGCCTCCCCAAGGTGGGGAGAGAACGCCAGGGAGCGCGGAGGCAGAGCGCCTGGTGGGGAGAGAACGCCAGGGAGCGCGGAGGCAGAGCGCCTGGAGGCTGATACACCCCTCCAGGTCGAGCCCGTGGAGCAGGAGAGGAGGGAGGGAGCACAGAAGGGAGGCAGAGTGGACAGGCTTCAGGCCTTGCTCATTTTGGGGGGCGACAGAGGCCCCAGGATGACTTCTGGGCTTAGAGGCCGAGTGAGCGGCTGGTCACTAGCGACTCACAGTGGGAGCATGGTGGACCGATATCCATGGTTAGGTGGTGTTGCCGTGCAAAGTGGGGCGGGAGAAAGGGGTCTCCTGGGAAGTTGACCCCTTTATATTTATAAAATGTAATCCACTGTACACTTAAGGTTTCTGTGACTTTTATCAGTTATACCTCACAAAAAAGTTAGAAAAAAAGTGGAGTGAGATGGAAAGTGCTGGAAAGGAATGTGAGCCCAGGATGAGGCCAGAGGCCATGTTCCTGTCTCTCTGCATCATCCATCCATCCATTACCCACTCATCCATCAGTCTGTTCATGCACCCATCCAGCCATCCAGCAGTCCTTCCGTCTGTCTGTCCGTCCATCCATCCATCATCCAGCCAGCCAGCCAGCAGTCCTTCCGTCTGTCTGTCCGTCCATCCATCCATCATCCAGCCAGCCAGCCAGCAGTCCTTCCGTCAGTCTGTCCGTCCGTCCATCCATCCTCAGTCCCTCCTGTAAGGTGTCATCAGTTGGCTCTTGGTCCCTGAGAAGGTCTGGGGAATGCTCTCCAGCCATTTGTTCTGCCCTCAGTTAAAACCCCAGGGCACGGCCAAAGGCCCGAGTGGGCAGGTGTGGCTCCCCGGCTCCTCCACATGGTGCCCACTCCTGGCACAGTTAGGATCAGACCACTAAGAACTGTCCCTAAATATGGGAGGCCCCACCTACAAGCAACTCACAGAGCAGAGGTGCGGGACGCTCCTCTGTCCCTAACCAAGCAAGGCTCACCACCATCTCAGGCCGCAGCTCTGCCCAGCGTCTCCTAATGACTCGGGACTCTGCTCCCCCCACCCCCCCGCAGAGTGGCCACTGAACTCTAGTATGACCATTCTAGTTATCCTCTTGAACACTGCACCACCTCATGTCCCTGCACCTTCCTGGGACTGGAAGGCCCTTCCCTCCCTTCCTTACCTGCTGCTTATACCCTGCTCACCCTCTAAGGCCCTGCTGAGTGCCACCTCCTCCAGGCAGCCTTCCTTGAGCTCTCTGAATGAGCTAAGTGCCCATTCTCTGAGTCCCCACAGTAGCTTGCTTGTGCCTACGTCCTCCTGTCTCCTGAAATGACCTTTCCTGTGTTGTCTCTGCTGTGGGTCCTGAGTTCCCTGCCCAGGGGCCAGGTCTGACCCCTCACTGTCTCCCAGAGCAGGCTTGGGCCTGACCCAGAGGAAGGGCTCAACAAACATATGCTCGTACTTCTGCTTTAAAAATGTTCCTTTTTGTCTCCGCTATAAGGATGGTGCATTATTAATACATTTACGAAGGACTGGGTGGAAACTCGGAAGGAGAATTTTCCATCCCCCAGGTTAAGTGTTGAGCTGGGTGACTGTTTGGCTCATTCTGCTGTCTGTGTGAATCAGGGGTCATGTGTGAGGCAGCCCCCTGAGTGTTTTTTTTCTTTTTCTTTTTTTTTTTTTTTCCAATTAAGATCCAGGAAGCAAAGAAAGCACAGAAAGCCCTCTGGGTCCTTCTAGTCAGACCATTTCCCCAGAAAATGCTTCTTCCGCTGTGAGCCCTGCTTCTCCCTCCCCTCCCGCATGGCAGCCTGGCATTGCCAGGAACTGGTGCCCCTACAGGACCTGGGCAACTTGTGAGCCATGCTGGACCCAGACCTCAGCTCTGCCTCTTAGCTGGCGGTGCTGGGCAAGCCACTCCCCTCTTGGGGCCTCAGCTCCCTCACTTGTAAAACAGAGACACCACCAATTCAGGGAGGTGCTGGAGAGACGGGGTGGGGCATTAGGGCAGGAGGGAAAGACAGAGGGAGAGATCGGCATAAGGAAAAAGGGATTGGACAGCGTACAAGACCATGTTTTTACAAAGAGAAAAACCTTCACTCTCCCCCTGGCAAATCCTGGGACCAGACACCCTCCTCTACTCCAGCGCACCCCCTGCCGGCTGCCCCCACCTCTAGAGCAGCCTCCCCGCTGAGCACTGAGCTGTCCCCACCTCCCAGCTTTTGGTTCCCTCTTTGCCTCCTTTCCAAACGACTCCCCTTCTCCTGGGTTTATTCCTTCCAACTTCCAGCCCCCAGGATCCTCTTCCCACCCTAGTCCTCCCGCCTTCGCATGCTGTGGGTGGGCTAATGGTCCCATCCCACCTGAGGTTTTAGTGCCCCAGCCGGATTGTAAACTCCTTGGAAGGGGACCACGAGGCGCAGGCAGCTGCAGGCACACCTCGTTTTATTGCGCCTCACCTTATGGCACTTCACAGATATTGCGCTTAACAAGACCCCCCCCAGGCAAGACCCTCCACCAGCAAAAAGGGTGCGACTCACTTTATGGCGATACTCGCTTTATTGTGGTGGTCTGGAACCCAGCCCGCAATACCTCAGGTCTGCCTGTGTATTCAGTTCTTCCAACAATGCTGCTGGCCTCCAATTTACAGACAAAGGAAACGAGGCTCAGACAGGTTAAGCAACTTGCCTAAAGTCAAACTAGAAGGGAAACGGTCATTGATATCAGGTCTTCCTTAATAATTTAGGATCATGAGTAGGTCAAAGGTCACCCAATCCAGTCCAGCTGGGACACCTTTGTCTCTAGGTAGACTCTGCCTCTGGCTGTTGACTGGCAACCGTGGTGTTGGGCCGTGGCTTAGGCTCACGCACCAGGCCTACTCCTCACCCAGGGAAGAGCTGTTCCCACGGGGCAGGGGGCGGGGACAGTGGGGGCCTGTTACCTTAGCGACGGATGGGAGCGCCTCGGTCCAGTGCTGCTCCCCAGGTGCGTGGGAGGGCCCGGTGACCTTCCTCAGGTAACGTCCATGGACCTCGCAGGAGTTCAGGATGTACAGAGCATAAGCCAAGGCATAGCCTCCCCAGTTAGAAACGCCTGGAACAAAATGAGATTTCAACACGGAGTTGGTGATGCGGTCCACGGCCCATCACCTTCCTCTAAGCATCGGAACTCATCTCAAGGGTGGTCCCAAGACCGGTGGCACTGGAACTTGTTGGAAACACAAATTCTTGGGCTGTAGAGTCCGGATCTGCTTCATCAGAAACTCGGCGGGGGCGTGGGGCCACGCGGAGTTTTAACAAGCCCTCCAGGTGACTGTGATTCAAGTTAAAGCTTGAGAAGCACCGCTGCCCAGCACCATTTGGATATTTATAACACCGTTCGCTCACTATAATTCACTTACTGTAAGTTTATGTCGCTATGAAAAAGCTCGTAGATTTATTGGATTTTGAGTCCTGCCTTCGGTCGCCTTGGCAGGGCCAGACCAAATGACTTCTCGTCCCGCGGGCAGGACGTTCCCCACCCCTGCTCTGAACCACCTGGGTTATGTACTGTTAATGACCATCAGAGAAAAAGGTTCGGGCCACCCCCCAGGAAGCCGTTCCAGAACTCTCCCTATGGCGTGGCTGCTGAAACCTCAGGCTGCACGGAAGCCTGTCCTCGGAGGGGCAGGCAACAGCCCGGCACCCGAGTTGTATCAGCTCTTCCTTCCTCTTTTACCAGCCAGCCCCAAAGGGCCAGTTCCCACCTGGGGCTACCTCACCCTCTTCTTCGAAACCTGCTGGAGCTAGTTCTCCCCTCGGTGAAGAGGACGGATTAAGGACCTGCGGAGCTCCAGGTGCTAGGGTCAGGAGAGACAGGGTGCCCTGGCCGGTGGGGCTCGGTGGTGATAGCATCGGCCTGGAAACCGGAGGATCTCAGGTTCATTCCCAGTCAAGGGCACCCACCTGGGCTGCGGGTTTGCTTCCTACCACCCAGGTGGGGCACCAGGGCACCTGCAGGAGGCAACCATTCGATGTGTCTCTCTCACAGAAATGTTTCTCTTTCTTTCTTTCTCTCCCCCTCCCTCCCTTCCACTCTGAAAAGCCATGGAAAAAATGTCCTCTGGTGAGGATTAACAACAAATTAAAGGAAGGAAGGAAGGAAGGAAGGAAGGAAGGAAGGAAGGAAGGAAGGAAGGAAGGAAGGAAAGAAGGAAGGAAAGAAGGGAGGGAGGGAGGGAGGGAGGGAGGGAGGGAGGGAGGGAGGAAAGGGGAGCTCCCAATCAGGGGAGAGAGGACGGTGCACACAGCCCACCACAGGGTGGCACAATCGTGAATGAGACATTCGCAAAGGATTATGGGAGCACTGAGAGGGGCACTCATTTTTGACTGATTTGGAAAAGGGCCATTTAATATGGGCCTTGTAGTCTGGATAGGATTTGCCAGGGGGAGAGTGAAGGTAGGGAAAATCCAAATAGCCACTGAGTAGAAAAGTTGTGGCATGAAAACGCAAGTCACATATTAGAATGGGATGGGTGACGGTCACGCGGTGATGATGATACGGTAGTCCGCTGATTCCATGATGCACTTTTGTTTTTTACACTCACTTCTCTGAAACTGAGATGCCTCTTGCACCCAGTACCATCTTATAGATACAAACAGCAGTGTTTTTCTTTCTTAGCGGTATATAAAATAATGGTAATTCTTGTCATCGATGGCATCTTATAGTCAATGGAACAGAGTAACTTGCTTCGATTGAATGCTCACAATGTGGGGCACTGTTCTAAGGCCTTCCATGGGTTAGCCCCTGGCACCCTTGCAATAAGCCTGTGAGGTGTAGGTATTTATTATTATTTTCATTTACAAAACTGGGGAACAGAACAGAGGGGTTAAGTCACCTGCCTAAGGTCACACAGCTAGTAAGTGGTGGGTCTAAGACGTGAACTCAGGCTGCTGCCTCCAGAGCCCATACTCTTTAAAAAGAATTTTTTTAAAACTTTTAATTGTGTTAAAAAAACACAACAACCCACATAGAACTGACCCTCTTAGCCATTTTCAGGTGTATAGTATTAAGTATATCCACACTGTTATGCCACCCCTGAGCCCATACTCAACCTCCCGGCAAGTGTGGAAATAAAAACATATGCATAGTAATATTAAAGGGAAAGAGAAGTATTTAAAATGCAGGTGTACCAGGTAGAAACTACGTCCAATGGGCATGTACTGAGCATGAGAACGAGAAGCTGGCATGCAAAACTAGAAACGCCGGCCGTTCTGGTGAGACGGTGGTGTTCGCGCCCCTTCCATCACGTCACTGCCTGCCTTCTGAAAATGTCTGTAGTACTGCTGTTACATCATCCTTCCCACGGGGAAGTTAAACGCATGCTGCATCGCGCAACGACAGGAGCCGTGCATGGCTGGATCCTGGGGCACATCGTGGGATCGGGGACCTGAGGCTGGGAGGGCCCCAGGACCGGGAAAGGGGGCTGGACTTGAGCCCACATGCAGGGGCCCTGCTGCCGAGTCCCACTGCAAACTCATCTCGAGGCTGGTTCGGGATGACAGGACAGGACAGCAGGCCTCTTGGGGACGGGGCGCCAGTGGCGGTGGAACCTGTCGGGCCTGACTGAAGTTGGGCCTGGCTAGTTGCTGACCCGTCACGGGTCTGCCTCCCGCCCTGGTGTCAGGAGCCGAGGATGGAGATGAGCAGGGCTGCTATACCTCCTGACTCCCTCTCCTGGGACATCCCTGTGCCTGTCGCCCCGTGTCCACTCAGCCTGCTACAAGCGCAGCAAACCTTCTGTGGCCGCCCAGCCCAGGGCGTTACACAGGTTTCCTCTGACCCTCTGTAAGCGTGAGGACAGCGAGGCTTGGGAGTAAGAGCTGCCATCGGCCTGATTCCAGAGCCCTTGTTTTTTCTGGGCTACACTGAGCTGAAGGGACAGGCGCCATTCTCCGTCTTCCGGTCCCAGCGCTCCCAACCCTAACTGGAGGGGACCCTGTTCACCTCCTGCAGCCCCAAACCCACGGTTTTTCATCCGAAGCTTTCATTCCAAATAGCAAGCCCTCTTTCCACTGTCACGTGGGATCCCCTCCTCTCTTTAGGGGACCCCGCCTGCTGCTGAAGTCATCACATCAGGGATGCAGCGGGCCAAGCCCGTGGGGTTTGACCAACGGTATGAAGAACCTAGAATCTGAAGATAAACTTGAGGAAATCTGAGGACTTCCAAAGAAATTCTCCTGAGGTTCTCTTCCCCTGGGATCCAAGACCCGAGGATAAGGGGGCCGGCAGATAACGGATCTGCCAACAGCCAGCAAACTCCGAGGCCTGAGGGTTTCCTCCTCCTCTCCTGGGTGTCCCAGCTGAAAAGCGAACCCAGAGACGTAGGATGTAGATGTCTTTTCAGATGCCTACCTGCCATCTCTACATCTTCTTTGCGAGCTGTCTGTTTGAGGTCTTTTGCCCATGTTTTAATTGGGCAGTTTGTTTTCTTATTGTGGAGTTTAAGAGTTCTTTGTATTTATTGATTTTTATTTATCTTTTATTTTTGGATAAACTTCTGGCTAGACAGGCTGTGAGCCAGGCCTCGCACCCTGGGCGGCCAGGCCCCTCCCCCTGGGCAGCCAGGCCCCTCCCGCTGGGCAGCCAGGCCCCTCCCCCTGGGCGGCCAGGCTGCACTGGCCATAGCTCCTAGCACTCACCAGCGATGACAGCGAAGTCAGCCTCCACGTCACAGGCAATGACATCCCCGTTTCGTATGTGGCTCTTCACGGCCTCCTTCACCTTGCCCATCCCAAGTTCATTGCCTCCGTCACCAACCCCTAAAGGAAAGACAAACCGAGTCAGTATACTAGTATACAGGGATCAGGCCAAATGGGGTTTGTGGGGCAGGGCCACCCCTCCACACGGGCCTGATGTTTCTATCTCCCTCTCCTTTCCTCTCTGAAATCAATAAAAAAACATTTTTGAAAAAAGATTAAAATGGGGAACATACAATGAATGGAGCTTGCAGGACTGGAAGCTGCTCTGGGTGAGTGAGTGAGTGGTGAGTGGCCCGTGTGGAGGGGTGGCCCTGCCCCACAAACCCCATTTGGCCTGATCCCTATATACTAGTAGGGAGTTGGCTCTGGATATATTTTCAGACAACCAGGAGATGTACTTCTCCTTTAGGTATTCTAGAAAATTCTCTAGTTAAAAATGAGTCAACGTTTGGCCCAGCCAGTGTTGCTCAGTGGTTGAGTGTCAACCTATGAACCAGGAGGTCACAGTTCAATTCCTGGTCAGGGCACATGCCTGGGTTGCGGGCTCGATCCCCCGTGTGGGGCAAGCAGGAGGCAGCCAATCGATGATCCTCTCTCATCATTGATGTTTCTATCTCCCTCTCCCTTCCTCTCTGAAATCAATAAAAAAACATTTTTGGAAAAAAATTAAAATGGGGAACACACAATGAATGGAGCTTGCAGGACTGGAAGCTGCTCTGGGTGAGTGAGTGAGTAGTGAGTGAATGTGGAGGCCAGGGCATTACTTACACGACTGTAGACTCTGTACACCTAGGCTACCCTAACTTCATAAAAAAGAGTTTTCTTTCTTCAATAACAAATTTACCTGAGCTTATTGTAACTATTATACTTTACAAACTTCAAAGATTGCTTAACTTTTTGACTCATTTGTAATAAAACTTAGCCTAAAACACAAACACATTGTATAGCTGTAACAAAAATATTTTGTCTTTATATCCTTATTCTATAAGCGTTTAGTTCTATTTTTTAAATTTTCTTTTTAAAACTTTTAAACTCTTTTAAAAACTAAGACATAAACACACACGCTAGGGCCACACAGGGTCAGGACCATGGATATCACTGCCTTCCACTCCACGTCCTGTCCCACTGGGAGGTCTTCCGGAGCAATGGTACACGTGGAGCTACCGTCTCCTATGACAACAAGGCCTTCTTCCGGAACACCTCCTGGAGGGCCTTCCTGCGGCTCTTCCGAGGAGGGCTCACTGTTTTCAGAAACATGTTCATGGTGGTTTGCTAGTTTTTGTTTTCCATCATAGATTTGCTTCTAAGCAGGTAGTGCACCATGACCACTCGTCTCTATTAGTCAAAACCTTTCCGTGTTGGTTTCAAACTTTTTAAGGAGCTTGTCAAGGTCTTCAGAAGTTTCTGCCAAACCCTTCACTGTGAAATTTCTTGGGGATTCTTCTTTTTCTTTAAAAAACTAAAGCAACACACACACACACACACACACACACACACACACACACACACACTGAGTGGCCAGATTATTATGATCTCTGAACGTATAATAATCTGGCCACTCAGTGTATATCCTATATAATAAAAGGCTAATATGAAAATTGTCCCCTCGACCAGGAGTTCGACCAGCAGGCAGACTGGCCAACCGCCCATGTCCCCTCCCCCTGGCCAGGCTGGCCGGACCCTACCCATGCACGAATTCATGCACAGGGCCTCTAATATCCTATCTAATAAAGAGGGAATATGCTAATTGACCATCACCGTGTCACAAAGATGGCTGTACCCATAGCTGAGGCCAAGTTCCCATCCAGAGTCTTAACGAGCAATCAGCAGGGACCTGAGGCTACCCCCCCCCCACACCCGGCAGGGCTTGACAGGGGACCTCAGGCTACAACCCCTGCCCCAGTGCCAGGCCAGGGGACCTCAGGCCGCGCCCCCTGCCCGGTGGGGCTTGACGGGGGACCTCAAGGTGTGCTTCCCATCCTGGTCCTGGGCTAGGGGACCTCAGGCTGCTCCCCCCCGCCCCAGCGCCAGGCTGGGGAACCTCAGGCTGCACTCCCCAACAGGTGGGGCTTGACAGGGGACTTCAGGCTGTGCCCCCTCCCCTGGCACCAGGCCGGGGGACCTCAGACCACACCCCCCACCCCGGCACCAGGCTGCACCCCCCACCCGTGCCCCCCACCCCGGCACTAGGTCGGGGGACCTCAAACCACACTCCCGACCCCAGCCCCCCACCCCGGCACCAGGCCGGGGGACTTCAGAATGGTGGGGCTTGACAGGGGACCTCAGGCCACACCCCCTGCCCAGCGGGGCTTGACAGGGGACCTGAGGCTGTGCCCCCCTCCCAGTACTGAGCTGGGGGACCTGTGGCTGTGCCCCCCCACCTGGCAGGGCTTGATGGGGGACCTCAGGCCATGCCCCCCACCCAGCGGGGCTTGACAGGGGACCTCAGGCCATGCCACCCACCCAGTGGGGCTTGACAGGGGATCTCATGCCGTGTCCCCCACCTGGCGGGGCTTGATGGAGGACCTCAAGGCACACCCCCACCCCAGTCTGGGCTGGGGGACCTCAGGCCACACCCCCCATCCTGGCGCTGTGCCAGGGGACCTGAGGCTACGCCCCCTGCCCGGCAGGGCTTGACAAGGGTGGGACTGGCCTGGTCTGGATCTAGCCCAATTGGGGGGGCGGGGGCAGGCAGCCGGGTCTGGGTCTCACACGATTTTGAGGCACACGTGGGTGGGCAGGGACTTGACTCTGGGTCCCGTGGTGTGCCCCAGACTCTGACAGGAGGAAGGTTTTCATATACATTTTACTAATTTTCTTTCATCCTCTATTATAAAGGGCAAATAGCAATATTAAATTATTTCCTCTAATTAATCCCCTTTTAATGTGCACGAATTTCGTGCACCGGGCCACTAGTGTGTGTGTGTGTGTGTGTGTGTGTGTGTGTGTGTGTATATATATATATATATATATATATATATATATATACACACACACACATATACTGAGTGGCCAGATTATTATGTGTTCAGAGATCATAATAATCTGGTCACTCAGTGTGTATATATATGTGTGTGTGTGTGTGTGTGTGTGTGTGTGTGTGTATTCTTATTGATTTCAGAGAGGAAGGGAGAAGTAAAGAGGGATAGAAACATCAATGATGAGAGAGAATCATTGATCGGCTGCCTCCTGCATGTCCCACCTGGGGTTGTAGCCCACAACCCAGGCGTGTGCCCTGACCGGGAATCGAACCATGACCTCCTGGTTCACAGGTCTATTGCCAACCACTGAGCCATGCCAGCTCCTTTTTCTTCACCTGCACTTTCCTTTCCCCTTGCCTCTTCAGTTAGGCATTCCTTTTCCAATCCCAGCACCTCCTCATTGGTCAATTCCTCAGGAACCACCGCTAGGAGCTGCTCAATGCCACCCGCACCTGCAGCCGGGGGGTTGCCATCTCAGCCACAGCCTTGGTGAATTTTGCAACCTCCTCATCCTTGGCAAGTCCTTTGACATCGTGGACAAACCTCATGAGTGTCTTATTCTACTCGCCATTCATACACGGCTGGACGACATCAGCCCAGCCCGGCAAGGCTCCTGATGCGGAGACAGATGCCGCAGTCCTTCGTCGCTGCATCGGTGTATTCTCAGCATCTTCCTCCACGGCAGCAACAACCTAGGCCAGGGGTCCTCAAACTACGGCCCGCGGGCCACCTGCGGCCCGCCGAGGACATTTATCCGGCCCGCCGGGTGCCGCTGCCTGTCCTGCTTAGCAGCCGACGCGTCCCGGGCCCGCAGTGCGCATAGGAATTTGTTCATAGTTTTTTTTTAAACTATAGTCCGGCCCTCCCACGGTCTGAGGGACAGTGAACTGGCCCCCTGTTTAAAAAGTTTGAGGACCCCTGGCCTAGGCAAAGGTCATCCGCGGGGAGTAGGTCTAAAACGCCGGTGTAACTTCTCGATGGATTGTCTGGATCAGAGATGGTGTTTGGAGAGAGAAGCGCCACTTTGAGATTGGGGTGAAGAGCACCAATAAAAGAAGGATGTCTGGGAGCATTGTCAACGATAAGCAACATCTTGAAAGACGCGTTACTCTCCAAGCATTCTTCCCCTGGTGCTGGCACAGCAGCTCAGGGGGGCATCCTGGAAGAGGGGCTGGGTCATCCATGCCTGCTTGTTGCCCCTGTAGGACACTGCGTAGTGAAAAGCTCCAAGGCCCCGGGGTTCTCACTGTGCCATATTAAAGGGGTTCCATCTGTAGCCTGCAGCCCTGCCCCCAAGCAAAAATGGTATCCTGTCCTTAGAAGCCTTGAAACCTGGCATGGCCTTGGCCCCCGCATGGACGAAAGAACTTTCAGGCATCTGTTTCCAGAATAGGGAGGTTTTGTCACGATAGAATATTTGTTCTGGCAAGTAGTTTTCCCCCATAATAAGCTTGTCTAGAGTTTCCAAAAATTCTAGTTCTCCAGCTGCCTTCGCACCAGCACTGGCAGACTCACCACTCACTTTCACATCATGTACGAATAACAATTCTTTTAAAAAAAATATGTTTATTGATTTGAGAGAGAGAGGAAGGAGGAGGGAGGGAGAGAGAGGGAGAGAGAGGGAGAGAGAGAGAGAGAGAGAGAGAGAGAGAGAGAGAGAGAGAGAGAGAGAGAGAGAATCATCCATGTGAGAGAGAAACATGGATCGGTTGCCTCCTGTATGTATGCACCCTGACCAGGGACCAAACCCACAACCTGGGCATATGCCAGACCAAGAATCAAACCAGTGACCTTTGGGTGTATGGAACGATGCTCCAACCAACCGAGCCACACCGGCCAGGGCTGAACGCTGGCTCTGGAGCTGTTTAAGTCGCCTAGAGCTGGCAGTAGATTCATCGTGGTCAGGCCCACCCTTTTCTTTCAATGTCACCAATAAACTTTGTGCTTGGTCGTGACCGTCACGGTGCTGAGAAGGACATGCTTCTGTGTCTGGTCCCGAATCCAGACCATCAGAAGCTTCTCCACGCCTGACATGGCACCTTTCCAAGTTTTCATTGGCCTCGCTGCTTTCAATGAAGCAGATCCTTCAATGACTTTCATTACTTTTTTTTTGTTCTTCATCAGGCGTCCTCAAACTATGGCCCACGGGCCACATGCGGCCCGCCGAGGACATTTATCCGGCCCGCCGGGTGCCGCTGCCTGTCCTGCTTAGCAGCCGACTCGTCCGGGCCCGCAGTGTGCATAGGAATTTGTTCATAGTTTTTTTTTTAAAACTATAGTCTGGCCCTCCAATGGTCTGAGGGACAGTGAACTGGCCCCCTGTTTAAAAAGTTTGAGGACCCCTGTATGGTGGCTGTGGTGGAATGGGATAGGCAGACGGGTGAGCAGTGACCGCCACTGATCTCCCATCTGCGGAGTCCTTAACCACTTTTAACTTAGTTTCCATCACTCGACATGGCCTCTTACTGGCAACATAGGCAGTGATTTTGTATGTTTGCTGTGTCCGCACAAGGGAGAGGTATGTTTGTATGAACAAAACACAGGTTAAATCCAGCACAGAAGAAAAGGATGCAGTTAGGAGCCTCAGTGACATGGCACACTGCTGTACAGCAAACTTGTTTTGATGTTATGCATCCTCACCTAAGGATATTTTTTTCCCATTGCTTTTCAGAAGAGAGGGGAAGGGAGAGAGGAAGGGGAAGAGAGAGAGAGAAACATCGATGTGAGAGAGACACATCGACTGGTTGCCTTCAATGTGCACCCCGACAGGGGGCTGGGAGCAACCCCACAACCCAGGTACATACCCTCGACTGGGAATTGAACCCGAGACCCTTCGGTGTATGGGGCTCTAACCGCGGGGAAAACACTGGGCGGGGCTAAAGCAAAGTTTTTTATGGATAAATAGAAAGAGTACACTCTGAAAGAATGATGAAGATACAGTATAGTAAATACATAAACCAGTAACATCGTCATTTGTTATCATTCTCAAGTATTATGTACTGTCCATAATCGTATGTGCTCTCCTTCCATGCTCTGAGTGGCACTGTAGGTCTGTTTACACCAGCACCTCCACGGACACGTGAGCGATGGAATGCTCTATGGCATCAGGACAGCCACAGTGTCACTAGGCGATGGGGCTCCTTCAGCTCCATTGTAATCGTGGGGGACCGCCATTGTATATGCGGCCCATGTGGACTGAAACATAGATGCCTCGCACGACTGTCAGTGTCTGCATCTGTTTCTACCCAGGTTTGGACTGTGAGGTGTGGACGAAAGGGGCCACATGCTGACCTGACAAGCTCACGGGAGGCCTGCATGGTGGTCTTGCAAACTCAGAGACCCAAAGAAACCACAAAGGAGGGTCTGAAATTACACTTTAAGTAAGAGCAATTATGGTGGGTAGTCCTGTCCTAGGCTGGTATCTTCCCTGACAGAGGTCAATCTGCACCTTAACTGTCCTCTTGCCTCTGCGATAACGTATCGTTGGGATGTCCAAGTCATTTTCCTTTTCCCGGACCCCTCGAAGCACAGCACCGCTCTGCGGAGACCACAATCCCCCCGTTGTTACTGAGTTAGTTGTTGGCTGTGAACCATCCTGCACCCACCTCAGGAAAAGCAGTGTGTCTGTCATTTACTTTTTATCCAGTCCCACAGGTTTCCCCACTGGGCTCTCTCCCGCCTCCCTGATCTGTCACCAGCGGATTCCATGGAACCCACTTACATCCCCTCCTTTGACTGGAAGGTGAACAAGGTGAAAAACCGCCATTCTCGGGAGCAGTATCCCAACAGATTGAGATTCTGCTTCCTGACAATTGTCAACAGTTCGGCTCAGAGAAACTCACAAAATTTCTCTGCAGGTTCGAATGTTTTTGTACGTTAACAGAGGGAACTTGCACCAGAGGTTAGCGTTCATTGTGAGGTGGCGGAGCGGGGCAGTAGAGGTGACCCACCTCGAGACCCGGACTCGGCCGAAAGAGTGGGACCCTGTGGACGCCCTAATTCCTTCGGCCCGCACCCTGGGGGTTTTCTCGGAACAGTTTTGCAGACCCGCGACAGCCCATCGGAAGCGGGGAATAATGGCAACACCTAGCAGGGGTATTTCGTCTCTTTCTGGCTCTGCTCTTGAGCATTTTATGGCTTTCATCCTGCTCACTCCTCAGGCCCGGGGCCTTCTTTTCCTGACGGAGCTCCAATGTCCCTGAGAGGGGCGGGGCTCGGGTAGTAAGCAGCGAAAGGGGGGCGTCTGGGTTCTCACTGAGCGCTCTGTGCAGGACGAGGCAGCTGCCTGGGGAAACGGAGGAATAGGGTGTTGATGGAGTATCGAGAAAGGGGTAAGCAGTCCTGCTGGGCACGGGGCTGTGGGGAGCCACAGGAGGGACTTAAGCCCCTGAGGCCCAGAGAACCATCCAGAGGGGCACAAAGGGGGCAGCTTGACGGTGCAGCAGTCAGATCCCCTGGCATCTCAGGGGGTGGGGGGGGGGGCCTCTGTGGGGGATCAGCACAGATTGGGGGTCTGTTCGGCGGGGAACAGCAGCTCCTTTGGACCCCGATTACTCCTTTGGACTCAGAGACCCTTTCCTTCTCCACCCTGGGAACCCCCCCCCCCCCGCCCCCGCCACCCCCCAGGCTCTAGGTCCTAGGCGCCCTGCCCAGAGCGACAGGAAGCACAAAACCAACCACACAGTGCATACCACGCCCGAGGCCGCTTCTGGGAAAGACCAGAGTGGGTTTGCAGGAGTTTTCTGCTCAGCCGGGAAGACTTTCATTGACTCATTAGAACCTTAAAAGCCCGAGGTGACTAATGAGTCTGGGAAACGCTCCAGGGTTGGAGAAAACAGATAAATGCAGACTGAATGGCAAAGGGGTTAATGACTGCAGGGTCTGATCCCTATCGCCCCCCTGGGGGAGAAGCCTTGCAGAAATCCACCGAGTTCCTGAAAAGCTTGTCAGGTGGGGTCTTGGGAGTTCGGGCTCCGCTCCCAATCCTCCCGGCAGCAGCGATGAGCTGGGCACGCTCAAGAAGCCCCCTGCCTCATTTTTGGACACTATGCCTGCCTTCCCTACCTCACAGGGTTTTAGAGAGGCTTCAACAATACAATAAATGTGAAACCTCTGAAAACGGTAAAGGTCTGTACTTTCCACAAATGACCACACCAGGATACTATTAGCAGTCAAGAGTCGGCACTAATCACATAGTTAACACATATTTAAAATTAAGATGCTTCCTAAGATGACACATGGTATATTTGGCACCTTCATCCCATGTGACCACCATAATATACCGCCTTGATATTACTGTTATTGTTATTCTATTATTCGTTTTAATAGTTTAGAGTTGGGCAAACATGCGAGGCTCAGTGTCATTTCCCTTGGTTGCCTGTGGGAATGTTGGCTTTCTAAGTGACGTTGTCGTTATTGTCTACACAGACCCTCTCTGGAGTGGAAAACAATGGTCCCCATATAACTCTTTCCCATCCTGTGTTCAATAGTCAATAAAAAGGCATTTAGTGCGGACACGTTCTGAGTTCTTGGTGCCTCTTGCTTACCAGTTGATGAGATTCCAGGAATTTTCTGTGCTACAAGGAAAAGGTCGTCAATGGGGTCCACCAAATGCTTGATGTTCATTTTCCTCACGTTGTAGTAATTGCCGTCCGCAGCCCTGCCTGCGCGCTCTATCGCCACCAGGTGGTCGAATCTGCCGGGAAGCAAGAGCACAGAGTCCTGAAGCAGAGGTGGCTGCCTCGTTGCAGCATCACAACCTCTGTGTGCGGGACGCGTCCCTCTCGCTTGGATTCCTTCCTTCCTAATGAACTTGGCTGAACGTCTGCTCCGTGGCAGGGCCTGTGCTGGAGCTGGTCTATCTGATCATTGTAAGAAACGCTATCAGAATCTTTAGACATTTATCAGAGTCGGAGGCCGTGACAGCAGGAAGGCTGATAGTCAGGGTCACAGCCCTGGACGATGCTGGAGCCTGGCCCAGATCTCCATGAACCGGCGGCACCCAGTGGAGTGAGTATCGGCTGCTATTGGCCCACCACTGCCCCCTCCAGGCTCCTGCCCCGTTTACAGGCACAAATAGACGAAAAGGAATTGAAGTATTAGACCAATGACTCTACCACATGAACTTCCTTAGACAGAGACAGAGAGGTAAGGGGTGCAGGTGGCGTGGTGGTGAGGATGTAGGCCGTGCCATCAGCTGCGCAGGTCCTCATGCCACTGGGCCTGGGTAAGCGGCTTCCCCTCTCTAACCTCCGTGTCTGCGTCTGTCACGTGACCCAACAACGGTACCCATCTCCTGCAGCGTGGGAAGCGGGAAGGGAGGAAGTGCCCACGAGGCACTTAGCGTACACACCACACCAACGCGGTGCTCAGGGTCGGGGCGGTGGGCGCTCTGATCATTAGGAGGAGCACTGTGTTGACCATCCAAGTTAAGAAGAGAGAAACTGCACTTTCATCTCTCTCTAAATCTGCCCCCCCCCCCATGATGGAGTTCTTCAAAATCTTAACTGTGCTAGGAAAACAATGTCGGGGCTACTCCAAACCATCTAAATAGAATCACCATGGGATCCAGCAATTCCACTGCGGGATACAGCCCGAGGAATGGAAAGCCGGGTGTTGAAGAGATAGTTGCACACCCATACGCCTGCCAGCCTTATTCACAACAGACAAAAGGTGGAACCACCCCAGGTGTCTATCCGCCGAGGAACACATCAGCAAAATGTGGCCTCTGCATGCCATGGGACAGTTTTCAGCCTTCAAAGGACAGGAATTCCGATACCTGCTACCACGGGCACGCGTCTCAAGGACATTTTGCTCAGTGAAATAAGCAGGTCACTAAAAAGGCAGGTCCTATGGGATTCCATGTACACGAGGGCCCTACAATAGGAAACATATAGAGACATAAAGTAGAACGGCGGGTGTCAGGGGCTGGGAGTCGGAAGGAATGATAATGGGGACAGAGTTCCCGCTGGGAGAATGCAGGAGTTCTGCTGGAGGTGGGTGGTGGGGACAGCTGCACAACAGCGTGTGTGTCCTCAACGACACAGAATGCAAACTTAAAACGGCGGAAAAGTGACTTTCATGTTGTGCGTATTTTGCCATAATAAGACAACACTGTAACTCCGGCTGCTTTCCCTGTACATGCTCTGAAAAACGAGACTTCCTGCCGGTCCCCGTGCCTTGGTTGGGCTAGAATGAGGTGGGTGAGCAGGCCCTGAGCAGGTGCTGGAAGGTCACCCCGAGGCGACGTGCCTCGTGCGGGACAGGTGGCCCTTGAGAAGCAAAGCGACAGGAGGAAGGAGCCGGCCCCGAGTTCCCTGTGGGTGGACATTACTGGTGACGAAAGTCAGCTCAGCGCTGAGCTCTGGGCGAGACCCGTGCAGCCTCTGTTCCAGAACGAGAGCACTGTGTCTGGACCTTCCCCAGGAGCACTCAGCGCCACCCTCCTGAAGGTGCATTAATTAAAAATAAATAAATAAATACATAAATAAATACATAAATTACTGATTTCAGAGAGGAAGGGAGAGAAAGAGAGAGAGACATAGAAACATCAATCATGAGAGTCATTGATCAGCTGCCTCCTGCAAGCCCCACACTGGGGGTCGAGCCCAAAACCCGGCATGAGCCCTGACCGGAAATCAAACCATGACCTTTTGGTTCACAGGTCGATGCTCAACCATTGAGCCACACTGGCCGAGCTGATTTTTTTTTTTTTTAAGCCAGAAGAGCCCAGTTAGCTACCCAGGAAGGAATTCACTCTTGGGAACCAGCTCCCTGGAAAGTTAGTGCATCTTCTCCAACGAGCAGAGGCCTCTCTGCCTACGATCAGATCTGGCTCACCTCCCTCCCTTCACTCAGCAGGGGATCACACCTCCCTCCATTCCTCAGGGGATCGGATCTGGCTCACCTCCCTCCATTCCACAGGGGATCACACCTCCCTCCATTCCACAGGGGATCACACCTCCCTCCACTCAGCAGGGAATCGGATCTGGCTCACCTCCCTCCCTTCACTCAGCAGGGGATTGGATCTGGCTCACCTCCCTCCCTCCTCTCAACAGGGGATCAGATCTGGCTCACCTCCCTCCATTCACTCAACAGGGGATCAGATCTGGCTCACCTCCCTCCATTCACTCAACAGGGGATCGGATCTGGCTCACCTCCCTCCACTCAGCAGGGGATTGGATCTGGCTCACCTCCCTCCACTCAACAGGGGATCAGATCTGGCTCACCTCCCTCCATTCACTCAACAGGGGATCGGATCTGGCTCACCTCCCTCCATTCACTCAGCAGGGGATCGGATCTGGCTCACCTCCCTCCATTCACTCAGCAGGGGATCAGATCTGGCTCACCTCCCTCCACTCAGCAGGGGATCAGATCTGGCTCACCTCCCTCCATTCACTCAGCAGGGGATCGGATCTGGCTCACCTCCCTCCCTCCACTCAACAGGGGATCAGATCTGGCTCACCTCCCTCCACTCAGCAGGGGATCAGATCTGGCTCACCTCCCTCCACTCAACAGGGGATCAGATCTGGCTCACCTCCCTCCATTCACTCAGCAGGGGATCGGATCTGGCTCACCTCCCTCTCTCCACTCAACAGGGGATCAGATCTGGCTCACCTCCCTCCACTCAACAGGGGATCAGATCTGGCTCACCTCCCTCCATTCACTCAACAGGGGATCGGATCTGGCTCACCTCTCTCCCTCCTCTCAACAGGGGATCAGATCTGGCTCACCTCCCTCCATTCACTCAGCAGGGGATCAGATCTGGCTCACCTCCCTCCATTCACTCAGCAGGGGATCAGATCTGGCTCACCTCTCTCCCTCCTCTCAACAGGGGATCAGATCTGGCTCACCTCTCTCCCTCCTCTCAACAGGGGATCAGATCTGGCTCACCTCTCTCCCTCCTCTCAACAGGGGATCAGATCTGGCTCACCTCTCTCCCTCCTCTCAACAGGGGATCAGATCTGGCTCACCTCCCTCCATTCACTCAGCAGGGGATCAGATCTGGCTCACCTCTCTCCCTCCTCTCAACAGGGGATCAGATCTGGCTCACCTCTCTCCCTCCTCTCAACAGGGGATCAGATCTGGCTCACCTCCCTCCATTCACTCAACAGGGGATCAGATCTGGCTCACCTCCCTCCACTCATCAGGGGATCAGATCTGGCTCACCTCCCTCCCTCCACTCAACAGGGGATCAGATCTGGCTCACCTCCCTCCACTCAGCAGGGGATCAGATCTGGCTCACCTCCCTCCCTCCATTTAGCAGGAGAGCACATCTGTGTTACCCGGCCGTGCGGCCCCGCCCAGGAGGAATTTCTAGCTTCTCCCTGACGAGTCGGAGCTTTGTGTGTATGCCTCCCATTCAGGGAACATACACTTTTCTAACAGGCGCCACACACATTCTCGCAGCATGGAATAGCATAGCAGGTCTGCAATGGCACTTTTCCTCTGTGAGTGAGGGTCCTCAGTGGGAACACCGGACTTTGCTAGGAGCTGCAATATGGCTATGCCTTCCAGGCCTCTTCAATTGCTCTTCAATCCTACTCACTAGTGGGTGGTAAAATAGATTTACTGGGTCCGGGCCACATTTATTGAAAAGTAGATGAAAACAGAGTAGAACAGAACAAAACAGACCAGACTAGGTTAGAGTGCATTGCCTGTAGCAAGTAAATACTGTTATTTTGAAACCTCTGTTTCAATTGTGTGTGTGTGTGTGTGTGCGTGTGTGTGTGTGTGTGGTTTTCAATGCGCAATGTATTACTGTGGGCTGTGGTTAAAAACGTTTGCAAAACACATTGCCAAAATTTACAGGGTCTGAAATGCATCCTACGTACATACAGAAAAGAAGGGTTTTTCAAATGTTTGACCACAATACACAGTAAACACACACACACACACACACACACACACACACACGCACACACACGCATGAAGTTTCACAAGCGAGTACTCGCTATCACTACACAGGATACACAATGACACCTCTATTTCATTTGACAAAGGTGCTGACTACCCACCACTGGAATGATCTCACGGCTCTCCAACGGATCATGAGCCGGTTTGAGAAACAACTCGTGCTTGTGTTTTATCATCTTCTCCCTCATTCAGGAAGACATGCCATCCCTCAGGGACCTGCGACTTGGAGAGGGTCCCTGCGCTGCCCCCAGTCACCCTGAAACCCCGGCCTTGTTGGTTAGTCTGGCCCATTGGAGCCCATGGCCCACAGTTTTGTTCTCTCTGGGGGGCTGACGTGTGCAGGGACGTAGCTGTCCAAGTTAACAGCACGTGGCCTCTCCCGCCACCACCCACTGTAAACGGGGAGGGGCCACACATACCTAGGAGACTTGGGGTCCCTCTCATCGCAGAGAAACGCCTGAGCAGCTCCTGCGGATCTGCCCTGGTAAGTTAGGACCGGGATTGGGGTCTTCAGAACACCTTGACAAGACAGACGAAGAGGGGACACATCAGCCTCGTGTGGGTTTGGGGAATTCCTGCTGGCTTTCCCAAAAGCTTCTTTGAAAATGATCGTTCCCATGATCGAAGGACCTGTAGCTGTGGAATTCTTTGCTAGGTAAGCGGAGACCTCGACCCAGAAGATACGGAAGTGTATTTCCTTTCAGTCCTGAGTAAACCGTAGGTCTGGTGGAGGGGGAGGTGAAATCGGGCTGGTGTCACCAATATTGTGAGCTGGCAAATGTGCTCCACACAGATGCCACAACACCACGTCGGGGACAGTGAGCCACCCCTTTGCTAAGGCATGACATACACTCTCTCATCTAACGTTCACAATTCTGTGTGACGAGAACCATTGTGACCCCCATTTTACAGAGGAGGAAAACTGAGGCTCAGAGATGCTAAATCACTTGGGCAAAGCCCAGTATGTAGGTCAGGGTCACAACACCAGTGCCCACCCAACCAGGAAGCCTACAACAGAGCAGAGCAGAGAGGTAAGGTGCCACCCAGGGGACTCACATCTGTCCCCACGTATTCCTTCAGTGCCATGCAGGAGGCAGCCGGTGGCTGATTCTCTCTTATCATCGATGTTTGTATCTCTCCCTATCCCTTCCTCTCTCTGAAATCAATTAAAAAACACACACACGCCGAAACCGGTTTGGCTCAGTGGATAGAGCGTCGGCCTGCGGACTGCAGGGTCCCAGGTTCGATTCCGGTCAAGGGCATGTACCTGGGTTGCAGGCACATCCCCAGTAGGGGGCGTGCAGGAGGCAGCTGATCGATGTCTCTCTCTCATCGATGTTTCTAACTTTCTATCCCTCTCTCTTCCTCTCTGTAAAAAATCAATAAAATATATTTTAAAAAAAACACACACACACACACACTACCCAAACACATATCTTTAAAAAATGAACACCGAAGCCAGACACGCCCTTCTCCTCTCAGTGCCTGAGGACACCCCGTCGCCCCCAGAATAAAAGGCCAGGTGCTCACAGTTCCCCTGAGGCCCTTCCCGGTCTGGCCCTTCCTGTGACCTCCGTGTCTCCCTACCCAGCTTCTCTTCTCCTCATCCTTCCTGGACTAGTCGCTGACCATTGCCCTCTCTTCAGCTCCAGCTAATGGCCTCTGTCCTGGCTAAGGTCACAGCCTGGGACATTCCTCCTCTAGCCAGCCCTGGCCTCACTGCTTCACTGACTTCAAGCTTGGCCCCCATGGCACCTTCTCCATGAGGCCTTGTCTGAACATCCTGTTTAAAACAGCACCCCCCCACCTCCCCGCCAGGGCTATCTACACTTTCCTTTTTCCCTGCGTTGTTTACTGTCTGTCACACTCCACTACAATAGACGCCCGTGAGGGTGGGGTTGTTTTCAGTTTTGTTCACTGATGGATTTCAAGAGCACGTAGTAGGTGCTCAACATACATTTGCTGCGTGATGTGATACGGATGCTGTGGGTTCAGACACGTCCTTTTTGAAACTTCTGAAGGAATGGGGGGTTTAGGGTCTGCCTTCCTGGGGTTGAAACTCTTTTGAGAGGCTGAAAGGACTTATGCCTCCTGGAGAATGCGTTTTGAGGGACACAGAGAGATGGGCAGTGAGAAGCAGGTGAGATTCACCAGGCTCCCAGCTTATGCCCGAACAACACCTGCAGGATGAAGGAGAGGTGAGACGCCTGAGACCCATCTCGGCACCCCAGCCTTGCAGCCCCATCACTCCCAGCTCTATGCCCACCTGTGTGCTCCGGGGGCCTGAGCAGCGTGGGGCGGCCCTTCCCATCTGGGCCAGACGAGATGCTGCCGTTTGAGCCTCTCGGTCACTCTGTTCTCAACTCTCCCACCCCCAACGCCAGGGGTCTAGGCATGTCCTGTGTTGCCAAGAGTCCTGTCTAGGCCACCCCCACCTCTCATCGGCTGGGCATCAGGTACATGGGCTCTGTGGCCTGATGGACCTGGGTTCAAATTCCAGATGACCTGGCTCTCTCAGAGCCTCAGTCTCTTCCTCTATAAAATGGGGATGATGTTGCTTATACTAAAGTGTCGTTCTGAGCTGGAAGGACTTACAACGCCTGTGTTGCGTGCATAGCCGAAGTTCCACAAACACTGACTCCTTCACCATCCGCCCTCACCTCACCGCTCACCTTGCTCAACAGCCTCTTCCACAAGCTTCTGGAACAAGCTCCAGGCTCTCTGGTCCACGATCATGGAGACGCCCTTCTCCAAGGCCTGCAGGAAGGCGGCCAGAGCAATGGCACCCGGCGGCCCGTCCGTCTCCTCCGGAGGCTCGTGGTTGAAATGCGTGGGGAACCCGGTGGTGAGGAGCACCGAGTGGGCGTGGGACAGCGACAGAGAGGCCCTCAGCAGCTCATCTTTGTGCAGCAGGTGCCTGACGCCCCTGTTGCCTAAAATGACAAATCAAATAAAACAAAATCACAAAATAATATAATTGCGTTTCAAGTAGAAACTCACGCAAACGGTAGTTTGTTTCGTTGTCTGTTTCAGAGGTAGTTTTGAAGGACGCGCCAGAGGCTGCCAGTCGTTCACCAGAACGTGTGCTCTGCCCCCGCCCCACTGGTGCAGGGCAGCGGGGCCCATGGCTGGGCAGCCTCTCTTTCGGTTAGCTGCGGCCACAGACAGGTTCTCTCTAGGTAGCAATCCTAGACCAGCTGAAAGGGAATAAGAGTAGGAGTGCTGTGCGCCACCTCCTGGCCATGGACCTCCCATGCACTCCTCCAAGCTCTTCCTTTCCTGGGAGCTGGGATGTTGACAACTGGCGCCCTCTAGGGGTCTCATGAGGTGATGGCAGAATGCTGGGTCCCTGAGTGACCGGGTGGAGCAGATCCCCTTCCTGCTGAACCTGAATACTCGCGCTGGGAGTCCCACCCTGGACTGTTGCGTGACAGGCATATATTTCTATTTTATTTGAGCAAAGCATCTCGGGGTTTATTGGTTACGGCAAACCCCAATTCAGGGGACCATAGAAGGAGGAAGGGACACAGTACTGTCTCAGTTGGGGATTCCCCAAAAGAAGACCCTAAGACATTAGAATATTTCAATGGAAAGTGAGTGCAGCTATTTCCATGGGAAGCGAGCCCAGGAAAGAAGTCAGAAGGTGGAAGAGGCGACATGGTAGAGAAAAAGGAGAGAGGCCGCTAAAGCATGTGTGGGCCAGCAGATGAACTCAGAAGGCATCTGGGCCTCAATCCTGTGAGAAATGGCGTGGAGCCTGGCCAGTGTGGCTCCGTGGTAGAGCGCAGACCCATGAACCAGGAGGTAATAGTGCAATTCCTGGTTAGGGCACATGCCCGGGTTGCAGGCTCGATCCTCAATAGGGGGCGTGCAGGAGGCAGCGGATCAGTAATTCTCTCTCATCATGGATGTTTCTCTCTCTCTCTCTCCTTCTTCCTTCCTCTCTAAAATCAGTAAGAAAAGAAATGGTGTGGAGCACAGCTGAAGGCTGTCCTTCCGGAGGACAGGGGGACTGGGCTTGTCTGCACTGGCGTGAAGGTTGCCCATCGGGACGTTGACTCCTCGCACTCCTGGGCTGTGCCTGCTCTGGTGGCGGAGCAGAGAGACCCTGGCCCAAGGTGGGAGCTATTGTTCTGAGAACTGCCCACTGCCGCTGGGGTTTGGGCAGGGCACCAGCAGTGTCTGCTAGAGCTGCCGCCGGTGGCTGCCAAGCCGGTGGCAGCGGGCAGCACAGCTTTCCGGCTCTCGTCACACACCACTGTGCCTTTGTCTACACTCAGGTCACCTCGGAGCACGTCTGTGCCGCGTGGAGGCAGGATGTGACTCAGAGCTTCCATCCCGCGGTGGCTAAAATGAGAGGTGGGCCGAAGGGACGGGAGAGGCCGTCAGCGTGCCTTGGCGGTGCCGGGAGACTCTGCAGGAACACGGGGTTGGATTCCTGTTTTGGAGGAAAAGTTCCAGATTTAGGATCTGGACACTGACATTCTGGTCCAAGTGTTGGCACATTGTAGCTGCGTGACCTTGGCCTCGTCCTGGATGGCTCTCGGCCTCAGTGTTCCTACGAGGAGCCTGGGGGTGGTCCAGGTGCGGGGAGGCTGCGGGGCAATGGCCCCACACACACTGCCAGTGGGAGTGGGAACCAGAACCCTCATCTGGTGGGGACCTTAGATGTGTCCACTGGAGCCAGCCATCGCTTCTGGGAAGGAAACCCAATAAAGCGGTCAGCAATGAGCACAGTCATAGGGTGCCCACTGCGGCAGTGTTCACGGGATCGCAGGAAAGCGGTGGAGCATTGTAAAGCGGGATTCTATGCACACATTAGAAAGGCGGTTGTAGAAGGTGAGTGACATGGGAAAATGTTCACAGTGTATTAAGAAGTTTAAAAAGCAGGCTCTAAAGTAGTAACACAGCATGATTCACATAGAGAGAGAGAGAGAGAGAGAGAGAGAGAGAGAGATTGTTTTTGTTTGTGTCAGCCTTATAGGTTCAAGACTGAAGAGAAAGACTTTTCAGGGCCAACATTTGGGATGGGATTCTGGTAATTTTTAGTGCCTCTTGACTTTCATAAATTTATACAATGAACATGAGTTGCTGTTGATAAAAGGAGAGAAAAACAACATTTTGGAAGAAATTAGACTGTAACCTATTTCATAAGATGTAGCGAGCACCAAAAAAAGAAAGAAAAAAAAAAAAAAGAGGAGAGAACCCTGTCAACTCTACAATAGTCTGTACATTTGTGATGGTTTTATTATTAGTGCAAACATGACTATTATAAATCGCCAGAGTCTCCAGGCACCTCAGATGCAAGCCAACGTCCTCTCAGAAATGACAGAGTGGCTCTATTATTAAGCCCAGGGCGCAGTGCTCGGTCCACTGCCATTAATCTTGTATCTGCTTATTTAATAGAGGAGGAGTGAAGCGCATCTGATGCTTGGAGGATTTAAGATGTTCCTTGATCGGTGGTATTGGCACACCCAGACGGTCACAGATCTGCCTTTGCCCCGAGCCCCAGGCCTCAAGCCCTGACTGACCCCCGTCTGCACAAGCACCGAGGTGGGGGCTGTGGCCGCCCTCCCAGCTCATTTTATTAAGCGGCGGGTGCACTACGTCTGCAGTAAATTCACTTTGCAATTACTTTTTTAAAAATCTGAGCTAAAGGCAGAGCCAATAATTCATCTTTCCTCATGATCCTCGTGCTGTGTGTGAGAGAGCCGTCAGTGTGGGTGAGAATGTTGGTGAGAGAGAAAGTATTGCAGACGTTTGTAAAAAATATCCACCAAGGAGATTAACTATGCAAGAGGCTAGGTATGCACAGCCATGAGCGTTCACCTACGTACATGTGAATTTCCTAGAAGGTGCATCTTGGCGGGGTAGGGGGGCCCTACGTCCCACATTTACTGTGTGTCTGTAGGTTAAGAGAACCATCTTCCCTGCAGAATAAATGAATGAATGACCCAATGAAAGGCCTAACAGACAGACAACCAGGCAGAAAGCCATGCCACTGGGGGGCAACCTTCGCTGCCAGGTCCAGGGGAAGGTCAGACATGATTCAGGCTGGGCTGCTCCGTCAGATTCCGGGCCACAGTGTTAGCCAGCACGAACGGGCACCCAGGCTGTCTGCCCCGTGGCCCTGCACAGGCGCCGTTCTCTACCCCAGTGTCGCCACCATCAGCGGTCGGGGTCTCAGGAGTCTGGCCTGGAGGGTCGGCCTCCCCGGGTTGGTCTCACGCCTCTGCTCTCCGCAGGCCCCACCACCATCGATCTAGGTGCCTGCTTGGGGGACAGGTGTCTGGTGGGCCAGCAGCGAGGCCACATATGCCTTCTTCAGACGGTCAAAGTGCAAAGGGGTAGAGTCACAGCCCGTGAGAAGGGCAGGAGAGGGGTGGGGTTTGAGAGAGAAGAGGCAGAGCATGTTAAATGCCAGGCACAAACCATTCAGACTCAGATTCCAACTTATCCCACACTTACTGGAGTCAGCGGGTGTGGGTTCAGGTTCTGCCCAACCATCTCCTAGGTATGTGGACTTGGGCGAGTTTCTTAACCTTATATGCCTCAGTTTCCTCATCTGTTAAAAGAAGTTCATAATAGCTGCCTCCCAGGGTTATTGGGAGAATTTAATAAGATGAACCATGTCAATGCTTTTAGCACATGCCAGGCCCAGACAGAGTAAAACTCAGTAGATAATAACTATTATGCTCGTGACCTATCAGAACCCCTGAGAGAAAGGTATAATTGTTATTACTCCAGTTATACCGATAAGGAAACTGAGCAAGGTGAAGTCTACACCTTGCTTCTCTGTGAGCCTTTGTCAGAAAACAAAACAAAACAGAAAAACCCCAAACCACTCAAGCACAATGGCGCCCTCTGCTGGCCACCTGAATTAGAAATTCAGCGGGTAAAGGAAGATGCAGCAGGAAGTTGGAAGGCCCTCAACCAGCCCTTCTGCAAACAGCCTCCCAATTGGAACCAGCAGATCCCTCACGGGCCCCACTAGGCCTCTCCTTGTCTCGAAAGCCAGAGGCTCACAAACCACAGAGGGACTATCTTTTCTCTGAGACGCAATTGCCATATACATGTTGGCTGCAAACGGCTGTGAGGCAAACTGCAGGGTCCTGCCCACCAGGATCCCCCAAAGAGTAGAATTCCAGCCCCTGCTCCCCAGTATAAAAAAAAAAAAAAAAAACACAAAAAACTGCTCTGTGCCCAACCCTGGGGCAATGGCAAAAAAAGGGGGCCATTAGGGTCACTGTTAAATGCATGGATGATGATGTTTAAACAGTGGCACTTGACTACCTAGGAACCAGTCTCCCTTTTTTCTTACCTCGCCAACCCCAATTTAGTTCTGGCAACATGCCCAGCTAACAAGCTCGCCTCCCAAACTCGCTCATGTGTTTAAGGTTGAACATTTTGGGGGAAAAATAAAGAAGAAGAAAAAATCACCCTTTATTCTACTACCCAGAGGCCATCACCTTCAGTACTGTGGTGCATTTACTGCTAGCCTTTTTGGGATTCATATGCAGTATAAACATTTTTAAAAATCATGCTATAGCCCGGCCGGTGTGGCTCAGTGGTTAAGTGTACACCCAGGAATCAAAAGGTCACTGGTTCGATTCCCAGTCAGGGCATATGCCCGGGTTGCAGGCTTGATCCCCAGTAGGGGGTGTGCAGGAGGCAGCGGATCAATGATGTTTGTCTCTCATCGATGTTTCTGTCTCTCTATTCCTGTCCCATCCCCTCTCTCTAAAAATCAATAAAATCATTTTTTAAAAAATCATACTATTGATACAATCCCATGCTGCCTTTTACACTGAACATGTGTCAGTGATGAATTTCTCCAGGCCCTGATGGCGTGAATGTTTTGTTCCTTACCTGGGTCTACGGCAATTACAGTCTCTAGTTCTCTGATCTTCTGCACGGCCGAAGCGGATGTGATGCTGTAGTGCAAAGGATCTTGGGAAATGAGATGGACCTCTGGAATTCCCTCTGGGGTGAGACAACCGGCTGGAGCCTCCAAATCCTTCAGGTCAGTCATAACTGTGGAGCCTGGTGCGCTGGTGAAAGCCAGTGGGGTCTCTAAAACACACAGCAAGAGGGATGAGCCCACCCTGCTTCATCAAGCCCGGTGCATTCTGGTCTAGCCTGACACTGATGGACAAGAGAGCGCCATGCACCTTCTCTCCCAACCGCACTCCTTGCATCGTTGGTTGGCACCATAGGCTGGCTTATCCTATCTAATAAAAGAGTAATATGCAGATTGACCATCACTCCAACACACAAGATGGCTGCCCCCATGTGGTCAAAGATCCTGCCCCCATGTGGACACAAGATGGCCGCCACAAGATGGCCAGCAGGGGAGGGCAGTTGGGAGGGACCAGGCCTGCAAGGGAGGGCAGTTGGGGGCGATCAAGCCTGCAGGGGAGGGCAGTTAGGGGTGACAAAGCCGGCAGAGGAGGGAAGTTGGGGGCAACCAGGCCTGCAGGGAAGGGCAGTTGGGAGGGACCCAGGCCTGCAGGAGAGAGCAGTTGGGGGGGACCAGGCCTGCAGGGGAGGGCAGTTAAGGGTGACCAGGCCTGCAGGGGAGGGCAGTTGGGGGGCACCCAGGCCTGCAGGGGAGGGCAGTTAGGGGAAAACAGGCCTGCAGGGGAGGGCAGTTCGGGGCAAACAGGCTGGCAGGGGAGTGGTTAGGGGGTAATCAGGCTGGCAGGCAGAAGCAGTTAGGGACAATCAGGAAGGCAGGCAGGCGAGCAGTTGGGAGCCAGCAGTCCTGGATTCTGAGAGGGATGTTCGATTGCCCGTTTAGGCCCGATCCCAGTGGGACATCCCTTGAGTGGTCCCAGATTGGAGAGGGTGCAGGCTGGGCTGAGGGACACACACCCCCGTGCATGAATTTCGTGCACAGGGCCTCTAGTGACTAAATAAAGTTCCACGTAAGCAGGTGCCTCCAAGTCTTAGGAACGTAAGGATGAGGTGAGTGCGGGAGAAGAAGTGAAGTACAGCCACAGCTACAGGTGGGGCCCTAGGGGCTCCATCAATGGAACCCCATGGACATCAGAAAGGACTTTCTGAACTCTTACAATGCATCCACCATTTTGCCCCCTTTGCAGCAAATGTTCTGTTTGCTAACAAACAGCTCTCTCTGAACATAGCTTCTGTTTTTCTCTGAGCACTTATATTTTGCTTTGGTTTAGGCCAGTGGTCGGCAAACTCATTAGTCAACAGAGCCAAATATCAACAGTACAACGACTGAAATTTCTTTTGAGAGCCAAATTTTTTAAACTTAAACTTCTTCTAATGCCACTTCTTCAAAATAGACTCACCCAGGCCGTGGCCTTTTGTGGAAGAGCCACACTCAAGGGGCCAAAGAGCCGCATGTGGCTCGCGAGCCGCAGTTTGCCGACCACTGGTTTAGGCTAATTTTGTTCTTTGGAAAACTCTCTCCTGCTAGCTGACAGCAATGTGAGACACTCTAGCGGAATCACTAAGAACATGACTTAGCATGGCAAACACACTGCAGTTGGAGATGCAACTTTATCCTCCCCAAACCTGCATCCGCAGCTATAAGACAATGATAACGCTGAGACAGGACTGGGGTGAGGCCTAAGACCTGGGCCCATGCTTGGCACGTAGTAGGTGCCCAATATATTCATGTTAAATAGCCAGAACCCCATGGGTCTTGGGGTTTATGCCTCACCAGCATAATAGAGATGTCTTTTCCTACCACGAGGCCATTCTGATGCTAAACTCCCATGAATGCTTTCAAATAAGTGGAAAGTGACGCTCAGTTCTACCATTGGTAGTGCACGTGCGGCAGACACTAGAATTTCCCAGTGTCTACGACAATGGGCGGCAATGGTTATATTTTTGTTTCGCTCACATCCCACCCTCACCGTGAGCTAACTGGGGCCCTCGTGTGGCTTTTCATTGTAACATCACCCTGGGCCTTGGAAAAAATGTACTGACAGTGTTGCTTGCAGACACCATGTGGAGTGGGTTTGTTTAGTCATGTTGTCTGTTTTCACCGTTGCTTTCAAAACCTCCAAAATGTCTCAAAAAGTCAATCTAAATGATGGCCCCTGGAACTAGCTACGAGCCTTCTGAGGAGAGAAATATATTTAATCAAGATGATTTGAACTGAAGGACAAGCTGCTCTGGCGGGACCCACCGTGGGATGAAAAAAAAAAAAAAAAAGAAGCCAGATATCTCGGCTGTGGGCTGCAGGTCTGTCACATGACTCCACTCCTTAAGTCACTGCACTGTGAGCCTCTCCTTTTGGAAACTACAGACCACCAGGTTCCACCCTAGGTCAGAGCAGTTGCCCGCAGAAGCCGGACGTACGGTAGCTGCTGATGGCTTCGAGACTGGTCAGCTGGGAAGGCCAGAACACCGGGACCTCCCCCGGCTGACACGGCACAGGATCCCCGTAGTCAGGTCTGGAAAGATCTCGGATTCCCAGCAGCTCTGCAGAGGGAAAAGGAACGTGAATTCCACCAGGGCTTGCCCTGGCCACCACCATCGGATTTGAACTTGTGGAGAAGTGCATGGTTCTTTCTCCAAGAGGCACTCTAGTCACAGGATTGCTGTGGATGGTACTGGAGAAGGATGGGGAGGAGAAAAGGAATCGGGCGTAGCAACTCAGGATGCTTGCTGACTTCCGGGCCATTCGGAGGGACAGGGGTCTCCAAGGCCTGGTGTGACTGCCGGAGGCGGCTCGGGTACATCAGCCCAACACCTGCATTGCACAGATTGCCAACAGAGCCAGTGTCTTTGAGTTTATCTCGGCACAGACTGAGTCACCTAACGCAGACCTGAACCCTGCTCACAGGTGGTGGCACGGGCTGATTGCATTGTTACAGGATGCCAGGCTGTGTCTGACTCTGTTACACAGCCGAGCAAGTTCAATGACACTAACGTCACTCGCGCCCAAGGCCCAGTCCCAAGTCCCCACCAGGGCCTCTGAGAGCCTCTGAGAGGCCGCGGCGGCCTCCACGCCTGGATCTGCTCACTCACTCTCAGAGGTGTTTCCTTGCTCTCGGATTGAGTTCAGATGCTGGGGATCAATGGGTTTCAGCTCACGTGAACCTTTGGAAGGAAGCTGTGTCCTAGCCAAATATGCTGCCGAGGTTCGAGGCAGCGCTGAGCTCAAGTCTCAAGACAAATAGCTCAGCTGCCACACTCCACCACCTACTTCCCCGCCCCAGGTCCACCTGAAGGTCACAGGAGCTGTTCTGCCCAGGGCAGCCCCTTTAACCTGAGGGGCATCTGTAAACCCAGCACAGGTAACGCAGCTGCGGGAGGGCAAGCTTCGGGGGCTCAGGAACAAAGCCCGTTCCCCGTCTTCTCGGGCCGAAGCCCACGAGCAGCTGTCAGAGTCATGAGCGAGCCCGGCCACTCACCTGGGTCGCCGATGTGCACGGGCTGTCCTTGCTCACCCATCAGGGAGCAACTGGCCTGCACCAGCCTCTCCAGCATGTCCTTGGGGACGGGCCTCATGGTGACCACCAGAGGGCAGCAAAAGCCAGCAATGGTGGCGCAAGGCACTGTTGTCTGCCAAGAAATCAAGTTTAAAAAAAATGTTAAAAAATAGAATTAGCACAGAACGGAGCTCTGAGTACTGAGTACTGAGAGTTCAAGGCAGTGAATGAGGTAGGTAGGAGGTCCCAGTAGCTCTTACACAAATATAGCTTCTGCTCCCATGCGGCACACAGATGAGAAAGTTTGCTGGTTATTGGTCTGAAACGGAGAATCTTAACTTTGTGGGTGCCGTGGACCCCTCTGGTAGTCTGGCACAGCTGGGGAGCCCCGTCGAAGTGGTGTTTTAGACCACATGGAAGGAAATGCATAGGATCATAAGGGAAACCAATCATACTGCAAATGCAGTTACCAAATGATGAAAAAATGTGACCCAGCCATCTGTGTGTCTCTGCATTAACAGATTAAGGAGCAAGACGACAGACCTGCTATGATAATTTTGAATTCGTGATCGGCATACAGGATGATCCTGAGATATTCTGGAAGACCCGGGATGGGACATGGAAATGCCTGTGGTTCCTATGGGCGGCCACAGAGTTGCAGATACGACTGCGGTTTGTCGCCTGCATTCATAATCGCAGGCCGCGCTCAAGGTCAGCTTGAGGCTCCGAAAATACTAGTGAAAATACGATTTTTCTTTCCATCCAATTCCATGGAGTCCGCTGAATGTTCTCCGTGGGCCTCAAGTGGCCAGTGGGCCACAGCTGAAACCGCTGGGGGAAGCGGAGTAGAGGAACCCCCCGGGAGCGGGAGCACCCGTCACCTCGGCCTCCTGAGCCCGCAGGGGGACGGAGGCCTGTGCCTGGACCCCCCTGGGCCCCGCTGTCCTGACTCAGGAGCGGTGGCCTGTGTGACTTCCTGGTGGCGTGTTTCCCCCTGAATGGCGCCTGGTCCCTGCAGGGGCTTAGGACAGATGTAGGGCATGGCCAGGATGTCATCTGCTGGGACCGTCCTGGCGGCCGACTAGAGGGCTTGCTGTTGGCCCCTGGACAGCAGTCAGATGAACCTTGGGGAACCTGCTGAATAACAGCACCCAGAGAGGGCACAGGAACCCTCTCAGGAGGCGGGCAGCGATCCCCGAGGGGTGCCCTTCACCCCTCGAGGCCGCCGACTGACTCGCAGGTGGCTGCCAGGCCGTGGCTCCCAGGAGCCAATGTGCAGAGGCGTCAGCATGAAATCAAAAGCCGTTTGGTAGCCACTGGGGCAGTGAGTGTCGGAGAGAGACCATGGCTCAGCACCCGCTCCTCTCGGGAGCACGCCGCGCCTTTCACGCCCCCCCTCCCCCCAGGTACGTTACCTTTACCCTGCTCTCTCCTAGCCCCACGGGCCCTGCTTTTGCCTCTGTCACTTGTTCCCTGAGCCCATGTCTTCTGCGGCTCACTTCTGCCTCGGCGACTTGCTAAGTACGCTTTCTCTGACAGTTGGGAGTCTTGGCTGTGAATTCTTTCTCAGCCAGAAGTCGAGCACCCAGGTTGCTGAACCCAAGTCCGGTCTGACGCCACCGGCTAACATCTGGTGCTGCTCTTGCCACCAACACAGTGACTCAACTCCGCTGCTGCAGCACGAAGCCGCCGCAGACAGTGTACAAATAAAAGAAAAAGAACAGGGAGAAAACTAGGGCTCTGCTGAGCACGGCCTGGCAGAGGTGCACCCCTGCAGAGCATCGGCTGACGGCCACCTCCACTGTCGGCTTTGTACGCATGGGAGCCAGGAGGCCTGGGCTCCCGTCTGGCTTGGGGACCTGGGACAGTCCTTTGTTCTCTCCAGGCCTCCGTTTCCTCGTCCAAAGTGAAAGGCTGCAGGTGATGGGCCACGAGGTCCTCCCAGCTCTCACCTGCAAATGGGGGCTGTGTTCTGGGGCCAGACCCTGCCTGGGCCCTGCCACCAGCGGAGGCTCTGCCCCGCCCTCCCCTGCTTCCAAGCAAACCACGCAGACGCCTATTTCATGCGTGAAAAGCAGCTCGCACGGCGGGCAGCCTTGTTTATTGTCAGAGGCGGCGCGGGCCTCCCGGGCAGGAGCCCAAACCAGCAAGCTTTCGGCTCAAGGGGAACTCTCCAGACGGAGTCCTCCGTGAAGAGCTCCGGGCGGGCCGTGGACGCTGGCTGACCGCCGACCCGGCGAGGTTCCTTCTCGGACCTCACACCATGTCCAGGGGGTGGTCAGGGGCACGAGGGAGTCTGGTTCCTTCGCCATGGCAAGCGGCGGCTGGACTGAAACCTCGGAGACACAGCAGGGAGGCAGCGCTCACAGCGGGCACGTCCCGGGAGAGGGGACCACCCTGCGTGTGTGACCGCCGGCGGCCGCCTCTGGCCCAGAACACGACCCAGCTTCCTGCCAGAGGCAGCGAACGGCGCGGCCGAGGCTCCGCCACAAATCCCCGGCATTTTCCCAGCAGGGCACATCCTCACGGATGCCAGGACAAGCGAGCCAGGGAGGGTTTTCAAAAATCTCACTGAGCTGCCCTAAGTTAAAGAAGCCAGACAGCCCTCGCCGGTTTGGCTCAGTGGCTACCAGGGGTGGGCAAACTTTTTGATTGGAGGGCCACAATGGGTTCTTAAACTGGACCGGAGGGCCGGAACAAAAGCATGGATGGATTGTTTGTGTGAACTAATATAAATTCAAAGTAAAGGAGCGGAGGGGAGAGCAAGAGAACCCTCTGCTCTTTCGGCTCCGCGGGCCGGATAGAACAGCTGAACGGGCCGTAGTTTGCCCACGGCTGGGTTAGACTGTCGGCCTGTGGACTGCAGGGTCGCGGGTTTGATTCTAGTCAAGGGCATGTACCTCGGTTGCAGGCTTGACCTCCAGCCCCTGTCAGGGTGCATGTGGGAGGCAACCGATCAATGTGTCTCTCCCACATGGATGCTTCTTTCTCTCTGTCTCCTGCCCTCTCTCTAAAACTCAATGGAAAAATATCCTTGGGTGAGGTTAACAACAACAACAACAAAGAAGCCAGACAAATTGCAAACAGGTTTGGTTTACGCAGCCGCAGCGATCTGTCTGAAAGGGCTGGATTCACACTCCAGGCCACGCTGGGTGCCCACGGCGGTCCCGGGAGCGGGCAGCAGAGAGCCTCGCTCACGGAGATTCACAGCTGCAAGAGTGGCTGAGCTGGGGCCAGGGCTTAGGTCTCTGGCCCCCTGAGCCTCTGCTCTCCCACCACAGGAAAATACAGGGTGATCCACATGTTCACGTCCTTCTGCCCTTGTGGACTGTGACCCTACCTTGTATGCCCCCGCGTGGCCGTGGCCCGGAGGGTCTCTTCTGGGGAGCCCCGCTTTCTCCCAGGCCCCTTCCAGGGAGGAGCTGCAGCCCAGGAAGAAGGTCACCATGTCCTTCAGCTGCTCCGAGTACTCCTCCAGCGAGGTCAGGCTGCCCGTGCAGGCACCGAACTCGTACTTGCGGAACTGGGGACGGTCCATCCTGGGGACACAAGGGGAAGTTCACAGACCCCAGGCTCAATGTGGGCATTGACCAGGCATTTTTAAAAAGGACCAGGGCGGTGGGACATTCACTGCTATGGAACACCATGCAGCTGTAAACAAGAGGGATCTCTATTCTTGGGGACAGCATGGATGGACATGGAAAATATTTTGCTAAGTGAATATTTATGTCAGTCTGAGAAAGACAAATATGAGAAGAGATAAACCAAAGAACTTATATATTTATATCCATGGACACGGGTAACAGGGTAGTGAAGACCTGTGTGTGTGTGGGGGGGGAGGGAGTAGGGGCTGGGAGTGGGGGGGAAGGGGAGAAAATGGGAGATATCTGTAATACTATCAACAATAAAAAATAATAAAAAGGACCAGGGAGAGGGAAGAGGGTGTCTGGGGCTGAAATTTCTGGCACTGGCACTGAGGTAGGCAATGTAATTTTGAGCAGGGGGCCTTGCTGGCATTTTTCAGATCTTGCCAGATTGGAAACGATGAAGTCAGCATGTATATAATATATAATATACCCCCCCGCCCCGCATCTTGTTATAGTTCCTGTAACCTTACCCAAGACCAACCCAACCAGCAAGAAAAAACAACAACAATAGTTGCCCGGCTGGTGTTGCTCAGTGGTTGCGCATCGACCCAGGAACCAGGAGGTCATGGTTGGATTCCCAGTCAGCGCACGTGCCTGGATTGCGGGCTCCATCCTCAGTAGGGGGAGTACAGGAGGCAGCTGATGGATGATTCCCTCTCACCATTGATGTTTCTATCTCTCCCTCTCCTTTCCTGTCTCTGAAATCAATAAAAACGTATTTAAAAAGAAAAGAAAAAAACAGTGGTGTTCTCTCTGCTGTGGAGGCAGGATCTGCAGACAGAGGGACAGAGGACACATGGGCTGGCCATGGTGAGGCCTTCCTCTTTCCTTAGAGAAACGTCTGCAGGGTTGAAAGACTTTGCCTACAAGCCTATTCTGCAGTCACTCCAAAGCCATTTGCCGAACCGCTCCTCCGTGCCAGGCGCAGACCCAGCGATGGGGCGATGGTGATGGAGAGGACACCGGCCCGGCCCTTAAGAAGCTCAAAACCCTACCCTGGCAGGTGAGACTCCACTGGCATCAGGTCCTTGCAGTACAGAACCGTGAGTGCTCACAGTCTAGGTAGAGCAGTGGCACAGGGAGGGGAGGGAGTCATTCCTCCCCATGGAGGGGGAGGTGCCGGAGTCGGGTCCTGAAGGATGGATAGGAGTTCACCAGCTGGACAAGGAGGAAAGCACAGGCAGAGGGGACAGTGGAGGGAGCAGAGCGGTCTGCTCCGCGAGTCCCCGAGTTGGTAGCATGGGAGGTGCTAGGGAGAAGGTACGTGAGCTGGCCTCGGCCCAGGGGGGATCGCTGGAGTCCACAACATGATGACAGCAGAATGTTCCCGAAAGTTTTCTCTCGGGGGAGAGGGCTGGGGTGATGGAGGTGACCAGACATAGTGTTAGGAAAAGTCACTCCAATGGGACAATTTTCTTCCTCGTGCTGTGCAGACAGGTTTCTGGCTTTGGTGCTGACGTGGCTGGATGGCAGTGCCAGTGGGATTTCTCCAGGGCTGGGCTTTCTTGGTGATCCCAAAGATTTTACCTGGGGCAGAGGCAGGGGCAGGGGCAGGGGCTAGAGGTAGGAGTGGGATCGGGGGGAGGGCATCTCCTTCCTGAGCAACCGTCACGAGTGAGCCTCCGTGCCAGGCTCTGTGGGGTCGCGAAGCTGGACAGAAGTCCCTGGTGACAGGCCCCTGGCTGCCGCATCCGGCCCCTGCCACCTCTAACCCCGCTAACCCACGCATTTTACCTGGTGCCTGAGACGGCGCCCAGGGCAGGCAACGCCCACTTGCCCGGCTCGCTGCGGCCCAGCAGGGGCAGAGGGCCACGGTTGGCCCTGCAGAACGTCTCAAAGGCCGGGGCGAGGGCCCTGTGCAGGACCACCACGCTGGCGGGTCGGGGCCCTGGTTTGGGGAGAGAAAGAACACACACAGTCAGGTGCTTCTCGGGAGAGCCTTCCTAGTTTAGCTTTCTGCTGCAGGCTAGCAGACACACGCAGAAAAGTGCACGTGAGCGTACCGCCCGATGGCCTCAGGGAAGGAACACACCCACGGAACCAGCATGATGAGCACCCCAGAACCCCTCGCTCCCCTTTCAGTCATCTCACACCTCTCCCCTTTGCAGGGGCAGCCACTCCCCTAAACTCTAAATCACACACTGCCTTTGCCTCTTTTTCATACAATGTTCTTCATGGAGGCCAGTTGCTCTCATTCAACAGCATGTTTGGGGGAACCACCCATATTGCTGTGTTTAACCGTAGCCGGTGCATTCTCATGGCTGTGTGGTGCATTCACTACCACAGGGTATCTACCCGACACTGTTGCCGACGGGCATTTGAATGGCTTCCAGTGTGGCCTTATTACAAACTAGTGACCCGGTGCATGAAATTCGTGCACATTAAAAGGGGATTAATTAGAGGAAATAATTTAATATTGCTATTTGCCCTTTCTCTATAATAGAAGTGTCAGAGGTGAAAGAAAATTAGTAAAATGTATATGAAAACCTTCCTCCTGTCAGAGTCTGGGGCTCACTACAGGACCCAGAGTCAAGTCCCCGCCCACCCACATGCACCTCAAAATCACATGAGACCCAGACCCGGCCGGCCCCCCCACCATTGGGCTAGATCCAGACCCAGCCAGTCCCACCCTTGTCAAGCCCTGCTGGTCCCCTGGCCTGGCGCCAGGATGGGGGCATGACCTGAGGTCCCCCAGCCCAGACTGGGGCGGGGGTGTGCCTTGAGGTCCTCTGTCAAGCCCCACCAGGTGGGGGACACGGCCTGAGATCCCCCGTCAAGCCCTGCTCGGTGGGGGCATGGCCTGAGTTCCCCCAACCCAACACTGGGGGTGCACCTTGAGGTCCCCTGTCAAGCCCCACTGGGTGGGGGGACACGGCCTGAGGTCCCCTGTCAAGCCCAGCCAGGCAGGGGGGCGCAGCCTCAGGTCCCCTGGCCTGGTGCTGGGGCAGGGGGTGGGGCCTGAGATCCCTGTCAAGCCCCGCCAGGCGGGGGGTGTGGCCTGAGGTCCCCCGGCTTGGTGCTGGGGTGGGGGGCATGGCTTGAAGTCCCCTGTCAAGCCCCACCAGGTAGGGGGAGCAGCCTGAGGTCCCCTAGCCCAGCACCAGGACGGGAAGTGCACCTTGAGGTCCCCTGTCAAGCCCTGCTGGGTGGGGGACATGGCCTGAAGTCCCCTGTCAAGCCCCATGGGGGCAGGGGAGGGCGTAGCCTCAGATCCCTGCTGATTGCTCATTAAGGCTCCTTATGGGAACTTGGCCTCAGCTGTGGGTGCAGCCATCTTTGTGATGGAGTGATGGTCAATTAGCATATTCCCTCTTTATTAGATAGGATGGTGCAGTCACGAGCATTTGACCACATGCACTTTGGGGTACACATGTGCATACTCCTGCTTGGTATAGGTAGTGTACATACACATTCAGCTTTGGTACATACAGCTAAGCAGGTCCAAAGTGGCGGTACCGATGTACATGCCCACCCACAGTGGCGTGTGGGTTCCTGGTCACGCCATCATCTCTCCCACATTCCGTATTCCTGGCCTTTCTCATTCCGGCCACCCCGGCAGGTGTGCGGAGGCGTCGCACCAGGTTTTCATTTGCATCGCCCAGGTGATGAGCGTGCGGGAGTGTCTTTTCAGATGCTATTGGCCACTGGGGTGTCTTTTCTGGGAAAGAGACTGTCCATGTGTTTGTCTGGGCAGGTTCTCGGCTGAGCAGCTCACAGAGTCCTTGACTCTGCCCCCAAGGACGTCTTAGCGGAGCTGTAGAGGAAGACCCCCGCTTGCCTGCCCCGACCCCTCAGGTGGCAACCAGCCCGCCTTTAGAACGAGAAGGCCTTTGGCTCTGGAGGCAAACGCAGCGGCGCTGGAACCCCGAGTCGGCCTCTGACCAGCGGGGTGACCCTGGGCTCCGTTTCCCACGGATAACATGGCAGTAAGCTACCAACCTCGACGAGAACTCTGCGAGTTCATTCCTGCGTGTCCAGTACCTAGCACACAGGTGTTTAGGAAGGGGGGGTGGAGTTACACTCCCTGGACTCTTGTACAGACATTTAAAGTTATGATACGGAAGAAATACTTTATGATATTAAGAGGTATTTGGGCTGCATCATGAAAGGAGTAATACTAGGTTCAGCATATTCCCCTCTATAAAAAGTCGATGAGAGCCTTGGCCGGGTGGCTGGGTTGGTTGGAGTGTCCCCTACACCAAATGGCTGCATGTTCGATTCCTGGTCAGAGCATATACCTAGGTTTCGGGTTCAATCCCTGGTCAGAGGCAACCAATCGATATTTCTCTCTCATATCGATGCTTCTGTCTCTCTCTCTCTTCTCCCTTTCTTCCTCTCTCTCTAAAATCAATAAAAACATGTCCTTGGATAAGAATTAAAAAATTAAAAAATAAATCGATGAGAGAGAGAACTAAAAAGAAAATACATCCACGTGCTAATCATATTCTAAACTTTATGCAATAATTAGGAATCATTCTATAACTGGAGAAAAAAAAAGTTATATTTTAAAAAAAAGGATTATTTCCTTTAAAAAGACCATCCCAAAGAAAAACGTAATTATGCTCTTTTTGTGAAATAACCTTGGGCACAATCCTCCTTCACGCCAGACTTGCTCTCTCATCATGTGGACATTTCTTTTCCGCAAAAAATATTGTCAGCTAATATTTCTGTGTGCTTAGCATGTGCCAAGCTGCCTGTGCCAGGCAATTTATCTGTGTAGTCATCTGTGCACACGAGGAGAATAAGGCTCAGAGAGATGGAGTGAATTTCCCAGGGTTGCACAGCTGGTGCAGGGCACAGCCAGGATGCAAACCTGAGACAGGAGGCCTGTGCGTCCCCGTGGGCACCCACAGGGCCTCGCCAGGCTGGGTCCGCCCCCACCTCCGGCACTTTCCTTCCCGGGGATGGTGAAGTGAAGCAGATGCCGGGTGTCTGCAGGGAAGAGTCTAGGACCGGCTCCTGCTCTAACTGCCTGGAGCTTCTGATCGCGAATCCTCAGTGCCTGCCAATGCCACAGACAGACTTCCAAAATGAGGACAAACCGGACGCTGCCAGCTGCTGAAAGCTCAAGGAAGCCGACTGCATGTCTCAAGCAGGCCCAGCGAGCCTCCAGAAATAAGCTGGAATGAGGGGGAAGGGAACTGGGCCCGCCCAGAGGCATCGCATTCCCCGGCCACCCCCTTCCTACCTCCAAAGCTGTTGTGTGAGCAAACTGGACCTTTCAGACCGTCACTCAGGGGGTACGATGCGCACAAAGCTTCCTGGTTTCCTCGTTAATTAAACGGACTGCAGAGCCCCTGCGTTTTGGTTTTGTTCATCTCCACTCTGGCCGTGGAGAGTTCCCATTAGCAACAGGACGTGGAACAGAGGGCTGAGTGGTGCCTTTTTGAGGGGGACCCACGAGGGGAGGGCTCTTTCTGGTCTGATGGGATTCCTGCACCCCCTGGGTTATGGAATTTCGCTGGGCCTGGGGTCAATGACAACTTGGACATGTTTTCTCTTGCAGGAGCTTTTAGAGCCTTGGTGTCACTCCGGAGAGACAGTGGGGAGGTGGGTACCACCCGGTGAAGATCAGACCAAGGCAGGGAGACCTGGTCCAAATTCGAACCAGATTAACATGCTGCATAGCTGGGGGCACTTTTCCAGGAGGGAAACCCTCTCATCATCCGAGGCCGTGGGTGGTTCTGCCTACGGAGCTGTGGCAACCAAGCAGAACCACGTGGTGCTAGCCCCACCCCTGGACAGGTATTCACACCCGAGTCTGGCCCACGTGCCAGCTCTGCTGGGAAGCTGAGCAGCGATCAGGGCTGACAGCATTCTGCTCTTCCTTTCTGTCTCCTGTGCAACGCTGGGCATCTCTAGGATTCCTGTGCCCTGCACAACCGGTATCTCCAAAACTTCATGGCCAAGGGAATTTTCTCTCTCTCTCTCTCTCTCTCTCTCTCTCTCTCTCTCTGTTTATTAATTTTAATTTTTAAAAATATATTTTTATTGACTTCAGAGAGGAAGGGAGAGGGAGCTTGAGAGAGAAACATCAATGATGAGAGAGAATCATTGATCGGCTGCCTCCTGCACGCCCCCCACTGCGGATTAAGCCGGCAACCCGGCATGTGCCCTGACTATGAATCAAATGGTGACCTCCTGGCTCATAGGTCAACGTTCAACCACTAAGCCACCCAGGCTGGGCTTTTTCTCTTTTTTAAAACGTCTAGCACCACTCACCCCCAATCGTGCTGGACATGTTTCTGATGTTTGGTTTCTTTTGTAGAATCAAACTCCTTATGGCAGCAAGAGGGCAGGACTTCGGGTGGAGCATGAAGGTCATTGTGAAGGTCATCGGGCCAGAGATGACCGCAGAGAGTCTGGATGAGGGGATGAAGGGGAACAAATGAGAACGCACAGCTCCTTGAAGGCGGCAGATTCCCCATCAGATACCCCATCCCGTCCAGTCCTGGCCGTTCCTGGCCCAGCCCCGGGATGTGTATCGGCTGGAGCACGTTCTTGTCCCTCCCCCACCCCTTTCCAGTCTCAGGCTCTAGACCAGGGGTGGGCAAACTTTTTGACTCGAGGGCCACAATGGGTTCTTAAACTGGACCGGAGGGCCGGAACAAAAGCATGGATGGAGTGTTTGTGTGAACTAATATAAATTCAAAGTAAAGGAGCAGAGGGGAGAGCAAGAGAACCCTCTGCTCTTTCGGCTCCACGGGCCGGATAGAACAGCCGAACGGGCCGGATCCGGCCCGCGGGCCGTAGTTTGCTCTAGACGTTCCTAACACTTCAAGACCTTGGCTCACGCCCTTCCCTTGGCCAGGAATGTCCTCCTCCCTCTCAGAAGGCCTTCCCATCCCTCATAACTGGCTCAGAATCTTCCACCTCTAGGAAGAAGCCAAGGGGTGCGCACTGGTTCATGCTGGGCTCCGGGGCCCTCAGAACATTCTGCGGCCTGAACTGCAGTTGGCCTGAGGTTCTTCTTGACTCGGAACCCCCTATCCCTCCCCCGGGGGAGACCCCAAGTGCCTAGGCCTCTTCCACAGGTCCCAGAGTGCCAACCACAGCCTAAGCACACAGCACACACCCAGAATGCTTATGACCCAATGAACAAATGAATGGGTGCCGATCACAAGTGAACCCGCGGGCTGAATTTTCTGTCTACGTGTGGCTTCTGTGGGTTAGACTTAGGGGCCCTAGAAGGTAAAGATTTTATGTTTTCTTCCTTATACCTCCTTACTGCCACTACCCCGGACACAGTGCCTGACACAGAGTTTTGGTGAATGAATGAATACAGGGGTGGGCAAAAGTAGGTTTACAGTTGTGAGTACGTGATTGCATTATTTGTTTGTGTTACAACTGTAATACAAATATAATTTTTATTGTGTTAGCAAAATCGAGGTCACATTGTGTTGGCTTCCAAGGCACAGCCCATGTCTTCTTCACCAAAACACACCCAGTGCCTCGCTAGTGCCTGGCACAAAAGTGGGAGTTCAGTAAGTGTTTGTTGAATGGCTGGCCGACTGTAGAATGGGTGGAAGCACAAAGGCAGTGCCCGTAGGGAAGGCTCTGGACAAGCCTGGCTTCCCACAACTCTTTCTGTCTAAAAGAGGAGACCCCGATGGGATTCTAAACCACCAATGGATGTTTTCGACTCTACTATTGGCGATAGAAAACTACGTAACCGCCATGGCCATTTGATGAAGAATTTGAGATTGTATAAAATCTCTAGCAAACAGAAAGGTAAAGACAGCGCCCCGGAAGAGGTAGAGATGTATTTAAGACTGACAGCGAATGCTTTAATAGCTGCAGGAACTGAGTGCTGTGGGCACACCAGGAGAGGACAGTGGAGGGTCGGGTGAGGTTGGGTTCCATGCCCCAGTGGAGATGCCGAGGCCAAAGCAGCTGCTTTGGCAGGTCAAACTTGAGCTTGCTGGCTGGACTGACAGAGCCCTCCTGGCCCCGGCAGACCTCGCTTCTGGGCCAAGCAGCTGGGGCACCGGCTAAGGTCTTGGGTGTCTGTGGTTCCCCATGGTCACTGCAGAGGGCTTAACACCTCAGCCAGGCACTCAGCAAAGGTCCAAGACAGAGCCATTCCCTGCCCAAGTGGGGACAGTGGTCAGACCCCTCTAACAACTGTCCTCACTTCATATCTGGAGGAAAGAATGATGTTTACCCCAAACTCAGTCAAATGAGAGACACCCCACATGTACCTGTTAGCCTTCACCCCCATTATATTTTTATTTATTTGTTTGTTTTTAATATATTGTTATTGATTTCAGAGAGGAAGGGAGAGGGAGAGAGACATAGAAACATCAAGGATGAGAGAGAATAATTAATCGGCTGCCTCTTGCATGACCTCTACTGGGGATCCAGCCTGCAACCCAGGCATGTGCCCTTGACTGGAATCGAACCCAGGACCCTACAGTCCACAGGCCGACGCTCTATCCACTGAGCCAAACCAGCTAGGGCCTCACCACCCATTATTATTGGATAGGATGTCAGGTACAAGCTGGGGGCTGTTTTGCAAATAAATTGTAGCCAGAAACCAAACTCTGCAGACGATTGCCTTCCCTTTGCTTTATTTATTTATTGTTTTAATATAAATTCAAGGGGATCTAAGTCATTCCTATTACTTTCCTGGCCTGGAGATAAATGAGTGCAGCTAGGACTCCTGCCCTGTGACATGCATGCTGGGAGTGTGCCAGGCACCTGAATGTCACCACATGGGTGCTGGGAGGGAAAGACAGCTGAGAACCCCTACCTCATGGGGTCATCCCCTTGAAGGCAGTGGTCAAACAGAGCATGACGTACATGGGCTCCTGCAAAGAAGTGCCCTCAATATACCAACCAGAGAATGCCCAGTCATATACGAAACGGTAGCAGCCCCCACCCTATGTGGGATGCACTGTGTGCCAGGCCCTTTACCCTCAATGGTTTACAACCATGGGTTCTTCACCTCCCCCCAACAAAGAGGACATTTTTAACCCCATTATAGACAAGAAAGGTGGGGTTCAGGGAGGTCAAAGTAGTTATCTGAAGTTCCATAACTACTATGTGGGAGAGCCCAAATCCAAAAGCAAGTCTAAATTCATGCCTGCCTGATCAATATCTACCTAATCTACCTATCTATGTCCATCCACCCATCCATCCACCGATTCATCCATCCATCCATCCATCCATCCATCCATCCATCCATCCATCGTGTGGTGTTAATGGGAATGACATCCTCAGTAGGAACAATGGGGACCAGCCCCCGTCCCCCCACAAGATGATTCTGAGGCCAGAGTCTCTTGAGCCCTTATGTTTCTTTGGGACTGAATCCTGAACTTCTAGGCTTTCCACCAGGGTCTCGAGTGAACTCACTGCTGAGTGGTGCTGAGTGGCCCGTGTCTCATGGCCCAGTGAGGTCTCACTCTAGAAGTGAGACAGGATGGGGAGATCTCACTGGGGAGCCTTGGCTGGACTTCAAGAAGTCACCTTTCTGCTGCGAGTTCTTTCTCCTCTCTTTAGAGAATAACAAACTATCAAATCCACAAATGTCATTCCCTAGCATCAAATATACCAGAGAGGGGACCCACAAAAATCAGTTTCTTAGCAGGATCTGACACATCCCAAGCCCAGTGCGAAGTATCTGCTCTATGCCTGTCACAGGTGACTGAAACTCCACTATTAGGAAGTCATTCCTCTGCTTTACCCAAGCAATCCAGTCCAATCCAATCCAATCCAGTCCAATCCAATCCAATCCAATCCAGTCCAATCCAATCCAGTCCAATCCAATCCAATCCAATCCAATCCAGTCCAATCCAATCCAATTCTGGAGGAATGCATCTTCCAGATGTGCTCAAACAGTGGGCTGAATGCAAGCCCGTGGTGGCACTGTTTGTAATAGAAACCACATAGAAACAAGCTAACAAAGGTTGATTAAATGCTGGTTAAACAGAGGTGTAGCTAAACTGTAGTACATCCATACCATACACTCCCAAGCTCCCTCTGACTGCATTCCCACCCTTGCTAAGATAGCAATCACAACATTAACCTTGCTCAGGCCCAGTCCAGCCTCAATGCATGCATTCAGCAGGCATCATGGCACAGAGTACAGATTGGGAGGCAGACTGTCTGAATTCTAAACCCGTCCCTACACTTAGGAGGGGGTCATGAACTCCTCTGGGCCTGTTTCCTCAACTGTAAACAGGACCTAATAACAGTATGCACTTCCCTGGGTTGCGGTGGGATGAAATTAGCTAACACATGTGAGGTTCTCAGAACAACTCCTGGCTGGGCCCACGGGAACATTGCCCTTGTGTGTGTTACTCCTGCCCAGGGCGCTGCAGATACCGTGGGGAGAAGACAGCCACAGCCCACGCTCACGGGGGGTTTGCCTCCCCGGAGACAGACCTCAACCACATAATGAGCATTGTGTCTGTCTCCCTGGGAGAGACAGCCAAGTAAATCAGTGACTATGATACCATGTCCAGAGGAAGCCCTCCTGGGCTGAGTCTGAAAGGAGGAGGAATGGTCAGACTCACAGCCGGTGGGGAGGGCGGGTGCTCTAGGCAGGGACAGCATGAGCAAAGGCAGGGAGGCAGTGGGGAGAACTAGCTTCTTGTGCAGAGGACGGGTATGCCACAGGGGGGAGGAGGGTGCAGGGGCTGGGAGGGCAAGCAGAGGCCAGCTCCAGAAGAAACCTGGATGGATCCCCAGAGCAATGGGAAATCACAACAGTTTTCAGCAGCAGAGTGAATTGGTAAGACTCACGGTTTATGAAGATGCTCTGGCTGCAGGTGGGGGACGGACTGCAGGGCAGGCAAAGAGACGCTGGCAGAGGAGAGGGGAGGCCAGTTCAGGATGATGAACATCTAGAAAGCCTCCCTCCCAGAAAAGACCCTTGCAGGAGAGGGTCTGCCTTAACCCTTCGTGTGCCCTGCTGGGCCAGCCAGCCCTCAGCATGCTTAGGGGAGCCCACGTGACTCTTGTGAAGGAGACACAAGGGATCACACACACACACACACACACACACACACACACACACACGGAGAAAGTTTTCTGTTTCCCTTCAGTTCCACCAGGGCAGAACTTTTGACCTGTTCCATTTCTTGATATATCTCTGGCGCCTGCAACAGTACTTGGCACATGGAAGGCACCCAATAAATGTCCACGGTCAGGGCGATGGGCAAAGCAAGTGACACCCATAAAAGCAACCAAGGTGAGGCAACCAGGGAGGTAGGAGGGAAACCAGGTGGCTCAGAAGCCAAGGGAAGCAAGTGTTTCAAGGAGGAATTTATGTGATGGAGTCATGGAGAATGAAGTTTAAATGTCAATCGGACTTTGTAACCCGGCCAGCAGACATGTTGTATGTACGCAGGACGGGACCTTGACAAAGAATAATAGAAGACACAGTCCATCTCCTTGACGCCCATAGTCAAGCCAAGAAGATCACATTATTCACAAGCATGAGCACTTCCCGATGTTAGAAAAGTCCATTTCTGGTCTGTAGATGTCACCCCCCAGAATCCTGCCCTTGACCATGGAAGAACAGAACAAGGAGGTGTGCAGACCTGGTCTCCACTCATTAATTTTTGTGGTGGGAGTTGTTCAACTGCCAAGACAGTTGCTGGTGGCAGCCTAGATATAATTGCAAAGTTGCAAAATAGAGGTTGCCGTAAGGAAAAGTTATCCTAACTGTATAAATATTTCAAAAAAATTTTTCATTATAACAGAGACAAAAGATTGGGCCAATGCTGGACATATTACATATTGATTTATATTGTTGATTTAATAGGTCGGATACAAGTGCTTCCCATACTCAAGGATTGTGAACAAAACAAGTATTTTTAACTAAAGTCAATGGTGGTCAAAGCCGACTAAACAAGTTCAGTCCTAAATCCAGGAGGTGGAGCAGAGCGAGGCAGGAATCCATGGCGAGGGATGGACACCTTGGTGACCCAAAGCAGGGGGGCAGAGCCCAAGTGGTGAGGGCATCCATCCCCAGGGTGGGTGGTCTGGCCTGTGGTGTCACAGCCTGACCATGGTAAGGAGGGGTTCTTCAGAGTGTCGGGAATGGCACCTGGCATGTGACAGTGGAGGGTAAGGACTGCGTGTGTGTGTGTGTGTGTGTGTGTGTGTGAGCGTGCGTGCTGGGAAACATTATCCTTTAGCTCTGCTTGGGAGCAGCAGCGTTTCATTAGTAATGAGCACAGCTAGCGCCATGTCTTGGCTTCTAGATGCCATTTTTCCATTAAAAAGAATCGAGACTCCTTGGAGAAATGGTTGATTCCACAGCTTGGGCAAGGAAGTCAGAAAGCCAGCCTGGAACATCTTGTCAGGTCAGAAAGTGACAGCATGCTCCAAGAAGGAGGAGGCCACAGAGAGAGGATCCAGACTGAAGGGGCTCTCACTGGTCAAACTGGGGGCATATGAGCTTCAAAATAAGTAATGATGGGAATGGAGTATAACTCACTAATATAGGAATCTATACATCCATATGAGTATAAAAAAATAACTAAAGTTAATGAGGAGTGGGATATTTACATAGCTTCAAAGTACCTCCCCGTAAAAAGCTTTTTAATTACAGAGAGGAAAAGACTAACTTTATCTTAGAGAAACCTGGCAGATACCACCTTAATCACGTGACCGAAGTGACCATCATTAGAATAGGAATAAACTGAAATGATGAGATCCTGGGTAGGGGGCAAGGAGAAGGCCAGGTCACTGCCATTCAAAGCGACATTCCTGCCACCGATGATAACCTGCATCCGATTATGAGGAAACATTAGACAAACCTTAACCAAAGGACAGTCTACAGCATCTGTCATCTTCAAAAGCGTCAAGGTCACGAAGGTCAAGGAAAGATGGAGACCCAAGGAGAGTAAACAAACACCATGAAACGCAAGAATGATTTTGAACTGGATCCTTGGGAGAAAAAGACACTATTGTGATCACTGGTGAAACTTGAAGGGAGTCTGAGGATCCGATGGTAGCAATGAACCTGAGTTAGCTTCCTGGATTTGATGGCTGTGTTGTGGGTAGTTGGGAAAAATGCAGGAAAGTATGGGGGAAACATGGGGACACCAGCAAAACTTACTCTCAGAAAGTTCAAGAAAAAAAAGTTGCAACTTTTCTGTCACTTTGTGATGGTTTCAAAATTTAAAAATGGTAAGAAACACATTATGGAAAAATTACACAGTAAAAAAATGAAATGTGGCACATACATATCATGGAATATTATTTAGCCTTTAAAAGGAAGTAAATCCTGACACATGCTACAGCCCGGATGAACCTTGGAGACATCATGCTAAGTGAAATAAGCCAGTCACAAAAGGACAGACACTGAAGGATTCCACTCATAGGAAGTGCCTGTAATGGTCAAATTCACAGAGTCAGAAAGTGGAACAGTGGTTACCCGGGGCTGGGGACAGGAGAGTGTGGGGAGGTGGTGTGTAATGGGGACGGATTTTAAGTTTGGGATGATGAAAGAGTTCTGGAGACGGATGGCGAGGATGGTCGCAGGACGATGTGCGTGTACTCGCTGCCAATGAACTGTGCGCTGAAAACTGGGTAAGATGGTGAATTTTACGTTATATATCGCTCACCACAATAAAAAATAAAATCTAGATTAAAATACCAAACTGCGGGTGTTAAGGTACAGTCACATTAACTGCTTAGTTTCCAAATGTTGGTGTGAATGTGACACCAGGGTTGGCGTGTGTCCGGCATTAAATATAAGATGTTCTCTGACTCGTGGAGAGGAGCGCGCCCTGGCAAAGCGGGGTTTGTGTGTGTGTGTGTGTGTGTGTGTGTGTGCTTCACGTGGCCAAGCATTCACTTTATCGCTCTGTGAAATGTGGGGAGAACTCTTTCTGCCAAACATGACTGTGAGTGTCCATTCTTAGAGAGTCACAGACTATTTGAGAGCCTCGTTCTTCAAAGCAAACCTGCTTTCGGTTGCTTAATCCAATACAGCAATCCAACCCAGTGGCTGGCAACACTCCGAGGTATGCACTGTCAGGGGCCGGGAAGGCCAGCCCATCTGTCTCATCGTTGGCTGGGCCTGCGTGTTTGCTTATTCCATTCAGAGGCTCTCCAATGCCCTGCCAGACAGAACCCCTGTCCCTGTGAAACGTAACACGTGGGCCAGATGTCGGGGAAGGGAACGGTGCTGCTAACAGTAAATGCCAAGCCACGCGGTTCCCTGGGGATGAACCAGGCAGTTGCTTAAATGTCTAGCTGCCCTTCCACTGCACAGCTCCACCAGCGGCATGACCCACAAGCCTACGTCAAGGTCACTGTGAGCATCGCTCCCTGGTGGGAGGAGCTGGGGGCTCCGTGGACTTCCACAAAGGGCTTGCCTAGCAGTGATGACCTGACACACCGCCTGCAGGCACAGAAGGTACGTGAACGAGACGGCAAAGTGTCTCTTCGTGACAAATGCCAGACGTGCCAGACAGACGCTTGTTTGGCGCCTTCCCATCGGATGATTTTCATAATCGGCAACTTCTTAGGCAGCAGTGTGAGTTGATGGTGGTAGTAACCATTAAAGTTTCTTAAAAATTCCTTTGTTAGGGGTATGTGTGTTCTGTTTTTAGCCTGTGCTTTCATTGAGAGTAAAATTAATCTCAATGGTCAGTTCTTAGAATTACTGGTCCCAGAAACATACTTTAGTTCAAAAGCATACTTGCTTTCCCCTAAAGCAAGCATGTCAAACTCACGGTCGGCGGGCCGCAGGCTTGCCCTAAAGGAAGTATGCCATCTGACAGCATAAATGTATAGAAATGAATATACCTAATAGAGCCCCATATGGACAGAAGTCGATATTAGGGGGCAGAGTTACTAAGACATGGTCTTTAAACTTAATCCTCCCACACTAGGCCTAAGGTTGTATATGTGGGTTACATTTCAGAAGATGTAATTGGCCTACATCCAAATAAAAACGAACTAAGCTTGACCAGCTTCATTTATACACATCTACCAACAGTTATGCAGAGACGGTTATGTAAATACTACGGGATGGCTCGAGCAGTTGTGTTAAGGGTGTCTCAGTCCATGGAAACTGCATTTGGAAATAGCTGAGCTGGGCCTGAGTCTACCGCCCGAGGTCTCACAGACCGGAACCCGCAATCTTCCCTGCTCTGCTTTCTGGCTGAGATCCTCCGAGGTTTCATTTTACGAGTATTCCTGAAAATGTTCCGGACTCGGTCCCCGCCCCACGGCTCTTTATTACCCACTCATTGCAGAAAGCCAGCGACAGTTCCACACGCAGGCAGGATGGGGGCTGCGGGCTCCCACCGTGGGTGATGGCTGTGCTGGGCAGAGGCCACGCGCCTTCAGGACTTCCCTGGGAGGGCTGGGGGGTGCTCTTGGAGGGATGCTGTGCTCTCCGGGGCCTCAGACCATCACAGTGAGAAAGTCAGAAGCCTCGAGAGGCCATCCGACAGCAGCCCTCTGCCCTGGTCTGGGGGGTCGGGCCCTTTGGGGTCCTGCCCTCGGCAGCAGCCAGAACACAGCGGAACCCCATTCTCCCCAACACGAGTGCATTTCCATGGGAACGGCCCGGCCTCCATCTATTTCTATGGCACCTATCACCATGGCACCTACTTGCTTTGAAAGCACAGGCTAAAAACGGAACACAGAGAAAGGGGGCCGCCACTTCCTCGCTTCACCTCTCCGCGGCCGTGGTTATACCTCCGACAGCTCATGTGGACCTGATCCACTCCCAGCTTCTGTGTGTTTGTTGTGAGAGCCCTTAACACTGAAAAGGCTTTCTATCGGCATCGGTATCTTCGAGGGGTGATGTGGCCCCAGGCTCCAGAAGAGGCTCCTCCCAGGGCTTGGTCAGGGCCCCTTACACGGTGATTGGGGGAGGGGAAAAGTGGGGAGCAGGGCAGAGGGACACCAATGTGCACAGATGACCCAAGAAAGGACCTATGTTCGTTCTCTCCCGGAAGCGTGTGGGGCAGCCTCTCCAGGCTGGATCCGCAGGCCAAAGAGCCCCCCTGAAGGTTTTCCTTAAGTGAGAGAGACCACCCTTCCAGTTCCTGGGGTCAGACAGGACTTGAGTTCGAATCCGGGCTTGCCAGCCAGGTGAGATCAGCAGCCCCCTCTCAAAGGGTACGTGCACTCCCGTCTAAATGGCGGTGAGGATACAGAGCCCATGGGGACACGCCACGTGCTGTGGCCTCAGCCTTCGTGGTTGCTCCCTGGTTTCCTCATCTATAGCACGGGGGGAATGACCGCGCCTGCCTCGAAGGAGCTGCATGGGGGTGCGAGGAGACCACGTACGCAGCGGGCTGAGCTGACGCTCGAGCTGCTGGAGAGGAGGTGTGAGGAGGAGGAGGCCAGCGATGATGCCGGCAGCCTGTTTCTCCCGGGCCCTCCGTCCTGCCCTCTGTCCCGTGGGGCAGGCCCATAAGCAGCCCCTGCCCTCAGATTTCTACACTCACCAAGTCCTTGGCTACCACAAAGGTAACGGAGGGCACGCTCCTGCTCCAGAGCAGCTGTCACCACGCGTAGGGCCACGGGCCGGGGGACTCGCTGTGACACATGGAATTCTCCCAAACGGGCGACGATTGTAACACAGGCCTGCCGGCTCCAGGCTCCCTTCTCCCACCTGTGAGCTGAGTGACTCTGGACGAGTCCCCTAACCCCCCTTTCCTTCTCCATCTGGGGACCAGGGCGAGGCTGCCCGTCCCAGAGGGAGCTGGGGAGCATTCAAGGAGAACAGACGGAGAAAACCTCTGGTCCGGCATGGGGCGGGCACCCAGGAACGGTGGGCTCCTTCTCTCTCCACCACCCTGGGCGCTTTAAGGCGGAGTCAATATCTAACGGCCGCAGCCTCAGCCTTCATAATGGAAGGAAACGTAACAGAAGGAAACAGGCCCCTTTCCGGAATTGGCTGGTGGCGCTGGTAGACGCACCAGTGAAACTCCCAGGCGCACTCCAGGCCCGGGGCTGGCACGGCGCCCCCTCCCCCTGCCCCCACTGCCCTCTCACAGGCCACTTCTCACAACGCCCTCTCTCTCAGGAATGCTCTGCTCTGTCCGGCCCAGCGAGGCCAGATGGTGGGCTCGCTCGCAGACACAGGCTGCTCATTCCTTTCTATTGCAGAGAAGTGTCCCCTGATGAGCACAGAGGCGGTCTCCCTGCCAAATCGCACTCCCCAAGAGCGCCCCCTTTCCACATGGGGATCCAGTGCTTCCAAGGAGCTGGCCTCTGCCCCCACGGATCTGGGTATGGAACCTGCGACCTAAGCTAAGCCAATTCCAGAATTCCATCCCCGTGGCGGGCTTGCTCCACGTGGCCCGGGAGGGTTCGGTCAGAATGAGGCTCAGCACTCATCCTGAGAAGCGGGGGCAGAGGCCTTCAGGGCTGCAGCTACGAGGGCTGGACTGCTCGGGCCATTTGTCCAACTGGCGCCCGAAGAGCTCCAGCCCACAGCACTGCGGCTGTGACGGTCCCCCCTAGATCCAGGGCATCTCCCGCGCCCTCCTCAGGAAGTCCTTGGTTCTGTGAGTCAGGGAACCCTGTTTACGTTGAAAGCAACTGGAGCTGCAGTGTCTGTGACATTAGGATAAAGGAGAAGCACCGGGAACGCTCCTTCCTCTCTAATCTCAGCGCCCTCGCCACAGGCAGAGCGTAATTTCCAAGTCCGGTCTCGAAGCAAGGCCACCTCATTTAGTACCCACGGTCACATAGTCAGCCAGCAACCGAGGATGGACGGAAAGCTTTCTAACTAATTTGAAGTACGGTACTTTCCCCTACACAAGTCTTGACGCATCGACGAGACCAGCAACCCCATGAACTTCATCAGGACTCAGCGTCTGATTCTCAACCACCGCCAGCCAGGAGGGGGCAGCAGGAAAGAGCAGAGTCTCACCCAGCAGCTCTTCAAATCACAATGCTCAGGTGTGTGTGCGTGTGTGTGTGCGTGTGTGTGTGCGCGTGTGTGTGTGTGCGCGTGTGTGTGTGTTTGCACTAAAGGTGGTGATGTGGTGGGCGCAGCAGTGGCAGTACGGGTCACCAGTGGGTGTGGCTGTCTATCTGACTCTTGGTCTGACTCACAGCTTATTAACTTTAGGAAATCACATAAGCATCGCCCTCTGCCACTGTGTCCTACGAAGGGTGGACACGTACGCATGCCTAACAAGAAAGCCCTTTGAATCAGTGGTGTCTCCATTTTTCTGACGAGGACACTGAGGCCCCAAAAGATGCAAAGTCATTTTCTCAGAAGCTGCTGCCCGTTTCGTAGTTGGCGAGATCAGGACTAGACGTGAGGCTATGAATTATGTTTTCATTTCTTTCTCCAGATAGGCAATGCTTTCAATTCCCCAGTTGGATTATAAATTTCTTGAGTCCAAGTCTATTTTTTCTTTCTTATTTCGACCATCCATTATAGTCACTTAAGCTGTGTTTGTTCCCAAACTGTCAGCGGAATCTCCTGCAGCCAGGAACGCCCAGCTCGGGGCCGACAATGCCCGGAGGTCTGCTGAGTCCTTTCAAAAGTGCCAGGCACTGGGCTGAGTGCTCGACATATAGGATCTCGTTTTTTTTTAAAATGGTTCATTGTATTTACGCTATTCTTGGAGCCCCGGGCGAGTGGCCTTCTGCCAAGGCCTGTGAGGGGAACTGTTTGGGCTGGAAGTCGAGATCCGTTCTGAGGAACAGACACAGAGGCAGTGGCCCAAGAGAGCGGCAAGTGGCACACGACTATGTGGAAGGGGCAAGGACTCTGGGTTTGATTCCAGGCTCTGGGTGGTCTTACTATCTGGGTGGTCTTACTATCTGGGTGGTCTTACTATCTGGGTGGTCTTGCACAAGTTACGTGTGTATTTGTGCCTCTGTCTTCTCATTCATTCAATGAAGACATAACCCCAACAGCTCTCTGGGAGATTAAATCCTATCAGTCACACACCCAGCACAGCACGGGGCACAGTTTTGGTTTTCTCCACTCAATTTCTTCTCTGCTGGGCACCACCTCATCGCTGGCCCTCGTGGGCATGTGGGCATCGGCCCCTGCTCCATGGATTCTGGCCAACCCTACCCAGGAGCTAAAGAGAGGTACAAAAGCTCGAGAAAACATGGCCGCCAGGTGGAGGTGGCGGGGGTGGGGGGGGGTTAGTTTCCACCCGATTCCTTGCCAAACATAGATTAGCCGCTGGAAAGCAGAGTGAGCCAAGGAATGGTTGTACCGGGGCAGCTTTGTTTCGTTACAGATTCATTGCGTTTAGATGATAACGAAGACTTTTTCCCTTTGTCTCTGCCTATCGGGCCATGAACAGTCGCAGATCTGAGAGCCTGAGCACCAGGTCTGCCTTACTAAGAGAGGAAAGGGGGGGTTTTGCCAGGAGGATGCCGTTTAGGTTAAGATGCGATGCTGTTCCGCTGGACAGCCGGGCGTCCCTGAGAGGCGAGCACTCTCACACAGCAGGGGACCCTTGCTCGGGGCCCCTCTCAGGACAGGGGAACGTTAGGCCTCCCCAGGTGACTCTGACTGAGCTGCAGGTTTCTGGCGCTTAGGAGGGGTTGGGGTAGGGGAGCCGGAGCGGCAGCGATTGGTCAGATGCCTTCCCATCGTACCACCTCTTCTAATCTCCTCTTTCCTCACAGAAGGCTGCAGGCCCAGCATTTTCTGTCATGCAGATTGAGGCTGCTGGTGCTGCACGGTTACATCCCTCTGCTGGGAGCAGTTTCGCTTCTGTCTATGGGAGGCCGTGTTCTCAAAGTGCAGCGCTCCACAGCCCCTGCAGCGGAACCCTTGTAAAAGTGCAGATTCCTGGTGCCACACAATTCCCGCTGAGTTAGACTTGGGGGGCCGTTACGAACATGGGGTTTAGAGTCAGAGCTGGAGCTGGGAGTACGGATGAGCTACCTGCACCCTGAGTCCCCTGGGCCAGGTATTCCATCTCCGTGGATCTCAGTCTCATCACTGTACAGAGGGAATGGCCAACACTCAAGGAATATGGAGCTCATGTGGTTGTTACAAGGATGAAATGAAATGATACATGTTTGGCACATGTTAAGTGTTCAGTGCAGGATAATGCTTCTTTTTATATAATACCTGTACTCAAACAGTCTGAGGACCCTACGAGAAAGAATAAACATGGCCATCCCCACCAGGGTTAAGATTCGTGCTACAATGCTTTCCACTGCACAGGTTTTGATGCATCGACAAGACCAGCAACTGCATGAACTCTACCAGGACTCAACCACCGCCAGCCAGGAGGGGGCAGCAGGAGAGAGCGGAGTCTCCCCCAGCAGCTCTTCAAATCACCATGCCCAGGGGTCGGGGTCACCTGCACTAAATGTGGTGGGTGCAGGAGTGGCTGCACGGGTCACCGGTGGGTATGGCTATCTGACCCTTGGTCCAACTCATCGCTTATTTACTTTAGCAAATCACACAAGCATCACTATAGGAAACAACAAAACTCCACTGAGATGTAGATATTGGGAGAAGCGAGTGAGCCGGGGGTTGGCGAATTTTGTGTACAGCCTTTGCGCTACGAATGTGTTTTACATTTTCAAAGGGCGCTGAGAGGGAGTGGGTAGCCAAGGAGGTCTCTGTGAAGGACAGGGAAGAAAAATGTCCAGCGAAGGCGGTTGGAGACCTAGAGCAGAGAGCCGCGGGGGAGAAGCTCAAGGTGCAGCCGTGACAACGGTACCGACACTAGGCACTAGAAGCGTCGACTGGCTAGGAAGCTCTCCTTCCTGCCTTCTGTCTGGGCCTTCGATCCATCGTGGGCACAGAAGCCAGCGGGGGATGGAGGACTGAAGCGGCAGGCGGGCAGTGCAGACAGCCCGTGTAGGTAAGTCTTTCAAGAAGCTTGGCTGTGAAGGGAGAGAGGAAGGGAAACTGAAGAGAGAAGTTAGACGGAACCATGGCATCAAGAACATGTTCAGGTACTGATGAAGAATGCTGGTAGAGAAGAGGCTGAAGGTGTGAGTGAGAGAGAACAATGCGTGGAGGGAGGTTCCGGGGGAGATGGGAGGGCATCTGGCTCACGAGGGGACGGTCAGCTGTGGCAGGAGCACACCTCTTCCCTGGCATGGGAGGGTGGAGAAGAGGAGGAGGTAAGCTGGGTGGTTGCCAGGGAGGACCTTGAGAGTTTCCTGGGGCCTCAATTTTGTTCCATTTTATCAATGGAAAGGATGGATTCTCTATCAATGACAATGAGAGACAATAAAACAGATTAAAAGAAGGACGGAGGAAAGAGGGACAGACAGTCTGGAGGAGATGCCGATGGCAAGGGGGCAGTGAAGTAGCTAGGGGCATCTGCAAGGGCTTCTAGGCAGCCTTGGGGACCCAGGACTGTGATGCGTCAGATAGACATGGTGGGCTGAATAATTCCTCCAGCAGCCCGAACCCCAGGGAGGAGCAGGCTCCAGAAGTGGGGTTCAGCTGGGTGGGTCCACAAAGAAGGATAAGTGGACAAGAGCGATTTGAGAGATGCAGGATAGACAGGAAGGTGCCTCCAGAGGTAACAGTAGTCACTGGTTCAGGTGTCCAGCAGAGAGGTCAAGGTCACTTCTGTATATAGACTAGATTCCCTTTCCAACAAAGAAAGTGATTGGAGGCAGATGAGGTGATAATAGAAAGAGCAGGATTTTTAGAATCAGACAGATGTGGGTTCAAAATCATCCTTACCATTTCCCAAAGTAACGTTTTGTCTCTAAAATGTGAAAAATAGTCCGGCCTGTGTGGTCAGTGGTTGAGCATCAACCTATGAACCAGGAGGTCATGGTTCATTTCCCGGTCAGGGCACATGCCAAGGGTTGTGGGCTTGATCCCCAGTAGGGGGCCAGCAGGAGACAGCTGACCAATGATTCTCTCTCATCATTGATGCTTCTCTCTCTCCCTCTCCCTCTCTAAAATCAATAAAAATATATTCTTTAAATGTAAAAAATACATGCTTTGAAGAACTTGTAAGGATTTGATGAAATAATTTAATATAAAGTACTCCAGCTAGACATTACCATTTCCCAGGTGCCTGTCTTATTATTTAGTGCTCTAACGTCTGCTTCTAGTAGGTGCCTGGCACATAGTAGGCTTTCAACAGGCACAAATGTCCTTCTTCATCTGGTGAGGTTGGTAGTGTGGGCCCCCTTCCTGTATTCATCAAATCACCTTCCTTGGTTCGGACAAGCTCCCCTGAGACAGTTGGTGTTCCCTTCCTTGACCTGTTCAATCTCAATTATTGCCATAATGAAATGGAACATTGATCTGTATTTCCTTTCATTGAGCTAGGCTGTTACTTAGTGATTTCAGGAAAGTATACATCATGGAGGTTGAACTCTCAGACCACAGAGATTCAGAGGAAGAAGGAGAAGGAGAAGGAGAAGGAGCAAGAGGAGAAGGAGAAGGAGAAAGAGAGGAGGAGAAGGAGCAAGAAGAGAAGGAGGAGGAGAAAGAGAAGGGGAGGAGGAGAAGGAGGGAGAAGAAGAAAAAGAACAACAACGGAGCCCAATGCCACTGTTGCTGGGAGGCTTGGGCAGTAAAGGAAGAGGCTGTCCAACCCAGGAAACAGCCTGGCAGGTCTGCAGGCGATAATCACGTTGTCCCAGAGGCGTTCCTCTGAAACACAGAGCCAGGAGCTGCCCTGGGTTTTGCAGAAGAAGACATCGAGTACATTAGGCATCCAGAAGACAGGCAGGGGCGCACAGGTGGGCTGGGAAACTGGCAGACTGAGCAGGCATTTGTAACATCCAATTCAGGGCCAAAGCACGCATCCGTGGTAAGATAGCACAAAGACATACGCTGTTCCCAATTTCTGCTCTCCCTTTCTTCCTTTTAGGAAGGGAACTCTGAAGTTGTAGAGTGTTTAGTTGGCCCAGCTAGCCATTACCATTTCCCAGACTCACCTGCAGCTAAGTGTGCCCAAGTTCTGCCAATGGCCCGTGAGCGAAAGGACATGGACAACTTCTAGATAATATCATTTAAGCGGGGCTGTTTGCCCTCCACCTCCATCCCTCCCCTTCCTCCAGACAGAACAGAAGGTGGACGTGATGTTGAGCCAGCTTTGACTATGCGGGAAGAGAACACCGTAGGGATGGGGAACAACACAATGGAAGGAGCCTGGGTTCCTGAGTGACCCTGTGGAGTAGAGTTTTTTTTTATCTGTCCTGACCATCTACCTCTTCTTAGCTATTAGGTGAACGAGAAATACACTTCTATCCTTTTTGAGCAAACGTATCTGGGGGCTTTTGGTTACAACTTAGCCCATATCCTACCTGATAAAGAGTATTTCCCAAAGGTCCAGAGAATAATAATTTTTGTACAGATGGTGATATTTATTGAAAGCTTACTCCGCTAGGCATTATTCTAAACATTTTACATGTATTACCTCATTTAATCCACACAACACTCGCAAATGGGGGCTTTTATCCCTATTTTACAGAAAAGGAGGCGCAGGGAGATTCAAGACTTTCCCTAAAGACCTGTGGCTAGTGAGTGGCCTAACCAGCCGTCAGACAAGTATGCTGGAGGTCAGACCCTTAGTCACTATGTTCGTCAGAGCATAACTTTCTACAATTCTACGCCGTTGAAAGGACACACTTCATTTTACAGGGAGCTGTGCCTGAATATTAACCTGTCTTGCAATTTACTGCAGGATCAAGGCAAGTCATTTAGCTTCTCTACTAGTTGATTTTCCCCAAGAGAGTACAGAAGGGGGCCTACACTACGGACCTCACAGAACTGCTGGAATGATAAAAATGAACTCGCGTGTATTGAAGAAATGCTTTGAAAGCTGTAAGTGTGGCATAAATTAAATAGTGCCTTAAGGAAGGCTGGGGAATCCTTAAACCAAAATAACAAGATGCACTCAATTTTTTTAAAAAAAAACCTCAAATACCATCTAGCAATTTGGCAGGTCGCCTGGGAAGGCTGCTGAAATATGCTAAGGAGAGGGGTACGTTTGGTTTCGTGCATCTGTCATCCTCAACTGAAAAAGGGAGAGATTAATTGAAATGAATTGAAAGAGAGCCTACCTGTGTTTGTGGTGTGCACGTGCACGCACACACATCTGTGCGCACACACACGTACACATGTACACACACACATATGTACACACACATACACACGTACACACACAGGCTCCCAGTAGAAGATATTCCTTACTACGGAGAGCAGGAGTAGCAACAATCCTCAAGGCCTGTGGGAAGCAGGCAGGTGCGAGGATGGGGAGTGGGCGGGGAATGCAAAGTGCCTCCACTGTGAATGGGGACTTTGCGGACCAGGAGCTCCAGCTTTAGCCGCCCTGCTGCTGCCGTGAGAGCCTGGTGTCGCCAGACCTTTAGAATCACATGGGAAATGTCCCCATTTTCCAGGGATGCTCCAGTTTACAAATAAAACATGTCACGGGCCAGCAGTTGACCTCCTGGGATCTGGCCCTATAGCCAGAGTCACATTTGAGTCTTTAAGATCCTTCATTATGATTATGTACAAGCCACAGTTGAGCTTTCTCTCAGCTCACCCCCCGCCCCGGGCCCTGCCTCACCCCATGCCACCTTCCTCTTCCTTCATCCTCACCTAACTCTACCCCTCCGCTGAAGCCAGCTCTCTCTTTGCTTTCCACTCTTGGCCCTCTCTCCCCCTTCCTGTTAGCTTGTACCCAGCTATCTGGGAGACACAAATGAGCTTCCCTCCTCTGCCTGCCAATCAATGCCAACATTCTTCTTTCTGCCAACGTAATCTCAACCTGCTACCTGCCCTCCCGCCTCCCCCCGCAACATGCTAACTTTTGCATGTGTTCTCATGAAGTAAGGTGGGTGGCAGGTAGCTCTCAATTGTCTGTAATGAAGGCGGAGGCAGGGAGGCACAGACACTGCTAGAGAGGAGACGCCCAAAAGCCACGTGGTTCTGCCTTTAGTGTTTGGTGGCGTACGAGTCACGAGCACATCACTGTGGTCACTTGCCCCGTGTTGGTCCTGGCCCCCAGTGGAGACGGAGACAAGCAGCACTTTGGTCTGGACAAAGCCTTGAAGAAAATAGACAGAACTCCGCCTCCAGGTGGAGGTGATGACCTGGGTGCCGCCTTACCTCCACCTCTTCTCTAAGGTCCCCTGCTGGTGTCCTTTGGGTGCTCAGGAAACTTTGACCGGCTGATTGCCCCAGTGTCTGTGGCAGCCTGGAGTCCCTTCACCCCCACGGCCACCCCCCAGGGGGGTCATTTAGCTGCATCACCTCATCGCAGCAAGCTCCTGTCCCAAAGCTGACAGGTACCTCTGACGGGTTTCAGTTTCACTTCCTTTGCCTTCACATGGCCTCGGGGTTCTCAGGGCAAAGACACGGACCACAAGGCCCACACAGGAGGAGGAAGGACAGAGAGGAGAAACGCTTCCCACACCTGAGCTATTGTCAATCATCATATGCTGAGCTGAGCCCCAGATTTTTCAGAGAGAGAAACAGAGACCCCCGCCTGCCCCCCGACCCCCGCCCACCCCCCCTTGGAGGATTTCAGGAAACTTTCTGCCCTGCTCATTGGCTGTGCCCTGCCAGCCCAGGGGCGGGCTCTCTGCAGACCCGCTCCTCTGGGAGCTGGGAGGGCGGGTCTGTGCTGTGTTCCCTGCCCTCCTGACTTACTGTTTGTTTGGGACGGCTGGCCTAGGGCTACACACAGTTCCTCTCTGTTTCCACAGCTCTGCGGAATGTGCTTTTCTCAAAAAGGCAGAAAGGTCCTCTTTCTTCGGCTGGCCTGCATCCCCGGGCTGTCCCGCAAGGCCTGGTCAGCATGCCCAGGCCAGCCCCAGGGACTGTCACGGCCTCAGTCCACAGCCTGTGCTCACGTGGGCTGTGCTTGGCGGGGGAGGGGAGGGGTGCTGGCCTCCTTGGCAGGTAGCCACCCCAGTTCTTAAAGCCGCAGAGCCTCGAGCGGCTGGGCGGACCCTGCAAGCTGTACCCCAGCCTCCCTGCAGGAGTTAGCCTGCCCTCTCTGGAAACAGGGACACGTAATGCAAAGGCTTGGCTGGCCTCACCCCGGGGACTTTGAAAGTTCTGATGCCAAGGTTGCAGTCTGGGCACCACGTGTCTGTCTAGGCCTCAGTTTCCGGGTCATTCCCTGCCCGATAGACGATGGCTCTTAGGCGTTCCAGAGGGATGCCTCCTTTGAGGGGAAAGCAGTACCTGCTTTCCGCTGCTCTGGGTCCTGCTTCAAAGCCTCAGGACTCTTCTTTTGCCCGAGGATTAAGCCCAAACACCATCCGAAGTCACTCACCAAAGGTCCCTGCCCGAGCCCGTGGCTTTCCCTTCCCCGCCTCCCCTGGCTCTCAGCACAAGTCACACACCTGAGCCCACCGCAGGTCCTCCCTTCAGCCCCAGCCCCTTGCATGTCCCTACCTGTGTCTGGCTCATTCCTTCTGCCCTCTGCCTCCGTCTGGCTAACTTCTTCCCTTCCCTTATGACTTGGCCCAGGTGTGGCTTCCTTTCCTGGCTCCCGAGAACAGGTGAGGTGCCCGCTGTGTGTTCCACAGAGCGCTGTGCTGCTGCTCCTAAAGCCCTTACCCACAGGCATCGCCTGCATAGATTTTCTTCTCTCTGCCTCCAGCGGCGGCAAGCTCAGGGTGCACAGGGCCGATTTTCTTACCACCGCCATTTTAATAATACTGGAACGAGTGAGTGAGTGCGTGATAAAATAAATGGATTTAGAAGAAAACAAAATAGAAACAGACTCACAGATCTAGAGAGCAGACTGATGGTTGTCAGAGGGAAGTGTGTGTGTGGTGGAGGGGGGCGGTTGGAGGGACTGGGTGAAAGGGTGAAGAGATTCAGAAGTATAAATTGGCGTTACAGAATAGTCACATGGATGTGAAAGGATAGCATAGGGAAAATAGTCGGTGATATTGCAATGACTATGGATGGTGCCAGATGGGTGCTTGAAATATCAGGGGGAATACTTTGTGAAATATAAAAGTCTAACCATTATGCTGTATACCTGAAATTAATACAGAATAGCATTGAATGTCAACTGTAATTGAAAAATAAAAATTAAAGAGTGGGTTTAATGGAATGAATGAGTGAAAGTTCTCTTTTATTATAGAATCAGAAACCTTATGTGGTGCAATCCTACCCACCCGGGTGCTGTCTCTGACCAGCGGGACCCTCGGGCATAACTCTGCTAAGGTCCATAGTGACCACAGCTACCCATCCCTCGCCCTCACCAGCCCCAGCTCAACTACAGAGCCCTGGTGTCAAGCTTTCCCTGAGTGATGGCCTATTTCTAGAGAATGAAATAAAGTGAAAGGTAGCTGTTAAACTGTTCCTGGGTCACAGAAGAGGGTTTATTGGAAAAGTACTGAAGATGGGAACAACCCAAGTATCCATCAACAGATGAATGGATAAACAGATGGTATGCACAACCAATGAAATGTTATTCAGCCATGAAAAGGGACGAAATTCTGATACAGGCTACAGTATGGATGAACTGCTAAGACATTATGTTACGTGAAATAAGCCAGCCACAAAAGGACAAATGTTACCTGATAATGAAGCGTAGTAACCTCCATCTTGTGTAAAAACTGCTGTTTGAAATTTTAACCCTGCTATTTTGGCTTCTGTAAACGCTTGCTTGCTTAAGTAATAAGGAAAAATAAGACTACTCCCATTCCAGATAGGACATAAACTATGCCCCAGACAGAGTTGTCAGTGCTGGTGCCAGGCCAGGCCTTGAGATATGGTCTCACGGTCCTGCCCAGCACACAGGACATTTTTCTCAGAAGGTCTGGAAGTCTCGTTCCAAATTTGGAAGGCAAAGAGTTGAAAAAAGTATAAATATGGAAGACTTCCACCATGTTGGGGCCCAGAATTTGACAGAGATATTTTACTCTGAGCCCGCTAGCACTAGCGTAATAAAAAGACTCCAAATTAAGTTGGCTTATTGATTAAGGTGTCTCCTGTTTTAGTTTGCTGATTTACAATATAACAATTCCACTGATATAATATACCTGGGATAGACAAATTCATAGATACAGAAAGTAGAATAGAGATAGCAGGGGCTGGAGGAGAGGAGAATAGGGGGTTACTGCTTAATGTGTATAAACTCCTGTGTGGGCCCTATCTGGTTTGGCTCAGTGGATAGAGTGTCAGCCTGCAGAGTGAAGGGTCCCAGGTTTGATTCCGGTCAAGGGCACATGCCCGGGTTCCAGGCTCGATCCCCAGTAGGGGGTGTGCAGAAGGCTGCCAATCAATGATTCTCATCATGGATGTTTCTATCACTTTCTCCCTCTCCCTTCCTCTCTGAAGTCAATAAAAATATATTAAATAAATAAATAAATAAATAAACTTCGGTTTGGGGTAATAAAAAGCTCCGCAAATGGATCGTGGTAAAGGTTGTATAACATTAGGAATGTATCTAATGCTACTGAATCGCACACTTAAAAATGATTAAAATGGTTAATTTTCATGGCATGCATATTTTACCATGAAAAAACACACACCACTTTATAGAAACCTGTGGCAACGCCCTAACCTGCACTTTCGGGGAAATGACTGTTTATAAAGAAGCAGAGCTTGGGGCCTGAAATACGCCCGGCCTTTCCTTTCTGGTTTCTTGAGGCCTGAAGCTGAAATGCAGAGTCCCAGAAGGTGAAATTGTGTGGATGACCAGAGGTACCAGGAATGCCAAACATTTACAGTTGGTTTCTTCAGTGGCTGAAATCCAGGGAAAACTGCTAAGGGAGAAATAGTCAGAGAGCATCAGAGCGTGTTTGGGGAAAGAAGCAATTGCTTGTGTCCAGAGAATTTAGAAGTATAATGAAGCCATTGTTTGCAACGCTCAGCTAAAATGAGGCCCCCTCGAAAATTAAAAATTAAACCCAGGTAACTATTGTTTGCCAGGTAATTGTGGCTGTTTAAAAGTTAAGAAAAGGAAAGGCAATTGAAGGGACTCAGTGGGTGATAGAAATAAGAATTCAGGATGCTTTTTCCAAAGAGGTGCCTCAACCTGATTTAGATATGCAATGTCCAGATTTGGTCACCTCTGATAATGGTGGGGCTGAGGAAACAGTCTTCAAAAATTGATTTGTCCTCTAGTTGAAATCAGGTTTCTACAAACTGCGGAAGAGAGATCGAAGTCTGTTTCTTATCTCAGCTCCACGGTGCGGGCGTGTCCAGGCCCAACCTGACACCTCAAGGAGAAACCATCAGCCATCGGCCAACACTCGGCAGCATCTTTTGGCTCCTGTGAAGTCAGCCCAAGAAAGTCTACTTTAGGGCAGGAAAAATCCAGGTTCCTGTCAGCTGCATCCGCAAAGGTCGCTGGGAAGGGCTTGGGCCATGGTTTCCAGCTGTCTCCTGTCCAGGCTGGGCCTCCAGTGGGATCGCCCCTTCGCAGAGTCATACCACTGTCTGGGCCAAGTGCATTGGCACGTCTCATCTCCTGTCTGCCTGGCCTCCCTCAGGGAAAGGAGGGAGGGGGGTCATTGAATATTACAATCTGAACCTCATCCCCCGGGGATGAGACCCCCAGAGTCCAGGGGAGCCAAGGCATAAAGACAAACAGGCCTCAGAGCCCCTACAGGTCCAGGGAGGGGTATAGGGGCAGGCTTAGTCATTTCCCTATCTTCAGATCTCTAAGCTTTACTTCTTCCAGACAACTACCTGACCTCTCCCCCACCCCTGCCCCCACCCCGCCCTAGAACAAACCAGCACTTCCTGTTACAAGTTCTCAGAGCTCCCAAATTTTGTCCTTTAAAGCACTCATTACTTTATGGAATTCTAAATTCATAAAATTATTAGGTTGTCTGACTCTCCCACTAGACATCAAGCTGCTCTACAGCAGGAAACACACCGGTTTTGTTGACGGCCGTGTCTCCTGTGCCTAACGAAGGCACCAGCACATAGTAGGTGCTCAATCACCATAGTAGGTGCTCAATCAATTCTTGTTGACTGCATGAATCAATGGGAGCCAGAGGGGATGGAAAGAGTGTTCTGAAATATTTCCTTTGAGTCCTGAAAATTAAACATGCTCCCATGTTAGTAATAGCTACCATTTCCAACCATATTAGTAACTGTAACCGTTTACTGAGTTTTTACTATATGCCATGTTCATGGTTTATCTAATTTAGGGGTTGTCTCCTTTGACCCTGAAAGCTGTGCTCTGGAGCAGACACTATGATTCCATATCAAAGATAAGAAAACTGGCCCAGATGGTGTGGCTCAGTGATTGAGCTTCAACCTATGAACCAGGAGGTCATGGTTCGATTCCCGGTCAGGTTACATTCCCCAGGTTGCTGGCTCGATCCCCAGTGTGGAGCATGCAGGAGGCAGCCGATCAATGATTCTCTCTCATCATCATTGATGTTTCTCTCTCTCTCTCTCTGAAATCAATAAAAATATATATTTTAAAAAAGGTAAGAAAACTGAAGCTCTGAGAAGTTGGGTAAGTGTCTTGCCCGTGGCCATATAGATATCAAGTGGCAGAGCAGGGATCTGACTGTTGCTGGGTCCTTCATACACATACCTGCACTTCATCCTCATGGGAACTCTAGGAGATAAGGCCCAGAGAGATTAAGCAACCTGCATAAGGTTCCACAGTTAGAAAGCCAGTCATGCTTCAAACCAGGCTCTGATCCTAAAGACTGCTCTCAAAAAGAATGTCTTCATGGCTCAGTAGAAAATGTCATTTTAAAAAACGACTAGAGAACTCTGTTGAGAAAGGCCACCCGGGGGAATTAGAACCAGAAATCTGGATTCAATTGAACAGAAGACCAGAAGTTCCCATTGAAGCGGCTGCCGGCACCCCTTTCCCCCACTCCAGCGTGGTGCCCACTGCACATTCCTGTCCTACTCGGTCTCAGGAAATTACCTTTCCTCTGAATTCTCCCAGCCTGGAGCCACTATCTGGGATTGGACCCTTTATCTAAGAATGAAGCCTGGGGCAGGGGAGGGTTTCCTGTGACCTCCCTGTCAGTCTCCTGGCTTCACAGGGCCTGGCTGGCACTGGGCCAGCCTCTCCCTCCACAGTGCTGGGGCCTCACACAGCTGGGAATTCCTGAAGGCTGGGCAGCCTGGTCCACAGTCTCAGGAACGGATCAGCTCCTCGTCCATTCTGCTGGTCAGGCAGAGGGAGACCATGGCTATGGAGTGGGGCCAACCCACTGGGAGACTCCATAAGCACAGCCTCGCTCTGCACAGGGGACCAGTGGTTTTCAGAAGCACATTTCTCAGCCACAAATAATGCCATTGTCACGGTGGCACTTCCTGTTTTACACAAAGCAACCGATTTAAAACAGAAAGAGGCAAAAGGCTGGCATTCATGGCAACGGCTCGGTTGTTTGGGAAATGCTGACTTCTGGGATGGTGTAGAGGCTGACCAGACACATGGGAGGTGTGGGGCAGGGGCGCCAGCTTTGCCTCCACTGCCTGCTATTCCGGCCTCCGGGGCCTAGATCCTCGCAATCAATTTCCCAGCTGGTCCTGATGCTCCGGTCTCTTCCCCTCATTCTCCATAGGCTTCCAGACCAACTGTTCCCGGATGGTATGTTGGTGACATCATCTCTGTGCTCAAGGCCCTTCAGTGGCCTTTCCACAGACCACAGAGTGAAGTCTGCAGACTTAGCCAGGCACCCAAGGTCCTCCTGTGGTGACTGCGACCACACTTAACACAGACTCTGCTTCCAGTGCTGAAACCAGCACAGAACGTAAGAGGGAACCAAATAACTCAGCCACCAGGATAAGAACTTATTTTTAAAAATCGAAATGAATGCAAAAAGAAATCCGTGATGAGCAAGACAACAAAATTTCCCATAGAGACGGGGTCAGAACCTGCACTTGCTTGCTCACCTCGCTGGCCTGTTCCCTGTCCTCCACTCCCTCCCTCCCTAACTCCTGGCCCCGCCTGGCCTACTTCAGTTTTTCATGGCACTTCTCACCCTCTGATGGACCACTTGTAGCTTATTTCTCTCCAGTGGTTGAGCTAGATTCTAAGCTTCATGAGAGCAGGGCCTGGTGTCTGTTTGTTCGTGGCCCAGTTCTGGAGCCTGAAGCAGGGCCTGGTCCATGGTCCATTCTATTCCTCTGTGTTTCTCTCCTGTGTACTCACTGCGGATAAGCTCCCCGGGGCAGGAATTCTGCCTTGCACCTCATGAAGCGTCGGGTGTAGTGCCTGGCCCTTGGCTCATGCTCAGGCAGTGTGTGCACGTGTGTGTGTGTGTGTGTGTGTGTGTGTGTGTGTATGTGTGTGTGTGTGTGTGTGTGTGTGTTTAAATTAGACTGAACTTTACACCTATATTGATCTAGTGAGTCCTCAATGTCCATTCTGGAGCTCCCCGCTGAAAAGTGAAAAGATATGCTACTTTTAGGTCATCAGTAATAAATGACAATGACGGCTGAATGAATTAAACGCTATCCCATGAGATTTATTGGGATTTCCTCTGCACGGTAAGTTCTGTTATTATCACCATTTTACTGGAGAACAAACTGAGAAGAATTGTTGCTATAGACACAGCTGTGAAGCTGAGAGCTAGGGCTCCAACCGCTGGCTGGCTCCAGAGCTGGCCTGGGAAGGACATGAAGCCACTGGGTGGTCAATACGGAAGAGAGAGGAAAGAGAAGGAAGCCAGGGCTGAGTCAGGGAGAGGAGGAGCATGCAAAGGAATGGCCCAAGGTTCGGTGGGAAACCAAGACCGAGAAGTGTCCAAGAATCCAAGAGAGCGCGGCTGGGTGTGTGGAGCAGGGAGGACAGTTGCTCAGACTCAGACTTGCAGAAGTTCCCGGTAACCTGCCAGGAGCAGGCTCTGTGTCGGGCTTTCTCCACTGCTGCACGACTGGTATTTGTGGCCGGATAATTCCCTGTCCTGTGTGTCCTTCTGTCCAGCTGCACCCTGGCCTCCATCTGCTACACGCCATAGCACCCCTCCCCCGAGCCGTGACAACCAAAAATGTTTCCAGACGTTGCCAACTGTCTCCAGGGGCACACAAGTGCTCTGAGTTGAGCACTACGGCTCTGCAGAGGGCGGGGCAGACATTAGATTGAACAGGGAGAGGGGAGAATGAGAGGTGAGGGGGAGGAGAAAGCCAAAAATGAGGTGGGAGGTGGGAGGTAGGAGGTGGGAGGTGGGAGGTGGGAGGTGGGAGGTGGGAGGTGGGAGGTGGGAGGTGGGAGGTGGGAGGTGGGAGGTGGGAGGTGGGAGGTGGGAGGCAGGGCCAAGGGTGGTATTAGTTGTTGTTTTGAAAACACACACACACACACACATATACACTAGTGACCCGGTGCACGAAATTCATGCACATTAAAGGGATTAATTAGAGGAAATAATTTAATATTGCTATTTGCCCTTTCTCTATAATAGAAGTGTCAGAGATGAAAGAAAATTAGTAAAATATATATGAAAACCTTCCTCCTGTCAGAGTCTGGGGCACACCACGGGACCCAGAGTCAAGTCCCCACCCACCCACATACACCTCAAAATCTCATGAGACCCAGACCTGGCTGGCCCCCCCTATGGGGCTAGATCCAGACCCGGCCAGTCCCACCCTTGTCAAGCCCTGCTGGGCAGGGGGCATAGCCTCAGGTCCCCTGGCCCAGCGCCAGGACAGGGGGCGTGGCCTGAGGTCCCCCAGCCCAGACTGGGGTGGGGGGCATGCCTTGAGGTCCTCCATCAAGCCCCGCCAGGTGGGGGACATGGCCTGAGATTCCCCCATCAAGCACTGCTGGGTGGGGGGTGTGGCCTGAGGTCCCCTGTCAAGCCCCACAGGGGCAGGGAAGGGCATAGCCTCAGGTCCCTGCTGATTGCTCATTAAGGCTCCTTATGGGAACTTGGCCTCAGCTGTGGGTGCAGCCATCTTTGTGACAGAGTGATGGTCAATTAGCATATTCCCTCTTTATTAGATAGGACACACACACACACACACACACACACACACACTAGAGGCCTGATGCACGAAATCTGTGCAAGAGTAGGCCTTACTTCCGCAGCTGCTGGCACCGGCTTCCCTCTGGCACCTGGGACCCAGGCTTCCCTCACAGCCCCGGCTTCGTCTGGAAGGTCGTCCAGAAGGACGTCTGGTCTAATTAGCTTCTATTATTATGCTTCTATTATTATATATATATGTTTTCTATATATGTAACTATGCATATATACTTACATATACATGTATACTAGTATATACACATATGAAAGCTTTAAATACACACATACACACACACACGCACGTATATATAAAAAGAGAGACAGCAGGCCTATAGTTAGTGCCAGTGGTGATCCAGGATAGAGTAAAAATTGGCTGATGGGATGGGGAGAGAGCGAGAGAGTAGACTGACAGTAGGTGTGATGTTCTGGGACAGGCAAGAAGGAGTAAGATCCAGACCACAAGTTGAGGGATTCGCCTCTGAAAGGCGTGGAGACACTCAGCCCAGTGTAAGAGAAGAAAGAGAGGCCTGTTGCAGGGGTAGGTGTAGGAAGGTGTGTACATTTGGTGGTGGCGAGAGGAAGGAGTTCCCATCTGTTGGCTTCTATTTTACCAGCCAAGCGTGCGGCTCGGTGAGCAGCAGGGCTGGGATGGAGAGCGGGGAGGAGGGGAGAGGAAAGGCACAATCCTTGTGGTGGAGCAAAGCGAGCTAGAAGGAGAAGAGGGAGGACTGTGAGGCAGTGTGGACAGCCCCTTTGCAGTCCGAGGCCAGGAATTTGAAATGAAGCCAGTCTGTGTGGTGTGCACATTCTCCGGCAACTTGGTCTGCACTGAGGACAGCGTGGATGAAGCCTCGGGGACTGGCAGCGGCTGGCCCAGGCAGCATGCAGGAGCGGGGCCCCAAGGTTTGATTGTTCTTCCTTCAGCCGGAGAGAAACATGGTGGCATCAGTGCACCTTCAAAATCAGGAACTGGGGAGCCACAGCAGCCTCTCATATCCTGGAGCAGACGCACAGATCTCCTGGCCTTTACCCAAGCCCATGGAGCTCTCCGTGCATGTGCCTGTGAGCTCCCCAGGATCCCACCAAGCTGGGACCAAAGTCCGCTGATCCTCCAGTCCAGCAATGGTGCCCCAGATCCTCTGCAAGTCCTGCCTGCCTCCCGCTCCCAATGACACCTGCCTTGTTGGCTCCTGTTCCTATTCTTAGAGAGGAGTCAGCAGATACAAGCAATGATTCCAGGTAGGAATCAAGATGCAAATTTCCAGACATAATGATCTGCTCATCTTAATTCCCCGCCCAAAAATATATATTTGTATTGATTTCAGAGAGGAAGGGAGAGGGAGACAGAGAGAGAAACATCAATGATGAGAGAGAATCATGGATTGGCTGCCTCCTGCACACCCCACGCCGGAGATTGAGACTGCACCCGGGGCTTGTGCTCTGACCGGGAATCAAACTGTGACCTAATGGTTCATAGGTCCATGCTCAACCACTGAGCCACGCCAGCCGGGCTCATCTGCTCATCTTAAAATGAGGCAAGTTCTCTACTAGACATGAAACAGAAGGAAATTTCCATTCACCCCACCTATCCTCCGGGGATCCATCCTTCCTCTCCCAGGGAACATTAATAAGAGTAAGCAAGATGCCTGAGGTCTCAAGCACTGACACTTCATTGGAGCCAGAAAGTCAAATCAGAAAAGCAACCTCTCGTGGGTTATTTTCACTTGATTCAAGAACGCTTCCATCAGCCACCTTCATGATTTGTGTGGCCTTGGAACATCCCTAAAGTGTTCGGAGATCACCTGCCCCCTAGCGAGGAGGGGGCAATTTTTAACATCCTGGTGGAAATGTCACACCATTGTGAGGACATCGGGAATGCTGGCTTTCTGAGGATCTCCGTAGTGTGACTGCTAACCAAGCTATGGCCGCAAGGCCGCCTAACACCATAGAGGGGTTCTCATTGGTGAACGGGCATCAGAATCCCCCCACCCAGGGTTTGCTGGGCTCTGATTCAGTAGGCCAAGTCGGGGGGCGGGGGTAAGAACGTATACTTAGAAGCTCCCAGGGGCTGCTGCTGCTGCTGGCCCGGGAACCCTGCTTGAGAACCATTGACATTGAGGCAGAAGATGGGTGCTGGTGGCAGATTTGAGTTTGAATCCGGGCTCCATCAAGCTATGGAAGCCTGGGCAAGTTACTTCACTGTCACTTATAGCACGGGGCTCAGCCTGAACACCCCGAGAGCTGGTTGTGAAAATCTGAGGGAAGTCATGCCAAGTCCCAAGGCTCCCGTAGGCACTCAGTAAAGAAAGTGGCAGCTATTTTTGTCGGTATTCTAACACACCTCCACAGCTCATCGCTACTCGGGTGAGGCACTCAAGACATGCATCGACTTGGCCTCAGGAGTCGTGAGGAGGTGACTGACTTGGTAATCTCTCCACCTTCTCTTCCTTCTTTTCTGAACACCCAGGCACCAAAATAGCCCCAACACCCACCAATGCACTGCCAGCGATGACATTTCCAAGTGGAGGAGATAACTGATCACTTTCAAATTTTGTGATATTTTAAGTACATGATCATTCAAATCTAGGTCAGGGTGAGAAATGAACTTGGGCTCACAGATTGTTAAAGCTGATAGGAAACTTCACAACGATCTAATTTTCTGTCAAAGACGAGAGAGGTAAAGCTGAGGAAGCCGAGGCTCAGAGAGGGGCAGCCGTCAGCCGGAGGTGGTCGGTCCAGCAAGTCCAATGGCAGCTGCAGACCTGCAGCTCTCAGTCTTTCACAGCCTGACTCTCAGCCTGGGAGGTGACGGCAGAGGGAGGTCATTGGGAAAAAAAAAAAAAAACAGCTCAACCGACCAAAAATGTCTGTTTTCATAAATGAAACTGCATATCCTTTGGGCTGGTGGGGAGACCCAAAACTACAGAATAAGAATGAGTCTCATCCTGAAGCAATGGTTAAACCTTCATAGAAGGATTTATTGGAATCTCTGAAGAAGAAGGGAGATTCTTATGCTTATCAGTGAAGGGCGCGTGTTAAAAAGAATTTGGAAACACTGACCCCACACCATATCACCTCCCTTCTTTTTTTTTTTTTTAATATATTTTATTGCTTTTTTACAGAGAGGAAGAGAGAGGGATAGAGAGGTAGAAACATCGATGAGAGAGAAACATCGATCAGCTGCCTCCTGCACACCTCCCACTGGGGATGTGCCCGCAACCAAGGTACATGCCCTTGACCGGAATCGAACCTGGGACCCTTCAGTCCGCAGGCCGACGCTCTACCCACTGAGCCAAACCGGTTTCGGCACACCTCCCTTCTTAATTTGGCAGGTGGGAAGGTAGACTCGTTTCTTTGCCTCGATTCTTCTAAACCGATTTCCTGCTTCAAGCGGGTTCCCTTCCTCCACTCTTCATGCTCCTCTAACATTGTACCCCCAATACAAAGAGAGCTAGCCCTGTGCCCAGGGCAGAAGAGGCATCTTTTCCTTTTACTTAACTTCTAAAGATGAGTAAGCTAATGCCCTGTTTGCATTACATTTTCTCTTATTCCATTCTTCTCCCCGGTTGAAGCGACCAATGTTTCCAGGAGCCTATTGTTCGCCAAGCGCTCTTGATCAGCTACCTTGGTTACAAGGATGGCCCCTTGCTCTCAGTCAATAAGCATGTGCTGAGCGCATCTAGTGCCTGCTGGCTACTGGGCCACGTGGATGATTCAGTGATCAACACAACCCTGTCCTTGAAGAGTGTCCAGGCTGCCTTCTAAGAAATGATGTCTTTTCAGCGACAGGGCAGGCATGCTCAGGATGAGATGGGCGGGGTGCCAGAGCTGGCTCATACAAGCTTGTAGGAGCTTATGGTGAAATTTTCAGGGATTTTTGTGAGCTGGTGGTCAAGGACAGCCATTATTAAAAATGAAACAATATAAACTTACAATAAAATAAAATACAAAGGTGACACACACTTCAAACTCATCATTTCCTAATTATTTTATAATGTTTTACTGTGCTCTCGAGGTTATTTATATCTATAGGTGGAAATGCTACATAATGTTGCCCTGCTGGGCACTTCCCAGCTCTGGGTTCAGCCACTGCGTTGGTAGTTTGACATTGGTCATGGTGGGAGTATTTCCGTCACAGAAATCGGAAAATGTTATGAACTAGGGCTTTTCCTTTTCCTTTTTCCTGGAGAGCTGGTTATTAAACATATATTAACACACCACTACATACAACTGACATAGTAAGAGGTAGAGGAACCAAGTGAGTAATTAAGAATATTTGTAGGGGTGGCTCCGAATTGGTCCTTCAATGCTAAGTAGAGAGAGATGAGGGAGGGAGGGTAAGGGTGAGGCAATTATGTCTGCACTCTTGTCTAGCTTACACAATTCACCTATTCAATCATTTTTAGTATAGTCACAGAGTTGTGCAACCATCACCACAATCAACTTTAGAACATTTTCATCATTCCAGAGAGAAAACCCTGGATCCATTAGCCGTCACTTCCTATCCGCCCGTCCCTCATCCCTCCCCTTTCCCTCCCCTTTAGGCAACCACTCATCTACTTTTTTTTTTTTTTTGCCTCTATAGACTTAAGGCTATTTTTTTATATATATATTTTATTGATTTTTTACAGAGAGGAAGGAAGAGGGATAGATAGTCAGAAACATCGATGAGAGAGAAACATCGATCAGCTGCCTCTTGCACACCTCCTACTGGGGATGTGTCCGCAACCAAGTTACATGCCCTTGACCGGAATCGAACCTGGGACCTTTCAGTCTGCAGGCTGACGCTCTATCCACTGAGCCAAACCGGTTTTGGCAAGGCTATTTTTTAAAGCTAACACAGAAACCAGGAATTGTATGAAGTAAACTTGGAGAGTGTTTCATAGTTTGCATGCTCTGCACCAGTCCAGCATTTTATTCAATTGTTCCAGTGTGAGCTCAATAAAATTGCTTGCTGACCCATCCTCTCCCAGTGGGCCAACTGGTTCCCCTGGGAAAGAGCAAAGAGGGAAAATTCATACAGGTGAGCTCTAGCCCCAGGCTGAAGGTGCAAGCTACAATCTTGGTGGTTGAGCAATTTAGAGGAAACAGCGGGGTGGGGGTGGGGGGAAGACGGTGCTCACCTCGGCAGTGGGTATGGCCTCAGAACATTCCAAGGGCAGACAAGACTCTCTGGAGAACTGTGCTGGGATCTGTCCCCAGGCATTTCTGAGAAAGCCCAGACTCTGTACAGCTGTACAAACTGCTCCATCATTGACTCAGTGGCCCCGGAGGAGTAGAGAGAAGGTCACACTCCCAACAATGCATCGCTCCACTGGTTCAGTTGGCTATTTAGGCTATATAACTTAAGAGCATGATGGAGACTCAAAAATATGTCCTTCTATCTCAAAATATGCCCACCACCAGCCCATAATAGCACTCAAAACCCCCGTCATAGGGCCTCTGAGTTATGCCATTATCCCCAGGTGAGATTCTTGTGATGGGGGCTTGGGTGGAAGGGGCACTGGCACCTGTCCATAGACGGCCTCAGGTTAGAATCTCAGGTCAGCAAGATTTCACCTTGGGAAACAGGTCTTGGATCTCTCATGTGGTGGGATGCTGGAGAAGCGAGGCATGGAGTGAGATGGTGAGCAGTAGTGATAGTTTTAGATCATAAAGATAAGAGGATGCCTTTTGGGAAAAGGAGGGACCAGATTAGAAGGAGGGACCACTGAAGAAATGTAGAAGGGAGAGGGCCCCAGCATCTGAGGGAAATCTGGGGCACCAGTTTCTCTCCCTCATTTGCATAGTCTTCATTTCTCTCTCCCATCCCACACCACAGATAATTGCAAGTTTTTGTTCCTCGCCTTTGTTCTCCAGCTGCCACATTTCTGAACTGAATAAAGCATCTCTTTTGAAACCCACAAAAGAAATTGATTGAACTGTGTGTATTTTTTAAAAGACATCTGACTTCATTAGGAGAAAAGCACGCCCTTGCAAAAGAAAGAACACGCAGTGCATCCAGTACTAGTCACTTTCCTTCACACGCAGAGCTGTAGCGGGAAGCACACTCCCCATGTGTCTTGTTAGGCCGGGGGTGGCGGGTGGCAGGGTGAGATAACAAGCGGGGGCCAGACATAGAGAGCGAGCCCTGTGAGGATCCTGAGAGCAAGCCCTCCCCACTCCTTGTGCTCCCCAGGAAACAGGATTCCCCAACCATGTCTCTTGGCGGCTCTTCAGGCAGGGGCAGATTCATTTCTTAGCAATAACCACTATTTTCGTGATACTATGGGAAGCAGTTCTAGAAGGCAGGGCTGCCGAGGAATGGCATCTGCTCTGCTGCCTCCGAGAAGAAAAGCGAGCTGTGTGTCTGTTCACCTTTGGGGCCAACGTCATTGGCAAAAGAACTGGAGGGGGAGCTGTCATGGGTGCCATTTTGGAAGGGGAGGAGATGGCCAAGTTTCACGTGACAAGGAGAGGTGATGGGCGAGTGCACACACCTCCTGTGCCCAAGGCTCAAAGTGAGTGGGCTTCATTACAACTTGGGGTGGGTCCTTCCACAAAATTATCCTTCACCCTGACGCCCACCTGGGCCAGATGATAACCCAGTCTAGCGAGGTCACAGCTTGGCCGCTCGCTCTGGGCCTGAGAGATCCCGAGCTCTCCCAATTGTGTTTGCAGGCTCCTAATGCTCTTTCTGGGACCCTGTTTCCACGTGGGCTGTTGTTGCTATTTTTGTTTTTTTTCTTCTTGTGGTAAATACACATAAAAGTTGTACAATTCAATGGCGTTAAGTATATGCACAATATTGTGCCACCACCAGCACTGTCTAGTTCCAGAACTTTTCATCTCTCAGAATGAAAACCTTACATGTTGAGCAGTACTCATGCACCGGCCCAACCCCCCGAGTCTGACTGTTCCTGGCATCTACTCATCTGCTTGCCCTCTCTCTGGATCTGCCTCTTCTGGACATCTCATGTAACGGAATCACACAACATGCGGCCTTTTGTGCCTGGCTTCTTTCATTTAGTGCAATGCCTCCAGGTTCATCTGTGCTGCAGCATGGGTCGGTCCTTCGTTCCTTTTCACCTCTGAATGATATTCCTCTGCATGGACAGACTGCATTTTGTTCATCTGTTGTTGTTCTTCTGCATCTCATCTACCCACATGTAGGGCTCATCCCCTTCCTCCATTTCCACAATGACCCCCACTCACCATTTCCCCGTGGGCATAGTAAGACGCCACAGCTGCCGTGAGGGTCAAACCACACACGATAGGTAAAGTGACCCAAAGTGCCCTAACCGGTTTGGCTCAGTGGATAGAGCGTCGGCCTGCGGACTGAAAGGTCCCAGGTTCGATTCCAGTCAAGGGCATGTGCCTTGGTTGCAGGCACATCCCCAGTGGGAGGTGTGCAGGAGGCAGCTGATCGATGTTTCTCTCTCATCGATGTTTCTAACTCTCTGTCCTTCTCCCTTTCTCTCTGTAAAAAATCAATAAAAAATATATTTAAAAAAAATAAAATAAAGTGACCCAAAGCACCTAGCAGTTACCGTGCAGTACCGTATTATTAATAGTAATAGTACGAGTAGATGAATTTCTCCTAACCCCTTTCCTGGTGTATCTATCGGTTTGTTTCACAACATATTCTAAATGCAGCCAGGGCTTGACAGCAGCGGAGAGAAGACGTGTGAATGAGGTACTTGCAAGGATTCTGCTGAATGTGTACTCCAGTAGTTCCCAGTCTGGGGGCCATGGAGCCACGGGCCTCAGCTGTACAGTCACAGTGAGGAGTCCCTGACCCACATCCGCAGCAGGTCCTCCAGTGGCTGCTCTCACTCTCCCGCACACACAGCCTGGACTGTTTCTCAGATGGGTGTGGTCGTTGTTGGAATGGATAAAAGGCAAGTCATGCAAATCCTTCTTTCATCTTGTGTCTTCCCAATGTAGCCACACTCAGCGGACCACTCATCTCATAGGGAGGTCTTCATGTTTGAGAAGATTGGAAACCACTGGCCCACAGCAAAACTAACAGAAACCAAAGCGTTCCAACCCACTAGGGAAATCAGACCATTAACCAGCTTACTGACCATCTGCAACGAGTTTGGTACTATCCTAAGCACCATGGTGGCGGATATGAATAAGCCAAAGGGGAGGAGGAAAAGCTACCTGAGCACACGGTCCGCGGTTGCCGGGGAAATACCCACGCCATCAGGCATCCCTGCCATCTTCAAGGCCCCGCCTGCTCCACCTTCCTGCTGGATGACTGATTTGCCCCATCGTATTAGCAGGTTCTGAGGAGGGCGACAGAGGTCTTGGTCTGTCCCCAGATGCAGCCATCCCCGGTTATACCTGCTGTCCCAGAGTGATTATGAAGAGTCTGACCTCGTTCATTCTGAAAATGTCCTGCTTTGGACAATAAATTACTTGGTCCCCCTAGTTATGAGGGACAGGCGTGCATAAAGCAGGAACGTCGCCTAAACACAGGGAGGATTTTATTGTCAGAAGCACAGGGCGGTCCAACACCATGGGAACCAGGCGCTCGGCCCCCGCACGGCCCTCCCCGTCTCTCCTCTCCGCTTCTTTCCGCTCTGGGCTCTGTGGCTTCGGCTGCCTTTTCTCTGCACCATCACCCTTGTCTTCACGACAGAGCTGCCACCAGCTCCTGAGCTGCACATCTGACCGCTTCCCTCAGTAGAGGGACCCTGGCTTTGTCAGTCACAACCCCTGAAACATCCTAAGGAAGAGACTCACGGCCCCCTCCCGGCAGAACCTCGCACTCCCTAGGGAACCAGTGCCAGGAGGGAGGGAGGGGCAGGTTGTAGAAGGGTGAAGGGTGTAGACCAGACAGGCCCTCAGTGTCCAACTCAGTCAGTGTCAGTAGTGACTGAGTGACCCCACAGCACTGATCTGACAGCTTGGTTGTTATCTGTGTCACGGGGAGGAGAGATGTCCTTCATCCTGCGGTGGCACGGGGAGCTGGCCTTGGAGCAGCACAGCGAGGGGGCTGCCTTGCTTGGGAGGGCGGGGTTCCTGAGTAAAGATGCTGGTTCCTAGAATGCTCATGGGGTGTGCCTGTGTGTGTGTGTGTGTGTGTGTGTGTGTGTGTTCACAGGACCTGAGGCGCTGGGAGTCAGGCCTCTGTGGCCTGTAGCATGCCCTGCTGGGGGTGACCCTGTGGAAAGAGGCCTCTTCTTCCCCTCCCTCTCTCCCTGACCACAGTCCACACCTCCGTCAGGGAAGCGGAAGTGCTTTCTTGCTGGGACGAGTGCTGACCCAGGCTCCCGTGTCAGCAGAGGCACCAGCAGCTGCTGCAGCACCAGGAACAGTGGAGAGCACAAGCCTCCGGGGGCTCCTCGGCTTTCCTGTTCTCCTTTGCAGAGGCAGCGACACCAAGCAGGGCCCCGGGATATGGGGCTTATGGCGGGAGAAGGAGGTTCCCCGAGAAGGGAAGAAATGCATTCCAAACATTGAAACATCGCGGGGTGGGGAGCTCAGGAGCGTATTCAGTCTGTCATCTGAAGTCCCCCCTCCCACACGCGCGAGAGGTGAAGTGCAGCATGTGCTTCAAATGGTGATTTATTTCACTTTTCACGCGTCTCTTGCTGTAACTTCCTTGAGGGAAGGGGCCCTGTTGTAACCCCAGAGTTGGGAACAGTGCTTGGCACCTACCCTGAACGCTCAGTAATTATGTGCAGTTCCCAGCAGGATCCTGTTCTCCCTGGCTTTCAGCTCGCCTCCTCTGCCTGGAACATCTTCCTCTGGCCCTTTGCCTGCCTAACTCCTCCTGGTCCTTGGAGACCCCACTCAGCTATCCCCTATCCAAGACACCTCCACCCACCCCCAGGCGGGTTACAGGCTCCTCCCCTGAGCTGTCTTGAGGCAATGATCACACTGCACTGTTGAGGCTGGTGATAGGTCTGTCTCCCCCCACACCCAGGCAGGCAGCTTCTGGAGGGCAGCACAATTCCTGGCACACAGTAGGCGATCAATAAATGCTTTCTAAATGGACCAAAGATGATTTTGTAAGCAATGCCCGGTTCTAGGCATAGCTCAGATGAATACGACATTGGCCGAATCTCTTGAACTTCTCTGGGGCTTGACTTTCTCAATCAGTGACAAGGACACTAGGTGACCAAGTCCGTTCAAGCATGTCAAACTCGCGGCTGGCGGGCTGCGTGCCTCGTTTAAATAAATGAGTTTGACGTGCTTGGTTTACATCAACTCTGTAGCAAATTGCTAGACTCCCTCTGTGCTTTGGACTTTCAAAGGTGGGTCCTGTGTACTGTAGCCACCTGTAGGTACAGCCCTGTTTTGGACCCTGGGTTCAGTCCTGCCCTTGGTCAGGGGGAATTTAAGGTTCTTTATTTTTAAATGTTTACTGAGTGTTGTGGACTGAATGTTGGTGCACCCCCCCGAATTTATACATTGGAGGTGGGTCTCTTGGGAAGTAATTATGTTTAGATGTGCTCATGTGGATGGGGCCCTGGTCTGATTGGATTAGTGTCCTTATCAGAAGGGACAGACACCAGAGAGCCTGCTACCTCTCCACCATGTGGAGACACAGAGGAGAAAGCAGCCACTACAAACCAGGAAGAGAGCCCTCACCTAAACCCAATTGTGCCAGCATCTGGACCTTGGACTTGCAGCTGTTAGAACTGAGAGAAAAGTGATGTTACTTAAGCCAGTCTATGGTGTTGTGTAATGGCAGCCCAAGCTGATTACGATGCCAAGTGCCTTGCCCTTAGGGGCACCCAGTCTGCTGGGGCAGTGGTCGGCAAACTCATTAGTCAACAGAGCGGCAAACCGCGGCTCACGAGCCGCATGTGGCTCGCAAGCCGCAGTTTGCCGACCAGTGTGCTGGGGGAATCTGAACAAATATAAGATAATGACCCATCAGAGCTGTGGTCACAGTGCTATGGGGCTTAGGCAGTGCACAGTTAGCTCTACTGGAAGGGAAAATATGTGGGTGGGCATTATAGGAGCGGCCTTTAAACTAGCCCATGAGGAAGAGCTGGTATTTCCCAAGCAGAGATCAGGAGGGAGGACCTGCATGCGGGAAAGCATGAAGGGGCGAGGTTTCACGACCTACTTAGGAGAAAGAACAATCAATAGTTCTCTTAACTGTAAAACCACATCCTAGCCTTCTTGATAACCTCAAAACCTCAGGCCCTCCCTTCACAATATTTGACACACAAAATTAAATGTGAGTACAGAATAAAGCAAAGCTAGTGAGGGAAGCATTGCTTTGCTTCCAATCTGCACATCCTTACTCCAACCCCCAATTCCAATGTCCTGCCTTGGAGTACCCCTCTCTGCTACCATACTGGGAATCCGCCCATTGGTTTGCATGGAGGGGCAGGAATATAAATAGGAAAGCAGCACGTGAGATTCAGGAGGAACACGTGGTGGCAGGGTGGGGTAGAGACTGCAGCAGACAGAGCGGTAGGAACATTGTAATTATTGTAGGGTCTGAGCATTACTGTTGGGGGTTAGTGGGGATGGATCAGGGACGGATGATGGAGGAAAGCAGTATTAAAGCTTGGGACGGGATGGAAGAGGGGCAGGCAGGAGGGCAGGGCCTTGGTCCAGACTGCACCGCTCATTCATTCCACAATATGCACTGCTCGTGTCACTGTGTGCCAGAGACTGGTAAGCACTGGGGACACAGCAAAACACAGCGCAGGGGAGCCCCCTATTTCCCTGGGACTTGCATTCTAGAAGGGGGAAGATGGGCCACAAACAAGCAAAGAAGAATGTGAAGAAGATCATTTTAGATAGCGGTCCATGCCAGGAAGACAATAAAGTTGGGTGATGAGATGGAGAGTGATAAGGGTGGGGCAGGGGGGGGGGAAGGAGGCCTGGGGGTCATGGAAGTGACTCTAAGAAGCGACAGCTCAGCTGAAACGTGAACAATGCTTCCCAAAGCAGTGAGCCAGGGGAAGACCTGGGGGCAAACATCTAAGACCCCAAGGCAGGAACCCATATTTCCCACATACTATAAAAAAAATTACAGTACAACACTGCTGGCATCCTTGTTCTCAAGTTGACATAGAAGCAAGGAGACATCTCTATATCCCAGGAAGGAATTCCAAGGAGCACATTGTCTTAGTCCTTCTACTAATTTTTTTCTTTTTTTTCAATTATAGTTAACATTCAATATTATTTTATATTAATTCCAGGTGTACAGCATAGAGGTTAGACAATCATATACTTTACAACGAGTTCCCCCTGATAGTTCCAGTATCCACCTGGCACCATACATAGTTATCACAATATTATTGACTATATTCCCTATACTTTACATCCTATGACTATTGTGTAACTAGCAATTTGAACTTCTTAATTCCGTTACCTTTTTCACTCGGCCTCTCCTGCCCCTCTGACAATCACCAGTCCACTCTCTAGGTCTATGAATGTTTCCATTTTGTTTGTTTTGTTCTTTAGACTCTACATACAAGTGAAATCATATAGTATTTGTTTTTCTCTGACTTATTCTACTGATGGCTCCTTCACCTCTTGCTTGCCCATAGGAAGACATCTGGACCTGGAGACTTACTCCTTCTGGGTCTTTCTCTCTTTGTTCTATAGCTGTGAAGTGTCCACAACCCTCAAAGTCAGGGGTCCTCAAACTTTTTAAACAGGGGGCCAGTTCACTGTCCCTCAGACCGTTGGAGGGCCGGACTATAGTTTTTAAAAAAACCACTATGAACAAATTCCTATGTGCACTGCGGGCCAGGGACGAGTCGGCTGCTAAGCAGGACAGGCAGCGGCACCCGGCAGGCCGCATGTGGCCCGTGGGCCGTAGTTTGAGGACCCCTGCTCAAAGTGGTGAAGGTGTAAATGTGCTGAGAGCAGGCCCACAAATAGGGCTCTTTCTCTTAGACCAGCCTTGGGCAAACAACGGCCCGCGGGCCGGATCCGGCTGTTCTATCCGGTTCTCTTGCTCTCCCCTCCGCTCCTTTACTTTGAATTTATATTAGTTCACACAAACACTCCATCCATGCTTTTGTTCCGGCCCTCCGGTTCAGTTTAAGAACCCATTGTGGCCCTCGAGCCAAAAAGTTTGCCCACCCCTGTCTTAGACTGTTCCCAACGTGTAGATTTAGGTTGAAACTGGGGATTCAGCACACAATGCCTGTGGATCTTTCTGAATAAAAGATGTACAACTTATTAGCAAAGCTAACCAAAGGCCTGTGCTGGGGATGATGAAGCCTGTACTGAACATGAACTTCATTGGGGTCCCCAGGTACATGACACATAAAAAAACATACAAGAAAACAATACTAGAAGAAAATATTCCAAAATAGCAGCAGAGGTTGTCCCTAAATGGTTAGAAAGAAGGTTATTTCCCCCCATTTCTTTATTATTTCTCTGGACTCTCCAGTTTTATTCAGAGGACATGTAATACTTAAAGATCGAAACCCAAAACCCAAAAATGTCCCAACCCAAACACTTCAGTGTGGCATGTTTCTTGCTCATTTGGGGCTGCCACATCCTCCAGGGTACAAAGCCATCTTCTCTTCTAACAACTGCTACTTTAATCCTAGTTGTTGAGGTTAATCTAGCATTTTCAACAAAGAGGTATATGCTTGTTCACAGAAAGACAGACTGACCAATTCAGTGAATGAATGGATGAAAGGATAGAGGGAGAAAAGGACTAAAGGACCCACTGGATGCCCTAGCTGGTTTGGCTCAGTGGATAGAGCGTCGGCCTGCGGACTAAAGGGTCCCAGGTTTTATTCCAGTCAAGGGCACATGCTCGGGTTGTGGGTGCGATCCCCAGTAGGGGGCGTGCAGGAGGCAGCCAATCAATGATTCTCTCTCATCATTGATGTTTCACTCTCTCTCTCCCTCTCCCTTTCTCTCTGAAACCAATAAAAATATATTTTTAAAAAAGGACCCACTGGAGGGGGGGGTGGGCAGTTTCATTTTCCCCTACTATAGTAATCTCACCATAAAAAACGAGGTTCTAACACCACAAGTTTTCATTTTCAGAATAAAAGCAGACAACCAAATCCCTTCAAAGCAAATGGAGGCCAAGGTTATTCAATTCCTTTTTTTGAGGGCAACTCAACTGCATACCATTCAAAGTAGCTTTTATTGATATTGACTTTTTAAAAAAGCAATTAAAGCAATATAGCTTAGTTTTTTAAGGCTCGCCAAAGTTTAATGCACCAGAAAGACTCCATAAGCAGGTTCTGTGTTTTGCAGGATGTTATAAAAAAGAACTTTACTCTCCCACCACTGATTTCCCAACTCCTGTGGGGTCACCCTGACCCGAGACCTAGCACGTGACTCCCCCACTGTGCAGCCTCCTGGATCTGGGCATTGACAGTCCCCAGAACTCCTCCAGCTGTGCTGTGCCTTTTTGTTTTCGCTATCGTTGCTCATGCCTGGAATGCCCTCTCCACCCCTTGCCCATGCCCACTCATCTCTCAATACTTAACCCAAGGGAACCCTCCTCTGTGAAGTTCGTCTGAGCCCTCACCTCCATGCCCCAATGGGTTTGGGCATTCTTCCATTTTCACCTCCCTCAGCTTCTAAACAGGCTCCTATCAGAAACCCCAACGCACTATTGCACACAATTGTTTTCATGACTATTTCCTCTTGCCCAGCCACGAGCTTCTTAAATGCAGGTTTATCTGTGCTTCATCTTTATAGCCCCTTGTAAGCCTGGAGCACAGAGAGGGCTCAGGGAAGTCTGTTGAATGAATGAGAAAACTAACCACCGGGCCAACGCCGACTGCTCCTTTGCCAGTAGCAAGAATTGACTTAGAAGAAGATATTATAAGGCACATTTGGTCGGGAAAAAGGGGCAGCCCTCACTCCATTTCCTCTTCTCCATTCCCACCGTCAGCCAGCTCCATAGTCAGGCCATCCTATTTCTGAGAATCAATGAATTGTCTCCTAACTAGTCCCTCTGCCACCTGCCTCTATGTCCTGACAAGTCACCCTGCTCACCCATGCTCTGTCCCATGCACACTCCAGGAGTGATTTGAAATACACGAGGATGCCAAAAGAAAAGCTTAGGGGTTTCATTACATCCCTCATTTTAAATTCTTATTTGCTGTGTGTGAATTACAATGTTCATACCGTTTTTAACAACTCTTGTTTAGCACTTACTATGTATCAGGGATTGTTCTAAGCACTTTACATATATTCACTAATTTAATTCCACAACAACCCAATAAAATAGATAATATTATTACCCCCATTTTTTAGATGGAGAAATAGGGTTAGGAAATTTGTCCAACGTCATAGAGCTTGTAAGTGGCAAGTCTGGGATTTGAACTCGGGCAGTCTGACTTCATAGCTCTCACTATATTCATAGCCCTAACTATACTGCTTGTATGCATTGGCAGTGTAGTGTACAATAGACTGTGTATTAAGTAATATGTATACACTAGAGGCCCAGTGCACGAAATTTGTGCACTGGAGGGGGAGGGTCCCTCAGCCCAGCTGCACCCTCTTGCAGTCCAGGAGCCTTCGGCAGTCTGACATCCTTTGTGCTGCCGCAGAGGCGGGAGAGGCTCCTGCCACGGCTGGTTGAGTGGCACTCCCCCTGTGAGAGCGCACTGACCACCAGGGGGCAGCTCCTGCGTTGAGTGTCTGCCCCCAGTGGTCAGTGCGCGTCATAGCGACTGGTCGTTCCATCATTCAGCCGATTTGCATATTAGCCTTTTATTATATAGGACATGCATGCCCAGACTTTTATTGCCAAGAGTGCACAATGAATTATACTTCATGACATTTTTCAATTGCTGACTCTGACAAGGGGTAACAAAATTTTTCTCTAAAGGGCCAAGAGGCAAAATGAAGGCTATTACAGAGATACTCATGTAATAAGAGAGAAAACAAAGTTTCACAAATTTTATTGATAAATAAAAATATAATAATCATAACTGAATATATTTTGTCATATCTGTCTACTAATGAGAAGAATGGAATTCCTTCCAATGGGAAATAGAATATTTTCACTTAAGTGGGGCTCAGTTAGCGTTCCCTATCATCTGATCAACTGTGATTATTTATCTGTAAAAATCTTTTTTAACTTGTGGCCCAAAAACAGTGAGCAGATTTGGCCCGAGGCCATAGTTTGCTGATACCTGGACTCTGCCATTTAGGCTCAAACTCCTCCACAATACAGTGCCAAATCCCTTTCCAGCTTTGATCACTGCTGCTCCCCTGATGAATATTTTTAAAAATCCAACACGATTACTGGTGTTCCTTGGACATTCTCTGGTCTTTTCTTGAAAGTCCTCATTGTCCAATAGAACAATGAGAAGTCAAGAAGATCTGGGTTCTGCCACTTTAAAGCTCTATGCCTTTGGGCAAGTGATTTAACCTCTCCGTGCCTCAGTTTCCCCATCTCTATGAAACCTGGTTTTCAAGCTTCAACATGCTGTGGGCAAAGATGGAGCCACCGATTTTCCTGATGCTTGTCCCACCTTCTCCTACAGTGCCCTTGGTCCCAGACGAAGCCTTCCTCAGTGACTTCTGGGGGTCCCACCCGAATAAGCCCATGCCTGCTGGACACCACCATTGTCCAGTTGTCACGGATGCCCTGGGCCCAAACCCCACCCCTGACACCAGAGAAGTTCAGTCGATCCTCTTGGATGATGTGGGAGGGAGGCTGCTTTGTCCTGTCTATAGTTCATTGTTGTGGGGGGCAGGGTGGGAGCATCAGAGGAATATTACTTGTGTCCCAATATTTATGAGAATTTCTGGTAAAATCATCCTTTCCAAGTCAGCCGCCACCCCACAAAACTCAGAGAGGAGATCATCACTGGGGCCTGAGCCAACAGAAGGCTCAAAGGCCCAGCCAGGAGACTAATGCGGGAACCACCCTGCTTTTCTGAGGACCATGACATTTTTATCAAGGAAATCTCTGCCTGGCTGAGATGCTTCTTCTCCTAGAATATCCCCCCAAAGGCTGCTTAGCCCCTCCATAAACAGTCCTCTGCTGAGCTTATCCAACCCATTCACTTGGATTTGAGCTCCCCCCCGCCCCCAATTACATTTCCAGGGTCAAGAATAAGAGCAATGACTCAATTGCAACTTTCTTGTGCATTAAATGACAGCTTAGAATAAGCATTCAGAACTCTGCTTCCACTGATGCATACAGCTGAGTTCTACCTGGATCTTTCATTCCAAGTTCTGGTGACCTGGTTCTTCTCACTCGGGATGACATGGCTCGAGGGGGCAGTGACCCCATATGCACTGATGACTTCTGGGGTTTTTCCCAGGTGCAAGTGTGCACAGATTATGCAGGATCTGTGGCATCCATTTCCTCTAGAAGGCTGCCAGGTGTGTCTGTCTGATGTGAACGGCCCCACCTCTTTGGCTCCAGACCTCACCTGTTGGGAGGTTGCCGATGCTCACCAGCACTGCACAGCTGTGCTGCATTATTTCAAGTCTTGCTTCTGTGTGGTCTCAGCGGACCTGGACTGGGCGGAAGTAGAGCTTCCTGGTCTAGTCCGGCAGAATCCCATCTGGGTTGTTACCATCCCCCATTAGGAACCACTGTGCAAATATACTTTTAATGGCTGCACAGTCCTTATCATAAAAACTATGACTTATTTAACCATTCCCCTGTTGTTAAGCAAATGTCACTTTCCAATTATTTGCTTTTATAAAAATTGCTTCAGTGAACATTTCTGTACATGAGTCTTTGTGCCATTCCATGAAATGTATACAATCATGATGAAATCGAATGACGAAGTAGACACTGCCTGAGAAGCAGGTAATCTCCCAACCAAAGGAAATGCAGACGTTCCTGGTCTTCTGATAGTTGAGTTGAATTAGAACTCAGTGTGGCCTTGTCGCCACAGTTAAGTCAGTTTCCCAAAAGATTGTAAGGAGTGAAGGGGATTCTCATGGAGGTGACCAGCACTTGAAGGAGTTCCTAAAAACCAAGGAGGACCCAGGTCCTCTGGAAGTGCTGTCGTTTGGATACAGGAGTCGGCATATTTCATGGACTTCCGATGACAGGCTCCCATTCTTTTCTAATGTTATTTTAGGTGTCTGGTTATTTAAGTAGATTTTTAACAAAATAAAATAAACTGCAGTCCAGTGCTTCAGGTGAGATGACATCAGCCCTGAAATGACTGGAGATTTCAGCACAGAGTAACCTTGGGATATTTCTGAGGTTTGTTGCCTGTCCCCACCTTGTACAATCCAAACACACCCTTCATTTCTCCAACAGAGGTGGCGGTTCATTTGCTGTCACCATATACCTTGCCCATTGTCGCACTGATTCTCAGAACAATACTCCGAAGTACAAACAGCTATTTTTATGATCCCAGTTTTGTAGATGGAGACGTTCAGGTTCAATGATGTTAAATGGTTTCTGGTCCATTTCCCAGCTTCCACGCAGGCCTATGGCTAAAAGCTGTCCCTTGTCACCAGAGTATGCAAACATGGCATAGTAGCTATGCAAGGACCAAACCACTCCTCAGAAATCCTGATCTTAGCCTCCCTCCTCACCCTCTTCAATACCTGTCTATAGTATGCATGAGTCCTTTTTTTTGAAGGGACAGGGAGAGAGAGATAGAAACACTAATGATGAGAGAGAAGCATTGATTGGCTGCCTCCTCATGGCCCACACTGGGGATCGAGCCCACAACCCAGGCATGTGCCCTGACCGGAAATCAAACTGCAACCTCCTGGTTCCTAGGTTGATGCTCAATGACTGAGCCACGCTGGGCCAGGCTGCATGAGCGTCCTTTAGATGGACTCGTGGCTCTGTCATCCAAAAGGAGGAAGATTTCTTTAAGCAAAATGACAAAAGAGTAAAAAGGGAGAGAAACTAGATAGCTTAGGATGTAAGAGAGGCAGTGGGGCCAAATGTTAAGAGAAGTTGGAAATGTCACCAGATCCACCTCCCAGAGTGTCGGGGCTCAAAGACGACAAAATCCTTGGTTTGTCTTAACCCAGGTTTCTGTGATTGCCTGGCGGGTCCCGCCCGGCTTTCACTTTCTATTCCCTCCACAGACTTGTTTCAGGTGCTCTCTTCCATAGGCAACGTTGGGTCCCTGCAGCTGGCCTACAGCCAGGGTTGAACTTGAATTATCTGCCAACCTTCTACATCGTTACCAAACATTATTACTTAGTAATCTGGATTTGGATGTTTCTTGAAAAATTGGAAGATGGTTATGCTATGATTGGCCAGCATCCCTGCGTGGCGGCAGCTGGCTGCCTCTGAAGAGGGACGGCCCCTTGGAACAAGGTGTGTGCCTCCCCTTCCCCCACCCCCAGGGACTGCTACCTTTCTCTCTCTGGCCTGTGTAAGTATTTCAGTTTCAAACATATGAAGGAAAGACTATGATCCTAGGGCACTGTGAGCAAATCATCGTCAACAAATCTTGGATATCTATGGAAAATAGACTCCCATTTCTCATCGTTTTTTATCAGAGCTTAACCACGCAGTTGCTAGAACGCGGTGGTGACTGGCAAGAACCTCAGGCTTGGAATCAGAGGGTGGGTTTGTGTCCAGGCCCTGGCCTTCACTAGCTTTGTGATGCCAGGAATGAAAAAGCCAGTCTAGATGGGTGTTTCCCCAAGTGGGATGCCACCATCCAAAGAATGGCAGGAGGTTGGGGACCACTGTCTGGAGTACGCAGGGAGAGATATAAGACAGGAGGAGGCTGATCTTCTTGGGTGAATCTCAGAGAAACTCAGTTGTGACAACACTGAGGTACAGGGTTGAAACCAGGCGAATGGATGGAAAGTCTGCCTATGGAACAACTGGGCCTTTCCCCTTCACCCCATCCCTAGGTCTCTATCACCCAGGAAAGGTACTGTCAGGTTCCTCTCTTTAAAAAAATTACTATCTCCAAAGGAGGGAAGTCAGCACATTCTAGCATCCAGGACTCCCAGGCATTTGGAGCCTTCTGGTCAACAAGCCCTGACACACAGAACTCCTAATCAACTCTTCTGGGCTTCACTTTTTTGGTTTTTTTATCCTCACGCGAGGATATTTTTTTCATTATTTTTTTAGAGAGAATGGAAGGGAGGGAAGGAGGAGGAGGAGAAGGAGGGGAGAGAGAGAGAGAGAGAGAGAGAGAGAGAGAGAGAGAGAGAGAGAGAGAAACATCGATGTGAGACACATTAATTGGTTGCCTCCTGCTTGCACCCTGACTAGGGGTGGGGATAGAACCTGCAACCAAGGTATCACACCTTGACCAGAATCAAACCCGAGACCCTTCCGTCCGAGGGCCAACGCTCCAACCACTGAGCTAAACTGGCCAGGGCTGGGCTTCATTGTCAATGGACAATGAAGAATCCCTAGACACTTCAGGAAAATACTCCATAATAAAAGAGAGACACTAAAACACTAAAATAAATGGGGGAGGGGGGAACAGCCCAGATGGAAGCAGTTATTTTGAGGAAGAAAACCCAAACCAAAGCTAACTAAACTAAAAAGCTCTAATTAAAAGCGTCAAGACTCATGAAGCTATTTCATTCCTAAAAGAAGAATAGGATGTCAGGACAAAAGACAAATAAGATGAGCTCTTATAAATTAAAACTATGAGTGTTAAACTTATAAAATAATCAATGGTAAATTTGAAAGATCAAATTACAGTACTCTCTCTTAAACATATAGAACCAAAAGAAAAAGAGGTTTTTAAAAATAAAAGGTAATAAAAAAGAAAAAAAGACATAAAAAACAAATACAGGAGGTCCAACATCGAATTAACAGTAGGTTCAGAAGGAGAGAATAAAGAAAACCAAGGGAGAAAAAATGCTACAACAGAGTTATTCAGCACTGAAGGCCACACATCTCTATACAGAAAGGGTCCATTGAGTGATAAACACAGAGTTTGAAAAAAACACTCATCTAGTCACATAATCTGATTTTTTTAGAACATCAAAGATGAAGAAGCAATTGAAAAACTTCCAATGAAACAAAAAGTCATCTATAAGGGAATGCAAATAATAATGAAAATTAAACATATCTCATTGGCAAGACTGGATGGAAGAAGGCCATAGGGTAATGTATTCTGTAGGGAAATGATTTTCAACCCATAATGTCACACTCAGCCAAATTGTCATCCGAGTGTGAGTATAGAATAAAGACCTTTGGGGACAAGTAGGACTTAGAAAATTGCCTTCTCACATGCCATTTCTTGAAAATGTGCAGCAGCAAAACAAAGGCATAATTTAAGAAGTAGGGGCCCTGGCCATGTAGCTCAGCTGGTTGGAGCATCGTCCCAATAGGCCAAGGTTTCGGGTTCAATCCCTGGTCAGGGCTCATACACGAAACAACCAATGAATGCATAAATAAGTGGAACAACAAATCAATGTCTCTTTCTCTCTTTCTCCCTTCCTCTCTCTCTCTCTCTCTAAAATCAATATATTTTTTTAAAAGAGCAAGTAGGAAGTCCTGGATCTTGGGAAACCTGAAATTGACCCAGAAAAGCCATAAAGGGAAATCCCATCATGTCAGCTCTACAGCAGAAGGATGGGGAGCCTCAGGGAATTTGGGGGTTCGAGGGAGGGGGTTTAAAAACTTGAAAAATACCTGATGGGATGAAGAAACTGGGGGAGGGTGTAGGGGGGAATGAGCTATGATAAAGAAAAAAAGCAACAAGATAAAAGAAATGCAAATAGAAAATCCGGAGGGCGGCGGGGGAGGGGTGGGGGGGCCGTTGTAGCATTAAAGGAAGAACAACGTTTATAAACATTTTGTCTCTTGAGAGAACAGTATGTACAGAGTCACAACAATGTAGATTCTGTTTAAGGGACTTCCTGTTCTTTCTTTTTTTCAAGCTGAAGTTTTACTTAAAATGTAAAAGAAATGGTTCTTGAAAATGCTGATGAATAAAGCAAAAGGGTACAGTGCTGTCTTCCTACGACGCAGTCAGCCCGTCCAAGCAGAGGGCCACGTGCCGTCTGTAAGAGCTGGCAGGCTTCACGGCAGTTGGGTGGCAGGGGATCTGTGCCTAGGCTCGTAGGTTATCTGTGCCCAGCGTGTGATCTCGGTTCTGGGTTTACCCCTTTCCTGAACATGAACCAGGTCTCCTGCTCCTTGGCCACAGCCAGATCCCTGGGGCCCAAAGTTCCTTGCAGAGCATCCTTTCCAATAGATTTCACTTTCCTTCTCAGTCAGAGTTGTTGATTCAAGACTCTTCCCACACTTGGCACATGGGAAGCGGTTTTTGTGCCAGGGCTTTCCTGCTCCAGTGATCTTCTCGCAGCACACACGGAATCCCCACCGCTGGAACACCCCTCAGCACCTCGTATTTCTGAGCAAATTGAGGAGCGTTTGGACGTGTTGTGGGCCTGTGAGATGGAACACTCTCGGGCTTCACGCCCAGCCTCTCGCCCCCGTCCGTGTTGAGTGTGCCAGAGCCCGTTCAAGGGATTTTCACTTTTTTTAAGGACTCGTCTATAGAAGAGTTAACGATGATACAAAAAAGAATGTAAATTCTGAGCCTTAAAATTGCATATGGCAGAAGCTGTGAGGCAGATGCGGAAGAGAAGTTAGGGATGCTGTTGCATTCGTCTTAGAAAGCGAGCAGTCAAGAGACGCTGCTCTTAGTGGATGGGAAAGAAGTAAAGGTGTATCAACGTAACACAGGTAACCGGAAGTTACGTAACTGTAGAAAGTGAAGAGGGAATGCTGGTGAAAGTGGGCTTTATCCTCATTTATCATATAGGAGGAAGACAGATAAGGTATAAAACAAATCAATCAATAGCGATAGGAGTATATTATTGAAAGATATAGAGATGACACCAGAATATCTAATATCTAGAGTTAAAAAGATTGTTTCTGAGGAATCAGACTGGGAGAGGTGGGGAGGGGGTATTTTCACTACTTTTATCTACTCACCTTTCCACTGTGTTGCTTTCCTATCATCTATCCTGCCCTTTCCCAACCTGCCCCTCCCCCCACTTCATCTCTAGCTTTCTGGCCCCAACTTGTCTATTTATTCATTTAAAATCCATTTTAAAAAAATATATTTTTGCCCTAGCTGGTTTGGCTCAGTGGATAGAGATCCGGCCTGCAGACTGAAGGGCCTCGGGTTCGATTCTAGTCAAGGGCACATGCTGGTGTTGCGGGCTCGATCCCCAGCAGGGAGCGTGCAGGAGGCAGCCGATAGATGATTCTCTCTCATCATCGATGTTTCTATTTCTCTCTCCCTCTCCCTTCCTCTCTGAAATCAATAAAAATATTTTTAAAAAAATAAAAAAATGAAGTGCTCATGTGGTTAGTCCTACCCAGATCATCTCCCAATCTTAAAGTCAACTGATTAATGACTTTAATTACATGTAAAACCCTTTCTATCATTTAACATAACATTACTACAGCAGTAGCACCTGGGAACAAAGATCATACAGGTCATTTTATTGTTCTACCACATTACTCAGAAACATGACTACTATTTTTATGTAACTGTTTTATGATCAAAATAACCGAAAAGGATGCAGAGGAAGTTTTTTTAAAAATATGACCATAACCTCGCTCCCCAGAAACAGCTACCAACATTTGGAATATATCATCTCAACAGGTCCTTGTGCATAGAAACAGAGTAGAAAGATCAATGGACAATGGGGGGGGGGGGCGGTTTACTCTGCAAATTACTTTTCAGTAAAATGATTAAGATTCTTATAGAAAACTAGAGGCCCGGTACACAAAATTTGTGCGGGGGGGGGGGGGGGGAGGTTGTCCCTCAGCCCAGCCTGCACCCTCTCCAATCTGGGACCCCTCGAGGGATGTCTGACTGCCCGTTTAGGCCCAATCCCAGTAGGATTGGGCATAAACGGGCAGTCGGACATCCCTCTCACAATCCAGGACTGCTGGCTCCCAACTGCTCACCTGCCTGCCTTCCTGATTGCCCCTAACCGCTTCTGCCTGCCAGCCTGATCACCCCCTAACCACTCCCCTGCCAGCCTGATTGATGTCTAACTGCTCCCCTACCAGCCTGATTGATGCCTAACTGCTCTCTGCCAGCCTGTTTGCCCCCAACTTCCCTCCTCTGCCAGCCTGGTCACCCCTAACTGCCCTCCCCTGCAGGCTTGATCGCCCCCAATTGCCCTCCCTTGCAGGCCTGGTCCCTCCCAACTGCCCTCCCCTGCTGGCCATCTTGTGGTGGCCATCTTGTGTACATATGGGGGCAGGATCTTTGACCACATGGGGGCAGCCATTTTGTGTGTTGGAGTGATGGTCAATTTGCATATTACTCTTTTATTAGATAGGATAGAGGCCTGGTGCACGGGTGGGGGCCAGTTGGTTTGCCCTGAAGGGTGTCCTGGATCAGTGTGGGGGTTCCCTTGGGGTGTGGGGTGGCCTGGGCGAGGGGCCTGTGGTGGTTTGCAGGCAGGCCACGCCCCCCAGCGACTCAAGCAGAGGCCCTGGGATCTGGGGTTTATTTATCTTCTACAATTGAAACTTTGTAGCCTGGAGTGTAGCCAAGCCTTCTGCTCGCTCTGTGGCAGCAGCCATTTCTGTTGGGATTTATGTATCTTCTATAATTGAATCTTTGTAGCCTTAAGCGGAGGCCTGGGCCGGCCAGGGTGTGCGGAAAGCTTGGCTTCCTCCATCGCTGGGGGCAACCCAAGTCTCCCTCCTGCTCTCCCCATGGCCGCAGCCATCATGGTTGGGGTTAATTTGCATACTCGCTCCTGATTGGCTAGTGGGCGTGGCTTGTGGGCATGGCTTGTGGGTGTAGTGGAGTGATGGTTGATTTGCATATTACTCTTTTATTAGATAGGATGTAACTGAAGTAAAACAGAAGACGCTGAACTTCAGTTAAATGTTTCTCTACCACAAAAATTACCCCCTTAAAAAAAAAACTAATATAAAAACTGTTGAGAAGTTGGAATCAGGCTTGCATTAAAAAGCTACAGTTCAGGCATTTTATTATTCAGAGTGATTGTGTCTCTGACATTACAGATGAGTAAATTTACAAGTCCTCCCGCTGCCCTGCCCCTCACTCCCCAATTTTTGTTGGGAATATAATTACTTTGACAGGGCAAAGGTTTGTGGTATTTACATTTTGTTCTTAAACGATAAATCCCACAGTTGTTTAGTTTTCATTCTGTATTTAAAACAATTCAAAGCTCATCTTCAGTATTAAAAAAAAATTCCTCAATTCTCCTTTTGATTTGGATTTATCCGGATTTCAGTATAAAGAATTTTTTTTTCAAGAATGTGCAAACCCTCAGTTCTTTTTGTGCTTGCCAATGACTGCCAAGAGTCTTCACACTTACAGGACAACTGGGTGCAGTATAAAATTAATGATTCACACCTTCCTGCTCTTAACTTTTGTAGAGCTTGCTTCCTTGACATTGTTTTATCTGGCATATTTTATTATTGATCACTCGGAGCAAATTTCACCTTGACACAGGGTGTGCTTTCTACCTGCTGACTCAAGTCTTCCTTTCAGTTAAGCTTCTTCTATTGTTCCATCTGTTCCGGGAGCTTCTTCAGGAATGGCATTTTTCATATCTTGGATCTCCACGGTCTATTTTCTGTAACGATCACATCTTTATAATTCTTTGTTCTTTTCAGCATTGTTCCACATGTTTTCACTTGTGTTCATCCTACTTTGGGCTTAGCAGCCTTCCTTCCTTTCTTGTGCTCTGCTTCTCTGTTTTATCCTCTCTTGTTGCTCTGTCATCCCTTATTTGTACCCCTGAATCTACTCTTTGAGATTTTTTTTTCAAGAGTGATAATTTTAAAATTTCTCTGGTGAGATGGAGAATTCTTTGTTAAGGAACAGCATGGGAGTGGTGAAGGAAGGACGTCGAGGCACTTGGCAGCTTTGTTTTGTTTCCAAATCTGCTAATTTCCTTTCCATGAGACTGTCTCTGAGATGTTCAGGTTCTGGCACTCAGGATGCTGCTGAGGCTCCCATCCAGGCCCTCCCATCCCGTCTCTCTGGGTTATAATCTGGCAATTGCCTCTCTATCCCTTTCACCTACTCATCTCCAGTAGATGCCTTTGTTTGGAAGCCAGGCCATAGCCAACAGAAATAAATAACCATAAGCCTGGTTTCTCCTTGATGTTGGCCTTCCTCGCTATCATCCTAGCTCTTTGCAAGAATACTTTTTCCTGCAGGATCCTTGGATCTTGTAACTCTAAATTTTAGTCATTTGAGAACCACTTCTTCAATTTTACCTCTTCTGCATATCACCTCTATTATAATTAATACTAGAGGCCCGGTGCACGAAATTCGTGCATGGGGGGGGGTCCCTCAGCCCAGCCTGCACTCTCTCCAATCTGGGACATCCCTCTCACAATCCAGGACTGCTGTCTCCCAACTGCTCACCTGCCTGCCTTCCTGATTGCCCCTAACCGCTTCTGCCTGCCAGCCTGATCACCCCCTAACCACTCCCCTGCCAGCCTGATTGATGCCTAACTGCTCCCCTGCCAGCCTGTTTGCCCCTAACTGCCCTCCCTTGCAGGCCTGGTCCCTCCCAACTGCTCTCCCCTGCTGGCCATCTTGTGGCAGCCATCTTGTGTCCACATGGGGGCAGCCATCTTGGACCACATGGAGGCAGCCATATTGTGTGTGGAGTGATGGTCAATTTGCATATTACTCTTTTATTAGATAGGATAGAGGCCTGGTGCACAGGTGGGGGCTGGCTGGTTTGCCCTGAAAGGTGTCCCGGATCAGGGTGGGGGTTCCCTTGGGGCATGGGATGGCCTGGGCAAGGGGCCTGTGGTGGTTTGCAAGCTGACCACGCCCCCCGGTGACCCAAGCGAAGGCCCTGGTATCTGGGATTTATTTATCTTCTACAATTGAAACTTTGTAGCCTTGAGCGGAGGCCAGGGCCGGCCAGAGTGGGCGGGAATCTTGGCTTCCTCCATTGCCGGGGAAACCCAAGCCTCCGGCTCGCTCTGCGGCCACAGCCATCTTAGTTGGGTTAATTTGCATATTTGCTCCTGTTTGGCTGGTGGGTGTGGCTGGTGGGCGTAGCGGAGGTACGGTCAATTTGCATGTTTCTCTTTTATTAGTGTAGATTCTTCTTTGAATCAATTCCCAATGCTTACTTATTTATAAAGGAAAAGCCGGAATCATTTGGTATAAATAGGAAATAACTATTAAAGTCAATGCAGTGAAAACAAAACAATGATACTAAGTTCTAGCTAGATACAGTTGTCTGCTAAAAGTTGAGTCTGAGGTCTGTATTTTCCTGGTTAGAAAGAGAGATAAGTGCAAATCAGAAGTAAGTTAGAGACCACTGGCACCAAACCAAGACTTCTTGATGTAGTCACCAATGAAAGAGAACTCGGAATGAATCACTTTTTCATTATGCTACAATTTCAACAACTGTCGGTGTAACACCTAAACTTCTCCCTTGTCCCCCTCGCCTTTGGGAAACCCCACTACCATGCAAGGATCAACCCAAGGGGACTGTGACACTGACTTCCAAGGAAATATGTTTCTTGTGCAAGGCTAGAGGCAGCGTATGTAAGCTCTCAGCATTTCACCAATTTCAGTACAGACTTTACAGTATTTAGCAGACACACTTCATGTTTGTGGTCTGAGGTTTTGCGAGTTTCCTTGTTTCATTAAAAATGGGACTTTTTCTGTGTTTCTGCTTCGTTTTGTTTTTTGTTGCTTCCAGAAGATTTTGGGGTGGAGGGGTGGGGAGGCAGGGAATAAAAATGTCTCTACTATCTTTATCTGAATGTATTTGTGATATGCATGCCTCTATAGTCTCTCCAGGTCCACACAGTCAGATCCTAGACTGGATCTTCCCACTCAGCTGAGTGCTCTGACTCCGCCCCATGCAGAGGGTTGCTAAGCTTTGTAGGTATTCTCTGGAATAACAGAAAATGGGGGAGGGGGGAAGGGGTGAGAAAATGCCTAAATGCTGCTGCCCCCACTCCCCACCACGGAATTTCCTCCCTGTTTGTGAATTCAAGGTGTGTCTGTGCCTTCCCAACATCCTTTTTGGGAAGAGCGGCAATATGTTAACTTCAACAGGGGATGGATGTCTTCCAAGAATATGAATTTCACCCTCCCTAACTGCTGGTCCCTGCAGCCTGCAGCATATTCTTAACCTTCCTGGATCTATATCACACAGTGAAGGACCGCACAAGGTCAAAAACAGGATCAAGATGTTGATAATGTTGTTTTTGACTTTTTGAGAGAAGTTCTTTCTTATCTGACTATACATCTGAGTATTCTTATGGAGTCAGTTAAAGGTGAGGGGGAGGAGAGGAAGTGTAATGTGGCGAGTCTCTGACGTTCCTCAGTTCTTACAAATCCAAAGGTGAGGAGCTTCTCGCTCATGTTGCATGACCAATGAGTTCATTAAGTCCTAAAGGCTCACCCGGACTCGGCCCTCCCCCACTTTGCTTCAGCCCTCCCCTCCCTGCCAAGGATCAATGAAGCCCCATGGCACGGTGCCACAGACATTGGCCCACAAGATAAAGGGGTGAGAAGGGGGCCCTATTCTGATACCAGGTACCAGCAGGCCTGGCAAAAGGCAGTTTCTAAAGGGAACAACCATATATTTTCAAGCTTTTTTCTCTATTACTCTACCCGGCCTTAGCAGAAACCTGACTTTCTCTTTCCATTTCACGGACAGAGCGGCCCTCCCTACTTGCCCATCTCTCAGGGAAGGGGGGGACGAGTGATGTTTTCCTCAATTCCAGCAACTACATCCGGACCACTGTCCATTTCTTGCCCTTTTAAAAACTCTTCCTCCTTTGACTCCAAGCCATGCTTGCATATCACCATCTGATCCGTTAAGCTCCCTCTCATTTTATTTGGTGTGTTCAGCCCCCAATTTATATTTTTTCTTCCGACCCTATCCTGCATCATCATTACCTCTGCAAAGTTGCTGTTGTTTCAAAACTCCAATTTGTTCCTACTTACCATCCTCTCCTCTATCGATTGTACATTAAAGTTGTAACAAAACTGGTTCCACGTTATAATCACGTGGGGAACTAAAAAAATATCCCCAAGTCCAGGCCCCGCCCCAGACCAATTAAGTCCCCCTTTTCGGGGTGGGAGGTTTGTTTTTGTTTTACAGTATCCCAGGTGACTCCAGTGCACAGCCAAGGCTGCCAACTGCTGTTCTACTCATTTATGTTAATAAGCTCCCGCTCCTGGACTCCAGCCTGTTCTCGCAGGCTTCACTGCCTGCTCACCCAGCTTGGGCCCCAGGTCACTCACTGCAATGAGGTTGCTGTCCAACTGCTTGTCTCCAACGCCGAGGGGGAATGTAAGTTGCAAGAGGAAGACTTTTAGCTCTCCTGATTCAGGCTTTCTAACTCCACTTGGGCCCTCAGTATTAGTCAGCAATTATCCAAGCTGGCCCACTATATTTATTTTCCTCAGTGACTGTTCCAAACTGTTTCCACTATCCTCAGTTCCCAAGTCCATCTCCTCCCATCTCTCAGCACAGGACTTGCGTCTCTGAAATAAACTCTCTGCTACCCGTGTGCATATCTGAGTGTTTTTAACTGTCTACAGATAGGATCAGCTCATAGGACTTATTCCTGCTTTATTGGCTCCCTAAATTGGATCCCTTTATTATACCTGCTCTTCAAATGTAGGTTTCCAACTCTCTCATTCATTCATTTATTCAACAAACATTTACTGAAAGCCCTCTTTGGGCTAGAGCCTATTCTAAATGTCAGGGATACTGATATGAGATGATCAAGATATTCTTGTCTACAAGTTGATTCATGCCTGCCTCCAGCCCCTCCTCTCTCTCTCCTTCCTTGGTGAAGGATTTGGGGCCTCCTCCCATCAAAGGCAAACCTCTCAGCCAGCTCACAGTGGAAGAGACTAAGGAGCCATGACAACTAAATATGATATAGGATCCTGGATTGCAACCTGGTGCAGAGAAAGAACATGGTTATCCTATATAATAAAGAGCTAATATGCAAATGGTTGTCATGCTCTCACGCCATAACAGCTCAGACACTCAACACTGGGGAGAGAGGAATGGGGACCAGCCAGGCACAAATGAGCTTGCAAGAGAGGAATGGGGACCAGCCAGGCACAAATGAGCTTGTGAGAGAGGAATGGGGACCAGCCAGGCTGCAACCTGGGAGAGGGACAAGCCGCACGCCCCGCAGTCCTGGGCGCCAGCAGCTGCGGTTGGCCCGGGCGAAGCTGGCTCAGGTCCCGGGTGCCTGGGGCCGGCCAGAGGGAGGGAATCCTGGGTCCCAGGTACAGGGCGAGGCAGAGGCAGTTAGGGGTGATTAGGCCAGCTGGGGAGCAGTTAGGAGTGATCAGGCAGGCAGAGGTGGTTAGGGGTGATCAGGCAGGCAGGCAGAGGGGTTAGGAGCGATCAGGCAGGCAGGCAGGCGAGCAGTTATGGGCCAGTGGTCCCGAATTGCAAGAGGCAGTCGGACATCCCCCGAGGGGTCCCGGATTGGAGAGGGTGCAGGCTGGGCTGAGGGACCCCCCCATGCACTAATTTCGTGCACTGGGCCTCTAGTCTCTTATATAAAAGGCTTGTGGCCATCATGCCATAATGACCAAATGAGCAGCGGCTTTCGCAATGGACAGGGTGGGGTGCAAGCTACTAGTGGTGGAGAGCTATGAGTGGTGGAGGGTGGGGCAGCAAGCTACTAGCGGGGGAGAGCTACAAGCGGCAGAGGGCTAGGAGCAGTGGAGGGCAGGGCAGCAAGCTATGAGCGGCGATGGGCAGGGCGGCCAGCTGAGGCAAGCAGAAGCGAGCTACTTGTGCACGATTTTGTGCGGGCTGAGCCTCTAGTGTTCCAATAACACTTTATGGGCATTGAAATGTAAATTTCACATGTCACAGTATACTCTTCTTCTTTTAATTCTTTTTGAACCATTTAGACATATAAAAATCATTTTTTTTTATGGAAAAGTGGTGAAATCTATAGAGTCTGAAGTTTATTTAAGAGTATTGCGCCAATGTTAATTTCTGTTTTTGGTGACTGAACTATGGTATGTAACATATTAACATTAGAGTAAGCTCAGTGGAGGTTGTGTAAAATTCTGTACTGGTTTTGAAACTCTTCTGAAATTTTTAAAATATTTGAAAATAAAAAGTAAATTAAAAAACATTCCCTGGGTCTCTACAGCTGGGGCCTTCCTTCTCTATTTTCCTTCAGAGGCAAACTCCTTGAAAAATTTGTCCACACACACTATTTCTATTTCTACCAAAACTGCCTTGGATATTGTCACCAGTGGCACCCAAGTTGGCAAATTCATAGATTCTTTCCAGACCTCATCTTATGTGACCTCTCAGGGCATGTGACATAGCTGATCACTCCCTCCTTCTTGAAAAACGTTGGCTTCCAAGATACAAAACTCCTCCGACATCTCTGGCTTCACCTTTTCATTCCAACATCTCAATTTTGAAATTTCTTAGACTTGAGTCTTGGGCTCCTCTTCTCTCCTTCTGCTTATTCTCTCCCTAATTAATCTTATTCATACCTCTGGCTTCAAGTATCATCTATATGCCAGTGATTCCTAAAGTTGTATTTCTTGGCTAGACCCCTCTGTAGTGCTCAAGACTCAATGCTAGACTTTCCTGCGGTTCTCAAGTACTGAGGCAGGCAAAGAGCCTATTGTATTTTAGGGATTGAGAGAATGGCAATAGGGTCATAACACAGACAGCAAGCGTTGAGGTGTGGGAGGCAGGCAAATACCCAGTCACAGAGTGTGTGGTAGGACTTATATTTAACATCCACATAGCTATTTAATATTGGCATTGGATATTTTGAATTTAAACTTTTGATATTCTCTGATACATGCTTTTACTTAAATTTACCCCTATCCTCTTCCATTTACCCAATTCTTCATGCTAGAAACTTGGTGTCAATTCAGACACCCCCTTTTCCCTTACCCACCAAATCCAATAATTCATGAAGTCCCAAATACAGGGTATTTTGACAATCTAAAACAATATATACTAGTACACACTTTGAACAATTATTAATTCCCATGTTTCTTTCTTTTCAGATTTAACCCATTGTAGTTAATAATTACTTAAAGTGTATATACATTTTTGGGGACATCCTGTATATATCTAGAAACATTCCATTTCTTCCCATATCGACCACACCCGTTATCATCTGTTTCCCAGACTACAGTGATAATCTCCCATCTGGTCTCCCTATATTCCCTCTTGCTCCCTCCAGCTCACTAACCACTAACCACAGTGACCTTTTGAAAATACTATCCCAATTATATCATCCCACTGTTTAAATTCCTTCCATTGCTTTTAACTCCACACAGGAAAAAACTCCAAAAATATAAGAACTACCACACACTCTGTGACTGGGTATTTGCCTGCCTCTCACACCTCATCTCTTGCTTTCTGTGTTATGACCCTATTGTCATTCTCTCAATCCCTAAAATACAATAGGCTCGTTGCCTGTCTCAGTACTTTGCATCTGCATCATCCTAGGATTTTCTCTCCTCAAAAATTCACTTGTGAAATCACCAGGATAGCTCAAGTATGCTTTAGTAGCCAACAACCCCAACATTGCAGTAGCTTATGTCTAATAAGATTTACTTATTGCTCACATGACAGTAGGTCTGATGTAGGTCAGGGTGGCTCTTCTTCAAATGGAGGCCCAGAGGTTCAGGGTTCTTCTAAATTGTGTCACCCCCACATTGAATATATGGCCTTTGCAATGCTGTGGAAAGAGAAGAAAGTGTGGGTGATTATGCATGGGGTTTTCTTTGCCAGGCCTAGAAATGGCACACATCACATCGGCCCACACCCCATTGCCCATATCACAATCACATGACTCTAGCTTAACTGTAAAGGAAAAAAAAAATCATATTTCTCCTGTGTGTCCAGGAAGAGGAAATGAGATTGGTGAGCATCAGGCCAGTCTCTGCCACATCCTGGTTAAAACTTACTCATCTTTAAGAATCAGTTTAAATAGTACTTCCTTATAAAGATCTTCAAGCTCCTCTCACCTAAATTAGGACCCCGATAAATTCTATTGTAGCACCCTATAATTTTCCTTTACGGCATGATCACAATGGCAAGTTTATATTTCCTTATGTAATGACTTAGGATTTCTTTCAATTTCTAGACTGTAGGCCCTATGCGTGCAAGGATTGCATATTTTGCTCCTGCTGTGCCTCTGCTATCTACCACAGTACCTGGTATATAATTGGTGTAAAAGTGATTCAGTGAACAAATGAACAATTGTACAACCTCATCCCCTAGCTACAGATAGCACACTACTTGTGGAGGGGAAAGACAAATATAAGTAGCCAGGCATGGTTTGAGTGCAGTGATTTTCAACTGGTGCGCCACAAGAATTTCAAAAACATCCAATACCTGACTATTTAGTGCGGGGCACTGCCCTCTTTCCCCTTAGACTGTCAAATAAAAAAATAACAACACCAACAATAGCCATTTGGTTTGAATGAATAAAAACTATACATATTTTTTGTCAGATTGGCAAAAAATATATATTTTTGGTGTGCTGCAGAATTTTAGTAATTAGTTTATGTGTGCCATGAGGTGAGAAAGGTTGAAAATCACTGGTTTGGTGGGATAAATGTTTCAGGCGGATAAGCCCAGGGAACTGAGGGCAACTTGAAGGGGCTGGGGGGCTTCTCTGCTTAATCTTCCCTGGCGATCTAACCCTGGAGTCTGCAAAGGATGGCCTGCGGCTAAATCTGGTTTACTGCCTGTTTGTTTTTTAATGGCCCAAGAGCTAAAAATAGTTTTTATATTTTTAAATAGTTGGAAAGAATAAGAATATATTATGACATGTGAAAATTACGTGAAATGTAATTGCAATGTCCATGAATCAAGTTTTATTGGAACACAGACATATCCATTAGTTTACTTACTGCTATGACTGCTTTCAATAGCAGAGTTGAGTAGTTGTGAAAGAGACCACATAGTTAGCAAACCTAAAATATTTACTATTTGGTTCTTTACAGAAAAACGTTGCTGACTTCTGATCTAATCCATGCTTAGTTTAAAAGTACACTTCTATGTGAATGATGTCCAAGTATCCATCTTTAATTCTCTCCTTTGTCCATTCTCATGTCCACTGCCAGAAATTAGGCCCCACAAATTCTATCCCTGCAACAGTATTCTCACCCTGCCATCTTTCTCCTTCTCCCTTCGGTCCATCCTTCTCAATGTTTTAAATGGTTGAAACATTTAAACTAAACAAAATATGCATTGCTTAGCATGGTAGTCAACGCCCTCCACACCTTACCTTTTCAGCTGTATCTTTTACATCATACTCCACCAGCCTTAGCTATCACGTACCTTCAGGTTTATGCTCATGTGGAGAGCAGCTACAGTGTTTGGACAGGTTCAAGCCTCGGACTAATGAGAGGGCACAATCCTCTCCTGGCAAAGCCATGTGCAAGTCCTAGCTTGGAGGGCAAAGCCCTCCCAGCACAATTATAGCCAAAGGCTATAGTTGTAAGCTTGAACTTATGGTCTGAACGTGTGGTCCCACATGGCTGAGTGATGTGGGCTTGATAGAGTTCAGGTGCATGTAATTGAGTGTAGGGAGCGGTTAAAGGGTTAAGCCTCGGACTGACCTCCTGGCAAAGCCGCAAACAAGTCCCAGCTTAGAGGGCACAGCCCGCTTAGCATAATTAAGCTTGATCTTGTGACTGCTCCCTAGATCTTTCCTGGGTAGCTAATGGGCTGTGGGAGGTGCAGCAAGTGCTGCTAAAACAAGTGAAACTTACAAGAACATTGTAAATTACCTTGTTTGCCTCTGACTATAAAATAAAGCATCAGCTTGCAGTCTGGATCTGTTCTGTGGTCTTAAGTCATGCACAGGAGATCCATATTCTCTTTGTCCTTTCTTCATCCTTCGCCGGCCCTCCCTCAGCCTTGCCGAACCCTTGGCTGTGCTGGCGCAGCACAATTGAGTAGATTCAAAACTCAGGAAAATGTTGTAAACATCTTGACCACGCCCTTACTTTGCCTCGTGGAATCTGGCTATAAAATAAAGACTCAGCTTATAGTCTGTGGCGTTGTCGCTAGCTCTCCATCAGAGAGAACAGCGTCCCACCCAGACCCAGCTTTTTTCTCTTGTCTGTCTTTTCTCAATCCTTCACTGCCCTCTCTTAGGCTTACCGAACCTGGCTGAGCTGGCTCGGCACATATGGCACCCAACGTGAGGATGAGTATGCCATGGCCATGCCAACTCGCCACATGCTCACAATTACCATTTCTATGAAATGTCTGCTTCGGGTATTTCCATTGTTCCCATCTTTTAAATTGGTTATCTCAAATGCCTCCTCACCCTAAAAGCCTTCCCCAGCATCTCTACTGAGAATAACTATTGCCATCAGTTTGATTTTCTAACAGTTTGTAGGACTGTTTTATTTCAAATTCTGCTTTTTAGCTTCCTGTGTATATATACACAGATGATCTGTTTTTCTCATATTCTATTGAAAACTGCTTGGGGAGAGGGGTTATATTTTATTTTATTAACCTCTGCATCCTTTTAGTGCTTACTACGTGTCTTGTACAAAATGGAAATGTGTATCCTTTGCAAAAGTCGTCATCTAGAGCTGGGGAAGGCTTTTTGCTAAGAACTCCCTGTATGTAAGCACAAACTCCACCTCACTTGTTTAGGGCTCACTACCGCGAGTAACACCTTTTTAAGAAACGCTGTCTTCCCGCTGATCACACACCCGTGTGGAGTACCTTGGATCCTAGGTTCGTCCTGTGAACACGTGCATGAGAAGCGCTACCCTCCAGGCCCCTCTTCTGTCCACAGTGATTGGCGGACCAAACGTTCCAATCAGCCTTCCCGCCTCTTTCAGCAATGGCCAATCACACACCCCGAGCGCCTCCTGACTACTAGACACTGTTTACTAACAGATAGAAGCTGGGGTGTGGGGGCGTGACCGTTCTGGGGAGGTCAGAGAAGGGAAGGGAAGATCCTGACTGCGCGTGCGCTCCGGGGGAAATAGGCGGGGCAAACTCTCGGGTAGCACCAATCGGAGTAGTCGCGCTCCTGCTTCGGCTGCCTCCCCGCCAAGCAACAACAATTCGAGGAGCGGGGCGGGGCGGGTGCTGAGGCGTCACAGCGGGTTGCCAAATGGGAGCCGCTGTCAAGAGATGCGCGCGCCTAGGGCCCAATAAGCGCTGGCGGCTCGAATGGCTAGGATACCTTGCTGGCTGTGGGCGGGGCGGCTGGGAGGAGGAGGCGGGGGAGCGCGGGGCGGGTTGGTTGCGCGGTACTAGCGGTGCCAGCTGGAGGGGGAGGAGGCGGAGAAGCGAGCCGTGCGGCCAGAGCGGGAAAGAGACTCCGCTCTGCGTCCGAGTTCTGGAGCCGCCGCTCCCCGGCTCCTGGGGCTGTAGCGGGAGCCGTGAGGGGCCGGGCGTCCGCTGCCTGCCGCGTCCCCTCGGAGAAGTCCGCGGGATCCGAAAGGGAGAAGATGGAGGAGGAGAGTGGCAGCGGCGGCGGCGCCGCGGGGACCAGCGGGGACGGCGGCGCCTCGGGAGAGCAGCTCCTCACTGTCAAGCACGAACTGCGGACGGGTGAGCGACCCCGCCCTCTGCCGGCCTGGTCCAGCGCGGGGGCGCGCCCGGAGGGGACTCGGGTGCTCGTGGGGCCGGGGGGCGCGGGCCGGGGCGGGGCCTCGCGGGCGGGGGGGCGGCGGGGGGTCGGGGGGAGGTAGGGGCGCGCCCAGGGGGTGAGGTCCGAAAGTTTTCCGAGAGGAGCCGGGGAAGGAGCGGCTGGCGCTGGACGTCGGGGCCCGCGGGGCAGCAGATAACTGCCTGTTGGCACTGGTCTGCGAGGATGTCTTTGGGCCCCTTTCCCCGCACAGGTGACACATCTGTCACGGCATCCTGTTTGGGGTAAAAGGTGCGCCTTCCTCAGTGTGGGGTGAACGCTGCTTTGTTTTGGAGCGTGACTTCTCCACTCCTCTGCTTTGCAAGAGGTGGTCCCGGTGGGGGTTTGTGGAATCATCCCCGGAAGGTGCTGGGGTCCTGGACCAGATAAAAGGGTGGCTTTTCATGAGTGCAGTCTCTAGTGAGATAAAGAGGGATCGCGGGCTCCAGGGACTGCATGCTTTTATTTGCAATGATCATGAAATACTATACTTGGCCTTGAATTTCTTTCAAAGGTCTCTTGAAATGAAGGCTCTGTAAATTGAAAGCTCGAGTCAAAAGCGACGCACTAGCCGGCTTAAGCGCTTATGTTCTCATGTTTGAGATCGCTAGCGTTGTCCCAAGCTTTATACTTAAATTACTGTACTTTATTCGTTGTGTGGGTCCCGGTTGTTCATCTTAGGAAATGTTTATTTGGACGAATCAGCAAGTTTAGATTTATATTTGTGGAGCCCAGTCTCGTAATTAGAGATTTTTTTTTTCCATTTCTGAACAGATACTACTTGAATTGTTCATTATTCCTATTAAATGTTCTTGTGGACGTTTATAAAGGTTTTTGATTCAGCTTTGTGGGCATATCAGGATATTCTTTTATTGTGTAGACACTGCTTATATAGCAGGTTTCACCTTGTTGCTGCTTGGAGCAGATTTTAAAGTTAGATCTGTCACAGTTCTTTTAGTTTTTGTTATTTCTAATTTGATTGCCAGTCAGCCTTCCACCGTGCACCAGTGTGGCGACTTAATTTAAGAGGATGTCAAATGGATGCTTACTTATACATAGATTTTTGTGAGTTTATGTATCTTGAGCCAGTTACCCTATAATCTGAGTTCCTAACCTAACCTGTGTACGTTTGGTTGGTTTGATTTTTCTTTCTCGATTTAATAGACAACTGATGTTTTCAAATGTCTATTAACGTATTCATTCAATAGGCATTTATTCAATATTAACATCTGATTTGTGCCAGGCTCAGTGTCATGTGCTTTCTAGTGTGAAGATTTTAAATTTCTTTTTCGTACCTTACATAACAATTTGCTGATTTTTATATGTACGATTGTTCTGTACAGCAACAGCTACTTGAAGTCATATGCTCCTCAGCCATTGACCGTGGTACAAGCAGCTTTTTGCTAAATGACCAAAGAGCAGCCTACGTGTTATTAGTAGTCGATCAACTGCTCAGTTTCTGGGTTTTGCAAACAATGCTAGTTTTGTAGAAAACAATGAGTACTGCTTTATTTCCCTTTCTCTGCTGTGTGAATCATCAGCTTTAAGTTTGCATTTCAGAAATTTTTCTGATGGATGGTGAGATTATACTGAATTCATTAGTGCTGTTAACTAAAGGAAATGAACAGTTCATTTTGATTTCTTGCTGAACATTGGAACTACTGACTGGATATAGTGGTCAAAAACACTGCTGAAATATGACTTGAAAAATTCACTCATCTTCAGCCAACTGCGCTCCTGTTGGCACATGATGCTACAGAGGCAACAAAGTAATCTGATCTGACAGTGGTCCCTCGCTTCTTAAAATGAGGACAAGTATATAGCCACATGAAGTCAGCAGTTGGTGATTGCCCATTTGTGCTCCAAAACTGTTTTGTGTGCCACAGGATGAGTGAAAAGGCAATAAAAGTCACATGCAAGGACATGGAAATTGTTTCAGTTTTGTAGCCTGAAGTGGCATAGTATATACCTGGACATGGGATTGGAAGACTTCACTCTAAATTTCAGCTCTGCCGCTTACTCGCTGTGTAGCCTTCGACAAGTCTCTTCCCTCTTTCAGACTCACTTCTCTCATCTACAAAGTGTGAAACTTGAATAAGACCCCGTTGGAAAAGTGCTAAGTGGGTTACTTGGCACATATTAAGCACTGAGGAGATGCTGGTTGAATAGAAATCTGAAAATCACTCCATTACAGTGTCTTTTCTTTAAGTGTGTGAATTAATTCAGTGTAACTTGGAAAACAAATTACTCATTTGGTGCTCAGGCTGTGTCACATTGCCAGGCTATCATCTTTTTCTGTACATGTTTTCTGGAGTAGAGTGTGAACTCCACATAATCCCTGCTGCTGTTTAGCAGCCTATGCATATCTCTTTAATAGCATCTAACACACACGCTGTATAATCAATTTACTTGTCTGTGCTATCCTGTAAGGTCCTTGAGACCTTGTTCTTTGATCATATCCCATGTCAATTTTCAGCCCCTGGCATATGGTAAGTATTCATTTGTTGAATGAATTCATTGAATGGATGAAAAGGCAGGACCTTGGATATATTAGGTGGTTGATAAATTGATGACAGTGACTATAAAAGCTGAAGAATGAAGAGTAAAGAATTGATTAGACCAGTTAAACGTGCGTTTCTTGAGCACTTTGTTTTCTAGACTAGATGGTACTGATGATACCAGAAATGACTAAGAAAATGTTTTGCTCTCTGATTTTAGGGGAGGAAACCATGTAAACCAGTAATTAGTATACATTATCATCTATAATAATAAAAGCATAATATGCTAATTAGACCGGACAGCCGAACGACCTTCTGGATGTCATTCCGGACCTCCTTCCAGACGAAGCGGGGGCAAGGCAGAGGCGGCTGCCATGGCAGGTGGAGGCCGAGGCAGAGGTAGTTAGGGGCGATCAGGCAGGCAGGCAGAGTGGTTAGGGGTGATCAGGCAGGCAGGTGAGCAGTTAGAGGCGATCAGGCAGGCAGGCGAGCAGTGAGGGGCAATAAGGCAGGTAGGCAGAGTGGTTGGAGCGAACAGGCAGGCAGGCAGGTGAGTGGTTAGGAGCCAGCAGTCCTGGATTGCAAGAGGAATGTCCCGGATTGCGAGAGGGTGCAGGCCGGGCTGAGGGAGCCCCCTTTCCCCGTGCACCAGGCCTCTAGTAAGTATCCTATCTAATAAAGAGGGAATATGCTAATTGACCATCACTCTATCACAAAGATGAATGCACCCACAGCTGAAGCCAAGTTCCCATAAGGAGCCTTAACGAGCAATCAGCAGGGACCTGAAGCTATGCCCTCCCCTGCCCCCGTAGGGCTTGACAGGGGACCTCAGGCCGTGCCCCCCACCCTGGTGTCAGGCTGGGGGACCTCAGGCCACGCCCCCTGCCCTGGCGCCAGGCTGGGGGACCTCAGGCCATGCCCCCCGCTCGGTGGGGCTTGATGGGAGACCTCAAGGTGCGCTTCCCATCCTGGTACTGGGCTAAGGGACCTCAGGCTGCTCCCCCTGCCCCAGCGCCAGGCTGGGGGACCTCAGGCCATGCCCCCCACCAGGTGGGGCTTGACAGGGGACTTCAGGCCACGCCCCCCACCCCGGCACCAGGCCTGGGGACCTCAGACCGCACCCCCTGCCTGGCAGGGCTTGATGGGGGACCTCAAGCCATGCCTCCAGCACCGGGCCAGGGGACCTGAGGCTGCGCCCCTCTGCCTGGCTGGGCTTGATGGGACCTCAGGCCACACCTCCCACCTTGGCACCAGGTTGGGGGACCTCAGGCCACGCCCCCCACCCAGCGGGGCTTGATGGGGACCTCAGGCCACGCCTCCCAGCCTGGCGCCAGGCCAGGGGACCTGAGGCCATGCCCCCTGCCCGGCAGGGCTTGATGGGGGACCTCAATGTGCGCTTCCCGTCCTGGTGCTGGGCTAGGGGACCTCAGGCTGCTCCCCCTGCCCCAGTGCCAGGCTGGGGGACCTCAGGCCGTGCTCCCCACCTAGTGGAGCTTGATGGGGGACCTCAAGGTGCACCCCCAGTGCTGGGTCAGGGGAACTCAGGCTGCGCCCCCTGCCCAGCGGGGCTTGATCGGGGACCTGAGGCTGCACCCCCCTGCCGGTGGGGCTTGATGGGGGACCTGAGGCCGTCCCCCCCTCCCGGTGCCGGGCCGGGGGACCTGAGGCTGTGCCCCCCCGCCTGGTGAGGCTTGACAGGGGACCTCAGGCCATGCCCCACACCCAGTGGGGCTTGACACGGGATCCCAGGCCATGTCCCCCACCTGGCACGGCTTGACGGGGGACCTCAAAGCATGCCCCCCACCCCAGTCTGGGCTGGGGGACCTCAGGCCACGGCCCCCGTCCTGGCTCTGGGCCAGGGGACCTGAGGCTACGTCCCCTGCCTGCCAGGGCTTGACAAGGGTGGGACTGGCCAGGTCTGGATCTAGCCCAATGGGAGCAGGGGCCAGCCGATTTTGATGCGCATGTGGGTGGGCGGGGACTTGACTCTGACAGGAGGAAGGTTTTCATATACATTTTACTAATTTTCTTTCATCTCTAACACTTCTATTATAGAGAAAGGGCAAATAGCAATATTAAATTATTTCCTCTAATGAATCCCCTTTTAATGTGCACGAATTTCATGCACCGGGCCACTAGTATAATAATAAAGGATTATGCAAAGTATAAAGGTAGCAAGAAGAGGTTAGGACTTTAGGTTTCAAATAATCAAATCTAACTCTTGCACAATATCAAGAAAACGAGGGGGTATTATCAGAAGAATTCTGGGTTTTCTTACCCATTCATTTTTTTCAATAAATATTTTATTGCCCTAGTCGGTTTGGCTCAGTGGATAGAGCGTTGGCTTGCAGATTGAAGAGTCCTGGGTTCTACCGTATTCAGGTCAAGGGCACATAACTCGGTTAGGCTCCGCCCCAGCCCAGTCCCTAGTCAGGGCTTGTGCAGGAGGCAACCAATCAATGTGTTTCTTTCTCATCGATATTTCTCTCTCCCTCTCTCTTACACTATCTCTAAAAATCAATGGAAAAATATCATTGGATGAGGATTTGAAATAATAGTGATTAAAAAAAAATACATATATATATATGTGTATATATATATATATAGCCAGTGACTGGAATGCCGTAAGGACCAGAATGACCAGTCACTATGACGCCCACTGCAGCCAGCGGACGGGCCGATCAGGGGGTGGGGCCGCCAGCCAACCCCCCCTCCCATGGGCCCCCACCACCCTATCGGCCTGCAGCCCCTCCCCCCAGCCAGCCCAGCCCCTGGACGGCCCCGCCCCTGATGGGTCCCCACCACCCAATTGGCCTGCAGTCCCTCCCCCTGGCCGGCCCAGCCCCTGATAGCCCCCCTACCCCAATAGGGGGCGGGGCCAGCCAGCCAACCTCTTATAGCCCCTCTCCCTGCCTGGCATCACCCCAGATAGGCCCCCCCACCCCGATCAGGGGCAGGGCGAGCCGGCCAACCCCCCTGCAGTCCTTCCCCCCTGGCCAGCCCCACCCCCAATGGTCCCCCCACTCTGATCAGGGGCAGGGCTGGCCGGCCAACCACCCCTGGCCCCTTCCCCAGGCCACTGGCTCCCGATCGGCCCCCTACCCCATTTGGGGGCAGGCCTGGCCAGCCCACTGCCCACAGCCCCTCCCCATGGTCGGCCCCACCAGCGATCAGCCCCCACCATCCCGATCGGCCTGTGGCCCCTCTCTCCAGCCAGTTCCACCCCTGATCGCCCACACACACACCAATCAGCTGTGGGGCTGGCTGGCCAACTTCCCATGGCTCCTCCCCTGGCTGATGACCCCAGATTGGCCCCCCTCACCCCAATCGGGGGCAGGGCCCGCTGGCCAATTGCACATGGCCCCTCCCCCCAGCCAGCTCGGCCCTGATTGGGCCCCGATCGGGGTGGGCCGGTTAACCAACCTCCCGCTGTCTCCTCCTCCTGACAGGCCCTGCCCCGATCCACCCCGAGTGGGGCCAGGCTGGCCAGACCCCACCATACACAAATTTGTGCACTGAGCCTCTAGTAAAATATATTAAAAAAAATATTTTATTACTACTTATGTTTCGAGTGCAATTTTAGATGATGGTTTATAAGACAGATATGGCCTTCCACAGATACGTTCTCCCCACTGGAGAGACAGGGTTCCCACTGGAACCAGAGACTTATCTACTCCCTCCATCTTGAATCTTTGTCTCTACATGATGACTTTATTCTGCGGTCCCACTTTTCTTACCTGGGAAAGAACATGGCTGCAGACAGACCCCAACTTTTACATCTCACTGCCTTTTACTTAGGTTCAGATATTAAAAATCTCAGGGATGGAGTTTATTGGCCTGGCTCTGGTCAGGTGCCCTATTCTGGATTATTCAGCTAAGGCCAGGGAATGGGATCAAGTTCTACCAACATGAAACTACTACAATAAACATGTGGATATGGTGAAACTAAACTCTTAGAAGGGGAAGGGTTGCTGGGAAAACATTTCCTTAAGTGTCTATTATTAGGAGAGAGACTAACACCAAGGAGAGAGTTAAGGAAGGGGTATTCGTTATCTATTGCTGTGTCACAAATTACCACCAAGCATAGTGGCATATAGAGCAACGTGATTTCTGTGGGTCAGGACTTGAGGAGTTGCTTAGCTTGATAATTCTGACTCAGGGTTTCCTGTGGTTGTAGTCCAGGTGTTTGCCAGGACTGAAGTCACCTGAAGGCATATGAAGGAGCTGGAGGTTCCTCTTCTAAGACAGATTGCTCATGTATAGTTTAGTTCCTTGCCATGTGGGCCTCCTCATATGACGGCTTGAATGTCCTCATGATAAGACAGCTAACTCGCCCAGAACAAGTGATTGAAGACAGAGCAACATGAAAGCCACAATGTTTTTTATGTTAAATAGCTTTTTTTTGAGGTATCTATATATATAAAAGCCTAAGCGACCGAATGACCGAATGACTGGTCACTATGACACACGCTGACCGCCAGGAGGAAGATGCTCAATGCAGGAGCTGCCCCTTGGTGGTCAGTGTGCTCCCACAGCCAACATCCCGTGGCCCCTCCCATGGCCGGCCAACCTCCTGTGGCCCTGATCAGCCCTGATCACCGGCCAGGCCTAGGGACCCCACCTGTGCATGAATTCATGCACCGGGCCTCTAGGTTACATAACATAAAAATCTACTTGTTTTAAGTGTACAATCTAGTGAATTTTAGTATATTTATAGTTATACAACCATCACCCACAATCTGATTTTAGACCATTTCCATCACTTTAAAAAGAAATGTCTTACCTATTTATATCAGTCACTCCACATTCCTACCACCCATCCCCAGCCCTAGGCAACCGATAATTCTACTTTCTCTATGTATTTGCCTAGGGACAATATAATGTAATGGAATTTTACAATATGTGGTCTTTACAACTGGCTTCTTTTACAGAACACAGTGTTTTCAAGATTCATCCATGTTGTAGCATGTATCATCACTACCCTTTTTTAAATTGACAGGTAGTATTCAATTGTATGGCTATACCATATTTTGTTTATCCATTCAAGAGTTGATTGACATTTGGGTTGTTTTCACCTTTGGCTTTTGTGAATAATGCTGCTCTGTACATTTGTGGACCTGTGTTTCCATTTCTCTTGGGTAGATGCTAAGAGTAAAATTACTGCATTACATGGTAAGTCAGTGTTTATCTTTGTAAGTTTTCCAAGGTAGCTGAACTAATTTACAGCCCCATAAGTAATGTACAGTGGCTCAAATTTTTCCACATCCTTGTCAACACTTGTTATTGTCTGTCTTTTTGCTTATAGCCATCCTAGTGAGTATGAAGTGGTATCGATAGTTTTGACTTGTGTTTCCATCTTGACTAATGATGTTGAGCATTGTTTCATGTGCTTATGGGTATTTGCATATCTTTGGGGAATTGTCTATTACGATTCTTAGCCTATTTTTCAATTGGTTAATTTGTCTTTTAATTATTGAGATGTGAGAGTTCTTTAAGTATTCTACATACAAGTCTTTTATCAGATATACAAGCTGGGCCAAAAGTAGGTTTACAGCTGGGAGCACATGAAACACAGAGTTTATTCTTGTATAATTATTTATCCTATCTAATAAAGAGTGAATATGCAAATTGACCATCATACCGTCACAAAGATGGTGGCACCCATAGCCACAAGATGGCAGCACCCAGTCTCCTCAGCCCCACCGTGAGGGTGGCAGGCACAGGGTGCGGCTGGACCCACCCTCAGCCCCCTAGCCGCCCAGGGCTGGCCCGAGGCACAGGCAAGCCTCGGATGGCGGCTGCCCAGTCGACGCCCAAGGCACAGGCAAGCCTCGGATATCAGATGGCGGCTGCCCAGCCACCCAGGGTGGGCCCGAGGTGCAGGCAAGCCTCAGATGGCGGCTGCCCAGCCACCCAGAGCTGCCCGAGGCTCAGGTAACCAGGGCCGGCCGAGACTTGTGCTGCTGGCAGTGGCAGCAGCAAAGGTGTGATTGGGGGAGTCACCTTCACCTGATCGCTAGGTCACCTCCCGCCTCTGAGGGCTCCCAGACTGTGAGAGGGTGCATGCTGGGCTGAGGGACCCCCCATCCAGTGCATAAATTCTCATGCACCAGGCCTCTAGTTATTGTATAATTTTCCATACGAACAACTGTAAACCTATTTTTGCCCCACCCTGTATGTTTTTTAAATATTTGGAATTACTATGGAAATCTTGATACAAACAAAAGTCAGGAGGAGTGAGGATTTACTTTAAAAGATAATTCTGTTTTACTAAAAGATTCATGATTGAATCCCACTGAAAATAAGTTACCTGATGCTTTTTTAATATGACTCTATTTATAGCAATTTAATTTATAATTAGCTCTTTAGGAACATAATGATTACCTACATTAAGACACATTGTGAGCCCTAGCTGGTTTGGCTCAGTGGATAGAGTGTCGGCCTGTGGACCAAAGGGTCCTAGGTTCGATTGCGGTCAAGGGCATGTACCTTCGTTGCAGGCTTCTCCCTGGCCCATGCCTTGGTCAGGGCTCATGCAGGAGTCAACCAATTGGTGTGTTTCTCTCACATCAGTGTTTCTCTATGTCTTTCCCTCTCTCTTCCACTTTTCCTAAAAATCAAAGGAAAAATATCCTCGGGTGAGGATTAACAAAAAAACAAAACAGAAGACACTTGGAAAGATTTTAGTGACAATCTTAGTTATCTGTGAGAACACAACTCTCTTTATCATACAAGCGTAAATACTGTATATGTATTTGTGTCTTCCTGTGAATATTCTTATAGTACTTTTCCATTTATTCTCACACTTTCCTTGCATGAGAAGAGTAGGCAGAATGTGTGCTCTATCTTTAGTTTTATAGGGTACACTAAGAAGGTTAAAAATATAAATAGGTTATTGATAGTATCCTAGCTTAATTCCCTAGAGTCTAGATCTTAAAGAAAAATCACTTAACTTTCTGCCACTAGTTTTAGAGATTAAGAAAATGATCTACTTGGGCAAAGGAGGTAATATCTCAGCTCTTAAGTCAAGAGAGAGTCAAATATATTTTGTATTTGTAGTCCATATGGGAAAAACCTTCTCAGGTGGTGTCTTCTGTTGTATCAGACACTCTGTATTAACCTCTTGCAATGCAAGGAAGAATCTGAAGCCACAGATTCCTGGAGACGTGAGTGGTTTGGTGGGCAGGATTGAAAAAAAAGATGATGCTTGGTGAAAATTTCTCTAGGGAATATCTAACATATTATCATGTGTTGACTGAAGCCTACAATTAAATACACTGTTGAGAGATGTCAATCCTAAAATGCAGCGGGAGGGAGGGTTTTTCATAATTATCTCCATAATGATTTATAGATCTCTTTATGCCAGTGATTTTCAGCCTTTTTCATCTCATGGCACACTAAGATTTTTATTTTTTGCCAGTCTGACAAAAAAAAAAAAAAAGGGTGTAATTTTGATTCATTCACACTGGATGACTATTATTGTATTGGCTGTTGTCATTTTTTAAATTTGACAATCTAAGGGAAAAGAGGTCAATGTCCCTGACTAAATAGTCAAGTATTGCATGTTTTACAAATTCTTGCAGCACCCTGCTTGAAAATCGTTGCCCTATGCACCTCAAAGGTATGAGCCCTCCTACGTTCTTCTTGTTTGCCAGGGGAAATGAATGGGGTCTAAAATAGAATTTTGCCCCCATTATGCTTGTCTTTAGCGATACCCGTCTGACCTCAGATATAGCTGTTCGCCTGAAAATCATGTAAGTTCTTGGACTTTATATATTTCTAAAGTGGTAGGTGAGGTGGCTGTCGCACTTAAAAATAAAAATTGAGGAGACATCCTCACCTGTGACTGCAGGGAAGACAAAGAGGCGAAGTTCCTGATTTTTAGTACAGTACTTGTATTCAGTTATTTCATTTCACACGAGTTTTTGTGTAGGTGTGCTTCATTTTATATAACCAGTGTGTTCCTGGCAAAGAGTTGTATAAACCAGCCGTCGCCAACCTTTCGGACCTCACGGACCACCAGGGGTCCGTGGACCACTGGTTGGTGACCGCTGCTCCAAAGGTTTCCTTATAAACAATATTTTTGTAGTATATTAAATTATTTGGAATGCAGAAGGTGACCTTACACTTAAAAGAATTTATTATTAACTATTGATTAAAAATATTTTTGGTTACATTCTCCATTTGTGGCTTTACGCTTTTTTTTTATTGTTGTTGTTAATCCTCACTTGAGGATATTTTTTCCATTGCTTTTCAGAGAGAATGGAGGGAGGGAGAGAGAGAGAGAGAGAGAGAGACAAACATCAATGTGAGAGAGATATATCGATTGGTTGCCTCCCTCAGAGAGGCAACCATTGGTTGTGAGGCAGAGAGTGGACCCACAACCAAGGTACATGCCCTTGACCAGGAATTGAACCCACAAACCTTCAGGGCATTGGCCGATGCTCTAACCATTTAGCAACACCTGCCAGGGCGTGTGGCTTTACTTTTACTATGTAGATTTGGCCTTATAGTGCTATTTTCTGACACCATCCTTACAATTTAGGTAGCTTCAAACAGGTAAAGGATAAAGTCTTGTGTCTGAATAAAGACGACACCACCACCATCAGCAATGTCTAGGTCCAAACCCTGAAACCTGTGAATGTTTCCTTACATCGCAGGGAGACCTTGCAGGTTTGATTCAGCTAAGGATTTTAAGATGAGAAGAGAATCCTGGAATATCTAAGTGGGCCGAATGTAAACTCAGGATGCTTATAAGAGGAAGCCAGGAGTGTCAGAGTCAGAGAAGGTGATGTGAAGATGGAAGCTGCAGGAGAGAGTGAGAGAGTTGTGATTGAAAACAGAGATTGTTGGAGTTTGCCATTGCTGGAGGGGCCGTGAGCCAACAGACAGGGCAGCTAGAAGCTGAGGAGCGGGTATCCCCGAGTGTCCAAAAGGAACATAGCTCTGCTGTCCCCATGATTTAGCTCCATATAACCCACTTTCAGACTTCTGATCTCCAGAACCATAAGGAAACAAATTTATTTATTTATTTATTTTTATTGATTTCAGGGAGAGAGAGATGAAAACATCAATGATGAAAGAGAATCATTGATCAGCTGCTGGGGATCAAGCCCATAACCTGGGCATATGCCCTCACCGGGAATCGAAACATGACCTCCTGGTTCATAGGTCCGTGCTCTACCACTGAGCCATGCTGGCTGGGCGTAAGAAAACAAATTTAAACCATGATGTTTATGTTAATTTTTTTGCAGCAGCAATAGGCAACTAATACATCTTGATTAAGATTCGATAAGCCAAGAGATAATTTTACCCCAGGCCCTGGTAACTGAATATGATAGCAATGTAAAGCAGTTAGTTATTTATACCACTATTTTAGTAGAAAATGATGACAAGTGTTGTGCTTGGTAGAAGTACAATGCTGTCCTCTCTAAAGGAATCCGAGAAGACATTCCTTTCTGATCTTGGTACAAGCCTGAACTGCTTTGTCCAGCTGTTCCGTTTTTCATAGGAAGCCTCTGAAGTGGGTCTTTGAGCAGAACCCTTTTATCAAGTTGGTGGCTAGAAAGCTTCAAATCTCAGGCCTACACCACATAACGTTGTGGCCTGGCATGCATCTTGAGCCTCTTCCTGGTACCATTTTATGTCCCAATACTTTCTTTTTATTTTTCTTTCTTCCTTCTTTTGTTATGCTTTAGTTAATCTAAGTAATTAGCCTTAAATCTCTTCTGGACCAAGGTAGGGATTAGGTAAATATATAATTAAATAAATACACATATAAATACCTATGTACATGCCATGGATAATATGGGAAGGTACTTGACCTTCTATCCAGTGTTTTGCTTCTTAAATAAAATCTCTGTCATATGGTGTTTGCACTATTTTTATATTTCTCCAAAAATGGAAAAAAGTGAGGTCTCTAATTAATTAATAGCACTTTTGGTTTAAAAAAAAAACAACGTAATGAAACATCAGTAAAATAGAGGCATGCTTTTAAAGAAGAATTCTAGTGCCACAGAGCTGGAGAGTGCACACAGGGCTGTCCTGTACCTGGCAGTTTTCTACGTTAGTGGAGTATCCCATCGTTAACTGGAAAATTTAGTCGAGTGAAGCACTCTGTCCTCTGGCCACATCAATAATCTGGAGTGGACTTATATACGTTTTTCTAAGAGGAAGAGCTAATTAAAATACGTAATAAAGGTAATGTTTCCCTTCATATCTAAATATGATGCTGCATTAGGAGGACGTGAACACCGAATCTTAAAGGTAGATTTGCAATAGTCCTTTCCCATGAACTTGCACCTGCTTTTCCTTTAGGTATAAAAGGCATTTGTTTATCAGGAAACACCATAATTAGGGCTAGATTAGGACAAATCTAATGGGGTCATGCACATATCAACTCATACTTTTGACCTAATTTTGCCATGTATAAGTTGGGCAAAACAGCCACAGTTTTTTTTTTCATCCATTAAAGATTTGTTGAATTCAGGCACCTTAACCAAATGTTGGGTTTTAGCAGGGAGCAAATTCAGCATGGCTCTACCCTCATTTAATGATAACCTAACAGAAAGACTTTACAGACATAATCATAGAATTCACTATGGCAATTGTGATAAGCTCTATGAAGAAGATACAGGATTCTATGAGTCTCTGACAGGGTGACCTGGCACTCTAAAGCTTCTCTACAGCAGTAATGTTCAAGTAATGTCTTTGTTATTATGGGGTGATGAGTGGGGGAATAAAGCATTTCTGCCGAAGGAAGCAACACAGATGGTCCTGGAGGGGAACTGGCTCAGCACACTGGGGTTACTAGAAGAAAGGCCTCTGTGGCTTGAGTGTCATGTCCAGCATGAGACTCACAGGGAATGGGACTGGAAAGGTAGCCAGGGCTATTGCATGCAGGGTTTTGTAGATTATGATAAGGTGTTTGGGCATTTCCCTGAGTGCCCAGTGCTAAGCCATGGAAGGAGTTTTTAGAGATGTGCTTTGCATTGTGAAAAATGACTGCTATTGATGTGAAGAGAAAAAGGAGGAAGGATTAAGGGAGACCAGATAGGAGGCTGTTGCAGAAGTTCAGATGGGATATACAGGTTTGGGTTAGGTAACAATCAGAAATTAAGAATTGTGGCCTGGCTGGTATGGATCAGTGGTTGAGCATCATCCCTTGAATCAGGAGGTTATGGTTTGATTCCCGGTCAGGGCACATGCCCGGATTGCGGTTTCGATCCCCAGTAGGGGGTGTGCTGCTGATCAATGATTTTCTCTCATCATTGATGTTTCTATCTCTCTCTCCCTCTCCCTTCCTCTCTCTGAAATCAATAAAAAAAACCTTTTTAAAAAAAAAATAATTGTGGATATATTTGAGATGCATTTAGAAGATAGAGTCAACAGAATTTGGTGTTGTACTGATATGGGATTTTCTGGATTTTCTGGTGCATGTTTGAAGGTGTTATTTGTTCAGATGGTGTATTAATTTTCTATTGCTGTGTAACAAATTATCACAAATTTAGTGGCTTACAACAGCACCCATTTATTATCTCAAATTCAGTAGAAGTTCTGACGGCATGGCTGAAATTAAGGTGGCAGCCAGACTGAGTGCACATCTAGAGGCTTCTGGGTAAAAATCCACTTCCAGGCTCATCCAAACCTGTGTTTTATGTCGTCAATCTTGTAGTTGGCACATTTTAGTTCCTGTAGTCATCAGCCTGAGGTCCCCGTTTTCGTCAGTGAGGGTTCTTTGTCGGCTCCTAGAGACCATCTGCATCTCTTCTCATTTGGCTCCTTGATGTTCAGGCCAGCAAATGTGTGTTAAATCCTTTCCATGCTTTGACTCTCTGACTTCTAGATCCCCTTCTCTGACCTCTAGGCCTTATGTGATTAGGTCAGGTCAGCCTAGATAATCTTTCTCATAACTGTCAACTGATTTGGGACCTTAATTATGTCTAATTACATATACAAAGTTCCTTTATAACAAACGTGGTATCTTGTATTCACTCACTCAAGGGCTAGGCGGCCATGCAAAGGGTCATTGGGGTCATCTTAGAAATCTGCCTTAGAATTCACAGATGGCAAACCAGAGGTGATGTATACGAGGTGGGCAAGAAAAAAAGGATCCAGTTTTATACATAAAGTCTTTGACATATTTTAATGGTCATATCTTGTGATATTAATCATGAATAACGAAAGCTTACTATATGCTACATAGGTGCTTTCATCAATTCATTTAATCCACACAATAAGCTTATGAAGTGAATACTATTATTATTCCAGTTTTCATCTGAGGAAACTGAGTCTTAGGGTCACCAACTTGCTTAGGGTTACCTAGGAAGTAAGTAGAAGAACTAGTTTTGACACCCATGCAATCTGGCCCCTACGCTCATGTAAACCTCTTTTTTATGTCATCAATGGGGTATGGGTCTGGAACTTGGAAAAGAAGTCTAGACTGCAGATAAAAATCTTAAGCATCAGTGGCACTTAGATGACATTTAATGACCAGTTGTAGAAGAGATCACCTTAGGGGAGATTGTAGACTGGAGGGAGAGGAAGAGTGAGACCTGAAAAACTCCAAAACTTAGAGGATGGCTAGAAAAGGGGTTGCTAAGAAAGGGTATGGAGGAGGAACAGCCAGAAGAAAAACCAGGAGAAAACCTAGGAACATGTGGTGGTATGGAAGCCAAGGAGAGAAGGTCCTTAAAGGGGTGTTTGTCACAGCTGACTGATCAGCTAGTATCCTTGTCAAGAGAAATTTTGATGGAGTTTTGGTTGGAGAAGCCAGACTGGAATGGGTTGAGGAGTGGATGCAAGTGAAGATAATTTTTGAGAGACTTGGTTCTGGAGAGGATTAAAGAGAGACTTAACCAGAGATGAATGGGGGGCTTGGGGGTGGAGTGTTATTTATTGTTGTTTTAAGACAAATGATGCTAGAACATGCTTAAATACCACTAGTTTGGATCCATGACACACACAGAGAGAGAAATTGAAAATACACAGACAGGAGGGGCTAGCTGACAGCATCAAGGTCCCTGGGAAGGGGATCCTGGGAACGGGGTGATGGTGTGGTGGTGGTGGTGGTGAGATTGGCTTCAGCTAAGAGAAGGCCCACTGTTTCTATTGTAACAGGAGGGAGGAGGGAGAGGATACAAGTGCATTTGCAGATTTGGTGGCAGGAAGATAGGGGAGTTTTGAGCTCATGGATTTTTTCTTCTTCTCTATGAATTGTGAAGAAAAGGCAATTATTCATTCAAGAAGAAAAAAGTACCTTCATTGTTTTAAAAATTGTTATTCTGGCCTTTTAAAATGATTAGCTATAGAAAAACACACAAGTTGACACAAAATTTACATGCTACCAAGTGAAACTTTATAGAATGTTGCAGAACAACGTAGAGAAAGGATTTCAGGCACAGCCATTGAAATGCTCTGTGCTTTCTATAGAGGTCAGTTCCTGAACATATTCCTCTAGATTGTGCCAGAAATCTTAGTAAGCATCATGTTCTTTTTCTTCTTTTCAAAGTGTTTTATATTTAGTTCAGTTCTAAGTTAAATTTATTTGGTACACATATTGGGGGGTGGGGTGGGGGAAGGCTGTTTGTTACCGCTTTATAAGCATTTGTTTTCTTACTTACTCCGTTTTCATGTTGGCTCAATCATGTATTCCCAAAATCAGTTGGATTAAGTAAACATTGCTGTTTCATACACCAAAAAAGTACAGTGAGCCTTAAGGGTAGGAGACCCTGGCAATAAGAGAAAAGTGGGCCACGTTGTTTTAAAGCGCACAGATATTAAATTTAACTTGTTCTGCCTCAGCAGCATGCTGTCCAGAGACATGGTTTGAGGCTCAACCACAAATCTAAATAGCTTCAGAATAGCTTGCCACCTGGCAGTTAAAAGGAACTTAATGTGCTAGCTCTTTAGCTTATTTACAAGTTTATTTCCTAGAATTGAGCTAATTGGAGCCTGCAGACAGGGGTTAGAGATTTTAGATTTCAGAATTATGTATGTGCTGACCAAACTATGCAGGATAACCCCTAAATTAGAGCTTATCTGCTAAATTGTTTTGTAAATGTATTTTCCCCTGACCAAAAAAAAAAAAAAAAAAGCTAAACTAGCAGAGGAAAGGTTGTTTTACTCACTGCATGCAATTGTCACCTTTTGACTAAAACTAAATTAGTTCAAGAAGCTTACGTTGTTGTAATGTTGAGTAAGAAAAGGCAAGATTTTTTAAATCCTTGCCAGAGGATATGTTTTTATTGATTTGAGAGAGAGAGAGAGAGAGAGAGAGAGAGAGAGAGAGAGAGAAGAGAGAAGAGAAACATCAATGAAAAGAGAGAAACATCGATTGGTTGCCTCCAGGATGCATTTCAACTGGGGATTGAACCTGCAACCTAGATACTGGCCAGAGTGAAAAGACAAGGTTTTATAAGAAAAATCATTTTACAGCTTTATTAGATTGGTCCCAACAAATAAGATGCTAAACACATAATTCCTAGGTAGTATATTAAAAACAGATCCAAACATATTAAATAAAGATGATTGAGTCAGATTATGCTCTTACATCTCTTTTTTGAAATCTTCCACTTATTTTATTTCTTCTCCCCTTCCTCCAATCCTCAAACTCTTCTTCCCACAAACACAATCTAGTTTTTGCTGTTACTCCCTTTTTACCAGTTTTTGAAAGAGCAGTTTATACTAGCTGTTTCTACTTCTTCATCTCCCCTTCACTCTTCGATATGCTTTGATACCAGACTTTCACCTCAGTCATTCCACCAAAACCATTCTCTAAAATGACTAATGTCTCCCTGTTTTCCTAATCAGGTGGGAATGCCTCTGCTTGATCTTAACCTCTTTAGAGCCGTTGGTTCTCAAGTGTAGGTCCTGTCCTCCCTTTACTCAGTGACACTGCTCTTCCTCCTGGTTCTCTATCACTGACTGCCCCATCTCCCTCTTTCACTGCCTTCATCCCTCTGCTGTGGCTTACATGTTGGTAATCCACTGTCTGCCTTCTTTTCTTACAATTGGGGGATCGAATATTATCAAGGCTTGACTACCATCCAAGTCTCTGTTTTTGCTTAGATCTCTTGAGTTTTTATTAGTTACTTCCAGCTGTCTACTGAACATAAAAAATTTGGATAGCCCACAGGTACCTTACCCTCTCAAGTTGAATAATGCTTTTTCCTCCAGCTTTCAGTATTTTATTCAGTGTCATTGCCATTCTCCATCCTGCCAGGACCCTTTCTCTCCCTTACTTTCTCCCTTCCTACCAATTTGCTCTTCCAGTTGTATCTAACTCTGAAATTCTCCTTTATCTGTGTCTTGTTCACCATCACCACTACATAGTCTTAATTCAGTGTCTAATCTAATGACTATAGCTATCATTTATTGAGCTTTATGTGTTAGGTATTCTGCCAAGCATTTTGCATGTCTCATTTAATTCCTTTTTTTTTTTTTTTTTTTACAATGTAAAGAACATCTATATATATAAAAGCCTAAGCAACTGTCCAACCAGTAGCTATGACACACACTGACCACAAGGGGACAGACTCTCAACGCAGGAGCGGAAACCACAGACATGGAAACATGGAACAGACTGATGAATCTCAGAGGAAAGGGGGTGGGAAAGAGATTAACCAAAGATCTTATAGGCATACTAGAGGCCCAGTGCGTGGATTTGTGCACCGGTGGGGTTCCTGGGCCTGGCCTGCACCCTCTCGCAATCCGGGACCCCTCGGGGGATGTTGGAGATCTGGTTTCGGCCCGATCCCTGCAGGATAATATGCTGAGGGTATGTAAGAGAATTTTTAGGAAATACGTACTGAAATATTAAGGGGTACAGATGCATGATGTGCGCAAAGTACTCTGAAGTAGATCAGAAAAAGTAAGTATTATGTGTGTATGTGTGTGTCTGAGTGTATGAGTAGGAGAAAACAAATGTTGCAGAATGTTAAAAATTGATTATGAATATGGGAGTTGTCTGTTATTTTTGCAACTTTGGATTTTGAAATCATCTATATATACAAAAGCCTAAGTGACCATTATGACCAAATGACTGGTCAACCAGTCGCTATGATGCGCACTGACCACCAGGGGGCAGACGGTCAAAGCAGGAGCTGCCCCCTGGTGGTCAGTGCACTCCCACAGCCAACTTCCCGCAGCCCCTCCCCCTGGCTGGTGAACCTCCTGTGGCCCCTCCCCCCCAGCCGGCCAAACTCCCGCTGCCCCTTCTGTCTCCACTTCCCTCCCCCCACCCCGGGGCCGGCCGGCCCCCTGATAGGCCTTGATCTCCAGCCAGGCCGAGGGACCCCACCTTGTGCACAAATTTGTGCACCGGGCCTCTAGTTGTAAAATAAAACAAAAAATGTAAATGGCCAGGGAACACTATAATTATGTTTAGAAGCACGAAAGATGCTGAAACTTTTTATATGGCAACATGATTGTGCTGATACCCTTGTCATAAAATTAGAAGTGTTAATTGCTTAACTTGGTTTCAGGGGAATGGGTTACGCAATGCATGTTTGAAATAAGCAGAGGAGGGGACAGCAGGGGAGTGGCATAGGGCTGTAGAGCTCTAGGGCTTGTATTCCCTCCAGGGCACTCCTTGACCTTTTTCTTCTAAATCCCAGACTTGTGGTGGAGAAAACATAGTTAAAACTGAAGCAGAAGAGGAAGAATGGGACAAGACAGGATGAATTTCGTTTCTCTGGTCCCCAGTGTTCATAGAATGAAATTAGATAGTTCACTCTGAGTTACTATTAACGTTTTTAAAGAGTAGGATTATTCTTGTAAAACGAGTTGGCAGTAGCCCTATGAAAGTTTATAGTTGTAAGCACAAATTATTGCAAACTGATATTTGATTCAAAGCTGCTACATTTAAGTGCTAATAGAAACCAAATTGGCACTATCAGCAGCATGTAGTCTGGGAAATAGAGAAAAGGAAAGGGAGTTGATAAAGTACTTTCTCACAATAGAATTAAGTGTGGAGGTGACAATAGAATTGCAGTGGGAAAACGAGGTTCTGACTAAGGAGAAACAAAATGCTGCTCTGTTTTCTTACATCACATTGAAATCTGATCCTCTGGAATGTTACTTTGGACTATTAGAAACTATTTTATTGCTTGCGTGGAAGGTATAATCTAAAATATATCAACAAATACCAAAATAATTTTGCCGTGCTGTAATGGTTTGAGTTTTTATTACTGGTTTTTTGCTTGCCCAAATACTGAGGCACGACTTCTATTGTAAACGAAGGTATCAACTGAAGAATAAGCAAAGCCGTGCGAGTGTAAATAATGCTGTTCTGCTCTTGGTCTAGATTTTGGTTTGAAGCATAATTGTCTTTAAACTGTCACATCATAATTATAAACTAACACTAAAGGAACTTGCTTTTGAAAATAAGTCATAAAAGCTTCTATGCAGTACTTTTAATGTGCTATATTGTTCCCTGAATTACTTTTTTCTTCACATTTTTGTGTATATTAACTTCAGTCATATGGCATAGCCTGGAAGGGAAGTTTTCTAGTTGACTATTCTTTTAAAGCTATGTTTTATAATAAACAGTGGATTTTCCAATAATCTGACTATAGTAAAATTCCTTACTGTCCTTTGGCCCTCATCATTTGAAAATCTCACAGACATTTCACATACTTATTTTTAATTCATAAAGCTTATGTTCACCAAGTCCATACATACATACATACACAGCTGCATATTAAAGATACACTATTAAATCACTGCTATTATGGCAAGGACAGAAGAACTTGTAACATTTCAGAATATATAAATAATCTATTGTTATAAAGTTGAAGAACAGTGTGCTTAGCTGATGCAGTGTAAGATGTATCAGAAATCGGTGCATTTTGAAAAATAAGTGTTAGAAGCTTTATATTGCCAAATAGAAGTATGTGACTTTTTTAAACAGTAAGCATTAATTTTGATAAGTAAATACATTTACTTAACCAAATAAACATTAAGAAAATCCATGTTGAATCTGAACATTTCTTCTTTATACTATTCATGTTTAAAAATGTTTTCATGATTCTTACTTTATAGCACTAGTAATTATTTTCCATTGAGGTATAATTTACGTACAGTAAAATTCACTCTTTTTGGCATACATTTTCGAGTTTTGGCAAATGAATAAGTTCACGTGAAACTTTTTGAAAATTGATCTTTTCTTTTACTCCAAGCACTTTCTGATCTCACTCTTTCTATCATTTTAAACTTTAAAGATTGCATGATGGCTTTTTAGAATTTTATCATTTTAGAAATTTCCAATGTTTTCACGTTGCTCTTAGTAGTATTAGTGAATAACGTATCAGGGAACTTACTTTTTCCTTCCTTTCCCCGATTTCAGTACCTTGTCTAGCCTTTATTGTTTCTGGCCTCGAATAATGCACCAACCTCTCCGTTGGCGTTGCTGTCTCCCATGTGGATTCCTTTCTGGTTCATCTTCCACACCACTGCTGGTGGTCTTTCTAAGGTGCAGAACAGCTCATCTTCATCCTCTGCCTAAAGTCTTTCATTGGCTCCCCGTTGCCTTCAGAACAAAGCAGGCACCTTTCAAATCTAACCCCGTCTTTGATGAATTGGTTCCTGCCTGTGTCTTTCTGTGCCTTCTTTCCCCTTCCTTTGCCTGCATTACCTGCCTGCACCAATTGCAGATTCCTAGACATGCTGTGATCTGTCTTCTTCTTGGTGCTTTTCTGTATGTGTTTCCTTCTGATGTTCAGGCTTTTTTTCTGCCCTGCTGTCCATTAGCACTTAACTTCCCCAAGCCCTCAGATGTGGTAAGATGCTCTCTTGTGCTCTACTGGTCTCTCTGTCCCTCCACCTGTCTAATAGAGCTTGTACCTTGGGGCTTTTTCACTGGCCTGAGTGTCTTCTCTTTGACCCTGCGCTGCTTGGCGTCACAGAGTGTCTGCTTCAGTCTTGCCAGTGCTTTGCACAATATCAGATACACGTCAGCATTCAGAATGCTTGTTAAATAAGTAGACTATGTAGTAATATGTAGAGTATGATGATTACATAAAACCTATGAAATAGGTAAGAAGAAAAAAAATGTATTATCAGAGCATTGGGCACCAGAATTCCTCATATGGCAGGAACTGCCCTGGGGGCATTGCCTTAATATCAACTTCTCTTAGGGATGTGAGTGTGGATGGTAGCAGTGGCCAAGAAGTCAGAAAAGGTAAGCGGCTGGATAGGAAACAAGGGGAAAGATTAGTTGATTTTGTTCCTAATAGGGAAGGGGAGAGAGAAAAGGAGAAAAGTCAGAAAAATGATGTGAGGCCGAGAGCTAGGTGAGATCATGACCTCCTCCCCCAAGGGTGGAAGATGGAGAGATTAAGAATAACCTTGCTGAAACCGGTTTGGCTCAGTGGATAGAGCGTCAGCCTGTGGACTGAAAGGTCCCAGGTTCGGTTCCGGTCAAGGGCACTTATCTTGGTTGTGGGCACGTCCCCAGTAGGAGGTGTGCAGGAGGCAGCTGATCGATGTTGCTCTCTCATCGATGTTTCTAACTCTCTATCTCTCTCCCTTCCTCTCTGTAAAAAAAAAATCAATAAAATACATTAAAAAAAAAAAAAAGAGTAACCTTACTTCTGCCCAGCCAGCGTGGCTCAGTGGATTGATTGTTGTCCCATGCACCAAGTCGCTGGCTTGGTACCTGGTCAGAGCATATGCCTGAGTTGCGGGCTTGACTCCCAGTAGGAGGCATGCAGGAGGCAACCAATCAATCCATGTTTCTACCTTCTCTCCCTCTCCCGTCCTCTCTCCCTAAAAAAATCAATAAAAACATAGCTTTTTACAAAAGAATAATACTACCTACCTCTGATTCTCTTCTTAGGAATTGATAGGAACCTTGGGGGAGTGGGCGGCTTTGGCTCTGTGGGCTTTGAGTCCTTTTACCTTAGATTATGAAGAACTAACCTGCCCCAGTTAATAGCTAGGGTACATGCACAAGAAAAAACTGGAAATGAATGCACAGGAGGAGGATAGTATTAGGATGTGGGGTCACAATTGCCCCACCCCTGCGACTTTCTCTGTTATAGGTCATAGTAAAAGAAAAGTTTTAAAAAGATAAATGTGATCTTTTTCACACCAGTATTTGGAAATTAGAGGTTAATGTTGATTTCATCAATACTGAAGGTGCTAGAAAGGGGAAGGTGAAACTAGTTACTGAGGAATAGGGAATTTGGGCCAAGACTGAAACTCCTTTCTCTACCCAAAACAGGAACTTTTTGACTAACTTGTTAGGCTTTGTTTCCTTTTACTATTTATTTTTCAATTGATGAGCTGCTGTTTCAAAGAGAGAAAAAATACCTGAAAATTGGACGAGGTTTTGTGTAGACAATGTTTAAGTTTTAGAAGTTGATGGTGTTCTGTAGATCCTCGATTTATAACAAATTATGGCTTATTTTGGTTTCAGCCGAAACAGCTGTAAGTTTATCTTCTTCCTGTTGCATTTACAACTAAATCTCACAATGTCGCTTTTTGTAATTGTTCTCCTTTTCTTCTGAAATGAAAGAATAGTCAGAAAACCATTGACAGGGTAACAGTATACTACTGCAGTATCATATGTATTGCTGTTAATGACATGTTCCTTGATGGTGGCAAATAGGATTTAATGCTGGATCATTATGTTGTTGGTTTCTTTTTGTGCTCTGATTTCATGCATATAGCTATAATTATAATCATAAAAGACTGATGTATAAACCCAAGTGACACTTTCTCAACTTACAGTGGAAATACAAATAAGTACATGAAATGTTTGTGTGGAGATATACCGGATCTTGGTTCAGCAACCTTGGTACTCGAGTTCTGGCTGAGAAAGAATTCAGAGTCAAGACTCAAATACAAGCAAAAGTTTATTTAGAAAGTCGCAGAGGTGGAAGAAGTGAGCCAGCTGAGCTGCATGGGCTCAGGGAACAAGTTGCAGAGGCATAACTGATGAAATCATTGGCCATTGCTGATTAGTTTAATCCCAGAAGGGAGAAGGTTAGAGGGGAGAGCTGAAAGTTCTAGGTTTTTTCCTAGCAACCAGCCACCCATCCTGAAGCTATCTAGGGGCTGGGCTCCAAGCCACCAGTTATCTCACTAGCATACGAAAGACACAACACCACTCTGGAGATTCCTAAACTTTAGGAGTTGTATGCTAGGAATTAAGGACAAAGATCAAATATACAGGGTCTCCCCCCAAAATGTATAAACACTGTAAGAGCTGATAGCTCAATTTTGAAAATGAAATGTGTTTTAATAAACACTGCTGCTTACAATTATTCAAAGTGTGTGTATACATTTTTTGGGGGCACACTATATATGTCTCATTGTACCACAGTTGAACCTCATTGATAATCAGTTTTTTATCAGACATCCTGTCTTTTCTTGGATTCCATGTCCTGTTCATTCTCTAACCATTTCTCTGGCTCTTTTTCTTCTTGCATCCCCACTCCTCATCATTATTAAGACTTACCTTTGTTGATCAACCGAAGGACTTGTATGCATGCATATAAGCATAACCAATGGATACAAGACACTGGGGGTGGGGGCAGGTAAAGGCATGTACTGGGGGGTAGGGAAGGCCGGGGGGAAGTCAAGGGGGAAAAAAAAAGGAGACATATGTACTAGTATTTGTAATACTTCAAACAATTAAAAAAAAATAATTTAAATAAATAAGACTTACCTTTCTTTTCCGGTGGTCTCCTGAGGGCCTTTCTTCAAGTTTTAGTCATTGCCCATCTCCTAAAATCCTTGTGCATTTTAAGGGAGAAAAATGACTTTTTTTCTCTATCTTTCTAAGTTCTCAATGGGCATCCCTGTTACAAAAGACATTAACAAGAAGAAATACACTAATTTACATAATATCAGTTTTCAGTGACACAGGAGCCTTCATAAGGAAAGGACCCGAAGAAACGGTTAAACCTGAGCATTTTCATATTAGCTTTGCTTAAGAGTGGAAAGTTGTGGAAAGGGGTGTGATAGGACAAAGGGTCCGAGGTAAGTGTAGCAAACTGGGGGACACTTAGGAAGGCCTGTTTGTTCAATCTCCTCTCTGTGTCCCCTGTCTTCAGAGATAAGGATGCTTTTTCCTCTGGGTAGAGGGAGGGCACCTGGCACAGGAAGGGCTTATGACCTGCTTCAGGCGAAGGTCAGAGAGTCCTTCCTGCACATGCTGTTCTCAGAGTCCTTTGGCTTAAAACAACTCAGTATGCCAAGGTGCTCTCTTTGGCGTAGCCTGACCTGAACCCCATCAGCATTCGGTCTTCTCCGCAGAACTTCAGTTCCTTGTCTAGAACGGCCTGCATGGCAGCCCTTTCAGGATGTCCTGCCATCACCTCCAAATCAGTGTTGAAACCCCACAACTTCCCTTTCAGCCTTCCCTTTCAACTTCCCCTTTCAACAAAATTCTGTCAGTTGTTGTTTCTACTCAGACCAGACCCTCTCAGCACACATGTAGTTCATTGCAGTAACCTCACCCTCATTTAGCTTTAGTCATTCCTTGCTCTGTCCACATGGCACCTTATAGCCAGAGTAGTTTTTCTAAAACCTTACTTTCATCTTGTCAGGACCCAGCATTGTTTAGGGATTCAATTAAACTAATTAACTTGGCATTCCAGGTTTGAATCAGCAAGTTTTATGTACTTATTTCATGTTTTACTTGTACTTCTGTCCTCACATCCTATAATAAAAGCCTAATAGGCAAATCAACCGAACAGCGGGATGACTGGTTGCTATAATGTACACTGACCACCAGGGGACAGACACTCAACGCAGGAGCTGCCCCCGGTGGTCAGTGCGCTCCCACAGGGGGAGCGCTGCTCGGCCAGAAGCCAAGTTTACGGCTGATGAGCGCAGCGGCAGTGGTGGGAGCCTCTTGCACCCCTCTGTCAGCACTAAGGAGGAGCGAGCTGAGCAGTAAGGAGCAGTGAGCAGGTGTGTGGTAAGGAGCGAGGGGTCCTGGACTACGAGAGGGATGTGGACATCCCCCAAGGGCTCCTGGACTGGTAGAGGGTGCAGGCCGGGCTGAGGGACCCCTCTCCCCACCCCCTCAGTGCACGAATGTCGTGCACTGGGCCTCTAGTAAACCAATAATAGCCAACTAGAACAGCCCTCTTACTATTCCCTATACTACTAAAATGCTTACTCGTACTTAGGCTCTTGCTGTAGCTATTCTTCCAGCTCAGAATTCCCTAACTCAGATGTCTTCAAACTACGGCCCGCGGGCCACATGCGGCCTGCCGAGGACATTTATCCGGCCCGCCGGGTGCCGCTGCCTGTCCTGCTTAGCAGCCGACTCGTCCCGGGCCCGCAGTGCGCATAGGAATTTGTTCATAGTTTTTTTTAAACTATAGTCCGGCCCTCCAACGGTCTGAGGGACAGTGAACTGGCCCCCTGTTAAAAAGTTTGAGGACCCCTGCCTAACTGTTGTTTCACCTTTGCCATTTCAAATCTTGTACTGCTAAAGACCTAACACCTGTCCAGGTGTTAGTAGGCCCTCTGTGTATGTGTGAAATGAGTGAATGAGGGCCTGTATTATCAATGAGCATTTATAACTAGCTTCACATAATAATGATATTCCCCTTAATGTCCACAGAAGCCACACTCCTTTGTATTAAATTATATTTCTCATAGTTCATTGTAAGTTTATTAACTTATTAATTTATTGAATAAAATCTGGTATGTGAGTGCCTTACTCATATACTAAAATACTTACTTGAAATGGCATCAAAAGCATTTTCTTTATTTCTACTTTAATTGTAAAAGTGCTTTTAAATTAAGCCTTTTCTTAGTTTTAACACAAGTGATTCATTAGATCTAATCATGTGTTTTTACTGATTGTTTCCTCCACAAGAGTGGGAAGTTCCAAGTTAAATATCTCACAACTTAGTAAGTTGATCATAGGTAATATGCATTTATGAATTACATTTGGTAATAGAAAGTTGAATGAGAAGCCATTTATTAATCATAGGTTTATGGCTAAGATCCTGGAAGAATTTGCTAAAGATTAATAATAACTTTTTTTTTAATTTTTTTTAAAAAATATATTTTATTGATATTTTACAGAGAGAGGAAGGGAGAGGGATAGAGAGCTAGAAACATCGATGAGAGAGAAACATCGATCAGCTGCCTCCTGCACACCTCCCACTGGGGATGTGCCCGCAACCAAGGTACATGCCCTTGACCGGAATCGAACCCGGGACCCTTCAGTCCGCAGGCTGATGCTCTATCCACTGAGCCAAACCGGTTTCGGCATAACTCTCTTTTAATGGTGGGAATATGGGAGATTTCCTAGGCCTACTCATATTGTCTATTTAAAAACCCCCACTATGGAGGAGAAACCAAGATGGCGGCATAGGTAAATACCTAAACTGCTGCCTCGCACAACAATTTCAAAACTACAACTAAAAGACAGAACAGACACCATCCAGAACCACAGGAAAGCTGGCTGAGTGAAAATTCTACAACTTAGAAGGAAAGAGAAAAGCTCACAGAGAATTGGAGGTACGGCAAAGGGGCTTTGTGCGTGCAGAGAGGAAGGGCAGCTGAGAGCCTGGCTGACTTTCTCTGGCAGAAGGGGGAAGGAAGCCTCCGACCGCACTGAACCCCAGTTCTGACTGCACTGAACCCCAGTTCCGGGTGAACCTCTGGGGACCCACGCTCTTACAGGGGGAGTCTGGACTCTCGGGCGGAGACTCGAGCTGGGAAAGGCAGAAGTCTGTAGGCGCACGCGGGCCAGTGCGCACAAAGGCTGCGGAGGTTGCCACAGGCTTTCCCTAGTGGAAAGGAGTCAGAGGATCCTGACTGCACTGAGCCCCAGTTCTGACTGCAGTGAACCCCAGTTCCAGGCGAGCCCCGGGGGACCCATGCTCTTGTGGGGGGAGTCTGGACTCTCGGGCGGAGACTCGGGAGCCGGGGAAGGCGGAGGACTGAAAGTGCGCACACGCGCGCGTGCCAGTGCGCACAAAGGCTGCGGAGGTTGCCACAGGCTTTCCCTAGTGGAAGGGAGTCAGAGGCTCCTGACGGCACTGAGCCCCAGTTCTGACTGCAGTGAACCCCAGTTCCAGGCGAGCCCCTGGGGACCCACGCTCTTGTGGGGGGAGTCTGGACTCTCAGGCGGAGACTCGGGCTGGGGAAGGCGGAGGACTGAAAGCGCACAGGCGCGCAAGGGCAAGGCTGACAGGAAGCCAAGACTGAGACTCCACCCCATCCAAGCTGAGCACAGAGCCTATTGCAATTTGGCAAGTCTAATCCTATAAGGCTGTCTCCAGCACCGAACTTCTCCCAGCATAGACACAGCTGATCCTTACAGCCAACTGGCCCGGAGGTCAATTCTTCCCAGTGATACCAACAACAATAAAGACTTAATTACAACAAGGCTGTACACACAGTCCACAAAGGGGTGCACCAAGAGTGTCCACCTCAGGTTAACTGGGGAAGCAGACCCACTGGGCCATATTGGAAACCTAGCACAAATATCTACCTTACCAACTCAGGGAATCAGTGAAAATGCGGGGTCAAAGAATCAGATCACAAACGAAAGAAATGGAGGAAAACAAACGACTGGATATAGAATTCAAAACCACGGTTATAAGACTTTTTAAGAATATCCTAGAAAAGGCCGATAAATATAACGAGACCCTCGAAGATATGAAAAAGGACCAACTAGAAATTAAACATACACTGACTGAAATAAAAAATATTATACAGAGACCCAGAAACAGAATAGAGGAACACAAGAATCAAGTCAAAGAATTGAAATACAAAGAAGCAAAAAACACTCAACCGAAAAAGCAAAAAGCAAAAAAAAAAATCCAAAAAGTTGAAGATAATGTAAGAAGACTCTGGGACAACTTCAAGCGTACCAACATCAGAATTATGGGGGTGCCAGAAGAAGAGAGAGAGAGCAAGATACTGAAAACCTATTTGAAGAAATAATGACAGAAAACTTCCCCCACCTGGTGAAAGAAATAGACTTACAAGTCCAGGAAGCCCACAGAATCCCAAACAAAAGGAATCCAAAGAGGACCACACCAAGACACATCATAATTAAAATGCCAAGAGCAAAAGACAAAGAGAGAATATTAAAGGCAGCAAGAGAAAAACAGTTAATTACCTACAAGGGAGCACCCATACGACTGTCAGCTGACTTCTCAACAGAAACTATGCAGGCCAGACGGGAGTGGCAAGAAATTTTTAATGTGATGAATAGCAAGAACCTACAACCAAGATTACTCTACCCAGCAAAGCTATCATTCAGAATTGAAGGGCAGATAAAGAGCTTCACAGATAAGAAAAAGCTGAAGGAGTTCATCACCACCAAACCAGTATTATATGAAATGCTGAAAGGTATTCTTAAAGAAGAGGAAGAAGAAAAAAGTAAAGAGAAAAATTATGAACAACAAATACATATCTATCAACAAGCGAACCTAAAAATCAAGTGAATTAAAAACCTGAGGAACAGAATAATCTGGTGAATATAATAGAATCAGGGGCATAGAAAGGGAGTGGACTGATAATTCTCAGGGGGAAAGGGGTATGGGGGGTTCATGAAGAGAATGGACAAAAATCATACACCTATGGAAGAGGACAGTGGGGGGGAGGTAAGGGCAGAAGGTGGGGTGGGAAATGGGTGGAGGGGAGCTATGGGGGGGGAAAAGGAGAAATAATTGTAATAATCTGAATAAAGATTTATTTAAAATTCAAAAATAAATAAATAAATAAATAAATAAATAAATAAAATAAAAAAACCCCACTATGACCCTAGATTATTTAATAACAACAATAACAATGCAAACAACAAAACTATTTAAATTTGGGAGAAAAGACAATTATCCTGTTAGTCTAAATTTATTATTTTAAAAATTACATTAGTCATATTTTCAGATAACCCTATTAATATTATACATGCAGTTGAAGGAATCTAGTTATAGTGTAAGAAACCAAGTATTTTATATTCATTGATAATACAAGATTTTTTTCTTTTCTATTAATAATTCACACTTTTCTAAAAGGAATTATCTAAATATTGAAATTTGTTTGAGTTTTGACAAACTTAAAAAAAATATCCATTAACTTCTTGTAAAGGGCTTAAATTTAATTTTAAAAGTTATTTCCTAAACAGAAAGTATGTATTATAGGATAACACTAATTATGAAGTGAAGGATTTTCAATGGGATAGTTTCTGATACTTTATTAAGAAAAAAATGGTTATAATTGCTTTGTGAAAGCATTCAAACTGTCCACACCTAACTTTTCTAAATGAATAAACTTAGTAATGCACTAATGTAAAGGAACTATTAATACTTTTCATGGGAGGAGATTGTCTAAGCTGATTAACAATAAGAGATAGGCCTAAAGTAGACCTTGAAAAGTTTAAAAATATTTGTTTTAGTCCAAATTTACTAATATTTAACAACTCATTTGATGTGGGCTTCAAAATAGATGTCAGACATAAATAATTGATATGGTCATACTGCTATGCACCCAACTAAATAGCTCTAGTCTAAGTTTTTAAGGTTTGTTGATATTTTTTGTTAATTTTATACATTTGTGAAAAGTTTTCATTAGGCATTGTTTCTGTGGGAAGGAGTTAATCATTTTAGTTAGGATATAGGGGTTGAGGGTATGGTTTTAGTGCCAATTAAGCTATTATAGTCAGAAATCCAGAAATGCCCAAACTCTGCCCATCCAATCTACTCTTAGCCCCCAAGAGTCATAATGGAACTGTCGGCAAGGAACAGATGCCAGTGGGACTCAGAGTATTACATGAAAGCTGTGCCAACTTCTAGCACACCAGTGTAGAACTCTTCTTAAATTTAAGTGGCATTGGTACATGCAGTTTAGGCTTCAGCCCTAAGTGAGGACTCCTACTTCCTTCCCAGCCATTTAGAATCCCGGGACCAGCATGTTGAGGTGTCTGAGTTAGAAGGTTAGAGGGGAGAACAAACTAGTGAGCAAACACCGAGTCCCAAAGAGCTTCTGAATCTGCTTAGTTAACTGACTCCTGTATATAGTGAAGAAGTGCAAGAGAATGGCCATTCGCCCCAGGGTTCAGTCCAGGCCAGAATTTGAGGCAAAAAAAACACACACAAAAAAACAGATCTTATTGGACTCCACCTACTACCCAGTCAGAATTTTGTGTTGTTGAATACTCAGGTTAGTAACCTCTCTTACCTTTAGGGAGAACTAGAAGAAGGTGATGGGCAGAGGCATACTTGACACAGGAAAAGGAGCTCCTACAACCACAATAAAGTACCATTCACTTTCATGTATGAAGAAAGACGGGCCAGTTCTGTTTCTCAATACAGTACAGGCCCAAGGCATGCAGGTAATAACTCCACATCATATGGTCAAAATACTCTTGGACTTTCCTAAGGCATGTAATGACTCAGATGTGCAGAAGATTTCTGTAATTGGCTGATGTTTATTTCACCTCTAGTGTGAAGTAAGTTATGTAAATATTTTAAGTCTTGTTCTAATAAACATTAGTATTGTTGCTAGGATGTTTGAGCTCTTGATCTTAGGTTAGCAGTTTAATGAAGAGAAATGGGGTTTATTTTTAGACTTTCATGCTTGAAGGCTTCTAATTACAATGGCAAACAAAACCAGCATAGAAATGAGAACCATTTGAACATCTAGACTCACATTCTTTAATATGTTTTTCTCATTGCTTAGGATTCTATGTAGTATCATTTCTTTTTTCTTTTTTTAAATTATCTTAAGTTTTACATATGTCTACTTTTTCCCCAATTGACCCCTCCCCCCCCAACCATTCCCACCCCAGGCAAGCCCCCACTGCCCCAGTGTCTGTGTCCATTGGTTATGCTAATATGCATGCATACAAATCCTTTGGTTGCTCTCTAACCCTCCCACCTCCCCTGCCATTTATCTCTGGATCTATTTTTGTTCATCAAATTATGTTGATCATTATATCCCACATATGAGTGAGATCATGTGATATTTATCTTTTTCTGATTGGCTTATTTTGCTTACCATAATGCTCTCCAGTTCCATTCATGCTGCTGCAAATGGTTAAAAGTTACTTCTTTTTTATAGTATTGCGGCGTAGTATTCCATTGTGTAGATGTACCATAGTTTTTTAATCCACTCACCTGCTGATGGGCACTTAGGTTGTTCCCAAATCTTAGCTATTGTAAATGGTGCTGCTATGAACATAGGGGTGCATATATCCTTTCTGATTGGTGTTTCTGGTTTCTTGGGATATAGTCCTAGAAGTGGGACTACTATATTGGGTCAAATGGGAGTTCCATTTTTAATTTTTTGAGTAAACTCCATACTGTCTTCATTTCTTTTTATGTGTTTTGTATTTAACACAATGAAAAAAACTTTATACTTATTAAATATTCCTCCCATGCCTAAATATAATAGCACTACTACTGATTTATTTCTGTACTAGAGGCCCAATGCACGAAATTTGTGCAAGAGTAGGCCTTCCTTCCCTCTGGCACCTGGGACCCGGGCTTCCCTCCGGCAGGCACCCAGGACCTGGGCTTCCCTTGCAGCCCTGGCTTTGTCTGGAAGGTCGTCCGGAAGGACGTCTGATCTAATTAGCACATTACGCTTTTATTATTATAGATGTGTGAGCACTTACCTTGCCTAACAGATGTCATATAAAAGAAATAATCGTGTGGATATCAAGTTCAAGATCCCTGAGATGGGCCTATATCATACACCTTTTAAATTTTATTTTACTCTTTGGAGTTAACTTGCTATTTCAGTAGTTGAAGTTAAAGTAGAAACTATTATTGTTGATTGTAAGCAGACTTTTGCTTCTTATAATGTCAGAATAAAACCCCTTACCAGAGAATTTATGTGCAAAAAAAAAAAAAAAAGCAAACAAAAACACCATACAAACACACACACACACACCACCACCACCACCACCACCACCACCACCACCACCACCACCAAACTATAAAATCTGAATTTAATACAATCCAGTTGGAGGAAGGGAGCTATAGGAAATAACTTTGCCTTTTCCCTGATTTCAGCTTCAAGCTAAGTACAGTCCATAACTGTGGGGACTCTGGTGAAAAAACAATAGTCTCTCTGGCCAGGGAAACTAGAAAGCTGAAACCAGCCAACCTTGACCACTAAAGATAGTGGAGGAATTCCAGAAGGAGAAGAGCTAGAGAAGGGAGAGTTCTCAAATTTTGTGTATACACATCTGTGAGTGACTTCTGAATTAAGCATGAATACAACAGACTCAGAACAGCCCATCTAAAGACAAAAAAAAAATCTGTACTGGGCTAGAGCTGCCTCCAAAGAATCAGGAGCCAAACCAAGATATTTGCTTGCTAAAACAAACAAAAAACCCTAGCTCTCTTTGGAGAAAAAATAATAATCTAGAATCTTCACAAATAAACATTTATAATGTTAAGGGTACAATCCAAAATTACCCTATATATGAAGAATTAAGAAAATGGAACATATCCCAAGAGGAAAGAAAATCAACTGAGTCCTACCCTGGGATGAATGAGATACTGGCAATAAGAGACAAGAATTTTAAAGCAGCTATTAAAATATCTTCAGTGAAGTAAAACAACATGCTCTCAGTGAATGGAAAAAAAATCAGATAAATAGAAACAATGAAAAAAAAAGAATCAAATGGAAGTTTTAGAAATGAAAAATACAGTATTTGAAATTAAACATTCACTGCATGGATTTAACAGTTCAGAAGGAAAAGTAACTGAACTTGAAGATAGAACAATAGAAATTTGAAGAACAGAGAAAATATATTGGGGGTGGGGAGGGAATGAATATAGATTCTCAGGGACCTCTTAGGTAATATCAAACAATACAACATATATGTAATTGGAACCTCAGAAGGAGAGGAGAGAATGGGTTAGAAAACAAATTTTGCACATTTCCCAAGTTTGATGAAAACCAGAAATGTACAGATATAATAATGCTCAATAAATACCAGACTCAATGAACCCAAAGAAGTTCACATCAAGTCATGTATGGCAAAAGTGTTGAAAGCCGAAGATAAAGAGCAAAGGTTGGAAGCAGTAAGAGAAAAAACACATTTCAAACAGAGGAGCAAGGACCCATTTAATGAATGATTTCACCTCAGCAACTATGGAAGCCAAAAGTAAATGGAAGAACATGTTTATGTAAAGTGCTGGAAGAGAAGAAAAAAGCCTGTCGATTCAGAATTCTATATTAAAAGGAAATATCCTTCAAGTATCAAGATGATTCCAGAATTAGATAGTGGTGATGATGGCACAACCTTGTGAATATACTGAAAAAAAAACCCACAAAAAACAAACAAACACACACACACAAAAATGGATTATATACCTTAAAAGAATGAATTTAATTTAATAGTATGTGAATTATATCTCAAAATTTTTTAAAATGAAGGATAAGAAAAGTTTTTCACATAAAAGAAAACTCAGACATTTCTACACTGCAAGAAATGTCAAAAGAAGTTCTTCAAGGTTGAGGAAGAGTGATACCAGATGGAATTTTGGATTCTTGAAAGAAAAAGATCACCAGAAAATGATAAATATCTGCAGAAATGCAAAAGTCTCAATCCTTCCTCTTAATTTCTTTATAAATTGTATCATATAAGCAAAACTTGTGACATTGTCTTGTGCAATGTGTAACATATAAAATATGTTATCATCCTATATAATATACTAGAGCCCCGGTGCATGAAATTTTTGCACTGGGGGTGCGGGGGTGGTCCCTCAGCCTGGCCTGCGCCCTCTCACAGTCTGGGACCCCTTGGGGGATGTCTGCCTTCTGACTTAGGCCCGATCCCCATCGAGCCTAAGCTGGCAGTCAGACATCCCTCTAGCAGTCCGGGGCTCTTGCAGTCTGGGACCCCTCGCTCCTTAATACCCGCCTGCAGCAGAGGTGGGAGAGGCTTCCGCCACTGCCATTGCACTTGCCAGCCGTGAGCCCGCCTTCTGGCTGAGCGGCACTCCCCCTGTGGGAGCGCACTGACCACCAGGGGCAGCTCCTGTGTTGAGCATCTGCCCCCTGGTGGTCAGTGTGTGTCATAGTGACCGGTCATTGTGCCGTTTGGTCGATTTGCATATTAGGATTTTATTATATAGGATAACTATTCCATAAAGGATGATTGTGAGGCTTCTATATTTTTAGTAAAATGGTATAGTATTAACTATAAGAGGACTTTGAATAGTTAGAAACATGTTATAATCCTTAGAGCAACAGCTACACTAATCAAAGTGGTAGAGCTAAAATGCCAGTGTGAAAACAAATGAAATTCTAAAAAGCATTCAGATGATTCTTTTTAAAGTCAGGAAAGTAAGAGCATGGAAACAAACAACAGAAAAGGTAACTTAAAACAAATAATAAGCCCTGGCCAGGTAGCTTAGTTGGTTAGAGTCTCATCCCGATACACCAAGGTTGTGGATTCAATCTCTGGTCAAGGTACATAGAAGAATCAACCAATGAACCCATAAATAAGTGGAACAACATATTGATGTTTCCCTTTCTCTCTTTCTCTCTCTTTCCCTCCTTCCCCGCTCCCTCCCTCCATTCCACTGTCTCTAAAAAGAAATGGAAAAAACACCCTTGGGTGAGGATTAACAACAACAAAAAAAGGTTTTATTGCAATGTATAGCATACAGAAAATTACAGAAAACATAGCTGTACACTTTAAAAATCCTATATAATAAAAGAGTAATATGCAAATCGACCAAATGGCAGAACGACCGGTCGCTATGACGTGCACTGACCACCAGGGAGCAGATGCTCAACACAGGAGCTGCCCCCTGGTGGTCAGTGCGCTCCCACAGGGGCAGGGCCACTCAGCCAGAAGCTGGGCTCATGGCTGGTGAGCGAGTGCAGTGGTGGTGGCGGGAGCCTATCCTACATCCATGCCAGCGCTAAGGATTTCTGACTGCTCTCAGTTGGACTGTGAGAGGGCACACCGGGCTGAGGGACCCCACTCTCCCTCCCCAGTGCATGAATTTTGTGCACTGGGCCTCTAGTTGATTATAAAGTGAACATAGGTTTAACCACTCAAGTCAAGAAATAAAACATTGCTGGTGTCTCAGAAGCCCCTGTGGGGCCCCCTTCTGTTTCTGATCCCTTTAATTATTTCTTTTTTTCTCTTTGTTTTTTAGCAAATTTAACAGGACATGCAGAGAAGGTGGGGATTGAAAATTTTGAGCTCCTGAAAGTCCTAGGAACTGGAGGTAAGTTTTGAGTTAATTCTTTTTGGGAAAAAAAAAAAAGTACTTTTTATTCCTATGACAAAGGATTGATATTTCCAGTATAGAAATCAGCTGAAATTTAAAAAGCATAAGGAATTCAACAGAACTGTCAAAGAACCTGAATAATGATTCATAGAAGAAATACAAAAGACAGAATTTGAAAGAATTAGCAAGATTTAGAAAAATCAATCTCTTTCACCCTGCTGTTGGGAATGTAAATTAATTCAATGTTTGCATAGGAGACAATATTAAAGAAATCACTAACATTTATAGAGAACTTGTTATTTGCCAAGTACTCCATTAAATGCTTTATACTGATTGACTCATTCAATCCTCAACTTTATTGATATTCAGTGATCATAATTTTGAATAATGAAAAGCTCAAGACCCTTTAGAAACCTAACAATACGAGTTTGGTTAAATGGAACATGGATCTATATATTCTATAATCTATACTAATAAAAGGGTAATATGCTAATTAGATCGGACGTCTTCCGGACATCCATCCAGACGTCCTTCTGGACAAAGCCACAGTGGCGGGGGCTGGAGCAGAGCCGGTTAGCGGCGACCAAGGCTGGCAGGGGAGGGCAGTTAGGGGCGATCAGGCGGCAGGTGAGCAGTTAGGGGCGGTCAGGGGAGCAGTTAGGGGTGATCAGGCCGGCAGGCAGAGGCGGTTAGGGGCGATCAGACAGGCAGGGGAGCAGTTAGGGGTGATCAGGTCGGCAGGCAGAGGTGGTTAGGAGCGATCAGGCAGGCAGGCAGAGTGGTTAGGAGCGATCAGGCAGGCAGGCAGGTGAGCGGTTAGGAGCCAGCAGTCCTGGATTGCTAGAGGGATGTCTGACTGCCGGTAGTCGGACATTCCCTGAGGGGTCCCAGATTGGAGAGGGTGCAGGCCGGGCTGAGCTACCCCTCCCCCCGTGCACGAATTTCGTGCACCGGGCCTCTAGTTAGTGCAATAAGACTGAAAGACCTAACATTTTTAAAAGCTACCATAATGTAGTAAGTTACAAAAAAAAGTTAACAGAAGAGAATGTACAATATACCATTTCCATAATATTAAAAAATTATGTATATCAATATCTACATGTGTATACATATGTAAAAGAAAAAATCTCTGGTATATATACCAGACTGATAACTGGTTGTTGTCCCTGGGTGGTGGGATTTTAAATGATACTGATTTTCTGCTTTATACTTTCTGTGTCTTCTGATTTTTACTACTGCTGTTCTTCCTGCTTAAGAGTCAGGGCCTCATAGGTGTCTGAGATCCTTAAATTTAGAAGAGCCCCATGTTTGGTTTAATGCTCTGCTTTCACTGTTCTAAAATTCTAAATAATTCCTAAACAAACCATCCCATTTTTTCATTTTGCACTGCCCCCCGCCTGTGGGGCTCCCCCCCACCACCACCATGTAGCTTGTCAGAACTGCACTGTGTCTCTTTAGCCCTTCCCCTGGAATGTGCTGCTGTGCTGGGAGAACTTGCCACTTCATTTTCCCTTCCTTCAGGTGGAAGTGAAAAGCAGGCCTTTACCTCTCTTTTTCCATCCTTAGCAGGCCTGTTGTCTCTTTCCCTGGAAGGGGAAAGAGAACCTTAGGGGGCAGACCAATTTTCTTCCCCACTAAAGTTTAGCTTGAAGAAGTATCAAAGAAAGTCTTACAAACATGATCTTACTGTGAAGAAGAAGCAAGGCACCATGAGTGAAAGAAGTGGAAACAATAAATAGCAGAATTAGACCCACAGGGACTTATTGGAATTATTAGATGTGAAATATGATATACATGGTTTTAAAATTCGAGATTAGACAGTAATTTTAAGGAAAAAGGCATGCTAAAAAAATGACCAGACAGATTTGAAAAAGAATCAAGAGAGCTTCCAGAAGTGAAAAAAACAATTTAAATTATAAACTTAGTACGTTTTTTACTAGCAACTGAGATATATTTAGAGAGAAAGAGAAATTTGGGAGATGAATTTGAGGTAAGTATGCAGAACATAGAATGGAGAAAAAAGAGATGGCATCTATAAAAGATTTAGAAAGAATAGACAATAGCTGAAAATTCACTAGGATTGGTTGAATATATGAATTTGCAGATTTAAAAAACAGAGCAAATCACAAGCAGACAAGTATAAATAAATTCTTTTTTTTAATCCTCACCCAACGGTATGTTTTTATTGATTTTAGGGAGAGAGAGGAAGAGAGAAATAATTGATATGAGAAACATCCATTGGCTGCATCCCATATGTGCCCCAACCAGGGATCAAATCCGAAATCTAGGTTTATGCCCTGACTGGGAATCGACCCCACAACCTTTTGGTGTACGGGATGATGCTCCAAGCAACTGAGCTACTAGCCAGGGCTAAAGAAGTTCTTATATAGATACATCATAGAGAAACTGATGAACACCAGAGACAGACAGATACCCTAAACATAGCCAGGAAGAAGACTTATTTATGAAGGAGCAATGATTAAATTAACGAACTTTTCAACAGTGACCATGAAAGCCATAGGAGAGTGGAAGAATATCTGCAAAATGCCCAGATAAAATTACTGTCAATTAGAATTATATACCCAGCAAAACTTTTCCAGAAGTGAGAGCAAAATAGACATTTTCAGACATACAAAAGCTGGGTGTGTTTTTTACCAGTAGGTCCTCATTAAAATTTTTTCTAAAAGATATAGCTATAAGGAGAAGAAAAGTGATCTCAGGAGAGTTTCTGAGATGCAGAAAGGATTCATGAGCAAAGAATATCTAAATATTGTCTGTGTGAAAGCATGGTCATAATGTCGATATTGTGGTGGTAAAAATAGCAAACTGAATTATTAGACAAAAGTAGCATAATTTTGTATATTATAGGAGTGATGTTTGAGATAGTGTTCCTCAAACTTTATCATGCACATGAATCTTGAATGTATAAATTACCACACTGATTAAAAAAAAAAAAGAATAAAATTCCTGAACAGTCCTATAACTCTTCAAGAAATTGGTCAGTAAGCAAGTCTTCCTAATAGGAAAACACTTGATACAGTTTTAAGGATGAGTTCTGCCAAACATTAGAGACATAGATAATTTTAATCTTCTATAAACTAAGAGAACAGAAAAAGTTGGATTATTTCCTCCAATTTATTGTATGAGGCCAGTAGTATAACCTTGATTCCAAGAAACAGAGAAAGAGAGTGTGAGGAAGGAATATTATAGGCCAGTTTAATATAAAATTTATAAAATCCAACCTCGTGTGTATTTTCTTTCAACACATTTAGTGCTCTGTCTCATTATCTACCTCATCTTTTTGAGTGGTTTGATCACAGGTCTTAAAGGTAATTCTTCAAAGGTGAGGAAAGAGTTTACCAGTAAAATTTACTTTTGTATTTCCATTTTATGCTTCTCTGCTGTTCTGTATATAATTGGTCTACTGTTAGCCATGGATACTGCTCTTCTTCTTTGTCACCTGCAGTATACTTGCTTAAAGACGATGGCATGATTATGAAATATTACTGTAGGTATTCCTATATTTAAAATCACAGTTTTGATGACTAAATGGAGTAGGTGGAAACTTTTATTATGAATTTAATAAAATATTAATTTTTATTTAAATACTAGAGGCCCATTGCAGGAAGATTCCTGCAAGAACAGGGCTTCCAGCGGGCTTCCCTCCGCCCCCTGCGCTTTCCCTCCCGCCACCGCCACCCCTCCCACCCCCGCCCCCCGCGCTTTCCCTCCCACCGCTGCCCCATGCTTTCCCTTCCCTCCCGCTGCCTCTGCCCCCCACCCCACACTTTCCCTCCCGCCATCTCTGCTGCCCCATGCTTTCCCTCCCTCCGCCGCACTGCACTTTTCCTCCTGTCGTGGCTGCCCCCCCACCCCCCGCGCTTTCCCTCCCGTAGCTGCTGCCCCCCCACCCCCTGCGCTTTCCCTCCCGCAAGCGCCGCCTCCCCTGCACTTTCCCTCCCACCGCCACCTCTGCCCCGCACTTTTCCTCCTGCTGCCGCCGCCCCCCCCACCCCCTGCGCTTTCACTCCTGTAGCCGCGGCCCCCGCCCCCCCCCCCCCGCGCTTTCCCTCCTGCCGCCTCGCTTTCTGCTTTCCCCCCCTCTTCCTTCTATGCTGTCTTCAGTCTTCATTTTGTCTGTCTGCGTATGCAAATTAACTGCCATCTTTCGTTGGGTTAATTTGCATACTCGTTCTGATTGGCTGGTGGGCGTAGCGGAATGATGGTTAATTTGCATGTTTCTCTTTTATTAGTGTAGATTTCACCACTAATCTTCAGTTTCATTACCCTTTTAAGATAATTTTTTTACAGCACTATTTAGAATAATAGAAGTCTTTGTGTCATGTCAGGTTTTCTATGGAAGTGAAACTGAAAACACTTCTGATAAATTTTACACTAGAAAAAATGCTATTCATCCAATATCTTGAAGACTTTGTGAAATATTGGAACAGAAAAGGTTTACTTCTTGATGTGATACTTAAATGCATGTAATATTCATGAAAAATAATTGTCTTTTACTCAGAGTATTGATTTATTTATCTTGTTTCTTTTGGTCTATCAATAATTGGTTGATCAGTTTCTGAAGCAAGAGACTTGGAAATAACTTTAGATTCTTCTCTATTTTGACCTTTTTTATTTTGTTTTCCCCAGAATCCTATAATTTTTTCCATCAGAATGACGCTTAGAATAACCTTTTCTTTTCTGTCCCTAGTGCCATCACTCATATTACCTTGTATATGCATTGTTTTTAGTGTTCTCTTAACTGGTCTGCCTTCCTGCAAGTTTTCTCTTCCATTTTATGTACAGTAGGTCCTCGGGTTACGTTGGAGATCCATTCCTACGCGCGATGTAATGCAATTTTCGCCGTAAGTCGGAACCCACCTATATAAGCACCTACGTCACTCAAATGGAACACATACACAGCAGTAATGAAGTGAAACAGTAAAAAAAAATTAAAAGAAAGATAACAATTCCTGACCTTTACTTGTGGTAAATAAATAATAAAAAACATAAAGCATACATATGTACATACGTCGAAATGACGGAACTTGTTTTTTTTGTTTTGTTTTGTTTTGTTTTTACAAATAAATGGGAGATGGCAATGTAACCATGAAACCGACATACGTCGAGTCCTACACAACCGAGGACTGCCTGTATTTTATACATATATCCTGTTATAAAATAATATACAGCCGCATTAAAACTCAACATTATTGCTCTATTCTCCTGTTTTCAGAACTCACAGTGCCATTTTTTTCCAGTTAATTATTCAGGTCCAAAATCTTTTGTTGTTGTTGTTAATCCTCACCTGAGGATATTTTTCCATTGATTTTTAGGGAGAGTGGAAGAGAGAAGGAAAGACAGAGAGAAACATCGATGTAAGAGAAACATATTGATTGGTTGCCTCCCGCATGAGCCCCAACCAGGGTCCAGGCTGGAGAGGAGTCTGCAACCAAGGTACATGCTCTTGGCCCGAATTGAACCCAGGAGGGGACGCTCTATCCACTGAGCCAAACCGGCTAGGGCAAGTCCAAAATCTTTTTAAAGATTTTTATTTTTTTAGAGAGGAAGGGAGAGGGAGAGAGAAACATCAATGTGAGAGTGACCCCGGGGATTGACCCCCACAACTCCTGGCATGTGCCCTGACTGGGAACAGAACCGGCAACCTTCTGATGCACTGGCTGACGCCCAGCCAATGGAGCCACACCGGCCAGGGCTCAAGTCCAAATTCTTGCCTTGCTTTCAGGCTTAGCTCTGTTTCCTCCTGTCTTTTCTCCAGTTACCATCATATTCTGCTTACTTTCCAGCTCAGTTAATTTTCCTTACTCCCCTACAATTATGTGTACTTTCCCATCCTCTGATGCCCGGCCTTGTCTTGTTCTCTCATTTTCACGCTCCTCCTCTTTTCTGCCCGTCCAAATCCTGCCCAGATTGCTTCATTCTCTGAATTGTGCCACTGAAGCTTTTTTGTAGAAAATGCAGCACTGCCCTGGTCAGTGTGGCTCAGCTCGTTGGACATGGTCCTGGGCACTGAAAAGTTGCCAGTTCTATTCCTGGTCAGGGCACATGCCCGGGTTTTAGGCTTGATCCCCAGTAGGGGCGTGCAGGAGGCAGCCCATTGGTGTTTCTGCTCTCACATTGATGTTTGTTTCTCTCCTCTTCCTTCTTGTCTCTAAAAATCAATTTTTTAAAAATCTTTTTTTTTAAAAAAAAGAAACCCAGCACTGAGTGGTTCTCTTAATTTTCCTTCACATTTGCTATTTTTCTTCCAGATGGTAAGCACTTGAGATCACCCCCGTAAATTTTTCCGACCCTATTGCCCTGTCCCCTTCCCATATCCATGACAGTATGAAATATAAGTCTACCAAGTATGTAATTTATGCTCTTATCTCTAGCATTATTCTTGCGGTTGATACTCCCACATCCAGGAAATGTCTTTGGTTCATCTTTTAGAATTTTTTGTTTCATGATGAAATTTTGGCTTATTTGTGGGAATGACGATTCTATTTTTATTTCTGCAGCTTTCTTTTGACCATTTTTCTTTCTTCGAGACATCTAAGTATAGAAGAAATCTTTAAACATACCCATTGTGTGCATTATTACTAATTCTGATGCTTAATGAAATGGAGCATGAAGGTCTCAGCTAAAAGAATTTAGTATTGTCTTTGAATTTTTTTATTCATCATACATGATCCATACTTTGGAGCTCTTTGGTCACTATGACAAACAGGTAAAATTTGCCATGTGACTGTAAAGGGGCAGCAGGGTTGGTTTCTCCTCCCAGTTTTGGTTGTGAGGTTCTTGGGTATTGAGGATGACTTAGAAGTCTCAGGTTTGAATCTTGACATTATCATTGCCTACTTGCCTTCTTTGAAACATCAAATGAACTCTGTGAGCCTAAATCAGGGGTGGGCAAACTTTTTGACTCGAGGGCCACAATGGGTTCTTTAAACTGGACCGGAGGGCCGGAACAAAAGCATAGATGGAGTGTTTGTGTGAACTAATATAAATTCAAAGTAAAGGAGCGGAGGGGAGAGCAAGAGAACCCTCAGCTCTTTCGGCTCCGTGGGCCGGATAGAACAGCCGAACGGGCCGGATCTGGCCCGCGGGCCGTAGTTTGCCCACGGCTGGCCTAAATCCCTATTGGCGTAAGTTAATAATACCTATCTCACTGTGTTGTTACAAGATTAATGAGATAATGGGTATGAATTGTCAGTTGCTAGATAACTATCAGTTGTGGTTATTTATTGTACAGGGATCTCCTCCATAAAGTTGTACCCTAAATTAGAAAAATAAAAATGATTTAGGAATTATTCATAAGGATAGGTTATTAGTTATTTCATATAATCACTGTTAGCATATCTGGGAGTAATTTCAACTAGTCATATTTCTTTCTTTTTTTAAAATTCATCTTAGAGAAAGGTAGGGAGAGGGAGAGAAAAAGAGAGAAACATCAATGTGAGAGAGAAACATCGATCTGTTGCCTCCCACACGTGCCCTGACCAGGGATCAAGCCTGCAACGTGAGTATGTGCCCTGACTGGGAATCAAACCTGCCACCTTTTGATGTACAGGACGACGCTCCAACAACTGAGCCACACTGGCCAGGGGGGCTAAAGTTATATTTCTAATAATAAAAATCTAACAAAAATGTTTTATAAATAACATGTTGAAGTTTTATTATAATTTCTAAAGTTGATTTATAAATTACCTTAAAAATAACATGTCAAATGAAAATGTATTTTTTTCTTATTCTTTGTCTTAACTATTCAAACATTTTAGGTTCTTAACCTTTTTGTATTTTGGGTTAACAGTCTTATGCTAAAATATACATAAAATGAATAATAAAGCATTTAGATTGCTTGACACATAATAAACGCGATGTAAACGTTAGCTATTTATACAGCTGTGAGGGAAAGAAGCCATGTTTCTAAAAGAGCTAATGTAATGCACCACCAAGGTCTCAGATTAGCTTACTATGCAAGTGAATGTCATTTCTTAGCAAATACTTTATTAGCCTAAAATATATCCAGCAGGAGGGAAAAACAGCCAGCAAAAGATCTTCCATGTTTCAGGCTGGTCTCTCCTAATCCATTCTCCACACGACAGCCAGAGTGATCTTTTTAAAGATCCTTCTTAAGTGCATGTCACTTCTCTATTTAAAACCTCTCAGTCCATTCCCATTGCTGTTGGAATTCATTCTTTCATATGTATTTATCAAGAGGCAAGAATTGTTTTTGGTACTGAGATAGAGTAGCGAGCATTTAAAATACATGTATTACATAAAAAATTGCAAGTTGAATAGTATTAACCTGGTCTCTGTTTAACATAGAATTATTTCTGGGTTTATGAAACCTTGGCAGAACATAGAAATTCAAAATGCCATGCCTCCTGTAATGTCTAATGAGCAGTAACCATTTGTGCCTCAGTCCCTGGTGCCCTCGTAAGAAGGTCACTTTTTCCTTATCATGTAGGGGTTGTTTTGTTTTTTTGTCACCTAATCTACAGCAGATCTTGCAAGCTGTTCTGTGGAAATACTTGTCTAGTAGACTGTCTGGTGGGTTGCTCACCCCAGCCTCGAGGGCCATCTTTGAAATGTTCTCTTTACGCATTGGTCCCAGACTCTATGAAAATCATCCCTGACAGGGCACCCTTTAAACAATGTTTTTGTTCTTACTGCACACTTTAAAAAAAACACACATTTTATTTATTAAATAAGACGTAATTCTAGTTCTCCTGGTAACTTGCCACTAGAGGGTGCTAGACATTGCCCGTGACTAGGGCAACTTAAAGACAGCTACTTTTTGGTGATAGAGGGAAAGAACTTTGGTTGAGTTATGTAAATGTAGAAGACTGTTTTAAAAAAGTATGATGACTTAGTCATCATTTGTCATTTTATTCTCTTAGGTGTTTGGGAAGTATCCCTATTAAAAATAGTGCCTTTAAAAGCATATATTCATTAAATTGTCAAAATTGTCATTCAAAAGTGTTTATAATTTTGCATCTGTGCATACCCACTATACCCTATGCTTCAGTGTGAGCCTACAGTGTGTATGGCAATCAGAGAGGTTAAAAGTTGGTGATGTTTTACGCCATAATCAAAAGGTGATTCCATATGATGATGTTGGTTGACATTGTCTCCCTAGTATAAATTCAGTTCCGTGTATTAGTGAATTGTTCACTAGAAGCCAAGCCCGGGACAGGGTTGTGGGGCACGTGATTTATTACAGGAATCAGGGCAGGGGAAGAGCCTAAGCGGCATGTGGTCTCAGCTGGGGTCTAGGTTCAGCCGGAACCTCTGGGAAGTTTCAGAGCAAGAGTGAGGAGGCGAGCCTTTTGTGCCCATGTTAGCCATTGGCTGCAGGCTGCTTGGCTGGGGTGGGGTAGGGGATGGTGGCTGTAACCTCTCAGGTGCGGCTGTGAAGAGGAAAGCTGTGGCGATTGGAAGCAGTCTGGGTGCACCAGCCTGTAAAGGTGTTACTTGGCAGGGCACCATTTGCATCTATTAGGGATGGTCATTAACACTGGCCATTAAGACATAACTGCTTAGCTAGGCAAACAGCTCAGTTAGATATAACCAGACGATGATTTATGAATGTGCTTCTTAGTTGTCCCTGTTTCCTTGTTTTCCTGTATTTTCCTTTAGTAAGATCTTCTGGTGATCAGATCCAGGGGTGGTCATTTCCAAGTGTGGACCTCATAGTAGGACACCATTTCCTTTGTGGCTTTTTCTTCTTTCCTGCTGGACCAGAATCTTTAGTTTTCAAGTCATTCGAGGTTGGGGTTAAGAAATGGCCTATCGTTTACGTAAATCTAGAAGATTATTATGCAATCAGTCTTTGAATATTCAAGCTAATGCAATATTGAATTCATAGATAGTTAATCCTGTGACGATTTTTTTTTAATTTTCAACCTTCTTACATACTAAATCCTTTTTTAGAAGCTGTTACTCTTCATGAGATAACGTGCTGATTTGTATTCCTGATTCCGCTGTACAGCTATTTTTGACCATTAAAGTAGTTAAGCAAATGAGTCCAGTGGCCCTTGGTTAATTTAGAAACTAAAATCTGATTAAATCTAGAATGCTGATACTTTTATTATGTGATTTCCAAGTCTTCATTATTATATATCTTAGAGGATGTGTTTATGCCTAAAGCAATGGACTACCATAGTCTCTTTCACAAAAATTACTGCCCATGATTTCATATGCGTTTACTATGTCTGGTTTGTTTACTTTTAGCATCTGTTTTCTTAATCAAGCATTAGGCAAACTCATTAGTCAACAGAGCGGCAGACCGAGGCTCTCGAGCCGCATGTGGCTCTCGAGCCGCAGTTTGCTGACCATTGTATTAGAGGATTAATCTATTGTAATCAGCTTACTTTTATTAATCTTAGAAATTTTGTTTTTATGGTTTTACAAATCCTAGCAAACAGTGGCTAAAAAAATAGTTATATTAAATGACTCAAATTCTCCTTTTTTTGTTTTAAAATTATGTTGAAATATTTAGTTTAATTGGTATTTTTTTAATATTTGGAATTTAGTTTCTAATTAAGATATCCGTTGTGTAAAGGAATTTAGGAATTAGTGCTTCGGTATGATAATTTGCAAAGTCAGGTACGTTTTATTTTAATTGTGTTTTGAAATTTACTCATTTTCAAAGAGATTTAGTAGCGTTTTCAAAGATAGGGGAGGAAAAGGAACCTAAAAAGATAAAAAGGAGAGAAAGTGAAATAGATGTAGACACCTGGAATGAGATCGTCGTTGTTACTGAGTCTTAAATTTAACTCTGAGGTTAAGAAGAGGTGAATATAAAGGGAAAATTCTTTGGCCTACATAATATATATATTTTAAAGAAAAGGCATATGAATTCTTCTAGAACAGTGGCTTTCAAGCTTTTCTGATTATTACTCATTGTATGAAATAGGTACATTTTTATATGGCAACTCAGTATGTGTATTTATGTATGTGTATAGACATACAGACACACACTTTTTTCCACTGACACTTACATAGTGTTTATTATCTGCCAGGCCTTATTATGTCTATATTAATTTATTTAATCCCAAAAACAATGATGGAGGAACTGTTACTGTCCCTAATGAGGAAATTGAGACAGTCACCTTAACTATTTTGCCCAAGGTCACACAGTTTCTAAATAGCACATCTAGGATTCAAACCCAGGCAGTCTGGCACCAGTCTATTTTTAGCCATTATCCTATATTGCCCTCTTTTTTTTTCCTCCCATGTGTTCAGGTTTGTTCATATTCATATGTACATATACATGTGCATACATCTATCTATATATATAAAAGCCTAAGCGACCGACTGATTGAACGACTGGTCGCTATGACGCGCCCTCACCACCAGGGACAGATGCTCAACGCAGGAGCTGCCCTCTGGTGGTCATTGCACTCACACAGCCAACATCCCGTGGCCCCTCCCCCCGGTCAACCTCCTGCGGCCCAATTGGCCCCAATCACCGGCCAGACAGAGGGACCCCACCCATGCACAAATTTGTGCACTGAACCTCTACTATATATATAAAGAGGAGACAGAAGTGTCATTAAACACTTTTAGTATATTCTGTTCTCTTTTAGTTTTTAAAATGCTGGTTGGAACCACTAAATTAATAACATCATCCACTGTTGGGTCATGGCCCACAGTTTGAAAAAACTGGTCTACGGAGACTTTAATAAGCACTGCAGTTATCAAATGGCTCCTATAGCATGGACATTAAATACTATGAGAACAGCACTTTTTACAAAAGATCCGGAGATATTCTTGAAAAAAACTAATTTTATTTTATGTAGTCTCTTTAAAAAGTGTCACACAGAAGATTAAACCTCAATTTACTAGAGTCTTTCTGAGTAAAGTCTTCCTTGGCTACTCCTGTTGTCCCAGTAAGGTGCTCCCTGTTGGTCTGTCTGTACACAGGGTAGCTTGTAGAGAACCACTGGGATGGAGAGCAGTGTTGCTGAGGTCTAATTAATCCGATGTTTCATATGAGTCTTTAGAAGTTCCAGGTTATGGTCAGTTTCACCATTGAACTCTCAGTATTGATTGTATGGCAGTATCGCTGGGATGAGCTGCTTCGTGGAGAATCCTTTCGAGGGTGGTGGTTTTACAGGGGTTTGATATATGCTATTCCAGCATTACTTTCCATACATGTTCAGCTGGCCTGTTAATAAGGATACCAGTTTCCAAGGGCAGGACAAGTGCAATGTAAAGTTCCAGGGGTGTATTTCTTGTTTGGTTTCATTTCTGACACTGATGTCTTGCACTGAATGAAATTCTACAAGGGAAGACGGAGGGGAGGCAGGTGGATTGATTGTCAATGCTCAGGACATACCGCATGTGGAAAGATAGAACTCTTTCCCCAGGTTAAATTATATATGAGAAGGGGATGTGGCCAAGCATTCTAATTCCTTCTCACATAATTGTGGCAGATGAGAAAGCAGTGGCCATATGTGGATGTCACTATGTTAAGTTTATTTTCCTGTTCTAACATGGGGACAGCTAGGGTTCCTGAGTTCACTTTCACCAGGAGATATTGCAAGGAACCATATTGTTCCTTCCCTACAGGGAAAGAATTGGCTAGCAATAGCTCTGTACTGTGGATCTGCATTGCTAGTTTCCTCACCTTTGTGTCAAAATTGTCAGCTGAGAAGAGGGTATTTGGCTCTATGTTTACGGAGCTGTTTCTTTGGCCTTTTCCTATTTGTTAGCTTGTTCTTGTTTTTTGGTTTTTGTTTTTTCATGCATTCAACATTGAGTTTCCGTGATTTGCCAGCTTCAGTGTTACTTGCTAATGATACAAAGGGGGTAAAATCAGACAAGTCCATAATTTTGTGAAATTTACACCCCAGTAGAAGTTAGATAATGAAGCAATCATGCAAATACATGAAAACTAATGTTTCTGATAATTTCTGTGAGAGAGAATGCATGGTGTTATGAGAGCATAAAATTAGGGGACTTGTACTACTAGTCTGGGAAGTCGGGAAGCTGGATGGCTGAAGAAATTACCTCAATGAGATGGTGAGAAGGTGGAGAGAGGGTAGGTAGAAGCCAGATAGTTTAAGTTATATTAGGGATTCTCTTTAAGAGCAATAGGAAATCAACTGTTTTGAGCTGGAAGGGTTATTTTAGTATAATTATCATTATTATTTTTAATCCTCATCCAAGGACATGCTGAGAGAGAGAGAGAGAGAGAGAGAAATATCGTCATGAGAGAAACATCGATCAGTTGCCTTCCGTACATGCCCCCACTGGGGACTGAACCTGCAACCCATGAGTGTGCCCTGACTAGGAATTGAGCCGGCAACCTTTCGGTGCACAGGATGACATTCAACCAACTGAGCCATTCTGCTGGACAGGAAGGGTTATATTTTTATCAGCAATTTAGATAACAGCACAAAAAGGTATGTTTGCCAGATTGAGGGGGAAAGCAAGCTGAGAGGCACAGCGAGTATGGTTGATGGCTGAGTCAACCTTTAACAAGACTGCCGTTATCTGGAAGGATGAGAGGGGGATGGATTTCAGCGGTGATGAATATGAATGATCCTTTCGTTAGTGCAAACTTCCATGTGACATGATTGGTACTTGTGGTTAATCAAGAAATGTTGGGTAAAATGGAAAAATGTTTTAAAAGGTTATATATAAACACAACTTTGAACATAACTACTTTTCACTTAAAATGGATAAATGCATATTCACTTGCCAGTCTTTGGATGTAGGCACAACACTCGTTCTTCAGGACTGGGTTCTTAAACGATGGTTTATTTTGTATAAACCCCATTAAAATTAAGTTTTGAATTCTTTAAAGTGGAGTGAGAACCAGCCACATTTGAAGTAATCTGAGTACAAAATTCTTTTAGATTTTCATAATCCCCCCCAAGCCTTTTACAGTTGTTTCACCCACACCTAACTTTCCAGCAGTTCTTTTGAAGTACCTTGCTTTTATCTAGTTCATCCAAAGTATTCAACCTCAATTTTCTCTTTCACATTTACATTTCAGTGGTTATGTAATATTTAGTTAAATTATAATAAGAATGACGTATGCGGCAGGCATAAACAGGTAGGGCAGTGAGTATCAGTGACTGATTTGAAGCAGATGACTGAACCGCATGGGGACAGAAGTGCACTGTGAGCTAGTTACAGGCATTCAGTGTGTGGCAGTGTGTCTTACAGAGGGAGAGGAGAGCATCAGTCCTGGGAGATTGGAATTTAGGTTGGGTGCTGTGTATGTGGGACACACAAAAGCCCCATACCTGTTGAAGACTTCCTCCTGAGTTTGTAAGTGGCTGCTCCGTGGAAGATAAACACTTCATTATAAAGATTTTTGCCTTCCTTTCAATACTCTGAATAGATGAACTTTTTCATTTTTACACTTCAAGTTAATTTGTTAGGGTTGTGTTTTCTCTTTTGATTCACTTCTGACTTACTAAAATCTCAATCTGTAATTATTTTATTTGTAATGAGATGAGACACAAACATTTTGTGAACTTTTTCTGTATTCCAGAATGTGTTCATGGTGCTGATTTTATTACAATCCAGAGAATCTGATTTCTAATATTTGTGAGGGATTATTTCTTCATTCATTTATGGTGAACATGGTCTCTGGCTTAACACTTCCTGCGTTTGAGTGGGTTCTGCCACTTCTTATCCAGTCTTTGGGCCAGTCCCTGGAGTATTCTGAACCCATTTGCTCATCTGTAAAGTGGAATTACTGAAGGCACAACATTGGCTGTTCTGAGGATTACATGAATCTATACATGGAATATGTTTGTACAGAGCCTGGCATAGACAAGTCCTTAAGTGATGGTTTCCTGCTTCTCAGGAGTATTGCATTCACTGATCCATTCTAGATCACGTGTCTGTACTAAATACTTCCCGAAGCACTGAACTGAATAACATCCAGGGTACAAGAGCCCTTCCTTTAAAGCTCTCTTAATCTAGTGGGTGGATTGGAACAGAATTATGTGCTCAGTACTGGAGAGGTGTGGGCAAAGCTTGGGAAGCACTGGTATGGGTCACAACTCCAGCTCCAGAGTGGTCTCATTAAAAGGTTTAACTTCAAAAGCGGGATTGGGCTTAACCATCCCAGGAAATACGTGCATTTTTAAAAGGGAAGAGCATTTATTATACCTTGTAGGGATGAATTGGGGACCTACCCCTTCCCTCTCAGGGTATTTTTGCCTGCCCTTCCTCCTTCCTCCTCCCACCTCTTCCGGCCCTCTCCCCCCTTCTCTAAACAGATGCAGATACCTGCTCTGCCCAAGAGGCACAGTGCCCATAGGGCCCCATTTCCTCACCTAGCGGAGTGGTATCACTCAGAGAGGTGCCCAGTTGAGCCCTTACTTAGGGAAAACGTGGTGAGGTTGACCTGGTAAACTGTAAATTACTGCCCAGGGACGTAGAGGGGCTTCTTCAGCATTGCTTGCAATTTAAGATATTTTAATGTTTGTTCTTAAACTTGAAGATCTCTCTTGTTTATATGATGTCAGTTTATATGGCTTTAGACTTTTAAAATGAGTGTAGAGGAGTACTTGAGGCACTTGATTCGTGTGTGTGTGTGTGTGTGTGTGTGTGTGTGTGTGTGATCCTCATTAAGAACTGTTTTTATTCATTTACTTCAGTAGCAAAACCTAGAGGTTTTAGCTGAGGTATAAAATGTCCTAGTTGTCCCAGAATTGGATTGTGGTTAATTGACCATAATAAAGCTAGTTTCCTAGAGCTAAAAATATTGAGGAGAGAATAACAGTAACAGTGAAAGCATAACTTTGTCAGCAGTGGTTAGATATGTAAATACTGAGTGTTAGACTTAGAAACATGTTTGGCATAAAATTGAAGAAATCTATCAGAGAACTATTTGAAACAGTACTAGGGATACTTTTTCATTCAAAGCGTGCTTTTTCGTGCATTGTAACTTTCAACTTCCAATAACTTACCATTTTGCCTGTGTAGCATTTTAATTGTTGTGTGTGTTTTTTTTCTTCAGCTTATGGAAAAGTATTTCTAGTTCGTAAAATAAGTGGTCATGATGCTGGAAAGCTGTATGCCATGAAGGTTTTGAAAAAGGCAACAATAGTTCAAAAGGCCAAAACCACAGAGCACACGCGGACGGAGCGACAGGTCCTGGAGCACATCAGGCAGTCGCCGTTTTTGGTGACGTTGCACTATGCCTTCCAGACAGAAACCAAACTTCATCTCATTTTAGGTAAGTGTCCTTTGTCATCAGCCTTTTTACAGAAACACTTCATTGGGGGTAGGGGGGTCTTGTGTTGTAATGCAGTCACAGGGTAGCATATTTCGAACTTAGAAGAGACAAATGTTTTGACTTTCATTTTTCTGTTTGTGGTGGCATTTCCGTGAACATCCTGAGTTGCTCTGGATTTGGGACCTCCCAACCTGCAGGAATGTTACTTCTGTTTCACACTCCTTTATTAATCTTAGGAAACACTTGAGCCATCTACCTCCCTGGGCAGTGAGCCGTGAAGTGGGCCACAGTGTCTGCTTCAGGCATTCTCAGGAATATACTGGTTTGGACTGACAAAGGGATATTCATGGAAATCAGTAATTGGGGAAAAATAAAAAAGAAAGAAAAGGAGATACCCAGTCACCCCTTTGATCACTCCCATTTCCACCCACAGGCACTTTTTGAACCCTTGCCTTTCCCAAACAGGCCTGGAGCGTTGTCCATGAACTTTGGAATGTCCTCTGCACGTCCTGCTAGACGGCTGTGCAGGAGTCCGCCCTTTTCTGTTCCTGCTGGAAGTAAAGGGCGGTGCTTCTAGTGCCGCACTCTGCCATCGCTGACTGTTTCACCCGTTACAGTTTCAGTCCCATTCTTGTGATAACTTGCATTTGTGTATTTTGATCCTCCGTTTTCTAACTATTCTGACGATGAGTTGAGACAGAATTCACACCATGTTCTGTAAGCATTAGCTGTTCTTGATGCCTATGGTGTGCCAGCACTATGCCAGGTATTATCCATAGCATCACTAACTCTCACAACAACACTGCCCAAATCCCCTCATTCATTCTGTGGAAGGTCTGGAAGCTGCATTTTTTTATGTTACGTATGTTGTGTAAGCTTGAGAATGAAGACTGGAACTCAGGTCTGATTCATACGAAAGTTTGCCAAACAGTGCTGTTTGTACTCTTGATTATTGGTAATACAATCAGGTTTTTAAATATATATTTGGCAATTTTGTTGAATGCTTTCATTTTGGAAGTTATAGTTTTATTAATGATGCCTTAAGTTGTATTCATTCACTTTTTGATTCATGAAGTCACACTTCAGGTTCATTTTGCAATGCTTACTATCGACTTACAATCCCGAGTCCTTTTTATAAAATATATTTTTATTGATTTCAGAGAGGAAGGGAGAGGGAGAGGGAGAGAGAGAGATAGAAACGTTAATGATGAGAGAGAATCATTGATCGGCTGCCTCCTGCATGCCCCCCATTGGGATCGAGCCCGCAACCCCAGCATGTGCCCTTGACTGGAATCGAACCCGGGACCCTTCAGTCTGCAGGCCGATGCTGTATTCACTGAACCAAACCAGCTAGGGCAATCCTGAGTCTTTTATACATATACTGGAGGCCCAGTGTATGGATTCGTGACGAGTAAAACCGGCCTGATCTCTGCAGGCCAGGCCGAGGGACCTCACCCAATTTCGGCCTGATCCCTGCAGGCCAGGCCAAGGGACCCCACCAGTGCACGAATCTGTGCACTGGGCCTCTAGTATGCATATAAGATCTTTGGTTAATCTCTTCCCACCCTCCGCCCTTCCCTCAGATTCATCAGTCTGTTCCATGTTTCCATGCCTGTGCATTGAGCGTCTGCCCCCTGGTGGTCATTGTGCATCATAGCTACTGGTTGAATGGTTGGACGGTCACTTAGGCTTTTATATAGATAGACTAGAGGCCTGGTGCATGAAAATTCATGCACTTGGGGGATCCCTCAGCCCGGCCTGCCCCCTCTCAGTCTGAGAGCTCTCAGGGGATGTCCTACGCGGGGAGCGGGGCTAAGCTGCAGTCTGGCCTCTCTCTGCGGGAGACAACTGGGCCGATCAGGGGAAGGCGCCATCCCCATTACCCCGCTGCTGCTGCCACTGCCGGCCCTCCTCAGCCCTCGCAGCCACCGCAGCTTTGTCTAGAGGATGTCCGGAAGATGTCCGGTCTATCCGGTCTAATTAGCATATTACCCTTTTATTAGTATAGATAGGCTGCTATCTGTCCTGTCCTGTCCAAGTCCCCACTCACTGTCTCTGCCTGTTGTTCCAGCAAGTAAATATCACGTGGCCCTTCATTCTGCATCTTGAGTGTATCTGTTCAGCTATGTTTTTCACTGAGTTTTAAATGCTTTCCTTCTGAATGTTTAGGCTGTAGGGGACAGACCATTTTAATACAATGGTTTCAAACATTTTTAGCAGCACAAACCTCTCTCAAGTGAGAGCACAAACATTCAAATGGAAAACAAAAAGAACTGAGTCGCTCTGCTGGGATCTGAGCTCCAGGGCACCAAGCCCTGAAGTTTATTTCTGTTCCTCACCCTCCCAGAATTTCCCAGGAAGCCTCAGGAGTCCATGAGGGCTGGTTCAGAAATGATTACCCTGTTCAGTCTTTTCCCTTTACAATAAACCAGCTCATAAATGTTAAACCCCAACTCCTGGACTCGACCACCACACCAGGGCTTCTCTCTCCGTCTTCTCTGTTCTCTTACCATAACCACTCAATTTTTTGTTTGTTTATTGGAAATAGTGAGTGTAGTTTTTATGAATAATGTTTTTAATTTAAAAGTAAGTGAATGAAATATTTTGTATTTGATTAAAAAACAATAGTCCTGTTAACATAAAAAAAACCACACTGAAACCTGTAAAGAATTTTTGTGAGTTTATTTGAGCCAAACTGTCGACATATGCCGGGAAGCAGAACCTCAACGAATTGAGATAATGCTCCGGAGAATGGCGGGTTACATTTGTATTTATACATTGCAATCAAAGGAGGGACCTAGGTGGGTTACATGAAATTCATTGGTGATAGATTAAGGAGGTGGGATAAAGCAAAGTGGAGGAAACCCCTGGGATTGGATAAAAAGTAAAGTGATGGACACATACTTAGGTGGGTGCAGGAACAATTAACATGATAATGAAGGAATTTGTGGTCTCTGTCCTGGCGCCCACCACATTTGGTTGTGCCCCAGGGGCTCCAGAAAAAGGGAAGTTACAAGTTACCCAGACATTTCAAGGGTATGTTATCATAGATGCAAAAAGACAGATAGGCTTAGTAAGGTAAAGGTTGACCTTGTCAGTGAAGATAGCGGCCTAGGATGTAACTGCCCACCATCACTGCGTTTAGTTCAAGTTTAATTTCAGACCCTTTTTTGTGGTGACTTTAGGTCTCTGAGTTTGCAAGACCGCCATGCAGGACTCCCCTGAGCTTGTCAGGTCAGCATGTGGCCCCTTTCGTCCACAGTCCTTAATAATGTTGCCTTTTATTTCTTGGTTCTCCAGTAATTTTGTTCTTTGCCAGTGGCCCATAAATAAATACAAAACAAAACAAGAAAACCCATTTCTTGTGCCAGCTCAAGAGTAGAATGCGACTAGACATGTTCCATTGTAAGTGAGGCAGCGCATCCAGAAAGCGTGCCCCTCCTCCTATCCACGTAGATAGTTTAATATAATTTCTTTTCTTTATTAAATTTACTGGGGTGACATTGGTTAATAAAGTTTAATATAGTTTCTCTTTGTGTATGTTTATAGTTGTTATTTTACTTTAAAGGCAAAAATGGCCAGAAATCTAGAGTAGGACTTTTATACACTATTTTTGTGGTTTTTGTTTGCTGTGCTTAGAAGACACACTAGGTCACTTTTCCAAGTATATTAGGTAGTCTGCTAGGGCTGCCATAACAAAATATCGCCGTGGGTGGCTAAACAGCAGAAATTTATTTCCTCACAGTCTGGTGGCTGGAAGTCCAAGAGCGAGGTGCGGCAGGGCTGGTTTCTTTTGAGGACCACCAGGAAAGGGTCTGTTCCAGGGTTTTCGCAGATGGCCACCCTCTTGCTGCCTCTTCACATGGTGGGTCTTTGGTGCACTCAGACCCCTAGTGTTGCTTTTGTGTTCAGAGTTCCTCTTATGAGGACGCCAGTCAGGTGGGATAGGACCTTCCCTAAGGGCCTCATTTTACTAAATTAATTACCTCTTTTAAGGCCTTGTCTCTAAATACAGTCACACTCTGAGGTCCTGGGGGTTAGGGCTTCAGTGTGTGAATTTTGGGGACAGGAGGACACAGTTCAGCCTGTATCTGTCTCTAAAGGTAGACTGATTAACTGACCTTATTCAGGTTTGTGTATTATTAGAGATTAATAGTAAGAATTTAGATACTACTGAGCTCTTCAGGGACCCAGCTGATCTTTTCGTCTGATGAATAAAAAAACTCTATAGACCTTTGTAACAAATACGATATTTTAAAAAATTATTTTATTTCTACAGAGGCATCTATATGCATGTAAAAGATATTTTTAAAAAATAAGGAAAAAATATGTTCACTACCCAGAATTTACCTTGTTCTATTTCCCTGTTATTAATTAGTATATGTCCATCTAGTTCTTTTTGTGTGTGTGTCTGCATGTATGAATATCTTATCAAAATTTGTAACCAGATTTTTTTTTTCTGGTCTACCTTTTCTGGTTAATGCATTTTTATTCCATAATACCCAATGGTACAAGTTATTTATTGCTGGATAACAAACCACTCTTAAATTTAGTTGTCCAAACAGTGAGTTATTTTCTCATGATTCTGTGGGTCTGCTGGACAGATCTCTGCTGGTTTAGCCTGGACTCACCCATGTGGTAGTCAGCTGGAGCGTTGGCTGGGATTGAAGGGCCAAGATGGTTCTACTCTCGTGTCTGACAGTTGGTGCTGGCTGTTGGCTGGGGCATCTGTCTTCTCCACGTGGCCTCTCATCCTCCAGTGCAGCAGACCAGCTTCTCCTTAGCATGGCAGTCTCCGGGCAGCTCATGAAGACTGCCAACAGGGCAGAGGCGGAGGCTGCGAGTCCTCCTGGGGAACCCTGGAACTCATCCAGCCTCACTTCTAACACAAGGCCAGCCAAGATTTAATGGGTGAAGAAATAGACTTCATTTCTTTTTCCTTCTTAAAAAATATTTTTAAAAAATTGAGGAATAGTTGACAAACATCATTATATTAGTTTCAAGTGTAAAACATAACGGAAGCTGTCCTTTTTTAATATCTTTCCCAGTCCTTTGTCTCCCAAATATGGGGTTTTCCAGTCCCCTTTGCAAGTTCTTAAAGAGCCCCATGTGCTGGGGCTTTGAGACCTCAACCAAAGGCCTGGCCTGGTGCCAGCACTGGTAACTTCGTCTGGGGATGGTTTGTGGCCTCTCTAAAATGGGAGTAAACAGGTCTTGTAGGACCAGACAATTAAAGGGGTAGTGACTAGATTCAGATTGCTAGCCCCCCAAAATGTCTCTTTTTCCCCATCAGCAAGTGGCAAGATTGCATTCTTTTTTAGAATTGATTAATATTCCCTTGTATGTATGTACCACATTTTCTTTATCCATTCGTTTGCCAGTGGCCACTTAGGTTGCTTCTGAGCCGTTCCACAGCATGCTGTTTGGTGTGGTTGGGTTTTATTTGTCTCTAAGTTTTGCTGAAAGTGTAGATCATGGCGGTTTACAGTCATTCTTGCTGTTCTCTGAGATATTTTGGGAGCAGATGTGGAGATTCAGTTCTCGGTTGCTGTCATGCTCCTACTCGGATTCATGGCTCACTAGATGTTTGACCAGGCTTGTTTCTTCACGATAAAATTGGCCTGATTGGCACAGGCTTCTCAAATTGATACGATTGTGATACTCTTAGTATTACCTTGACAGATGCTTACCTTTGACATTTGCCAGTTGTGGAATATTGCGTTTCTATCAGAACTAGGGGTGTGTAGTTGTTTCCTGCAATGTGCTTCATTCAGTTGTAATTGCCTTCCATTCTTTTACCTTGTTTCTGCTCTTCTCTAAGTCAGGGCTCGGCACCAGGGGCCTAGATTTAGCTGTAATTCGTTGACCCCTTCTGTAGACCCATCTGTTATAAGTCACGTTTAAAAAAAGAAAATCCTACATCATTTTTAGGCTCTATTTTAATTTATGTAATGGTATCATATGACTGATGGATTTTCTTCCTTATATATTTTTAGCCTTTCCAACTCTTATAACATGGACACCATTACCTCCTTTTACAACTGTTTCTGTACCTCTGCATGGTTACATAAGAAATATAAAAATATTTTCGCCTATTCCGTTTTCTTAAAAGTGTATTCATTTCAACAAACAGTGGGAAGGAATTCTATGTGGAAAAGTCTGTAAAAAAAACATTTTTTTTTGGTGTTCTCTGATCTCTGTTAGTGGTAATTTTGTCAAAATTCCATCTGATCTATGACTGTTGAAACTGTCAGATTAATCAGTAGAATTTATAAGACACTGAAGAAGCAAATCACTGAAATGGAATTTTTGGACTGGAACACACAGTATTGTTCCCCTGCACAGACTGGTTCCTGGACTCTTTGTCCCCCGGAGTCGAAGAATGAGTTCACGGACGGAAGATGGTATAGCAAAGGTGGAGATTTATTGAAGAACAAGTACAGATTCCCACATGGGGAAGGGGAAAGAATTTCATAGCACAGACTCCCACTTGGGGAGGGGCAAAGAGTCCCACAGAGTCCCTGTTTTCACAGTTTATAAAGGCTGTAGGTCTTTGTGCCTTGATATCCCCTCTGATTGGTCACTATTCGCTTGGACTGATTATTACAGTGACTGGGGAAGGTCAGGAGTTACTGTACCATGTGAGGTTCTCCCCCTCCTTCCTTATTGTTTTCCTATTCCCTTTGGGCTTTCTTCTCCTCCTGGATGAAGGGCTTCCCTCCTTCCCTTTGTTTTGTAAATACAGACCTTTTGCTGTTCCCAATTCCCTCATTCTATGGAAATGTACCTGTTGCAGCTTTTCAGCTTCCCTATTCTATGGAGATATACCTTCTGCTGCTCTGCAGCCCTGTGCTTCTTCCATGGTCCCCTTAATTTCTAGAATTTCCTAAACCTGTCTTTTTTCACCCCTAAAAATTACTGTTTCAGTCCCCGCTCCGATTAGGAAATCCCAACTGCCATTGGAGACAGTGGATGACGGTCTGTCTGACTGCTTCCTGCTGGAAAGGGGTCGTAGTTTGGGGCTGTAGTCGGTCCTATCGGAAGTGGGCTAACCAAGGGTCCACGGATGATGGATGTAGCAGCGTTGGTCTGTGGTCCTATGTGGAGGACCATTTGTAGCTTTAAGGCTTCTAAATGGGAGGATATGAAACGTAACAAGCAATGGTTAAAGATGAGTAATAATAAAACAGTATAAACCAAAGTCTGAGGAGAGGAGCTCGTTAATAGAGATGGTATATATTTTGAGGCCTTTTCCTTTAGCTAAGCTGCTTGCAGCAAGAAGTGCTTAATTATGGCAGGGACTGTTTGATTGAGGGACTTCTTGAAAATAAGGAACATAGACTTGAGAAGTGGTCCTGGTCTGGTTGGTGGTAGTGGTAGTAATTCTGTAACAGCTGTAATTAAGGCTGCTACTCCTAAGGCCGTAAGAGTCTCTGATTGCGGTTAGGCTGCTTATAACATACTTGGTGGTTAGGGATTTGGAGAGCTAGTATGGCTGAAAAATTTGGCTACATTAGGGAATGTCCCAAGTAGATCCCTGGAAAGGATCTGGGGTGTTTATCTAAGGCGTCCCTTGAGATAAACTTTAACCGTGCAGGTGTTGGGACATTCAAGTAGTTGCTAGCGAAGAGGCTACTACTCTACGCAAGCAGGACCAAGAGCAGACCTAGGACCGAAAAGACCAGAAGCTTTAATTTCAATTTTAAGTGTATGCAAAATGATTCAATTAACTGCCGGAGGAATTACACCACATGAAACATGCAATTGCAAATCACACAGCACTTTATTACTCACAAACATTCCTGATGCTGCTGCTACAGGCTTGATGGGATCCTGGTGGTGCTGTCCTCTGAGGTCCGGCAGCTGGGCTGGTCCAGTCAGGATGCAGGGGGCTGGCGTTCCTCACCTGAGGGCTTGGTCACATCTTGATTGGGAGGTGCTAGCCGTTCTTCTGTCGTTGGGCAGAGAGAGGAGCGTGGAGCGGCCTCGCTTGCAGGACTAACAAAAGGACGTGCCTTTGTGGTGGTCTGGACAGGCAAGCCCTGTTGGCTGGTCAGGACCCATTTTTAAAGCCTGTTTCGTACCCGCAGCAGTTCAGGTGGCTATCAGTGAATTACATCAATGCACACATGTTAATCTCAAACAGGGCGAGGGGCTACATGTGGTTATCTAGGGAGAGTACATCACTCACACAAATGGTTATCTTAGCAAGTCACTTCTAAGGCAGTAATTGAAGTTCAAATCCTTATCTATGGGGTACACACGCTTCAGGGCAGTGGGGAATGTGTCCTTAATATCACACTTTAAGTTTCAAGAAAGTTAACTCAAACCTTTTAAAATCTTTTTAATATTTTTAGACATTTTTAAACATTTTTAAATATTTCTATATATTACTATAACAGGGATACAAAAAGGAGCTATAAGTAGGAGCATCTTATGGTGTTTCTGGGTCCTAGCAAGGGCAGAAAAAGTCTCCTCCAGGTATTAGCCTAGGCCCTAGGGTTCAGGTGGCACTTATGAAAAGACAGAATAAGAATTGTTAAAAAGATGACCTGTGGGGAGAATTAAAGACATTGTTTGTAAAAGGGCTTTTTGAGTTGTTCAAAGGCCTGCCCAAATAAATGAGGGCTATTCCCGAAAACTCCAGGGCAGCACTGTCCATGTTAGCTGACTGCTTTGATTATTAGGATCTTTTAAAGGCAAACAGGGACTGTGAATTAGGAGACAGGGTATATAGAAAAGGTATCCTTGAGATCTAGTAGTATAAACTACTCTGTGTCCTCCGGAATCTGAGCAAGTAAAGTATGGGGGTTAGGGACCTGTCTTTTTCACCCCTAAAAATTACTGTTTCATCACGAAGGTATTTACAAAGGTGATGCTAAGTAGCATCCTTAATAATGAATGCCACCTGGCTTCATAGATAGTTCTGGCACCATGAATCACCCTTTCAGTGAGTTACAAGGTATTTAAAATATTGAAGCTTCACTTTTGAATATTAATTTCAACTCAAAAATTGCACGGGTGAGGATACTTGCTGAGATGGCAAGGGAATGATTCGTGATACATTGCAGTCTGTTGTATATAGCAAAACAGACAGCAACTGAGATCCTGCTTTGCTTTGAAGTAAATATGACTAATTCACAACACTGGTAAATTTATGTCTTAGTCAGAAATTTATAATGATTTTGATAAGCGGGGAGGCATTTGCAAGAGGTGCTATTAGATTGTTGAGCTAAAACGGAAAGGAAAAAAGTGAGATGACTTGGGCATGACATTAAAAAGAAATTACTTTCAGGTGTGTATGGTACATCATGTACTTTAGGTACAAGACAGGAAAAGGAACAAACAAGAGAGATTTAGGCGGTCTGAAGGAGGAGGAGGGGGGTGCAAATGAGAACCAGAAAGTGTGGAAATGAATGTATGTGAGGCATGTCTGAAGGAAGAGAAAAATATGTAGGAAATAAAAATAAAAGAAGACCGAGTAACTTGTGCACGTGGGTGGAGGTGGGGTCAAATCAGGAGGAAATTCGGGCTAATAACAGCTCTTTGGAAGGTGCCACCATAGGAAGAAATAAGAGAGAGAGAAATTGTAACTGCGAAGATTTGTGATACAAATGTTGGATGACCAGAGGTCAGTCAGAGTATTACTGGAAGTCAGTAGGTGTTTGAAGAGTGAAAGCAGAAGAGAGACTCTTTCCTTGAAAGCAGGAGGTAGCGTTTAGCCCTTCTTTCTGTCATTTAACTCTGCTACTTCCTCTCCTGTCAGCTGATTTCCATGAGCTTGCATGAACGAGACCTAGTCTTTGAAAGTCAACCAGCTCTTTCCATGGTTATCCTTTTGCATCCTTAATGAAAAACTGCTCTTTAGGTAATGTCTAGAGTTTTTAGTAACCCTTGAAGGTTATCGAACTCAGTATCTCCAGTGTATTTCAGCTTCTTCACCTGTTGATAGAAACACAAAACTATGAACAATGGAGAGGCTTCCGATTCAACATTAAGTCAAGTCAGATGTGTAGAGGTCTTGAGCGGCTGAAACTAACCAACTTACAACGTATGTTCTTCTTTTTTTTTTTTTTAAGGGAACAATAAAGAATCTGGTATTGTAATCCTATTTCTTAGAACCCATGAATACATTGGGTTACATGACAAATGAGAATTAAGGTTGCAGGTGGAATTAAAATTGCTAGTCACTTGACCACCTTACAAGAAAGAGATTATTCTGGATTATCTGAGTGAACCCAACATAATCACAGTGGTCCTTCAACGTGGAAGAAGAGAAAGGCAGAGGAGAGTCAGATGGAGATGCTACCACAGAAGAGGTCAGAATGATGCAATGTGAGAAGTGACTCAACTGCCATTGCTGACTTTGAAGATGGAGGAAGGGGCCATGAGCCAAGGAGTGCAGGCAGCCTCTTAAAGATGGAAAAGGCAAGAAAATAGACTTTCTCTAAGAGCTTCCAGAATAAATGCAGCTCTGCTACATCCTGATTTTATCCTGGTGACATGCATGTCACACTTCTAATCTACAGCATAAAATAATAAATTAGTGTTGCTTTAAGCCACCAAGTTTGTAGTCATTTGCCACAACAGCAATAGGAAGTGAACGAGGGTAAATAAGGAAAGTAATCAGATGAGACATGCAGACCACTCTTTAAAGAAGTTTTGCCATAAAAGGAAGGGGAAAGAAAGGACGGGACATACTGGATTTAGGAAGGATGGTAGTGTTTGAAAACCAGAGAGATAGTGTGTTTTTGAAATTTCACATTATTTGTGTGATTTCTGTGTTATTTTTATGCTTCTGAGACACAGCATCAGAGTGCTGCATCTGGCACTCCAGCTACTGTCACATAAAAATCTTTAAAAGCAAGTTAATTGCACTTGAATAAAAACCAGATATCTCTTGAGTGTTGCACTGAAATATCAGTTATATAAGAAAATTTCTTTAGCTTACTACTGATTAAAGCTAATTAGACCCTAATAGTACTTTATAGAAAACTTTAAATTTATGCTTATATTGAGAGAATAGCTTAAGTCAGGATATCATAAATTTGAATTTTATTTTAAAATCATCACAATTGAACTTAGCAATACTTTTCAATTTTATAAATTGTAATTGATGTCTAAATTTGCAGCAATTATCAATAATAATAAGTAATAGTCACCATGTAATTAGTGCTTAGTGTTTTTCTGGCCCAGGATTAACCCTCAATTAAATTGTCATTTAATCCTCATGACAATCTTATGTGGCAGTTGGAATTATTTCTATTCATTTTTATAGATATAGGATATGAGTCATTCTCTGTTTAAAGAAGATCATTTAGCAAAACACAAGAGAGTTGAGATGTAATCATTTTCATATAACAAAAACATTTTTAATTTAATCAAGAAACCAGTAGTCTATGCAAGCATCATAGTAAGGTGTTCCATTGTATGGACTGCAGGTAAATCTCAATATAATTATAAATTGATAACTTTTTTGGAAGAGTCGTATTGATGAAATGTGCCTTACAGCCTCTGAAAACATATCAGATTTATTTATTTGTTTATTTATCATTGTTGTCATGAATGTGGACTATTGATGGACGATCCCCTTCTGTTCTTCAGTTATGAACAGAATGTCTTTACTTCCACTGAAAATATATCAAGTCCAACTGCTTGATATATTTTCTTTCTCTCTTCTTTCTTTTGCACCTTTAGAATTTCTGTGTCCTGGAGATGCCTATCAGATTCGTAGAGATAAAAGATAATGATAATGAGTTGGTGAAAACATTTTTTAAAAGGCATTTATTCACTGTTGATGGGGTATATAGATGGCTATAGCTATTTAGAGGAAAACATTTATTAAAAATTGCAGCAGTTATCAAGATTTGATATGTACGTATATTGTAACTCAACAATCCAGTTTTAGGGATCTGTCCTGCTAACCTCTACCTGCCCAAGTGGACAAAATGTATGTGTAAGGGGGATTCTCGTGACATTGTTTTCTTGTTGTTTTTATTATTGTTCTAATTATTATAAGAATGAGAATTTCAGTATGAAGTGAAGTTGGTTGAGGGCCAGAAAATCCCAGACCAGAGGAGTTTGAGATGAAGGCAGCAAATACTTTTCATTGTAACATGTAGTTTTATAGTACTTGTTTGTTATCAGGCACCTCTCTTGGCATTTTCTATATGTTATTTCATTCAGTCTTTGCAAGCAACCCTTCAAGGCATGGGTTACCATCTTTGTTTTACAAATGACATACCCTGGGCTCAGGGAGTCAAGAGAGGTAGCCAAGACCTCATAGCTGGTATTTGGAAGAACCACGTGACTTCATTTCTCTACATAGCTCAGCCCATGTATATTGTCCCCTTTGGTGTGTCAGGGACAGCATCATTATTTTTAATAGCAGAAAATTAGATGGTTGTGATGTTCCGTTTTTGACTTCTCTTGATCCTTTCCAGTTCATAATTTATATTACAATTTAATTACTCTTCTTAACACATAGCCATGATTGGGTCACTCCACTGCTTAGAGCCTCCCATTTTACTGGAAGAGGATATAATGGAAATGCCAGCCTCAGCCTTTTTCATCCAGTCTCCCACGTTGTGCTCTGACGCCTGTGCTCCAGCCAATCTGAATAACCCACTCACTCCCCCCTGAACATGCAGTTTTCCTTCCCTGTTCTGTGCTCCAGTACCAGCTTGCGTTCAACTCTGCGTTTCAGTGTTTCCTAACAGACAAGTCACTTACTCTCTCTGACCCTTTGCTTTCCCATCTGCCTGGAGTTGTTTGGCTTAAATGGGATGATGCATGTGTTGACTAGAAACAAAAAGTTGTGTAGGTATTCTGTCAGAAAGTATTTATTGGGGGGAAAGAAAGGATTGCAGTGTGGTATGTGCAGCCAGGCAAGACAAGTGCAAGAAGAGAGAGCAAGAAGGACATTCTTTTCAGGGGGAAGAGGAAGTGAAGGGGAGGGGCTGTTAAAACCATCCAGCTCTGTTGTAACCATGGAGTTCTTCCTGTAGGACTTTGAAACCGACACAGGGTGTGAGAGCCCCTCCCACCTGCCCTCCCTGTTCCTGTCTTGGTTAAGGTCTCTGGCATAAATTTTGACACAGGTGAAGTGCTGAGTACCACCCATGGCAGATAGTGATCCACAGAGGTGGCTGCATTAAAATGAAGCCTAGAAAAAGTACAAGATGAAACGGGAACATCGTGTGGCACCAAGTCAGAAAGTGCAATAAATGAGGTGAAGGGAAAGCCCTTCCTATGGGAGAAAGCCAGCCAACATAGAGGAGGACGGTGGGGTTAGTCACCATTGGATTCTAAAACGGATGGGTGCTAGTTCGATGAGGAACAGGGTGTTTTTACACAGTCTTAATTCGTCTCCCCACAGTATATCAGTTAATTCCACAGGGAAATTCAGTAACTTCGTAGTGGAGAAACCTGGCAGACACCACCTGAATGACTCCACGTTAATGACATGATCGGGATTAACACCAATACTGGAAAAATTAACATCACATGCTTCCTGATATAACATTACAGGCAGGTAGATTAAGCCGATAACCATTTCATTGATGTTCCTTCCAAGAATACATAGCCTGCATTTAATCATAAGAAAACATTAGGTAAAACCCAAATTGAAGGTTGGCCCTCAGAACGACTGGCCTAGCCTCTTCAAGATGTCAAGGTCAAGGAAGAAAGAAGGAGGGTTCCGGACTAAAGAGCTGTGATAGCCAGTGGGACCATAAACTAGGTCCTGCACTGGAAAAAAGCAGCTACGAAGAGCAGTCATTGGGGCAAATGACAAAATTTGACTAAGGAGTGTAAATTAGATTTTTTTTTTTATCATAGTTACAGTTTTTGACATTGATAGTTGTACTCTGTATGAAAGGATGTTCTTTTTCTTAGGAGATGCACACGGAAGGATTTAGGGATAGGAACATGATGTCTCCAGCTTACTTTCAACAGCAAAGGAAAAATATGCACATAAGTAAAAACGGAGAGACTGACTACAAAAGCAAGTGAAGCAAAATATAAACAATTGGTGGATTGGCATCATGGGAATATGGAGATTTCTTATATTGTTTTTTTGCAAATATTTTTGTAAGCTTGAAATTCTTTTTTTATATATATATATTTTATTGATTTTTACAGAGAGGAAAGAAGAGGGATAGAGAGTTAGAAACATCGATGGGAGAGAAACATCAATCAGCTGCCTCCTGCACACCTCCTACTGGGGATGTGCCCGCAACCAAGGTACATGCCCTTGACCGGAATCGAACCTGGGACCCTTCAGTCCGCAGGCCGACGCTCTATCCACTGAGCCAAACCGGTCAGGGCTGTAAGCTTGAAATTCTACCAAGATACATTTTCTTAAAAACCCAAGTTCAAGGCCGTGTGACCCAGAAATGAATAGGGCCCAGAGATAAAGGAGTTTTCACCAGCCCTCCTAGACCAATGCCAAGTTTCATGCCACTGTCCCTCTAATGCCAGCCTGTGAAACAAGATTAAAGCGTAATTCTTCCAAAACAGCATTAGAGTTGTAGCTTTCTCCTGCTCTGACTTTGCTCCAGCCATCGCGGCATATCCAGAAAGACATATCGATTACATATATTGTCCTTCGTATGTATGTATGTATGTATTATTTCTCATGACTGAACATTTGGTGAGATTTGGACTGCAGATACTTTGAGGTCCTAATCTCTGGCCCGAATTTAGAATGTAGCTCTTCTAGGCTGCCAAATTCAGATGCTTCTGCTTTAACAGGCAGGTAGATTAAGGTGATCATCTCTTCGGAAAGAGTGTAATATTCCTGTAGACAAGGCCAAGTACTTTAATGAGAGAACAACCCTGGGTTCACTCCTATAAGACATAAATTAGCTCTGAAATTCTGTGCCATAAATATCTCAGTGTTCCTTTTAGTTTGGCACATTCTCCAAAAAAGATTGACACATTGTTTACTGTGGCCATCAAAAAAATATCTCAGTATAGCTCTCCCCACCCCCGTCCCGAATGTCTACTATTGAGAACTGTGACATTCTAGTGAGACCTCCAAAACTTGCTTGTGAAGAGGGCACCCATGGGTGAGGTAGTTCGGAAATCTGTGTCCACTAACGGACTCCTCAGCCGTGGATGGTGCAAGAATCTAAGTAGCCATTGGCTGCAGGAGCCGAATAAAGATTTCAGCAGCTCCCACCTCAGGGGAGACAGAGTTTGGAGTTCATTTCCTCCCAAGGTACAGGGACTTAGTAAACACCACAAGATTTTCATCAAAATTCTAGACGAGCCATGCCTTACGAGTAAGAACCAGATTCCCAGAGTAAAAAAATAAATCATAGTATTTATGCAGAAATATCATATTAGATTTAAGTGACTACTTAACGGTAGAAAAAAATCCACTGTCGGTTTGCAGGAATGCTGTGTTCCTTTACACCTTTTTAATACTAGCTTTGTGTTAAGCTATAATTAAAACCCCTTGCGAGATGCAGCCTTAGAGGATAATGCTTTCTATCGGCATGTGCTTTGTAAAATACATTGCAAAACAACCAGCCATTGCTGTTGTAGCTGCTTTTTGGAATTTAAAGTTAAATGGGCCAGGGAAAACAAAAATTTGTGAGTTCACCAAGATTTTGCTTTGCTCTTTTATCAGATTTTGGTAAACTCAGCAAATGGATATACTTGTGATACATGCTTTTCAATTATTTTTTTTTTTTTTAGGAGAAAAGCTTTAAACTGTATCTGTGACTATTTCCTACGTTTACATTGTTTCTCACACACAAATGTGTGTTAAGGTGGCAGTGGTTAGTTTTTGATGAAACTATTATCAGCATACCAATAAATGTCTTCTTAGAGCCAGTTATGAATATAATTGTCGTGTTTTTTATTGTTGTTTCCTTATTTATTTCTCACTGTCGCCTTTTTGTCTCTTATTTCATTACTAGAGGCCTGGTGCATGAATTCATGCATGGGTGAGATTTGGCTGGCCTGCCCCGATTGGGGCCGATCAGGCCTGGCCTAGGGGGAGGGGCCGCGGGTGGTTGGCCAGCCGGCCCCGCCCCCAATGTGGGGGGCAGTCAGGGCCGCAGTGCACATCAAAGCAACCTGCATTCTGGTTGCTTGGCTTTTACGTGTATAGATTCCTCTTGAGATAAATTAGGCCAATAGAAAGGGGAGTGGAGTAAGAATTAGTTTTAGGTGTTTTGATCGGGCCATGTGGTGCTACTTTTACTCTGGGGCTTTGAGGAGCAATAGGAAAGCCATCTGCTACCTAATATACATTTTTGGAAGGGTGCATAGGAAATCCTGGAAAAGAGGGAATCGGCTTAAAAATAGTGACTGTTGAAAGGAAAGCTGGGATTTTCCTTTGTGTCTTGTTTTGTTCTGTTCATTTTTTATTATAGTTGTTGAAGTGGCAGATTTTTCAATCCTCATTGGTGATGGCTGAGGGTTCTGATATGCTGTATTTGAGAAACTGTATTTAAATATATGTAGAATTCATGTAATAGTTTTGATGACAATACACTATGCAAATTCATTTGATTGTAGTTCAGGATTGTAGTTCATTATCTTATGAAACTGTATTGTATATGAATTTAGTAATATATTTCATATGAAGCTGTATACTAAGAATTATACCAAAAATCATATATTAAAGTCAGTGCCTTGTGGTTAATCCAAATTGATTAAAAGGAAATTCTTCCTTTAGTTTATGAACACAAGTCAAAGACAGAAAAATATATTTCATTTTTAGATTATATAAATGGTGGAGAACTTTTTACTCATCTTTCTCAAAGAGAGCGTTTCACAGAGCACGAGGTGCAGATCTATATTGGAGAGATTGTGCTCGCCCTCGAACATCTCCACAAGGTAAGATGCTCAACCGTTGGGGTTTCTCTCTTTGAAAAATCGACTAACCCAAAGTCATAATGGAGCTAAGACAGCTAATGTTTTTACGTGTCATTGTCTTTGTGGTGATTGTGAAAGCACACTTGTAGACCGTTAACCTCGTTTCTCAATTTCATAGTTCTCTCTCTCTTTTTAAATATGTTTGTATTGATTTCAGAGAGGAAGGGAAAGGGAGAGAGCGATAGAAACATCAGCGATGAGAGAGAATCATTGATCAGCTGCCTCTTGCATGTCCCCCAGCAGTGGTCGAGCCCACATCCCAACCCAGGCATGTGCCCTGACCAGGAATCGAACCCATAACCTCCTGATTTATAGGTCGGTGCTCAACCACTGAGCCCCACTGGCCAGGCTATAGTTCTCTTTTTTAAAATCTGCTTTTTTTAGTAGTTCCTGTGCTGCAGATTTAAAATGCAGAGCCTGAGCAATATTCTGTCTTTATTTTTTTTTTTTTTTGAAAAATCCTAATGCTTATTACAAAGTATCATCAAAATAAAATTTTTCATTCTTAAGTATTCTTTTGTACTAGTTTCAGGTGTATAGCATAGTGATTAGATAATAATATACTTTACAAAGTATTCCCCCAATATTTCCAGTACCTACCTATCATACATAGTTATCACAATAACTTTTCCATTCTTAAAATAAACTTTACAATAAAGCCAGAAGTCGTAATACATATTTCCTTCGTAGAGACTCACTTCCCTTTACATCTTCACGGTCTATTTCCTGCTGAGGTTGGAGAAGACGAGTTATTTGAAAGAGGCGTCTTCCTGTACTATCCAGCTTTCTCACTCTCCCACCCTAGCTTGTTTTTTTCATTGTTTTGTTTCTGAGACCCTCTCTCACACCCCGCCCCCTTCATGTAGCATGAACTTAGTTACTAAAACAGTACATGAAATTCATGTCTGTGATGCAGTTTGAACTCTATAAAATGAGTTTAAGCTTTTAAAAACATTGTTTCAGATACTATTAATCTCGATCCAAGAAACGTTGACTAAAAACTTCTTTTTAACTTAATGAGGAAGAGTTATTGTGGAAGCGGTTATTATGTAGATGAGCCTGTGCCTCAGAAATAGAAAGCACTAGAGCAATTTTTACCAAAGGCCTGTGGGCTGCAAGGAGACTGGCATGGCTTGAGTCACTGAATCAGGATGATGTCGGCACAACATAAAGCCACTCGTCCTCTTTGTTTTGTATTCCTGTCCCACACTAGATGGCAGGTGACCATAGAAAAGAATGGAGAGAATCGAAGAGAAAGACAGGACCAAGGATGGAATTTTTAAAGGGGCAGGGAGGTTAAAATGGCAAGATGGTGGCAACGGATGGCAGAGGCTCTGAGAAAAAATGATGAGGAGTTGTAAGAAAAGAAGTGAGGGAATCAAGAAAAAGGTAGATCCAGCCTATCCGGCCCAGAGCAGAAATGAGGCTGGGCAGGTAGAGGGAGATGGGGTTCAGAATAGGAATCTTAAGGGGAGTGAATGAAAAATATGTAAGAACCCCGGGGGCGGGGGGGGGGAGGCTCCAAGGGGCAGAGAGGAAAGGGGAGCAAGAAGGGAGGGAGCTGAGCTGAGATGATGGGAGCTGACATCCTGTTCCTTTCGGTAGGCTTGTGGTTTGGTGACAAGCTTTATGCCTGCGATTATTTTTGTGGGATATAAAGTAGTTAGGACATCCTTTTTTTCTCTCTCAAATGGTATGAATTTTATTAAAAGAGGGAGAGTTATTCAGTAGCACTGAAGTAAACTTTTATAGTAAACTTTCAGCAAGATATTCAAGCTATTACAAAGTTTTTAAAAAGGCTTCCGAATTATTCCTGAAAATAAAGTTTCAGTTAGTGCCTAAACGCTTAAAAATGGGGACTATTATTTACACACAAAGCAGAGCAGTTTCATGAAGGACATCTTTTTATACATGAACCAAATTGGGCCCAGGAATAGGCAGAAAAGATCTTTGTGTTTCATGTTTAGGAGTATTAGATGTAGTTTTTTATGGCATGAAAATGATGGTGGAGATGGCCATAAATTCCTGAGCAAAAACTAACAAAATACAGAGCTCTTACAGAGTAAATTGAGTTTTTAATTTGTGTGAAAGCTTTTTCCTTTTGTTTATGAAAGCAAAATCCATGAACATTCATTATCATTAAAACAGGGTAATCAGAAACACAGAAATAAGAGAACATGATGAATACTGATATAAATGTACTTGATATGGAGTGGAAATAATCTAGCAGGTCAGATCTCAGCTAAGTTTCTCTTAGTCTTCCTACCCAGAAAAGGTAAATACAAAGAAGTATAACACAAAGCCAGTTTTCTTAGTCTTGATAGAGCTGCCAGCACTGATTTTCCCAGGAAGAGACAAAAATGGGAGTTTATTTGGAAGAACTGGGAATAAAAACAAAGGAGTGACCATTGTGGGATCCAGTTAGTCTGGAAACCTGCTCATGCCATTAGGGAGGCGAAGGACACGAACTGGCTAAGAAGGCACCCACACATCCCCTGGGGTGAGGATGGGAGCACCCACACATCCCCTGGGGTGAGGATGGGAGCACCCACACATCCCCTGGGGTGAGGATGGGAGCACCCACACATCCCCTGGGTGAGGATGGGAGCACCCACACGTCCCCTGGGGTGAGGATGGGAGCACCCACACATCCCCTGGGTGAGGATGGGAGCACCCACACATCCCTGGGGTGAGGATGGGAGCTGTGACAAGAATGGAAACAGGAAGCAGCAGCGGTCACTGGGGAGACTCTCCAGAAGGTCCAGCAGGGATAGACCCCACTACACAAAGAACGGAGACCTGTGGGAGGGACCCGGGGAACCCCACAGATGAGCCCGAGACGGAGGGACTTACATTGCCCTGTTCAGTGACTAGGACCCATTATAACATCCTGAGAATGCCTTGTTTGTTTGTTTGTCTTTAAGGTAGATAAGCAAGACTTTTGGAAATTGTTATTTTCAAATGCCTATTTATCTGTTTTTACAGTTGGGGATTATATACCGTGACATTAAGCTTGAAAATATTCTGCTTGATTCTAATGGCCATGTGGTGCTGACAGATTTTGGTCTGAGTAAGGAGTTTGTGGCTGATGAAGTGAGTATGATGTTTTAACTTAAAGTTAGTAATGACAATATAAACAGTGATGAAAAATTAGCCATAGAATAAGCATTTAACAGGTTAGTACCATATGGATTATGGATCTTTGTGCAAATTTGCCCCAAGGAGCATTTGGCATGGATGACTATAAAGATTTTTAGTTTAAAATTACCATGGAACCATCCTGTTAGAATTGCAGTAGATCTTTGATGAATATATCAGAATTCTCCAGTTTAAAACAAAACAAAACTATGCATTTAACTTTCCCCATCAAATATAACTAAAAAATTTAAATAACCCATTGGGACTTTAGGAGAAGTCTGGCTTAGGTGGTAGCCAATAGAGAATAGGAAACAAAGCACGTACAATTAATTACATTGTAATTACAGAATAGAACAGGGCATGTTGTGATGACCCTTTGAATTCTTTGACAACAAAGAGAAGAATCTACTAGACTTACTTCTTTAATAATCTTACTGGTTTTTTGTTTTTTCTCATATGAACTAAAATGTAATAGCTCATCTGCAGATTTTAAATATGGAGGACATTGCATTTTTAGTATTGATTAGAGTTTGTTTAATATTATAAGCACATTTAATGGCATTTAAAATTGTACATCTATTAGCTGTAATTAAATATTTTTGTAGCAGTTGTAATAAAAATTTTATTTTTACACTAATAGTTATTCGAGATAACTAAGTAAATATGAATGCCAATTCATTACTATCTGAGAAATTACTGGTACAGACTACAGAATCACAGTAAAATTTTTGCAATAAAGGACTTTGTGTGAAACATCATAATTGGGTTCCAAATTAGGTGTTTCTGTTTCTGATTGCTTGCTTTTTGGAATATTGCTAAAGTAGCCCTAGGTGAATTCGATAAGTTCTGAAACTATAGAATCTAAAGATCCCAATTTTTAAATCATATCTATATCCACTCAGTTTACTTTTTTAATAAATATTAGTTGACCACTTAATTATGCTAGGTACTAGATAATATGATGATGAATAAAATAGAAATAGTGTCTGCCCTCATGAAGCTGGTTAAAATAATATATTATCTTTGACAAAAAATCATAGTTATAAAATAGATTAGATGAATTTTTAAGAAATTTACTTCAAAGTTTGATTTTTAATACTTTTTCTCCTTTGCAAAAATTTAATGGCAACTTTAGTAAAATGTGATTGATTAAATATGTTAACATTTGCTTCCTCATGAAACCCCACTATAAGTAAAAGTCAAGGAGTAAAATAGGCATGCACTCAAAAGGGAGAGAAGAAAATACCAATCAGATTTTGGAAGATGGACAGCAGAAATATTAGTTGTAACCAATATTCATTTGTATTAAAATATCGTCTTTCTTGGAATGGGTTTCTTTTTTGTCCATTTCTATTCTCTCTCCTTGGTTTTCAGCTTAAACTGGCCTTTTTAATCACAGTGAAGTCCTAAGCCAGTAATGTGAGAAGCCCCAAAGCAGGCTAATGCATCTCTGACCCCCAGAGAGGCTCAAGAATTGGGGACATCAGGTACCCCTCAAAGTAGGGGAGCAGGTGATAACAGGACACAGGAGGTTTGGTTGGAAGTCTGTATGAGAAACAGGTAGCCCCCAGATCTTGTGTATCCCATTCACAGAAGCAGGTGTGCCTTTCTTACCTTCATGGAAGACAGAGGAGGTAAATGGACAGACTGTGGCTCTGGGGCAGTAGGCACAGCTGAGGGTGAGGACACCATGTGGGAACTAGTGATGAAGTGAAAGTCGACACACTGAACTGTGGAACTCCCAGGGCTTCTTTCTGCCCTTCACTCTGCAAACCGTGGCTTCCTAGACAGGAGGATTCCTCTCTGACAAACTGAGAACAAAAGTCTGCAGATGCTGTCAGCAGGTGGTTTGACCAGTGAGCTGGCCCAGCCACATCTGCCTACAGACGCCTGTGACCAGGCAGACCCAGCCCAGGCCATAGAAACATGTTTGTGATGACGTCACAATTTCTTTATACATATATACTAGTGGTCCAGTGCACGAAATTCGTGCACGCGGGCAGGGGGTTCCCTCTCAGCCCAGCCTGCACCCTTTTCAATCGGGGACCCCTTGGGGGATGTCCGACTGCCGGTTTAGTGCCCTCCCCTGCCGGCCTGGTTGCCCCCAACCGCCCTCCCCTGCCAGCCTGATCTTGCCCAGTCTCTGTCTCTCTTTGTTTTTCTCAGCAGTCCTCCAGGCCTCCCTGTCTCCCTCTTCCTCTTTCCCAGCTGGGAGGGGGCGGGGCCAGTGGGGGCTGCTCCACCCTCTGCCCACCCTCCCTTCCATCCAGGCCTCTTCAGGCCCAGTCTGTTTTGTTTTCTCATTCTGAGAGAGGCTCCGAGAGCGAGCTGGGAGGGAGGGAAAGAAAGGGAGAAAAGGCTGTGAGCTGGTGGGTGCTGTGTGTATGTCTGTGCGTGTGTGTGGTTGTGAGTGAGTGTGAGTGCCGGCCCCGCCTCCCCCGGCCCCGTCTTCGCTGCCACAAGTTCCCACCCACCAGAGCCTGCTGTGCGCGCAGCCTGGGCGTTAGGTCGAGCCTCTGGTCGTTGTGGACGTGATGGACCCAGGGTTTTTATATATTAGGATTTAATCTTTATTGTTGAAAGTATTACATATGTCCCCTTTTTTCCCCCCATTGACCCCTTCTAACCTACATCAATCCACCACCCCCTACCCCCGCCCCTGGCCTTCACCTTCTGTTGTCTGTGTCCCTGGGTTATGCATATATTGCAGACAGGTTCTTTGGTTGATCTCTTCCCATCCAGCGATCCTTGCCCTCCTGCCTTCTGAGGTTCTGCAGTCTGTTCCATGCTTCTATGTCTCTGGATCAATTTTGTTCATCAGTTTATTTTGTTCATTAGATTCCATATATGAGTGAAATCATTTAATACTTGTCTTTCTCTGACTGGCTTATTTTGCTTAGCATGATACTCTCCAGGTCCCTCCATGCTGTCTCATAGGGTAAGAGATCCTTCTTTTTTTACTGCTGCATAGTGTCTTTTTTACTGCTGCATAGTGTTCCATGGTATAAATGTACCACAGCTTTTTTATCCACTCATCTACTGATGGGCACTTGGGTTGTTTCCAGATCTTAGCTGTTGTAAATTGCACTGCTATGAACGAACATAGGGGTGCACACTTTTTTTTCTGATTGGTTTCGGGTTTCTTAGGATATATTCCTAGAAGTGGGATCACTGGGTCAAATGGCAGTTCCATATATTTTATATATATATATTGATTGATTTCAGAGGGAAAGCAGGAGGGAGAGAGAGATAGAAACATTAATGATGAGAGAGAGTCATTGATTGGCTGCCTCCTCTATGCCCCCTACTGGGGATAGAGCCCGCAACCTGGGCATGTGCCCTTGACTGGAATCGAACCTGGGACCCTTCAGTCCGCAGGCCGATGCTCTATTGACTGAGCTAAACCAGCTAGGGCCATATTTAATTTTTGAGGAGCCTCCATACTGTTCTCCACAGTGGCTGCACCAGTCTGCATTCGCACCAGCAGTGTACTAGGGTTCCCTTTTCTCCACATCCTTGCCAGCATTTGTTATTTGTTGATTTGTTGATGGTAGCCATTCTGACAGGTGAGAGGTAATACCTCATTGTCATGACTTTGAGTATTTTTTTCACGTCTCTTGGCCATCTGTATGTTCACTTTGGAGAAGTGTCTATTTAAGTCCTTTGCCCATTTTTTAATTGGATTGTTTGTCTTCCTTTTGTTAAGTTATATGAGTTCCATACATATTTTGGATCTTAACCCTTTATCAGATGTATCATTTGCAAATACGTTCTCCCATACAATGGGCTTCCTTTTCCTTTGGTTGATGGTTTCTTTTGCTGTGCAGAAGCTTTTTATTTTGATGTAGTCCCATTTATTTATTTTCTCCTTAGTTTCCTTTGCCCTAGGAGACGTATTTGTAAACATATTGCTACGAGAGATATCTGAGGCATATGTTTCTTTTAGGATTTTTATGGTTTCCCGGCTTACATTTAAGTCTTTTATCCATTTTGAGTTTATTCTTGTGTATGGTGTAAGTTGGTGGTCTGGTTTCATTTTTGTCATGTATCTGTCCAATTTTCCCAACACCATTTATCGAAGAGACTGTCTTGACCCCATTGTATGTTTTTGCCTCCTTTGTCAAGTATTATTTGGCTGTAATGACTTGGATTGATTTCTGGGGTTTCTGTTCCATGATCTTGTGCCAGTACCAGGCTGTTTTGATTATAGTGGCTTTGTAGTATAACTTGATACCTGGTATTGTGATCCCTCCAACTTTGTTCTTCTTTCTCAAGATTGCTGTGGCTATTCGGGGTCTCTTTTGGTTCCATATAAATTTTTAGAGTATTTGTTCTAGATCTGTGAAATATGCCTTTGGTGTTTTAATAGGGAATCTGTAGATTGCTTTAGGGAGTATAGACATTTTAATGATGTTAATTCTACCAATCCATGAACACGGTATATTCTTCCACTTGTTTATATCTTCTATCTCTCTTGTTTTAATATATTTCTTTATTGATTTCAGAGAGGGATAGAGAGATAGAAACATCAATGATGAGAGAGAATCATTGATCAGCTGCCTCCTGCACGCCCCCTGTTGGGGATCGAGCCCACAACCCGGGCATGTGCCCTTGGCCGGAATTGAACCTGGGACCCTTTAGTCCGCAGGCCGATGCTCTCCACTGAGCCAAGCCGGCTAGGGCAGTGGTCGGCAAACTCATTAGTCAACAGAGCCAAATATCAACAGTACAACGATAGAAATTTCTTTTGAGAGCCAAATTTTTTAAACTTAAACTTCTTCTAACGCCACTTCTTCAAAATAGACTCGCCTGGGCCGTGGTATTTTGTGGAAGAGCCACACTCAAGGGGCCAAAGAGCTGCACGTGGCTCGTGAGCCGCAGTTTGCTGACCACTGGGCTAGGGCATTCTATCTCTTTTTTCAATGAACCATTCATACATTCGCTCATTCACTCCACCAGAGTTTGGTGAGGGCCTTCTATGTGCTAGACATGAGCTATGTTCTGGTAATACAAGGAAAAGAATCACTTAATAATCCCATGTTTATGGGTACCTGTGTCTGATCATTTGGCAGATGTTGGCCCTGGGGAACAGCAAAATATTAGAAACTAAAACAAAAATCAAACATGGGTCAGAGTTGTTGGATTTTAATACATATTAGTCAGCTATGCTATGTGGCTAAATCAAGTGACTCCTCACAAGAGAGCCTTGTGTTTCTGCTGGTCATGTCAACAGCTGCTCTTCAAGGGAAGGAAAGGTGTTCTCACCAGATGCCATAGTTTTTGAGCACTGAGTTGTTTCAGATGTTATTTTTCTTCTAGTTTTATTTAACTACGTGCAGATTCATTTTAATAATCGGTTATAAAAACTTTCAAGTGCTCAATGTTAAGTTATGAAAACAGAGAATAGGGTAATTAACACAGAAATGAATCACCTTGACATTATTTATAATAATAAAAGTGTAATAATGCAAATCAACCGAACGGCCAAACAGCAGAACGACCTTCCCGAAGACCATGCTATGACACACACTGGTGCCAGGCCAGCCAAGGCGGGTGTGATGCAATTGGTCGGGGGGCCCCGCCATCACCCCATGATCGCCCCGCAGAGGGAGGCCCAGGTCACCAGCCGGGGGGCTCCGCCATCGCCCCAAAGAGGGAGGCCCAGGCTACCCGGCTGGCAGCGGTAAGCAGGGCCTCCCTCTGCCGGGCAATCAATCGCGGGGCTCCCGGACTGCAAGAGGGCGCAGGCCAGGCTGAAGGACCACCGCCCCCCCCCCCCCCCGCTGCCCCCGAGTGAATGAATTTCATGCACCAGGCCTCCAGTTTCTTTATATATAGGTAAGAACAGATGCCCTGAATGTTTTTAAAGTCTTCAGTTAGAATCATATATCCAATACCTAGTAGACTGTCTGACTCACAGTAAGAACTCAACAAATGTTTGCTGGACTGTATTCTCAAAAAATCCTATGAAGGACATATGTATATTAGCTGACAGACAGTTAGAAATGTTTTCTTTTCTTCTCAGAACCTGAAGGGATTTATCAAAATCTGTTGAGAAAAGAACACATCCATAAAAATATCAAATCTATAAAGTGTTCCTTATCATACAAAAGATTTTTAAGGTTTCTAAAATAAAATCAATTTTATCCTTATATATAATCCAGTTTAGCAAAATGTAATCTGGGAATAACTCAGAATTAAATAACTCAAAATTAAACATTATAAATAAGTCATAATTAAATAAATAACTTGCCATTTAGTAATTATATGAATATTTGATGAATACCTCTAAAATACAGACTCATTTAGGGCAAGGAATTTGCTGTTCACCATTATATTTCTGAGGTCTTTCAATACTTGGCACATAGCAGGTACTCAATAAATATCTGTTAAATTATTAAGTTAAGAAATATACAGAGATGAATATTATACCAGGAGCAGGAACTTCAAGCATGTATACAAATAAATTCCTAAAAATTAAATAGAAATATATTTCCCAGAGCAAATGAGGACAGAATTTAAATGGGGGGAGATTAGTTCAGTTTTTAAATGTTGAATTTTTGAGGAGCCTATGAGAGAGTCAAGTGGAAATACATTATTGGCATGTTTAGGTCTGGAGCCCAGGAGATAGCTCAGGGTTGGCCATATATACTAGTATGTGGGAATTACCAGCACAGAGGACAGAAGAATACTTAGCATTGAACTGTGAGGAACTGAGGATTGAGCTGTGAGGTAGAGGAGGAAAAGCCTACAAAATACAGAGAGAGAGAGAGTGTGTGTGTGTGTATGTCAGGGGAGCGTGGCACGCAGAAGCCAAGACGAGAGGCAATCCCCAGTTCAACACTACTAGGTACTCAAGTAAGATGAAGACTAAAAGATCTAAAATTGAAGTCAATTGTGAGCTTGGCAAGAACAGTTTTAGTCAATCTGTAGGGGGTGCAAGCCAAATTGGAGTAGTCTCAGAAGTGGGAGACATGTGGGTAAGTAGAGTGTGTAAAGCAACATTGACAAAGGAGAAGCACAGGACACTAGCTGGAAGGGAATGTGGGATTCTGATACTGCTTTTCTTTAATCTATCTGTTTATCAGTCAGTCCACCCATCCATTTCTCTCTCCATTAAAAAAATTTTAAGGCAGGATAGACAGCATATAAAATGGTGAGAGAAAGGGTCCAAGAGGAAGAGGATGAAAAGGAGAGAGGTCAGTTAGAGAAAGAGATAAAGATATATAATCTCTCTCTCGAAACTGGAAACCAAGGAAGAAACTTCTTAAATTGGAGTTTAACTTTTCTTGTGTTTTCTTGATCAGTTTGCTAGAGATTTGTCCATTTTATTCTTCTCATCCAAAAATAACTTTGGTCAAGCCTCTTATTTTTTTCTATTTCTTTCCTGATATTCCTTTGTTACTTCATTCCTTTTACTTTCTCTGAATGTCTTTCATATTCTTTTTCTGAACTTTTGAATTGGAAAGCTAGCTCATTAATATTTAATCTTTTAAAGTAAAACTCAATTTCTAAGAACAGCTTTAGATGTAGCTCACAAGTCCTGACATATAGCATTTTTATTGTTATTCTAATAGTCTAATATTCATTGTGGTTTTCTTCTTTGGGCCATGAATTACTTACAAATAGGTTTTGAAGTTTTCAAATACGTAGGATTTTTTGTTATCTTTTTGTAAATGAGCTGTAATTTGCTTTCTGTTTGGAGAACAAAATATATATGATTTTATTTTTGTGGTATTTGATATTTGCTTTGTGACTTTCTACTTGGTTAATTTCTATAAATGTCTTACATTTATCTGAAAAGACCGTGTATTCGCTAATTGCTAGATACAAAGTTTTTGTATATATTTATGAACGTTGGGCTGTCTTCCATAGCTTCACTAGTTACTGTCCTGCTTGACCAGCCAGTTACAGAAGAGATTTGTTAAAATGCTCACTGGGACTGGATTTGTCCATTTCTTCCTGAAGATCTCTGCATTTTTGCTTATATAGGTTAAGTCTCTTCAAAAAAATTTGAGGGTATTCAGATTTGGAATAGAGTTATTCCCCTAGTGAATTCCTTTTATTATTATGTAATGACCCTACCTAATTTTAATAATTCTTTTTACCTTAAAGTTTATTTTCTTGCTATTAATAAGATACTCCAGCTTTCTATTGGTTAGTGCTGGTCTGATATATCTTTTTCCATCTCTTTACTTTCAATATTTCTTTGTCATTATGTTTTAGGTATGCCTTTTATAAATAACATATAGCTGGATTTTGTTTTTGATCCAGAGAGTTTCTGTCTTTTAACTGGTGAGTTAAATCTGTATATTATGATTATTGATATATATTTTTTTATTTTTCTCATTTTCCTGTGTTTTTCTTTTTACCATAATTTCTCTTTGCTCTTTCCCCTCCTTTCATGCCTTCTATTTAAATGATTAAGATTACTTTCTTTTATTTCCCTCTAAGAGGATGAAATTATATATTCATCCTTAGAGGGAAGTTATATATATCCTATTTCTGTTCTTTTAGTGGTTATTACCCTGACTTTTTAAAATTATATAATGACTTAATAGAGTATAAAAAGAACCATTATGTCTATGATTGTCATGACCACTTCAAGAACATTGGAATGTTTTAACTTCAGTTATCTATCTCATTTTACATATTATTACTTATTTATTATTTTAGTCCTACCTTATATTCTATTTCTTCAAATCATTATTGTGTAATTATTATTTTCATTTTATAAATTCTATACTTGTTTAGATTTTCTCACATATTTACCTGTTTCCTCTGCTCACTATTGCTGCTTACATCTTACTCTTAGCTTGTGAGTTTAGTTTATTTCTGAAGTGCAACCTTTAGATTTTTTTAACAAGGAGCAGTGAATAGTAAATTCTGTCTTTGTCTTAATATGCCTTCATTTTGCCCTGCATATCTAATGATTATTTAACTGGTTATAGATATATCTAGGAATGGACTAGGTTTTTTAAAATATTTTTTTGTGAAGTAAAACAAAACAAAAACCAAAAGTATGGTTTAGTGAATTATTATAAGGCAAACACTCTTCTAACCACTATAGAGATGCATCACCTATGAATATATTTTTATTTAGTTTGCTTGGGACTCTTGAAGCATTCAGGATAATTTTCTCAGGTATACTATTTTACAAATTCTTTAATTGCATCTACTATGTTTACTCTGTTTTTTATTACTATATATTTTTTCAATTATATAGTTCTATTTGATTCTTTTTCATAATGTTCTAATCTTTCCTGTGCTGCTAGATTGTTGTATGGATATTTTCCTTCATTTATATCTTTCATCTTTTACAACATACTGGTGTTTTATAGATTATTGTTCTGTTTAAAGTAATCCTTCTTCTTGTTGTATTTATGGAGTCTAGTTTACTTGTTTAGTAATTTTGTGCCTCCAGGGCTTTGTTCATGTGAATTCTGGACCAGCTAAGTTGTGGGAATTTCTCTGGTTCTGTTATGTGTTCCAGAGTATCACCAGATTTTTCCACTTTCCCCGTACCGTGGGGGGAGAGTAAATTCATGTCCCAAATCTACAAAATATACAAGCCTAGCAATTTAATTTCACAAGAGGAATGTTTGTTTTTTAAGCTAGGCCCCAAATTGAAACAAACCTATGCTGGCAGTGAATTTCATTTTTCTAGACTTCACACTTCCTAAGGGCTCAGCTTTCTTAGGTTCCAAGGTTTACACAGGGTGTTAATTCCAGTCCACCCATTTCGGCTGAGGGCCTCATCTTTTGTCCTCGTAAGAGTATCCAGAGTCAAGCTTCTAGATTGCTGAGGCCTGTAACGAATTACCTTCTCCCCTTCGTGCTGCGTAGCATAGGGCGGATGCCTGCATTGCTGGTTTCCAGCTCCCTCTTCCTGGCTGACTCCTGAGGGTTACCCTTACGGTATTGTGAACAGAGTCACCCTTACGGTATTGTGAGCAGAGTCACCCTTACGGTATTGTGAGCAGAGTCACCCTTACGGTATTGTGAGCAGAGTCACCCTTACGGTATTGTGAGCAGAGTCACCCTTATGGTATTGTGAGCAGAGTCACCCTTACGGTATTGTGAGCAGAGTCACCCTTACGGTATTGTGAGCAGAGTCACCCTTACGGTATTGTGAGCAGAGTCGTGGATGATTAGCAATGAGATAGTCACTTAAAATCAAACATTTCCAGATAGTTGTGAGAATTTTCAAATTTAGGATGGAAAAAACATAGGTTGTGGAAAACTTCTTTTCATTGGTAATTTACATTTAACTCACACGTTTATCAATAATGGGCAGGTAAGAGCAGGATAAAATATTAGCAAATAGAAACTAGGAATAATTTAATCTAGTGTTTATTGAGAAATACTTGAGAGTTTTGCAGTTGAGTTCCTATTTGGATTCTTCATTAGAAGGAAAGCAGCTTTTTATCCAATGTTATCTGATTCTTCTGTCTAAGGAGGAGTGAAGCCTCTTTGGTCAGCTGATCACTTAAGTATAACTATTCCGTATTATCTGCCAGGATGGTGCACACACACATTAAGGCAATTCCCATTCATAGTATTTTAACTTTGTGGTGGCTTTAACATATGCCCCTGTCGTCTTTCCTGCCTTGCACTAGAAACCATCGCCTGTCACTCCTCTTCAATTTGGCGTCTTATAGAATGACTGGAATTGTTCTGAAAGTCAGAACCCAGAGGGAGTGACACTTCCATTGAGGCAGAGGAAGAGGAAGCAGATACAGAATTGCAAGGGGCTAAAATGGCAGTGTTTTAAAAAAAAAACACACTGAGAGACTTAAGAAGTGCTTTGTCTTTATTTACTTATTCCTCCATTATTGGAACTTCCCGACACTTAAACTTTAATTTTTCTGTATCCTGGAATTTCCATCAAATAAATAAGTATGTACTAATTATTTATTAATGTAGATACACACACACACACACACACACACACACACACACACACACACACACACACACACAACAGAGAAGCTGGTCCTGGCAAGTTGGCTCAGTTGATTGGAGCATCATCCCAAAGGCTGTAGGTTTGATTCCATACCTAGGTTGTGGGTTCAATCCCCAGTTGAGGCGAGAACAAGAGGCAACTGATTGATATTTCTCTCTCATATCGATGTCTTTCTCTCTCTCTTTTTCTTTCTCTCCCTGTCTCCCCCCCTCCCTCTCCTTTCCTCTCTCTCAAATCATTGAACATATCCTTGGGTGATTTAAAAAACAAACACGAAAAGCTAAAGTGAATTCAGAGAGAGCTGGAAGGTGGAGGAAATACCTTCTAGCATTTCGTGTGTTCTCAGCTTCCTCTCTGTCGAGACAATGAAGAACTGAGCTGCATAGTTCTCATTGTCAGAACAGTAAGACACGGGAAGTCTTTCTGGCACTGATCAATAAAGTCTGTGTGTTTCATACCCTTTGTACACTAAACTGATGAATATCTAGTGTTTTAAAGAAGAGAATACAGATTTTCATAACTTTCAGTTTGTAAAATGTAATCATTGTCTCATACTTAGAAGGACATACAGTTTCAAAATGTTGTTGCCTATAAGTGAAAATGTATATTTGCTAAAAAGACTATTTTCTAAATAAAAATCTAGGAAGTCAATAAATCAGAACCCATTATCTTTTTACTCATAAAAAGATATGCCTCTTTGGTCAGGTGATCATTTAAGTATATGGAGAATTTTTTCTGTATAACTAAACTTGATAAAACATATAACGTTTTGCGTGTTTTTTTAAATTCTCACCTAAGGATATGTTTTACTGATTTTTTTTTTCTTTAGAGAGAGGGAAAGGGGGAGAGACAGAGAGAAAGAGAGAAACATCGATCAGTTGCCTCCCGCATACACCCCGACCTGGGATGGAACCCACAACTTGGGTATGTGCCCTGACCGGGAATCCAATATGCAGCTTTTCAATGCATGGGAGACACTCCAACCTACTGAGCCACACCGGCCAGGGCTTAGCATATAATGTTTTAAAGGTGTCTTTTAAGATGAGATCAAATGATAATACTATGGCTTAGTAATATTTATGTGTTTTTCTATGTCATCTACATAGTGATGTTTGCCTAATATCCAAAAAGGGGTTATTACATAGTAAATAGTATATTAACTACTAGTAAAACCACTCTGTAGTTTTATGACATTTGTTTTTAAAAAAAGTAATTTTCTAATATTTTGTAATTCAGTGAACAGATTAATGCTTTTTAATACATACATTTTTCCCTATCTAAGCATGTCTAACAAAATGTTAAGAATTATTCATTACTTTTTACACACAAGTTTATATGAAATATGTTTTATTTAGCTTTACTCTTTCCAATAGTTTGATACAAAATTAACATTTGGTATTGAAATGATGAATCAGAGAGATAATGACATTTGATATATGATTTATATTAGCTATTCAGTAGCACTCTGCCAGCTAAAAAAAAAAATTTTTTTCAGATCTATGCATAATGGAATTATTTCTTTTAGTTTCTAGGTGGATAGTAATCTTTCAGTTTGCATAGCACCTAAAAAGAAATAAATGAATTATAGAACATATTTTATATTTGTTTATATATGTATTATAATTAAGTATTAAGTAGTTTTAATACATTTATTATTTCAGTGTTTAAATAAATTTATTACATTCATTCTCTCTGGGCTTAACTTTCAGCCAACAGAGTAGGGGACTTCTACCACTTCGATAGCATTGCTAGAATGGAGTTCTTTACATTAAAAATGGTAAATTAGAGGAATGCTTCTTTTTCTTAACCCTTGTTAGTGAAAGAAGAGTAAAGTATAAATTGAAGAGTTTGCTCTAAAATAATTTTTAAAAAGTATTTTAATGGCACCAAAGTGCCTTTAAAAGTTTCAGATATGGCCATACGATTGTGTATTGTTAAAGAGGAATTCTTTATCCCCGTTTAATGTATCTGCATTAATTTAGATCTTTTTACATTGGGATGAGTCTTACAACACAGTTGGTCATTTTAAAAATTGCTTCAGTTTTTTAAATTAATTTTTAGGCTGATAAATAAAATTAATCCTTTTTAAAATTCTACAAAGGAGAAACAACTTTCTTTAAGAGAAAATCTTCCTTTGTTTACTTACATTTTTGTTACTCCTCACCTGAGGATATTTTTCCATAGGTTTTTAGAGAGTGGAAGGGAAGGGGAGAGACAGAAACATCGATGTGAGAGACACATCGATTGGTTGCCTTCCGCATGTGCCCTGAGCAGGGTGGAGATCAGCCTGCAATGAAGGTACCTGCCCTTGACTGGAATCAAATCGAGGACCCTTCAGTCCAAGGGCCGATGTTCTATCTACTGAGCCAAACCGTCTAGGGTGAGAAAATCTTTTAAAAACAGTTTATTCATCATCACTAAACATTCTGTTATCAGTGCCAGACTAGACAAGATGGTAAGGTAGGAAAATTTCCTTCTTTTTTATTTTTGGGTTTAGTATTCCCTTTCTTAGCATTTGGCCTCCTTCCCCCTTCAAGTTTTCTAGTGTTCTCCCAGTCTTGCCTGTCCTATATAATAAAAGCCCAGTGACCATAACGGCAGAACGACCGCTCCACCAGTCGCTATGAGGTGCACTGACCACCTCTCGGTCCCTTTCCCTGGCCAGCAGGCTCTGATCGCTGATGGCAAATGAGGACCTGGGGTGAGTGGCGGCAGAGGGCGGGACTGGCAAGCAGGCAGTACGAGCCAACCTCTTGGTCCCTCCCCGCAGCCCGCAGGCTCTGATCGCTGCCGATGGTGAACAGGGAACCGGGGTGGGTGGTGGGGGATGCAGGCAGCACCAGGCCAAGGCCCCCGCCCCGCCAGTCACCCCACACACAGAGGATGGCAGGGGTGGGGCCGGCGAGCGGATGGGGCCAGTGATTGTGCGGGGGCGGGGGGGGGGGGGAATAGCCAACCTCTCGGTCCCTCCCCCGGCTGTCAGGCTCCCACCACTGGATGGCAAATGGGGAACCAGGGTGGGTGGCGGCGGGGGGTGGTTGGCTAAGGACCATACCTGCACACAATTTCGTGCGCCGGGCCTCTAGTATGGAAATAAAGTCATCCATAGTAAAGTATTAGACAGTTCATGTTATCTTACTTGGACTGTTTGCAGTCTTATAGGAAAGAATGCTTAAAGCAGTGGTTCTCAACCTTTCTAATGCCGCGACCCTTTAATACAGTTCCTCATGTTGTGGTGACCCCCAGCCATAAAATTATTTTCGTTGCTACTTCATAACTGTAATTTTGCTACTGTTAATGAATTGTAATGTAAATATCTGTGTTTTCCGATGGTCTTAGGCTCTACAGCAGCAACCCACAGGTTGAGAACCGCTAGCAGGGTCGCCTAAGACCATCAGAAAACACAGATATTTACATTACGATTCATAACAGCAGCAAAATTACAGTTATGAAGTAGCAACGAAAATAATTTTATGGCTGGGGGTCACCACAACATGAGGAACTGTATTAAAGGGTCACGGCATTAGGAAGGTTGAGAACCACTGGTCTAGTAGATTCTGCCATTACGTTGCTTTGTTGTACACAGTAATTAATCTCAATCATTGACATGTATTATGAACCTTCTCTTTTTGTCACTCGTCATACCAGCTTGAAATCAAATTCCTTTTTGTTTGATTGTTTGTTTAAGGCTGAAAGAGCATATTCATTTTGTGGAACTATTGAATACATGGCACCAGATATCATCAGAGGAGGAGATTCGGGACATGACAAGGTATGTTCTATTTTGACACTTTTTATATATCTCAATAAAATATATAATAAAAATCCTAGTTTATAACTTAGGTATAGTCTCTTCAACAGAGTCTCGTTCTGGTGTTGTCTTATTTGTACTTTTTCTCTCCTTTGTTTTCTATACATGAACAATCATGATATCTCGTATTTTGGAGAAAAAAGATAATAGAAAGGTTAGGACGTTCTTCTAGATTTCCCTTTTATTAGGTTTTATTGGCAAGGATAACTTTTTGTTTTATAGGGTAACTCTGTTAAAAGGAAACCTCAAAAGCAACTAATTCTTCAAATAAGAATCTATATCTTGAGCAAAGCACCAGTAACTCTATTAAAAAAAAAAATCATTTTCTGTTGCATGGGACCTGCTCTTTTAGGACACAGCTGAGCCACAGTGCAATACAGAGGTGTCTGTGAATGGTAAACTGTCCACTGTTCCTGTCGGAGTCGCACTGGATGATTTTGGACAGTGCTTATTGGCATTATTGATTTTTGTTAGAAAAATATTGGGGACATATAGTTGACTGTTTCACCTTAGGTTGATATTTGTTTTCTAAGAGAACATTGAAAAGGGAATCTTTCCTATTTTCTTATTCCCAGTTTCTGCTTTTAACTTTGTAGAAATACTGGAGACTTTCTTGATTATCTCTTCAACAGAAATAATCATTGTAACAATCCTTGGAGAAAGAAAATAATCCTTTTTAAGCATTCAAGATAGTCTAAGTTTGTTTTCCTAAGCCCTCTAACCAGCTTAATTTTTCCTCCTCACTTCCCTTTGTATGTGCAAAATGAAGGCCATTAAGAGGCTTTCTAAGCAGTTATGCTATAAAATCTAGGTCACATATTTTTTCTTCCTGTATTACCTGTTCAGTTCTTTTTTTAATACTTTTGCTTTATTAATAACTTTCTCCAAATAGGGATTCTGACTATTTTTTGCTTCTCACTGTCCCCTTTCCCTCATCCTGTTTCAAAACCCCAATATTCAGTCCAACTATCTTAAATGTGGAGAATATTTGCTAATGACTTACATATGTTTAAAGCCTATTCTTCAAGTTTTCACATCTTAGTGTAGAGCCGTATCAATTTAAGAGCCTGGTTTCAAATAAAAAAAAAACCCAGAACATTCTGAGGTTCCTGACCCAGATGGCAGTAAAACTGCTTGTATAAATAAAAGAATTAAATTGCTGTTTTAGTTCATGTCAAGGTATTCTTTGGTAGGCCTATATAGCTATTAAAATTTAAAAATTAACTTCTAAGACCTAATGGAACCAATTTGTAGGAAAGAAAACCTTATATTATTCCTAGGATTGCTACATACCTGAGGTCTAGAATACAGCTAAGTCAGTGGGAGCTCATGGAACACCATGATGACTTTGAGTGGGTTAAATGAGATACAGTGTATACAACATGCTCATCACTATGCTGGGCTGGCACTCACTCTTTGGTGGTTTCAGTCGGCCTCAGCCTGTTTTCTGTATCTTTGTTATGAATTTTCCTTAAAGGATCTCTAGGCTCATACATTTTGCATCATTTTTCTGAAACCTTACCCCTCAAATTTGGAAGCAGAGAGTTTAAAATTTTAGCATCTAGTTAATATTTCATTGGCATAAGCCATATAGTCAACCATTATTGAAATCTTGATTTGCATAATTATAAAAGAAATAATTTTCAGTATATCAATGTTCTTTAAATTATATGTAATTGGTTGTGTTCTCAGTTCAGGTAACTACATATATAAATTGGTTTACAATTTAGATCATATTTTGTTTTATATTATTTAAAATCTCATCATGCTTCCCACAATGAAGACTATTAGCTTTATGTGATAGGTTCTATAAGAGGAATTGATTAGGTGATTATGAAAAAATCCCTTTAGAAAGGATTTTTTTTATTTCTGTTCTTTGACTTTAAGTAATTTTATAATATTTATTGGAGCTGAATAATTAATAAAAATAAGTGGTAAAAAAAAAAAAGGTAAGTGGTACTTTTTCCCCCATCTAACATAAATCCAAAGATTTCACTTACTTAAGATTTTTAAAATTTATTTTAAATTAAAATTTCTATTTTGAATTAACCAAAGTAAAACCATTACTATTTATAAAATAACTAGAGGCCCAGTGCATGAAAATTCACCGGCCTGCCCCCTCTCACAGTCTGGGAGCCCTCAGGGGTGGGAGGCAACCCGGCAATCAGGGGAAGGCAACGCCCCCATCACACTTCTGCTGCTGCCACTGCCGGCAGCACAAGCCTCTGGCGGCCCTGGGTCACTGGGTAGCCGCCATCCGAGGCTTGCCTGTGCCTCGGGCATTGGCTGGGCAGCTGCCATCCGAGGCTTGCCTGCGCCTCAGGCCGGCCCTGGGCATGCCTGCCGCCCGGCGGGGCTGAGGGGACTGGGCACATCCACCTTGTGGCTGTGGACGCCGCCATATTTGAGGGCAGTCAATTAGCATATTCCCTCCTTATTGGCTGTGGGTGCCGCCATCTTTGTGAGGGCGTGATGGTCAATTAGCATATCCCCTCTTCATTAGATAGGATTAGAACATGTTTTTGTTTTTGTTTTTGTTTTTAAATATATTTTATTGATTTTTTAGAGAGGAAGGAAGAGGGATAGATAGTCAGAAACATCAATGAGAGAGAAACATCGATCAGCTGCCTCTTGCACACCTCCTATGGGGATGTGCCCGCAACCAAGTTACATGCCCTTGACCGGAATCGAACCCGGGACCTTTCAGTCCGCAGGCTGACGCTCTATCCACTGAGCCAAACCGGTTTTGGCTGAACATGTTTAAATTTTGTACTGAGGATACCTGGATATTTGTTCTCTAAATATCTTCCTTGCATGAGCTAATTTAATACTCCTTGCACAAAGCGCTATGTACAAAATCTTTTTCTTAAAATATTTGCCAAATATACAGCTTTATTTTGTTCATTTTTCTTTCTTATACATTACATGTTAGTTAATATTCTACCAAATGAAATTGCTGTTTTGTAGGCAGTTGACTGGTGGAGTTTAGGTGTCCTAATGTATGAACTACTAACTGGAGCGTCTCCTTTCACTGTCGATGGGGAAAAGAATTCCCAAGCTGAGATATCTAGGTAAGACTTAAGCAAAATAAAATGAATATATTGTTACCTCAAAGGAACTCATCCAATTTCTGTAATTCAGCTGATGGAAAAAAAATAATTTTAAAAAATGGGCATAGACAAAATTAGGTTTAAGAAGTTCATTTCCATTTAAAGTCATACAGGGTGTAGATATATAACCTTTATGTTTTATGTGCCCGGATTGATCTTCTGTTTCATAGGGAGAGTGTCATAATTTTTGTGTATCCCAAAGCACTTAGCATATTGTCTTAATACATGATATATTGAAGTATATTTGATGGACACTTTCTTCCCACTGTATACATATTATAATTTCTTTGTGACTTTAACATAAATAGTGATATTTTTTAGCTCATGTATAGAGGCTCAATGGAAACAAATACCATAAAATCACCCTCTTGTAAATTACCATAGCATTATTCTATTTCTTTCCTTCAGAGCAGTTATCACAATTGCATTGTTACATTTTCGTTTACAGTTGATTAATGTCTGTCTGTCCCACTAGATTGTAAGCTCTGTGAGAGCAAGGGCACGTCTGGCTTTGATCCTCGCACTGTATGCTCAGGCGCCAGCCAGCACAGTGCTTTGCTATGCAGAAGTCAGTATATACTTTTGTAATGAAATGAATTAATGAACAAATAAACAACAGTTATGAAACATTATACTAATTACTAGTTATGTTTTTGTCCTGTTCTTACTTGAATTTTATAACTTTGAGAGCAGATTTAACATTAAAAATTAATAATTGAGACTTACACTACTTACCAAAATGGAATAAGAACCGGATTTAGTTTCCTGCCTGAAACAGTTTTAAAATGGGCAAATAAATATCTGAAAGAACAGTATTGAAGATATTGACTATCTAGCAGTGAAGGACAGTGAACAATGAGAGATGGAAAACCCATGAGGTGAGCCCTATGATTGCTCAGCTTACTGCCTTGAGAGAGTGTCCAGGCTGCGGTGCAGGGAGAGTTGAGATGGAGCTGAGAGTGCAGAAGACAAAGGCAGCTAGAGTTTGAGGGCAGGGTGTCAGAGAGGAGAAAGCTGCAAAGAGAGGAGTTCCGAGATTTGTGGAAGTATTCATTCGGTGAATTAGCGAGAAGCACACAGTGCGGGAACTACGCAGTGTAGTGAAGATGCTGTTTCTCTCCCAGTTGATACATAGATTCACCACAATCACAGTCCCAGCAGACTTGTCTTTTCTTTTCTTCTTCTTTTTTTTGCTAGACATTGACAACCTGGATCTAAAATTCATATAGAAATGCAGAGAACCAGGAATAGCTAAATCATCTTTGAAAAAGTAGTCCAAAGTTGATTTCAAGACTTTTAAGCTATAATACTTAAGAGGACACTGTGGTGTTTGTATCAAGATAGACAAATATTCAATGAAATTGAATAGAAAGGCCAGAAATAGAACCACACAGATATAGGCAACTGATTTTCCCCCCAAAGGTGCGAAGTCAATTTGGTAGAGAAAAGATAGTCTTTTCAATAAATGATGCTGGAACCTTTGGCTATTGTGGGGAGGTGGGGGAAGAAATGAACTTCCATAAATACATTCCACCATATAGAAAAATAAACTAAAAACGATCATTGACCTAAATGTAAAACCTAAAACTTTAGAGTTTCTGTAAGAAAACATAAAGGGAAATCTTTATGACCTTGGGTTAAGTAAAGCTTTCTTAGATACAACACAAAAAGTGCAATCCATATAAGAAAGCACTAATAAAGTGGACTTCATCAGAATTTCAGTCTTAAAAAGAAACTGTTAAGAGAATGAAAAGACAAGCCACAGCCTGGAATAAAATTATAAATCAAAACTCAAGGGGGAAAATCTCCATTAAAAAAAAAAATGTGCAAAAAATGCAACTAAACCACAATGAGATGCCACTGTATACTCACTGGAATGGCTAAAAATAAAGAGTCTATCATAGGGTTCTCCAGAGAAACAGAAACAATGAGACATATAAAAGGAGATTTATTGTAAGGAATCAGCTCACACAGTTATGGAGGCTGAGTAGTCCCACAAAATGCCATCTGCAAGTTGGAGAACCAGGAAAGCCAGTGGTTCTGAGGTCAGAAGACCAGTGTCCCAAGTTAAGCTCTTTTTTTCTCTTTTCTATTCAGGCACTAAAGGGATTGGATGGTGCCCACCTACATGAAGGAGGGGATTCAAATGCTAATCTCAGGAAGAAACACCCTCACAGACACACCCAGAAATAATGTTTAATCTGGGCAACCTGTGGCTCAGTCATGTGACACTTAAAAATTAATCATTGCAGATTCACTCTTTGTCGGCTTGGCAGCCATATGCATCTCCTTCCAGGGGTGGGGAATCTTTTTTCTACCAAAGGCCATTTGGATATTTATAATATAATTCGAGATCCATACAAAATTATCAACTTAAAAATTAGCCTGCTATATTTGGAAAAGGATTTAATTAACTCACCCATAATGCCTTGGCAGGGCCACACCAAATGATTTCGTGAGCCTTGTATGGCCCGTGGGCTACATTCCCCACCCCTGCCTTACACCATACTTAATCTCCAAACAGAGAAGGTAACAAGTCATAATTTCACCTGGTGCGGAACATGATTAAGATCAGTGATTTTCAGAAGCATGGTCTCATTCATGCACTTCACTTGCTGTGAATTGAGTTCCTTGATCAGAAGCAATGCAGTGTGGAATATAAGCGTCTATTCTAGTTAACTCTGCCCCTTCCATAATGGAAGTAGCCAGTGTAGTCAATCTGCCACCAGGTGGCAAGCGGATCACCTGGGGATTGATGCCGTGTCAGGCATTCAGTGTTGGTTTCTGCTGCTGGCAGATTGAACACTCAGCAGTGGCCATAGCCAGGTCAGCCTTGGTGAGTAGAAGTCCATGTGCATCCTCCATCCCTGCCACCATGGCCATTTTATTTATGAGCCCACTGGGTGGCAATGAGGTTGACTGGAGAAAGAGGCTGACAGGTATCCACAGAACAGATCATCCTATCCACTTGATGATTGAAATCCTCCTCTGCTGAGGTCACCCTTTGGTGAGAATTCATGGGACACAAGTGTCTTCATATTTTTCCCCTCTTAAGAGAAGTCTATCCACATACCTCTTCCAAGTATTGCTGTCAACCAGGCTTCTTCATCACCATTTTTCAATCATGTTCCTCCCAAGGCCCTGACCATCTAGTCAAACTGCTGGCTTTCATTGGTATAAAAGCTCACATCTGGTCATTTCTCCAGTGCTCAGTGAACACACAGGTGCACTGCTCAAAGCTCTGCTCCCTGGAAAGATTTCCCTTCACCACTGCTCTTCGGGGATGCTTTAGAAAGGGGATGCAGTGCGACAGCTGTCCACTCCGGTGGCACCTGCGTTATCATGCAGAACCATCGGTAAACTTGGCCTGAGTCTTCTCATTCTCTGTCATCTTATCATGGGGAATTCCCCATGAGGCTGGCACAGAGAAGGCAGTGTAGCAGGAGTAGGGACCATGGACATTTGGGCTACTTTTTTTATGAAACTGACTTGTGCCTTCAGGGCCTGCTCCGGCCCAGTCTCATGTATACCACTTCCATTTGATGATGGACTGTTGCTGTGCACTCCCAACTTTATGGCTTCATGCATCAGGTAAAACCCAGTGTATGATGGGCATCTCAGGCTGTATGAAACTTGGGGGCCATAGTTAAGTGTTTTAGTCTGTCAAGGCCCACTAGCAGACCAGTAGCTGTTTCTCAAAAGGGGTGTAGTTCTCTGCAGAGGATGGTAGGCTTTTGCTCCACAATTCTAGGGGCCTGTGCTGCATTCACCTATCAGGGCTGCCAAGGCTCTGAACAGCATCCCTATCTGCCACTGACACCTCAAGCACCATTGGACCTGCTGGAGCCTATGGACCAAGTGGCAGAGCAGCTCCACCAGCAGCCTGGACCTGTTGCAGAGCCTGGCCCCCATTCAGCAGCAGTTTTTCGGGTCACTTGTTCAATGGGCGGGAGTAACACACTCCAATGAGGAATGTGTTGCCTCCAAAATCCAAAGAGGTTCACTAGGCATTGTTTCCTTTTTGGGTGTCGGAAGGCTCAGATTCAACAACTCATCCTTCACCTTAGAAGGGATATCTTGACATTGCCCCACACCACGGCACCCCTAGAAATCATTAGGGTAGGAAGCCCCTGAATTTTGTTTTCCACCCTCTGACACACAATGTCTTACCAGTAAGTCTAGAGTAGCTGCTACTCCTTGTTCACTAGGTCCAGTCAGCATAAGGTCATCAATATAACGGACCAGTGTGATATCTGATGGAAGGGAAAGGTGATGAAGATCTTCTAGAACTAAGTTATGATATAGGGTTGGAGAGTTGATATACCCCTGTGGTAGGACACTGCTGACCTTGCCAGCTGAAAGCAACTCCTTTCGTGGGCCTTATGAACAGGGATGGAGAAAAAGGCATATGCCAGGTCAACTGCAGCATACCCTGTACCAAGGGATGTGTTAAGATGCTCAAGCAATGAAACCACGCCTGGAACAGCAGCTGCATTGGGCTCACCACCTGGTTGAAACATACCATAATCCACTGTCATTCTTCAAGCTTCATCTGTCTTCTGCACAGGCCACATGGGCGAATTGAATGGGGGCGTGGTGAGATCACCACTCCTACATCTTTCAAGTCCTTGATGGTGGCTGTAACCTCGGCAATCCCCCAGGAATGCAGTACTGTTTTTGATTTACTATGTTTCTGGGCAGAGACCGTTCTAATGGTTTCCACCCGGCCTTTCCAACCATAATTGTCCTCACTCCACAGGTCAGGGCACCAATGTGGGGATTTTGCCAGCTTCTAAGTATGTCTGTTCCAATGCACTCTGGAACTGCAGAAATAACCGCAGGATGGTTTAGGACCCACTGAATCCACTGTGAGATGGACCTGAGCTAAAACGCCATTGATCACCTGACCTCCACAAGCCCCTACTCGGATTGGTTGTGGGCCACAGTGACATTTGGGTCTCCTGGAATTAAGTGCCAGTTCATAACTAGTGTCTAATAATCTTTTTACATTCTGATTATTTCCTTTTCCAGTGTACAGTTAGTCTGGTACAAGGCCGTCGGTCCCTTTGGGGAAGTCTGGGAGAAAGACTAACAGCATACATTTCCGGGGCCCTTTTTCAAACTGACCCACCCTCTTCATTCAGGAGGTACTGGGAAGGGAAACTGGCTCAGGTGTGGGAAATTTTTGAGGGGTGGCTGACCGGGATGAGGGCAAGGTTGATGACAAAGGGACACAAGGAAACTCTGGAAGGTGATGGGTATGTTCATGATCTTGACTGTGGTGATGGCTTCACAGGTGTACACATACATCAAAGCTGATCAAGGTGTCTACTTTGTATGTGGGAAGTGTGTTGGACATCAATTCTACTTCAATTGAAAATTTTAAATGAATCTTTTACAGGAAAGATTAGGAAGTACGTATAAATAATTTCTTGCTGTCCCAGCTAGTTAATACCGAAGTTAAGGGATAGGGCTATTTCTTGTTAAATTCATAGTTAAAATCATCGTCAGTTATTAAAAATACTAAATATGTTTTGGCTTATTTTAAATGGGCTTTTTGATGGTTTGAAAATGTTTCACAATTTCATAAAACCTTGCCTATAGTCTTGAGAATTTGGGTCCCTTTGCAAGGCCATACCTGTCATGGTGACAGGTGCAAAGGGTGGGCTTAGCCTGACAGCATTAAGTAGTGGCTCTTCTGAGTGAGTCCCCTCTTCTGGATTCCAGGACGCAAGCAATCTTCTTGGTGATTTTTCTCTCCACACAGGGCTGCCTGTAGAGAGATAGTATATTGCTGGTTGTGATGGCAGGAACATTCTGAACCAAGTGTTGTTCAAATTTAAACTGCTCTTAACTGCCTTTAGCTCAATCAGTTGGCATTCTGGTTTTAGAAAGAGAAAGAGAGCCTGAGTCAAATTCTTAAAATCTTAAAACTAGAGCAGATTTTTCAAGAATTCAGATAGGATTTTCCCGTTAGTTAATTACTCACTTTGTCACGTTGTTAATATTTTGTTTAAAACCTGGTGTTAACTTATGATTCCATGGTTTCTTTGTGGCATTTATTTTTTGTTTCTGAAATTTATAAACAATGCAACGACCACGTTATCTTACATTCCCTTTCCCTTTCAAGATAATCCTTCTGATTTTCTTTCCTGGTATAAAATCGTTCAGTCTGTTCTTTTAAAATCATTGTCTTATCCCCAAATGTCCTAATTAACCAGGGCTTTTTCTCATCACTTAATTCTTTCATTCCTTAATTATTGTGATCTTCCCTGAACTCTGCATATTTTTTACTTGAGATGTTTCAAAATAATGTATTTTTCAAGTTACCTACTTGCCTATTGTTGTCTACAGGTAGCCTAAAATCAGAACAAGCTTGTTTTTCTGGTCCATCAAATTGCAAAATAAAAGAATTTAGAATGAGAATAAAACCTCAGTGATGTAAGAATCCTTCTTCGGTGTCCCTGATAGTCATCTCCTCTGTCTGAGTGTCGTCAATGAATGGACGGCATGATTGTATAGGCATTTTCAAGGAAGCCCCTTCAACAGAACATCTTTAGTTGTATAGAAGTTTTTCCCGCTTAAAATAAGTGGAATTACCTTCCTCTAACCCAGCCGTGGGCAAACTATGGCCCGCGGGCCGGATCCGGCTGTTCTATCCGGTTCTCTTGCTCTCCCCTCCACTCCTTTACTTTGAATTTATATTAGTTCACACAAACACTCCATCCATGCTTTTGTTCCGGCCCTCCGGTCCAGTTTAAGAACCCATTGTGGCCCTCGAGTCAAAAAGTTTGCCCACCCCTGCCTAACCTCTGCATGTCAGTCCTGGTTCTGTCCTCTGAAAACAGAGGGAAGTTCTGTTGTTTCTCCCAGACGTCGCTTTAGGTATTTAAAAGTAGTTTTACCTAGGGTTCTTTTTCTAGTTCTCTTGCTGTTTCTATGAAATCATTTCCCGACTCCTCATATCTTGGTACCATTTTGGACAATACTAAATTGACAATATTATAGATTTGGATGATTGCTCTTTAGCTTTCTGTGAGTCTCTTACTTTTTATTAACTATATTTTTGTTTATTTTTTTAGAGAGGAAGGGGAAGGGAGAGAGAGATAGAAATATCAATGAGAGAGAACATCAGTCAGCTGCCTCCTGCACACCCCTCACTGGGGATCGAGCCTGCAACCCAGGCATGTGCCCTGACTGAGAATCAAACCATGACTTCTTGGTGCATAGGTTGAAGTTCAACCACTGAGTCACACTGGATGGGCTCTTATTTTTATTTCCTGTTTGTAGCATCTTTTTTTCTTACTAACATGTTTCCTACTAGCTTCTATTGCCTTGTGTAGCACCTCTGTTAGGGTGTATGTTTCTGCTGCACGGGGAGGTGTCCACCCATCCGGTCACTGAGACTTCCTTCAATTTTTCTGCCAGCCCCTCCAAGCACTAGAGCTTTGTAAAACATGATAATTGAATATTCCTTCACCTAGGAACCAGGACACAGAGCTTCTGTTCGTGGCTCTTCCATCATCTCTGACAGGGTTGTTTTTCTCACTTTCTCTGCCTTTGAAATGTAGAAAATGTTTGCCAAGAAATGTTTATTTGGTTCCTCATTTTCTATCAATAAGGCATGCTTTCTTAATATGTTCGTTGTACTATTATAGACAACGTTATTAAATTTAGGTGTAAGTGGTATCAAAATAATGATATTAAACAAAAGTTCTAATTGTGCTAATTAGGTCAGGGGTTGGCAGACTACAGACCCATTCTGCTGCCTGTATTCTTGAGTGTGGCCTTTGAGCCAAGAATAGATTTTAGCAGCTCCCCCTCTTGGGATCACAAGGTGCCTTTCCGACTCCCTTTCCTCCCCCAGGCGCATTAGCTTTACCTTTCTCTTAAACTCCAAGGCCCTTCTTTTGCCTCTGTAACTTTCTAAATTTCCTCTTAGAGTTTGGGGAAAAAAGAGAATGGATTTTATATTCTTAAATAGTTGAAAAAGTCAAAAGATGAACAGTATTTTGTGGCATGTGAAAATTACATGAAAGTGGAATTTCAGTGCCCACAGGAACATTTTATCACAACACAGCTGTGCTCATTCATTTGCTGTCATCTCTGGCTGTGTTCCTGCTACTGCCGCAGGGTTGAATAGTTGCCACAGAGACCGTATAGCTCTCCAAGTCTACAGTGTTTATTGCCTGGCCTTGTATTAGTTATCTATTATCCATTGCTAGGAAACAAATGACCTAAAAACGTGTATTACCTCAGAGTTTCTGTGGACCAGCTTCGCTAAGTCCTCTGCTTCAAGGTCACTCCTAGGCGGCAAAGTGTTGGCTCAGCTGGGAAAGGAGCTGCTTCCAAGCGCATGGGTTGTTGGCAGGATTCGGTTCCACAGGTTTGTTGGCCTAAAGCCTCAGATTCTCGCTGGCTATTGGCTGAAGACCACCTTCCATTCCTTGCCGTGTTGGCCTGTCCAACATGGTAGCTTGCTTCTTCAGAGCATGCAAGCTAGGAAGGCAATAGAGGGAGTCTGCTAGGAAGATGGAATTTGTGAACTGATCATGAAAGTGGCACCATGTCGTCTTTCTTGTTGATGTTGGTTAGGAGACCGTGGTTATTGGGGGCCATCTGAGAAGTCTGTCTACCATGTGTCCCTTACAAAAGGTTTAGGTAATTAATTTATTTGTCCTCCCAAGATGTGCTTTTTTTTTAGGTGATTATTTTAATAAATTGATTTTGCATGTGATGGTATAATATTCTAAAACAAAATCAAGCAGTAATTTGTTGGATTTTTGTATTTTATCCATGTTACTCATAACACCGCAAATTAGCTCATCTATATATATAAAAGCCTAAGCGACCGTTCGGCCGGTAGCTATGACATGCACTGACCACTAGGGGGCAGATGCTCCAACCGGTAGGTTGCCTTGCTGCTGGGGTCTGGCTGATTGGGACTGGGCGAGACGGGCCGGACATGCCCTGGAAGCCCTCGTGTGGTCCCTCCCCGGCCCTGATTGTGCACCGGTGGGGTCCCTTGGCCAGGCCTGCGCCCTCTCGCAATCCGGGACCCCTCAGGGGATGTCAGAGAGCCACAGGCCAGGCCAAGGGACCCCACCGGTGCACGTTCACGAATTTGTGCACCGGCCCTCTAGTTTGTAATAAAAAAATTTTCTGTTTATAGATGTGTTGCTTTCAGAGTTATAAATAGAGTAATTACAATATTACTATATCTTACCCTGTTTTAAAAAAGAGATTATATTTCCTTTTTCCTTGGATTTCTTATCCTTCTTATGTCTTTATAATCAAATCCTTTATTGGCATGTTTTATAAAGCCTTCTTGATTCCCAGTGTGCTGTTCAACTTTTCTTTTCTTCCTCATTTTAGGTATTATGTACCCAATAGCAGCATCTGTGTTCCCAGGTTTTGGTTTTTGTGGGATTTTTTTGCTAGTTATTCCCAAGTCTATTAAGGTGTGTCACAGTAGCTATTCATCTACACATTATTTCACACGAACCAATTGCAGCAGCTGCAGGCGAGAGTGAAACGACCCTCGCTTGGTACTCATATTCTTCAGCCTTTTTCTTGTTTTCTTTCATCATCCTTCAGATTTGTTTACATCTGCTTTACTCGCATGCTGTGGCGTAGAACAGGATCATGCTCTATTATTCATTTGCCCTCTGAAGCACTCTCTAGGAAGGTGGAGGGTTTAGAGCCCTGAATAAAACACAGGGCAGAAATTTGACTTAACTTTCTAGCAGGACACAGGTGGGAAGGCAGAGTGAATCAACATAACATCAAACACGGCTTCATCAGGGGTCCTGCCAACCGCCTCGGCCTGGTTTCCCAGCCCAGAAAGGCACACTCGGCCATTAGCGATGAGATCAAGTGGGTGGGTTTGGACCCCCCCAGCATGGGAAGCTCAGCATGGAAACTACATCGTACAACTCCCATGAGCACAGCTTCTAAGCCCCCACACGGACACCCTTGGGGATAAGAGATAACACACAGTTTGCTGAAAGTATTTTAACAGCCCTGGGCCAGACAACCTTCAGGGCTTACGTGCCTGGATGCACCTCTCCGGCCAGGTGCAGGTAACCTCTCAGGTTATTTCACAATAACCAGGCCTGGCTGACATTTCACATTGATGTTGATCCATCCATTTCAAGGAAACTGTGTAAGAAGGTAAATCCAAGGTCATCGTCCTAGGAGAAAAGGTTTAAGCCTGCTAGGAGCCCTCTCTCTCTCTCTCTACCGCCCCACCCCAATTTCTGCTTCTCTTCCTGGCAGGCAATGTCCTACCAGGAACAGGCGTCAGCCCTCCGCACCTGCAGAGGAGACCCCGGGCCACTCATTTACCGCCACATCGAGGAGGAGTCTCCTGCTCTCACTGCTCCGAGCCGGGGTGGTGATGCCTCGTCTGCGAGGCTCTGCTGCTGCTGGTTCTGGCCGTATTATTCTCACTTGGGAAAGGCGAGGATTTGGGACTACCATACTGCTCTCCATGTTGCCTCGTCAGCATGTTTTCAACAGGAATTCCTTCAGATTTCTACTCATTTTCTTCCCAACCTGATCCCTGACTCGTCCGAATCTAGAACTCTAGTTCCCTGCACCTGCCAGCCACCCTGGTTGTAGGCGGTCTGTGTGCCCTGGGTGTACACAGGTCTCCTGCTCCCCCTCCAGTTCTGGCATCTCGGTGGGCCATCCCTGTTTTCAGGCGCTCACTGCTCTCTCAGAGTCCTCCTTTTGTGGCTGAACCCACCATGGGTCAACATGACTGACCACTTCTTTCCCCAGTGACCAGCGGCAGATGACTGGGTGGAGGAAGTAATTGTATAGAGTCAGAATCTCAGAGGATGTCAGTCCAGGGCTCAGGAAAAAATGCCCGCACATGTGTCTTTATTCTGATCCCCTTGCACAGCACATTCCTGCCTGCGGGGCAGAGGCCCATTCAGGTGGGGAAATGGAAAAGGCATTGCTTGTTTTTCCCTGAGGGACAGGGCTCCCTGTTTCTCTGTCAGACATGCAGGCGCCTGATCTGAGGGGAGGATTGTCCCTGATGCTGAAAATCCTGCCGAGCAGTGAGCAATAGGAGAATGTAAAGAATCAGGATGAAAAGAGGGCGCTGCTCATCTTTTCACTTGTTCTACCGTCATCCCCTACATTCTCCAGATGGAGTGCTAGAAATGGAAGTAGCTTTGCACTGAACAGCACTGCTGGAGTTTTTAGTAAAAATTTACAGTTCCACTGTTGTTTCACAGATTCTCGGGGGCTACCTGCTACAGTCTCCACTTATGGAAGTACTAGAGGCCTGGTGCACGAATTTGTGCACCTGTGGGGTCCCTCGGCCTGGCCTGCAGGATCGGGCCGAAACTGGCTCTCCAACATCCCCCGAGGGGTCCCAGATTGCGAGAGGATGCAGGCCAGGCCCAGGGACCCCAACGGTGCACGATCAGGGCTGGGGAGGGATGCGGGAGGTTGGCCAGCTGGGTAGGGAGCGCAGGAGGGCTCTAGGGCGCGTCGGGCAAGACTCACTCAGTCCCAATCAGCCAGACCCCAGCAGCAAGCTCACCAGGAGTGTCTTCCCCCTGGTGGTCAGTGCACATCATAGCGACTGGTCGACTATCTGCCCCCTGGTGGTCAGTGCACATCATAGTGAACGGTTGAGCAGCCTTAGCATATCATTAGCATATTATGCTTTGATTGGTTGAATGGCTGACTGGATGACCGGACACTTAGCATATTAGGCTTTTATTATATAGGATATCAGTAGCTCTTTTATCAAGCATTTGCTGTGCTTTGTGCTGTACATCCTATTTGAGCTCATTTAAACACCATAATACCCATTTCAGGTAGATACTGTTGTTACCCCATTTTATAGTGGATAAAATCGAGATACAAAGAGATGAACTGCCTCAAGGTCACATAGCCAGTAAGCAGCAGAACTTGTTTAACTCTGAGAGTGAATTTAGTCTGGCTGCAAAGTCCACATTCTTATCACACTGTACTGTCTTACAAACTTATTATCTGTTTTGACCCCGAACAATTATTCATATTTTAATGCACAATGGGGGGCCTTTTTGTAAACCCAAATAATGGAGTAACTGTGTATTTCCTTGATTGTGTTAAGCTTCTTAATTTCTATGTCCCTTCCACTCTTTCTTTCTCATGAAATTATTGATCTGGCTTTTCAGGGGGGGGGCAAAAGTACATTTATTTGGATTGGATTGACCTCTTCTGTGACCTTAGAATAAATTCAGATATTTCATCAAGGAGCTGGATTATCTTCATTTTTTACTTTCCATAATAAGGAGCAGACTTGACTCTGTCCTTGAGTGGCACTTGCCTTCCAGAGCTTGCCTGTCTGTTTCATTGAGGTAGGAAGTGAAGCAGAAGCCCAGGTTGTTCAGATATCAAGAGCAGAGCCACGTCCAGGTAGTCTGACTCCCCGCCTCAGTCTTCCTTCCCGCTGCACTCCCGCTGGCCCCTGTGTTTGCCGGCATGCAGGGAAAGACAAGTGAGGCGGCTATGGTTCGGGGTTTCATTTGTCCTCTCAAATATGGATACTGAACTCACTTCCCTGAATTTATTAAGAGTTGCTTCCATTGTGAAATTTTCCAGCGTAGGGTTTAGTCCATAGATAGGTGGTCTTGTCTGGCCCCAAGCTTTCCTTTTCATGTCTTCCCAATTAAATATTTGGGATGGTGGCTTCTTTTAGGATTGATTTATGTTGAAAAAGGATCCAGTGCTTTATGTTTCTGCTTATTTAAGTTTCAGAAATTTGATTTCGTATTTTAAATATCCTTGTCTATGTTTCTCGCATTTGTTCAATTTCCAAGGGCATTGTGCTCTTCTTGTTTTTGCTAAGAATACCGTTACTATCACTTCGTGCTCTGATTGTTTTAACCACAAGTTTTATCTGCCTACAGGAGAATATTAAAAAGTGAGCCTCCGTACCCCCACAATATGAGTGCTTTAGCTAAAGACCTAATTCAGCGTCTTCTGATGAAAGATCCTAAGAAAAGATTGGGATGTGGTCCGTGTGATGCAGATGAAATCAAAGAGCATCTCTTTTTTCAGGTGAAATTTATTGAACAGATCTCTGCCCTGCTGATTCCACTGTTCAAATGTGAAATGAATGAACATGGTCTCTTTTGAGTTGTTTTCTCCCTATTTTCATGTACATGGCACTTTTTTGTTTTTTAATGACAGGGACCCTTTAGGAAGGATCAAAATTCGACTGGTAGAGACCTAAGTGGTCTCTTTCTCCCTAAATGAAGCAGGAGTGGGGGGGAGGTGTCATAATAACATTTTGATTCTTTACATACTAATTGGTTAGAGTTTCTGAGTATTAGTTTCCATTTATGGTCACAAGATTTAGGCATATGAACTAAGGAGACTTTTATTATATGTTTTGCTTCTCTCTCAGTTCATGATCCACTGTGTTACAACTTTTAGATAGTGATTTTATCTCTTCCTTTCCCAGGAGAAATCTCAGAGAATTCAAAAATCTCCCTGTTTCTTAGTTACATGTCTATAACACACAGAGAATCACTCGTTTGTTTTCTTTGTACGTGAGGCAGTGCTTTCCCTCTTCTGAAGAAGCCTAATGAGACCACACCACCGGATACCACCACAGCTGCTCAACTCAGTTTGCTCTATTTTGTCCAAAAAAAACCCCAAAATATTAGATAACCAGGGGGGAAAAAAAGTTGAATTGACTGAGTTGGCTATTTCAATTATTTCAGTCTAAATGGTCAACTTGGGACACCATGACCTTGATTTCTAATACCCCGAGCTTCTGGCTTTTAAATAATTTCATCATATTGTTACAGAAAACCGAAGAAGAACCAAGCAATACTTAGAGAGATGGAGTTACATTTATTACGCGCGGGTCCAGAGGAAAATGTCTCTCAAATTCTGGGCCCCAACATGCAGGAATTTTCCCTATTTATATGTTTTTACCTTCTTTGTCTCCCAAATATGGGGTGTTTCTGGCCCCTTTTGCAAGTTCTTAAAGAGTCCGTATGTGCTGGGGCCTTGAGACCTCAACCAGAGGCCTGGCCTGGCGCCAGCACTGATAACCTTGTCTGGGGAAGGTTTAATGGCCTCTCTGAAGTGGGAGTAGTCTTAGCAAGCAAGAATTTACAGAAGCCAAATAGCAGGGTTAAAATTTCAAACAGCAGTATTTAAGATGGATGCTTCAATATCAACAGCATAACCTAAATATTTCTGATCTAAAGGGACATCCAAATTTTATTTTTACTCTGCAAACTGAACTTTTACATTATTAGCACCCAAACAAACAAAAATAGCTACCAATGCAAAGAAAAAACTCTGCTGTAGAGTAAGCTTTCGCATTATTTATTGTTTTTAAATATAGAAGAACAAATAGTGATTGTGCTCAAAAAAGGGCAATTATTTCAGTCTCCGTACATAGTGGGAAATACATTTAAAATAAAATTAATTTCTCAGTATGCACATTTCATAGATTCATGTGGCATAGAAAAGTTAATGTTTGAACAAACGATTTCATATATCTTGTTCAGAAGTTTGGCTCAAAAATTAATAAGATAAAATTCAAAAAAGTATTCAAACGAAATATCTCCAAATTTTCCTAGAATGTTTTTCCTCCATGATTCCCTGTGTTTGTGAATATTACAATATATCCTTCATATTAGAAAAATTCTTTTCTCTGTAGCTTAGAATAGTAATTTTAGGTTATTTAATTGCCTTGACTTTTTAAATGATAAGGAGCCTTATGGAAAAAACAGAATTCTACTTGTAAATACCTAAATGGAGTAGAGGTAGAAAGGGTTTTAATAGCGTTCAATTTTCTATATACTAAACATTCTCCTGCTAACAACATATTTCTTTAAATTACCTCCTTACTCTAGAAGTTTCTCCTAATGTATGTACACTAGCCAAGCACAAATCATAAAATGGAAAACATTACAGCCACAGAGGAAAGAGCACTAGTAGGAAGTCAAGAGACTGTGTTCAAATCCTGACCCTTCCACTAGCTAATGTTTAAGTGAAATGGTTAATTCTTGTTCCCAGGCTCCATTCCCATCTGGGTCAAATAAAGGAGATAAATGACCTCTAAAAACATTCTAGCTGAAAAATTTGAGCAACTTAATGATTTTATCTCCATTGCCTCCACAAGAGGGCATAATAAAAACATTTTATGTTAGTTGTTTAAACTTACACAATGTCATCAACCTAGAAATGCAGGTTTCACATTTTACACTCTCTGAAATCAGTATACATCTTACAGTGGACAACATCTCACTGTTCTAATTGGTAATACTTCTTTTAAAAATATATATTTTTTTATTGATTTCAGAGAGGAAGGGGGAGAGAGAAAGAGAAAGAGAGATAGAAACATCAATGATGAGAGAGAATCACTGATTGCCTGCACCAAGCCTGCAACCCGGGCATGTGCCCTTGACCAGGATCGAACCTGGGACCCTTCAGTCCCCAGGCCGACACTTCATCCACTGAGCCAAACCAGCTAGGGCTGCTTTTTCTTTCTTAATGGTGCATAAAATAATATCTTTCTATCAATGATGATATCTTAGACTTGAAGACATACCTGAATGGGATATCTGTAGGGCTCAGTTCAGTAAAGCATTATCTGATGTTGTGTTAAGTGACGGAAGGAGCATATAAAAACAGCAGAGGGTTGCATTTGAATAATATAAAGCAGCAATTTATCAGACAGTGAGTGTCTGCTGTGTATAGAAAGGGAGCTTGGATTATCCCATGGGGAGAGAAGAGGCAGTGTTTAAAAGGCATGAATGAGAAAGAGTGATTCATCAGTATGATAGTATCGTTTAAGCTTATAGATATCAGTAAATACATGCTTTATGCTGAGTTTATTTTCTGATCTGTCCAGATGACCAGGAGGAAAGCTAAGTAACACTGCCTTGAGAGAATAGGAATGTGCCTTTAGACTTCATAGCCATAGCCACCGGGCATCTTAAAGCCCTTTATTAGAGTTCGTTTTATTTTGCTTTATTTTGTTTTGTTTTGGCTTAACCTTTCCCTGGAGCTCAGAACAAAAGTTACTTTTTCTGTTGTCCCTAAGGGTAAACTAGGGTGTCCTGGTGCCCCCTAGAGGACATGATGAGACTCCATGTCAGGCCCTGCTAAACTGCCATCAGAAAATGTGCTCATGCTTATAAGTATACTAGAGGCCCAGCACACGAAATTGTGTGGGTGGGGTCCCTAGGGCCTGGCCTCCTGCCATCAGGGCCATCTTCTGCCCGTTCGCCAGTTCCCAGGCTGAACGCCGCCTTCGCCGCAGGGCTGTCAGGCCGTTGGGATCACTAGCTCATCCCCAGCTGCTTGGGGGCTCAGGCCTGCGGGAAAGCAGGCACCAGCGACTTCACCTCCATGTGCGTACACTGGGCCAGCTGCTGATGGAATGCGCTGCCCGCTCAGGGCCGCTCACACAGGCGCTGCCACCACCACTGCCAGTGCTGCTGGGGCTTGAGGCATTGACAAGCTGCGGGGCACGCCCACGACCTACCCACCCCAGCATGAGCAACCCCAAGCGGGAAGCATGTTCCATCAGCAGCCAGCCCAGCGCACGCGCATGGAGGTGAAGTCACCAGCACCTGCTTTCCCGCAGGCCTGAGCCCCCGAGCAGCCGGGGATGAGCTGGTGATCCCAACAGCCTGACAGCCAGCCCAGTCCTCCTGCCACCCACCCCAATTTCCCCGTTCACCTTCGCTGATCCATTGGAGCCTGTGTGCCGGGGGCAGGGACCAAGAGGTCAGCCATTCAGCCCGCTTGCCAGTCTCTAGTCCTGCCCTGCTCGCAGGCCAGCAGGGAGGGACCAAGAGGTGCTCAATGCACCTCATGGTGACTGGTCATTTGGTCGTCATGGTTGTCATGGACACTGGCTTTTTATATATATATAGATATGTGTTTAATCATTAATTTGAAATATACGCCTCTTTCTATGATCAAATAAAATCCTAATCTGTCTTTGTTATTCTTAGAAAATATATTTCAACTTTGCTGATTTCTATTTTGTACTAACTTCCTTCGTCTGTTTTAGAAAATAAATTGGGATGATTTAGCTGCCAAAAAAGTGCCCGCACCATTTAAGCCAGTCATCCGAGATGAATTAGATGTGAGTAACTTTGCGGAAGAGTTCACGGAAATGGATCCCACCTACTCCCCGGCGGCGCTGCCCCAGAACTCCGAGAGGCTGTTTCAGGTGGGCTCCAGGCTGTGCGTGTGCATTGGCCATGCGTGCTTTGAAAGGAAAGGTTAGCTTCCCGTGTGAACATTTATTTTGGCATTTAAAAAGCAGGATTCTCTAGTATCTTCAACAATTTTAAATACAGAGATTTGAAAATTATTAACTGAAGGTTATGGTTTGTTAAAAAGCAGACATTGTTTATGTGCTTATTTTTGATAGAAAAACTATTGATTTTTATCTCTGAAATTTTATTTCTGTTCAGGCTCTTTTATAGAAAACATAATACTACTTTATTTTATCCCTATTTATATAAAATACTAGGGGCCCAGTGCACAACTTCGTGCACCTTGAAAGGAACTGTAGGCCACGAGGCTGCGGTAGGCTCAGGGGCGGGTCTTGGCCCATCCTCCGTGACCTCGCCCGGGCCCTCCCACTGCGGCCCCTGGTCTCCTCTCTGCCGGCAGCCCCGCTCCCGCTGCCACCGCTCCCATGCACTGATGGCGCCGGCCCCGCTTGTACCCACTGACAGCGCGGAGCGATTGGGGCTGGCACCAGCAGCGGGTGCGAGCGACAGCTGCTGCCCCGATTGCCCCTCAGGAGCAGGGGGAGGTGGAGAAACCCTCAGGGGCAATCAGGGCCAGCAGCTGCTGCTCACACCCGCTGATGTCGCCGAGTGATCAGGACTGGCGCTGGACACCGGCAGCGGGTGCGAGCAAGGCCGGCACTGGCAGCGGGTGTGAGCGGCAGCTCCGGCGCTGGCAGCGGGTGTGAGCGGGGCCGACGCCAGCAGCATGTGCAAGCGCTGGGTGGGACCACGGCACACAGGAGCAAAGAATTTTCAGTAACCACCAGAGGCTCGCCCCCGATGACAGCGACCGGTGTCCTGCCTTGGTCTGGTGCCCCTGCTTACCTGCTCCACCATCCAGCCACAGCCAACGCCCACCATGTTCCACACACGCCCCCTGGTGGTGAGCGCACATCATAGTGACCAGTTGTTCAGTTGTTCCGGTTGTTCCGCCGTTCGGTCTATTTGCATATTAGCCCTTTATTATATAGAATTCTTTAGTTCATAAATAATGGTTTCTGATTCTTTGTCTTCAGTGAATAATTACCTGCTCAAAAAATGTTTAGAAAGGATTGTACTAGTATATTTAGAAAAGAATCTTTCTCAGACTTAAGATGAAATACTCTATTAAGTGGCATCATAGCTTCCCTCCTTTGACTCCCACAAATAAGTATGGCTGCACCTGGCCATCCAGACCATGTCTGTGAACATTCGTGACACTAATGTCTAGCACTTGCCTGGGCACATAGTAGGTGTTTAGAAAAATGTTCATTGAACTAGTGAATGTTCTAGCCTGAACAGATTAATCATCCATCATTATGTCACTTTTGGTTCAGGACATCATTCTGCCACTTGATTTTGTTCCTTTTCTAAAACTCAATTTTAAATGTAATAAGTCTAAGGAAATAGAATGAGTCAAAAAATTGCTGACTTAGAAACCAATTGGAATGTAACTTTTTTTTTTTTTCTAGTTTGGAAAACAGTGGCACTTGAACCACTTTGCTTAATACCTTAACTCGACCTTTTTTGAGAAGTTAGTTGTGTTTATAAATAAATTTTTATCAGCAATGCAAAAGAATTACAGCTATGAGTCAGATTTTTGGGGTAAAATAGAGAAGAGGTATTTTTTTTTTTGAAAAGAGGTATTTTTCTGCCTTTAATTTTGTTTAGTTCTACCAGAAGATGGCATTATCTCCTTCTGAAAAGCATTTTTCTATTCATTTGGAATAATCTTGCATTTTAGATTACAAATAAAATAAAATTAGAATCATCTTACCGAATATTTGAGTGTTTTTTATTATTTTTTTCTTGACTTAAGAAAAAATTATTACAGTCTAGTCCATGCTAAACTGGAAAATTGCAAATCTGTGTTCTCACCTCTGCTTTTGTCTTTTAGGGCTATTCCTTCGTTGCTCCTTCTATTCTCTTCAAGCGTAACGCAGCCGTTGCAGATCCTCTTCAGTGTCACGTGGAAGTGGAACGTCCTGGGGTGACAAATGTTGCCAGGAGTGCAATGATCAAGGTATATACATGTGGTTAGTTAAATGACATATTTATGGTTTAAGTACTAACACTGATTAACATTCTCAAGCCCAGTAAATTTAATAGACTTACCATTCGACCAAGATGCGGTTTTAAGAAATGAATAAATGGAATAGTAATATTTGCCCTAGAGAATTATTATCATCAGTGTAAATGAGCTCCTTTTTACAATGATCAAGAATTATATAACTTAAATCAAGGATATAGATGAACATAGAAATGAGCTTAAAGTGAGATGAATTTTAGAAGATGATCCATGCATGTATTCCATTTATATTTATTAACATTAATAATGTCCTATTACTTTACAGTTTTATTTCCCCCGTGTGTGTTACTGATATTTTCTTAAGTTAAATGATGTTGGTCTCCTATCAGGACTCTCCATTCTATCAGCACTATGACCTAGATCTGAAAGACAAGCCATTGGGAGAAGGAAGTTTTTCAATTTGTCGAAAGTGCATACACAAAAAAAGTAACCAAGCATTTGCAGTCAAAATAATCAGCAAAAGGTATGACCATTTCTGGCAGTTTCTCTTATGTATTCATCCTAGTCAGTGGATTCTATAAATTAAGACTTTTATTTAAAAGGAAATCAACAGTGTATTGTAAGGCTTGTTACCCACAGGTTTGGCCATTCGGCTCCTCAGTTCATCCGTTACACCTCTAACTCTAATAGATACTTCCAGATAAAGGAATCCATTTCAGACATAAATCGTAGTATGATAGGCTTTTGACTTTCCTGTGAGAAAACTCCCATGGCTGTGATGTGATATTTATTTATTTATTTATTTATTTACTTATTTATTTACTTATTTATTTATTTTTAATATATTTTATTGATTTTTTACAGAGAAGAAGGGAGAGGGATAGAGAGTTAGAAACATTGATGAGACAGAAACATCAATCAGCTGCCTCCTGCACACCCCCTACTGGGGATGTGCCCACAACAAGGTACATGGCCTTGACCGGAATCGAACCTGGGACCCTTCAGTCCGCAGGCCGATGCTCTATCCACTGAGCCAAACCAGCCAGGGCATGGCAGTGATATTTAATCAAACTGGCTTAGTGAGTTCAGCAGCTGTTGTCATTCCTATCCGTTGTTTGTTTGAAATACTTTTTAAAAAATAATAATTTAGCAATCTACTGGTAACATTGAGAGCCAGCAGGTTGTTTTGATAACTGGTTATTACCTCCATAATTACATATTCTTGTTACCAAATTGTCGGGCAAGAAGGGCATCCATTTCTTCATGTGATTAGCTCTTTTCTGACTCAGAAACAGTCTTTTCTGAGAATAATGCATTGCTTGTTCTGGTGGGTAGTATGACTCATTATTTCATGGAAACTTCATTCTCATACTCTGACACTTATATTCTGAATACTCTGTAAATAAAAACAAAATGAGGTTTGGGGCAACACTGACATAAAACTTGGCGCAGAGGTTTGTAGAGACTAACTGTTTTATCTCGTAGGATGGAAGCCAATACTCAGAAAGAAATAACAGCACTGAAGCTCTGTGAAGGACACCCCAATATTGTGAAATTGCACGAAGTTTTTCATGATCAGGTAGTCCACAGTCCTTTTCTGTGCGTACTAATTCACATTCGAGTTTTCACTCTTTTATCATCTTCGTTGGTGCTCCTGGGTCAGAGTTAAAAATATGGGACATCACCAGCCACTACAGAGGGCAGAGAAACCAACCCCTCCACACACACTCTTCCCCCCCCCCCCCCCCAAATCAGTGCGACCTTTCGCTTCTGCGTTTCTCCTTCAGCGGCAGCGGTAGATGACCTAGCAGGACAGAGTCAGTGCCACCGGCTGCACTGTGCTACTTTACTACCTGTTCAGCTGCTCCCACCAGAGCTCAGTCGCTCAGACCTCTCAGGACTCAGAAACTTTCAGCCTTTGACTTTCCTTTTACTTCTAGAATAGAACGTAGGAAACCGTAAGCCTAATCGGAGCAAGCTGAAGTGCAAACAGGAAGCAGAAAGGCCAACAGACTTCCCTTCCTTTCATCTTCCCATTCCAGGCCATGCCATGCTGCTCCCTCTTCTACTCCCAGCTCCGATTGTTACCGGAAACCTGACAGACGCCTGTACCTTGGGTTACAAGAGGAGCATCATTGTGTCAGGCCCCTGTCTCCTCCCCGGCTCCTCCGTTGCCACCTTCCAGGGCAGAAATTCCCCTGGGACTGGGTGGGACACGGCCCTGCTCAAGACAACACGCTGGGCACAAGAGCTAAATCCAGCTAAGACTCTTATTTTAAATTTAGTACATCTAAGGAAATAGACTTTGGTTTTACCAGAGAAGAAACTGGGATTCAGAAGGGTCATGAGACTTGTCCAAGGTCACATAGCAAGTCCGTGAAAACCTCGTTGGGAAAACCTGGTCTCTGGCTCTGGGCTCTCTCCTTGTACTGCTCTAACATCCCTGTCCTAGGACAGCTGTGGCCCACTTCTCCGCACATTGAAATTTCCCCAAGTGCTGCACCCGAGAATGACCCATCCCGGTGAAACCAGGCAGCAGCAGCATCGTAACTGTAAAAACTGCAGCTGTGTGCTGTCATACCTCATGTGGTCCAGGCACTGTACCAGACACTATACATGGAGTATCTTATTCAGTCCCTGCGGTAACCCAATGAGATAAGAAAACGGAGACCCACAGAAGCTAAGGAACAGGGTAGGGTCTCAGTTTGTAAGTGCTAATGCTGGGATCAGAACCCAGCCAGCTCAACTTCAGAGCAAGCTTTTAATTACTTCGCTCTACTGCCCAAGGGGAGGCAGAAACTCGGGCTGGTTTTCACATCAGGTGGGTAAGCAAAATCTCATTGTCTTCTTGCTTTTTGTTCTCATAGCCCGAAAAGGAACATCTTTGTAGCAAGAACTCAGTAGGGAATGCCCTTCCTGCTCCTCTCCTTGCTCCACCTCTTAGGCTCGTCACCTACAGTGGAGGTGGTGTGACCCCTGTCCCTGGGGGAGCTTGGGAAGAGCCTGGACCAGCCTTGGGCAAACTACGGCCCGCGGGCCGGATCCGGCTGTTCTATCCGGTTCTCTTGCTCTCCCCTCCGCTCCTTTACTTTGAATTTATATTAGTTCACACAAACACTCCATCCATGCTTTTGTTCCGGCCCTCCGGTCCAGTTTAAGAACCCATTGTGGCCCTCGAGTCAAAAAGTTTGCCCACCCCTGGCCTGGACCATCTCCTGAAGGCGATGATTCACACATCAATCATGGGATTGGTCGAGGGCCTTCCACATCCACCTCTGGGTTTTGCAGCTGTCCCCCAGCCACCTCCCAGCCAACACATTAGATCTCTGTCTGACCTTCCAGCTGATGTCAGATCTCAGGAACTGTATCCTGAATTTTTTAAGTCTCAAGTATATTTATTAGGTGCTATTTTTATATTCAAGAGTTACTAGATTATAAATTATCTCATGGTATAATCCTGTAGGTAGTAGTATAAATATTTTATCATTCCAATATGCAGTTGATATCTTGGGTGGTTTTACCCATGACGGTAGCAGGTGGCTAGATTGTCCCCAGTCCACACAGTCTTGTTTTCTACTACTGGGTGAAATTGATTGAGGGCGGGACTGCACGCTTGGCTGTGCTAGGGTACAGTTCATTTTATGTACTAGGATTCGTGCTTCTTAGTACATTTTATGTACTAGGATTCGTGCTTATTACTACAAACCTAAACAGTACAAACGTATCAATATGTTTTTATTGATTTCACAGAGAGAGAGAGGGAGAGATAGATACATCAAAGATGAGAGACAATAAGACCTGTGCCCTGACCAGAATTGAACAGTGACCTCCTGGTTCATGGGTCAACGCTCAGCCACTGAGCCACACCTGCCAGGCTGCCCTCCATTTTTTTTAAAGCTCATAGGCATATACTTCAACTTTGACCTTATTTGTCTGATGTAGAAACCCAAATTGGCTTGATCGCTAGTAACCTGAGAACAATTCTCTTACTAAAAGCATTGTGCACTCTTTTTAAAAAATACATTTTTATTGATTTCCAAGAGGAAGGGAGAGGTAGAGAGAGAAAGAAACATCAGTGATGAGAAAGAATCATTGATTGGCTGCCTCCTGCACTCCCCCTACTGGGGATTGAGCCCACATCCTGGGAATGTGCCCTTGACCGGAATCAAACCCAGGACCCTCCGTCTGCGGCTGACGCTCCGTCCACTGAGCCAACCGGCTAGGGCGGGTTGTCCACTCTTTACATTTTACCCAGTATGTGCAGGATGATGTACTTATAATTGTCTTTTTTATGAAGCAGTTTTCTGGATTTTGCTAATTCAAAGGGAAACATAAATATATTGGTTTTTGAGTAACGTTGGTGCTATGAGTATTGAGTTAATATATTTTTTAAACCATTTGTGTTAATTTGAGAGCTAATATAATTCCTTTGCTTTTCGATAGCTATGTTATTTTCTTTATGGAAAGCATAGTAAGTATATAACTGATTAAACTAATTAAGATAATGCCATTTGGATCAAAAGCAGTTATTTAAAAAACAACAACCTAAAGTGAGTTATGGGTATTGGCCATCGGTATCGACAGGAACCCTAAAACTTATCTGTTAAGCCCTAACAGGAGGTTTCAAGTGGCATCATCAAACAATGCCTTTTATCCGGAATCTTGTATAGTATTTAAAGCAGCCAATTTCACATTATCGGTGTTAGATCACACTTTAACAAGAAAGATATGTAAACTTGGTAGAGAGGGTTAGAATGAAATTCAAATGAAAGAATTCATCAAGAAAAGAATATCTAAAGACTGCACTGCAGTTCTTGAAATTTTCCATTACCAAAATAGAATTCTAAAAAAGCCGCAGTACCCTTCAGCTCTTTCTTCTAAAGCACAAGGATTGCTGTTGATGACTTTAACAAAGGATTATTTAAGTTTATTGGTGATAGTTTATAGTCAATAAATGTTTTATATGTTAATAAATTTGTCTTCATGAAGGCTCTCCACATTCTTCTTCTTTGTTTCCTAGCTTCACACTTTCCTAGTCATGGAACTTCTGAACGGGGGAGAGCTGTTTGAACGCATTAAGAAAAAGAAGCACTTCAGTGAGACCGAAGCCAGCTACATCATGCGGAAGCTGGTTTCAGCTGTGAGCCACATGCACGACGTCGGAGTGGTGCACAGAGACCTGAAGCCCGAGGTATAGATGAGCACATTCTCTCTCGTCGCTCCATCCAGCCTCATTATTAACTCTCCCCCCAATGTGTGGGCTTTTTTACTTTCAGGGCTTTCTGCTAAATACATACCTGGAAATACCATGTTTCTTGGATTTTTTTGTTTTCTATTTTGGTCTAAAATAAATTCGTCTCTCTCTCTCTTTTTTTTTTTTTTTTTTTGCCCGCTGATCATCTTGAGGTTATATTTGTAAGTGTGAGAGCCTTTTATGGAAGAAATACTTTATGCAACAGTTGTGGACTAAAAATAGCAATAGAAATTTTTGTAGCAGAAAATAATATCCCCTCTATATGTATACCATTTTAGAGGGTTTTTTTTAAAACAATTTGTATTTTTTTAAAAATTGATTTTTAGAGATAGGAAGGGAGAGGGATAGAGAGACAGAAATATCCATGAGAGAGAAACATCGATACACACCCCCTAGTGGGGATCAAGCCCAAAACCCGGGCATGTGCCCTGACCAGGTATTGAACTAGTGATCTCTTGGTTCATGGGTCAACACTCAACCACTGAGCCACACTGGCCGGGCTAGAGGGGTTTTTTTGTTTGTTTGTTTTTAAATTATTTTTATTGATTTCACAGAGGAAGAAAGAGAGAGAGAGAGATAGAAACATCAGTGATGAGAGAAAATCACTGATTGGCTGCCTCCTGCACGCCCCCCACTGGGGACGGAGCCCGCAACCCGGGCATGTGCCCTGACCGGAATCGAACGTGGGACCCTTCAGTCCGCAGGCCGAGGCTCTATCCGCTGAGCCAAACTGGCTAGGGTTAGAGGGAGTTTATTAGTGGTATATTTTGAAAGCTTATTTTTCACATTTGTAATCAAATCAATTACCTCATGAATAGGAATGTAGATAATTCTGTTCTAAATATTAAACACGAAGAATCATCTTGGTTTAATTAGTTACGCCATCCTATGTTTGCTCTTCTTTGCTCATGTACGTACGTATAGAACTGTGTAGCAGTGCAGAAATAGCAGCTTTTTCACTTTGCAAGGGTAAGAAGGTTCTAGCTACAGAATGATCCCTTTTTAGTATAAAAAATAAGGAAGTTCCTCCCTTTTAGAAAATCATCAAAATAATTTAAAAATTTAAAAGCAAAACCTAGTAATTTATAAAAGAATAACAATGAGTCATCCTTTACCCTATGCAAAATTATTCATAGTTTCTCTTTAAAATAGAACATCATTTTTATTACCCGTGTGGTTGTAATGCATTTTCAAGTATATTTAAAATTATTTTTTTTTGGTGTTTATTTTTTGTGTTAAACCATCAAAGAATATTTCTCAAAAAGCACCATTTTTGCCTTTTATTTAAGTACCTTGGATTATTGGCAGGAAGAGGATGTTTTTAAAAATTGAATTATGTGCATTCAAATATATTTGACCAATTTCTAAAGTATTTAAACTTCAGCCTGTGTATTTTTTTTCTAACCCTCTCCTGAGGACATGCTCACTGATTTTTAGAGAGAGAGGAAGGGAGAAAGAGAGAGAGAGAGAGGAAGAGAGAGAGAGAGAGAGAGAAACATCGATGTGAGAGAGAAACAAACATGCATCGACTGCCTCCTGTACGCACCCCGACTGGGGATTGAACCCACAACCTAGGTTTGTGTCCTGACTGAGAATTGAACCTGTGGTCTTCCAGCGTACGGGACAATGCTCCAACCAACTGAGCCCCATTGGCCAGGGCCATTCTATGTATTAGATATTACTGTTATTCTTATTACTAGTGGTTAATCAAAACTACATTTGCTTTATGAACTTGCAACTATGACAGCTACCCCTCTGCTTCCTTCATCATAGTTCTCACTCTCCTACAGAACACCCACTGAAAATATGGTGCTCTGTGCATCGGAGATTAGCTGTCTATTTTTAAATGTGAAAGCACACCACTTAAATGTTTTCTTGATAGACAAGGAACAAGCATGTAATTTTCTTAAGTTGAAAAGATCTGTTCCATGACTGTATAGAATTCGTTCTCACATGTTTTATTCTTTGATAACTGGCCATCTGTTATCTCATGAGCCTCAAACGATGCAACTGTCCCTCCAGCAGGATTTAGTTTGCCTTCCTAGTTTACTGATACTTAATTCTTCCTTTGTTATAAAACTTTTCTCTCACATAGTCGTTTGAAATGAAGACTTGTCAGATTATTTACGATATTCTACTACAGTTGTAATCCTAAATCAAAATTATTTTTTAGAGAAATGAAAATGTACCTTTGTACTAACATTTTCATAACAAAAGAGCTTTCTCTTGGACTTTTAAATGGAAGAGTATATTATTTCCAAATTAAACATTTAATCCTTTTCCCAGTGATGTACCGTTTTAAGATCTGACTCTGTATCCCTTGGTAGATATTTATGTGGCACTCATTTTCTGCATAGGCAGAATCCTAAATTCTAGGTGAGAATCAGATAAATTTAGAAACTGGCTAAAATTCTTACAAGCTGCTTTGTATTTCTGAAATTGGTTCCCATAGTCTTAAAAGATTAAGAAAAATTCTATCAAATTCCTTTCAGGCAGAGCTTGAGATGAAGATACAAGGAGATTGAATTGTTATTCCCTCCCATTCCTGACTATTAACACCCCCCTCCTCTTAGAGTTGGGAGAGGAGGGGAGGGGGGCATGCTACATCCCCTCCCTTTCCAGGGCTAAGATCAAGGGAGTCCGCTGCCATTCTTGATAAGGAATAAGCTGAAGTCATTCTCAGAGATGGAGTAGGTCAGTGAGCAGGGCCCGGTGTGCTTGTCTCCCTGCCCTGATGAGGCGCAGCGCCTGCCCAGCGGAGGAGCTCCGGAGTCATCTGCTGAAGATGGCTCTCAAGTACAAGCCCGGGAACCCCACCCGTGACTTCAATGGTCGTGAAGCCTTACATGTAACTATTTCATTATATTCCCATTTTCCTTGCATCTCAAATTCACGACTGGGTGGTGTCTCTGAATGGAGAGCAGGCTCACTCGAGCCATCTTGGAAGGGAGGTTGGTGGAGGAAGTAGAACGCAAACACAGAGTTCCAGAAAAGCCTAGAAGAGGCTGATGTCAGAGGAGACATGATGCAGTCGGCAAATGTTTCCGTGACATTGTCAGGTTGAAATAACACAAAACATGACGGAGCAGAGAACAACAGGACACTGGTGTCCAGCTCCCAGACCCTCCCGATCAGACCCTCGCTGTGCCTGGATCCAGTATTGACATATGATTTACATAAATGGCGTCACCACGTCCCGTGACGTTTTAGTGAGAGACTGATGTGTTTGTATCTTGCAGAATTTACTGTTCACTGATGAAAATGACAATTTGGAAATTAAAGTAATTGACTTCGGGTTTGCGCGCTTAAAGCCGCCTGACAATCAGCCTCTCAAGACCCCGTGCTTCACCCTTCACTACGCTGCCCCCGAGCTCTTGAACCAGAACGGCTACGACGAGTCCTGCGACCTCTGGAGCCTGGGCGTCATTTTGGTGAGTTCGTGGCAACGGCACCTGGAACTTGGTCAGTTCTTAGATGTCCTCGGTACCCGTCTCTAGCTGCTGGTTTCCCTAAATTCATGAAAAAAATTGGCAAGTTGGTTTCTTTTCGGTTAGAGGCCTGACGGAAGACTGTTTGCTTTTCTTAAAATTTGCATTGGAGAAAATGTAGGAATTTTGATTTTGGTTTATTTTGAAATATTTAAGGCAGCTGTGTTTTATGTGAATAAAAGAGTTATATATTGTTTTTTTAGAAAGATAGTGTGTTTTCAAAAGATATGCATATTAGATATAATGTGAAAATGGCAAAGTGACTCAATAGAAAAACAGTCAAAATATATTCTTTGAGCCCTAGCTTGTTTGGCTCAGTGGATAGAGCATTGGCCTGCGGACGGAAGGGTCCTGGGTTTGATTCCTGTCAAGGGCACATACCTCAGTTGCAGGCTCGATCCCCACCTCTAGTTGGGGCGCGTGCAGGAGGCAATCAACCGATGTGTCTCTCACATCGATGTTTCGCTATCTCTGTCTCTTCCCCTCCCTTCCACTCTCTCTAAAAATCAATAGAAAAATATTCTCAGGAAAGGATTAACCAAAATATATAGATTTATATTATATATATGTGTGTGTATATATATATATATATATATATATATATATATATATATAATATTCTTTGAGGTTTTGAGACTAAAGATGTAATTAAAGAATATCATTTAGGAGAAATTACAAGTTAATAGTAGAATTGTAAATGTTTCTAGTGACTGATAGTGATCCTGATCAGCATGCTTCTCACAAAATGTCCTTGGCTGCAGTGATCAGAAAGGTAATATTAAGCTAGCAAGATCTGGGTGTGTTTTCTCTTCAAAATAACTTTACTTTTTACGCATATAATGTGTAATGCGTGATCCTGGGGAGAAATTTTCAGAGGCTACAGGAAGAGAGAAGAAAAAAGTGACATCACTGGTAATCTCATCATAGAGACCGTCTCCCTCTCCCTCTCATCCCTCGCCCCCACCCCACCATGCTGTGTATTCCTAATGTCTTTCTATAAGCTTTTCTATAGACATGCATATATATTTGGGTTTTTTAAAATGAGAGTATAGTATACATGTAGTTTGAGTCTCAAAAGTTTATTTAACCATTTACTAATGAGAAGTTAGCATTTTCCAGTTTTTCACTAATTTTAAACGATACACATGAATATTGTTTATATATGTGCTTACATTTGTCTCACCATTTGTTTAGAATAGATTTCTAGGAGAAGGGTATGCACATCTTTATTTTGAAATCTATGCCTGGATTTCCTTCTAGAAGGTTTTTCGTATCTTCTCCGAACTATATGCAAATACATGGAAGACTATCAATGTCAGTCTTAAATTGTTTCCTGCTGTTGTCATTTGCATGCATTCCTCTGATGAATATTGTCTAAGCATCTTTTCATGTATCTGGACATTTGTGCTTTTCTTTTATTTTTTTTAAAATATATTTTATTGATATTTTACAGAGAGGAAAGGAGAGAGATAGAGAGCTAGAAACATCGATGAGAGAGAAACATCAATCAGCTGCCTCCTGCACACCCCCCACTGGGGATGTGCCCGCAACCAAGGTACATGCCCTTGACCGGAATCGAACCCGGGACCCCTCGGTCCGCAGGCCGATGCTCTATCCACTGAGCCAAACCGATTTCGGCTTGTGCTTTTCTTTTAGAAGTTGCTGTGTGTGAGCTTTGCCCACTTTCCTATGGGGAATTTTTCTTACTGGACTTGAAAGCTCTGTTAAGGATTTTAATCTTGTCTGCCATTAATATTGGAAATGTTTTTCTGGCTTGTCCTTTGTTCCAAAACTTTTAGAGTAATATGGGATTTTAATTTTGTTTTCAGATGGATTTAAATAGAAAAGGGTTTTTTTTTAAATTTCTATGTAGTAAGATATGTCAGTCTGTTGTTTTATGGAACCTGCTCTGATTCAGATTGTCACTCTACCCCAACCCAAGATTATAAAAATATCCTCCTAAATTTCCCTCTAGAATTATATTTTATTTTCACACGTTAACCAGCACTCCATCTGGGGTTTATTTTGGTGTCAGCTTGCTTTCCCCTAATGGCTAGCCAGGTGTCCCTGCAGGATGGCTCCTCTTTTAGTTTAAGTTTCATATGGTTTTTATTTCAGTAATTCTAAGTCATCTTTATAATTTTCAAACTAAAATTTATGAATCATATTTTTAAAATAAAAATAAACAACTAGCTTCTATAGACTTGAGAGTTTTATTTAGGGACTTAAACATTAGTAGCACTCTCCTGAAAAAAATATGTCTAAATAAAAAGGCTTTCATTTTTTGTAATAATATAAGATTACCCCCTGTTAAAGAACCCTTACTTTAAATATAAGCCAATTAAACCATCATCCTTTTTATGGTTCTAAAATACCGTCTTAGAGCTTCTAAATGCTATCTCTATGGAAACAACTTGGTGTGATAGTAGGACAGAAGCCGTGCTTCTCTCTAGATCGCACAGGTTTTTAAGACAAACGGGACAGAGAAGCGGTTAAGTGATGCCACAGGGAAGCAGTCACCACCATATCCAGACTGTGTGCGGGCCACAGGGCACACAACCCAGTTTCTCCAGCAAATAAATTATAAGAAAAAATAGCGTGGGAACCTATGGATTAAATGACACTTTAAAAAGGGGACATCTGTAACACTTTCAACAATGAAGATTTTTAAAAAGACACTTAAGAAACAGTGTTTGCATTTTACTTGAATTCTGATTCAAGCAAATTCTAATTTCAATCCTATTTATTAAATTCAACCGAAAGCTAACTCATACAGATGTGATTATAATATACAGGGCATATAACATAATTGGAGAAATTTGAATATGGAATTATACAAAGGAATTACTGCTAATTTTCTTAGATAATGGTGTTGTGATTGTGGTTTTTAAAAATCCTTGCCTTTTAGAGATGCATAATGAAACACAGATGAAAAATAAAGTGAACACCTGCATTAAATTGTCAAGAAAAAAGAGTGCTTTGCAAACGTTTCCACATAAATGAATGCATATCTCCAGCAGATCCTAGACAAAGCCTGAATCATCCCATAGCAAGCCCAAAGCTTATTTGGACTCTCCTGATTTGCCTTAGAAATCTATGGTCCTTTTGCATGTTGCATCTAGCAAATATGGATGTGGATATTTTAATATGAAAATAATTTGTTACCCCCACTGACTAAAACAAATACTTCGGGAAGGTGCATCACATAGTATCATGTGGCTTTGATTGCAACCCAGTCTACCTCATGGATGTGCAGGACGCTAATTAGCATAGAGCTTACCCACTGCCTCATCTCCCGGAGCTGCCATAACAAAGTCCTGCAGACGACACTTACTTTCTCACAGTTCTGAGGTTGGCAAGTGCACTGTCCAGGGGCCAGCGTGGTGGTATCCTTACATACCCTTTTCTCTCGTTCCCGGGGAGAGTGAGCAAGTTCTGGGTGCGTCTTTTGGAAAGGACACTATTCCTGTTCAGTCAGACCCCACCCCATGACCTCATTTAACTTAAATTACCTCCATATAGGCCCTTTCTCTAAATGCAGTCACACTGAGGGTTGGGTCTTTGACATGAATTAGGAGGCACACACACTCAGTGTATGACACAGTATTTAGAAAATGTAGGACAGGATGAGCTGCTGCTGCCTGCTGCTCCCCTGGTTGCAAGTCTCACGGGGACCCTTAGAGTTTAGGAGAAAGAAAGCAGAAGTACACGCCTGAGGAAAGGGGTGCACGGTGTGCTCAAGAGAGAGCACACAGGGTCCTTTGTCTTGAGGGTTCTCATCTCTTTTCTAAAGGTGGGAGTTTTAGGGGAGTTCTCAGGGGAGGGTCTCAGCAGAATATTCAATAGTTTGCCAGGTGTTTCCTTGAATATGCTGATGCATCAAAGTGAGCATATAGGGGAGTAGGGATCCTTTTCTGGTCAGCTTCACTGCTTTATTTTTATCCGGGATCTGTCTGTCTCTAACTGGGCTCTTTTGATATTTATTCCCCTGACTTCGTCCATCCTGGGGTTCGGCTGGCACCAATGGCACCAACTGGGTCTCTGATCTCTCTTCCTGACCAGGGTGATCTAAGCTACTCACTGTCTGATTGGGGAGGAGAGCTGTAAACTATTTGCTCCTAGGTGTCTTTGGTTAGGGAAGATACTGCGATTTAGGAGCAGGCTGTTCATTGCTCAGCCTTATTTAACGATTTCGTCTCCTGTTCCCTCATTCCACTTGCAGGGAATTGTCCTACCTTCTTACTGTCCTGCCTCAGGGGAGCTGCTTTTCAGAGAGCAGTCGCAGAGGGCGTGGCCTTGCCCAGAACCCTTCAGGCCTGCTCCGTGGCTCTTCAGTGGAGTTTTTGGAGCCCCTTTCACAGATACTCTAGCACCGTGGTCGGCAAACTGTGGCTCACGAACCACATGCGGCTCTTTGGCCCTTGAGTGTGGCTCTTCCACAAAATACCACGGCCTGGGCCAGTCTATTTTGAAGAAGTGGCATTAGAAGAAGTTTAAGTTTAAAAAATTTGGCTCTCGAAAGAAATTTCAATCGTTGTACTGTTGATATTTGGCTCTGTTGACTAATGAGTTTGCCGACCACTGCTCTAGCATCACGTCTACCAAATCCTGTAGCCGAAGTGGCAGGACGGGTTGTATTGCAGCTTGCACTTGCAACAACACCTTCTTTACTCTGGGCCTTACTTAAACAGGTAGCCTTCCAAGTCGCCTGACAAAACGATTGGAGCCACATTCTCAGCTGCAATGTATGCCTCCACCCAGACCCAGGGAAGCCCGCTGAGCTCTGTGTTGCTCTCCAGTGGGACGAGGTACCGCAGCCCGACCTTCAGAGGGGAATGTCTCTGTGCCCTGACCGTTGGCGCTAAACCCTTTCCCAGGTGACAGTCCCCGGATGTTTGTAGTTTATCTCCACCCTCTGGCATGCATATGTATAGGGCACTTAGGATACCTGCTAGTTTCTGCCATGGACCTCATGTAATGAGGACATCAATACAGAGAACCAGCATGGCTTCTCTCGAGTGTCAAGATGATGGAGCCCCCGCAGACCGTTACAGCAGAGCAGGAACGTCAGCACAGCTCTTGGGTAAGAGTGAATGCAGTCCTTGCCATGTGAGGACTTCCTGCTTGGACCTTTCCTGTTGAAGGAAATGAAGAAGAATCCATTGACCAGGTCAGTAGGTGCTTATCAGCGCCATCAGCTGACGTGACGTGTCCCCCATCAGCACGGCAGCTGGTCCCTGCTGGCCCATCTTAGCCACGGCTGCAGTTCCTCCGTGTGTGCACCGTTCCTGTGCTCAATTCCTCCTCCTCACAGCCTGTGCTCCTTAGTAACATAATCGTGTATAAGCTTTTGCTTCAGACTCTGCTTTTTGGGGAACCCAGCTCAGGTGGTTGGTGCCAGCAGTGACCTAGAAAGCAGACCACAAAGGGACTTGGAAGGATGTCTCCCCCTTCCCATAGGGCGTGGGGTCCCTGTTGCCATCCAGCCAGAGAAAGAGGAGGAAGGGGTCAGCAGCGAGCCCGGGATGGAGAGTGGGTGTGTAACTGAGCAGGCTGCTGCTGCTGCTTGTTACCAAGCGCAATGGATGGCTTGATCTTGTTGCTTTTACTCTGAAGATGAAGAACTGGTCTGAGAGGTTAACTGATCTTCCCGAGCTAGGAAATAAGCACTTGTTTGAAGCCAGGTCCATCTGACTCTAACACTCATTTCTCTCCTCTGTGTCCTCTCTGCAAGAATGATGGCAGAGGCCAGAGCCCCTACTTAGATGGGGGTGGGGGCAGACTTTGCTAGCTGAAGAAAGCAAGTGATGGTCTAAGGAGACGTGTAGCTTGTGCCAAGGCAGGGAGGCGGAAGAACTGTCGGTAGGGAAAGTGGGGGTGGAGCCTGGGAACTGCAGAGGCCCAGGCCCAGGGGAAGGTGTGGGGAGCCAGGGAAGGAGTTTGCATAGGGCCATGATGGAAGGGATTCCACTGCTTACCTGTTACTCTGTGTCTGCAGGAAGGATAATGGACAGGAGTCAGAAGTGGGCAGTAGAGGCCCTGGTGTCAGTTAGGAGACTGTGAGAGGAAGTTGGGCAGTTTCTCCTAACCTGTGGGCTCCAGGTCAGTCCGATGCAGTTGTAGCCTTCCTTCCATACCAAACCTTTAGGAGATTTTGGGGTTTTTTTAAGTTGTTTGTCTTTTTTTCTACCGATGTCCTAGCATTTCCCTCCTTAGGACAAATATTTTTCTTACTATATTGCTCAAAATTAGAAACAGGTGTCTTCTCCTTGTCTTCTGTTTTCAAACTCTCCAATCTCATGAGTGTAGTTTTTTTCCTTCTCAGGCACAGCTTTTTTTCAGAAAGTCCAAATTCGCCCAAAGCCCCCTCATCTCAGGTAACCTCAAAGGGTCAAGCTTCTTCTCTGGTCTGGGTCTTGGTCATACATCATCCATTCTTCTTACCTGGGTTGTGTTGACTGCCTACCTGGCTGTATCTCTTGGTTTTCCTTTTTATGTTAAACTAGAGGCCCAGTGTACGGATTGGTGCACGGGTGGGGTCCCTCAGTCTGGCCTGCGGGGATCGGGCCGAAACCAGCTCTCCGATATCCCCCAAGGGGTCCTGGATTGCGAGAGGGCAGTTCTCTGGTGACACACCCTGGAATTGGGCTCCCTCCCCTCTAGTTCCAGTTGTGTCACTCGAGAACCACAGCTGCCAAGTCACCGCAGCTTGGCAGCTCCTGCATTGAGTGTCTGCCCCCTGGTGGTCAGTGCGTGTCATCGCTACCAGTCGGAGCGTCTGCCTCCTGGTGGTCATTGTGCGTCATAGCTACCACTTGGATGCGTAGGCTTTTATATATATAGATTTATCAGCCTGCCTGGGAATTCCCATCTTTCCTGAGAGCCAGTGTGTCAGAACTGCTTCACCATCTTTGCCATCATGAGGGTGCGCGAGCTTGTCAGATGACCAGGGGAGAAAAAAGGCTGTTGCTCCTAGTTGCTTGGAGCCTCTGCAGCTCCATGCCTCCTCCTTAGGGCTCTGCTCTTAGTGTCCCTCCCAACCACCTGGCACCACCACCCTTCTCACCGCGTGGTTCTCTGGTCTGCGCACAGACGTGGTTACTACCTAATCACCAGCCCGCCCACCACCGTCTGCAGCTCCCTTCACCCCAGAGAGCCTGTACGTCGCTCAGCAAGCTGAGAGCAGACCCTCCAAGAAGTTTAAAGGGTCACCTTTCAAAAATCCAGTCTCTGCTACAAAGACAAGCCTTAGCTTTTTGGACTTCCTGTTGACTTTTTATTTTATTTATTTTTATTTTTTATTTTATTTATTTATTTTTTAAATATGTATTTTATTGATTCTTTACAGAGAGGAAAGGAGAGGGACAGAGAGCTAGAAACATCGATGAGAGAGAAACATCGATCAGCTGCCTCCTGCACACCCCCTACTGGGGATGTGCCCGCAACCAAGGTACATGCCCTTGACCAGAATCGAACCTGGGACCTTTCAGTCCACAGACCAACGCTCTATCCACTGAGCCAAACCTGTTAGGGCTATTTTTATTTATTTTATTTTTTTTTTTTTTTTTTTGAGAGAGAGAGACATCAATTTGTTGTTCCACTTTTTCTGCATTCATTGGTTGCTGCTTGTATGTGTCCTGACCGGGCATCAACCCACAGCGCTCTAACCAACTGAGCTATGTGGCCAGGGCTCTATTGACTTTTTACCTTTCATGTAAAATTTCAAACGTGGCTACAATGAAATAAGGTGACTGTAGAGAGTTGATTGCATTTAACCCAACAATGAGAAAAATAAAATTAAAATTGGGATAATTACAAACAACATAAAGAAGGCCAAATAAAAAAATTTTAAAGTTCTTATCCATAGTTAATATCCTGAGGAAAGAATATGGAATTGGATAGAAAAAATAGTTATTCTGGGTTCTGCTGTCTTTAAATTTTCTGTTAACCTTAAACACACTCTTTTTCAAACAGAGTATCCCTTTTTCATTCTTGTTCTGAATATAGTCATACCAAAGGCCCAGTGCACAAAATTCGTGCAAGAGTAGGCCTTCCTTCCCCCGGCTGCCAGCACCGGCTTCCCTCTGGCACCCGGGACCCGGGCTTCCCTCCGGCTGCCAGCAGGTACCCGGGACCCAGGCTTCCCTCCAGCTGCCAGCAGGTACCCGGGACCCAGGCTTCCCTCCGGCTGCCAGCAGGTACCCGGGACCTGGCTTCATTTGGAAGATCATCCAGAAGGACGTCTGGTCTAATTAGCATATTACGCTTTTATTATTCTAGATAAATGGTTTTAAATCTTGATGTCATAATAAGCCATTCCTCTTCATTTACAAGTCTTTGAAAGGTATTGGTTGTTTCAGCGATAGAAGCCACATAATCTTTTAAACCCAATAATGCCAATCATAATAAGCTATTGAAACATTCTTTGTTTCTTTTTTTCTCGATAGTATACTATGTTGTCTGGGCAAGTTCCATTCCAATCTCATGACAAAAGTTTGACATGCACCAGTGCAGTGGAAATCATGAAGAAGATCAAAAAGGGAGATTTCTCCTTTGAAGGAGAAGCCTGGAAGAATGTATCCCAAGAGGCTAAAGATTTGATCCAAGGTAAGAATCTAAGGAAATTTTATGTTATGCACTGTGCAGAGATTGAAGTGGAGTCATGCCATTACACATGTTTGTTCATTACTCAAGGAGTCCATGCGTTCTAAAAGGGTTCCAGACTGCTGTGTTGTGCCAGTTCTTCTTATCAGAACATTCTCCCTCTGTAATCCTATCCACTGTCTCCACAGGAACTAGCTCCTGGGTCCACCAGCATCCCAGTCTGGCACCTCCACATCGAACTGTACTTGTTGTTGTTGTTGTTAAACCTCACCTAAGGATATTTTTTCCATTGATTTTCAGAGAGTGGAAGGGCGTGGGGGAGAAGGAGAGAGACAAACATTGATATGAGAGAGACACATTGATTGGTTGCCTCCCACATGCACCCCAACCAGGGCTGGGGATTGAACCTGCAACCCAGGTACTTGCCCTTGACAGGGAGTTAAACCTGAGACCCTCCAGTGCACAGACCAACGCTCTAACCACTGAGCACATCGGCCAGAGGCAAACCTGTGCTTCTTTACTCTCCTTTCCCCCAAACGTGTGCCTCCTCACAGCTCCCTCTTTGGCACTGCCAAGAAGCCAGGCCACCAAATCAGAAAGCCTACTGGCTCCCAGCCTTCCTCGCCTTCCACAGCCAGTCACCGCTTCCTGCAGGTTCAGCACCCCTCCGCGCACCCCGCTCCCCATTCACTTGGCCGCCACCTTAGTCCTCGTCACCATTTCTCTCCTAAGATCCTACAACATTCTTTCAACTTGTCTCACTTCCTCTCACGTTACCTGTCCATCATCGACCGGCAGAGTGACCTTCCTAATGTCCAGATATGCTCCTGTCTCTGTTAAAAATCCTTCGAAGAATCCACCAACCTCAGCTCATGCCCCCTCACAGCACATTGAAAATTCAAGGCCCTTCGCAACCGGGCCCCACCTGCCTCCGCCGTGGTGAACACTTGATTCCTCAGTTGTGCTGAGCTTCCGGGTTCCTGCACCCCACCTTCCTGTGCACTAGCTCTCCTTAACCCCTGGGCACCCCTCCTCATTGAGCCAACTTCTCTCATCCCCCAGGACCCGTCTTCTGGAAGTTTCCCAGGGTGCCCACGCCCCCTCGGCTGAGCCCTTCCCCTCGCCTCCAGCACACGGTCCCCTGGTGGTGTGAGAGCTGGGCTTGTCTTCCTGTCTCCTCAGAACTCCTCTTTGAGTCTCCCCTTCCACTTCTCTCGGCCCGACCGCACCCGTGATTTAGAAGGTGCTGGTACAGGCGTGAAGGAGGTCCAGCTCTTTCCTCGGTGGGAGTTTACCCGGTCACCCTGGGGAGTCCTTGGTGGGGTGGCTATCTTCTCCTGATTGAGAAGTCCGTTAGCCCACAGCCTCCTAGAAATAGGCTGTTGTGGGCTTTCTCATTAGCACCCAGTGCTCACTAGGGCATTTAAGAGCAAATGAAAGGGTAATTATTTTTGCAGGAGGTTGAAGCCTTATAGAAACCATCATGTCATGTGAACATAATTGAGATTTATATCTGAGGTTGATTTTAAACCGTTTGAAATGGCAAATCACAAAATAAAGATGTCTTGTTTATTCCCACAGGACTTCTCACAGTCGATCCAAATAAAAGGCTTAAAATGTCTGGCCTGAGGTACAATGAATGGCTCCAAGACGGCAGTCAGCTGTCCTCCAATCCTCTGATGACTCCTGACATCCTGGGGTCTTCAGGAGCCGCCGTGCACACCTGCGTGAAGGCCACCTTCCACGTAAGGGCCTGTGCTCTGCAGTGTGGGCTTTGAAAGGAATCAGATACCCCATAACCTCCGAGACACACTCTGAGTAATAACAGTTAGAATAAGAAATAAGAGTTCTTTTAATGTCAGGATACAAACACATTTACAAGCCGCAAGTGCCTGGGGCCAGAGGCCCTGTGAACCCACAGTGCCCTTCCTAGACGTGTGGAATGAGGGTGTGAGATCAGGCAGTGGGCGGTATTGGAATAGCTGGAGATTTCCTGTAGGTGATGAAAACAATGTACTACCTACTACTAGGACTTTCTTCTCTCAAATAAGCAAAACCATTTTCTTTTAAAACGATAAACACTAGGAACTAAGGCTCCCGTGAAAATTCGTTCATTCAGCAACCGTTTTGGGCCTCCTGCGTTCTAGAGACCATGAGGGGTAAGAAGTGGGTATGCGGCATTCGGCACTGATTGTGTTTGGAAGGCTGAGCCTGCATTGCAGGAGCCGCACATTCGTGCCCAGCAGATGCAGACACATTCAGGTAGTTGTCTGAGGGGTAAATGAGTGAAGGAGAAATACAATTACCTCTGAAGGGATTATCTTGAGAAAGGAGGGATAGTTATGCTTCCCCTTTAGCTGCAGAAACTGATTTAAAAGTTAATGAAGTAGGACCGTGATCGGCAAACTCATTAGTCAACAGAGCCAAATATCAACAGTACAACGATTGAAATTTCTTTGGAGAGCCGAAAACCGACTTCTGCGCATGGGCCACGAAGTTTCAATCGCACTGTACGTGCACCCACACGTGGTATTTTGTGGAAGAGCTGCACTCAAGGGGCCCAAGAGCCACATGTGGCTCACGAGCTGCAGTTTGCCGACCACTGAGCTAGGATATGGTGAGGTATAAAGAGATTAACTGCAAGAATTTGTAGCAGATGATCCATGTATTCTCAGGAACGTGATGCAAGGTTGTCAGGGGCAACCGCAGCCATGCCAGAGCTTGAGGCTAAGAAAAGTGAAGACAGGCTGCCCGCCCACAGGCTAAAGCCGGCCTGGGGTGTGTAGCCCTGATCTCCTGGGTGTAGATTAACTGGCCAACTTAACGCCCAATCGCATTGACTTGGAAGTGGAGCGCAGGCCCCATAATGGATTAAGTCTGTTTTGTGTTGGGACTTTGTGGTCAGGATTTTAAATCTCAGACACAGAACTGGTAGAGTAAGGGGGGTAGCAGGAGTGGGGTGTGGGAGGGGGGTGTTGGATTGCTGATAGTCTTCAGGAATTTCCAGTCAGTCAGTGTTTCTTACTGAGAGGTAGCGCTAACTTCTTCAAATGATGTATGAGAATCATGCCTCCCGGACAGCCAAGCTGGTTTGGTTTAAGCAGCGTCCTCAGCCACCACCCCATGAACCCTGTACCCCACGGGGGGTTTGGATACCATGGTTTTAGGACTTTGTTCCCCAAACAACTTGGAGCTGTTGGTTGACAACCAAAGTCGCCTCCTGCTGTAAGTCATAATTGCCAAGGAACCTTCCATCCTTGTGCCTTCATCGGGGTTCCCTTGTTTCTCTCCCCTAGGCCTTTAACAAATACAAGAGAGAGGGGTTTTGCCTTCAGAATGTCGACAAGGCGCCCCTGGCTAAGAGAAGGAAGATGAAAAAGACCAGCACCAGTACGGAGACGCGCAGCAGCTCCAGCGAGAGCTCCCATTCTTCGTCCTCTCACTCTCACGGGAAAACCACCCCCACGAAGGCCCTGCAGCCCAGCAACCCTGCCGACAGCAGTAACCCCGAGCCCCTCTTCCAGTTCTCGGACTGACCCGCACAGGAGCCGGAGCGCTCTGACCCGTGGGCCTGGCACCTTCGCTCCCTCGGCCCTGCCTGAGGCGGTGATCCATCCAAGTCAAAGCTTGTCTACGTTAAGAAAATAAAATATCCTGAATGAGCCCAAAAAACAACAACAAAAACCACCAACCAAACGGAAAAACAAGTCCCGCTGGTCTCATTGGAATCTGCCTCTTGGGGAATTTTTTCAGGAAAACCCGTTGGTTATCCTTGTCCGAAAGCACTGGACAGACAATGTTACTGTGAATGAAGCACAGATGACACGGTTTAGTGACTTACCTGGTGCCAGCAGGACGGTTCTGGAAGGAGCAGAGGCCCCTGTAAATGCAGTTGGGGGCTGCCCGGATTCGAACCGCTCGCAGAGTAGTCACAGGCCTTTCAGCTGTCTGCCGGCAAGTTACTCCTACTGTGGCGACACCTTCTGCTTTGCCTTGTGGATAATGTGGGCTTTTAAGAGATTTGCACCCTTTCAGCAGGAATTTATCAGAGAAAAAAATGTCTGTTTTAAAAAAGATTCTGTAGTGAATTTTATGTGTGGCATATCCTTATTTCTGAGCGAGGACTTTAATTTATTGTTTTTATTTTATGGTTACATGTGATGATAACCTACTATCAATCTTTTGCAAAAAGTAAAAGAAAAGCTGTAAGGACTCATGGCCCCAGGCGCTGTCTTTGGGCCCATCTGAGTGCATGCTCAGCTCTGTTTCTCACTTTGCACTGCTCTGTCCTGGCAGTTTGCTCAATGGTATTGCGACCCATTAAGGTACATGTCTGTTTTAGGTAACATTGCACTTTATGAAAGGATATGAATAAAGCGAACTGTTTTATAAAGTGCACTGGTTAAAGCATATGTACTGTATTTCTGCCATTTTTTTTCCGTTACCTACTTTTAAATTTGTCCTCACGCCCCCTTCTACCTTGTTTGCAACAAGTAGCATGAGCCATGTTACTCCGCCAGCCACCCAGGCACCGACGTGGGGAAAGCTAAAGGGACGTTCTGTTCAGCACTGTGCTTTCTATTGGTACACTGTGTTGTCCGCAGTGAGGACTTCCTCCTGTGGCCGGATATCATGTACATCATATTGTAGAATCATAACCATGGCTTATTTGGAAATTTTCCTGTTAAATTTTAAATCCAGAAAGCATATTTTATAAACTTACGCAGAGCACTTTTATTGCTCAAAAGTTCTGAATTCATACACAAAACAAGTGCTTTGTGATGAAGACATTTCGCTGAGAGATTGCTGCATTTACAAATACGGTTAATTTATTTCCTATGCAAAAAAGATGTGGTCGGATTTGTATGTTCTGTTTTCTTGTAAAGCTATCACACGCAATGTTAGAACTGAGAAAGGTGATCTTGGCCGTGTTTACAGGAATCATGCTTAAAAAGATAAAGCCCAACACATTTCTTTGCGTTTTTGTTCATGATAACCTCTGGAGCATTAGTTTGGAATTTGGGTGTGATATTTATTTATTCATTTATTGCGATAATGCAGCATTGATTTCAACCAATTATGAATACTAAAAATATTGCACTCTATGTAACAGTAGTTTATTTATTGCTAAATCAATGTATATATTATTAGCACAAGCAACAAAAATGGCAAATATTAAAATATTTTCAAAATATTATATTACCTTGTTCACATTTTTGTCCACAATGGTTATTGGAAATAGCTCTTAATACTTTTCAGGGGCCCAACTGATTACGTAATTCTCATCGAATCAACTGTACCCCCAGCTTGTGGTCATTCCGAGTAATGATGGAAGATCTTTCATGAATTATTACCAAATAGAGCTAATTCACAAAATGTGGTTCCATCAGGCACAGATTTATAATAATTAAGAAAATATCCATTTATGTCTATAGTTATGTTGAATATTTTTTGAAATGTGTAAGTTAGATCTTAAAGTATTTTTTTAAACTGCATTCTCATAGACAATGCTAGTTGTAAAGTATAGACTAAAATAATTTTGTTGCTAAAGGAAAATGACCCAGAAAAATGGTCAGTATTCCATAATGATTGATGACGTAATTGACTCATTGTGAACATTGAAAATTAATGGGTTTCATTTTTATTTCTTTCCCTTGCCGTCTCTTCTGGAGGACTTGGCGGAAAATAAAATGGGCAAAGCGTCAGGTAGAGGAAGGAAAGAGAAGGGTAATCCGTCAACTAAATAATCTAGGAGGGGCTTCTGCGAAGAGCTCAGAAAACAGCCTAGAGGCCTCTTGTCCAGTGCCTTCACCCTCACCCTGCTGTAAGCACCAGGGAGGCGCGTCTGGTGCCAGGTTGCTGCCGTTCGGTTGGATGCAGGCGGTTAGTGTACAGTGAAATGCACTTTAAAATTAACAGAGTTTCCACTTAGTCACATCAAAAATAAACTAAAAAGTACTTCATATGGAAATGTGAAATGGAAGGGCTCCTTTGGTAGTAGGGGTAAAATAGAAATATATCTAAGAAAAACAAATGCATACATTAAGTTCTCTTTATACAGTTATGGAGATAGGACCAAATCACCCCTTCCCTTCTTGTTGATTTTATCTAAAGTATGTAGCTTTCATGCCATCAGAAATCGTGGCTCAGAGCGTATCTTTTGTAACTATATATGGCTAAGTGAGAGGCAAGATTAAGAAAAGGAATAGAGGAAAGAAATTTTGAAAGACCAGTTTCTTCTAATTACTGTGCCAGATCCTATGGCTGACTGAGTTAAATTAACTATTTTGAAATTTATTAATTCTTCCAAACCTCTATAAAATAATAAACTACTGACCCACTGGAAAAGAAAGTCATGTTTCCTGAGTTAATTTCAACATGTTTGTTTGTCTTGGAGTTGCAGATTCATTTAGCCCTGAAAAACTGCCTTTTAATTTATTTTTTTTTTATATTACTGCTAATTTCTTCAAGAACTATATAAATGGCTACATTTTAAATATAAGGTAAGTTGTCTTTAAGAAACTTACCGGGATAGCAGTGACTTTTTTTAAATAAGTGAATTGCTTTCATATATAATTTTTAAAAATATGTTCTCAAATAGCTTATGAAAGTCTACAATTTAGTCTTCTTGTTCACCTTGCCCCCATTTCAAACACCTGTTATTGTATTTATTAAAATCATGGTACCTCAAAATGGTGAAAATTTCTAAATTATTAGCCCTATACATGCCTTAGAACACTTGATTATTTTGGGTGTTCTCCCAGTGACTAATAATAAGAACATAATTGGATGTTTATGTTATCACACTTATAATATTCTTTTAAGATCTAAGTGAAAAAGGAAATTCTGATATACCATTTACACTATATCAAAAATAACTGTCTTCTAGATGATTTATTGTAACATAATGAAATATCTATATATATAAAAAGCTAAGTGCCCATCCACCTGACCAGTACCTATGACGTGCACTGACCACCAGGGGGCAGACGCTCAGCGCAGGAGCTGCCATGATGTGCACTGGCCATTTAAAAATAAACAGCACCACGGACCTGGTGCCCACAAACCAACACTCGACTTCCCCAAAGTGGGACACAGGCCCCACCACCATCCCGGAGCGACACGCCACCAAATCACAGCTGACACTGCCAAGACCCCATGGCACAAAATGTGGCCCACAGCCCAGCCCAGAAACGGTCACTGTGAGTGCCGGGTAATGATGTCACGTAGTAACACCCGGCTTCCTCTCCCTAACAACTAGCCTCCTTGGAGTTTCTTTAGCCAGGAACTGACTTGCTTTATAGCCAGGTGCAAACATTTTACAATTTAACCAAATGTTTGTGAAGCATTTTCCCATGCCTCATCTCATTTGATCCTCACAGAAGTCCTGGAGTAGGTAGATATGAAACTCGATAGAATCCTATTTTCTTTTCATTAACCAAAACAATGGAGATTTAGAAAGTTTAGAAACTTGACTGAAAAGAAGTAAGAAATGGTGAAACTTGAAAATGACTTCAGGTTTTCTCACTGTGCAGAATATAGCCAAACACTGCTGCAGTTAAATACTTTACCCTTTGTTCTCCCTGTGTGATCTACAATAATAATCTGCTTCATGTTGATATTTTTTACTGCTGTGTCGCTGGCGCATATCGCACGCATATGTTTTGATCTGTCATTGTCGATCGTGAATTTGGTTGACACTTCTATTATAGAGAAAGGGTGAATAGCGATATTAAAATATTTCCTCTAATTTCCTTTCAATGTGCACAAATCTGTGTACCGGGACACTAGTCTTACAATACCTTACTTGGGCCCCTCAAATGCCTTACACCATTAACACCTAATTTCTGGCCTTTAATTAATTATATCCCCCACATAAGTGTCCATCTTCATGCAATGCCTTTATTTTGCACTAAAATGAATGTTGCAGGCTCTAATGAAATTCAGAATTTAAATGTGATCATAAAACTCAAAGAGTGGGAAAGTAATCGTGAGATAACAGGAAGTATATGCATCAAGTAAATATTTTAAGTATAATCTACCAAAAGAAAATAGCTGCTACAGGACCATAGAGATTTTATTCTGTCTTGTTAAGTGACCTCACTCCACATCGTGATGTTCCTTAGAATATTTTCCTTAGGAGTAGTTATTTAAATTCTGTGAATTTCCAAGAGGCAGTAATTTTCATCTTGAGAGCATTCGTTTGGCTTCTTTTCGGTGCCATCTTCAGCATTTCTTACCCATGGCTTTTCTGTCTTTTTTCTGTGCCCTTTGCTTTGTGTGCCCGGCTCCCTGTTACGTAATTAAGTCCTTTAAGCTTCCCTTCCCCAAGGCTGTTGTCCACCTTTTAGTCCATGAATTTGTGGATTAAGCAGGTGCAGGTATTTGATATTCTGCTGCTATTGGACTGAAAAGGAGTAAGAAACTAAAGTGGCCCCCAAACATACCTGTCTTGGCTTCTTCATAGGAGTGCAAAATAGGTACTGTTTTTTTAAAATATACTGGTATATATTTTTATTGATTTCAGACAGGAAGGGAGAGGGAGAGAGGGAGAGAAACATCAATTATGAAAGAGAATCATCAATGGGCTGCCTCCCGCACGCACCACACTGGGATCGAATGCACAACCTGGGCATGTGCCCTGACCGGGAATGGAACCTCCTGGTTCATAGGTTGATGCTCAACCACTGAGCTATGCGACCAGGCCAAATAGATACTATTGATAGCCAGCCATTTCCTTTCCATTATCGCTTATGACCATGTGGTAAAGAGCTAATATTTAGAAGCAGATTTGGATTAAGAGACAGGATTCTTGGTGGTTGATCATTAGGCCTCGTTTCCTGCTGTATTTCTGCGGGGACAGGTGGAAGGACATGTACTGTTTTTCTAGTTAGGTAATCCCAAGGAGAAATACATCAGATGTGTTGAGTTAGTATTTAACACAGCAACTTTTCTCCGGACACAGGAAGCCGGGATGATACTTAGCACTATGTTGTTCCCATTATTCTTCTCCATTGCATAACATTTTCCATCTGTGCAGTTTTACACAATTTGCCTCTTCACTAAGAGGATATAACATGTTCCTTCTTGTTCCTTCCCATCTTGAGCAGTTTTTTATCTTTTTCGTTTACGCTTTGAAGTCCTGTATTTAAAAAGATGAAAACAGGACAAAAAGATGTCATGACTTAGAAAAGGAAATTTCAATTGTATGAACAGAGTAGTATAGACTTATTTTCTGTCATTTCTGCTTGTGGATGGATTGGAAAATAATGATTTTTGTTGCTTTTGTTTTGTTTTGAAATCCGGTAAGATTGAGGAACTTGACATTCTTAGCTGCAGTTTTATTTTTAACTTTCAAAGAGGCTGGTCATGTGAAATGTGCACTATTTTGCAGGAATGGACATGTGATAATTCTCATTTAAGGCCTGTTGCTGTGGTAGACATTTGATTGTTCACAACAGTTTATTTTAGGTACTATAGTACCATCCTATTTGCTTAAATTATAAGTACTGGTAAAAGGGGAGATGAAATGTACGGCAATTATCATTCCTTTGATGAATCTAAAGGGAACTATAAAGGCGCTACGTTATATGTAAAGTTACGGTAATTCTTTAGTAGTGCAATTTTGAAAAATATCCCTAAAAAGTTTACCGACGTGAATTTTTTTTTTAAAGAAGAGAAAACCACATATGAACATACTTGGAGGAAATTTTAAAAGACTGACATTTTAGTATGTAGCTGGTATCCTGACTAAAATGGTGTGCATCCCCAGGTGTGGGATGAAACCTTGTTGAGCATGATGCATGCTGCAACTGTCTATGTAACTGGAAATTAAAAGTGCATTCAAGCCACAGTTCAAGTGAATGCTGTTCCCACCCCTGCGTCATCTTCGCTACCTGCACAGTCATACTTCTTCTGTCATTGCTGCTGCTGTGGTCCAGCTGTATGGCCACACAACATTAATGTACCCCCACCATGATATCTCACTCACCACTTCTTAACGTAGCCACGCTTTGACTAACGTTTAGTGGTTGTAATTAAGATCAGAGAAATAAAGACTGGATGGAGACCAGAGAAAGGAAAATGTGGGGATGAAAATTATGTCGGGGTAAAAAAAGCAATCTGTGTGAGAGAGTGAGCAGCTTTCCAACTCTGAGACGGGAACATTTGGTACGAACATAGGGCTCCTTTACGAAAATGCCACTTCGAGGGCCATACAGATAAATCTGTGTTTAAAAATTCTGTCTACTATGTGACCTTTCGGAACACGTCTGTACAGACTCTGTAAGGGGGTTATTTTGTTCTGGGAGGTGGATGTGACCACTTTCTCCTCTCCGTTTCCCTATCCGCTCCTCAGCTTTTCCTACTGCCTTCTGCCAGACCTCTCATTCGCTGGCCTAAGTAGAGCACTTAAGACTGCATAGAGGTAGCGATTATGTTTTTTAATTGTATTTCTGTGTAACATGAAAAGTGCACAGATCCTAAGTGGACAGCTCAATGAGTTTTTACACATGTATGCACCTATGTAACCATCATGTACATCAAGATGTGGCTCCCAGTGCATACTCAGACATAACCACTGTTCTGTTACCATAGATTAGCTTTGCCTGTTCTTGACCTTCTGTAAATGGAATTCTACAGTCTGTAGTCTTTGTGTCTGATTTTATTGGGTCACCAGTATGTCTGTAAAATTCATCTGCGTTGCTGCATGTAGAAATAGCAAATAGTTTGCTCTTTTTCATAACTGTGTAGTATTCTATCAGATGAGTGTATCACAACTTATTCTATTATTGATGAACATTTGAGCTGTTTATAATTTTTAGCTTTTATGTCTAGAGCTGCCATGAGCACTCATATATATAGGGTGGAGCAAAAGTGAGGTTACGGTTATTTGTATGAAAAATAATACAATAACTAATAATAATATGCGAATAAACTCTGTGTTTCATGGACTCACAGCTATAGACCTACTTTTGCCCCACCCTGTATATCTTTGAGTGGACATGTGCACTCATCGCTCTTAGGTTCATACATAACAATGACGCTCCTAAGTCATGGATGTGTATTTAGCTATAGAAGATATTGCCAACTAGTTTTCAACAGTGGTTGCACCAACTTACACTCCCACCGAGAACTGTGAGATTTCCAGTTGCTCCACATCCTCATCAGTACTTGGTACCATCAACCTTATTAGTTTTGACCATTCTGGGAAGGCTGTATTTCATTGTAGTTTTAGCCATTTTTGGCAATTGTGTATTTTATTGTGCTTTTTCTCTGAGAAGTAATGACAAGTGAAACACCTTGTTATACTTTACTAGAGGCCCGGTGCACGAAATTTGTGCACTGGGGGGGGAGGGTGTCCCTCAGCCCAGCCTGCGCCCTCTCACAGTCCGGGGGCCCTCAGGGGATGTCTGACTGACGATTTAGGCTTGCTCCCTCAGAGGAACGGGCCTAAACTGGCAGTCGGACATCCTTAGCACTGCCGCAGAGGTGGGAGAGGCTCCCGCCACCACTGCTGCGCTCGCCAGCCTTGAGCCCGGCTTCTGGCTGAGCAGCACTCCCCCTGTGGGAGCGCACTGACCACCAGGGGGCAGCTCCTGCATTGAGCATCTGCCCCCTGGTGGTCAATGCGCGTCATAGTAACTGGTCATTCTGCCATTCGGTCGATTTGCATATTAGCCTTTTATTATATAGGACTAGAGGCCTGATGCATGAAATTCATGCACTGGGGAGGAGGGGGGTCCCTCAGCCCAGCCTGTGTCCTCTCATAGTCTGGGACCCCTTGGGGGATGTCCCTGTGGGGAGCGGGTCTAAGCCAGCAGTCAGACATCCCTCTCACAGTCCGGGATCCCTCGCTCCTTACCACCCACCTGCTTGCTGCTCCTTACTGCTCAGCTGGCTGCTCCTGAGCACTGCCTCCCCCGCCACCTCCGCTGCCACCTCCGCTGCCACCTCCGCTGCACTCGCCAGTCGTGAGCCCGGCTTCTGGCTGAGCGGTGCTCCTCCTGTGGGAGTGCACTGACCACCAGGGAGCAGCTCCTGCATTGAGCATCTGCCCCCCGGTGGTCAGTGCACATCATAGCAACCAGTCATTCTGGTCATTCCACCATGACAGTCGCTTTGGCTTTTATTATATAGCCCTGCGCACGAATCCATGCACCAGTAGCTTGCTGCCGCCCTCCAGTAGCTCTCGGCCCGCTGCCCCGCCCTCCAGTAGCTCTCGGCCCGTTGCCCTGCCCTCCTGTAACTCTCCCCGCCCTCCCTCCCCCCCAGGCCCTCTCATAGCTTGCTGCCCTGCCCTGTCCTATAGCTCCACTGTCCACTTGTAGCCAGTAGCTCGCTGCCGCCCTCCTATAGCTCCCTCCACCCCCTTCTTCCCCCCAATAGCTTGCTGCCCTGCCCTCTCCTGTAGCTCTCTGCCGCCAGCTTGTAGCTCGCTGCCCCACCCTCCTGCTGATCCGTGATCCAGTCATTTTGTGGTCGGTCATTACACTTCACAGCGTAACGACCATTTGCATATTACATCTTTATTATATAGGATTATTATGTAGGATTAGCCACTAGTATATTCTCATTTGTTAAGTGCCCATTAAGTCACTTTGTCATATTTATTGGGTTGTCTGTTTTTTCCTTTTGATTTTTAAGGGTTCCTTACATATGAATATTTTTGTCTGATATATTACTATACATTTCTTCTCTTTGGCAAAGTCTTCATATCTGGAAATGTAAGGCCTCTAACTTTGATCTTCCATGTAGTCTTGGCTAGTCTTAACCCTTTGTATTTCCATACACATTTTAGAAACAGCTTGCCAATATCCTGGGGGGCAGGGGGTATCTATTAGGATTTAATTGGTATTGCATTGAATAGATAGATATATTTCAGGAGGATTTATATCTTCTCTATTTTGAATTTTGCAATCCATTGACATGGTCTATCCCTCTATTACTTAGGTCTTCTTTAATTTGTCTCAGCAATGTTTTAAGATTTACATGTAGAGATTAGATTTATTTCTAGTTGTTTGATATTTGAATTGTATTATCTAAACAATGATAGTTTAATTCTTCCCTTTCCATTTTTTCTTTTCTTGCCTTACTGAGCAAAATGTTGAATAGAAGTGGTGACAGTGGACCTCTTTGACTTGTTCCTGAACTCAAAATAAGAATTCAGCATTTCACCATTCGGTGTGATGTTTGCTGTAAACTTTTAATAGAAACCATTTGCCAAATTAAATGATTTTTACTCCCAGTTTTCCGAGAGTTTTTATTCTATACCTCTATTGAGATGATCATGTGGCTTTTCTCCTTTATCCCCTTACAGTGATGAATTGCAATAGTTGATTTTCAAATGTTGCATTCCTGGGATAAGCCCTGTTTGGTCATGGTGTATTATTTTTTTCATGTATTAGTGGGTTCATTGTGCTAATATCTGGCCTAAGATTTTTGAGTCATCTTTTAATTGGATTATCTAGTGCATTTACAGTTAATGTAGTTATTGGTTACTGGTTTTAAATCTGTCATTTCACACTTTGTTTTTAATTTGTCCCATTTCCTGTTTGGTCCTCTATTTCTCCTTTTTCCTGCCTTCTTTTGTATACTAGTAAACCAAGTACTTTCTATTACCCACTTCTCCCTACTATGCTAGTTTGTTGGAAAATTTTAAATTCATTTAGCAGTAACCTTAAAAATTACAACATGCATCTTTGGCCACAGTCTACCTTAAATTGGTACATTACCACTTGCCAACAATGCAAGAACCTTTTCAGTTTAAATCTGTTTCCCCCTCCTTCCTTTTGTGTTACTGTTGCCATGTATTTTACCTCTGTAGTCTATATATATTTTAAATTTCGTAACACGTTGCCTTTGGGTTATTTTCCCTCCTTTCTTAATAATTGGAAAACGTTTTCTTCCCCTTTTATTTGTATCTTCTTCCATTTAGTACTTATGGTAGCAAGGCGGGCAGGGAAGTCTCTTTTGAAAATGCACTTCTGTTCTTACCAAACTATGGCAACTGCATCAATTACTGTCTCCTACTTCAAGGTTCTTCCGAGCTAGAAGCCTGGTAAGCCCCGCCGGGGACCCAGAGTGGAGAACAGTGTCTGAGGAGCCTCTTTCCGAGACGTGGCCCTGTTCTCCTGTGGGGCCCGGTGAGAGGCTGTGGGGCCCGGTGAGAGGCTGTGGGGCCCGGTGAGAGGCTGTGGGGCCCGGTGAGAGGCTGTGGGGCCAGGTGAGAGGCTGTGGGGCCCGGTGAGAGGCTGTGGGGCCAGGTGAGAGGCTGTGGGGCCAGGTGAGAGGCTGTGGAACCATGGGAGGGTTTTCCTTTATCATAGCAGGGTTGGGATCTCTCTCTCTCTGCCCCCAACCACGATATTCCTCTGCTTGCTCCCATTTTTCTTCCCTCCCTCCCTCCCTCCCTCCCTCCCTCCTTCCTTCCTTCCTTCCTTCCCTCCTCACCTGAGGATATTTTTCCATTGATATTTAGAGAGTAGAAGGGAGTGGAAGAGAGAGAGAAACATTGATGTAAGAAAGACACATCCATTGGTTGCCTCCGCACACACCCTGACCAGGGACAGGCATCAAGCCTGCAACCAAGTACATGCCCTTGCCTGGAATCGAACCCGGGACCCTTCAGTCCACAGGCCGACACTCTATCCACTGAGCCAAACTGGCTAGGCTCTCCCACCTTTCTCAGGGAAGCTGGACTTGACCTTATTGTCGTCCAAGTCACCCTGTTGGGATGAAGCAGCCTTAGACACTGCACCTGCAGCAGCTTCTGTCTGCGTGTAGCCACCAAGTTAACTGTTACAGGCCGTTTCCAACAGCTCTTTGCGGTCCGGCCGCCTCAGCTGTGCAGCGGCCCAAGGTGGCCTTTCCGGCCAAAGAAGCGCGGCCAGAGTGGGTGTGTCTCTAAAATAAAAGCGCTGGACTCTGTGCCCCTCTTAAAACTTCTCTTTTCACACGTGACATGGGTGCATGTTCATCTCTGGCCAAAACTTCGTTTCCGGTGTCTACAGGGCTGGTTCTGAAGGTGCCTTTGCAACCGCTGTGTGGCTGGTTCTGTTCGACGCCTGATAAGCGGTCGCTAATTCATCATTCCCTGGACTGCTCAGGCGCATCCGTGCTGCTCCGGCGCGCCGCTGCCTCCGCATCCTGGCCCCGACCAAGTGCTCATTTGTCATCCAGGGAGGAAGCGTCTGTTTGCAGAAACTTGCTTGCAGCTTTTCTTTTGTTGGTCTTCGCCGTGTACTCTGCCTGGCTTGACAAGGTTCTTTTTTACCTGCATATCTGTCTCCTTTTCTCATCCACGCCGAATGTTCCAAAAGGAAAAGTCCAGCTGAAAAGAAGGAAGAAGCGGAAGGTACTCGACGTGAAGTCTATGGGTGGGGCTTGCTTTGGGAGCAAGTGATTTCTTCTCCTGTGGGTTGAGAACATCGCTTTGGATGGCAGTTAGAGCAGGCTTTTAACCTCTTTGAAAAAGCCCTTTCGGGGCAAACCTTTGACAAAGTCCCTCAGGTGGTATGCAATCCCAATTTTATTCCCATGGCTTCTTTTCTGAGTCTCTCTGGAAGAACATAAGACATTTTTAAGATGCAAGAAATAAAATCGTTCTTCCGTCAAAGATCAATTTTATATCTGCCTCTTCTATGCCATCTTCCTTTATCTTTGTTAGTATTGATCTCCTATTAATTCTCCCCAAAGGGGGTGGCTTGTTTTTCTTTGCTTGGTACCTCCTGCATTTAGTTAGGAGTAGCTTCTCTAGGCCTGCTCTCCTGAAACCCATATTAGATTTATAATACTTTAGGGTAGATTTTTTTTGAATGCACTCATTCTTGCCTGTAGAATCTTCAAGTATTAATTTATACGGAACTTTTCCTCTTCTTGGCTTGTTTAGAAGAGCTAATTACATGTTTCTTTTGTTGCTGTAGATATGCCTCGATAGGCCGATGGTCTTTGAATGCTTTGTTACAGTGACAATTGCTGTTGGTTACAGGTAAACTCTACGCAATTGAGAATTTTTATACTATGAACTATTGAGTGTTTTCATAGCTACTTGTCTTCAACACATAAGAGGCATGTTTTCCTTTTTCCCTCCGTGGCCTTAGTTTTCCCTTTGTTCAGGCAGGTCTGAGTGAGTCATATGGACTGGGAAACACACCCGTACCCCAAAAATGGCTGTGGTGTAGAAATGCGATGTTTTCTTGCTTCGGGAGTTTGGCCAGAAAGTTTTATGGATGAGTTTTATTTTGTTTTTGTTTTTGTAATCCTCGCCCAAGGATATTTTTCCATTGATTTTTAAAAAATATGATAACATTGCTTTTTTAAAAAAATATATTTCTTTATTGATTTCAGAGAGGAAGGGAGAGGGAAAGAGAGATAGAAACATCAATGATGAGAGAGAATCATTGATTGGCTGCCTCCTGCACGTCCCCTACTGGGGATCAAGCCCCCAGCCCAGGCATGTGCCCCCCCAACCGGAATCGAACCTGGGACCCTTCAGTCTGCAGGCTGATGCTCTATCCACTGAGTCAAACCAGCCAGGGCGGGGTTTTTTAACAAAGCAGGAAGGGTTTACTTTTTACCATCTTCTCTGTGTGTAAAGATGTATGTGTTCAAGATTTAAGAAAAGAATAAACCTGTCAGCATTCAAAGACTTGATATCTGGTTTGAATTTGTGTGTAGAAGGTTTATGGAGGGGCGGGGTTTACAGGATGTTTTTGGAATTAAGATTATGAAAGAAACACAACAGTGTCGGTAATTTTGTGTCTTAGGAGAATGGCTCCAATCTACTTGCTGGAGCTGAAACTGTGTAGGTAGCGGAACACAGTTTCCCACTGTCCCCCATCTGCAGGAGGCTGCCCTTGGCAGGGCCTTGGCAGGAGCGGACACTGCCTCTGTGCAGAGTCCTCTCAAGGTCTTGCCCCCTCGCCGCCCACTCAGCACTCTCTCCTGCCTGTGACCTGAGGGCTCCGCGGAAACCAGCCCCTGAGTGATCAGAAGGCAGGGGATGCCTGGGCTTCATCGCCTCAGCTCTTGGCAGCTGGCTCCTGCTCTCCTTGGCTGCCACCCACCCAGTCTTCTGGGACTCAGACCTGCCTTAGACATGACTCTCCTGCTGCTACCTTCGTGGTTATCCCTCACCTTTATCCTCTTAAACTCCCCTGCCTTCCATCCAAGGCCAGCTCCTCTCAGTCTTCCAAAAAGAAATAGTCACCTAATTCCATTATTTTGGAGGCAGCAGCCATTGATGGGGTGAGCACAGGCCTGGGGGCTATATTAGTTACTTATTGCTGCATAACCAATCATCCCAAAACTTAGTGGTTTGCAACAATAGCCATTTATTATTTCCCAGTTCCTATGTGTCAAGAATCGGGGGGCAGCTTAGCTGGATGGTCCCTGCTCAGATCAAAGTCTCGTGTGGATTGCTGTCAAGGTGAAGGTGCTGCCCAGGGCTGCCATCATTTGAAGGCTTGACTGGGGCTGGCAGATCTGCTTCCAGAATGGCTTGCTTGGCAGGCAGCGTGCCACCTGGGCCTCTCAATAGGGCTGCCTTACAATGTGACAACCAGCTTCCCCTAAGGCTTAGGGCCTAAGCTAATGATCTAAGAGAAAGCAAGGAGGAAGCCACAGCTCCTTTACTGTCCTAACCTCCAGTGTCACTGGCATTACATTCTCTAGAATCTAGCAACCAAGTGCAACCACACTGAAGGGGAAGAGAATCAGGTCCCGCCTTTGAAAGGGAAAAGCACTGAAGAATTTGAGGACATAATTTTTAAATCTCTGCAGGTGCAAACTCTTACTCCCCCATTCTACAAACCATGTGATGTCGAATGAGTCATATTCCTAAGCCTTAGTTTCATCTCTAAAACGAGTATAGCGCAATCTCCTCCCAGGGTAGATATATGGATTCCAGATGTTTAAAAGCACCTAGCACAACCAACAGTGGTGCACAGTAGGTGTTCAATTAGTGGTAGTTATTGTGATCTGGACTCCGGAAGAAAACCAAGCTGGAATCTGCCAATAGCACTGGTGGAGTGGGACCCCAACCTGGTGGGGAGGAAGCATTTGGGGCCCTCCCGTCCCCTGCCCCCCAAAATGGGCGTTAGGGCAGAAGTGCCAGCCTCTGAGCTTGAAGCCAAAAAAAAAAAAAAAAAAAAAAAAGCCCAAACAGCGCCATCTCCCAGGGCCTGTAGTTGAGCAAATCTCTCCTGCTTCTCACCTACTTCCGGGAGAGGCCCTGCCTGGACTGACACCTGAGAGCTTTTCTCAAGACATTGTGATCTTGAGCTCAACCAACTAAAACGAACATTTGAGAGTGAAATAAATGTGCCCTTCACTTAGAAGCTTGGGTGGTTGGTTGGCCCATTTGTTTACGGTTGACTTTGGGCTTCCTGCCGCTGGACGGTGTCCAACTCACTGTTTATAATTTGCATCAAGTTTGCAACGGCAGGACCTCTTTCTAAAGCACGTTTCAAACTGGATGCACAGAAAGAGCCATGGATTTTCATTTGCTGAGGAGACAGTCTGTTTGCCAGTTGTTTGTGATTTTTGCAATCTTTTTGCAATGTTTGCAATCTTTTAAAAATATGTTTTTATTGATTGTTAGAGAGGAAGGGAGAGAGATAGATAGATGGAAACACTGATGGGAGAGAAACATCATTGATCGGCTGCCTCCTGCATGCCCCCACCATGGGATGGAGCTCACAACCCAGGGAATGTGCCTGACCCGGAATCGAACCAGTGACCTCTTGGTTCTTGGGTCACCACTCAACCGCTGAGCCACACCAGCTGGGCTGTTTTTGCAATCTTAGTCCTTTCTTATTTCTTAGAAACTATAGCCCACCCTCCTGGTCTCCAGTCCTGTTCTTGATCACTGTCCCCTTCCCTCCCTCTCTCTGGGCCCTGAAACCTCCTGACCAAATCGCAGAAGTTTATGGCAAAAAAGAATTACCTGGGCCCTAACCAGTTTGGCTCAGTGGATAGAGGGTCGGCCTGCAGACTGAAGGGTCCCAGGTTCGATTCCGGTCAAGGGCATGTACCTTGGTTGCAGGCACATCCCCAGTAGGGAGTGTGCAGTGGGCAGCTGAATCGATGTTTCTCTCTCATCGATGTTTCTAACTATCTCTCTCCCTTCCTCTCTGTAAAAAAAATCAATAAAAATATATTTATAATAAAAAAACAGAATTACCTGGGAATGCTGCCACCGTCCCCTGTGGGAGGGCCTGTGGCCGGAGGGGGCGATCGGGATGACAGTACCGGGATTGCCTCCTGTGGCCTGTTCTCAGCCTATTCCGTTCTGTGATCAGGCCTCAGAGCCAGGCACAGCCTCAAAATGGGACTTGTGCTTTGACTTTGTGTTTCTTTAACGGGGGTCGCTGTGTGGTGTGTACGATCAGCTCAGACTGAGGTAGACGTGATTCTGAAATCTCAGAGCCAGCCCCATGGATTAACAGCTAACCCAGGCATGTGTCTGGCTATTTATAAGACAAAGAAGAACTAATCCCCAGTGTAAAACCAGGCAATACCAAAGGCCGGGACTAAGCTGCCACATTGAGGCGTGGGCTGGGGGACAGCCTGGGGCCGCCCGCTCTCTCAGGCCCCTCCTGCCCGCTGCTGCCCGTCTGCATGTTGACTTGGCAGGATGTTCGGCTGCAGATGATGCTGAGCCACATGCTCAGAGTGGGTCAAGAACCTCACTTTTGTACGATAATCATGTATGTCAAGCATCCATGGATGTTTCTGGTAAATATTATTCGTGTTTATTCTCTCAAACTTTCATAGTCACAGATGATGCAGCCGAGCCAAATCACAAGTCTGCTTTCCCAATTGCACCCCCGTGGCAGCGTGAGGCTGCGGCTGGTGATGATGGGGAACGCAGAGGACACCCAGAGTTAGGGCACCCCAGGCCCCTTCACTGAACAACATGGTGTGCCCACGAGTGGCTAGAAAACAACCAAAACGATGGCTGGACCGGCCTGGCCAGACGTTAGAATCAGCCTTCGGTGGCAGGTCTGGGCAAGATGCTGCCTCAACATTCCATCTTCTCAGCAAGTTTGATACCACCCCTCACTGCTGCCTGGGACCCCCACTGGAGGGTCAGACTTCTCTGGGCCTCAGTTTCCTCATCTGCAAAACAGGGATAATGTTATTGTTCTCCTCCAGTCACTGTCTCGGTGGCACAGGCCCTCAGCCTGCCAAGGACTGGAGTTCTCCGGGTAGTTACACTGTAAATTCTCTATAGCGTCTGATTGACTCCTAGTGCTCCAACATCACAGAAGATATTGATGGATTACAAATATTGAGGGAGGGTCTAAGGCCACGAATACACTCTGCAGCTTGAAGGGGGAGCCTAGAGTGGGAAGAAGCTGGGCCTGTAGCCCTGCGGGAGGTCTGGGCAGAGGGGAAGGTCATGGGCCTGGGTGACATGTCACAATTCGGGCCTGACCTGCACCCCCACCTGGACTGTATGGTTGTTATTAGGAGAAGGGGGCACAGTGGGCTGAGGTCAAAATTTAAACTCAAGCCCTAGCTGGTTTTGCTCAGTGGTTAGAGGGTCTGCCCACAGACTGAAGGGTCTTGGGTTCGATTCTGGGTCAAGGGCACGTGCCTCGGTTGCAGACTTGGTCCCCGGCCCTGGTTGGGGCACAAGCGGGAGGCAACCCATCGATGTGTCTCTCTCACATCAATGTTTCTCTCTCTCTCTCTCTCCCTCTCCCTTCCTTCCACTCTCTCTAAAAATCAATGGGAAAAATATCCTTGGGTGAGAATTAACAACAACAACAAAAATTCCAGCTCAACGCCCGGGCCTGCCTTGATCCATTTTGGAGGCAGAAAAATACATCAATGGGGGTAATAATTGTTAGCAATTTTCTCCATCTTTTGAGAATTGCGGCCCACCCCACATGTACAAGCGAGTGGCACCGCGCTGGTTTAGAGCTGGGCTCTGTAAGAGGCACTTACACAGGCGCCCCAAATGCGTTTCTAATGCTTTCTTCCTCGAGCTCAGTGGTAGCACACAGGTGTTCGGCAGAGTTCTTTGCATTTTTTTGCATGTTGGAAAGATTTCATGAGGATTTTTAAAAGGACAGTGCAGGCCTGGTTCCACCAGCAACGAGCAGCCAGCGCTTGGTCTCAGCCTGGAGGAGGAGAGCAGAGATACAGTAAGAGGAGAGCTGCAGGCAACAGGTTGGCATTTCAGTGGTTCTGTTCAAAACAGTTTTAAAACATTCTCTGAACAACAGGTAAGGGAGACCGTCCACCCAGAGCGTGCTGACCGGTGGGAGGCAGCCAATCGGGGATTAAAAGTTTAACCCAGATGATGCCCAGGGGGAGGGAGCAGATGGTACAAAGTTCAGAACCTACTGCACCCACAGGCCACTCTGAGCAGTGAGTCCCATGGTGTGGGATGTCCCATGCTGAGCATGTGGGGGGTGGGGCGGGGGCTCTGCACAGTCCTTTCCAACTCTGATGGACTTAAAATTAACCTATGTCCCACTCAGCAACGAAAACTACTCCTGAATAACTTAAGCAAAAAAGGGAACGGGTGACAGGAGGTGGGACAACCACAGGAACAAAGGAACAAAGACCCAGGCGTGGCAAGGAAGGGCAGGAACCTGGACTGCCCTGGGCTGAGGATGGTTTCATCTGGGCCTCAGTGCTGAAGGGAGCCTCAAAAGGCGTGTGTGTGTGCGCGCGTGTGTGCGCGTGTGTGCGTGTGTGTGTGTGCGTGCGTGCGTGTGTGCGTGCGTGCGTGCGTGCGTGCGTGTGTGTGTGTGTGTGTGTGTGTCTCGCACGCACATGGGGGTGGGGGTCGTGTGCCAGTCATGGCTGGAGGAGGGCCCCGCCTCGCCCTGACAGGCACTGAATAGATGCTAGTTTGAGGTCATTCCTCAAAATCCAAGGGGGTGCATGACGAAGAGGGGTGCTGGGCGGAGACCACATCAGGAGCCACGCCCCCAAGTCATCTGCCCTGCCTTGCCTTCTTGCCTGGCCTTTTTCTCAATCCATCCGTCTCCCAGCAGACCCTGAACTCCAGGACTGGGACTTTTCCTCCTCTTTTGCTCCGTTAGGAGGGGTGGGGAGGGAGAGAACTCAGCACCATCCTGAACACTGAGGAGCTGCTTACCAACTACCCATGGAACTGAATTCAATGAAATGAAAGAAAAGCGGAAACGCAGACCTTTGCAAAGTAGGGCAGTTACAACATGTTTGTTTTCTAGGAAAAGTGGCAAGGATTGAATACAGGGTGCGGCAAAAGTAGGTTTACAGTTGTGGGTACTCGAAACACAGTTTATTGTTGTGTTATTATTTATTTGTATTACAGCTGTAAACCTACCGTTGCCCACCCCCAATATCAAGCCGACTTTGCGTTTCGTGGCCTCTTTACCCTGGAAGCTACTTTTTGCTCACCCCCTCCATCTCCCCCATGGTCGGGCCACTCCCTGGGATGTTGCGGAATAATGGAATAATTTCCATTTTCAAGACACTGAGGGGTTTATCCTGAGATAACCTTTGGAAAAAGGCCCACCAGATGCCAAATATTGATTTGCACGCTTGCGGAAGAAAGAAACCCAGATCACAGCGAGGTGGTGTGATGCAGTCTATGGTGCTGGAGCCCTGTCTTTCCCTCCACAGCGTGGAAGGCGTGACTCACCGCCTCAGCCACAGGTCGCCCGCCTCAGCCACAGGTCGCCCGCCTCAGCCACAGGTCGCCCGCCTCAGCCACAGGTCCCCCCGGCATCGGCGCACCTTACTTTCTGAGACGTGAGTCGACAGCCACTGTAACAGGAGCCATACCTTCTCCTGGGAAATCTTTGCCCGGGGGCAGCCCAGTGGCCAGCCTTCACGGGAACTTTGTTCACAATAGCCAGGAAGTGGAGGCCACCCTTGTCTGATGAGTGGACGAATAAATGTGGTGTCCACACAATGGAACATTATCCGACCATTACCCACAAGTTGAGTGAAGTGCTGATACTGTGCTACAGTGTGGAGGGACCTTGAAAACACTATGCTAAGTCAAAGAAGCCAATTATGAAGAGCTAATCTAGTGTGATTCCATGTATATGCAATGGCCAGGTAGGCAAGGCCACAGGGACAGAAAATCCACTCGTGTTTGCCAGGAGCTGGAGTGGGGCAGCGAGGAGTGGCTGCCCGTGAGCCCAAGGTTTCTTTCGAGGGTGACAAAAAGTCCTCACGTTGATTGTGGTGACGGTTGCACAACTCTGATTATATTAACAGCTACTGAATGATATTATTTAAATGAAGGCTGTATGCTACGTGACTTATATCTCAACTGGTTTTAAAGATTACACATTCTAACACACTACACAGATGTTGTAGGTAGTCTCTGACATGACAATTGCATTCAATGAATGTTTCTTCATTCAATAACGATAGCATGACACCCATCAACCCAGATGATGTGAGGGAAGTGGAAGTGATCAAGACCGAGTCCTGGCCTTTCGGACACTCAGGATCTATTCAGAGAAGCAAACACCCAAATGCCTGTCGCGGGAGGAGTTGTGGGCACCAGTTATATGAAAGCACAATGTGTCAGACAAAATGACAGACAGAGAGCTGCAAACCCCAAGTGCTCCTTCCTCTTGGAAAGGAGATGAGCCTGGTGAAGGGGGAGGGACTTCCCTTCTCTTTCCTTTTGGGCTCCCTGAAGGCACCCTTTTTGAATGGATGGGTGGCTGATGAGCCCGGGGCAGCTGTGCATCCGGGAGGTTGCACGGAGGACTAAGGCACGATGCTTATTGCCCAGGAATCCAGAGCCCACAGGAGGGGCACAGCGAGAAGTGGACACACAGAGCCAATGACCTGCAGAAGGCCGCAGGTGGCGGGTGCTGGGTTGAGTGCCCAGGATGCTAAGTGTGACAGGAAGTCCACCCCTAATTAACATAGTACTTTAGGTGAAGGACTTAGCAGCGTTTTGGGCTCGAGGCCTGGGAGCACCTGGAGATTCCCCATCAAACCCGAGAAGCTGCCTGTGATGAGGCTGATAGTAATTTTCCCTCCTAACCCTACTTCCCCTCCCGCCGGGGGAAGCCCGAGGGTCTTTGCTCAGAAATCAGCAAAGGAAGAGAAGCCGGACCACAGGAAAACCCTCCCAGATTTGCCTGCAAAGAGCTGGAGGACTTGACCGCTGTGTGACTCCCTTCCCTCCGCACAACTTGTGACTCTGAGGGCAGCGGTGTTGCGGGGCCTCTCCAGGCCAAGCGGCCACATCCTCTCCCTGGGTGCCCGCACCTCTTCCTGCCCCGCCAGTGCCTGGCCCTCCTTCAGGAAGCTTCTGCCAGCACCCTACTCCCTTACAAGCCACGCAAACCAACCCTGGCTCATTTAGGCAGAAACGGGTTAATGTCAGGTCTTCATAATCTCCGGGAGGAAGGGGGTCAGGCCAGAGCTGGGCAGTCGGGGCGAAGAGGCTGTTCTGGCAGGAGAGAGACGGCTGTTACCACTACTGGGCCTGGGCACCCACGGGCACCAGCACCAACCTCATCCCCAGCTGGCAGATAACCACAACCGAATCGAAACACAGCTGCCCCGGACTCTGAGTGGCGTCTGCCTTGCAGGGCTGAGGTCATTAGCCTCACTGTAGCCATAAGGGAGTCTGGCACCATGGGCGCCTGGCAGTTCAGCTTCTCCAGCGGAAGGAAGGTTTGGCCTTATCAGGTGGGGGATTCTCCAAATGCAGGGAAGGAGATCAAGATCCCAGGTGGCCACAATGCCGACAAATGGCCATTCTGCCTCCTGTGAGTAAGGGCATCTAATTCTACCTTTTCTGCTCCCTGCTTCCCTGATCAGCACCAGCTCTGCGTTTGACAACAGTCACCCAGGTGGTCAAGGCTGAGCCAGCTGCTCAGCACACATCTGTTGCGGTCCCAAGCCAAGTAAGTGCCAGGGCCCCATTTCCTTGGGAATGCTCCTTAGAAGAGCGTTCTGGGGCAGTTGGGACTGTTTTCTTCTGGGCGAAAGGGTTGGCTTGCCTGGGCTGCAGCAACAGAGACTGTTACACAAGGACATCTTTAAAAAGATGTCCTCTTACATCATATAAAAGAAATCTGGGTGGGGCGAGGACCAGTGTAATATGGCATGCACCTTCAGCCACAGACTCATTCAAGCCATCCAGTCCACTGTAGTTCATCAAAAAATAAAATAACTTCCTAGAATAGACATTGCTGTCAGCATCTTTCTGCTGACCACAGACTATTCCAAGCAGTATTTTGCAACAGGAGGCACGAGGGTTGACTTGACAGTCTAGCTGTGCAGAGAGCCCTGGGGCATGAGGGAGAGTCCCCGGGGAGGCAGCAGTGGCCTGAAAGCTCATTTCTCTTGTCCTCACTTTCCCACGGTGTCCCTGGTTGCCACATGACCTGGGCAAGTCACTTGGTCCAGTTTCCTTGTTTGTACAACAAAGCTGAACCCCTTAGGAGTCCTTGAGTGGGTGGAAAACAATGCAAAAGCAGCCAATTCAAAATGGAACCGATGCCTGGCCAGCGTGGCTCAGTGGTTGAGCGTGGACCTATGAACCAGGAGGTCATGGTTCGATTCCCTGTCAGGGCACATACTCAGGTTGTGGTCTCTATCCCCAGTGTGGGGTCATGCAGGGGACAGCTGATCAATGATTCTTTCTCATCATTGATGTTTCTATCTCTCTCCCTCTCCCTTCCTCTCTGAAATCAATAAAAATGTATTTCTAAAAAAAATGGAGTCGAAGCTGCCATCCCAGAGGAACTGCCTTGTACATCTTAGACCTCAGACCTTTGTTATGTTTGAACTTGGAACTGGCCGAAAGCAACATCGTGTTCCAAACCACAGTTAACAGGGAAGCAGACATTCTGACTACCAGACTGAGAATGACGGACATTCCTTAGCATTAACACCACCATGTTGAGCTAAAGAATAACTCCACTTACTTGCACCTGTAGACATCTCTTCCTTCACTTATTAACCCCAACAGAAATCCCTTCCTCCTATTCATTTAGTTATCCCCTTCCTCATAAAGACCCCTTGCCTTCACCCACTAATCTGAACACTATTTGGGTTTCTGCCTGAATCAGCACTTCCCAAATAGCAATTCATTTGGATCTCACATAAATGCGTGTCGCCTCTTGCTTTGGCCTTTTACTTTTAGGTTCACATGGGTAAATCACAGGAACCCACACGGGTCAGCTGGGAGGGGTGTTTGTTATGAGAGAACACAGGCTGCGGGGTCTCCTGCAACCCACGAAGGGAAGGCAGCTGGGCCTCAGGAAGGTGGGGAAAGTGATCTTTTCTTCAACTGATGTTTATTGGTTTACTACTAGAGGTGCCGGTAGGTCTGGGCTGGCACAGCCCAGGAGTTTGCATTTCTAACAAGTTTTGATAATTCTTTCAATGTGTGGTTGCCCAAAGTGGGGCCCACACTCCTGGCCTTGTCATTTTCTTCACCTGCAGGTTGCAAAGACAGGACTGGAGAAGGGGCACGGAGCCTGGTGTGCAACCCGCGTTCTGGACCCCTTTGCACTATCAGGGTTTGAGAATCACGGTTTTAAAAAGTTTCAAAACGTCAGAAATGTCTCTGTTCCCGACCTTGAGTGGGGGAAATAAAAGATGACCAGCCAACAGACTTCGCTCAACGTCCAAAATGGCTAGTGCGTTTTATTGGACTATAACAAAGCACCCTCCGCTTTCACCAAAGAACATAAGGGTTCCCCCAGAATAAGGAAACCCAGCCTCTGGGCATTTGCACTTCTTCCTGCAGGAGGAGACCGGGTCGCACTCATTGTGCTCATTGCGTGGCTCGCTCCTCGGGGTAGATAAATGCTGGGAGAAAGTCCCGGCCCTGACTTGGTGCCCTGGCTGCGACCCACCACCCCTCCCTGCAGCCGGCCGAAGCCTTGCGCATCCACCAATGAAACGCCGAGGAACTCCATGACCTCATCGGTCGGCTCTCTCATTGGCTGCCGCCGCCTTTCATTTCAGCAGCGCGGGCCCCACCCCCCGAGGCTGAAAGAGATTGAGTTGCTAACCGGGTCTGCAAGCCTTGCCGGCTGCTCTTCAAACAACAGATCCCTCAGGAGGGCATTCTGCTCTCTGACAGAGGCTTTTGTGTTCCTTCAACCAACCAAAGTACTGGTGTGCTGCGCTGACCTGAACTGATGTGTTACTGGGGGTTAGCTGGTAACATCATCGTCCCCGTTCCTTCCCCAAGTACCTAACAGATCATACTTACACTGAGTGGCCAGATTATTATGGTCTCTGAACGCATAATAATCTGGCCACTCAGTATATATATATTGGAGGCCCAGTGCATGAATTCATGCATGGGTGGGGTCCGGCCAGCCTGGCCAGGGGGAGGGGACATGGGCAGTTGGCCAGCCTGCCTGCTGGTTGAACTCCTGGTCGAGGGGACAATTTGTATATTAGCCATTTATTAAATAGGATATACACTGAGTGGCCAGATTATTATGCCTTCAGAGGTCATAATAATCTGGCCACTCAGTGTATTTCCCACTTATTCTAACCATGTATTTAAATGAGTTTCGTCTTGCTTCTCAGTGGATGAATTTCTCAAACCCCACCTGACTGGAATGCTAGAGATCATCTCCCACACAATTAATTAACGTGAGAATTAACTGACACCCAGACAGGGGATATGACTTTCACAGGGTCACACAGCAGGCTAGTTACAGCGATGGAAATCAGACCCAGGCCTCCTAACTCCAGCTTCAGGGTGGCATTCCTCCCTCCACACCCAATCTGCTGCCTGAGAGCTAAGAGGGGTGCTGCAGTCCCCTTCCTGGGAGAACCCACATATCAGTAAGGGAACCTGGGCTTCCTCACATGCTAGCAGCTGTCCAAGCCTCACTCTGATAAGATAGAATCATGGATGGGAGCCCAGCAGCCGCCTAGAGCAGTGATCTCATTTTACAAATGAGAAAATTGCAGGGTGCCTGGTCATAAGCCAGTTGGAGATGGGTGGAGGCAGGGCTTGACCCAGGCCTGCTGCTCTTCTCATCCAGTGATGACCTCAAATGCCGAAGGAAGGAACGGCATGCCCGCGACTCCCCGGGGAGAGGTCCTGCACGGAGATCCTCCCGCAAGCAGGCATCTGATTCTGAGTAAGAAAACCATCAGGACTGTTGGTATGTGTCTCTGGCTGCCCAGCTGGTCAGATGATCTCTCCTTTGTTGTTGTTTACACGTACGTATAAGAGGGCATTTTATCACAAGCCACGCTTTGCCTTTCTGGAGAAAAGTAGGACAGGTGATGTATCACAGGAAAGTGTTCCCAGAACTCTGAGTGTGAAAAAACACTCATGAAGATAAGGGATTCCTAGCGCATATGGTTAAACCAAAAACAAGTTCCCAACAACCATTTCAGCTCTGTACGCACCCTGACCCAGGGGGCAGGGTCTCTGGGTGTGGGATGCTGGGGGAGTGGCTTCCACCACACGGGAAAGTGGGCGTGGAGTGTAACAGTGGTCTCTGATGGGCTTCATGAGTGGGATGGTGGAGCACCCGGGAGCACCCACGTGTTTCTGGACTCGCAAAGCTGAAGGCCATCCTGGGAACAGACTCCCCTCGAGGGGCCAGCCAGCCTCCTCCATCTGTCGATCCCTCTCGAATGGCCACAGACGGTAAATTAGAAACACTGGCTTCCGTGCCTGGACTGAAGTAGCGCTGCAAGGTCCCCACTAGTTTGTCCCTGCGGTGGGAACCTTGGCTCCAGGCAGCAGCAGGCGACACCTGGGAAGAAAGAAGACCTTGAAGGGGGAAGGGGCACAGCGTCATCTGAAATCATCCTCTGAAACCCTGCTCAAAACGCGGGCATGGGGGCAGCTCCTATGACAGCAGGCTCGTTTGTAAAGACAAACCTGGGCCCTGGGGATAGGAGCCTGGAGGATGATAACTCAAGTGTGGTGGCGTCACAGAGGGAGTACTGCACACCAGGGAAAAGGAAGGCACCACAGGCAGCCACGTGCAACAGGGACAAATCCCGGAACCTAATGAGCAAACAAAGCACGTCACAGAACGGGGTGTCATCTTTAGGAAGTGGAAACCAAACCATGGCACGTGTACGGGTACGCGTCACACTCATACTACAAAGGGTGGCAGAAAGTGAGTTTGCTGGTTGATAAAACTACTTTTTTAAAAGGCGAGGGCTTAACAAAAACACAGAAATCAAGCTGGTGGTTAACTCTGGGATAGTCGGTCCGTTCCCCGGTGTTCATTTTATGACTTTATTATATAGGTGCCTCTTGATGATATGTTTCCTCCTGTATCAAATATTTCATCATTAAAGCCATCCAAAGGCGCTGCAGCTGTCATCACCCAAGCCCCAGGCCTGCGAGTTGGGGCCTGGCTTCCATGTTCCCCATGAGCAATGCGGCAGCGCCTGCCACAGGGCCAGCTGCTCGGGGCTCAGGCAGCCAGATGACTGGGTTGCTGCTCGGCATGGCGAGGTCAAAGGGTCAAAGGTAAGAAGTGACTGTTGTGTCAGCACACAGACCCCTGTCCTTTGCTGCTTCGGGATTTCTGTCCCCGCTTACACCTGACCCAAGTGCTTCAGCGAGCTGATTCCCACTTCTTTGTGGGCCTGTCCACTGGGATGCGCATGCCTGGAGTCCCCCTGTCCAACCCAGCCCCACCCACTTCCTTCTGCTCGTTCACCCATTCCACAAATATTTCCTGAGCACCTACTACATGCCGGGTACCATTCTCAGTGCTGGGATGCAGCCGTGAACAAAACCACACAAAAATCCCTGCCCTCATGGTGCTTACATTCTAGTGAGGGGAGGCAGAAAAGAAATACTAAAGGAACAAATGTAAGTCAGGTGGCAGGAAGAAAACCATAGCAGAGTGAGAGGTGAGGGAGCCAAGGGTTTGTATAGCCAGCTGGTCATGGAGGGCCTCTCTGAGGAGGTGACCTTGGGCAGAGACCTAATGAACGGGAGGGAGGACCCGGCGGGTATGTGGGGAAGAGCCTTCCAGGCTGAGGGAGGCACAAGGGCAAAGGCCCAGCCCTTCCTTTCACTTGTGTCTGCTTCCCCTGAGCTCCCCCCACCCCACCGGCCAGTTCTCTCTCCTCCCCCTCCCGCTGTCCACCTCTTCCTCTATTCTAGTTGTACAGGGAACCTAGGCTTTCAGGAAAAGAGGAACAGGAGATTTCCAGACCACAGAGGCACCCCCATTTGTGCTGACCTTTGCTCTGAGGCTCTGCCTGGCTTCACTGTCCCAGACAAGCCAGCTTTTCTCAAGAAATTAGCCTGAAGCCATCTTTCCTGCCGGGGATTGCCAGGTTTCCAGGCTGGATTCGGCTACAGACTGTGATTTCTCACATTCTTGTCAAACCTGTAATACCAATGCCTGGAAAAAAGATGTTGGCTTAATTACTATCGTTAGCACCAATGACCTCCCACTCCCGAATTTCCCTCAGTGCCACCTACAGGTAAGCTCGCCTGGAAAGCAATGTGGGGATCTTCTCCTCAGGTAATGCTTTGCCTCTGCGGTTGTTGGGACAGCTGCCAGAGCAGCCTGGGCAATGGGCGGGCGAGGATCCAACCTCGCAGGTATGGGAAGGAGCCCAGCGACCGAGAGGTCCCGCTCTCTGGCTCCACGCAGTGAAGGCTCCCAACGTTCTTTCCCTCTGCTGGGTCAGGCTGACAGTTTGTCAGCCTTTGCTCTCAACCCTGAACCCCAGCCACCTCCACGCTCAAGCAAACGGTCCAAAGAGTCCTCTGATGGGAAGAGTCCATGGTGGCCTGCAGTGAAGGTGGCAGCCTCGCAGGCAGGCGCCGTTGTTTATTTATTATTGTGCTGAACCCTAAAGGAAACCATTTGAAGGCTGATTCTAGACCTTGGAGATCTCCAGCTTCATTCATTCATTCATTCATTCATTCATTCATTCGTCACTCTCTTATTCAAGCTCCTACACTGGGTGGAAAGGGTACAGAGACACGGAATGACAGCTCACATTTATTGCACTCTTAAGGCAAATCAACACCATTTTATTGCTTTTCTTGTATATGCTCATTTAATTCTCAGCCAGCTCTGTGGGATAGGCATTACAGCTGAGGAGCTGTAGGTTTGGAAGGCATGGGAAGGTTAAATAACACTGCCCAGACCGCACAAGCTGAGTCAGGGTTCAAGCTCCACTTTGCCCTTGTGAAATCACAGGCCTTGTCTTAGAACTTATCAGCTGGCTGGGCAGAGAGATAGACCCCAACAATGTACACGACAGTGCAGCAACTGAGGCCGGATAAACATTACCTATGATTACGGCAAAGTTTGCTACGAGAAAGTCCTATCCCAGAGGAGATACCACTGCTGTGGGATCACCCGGGGTCTGTCAGATGTTGAGCAAGGCTTCGTGGTGACCTTTGGGCTGGGTCTCAAAGAATGAACAGGTACTTCCCTCCTGGGCCAGAGGGGAGAGAACATTCCAGGCGAACATCTGGAGAGACAGACCATTGTGTTAGAGAGGACAAGACAGGGGCCTCAGGGGAGGGGAAATTCCTCGGTGGAGATTCCTTCTCCTCCCCTCCCTATTCCCCTGTTGGTGGAACCACCGGGACCAGGGCACCAAAGCGCCCCCTGTTGAAACTTTCACATTCTACTCCCCCTTTCTGGGCTGTCCACAGCGTCTGAGGTCCATCAGGTCCACCTTCATCACCTTGTTGGCCTTGGGGGGTGCCTGAAGGTTATGCTGGTCCCAGCAGGAGGCACCTCCTGATGTTCCCTCATCACATCTCTCAGTGTCTGCATTTCCGCTTCCTCATTGGTAAATGGGGGAATGCGGGGGCGGGGGGGGGGGGCACAACATCTGTTCTTTCCACCAATAGCCCAGGGCTGCTGAGGGGCGGAGAGGCGACCCTGCATGCGAGAGCTCCTGGAAGGCGGAGGAAGGTACCAGGAAGGGATGCTGCTGCTGCTGATGGCTTGGTGCTTCCTCATGCCTGGAGTTCCATCCTCAAGGGGATCTAAGCTCCACCGAGGCAGGAATGCTGTCTGTTTGGTTCTCCGCTATATCCCCAGCCCCTAAAACAGTGCCTGGCACACAGCAGGCGATCACAACATGGCTACTGAAGAGCCGAAAGAAGGCGCAGCGGGGCACCTGCCCCCAGCCCTGGGTCTCCAGGGCCAAGACGAGAAACCCCACTGGTGACCGCATTCTTCCCAGAGCGCAAGGCAGCTGGCGCCTTTGCCCGGCTCAGTTCAACTCCACAGACATTCACGGAGCCCTGCCCCGGGCAGGTGCTGTGTCTGCCTGACATGGACTCCCAGCCCACCTGCGGCTGGGTGGCGGCCAAGGTGCCCGGGCAGAGGGCCTCCTCGGGGGCACACGCCAACCAGGCCCAGACGGAGCTGCTGGACACCCGAGCCGGCAGGACAAGCTCAGGCAGGCCCGTCCCCACACCTGCCCCATCCCGGCCGCCGAGCCCCCCGAGCCGGCCTGCGCGGTGACCTTTCCCGGGATCGCTGGCCTCTCCAGGCCCCGCCCGCGCCCCGACCGGCCCGGCTGCGGCTCCGGCCCTGGCCGGCAGGGGCCGCTCCTCGCGCCGCCGCCGCCGCCGCTGCCGTCGCCTCCCCGCCCCTTGCCCAGCCGGCGCTCCCGTTACGCCGCGGAGCCGGGAGCCGGAGCCGGAGCCCGAGCCCGAGCCCGCGGCAGCGGCGGGAGCGGCGAGGGGGCGCCGGCGGCGGCGGGGCCTGCGGGGCCTGCGCGGGCGGGCGGGCGGGCGGGCGCCATGGCCTCCAAGAAGGCGGGCTCGCGGCTGGAGACGGAGATCGAACGCTGCCGCTCCGAGTGCCAGTGGGAGCGGATCCCCGAGCTCGTCAAGCAGCTGTCGGCCAAGCTCATCGCCAACGGTAGGCGCCGGGCCGGGCTGCGGGAGCGGGGCCTGGGGCGGGTGGGCCGGCCCCGGGCGCAGCGGGGCGGGCGGGGCGCGGGGCGCGGGCAGGGCGCAACGGGGCCGCCAGGGCACCGGAGGGGAGGGGCGTGGGGCCAGGGCCTTGGGAGCCGGGGTCCCCGGGAGTCACGCGTGGGGTGTCCGGCCGGCGAGGGCTCCTGTGCAGTCGGTGGAGGGGTCTCAGGAGTCGGGTGCTGACCCGGGTGCCAGGGGGTCAGCGGCCGGCCTTGGGGTTCTAAGAAGTTGGAGGTGATGGGGGAGGCTGCTCCCCAGGACATGGGTGTGCGTGTGCCTGGGACTCCAGGCTGTGTGTATGGTGTACTCAGGCAGTCAGGCCGTATGTATAGGGGTGTTGAACAGAGACCCCTGGGAAATACGGTTTGTAAACATAGGGGTGAAGGGGCTCCAGGTGGAAGCTCGGGCCTGGGCTGTGTGTGGGGTGGTGAAGGCGGGCTGAGATGATGGTCCTGGGGTTGAGAGAGTAGGATGTCCAAGCTGTGGACCTAGGGAGTCAGGTTTAGGAATACAGGGGAAATAGAGGCAGGGAGTCAGGAGGGACAGCACTGGAGAGAGAGGTGGGAATGTGGTTGAAGAATGTTGGGAAATGGGGTTGGCTGGGTGAGCGGCTTGGTGCCTAGGGAAGCGGGGTCTGCGGGAGTCATTGAGTAGGAACCTGGTGCCTGGAGTTAGTCCATGACCCCATTGCCTGAACTGGTACTTGTACCCAATCGAATCTAAATTGCATCCATAAAGGCCAGGTCAGAGCATCGCTCCGCGTGGCCTTATTTGTTTTGGAAGCAAGTACTGTTGCTATCTGCTTGTCTTTTAGTACCTGCCAAAACCACAGGCACCAGTGGACTGGTGAGAGGGCAGGTTTTGTCTCGTCTCATCTCTGGCTTCCTGAGGCTGCGTGACACCTGTGGGCTGAACAAAGGCTTGAAGGAAGGAAGGAATGAGTGACAACGCTGTAAGGAAGGACATTTGCACCATTTCCAACCTCCTCACTTGAAAGGACACAGAAGTAGAGAGGGATGTCACATGTCCTCTTCAAGAATGGCTTATATGCGTGCCTTTTATGGTTTTCTTGCCTCGAAATAAGGACTTGGTCCTGCGTACTCTCAGCCGTGGTACCCCGTGCTTTGGGTGGGTTTCTTCCTGGGCGAATGCAGGTGTCAGGACCAAGTCAGAGACGTGGAGGAGGCACAGACCTGCCTGGGCTCGGCATGCTGGAAATGGAAGAATTAATTCTTTGCAGTGAAGCCAGCATTTGAGGAAAGGGTGTTCCGTCCCGTGGGCACCCCTGGCAGCTTGACCTTGTCCTTCCTGTGAGGCTCACTGGCGTGTCCTTTTGCTTCTCCTCACCTGCAGCATTTTCTCGTTTCTTCTTGGAGTTGGGTTTACTTTGTCGCTTCCCAGCCATGTGGGCATATAATACCTTGGGGGTATTGTATGACCACGTTAGGATTAAATGGGTTCATTTGTGAGGCCCCTGGGTTTTTCCATGAGAGCCACTTGCTTCCTGCTTTATTTGCTCATTTATTCAACCAGTATATGCGTGCCCACCACTGGCCAAGCCCCTGCTCTCATGCGCTTACCCTCCTTTGAGGAGACAGACAATAAATATGGAAATTAATAAATAGGATAGCTTCAGATAGTCAGCGATTTAAAGAAAACAGAAGAGTTAACGCAACTGAGAATGATGGGTAGCGGAAGAAGGGCAGCTCAAACCACAATGGTCTCTGGCATGAGGGGAAATGGGCTTCCGGTGGCATGGGCCCATCTTGCCTTCACGGCCCTCTAGACTCGTCTCCCTTCCTGGGGCCTTGTCCCTGTGGCCTAAGCCACAGTCATTAATGGGTGTTGGGGCGGGGAAGCGAGTTGTGAGGGGCACTGTGGTCCATGGGTTTGAGTGCAAGGTTGGTTTTGGGAAACTCATGAGAGATGGATTCCTGCCCCAGAACCCACATGGTGAGCAGCAGCCATTGATGGCAAAAGGTCACCAGTCCTGGAAAGATCAAAGAGATTGCTCAGGAAGATTTACAAAAGAAAAGCAAAGAAAAAGATGAAGTAAAAACAGAATTATTGTGGCACTCCTTTGGGGTTCAGAGAAATGTTTGAAGGAAGTTCTTCCCCTTCCTTTGGCTGATAGGGGCTCCCTTGAGCTAGTGGTGGGACTTCCTCCTGGTTTGGGGGGCATCAGCCCCTCCTTAGATCCATTGGACCTCAAGTTCTGGGTAGATTTGAGAAAATCCTTAAGCTAAAGCATCTGTTGCTTAGAATAAGGAAAGTGAGTTAATGCCGTGTTTATAATATTAAGATAGTTACTCTGAGCCTGAGTTTCCTCATCTTAGAATGGGGATTAAAAGCCTACCTTTGGTCCGACTGGTGTGGCTCAGTGGTTGAGCGTCGACCCGTGAACCAGGAGGTCACGGTTTGATTCCCTGTCAGGTCCCATGCCCAGGCTTCAGGTTTCGGGCTCGATCCCCAGTAGGGAGCGTTCAGGAGGCAGCCCATCGATGGCTCTCTCTCATCGTTGATGTTTCTATCTTTCTTTCCCTCTCCCGTCCTCTCTCTGAAATCAATAAAAACATATATGTAAAAAGAGGGGGCCGTTAATAGTGGGCTGGCGCAGGGTCTCCTTTGGAAACAAGGATGAGGTTTAACTGAGAGTCCGGGGGTGAGCAGGTGGCTCTGTTGTTTAGAATGACTTCTTTGGACACTCCCGGGTATAGCAGTCTTCTGCCCTCAGACACCAGGACCGCCGTGACCCTCCATCCTGACCTTCCCGGGGCAGTCATCCCGCTTTCAGATCTCTGTCGTGTTGTAGGACATGCTTTTGTGGCAAATCATACAGCCTGGTTTTTGAATTCAAAACATTCACTAATTCGACAATACCACATGGATGGCTCTCAGTTGGGCCTTGGAGCTCATGGTCACTGCAGTCAGGACAGAAGGGTTGTGACCTTGTGGCCACACACAGTGGGGCCAGGACTGCTTAACTTTCCCCCCAGCCTCCTGGTTGGAGGAATTTCAGGCTCCGAATGGGGAGGGAGGAGGATTTCTGACATTCCTTCCCTTGGTCAGCCAACCTTTCCAGCACACCCTCCCTTCACCGTGGCTGGTGGGGCCTCCCGGATCCTCTCGCTCACCTTGTTATTGTCTTTCCACCAGTGCTCGTGCTGTGTGGCTCTGGAGGCCTCTCTGCAGGTCAGAAGCCTACCCGTCTGTCAGGTTCTGGTTCAGATCCTTCCCAGCTGTCCTTCCTTCACAGAAAAGGTTGTTTGCCTCAAAGAAGACAATCATACATTGTTAGAACCAGATGGGACCTGAGAGACCACATTGTATAGCAGTTTTCTTTTTCTAAATATATTTTGTATTGATTTTAGAGAGAGAAGAAGGGATGGGGCGAGAGCGAGAATGAAAACATCGATGTGAGAAAGAAACATCGATTGGCTGCCTCCTGGTGATCGAACTCGCAATTTTTTGGTGTATGGGATGATGCTCCACCAACTGAGCCACACCGTCCAGGGCTGTATAGCAGCTTTCAAACTGTGCTGTGGAGGAACCCCTCGGGAACATGCTTTTGGGTCCTGAGAGCTTTTGGGTCCTTGGAGCAGTGACACTTTTCTGGAAAGTTTCCCTTGAAGGGACAACTAATATGATTAAAAAACACATTTTAAACCCACTGATGTGCCCTGACTGGTTTGGCTCAGTGGATAGAGCGTCGGCCTGCGGACTCAAGGGTCCCAGGTTCGATTCCGGTCAAGGGCATGTACCTTGGTTGCGGGCACATCCCCAGTGGGGGGTGTGCAGGAGGCAGCTGATTGATGTTTCTAACTCTCTATACCTCTCCCTTCCTCTCTGTAAAAAATCAATAAAATACATTTTAAACCCACTGATGCAGTTCAGCCTCCCCACTTGACAGATGAGAAAACAGGCCCAGAGAGGGAGGTGTTTTCCTGAAAGCCACCAACCAGCGAGTGGCAGAAGCAGACAGTGTGGGTCAGAGGTCTGGCCCCAGTGTTCAGTTGTGTCAGCTTGAAGTGTGGTTCTGTGGTTTCCTAACGAAGAGAGTAACTTCACTGGAGAAACCCCATATGTACCGTGTTATCACACACCCCAAATCCCTTTTCTGAAACCCTTGGGGCCACATATGTTTCAGAATCCAGAAATTTTCAGCCCTGGCTGGTGTGGCTCAGTTGGTTGGGCATCATCCTGTGCACCGAAAGATCGCCAGTTCGATTCCCGATGAGGGGACATGCTTGGGTTACGGCTTAATCCCCGGTCGGGGGCGTGCAGTAGGTAGCTGATCGATGTTTCACTCTCACATTGATATTTCTCTCTCTTTCTGCCTTCCTCTTGCTCTAAAAATCAATTAAAATTATTTTTAAAAAGAATGCAGAAATTTTCAGAATATGGTACATATGCTGGACATTATGAGACACTCACAGTGGGATCAGGGGCAGCCCTTCCTAATAAAACACATCAGTATTTCTGCATCAAAACATATGAACAGTCCTTGCAAAAGGGATACATAGCCTATAAATAGCATCATGTTGAATCAGTTGAGGTTTTGCTGCCCAGTAAGTTAACAGCTTTTGGTTTTTAGAGAATTCTAGATTTCAGAAATTATGGATAAGGATTGTGAACCTGTAATAATAGTGCCAAATTTGCCCTAACCAGTTTGGCTCAGTGGATAGAGCGTCGGCCTGCGGACTCAAGGGTCCCAGGTTCGATTCCGGCCAAGGGCATGTACCTTGGTTGCAGGCACGTACCCAGTAGGGAGTGTGCAGAAGGCAGCTGAATTGATGTTTCTCTCTCATCGATGTTTCTAACTCTCTATCCTTCTCTCTTCCTCTCTGTTAAAAATCAATAAAATATATTTTAAAAAAATAGTGCCAAATTGTAGGGTAGTTGTAAGGACCGAATGAAAAACAAAAACAACAAAAAAAACATCTAAATGTGCTTAAGAGGCTGCTGCCTGCACAGAGTAAGCCCTCCGTGGATGTTAGCTGCGTCTCATAGTGGTGGGTGTGGTCTCCCATTTCCCGGTTCAGGGCTGTTTGCCCTCCCCACATCGCCTCCCTGGGCATGTGCCTCACCTCACTTTGGTGGTCAGCCTCCACAGGACCGGGGATCCTGGTTCTGCTTTAACGAGCCATTGGGCTCAAAGCCCATTCTTGGCGTGTGGTATTGAATTGGCCCAGAGACTCAGAGGGGAGGCCTCTGAGCAGATGGAACAGGCCTAAGGAAGGAAGGCGGAGGGCTTCCAAAATGCAGTGAGGGCCGAAGTGCAAGTGATGACTACCCCTGAGAAGTGGTGTCCTGCAGGGACGGGTGTCTACCTTTGGGGCTGCTGCCATCCAGTGAGTGTCCGCCAGCCAGGGGCTCCCTGGTTGTCAATCCAGCATTCTCCACCTGCACTCATCTTCCTCCCTCCTGACTGCGCCTCCTGACCGAGAGTTTGTTCAACTTCCAGCCCCCCCGCCTGCCATGTATCATATGTTTTATTGGAGGTGGGCTCTGGGCCCGCCCCCTTGCCTGTGATTGATTGGTTGAGGGATGAGCATGTGACTTAATTTTAGCCAATGAGATATGTACGTTTGCTCTGGAAGCGGCTTCTGGGAAAGATTTTCTCACGGTTAGGAGTGATGTATACCTGCTTAAGAGGGAAGGAGAATGGCCCAGCCAAGGTGGCTCAGTGGTTGAGCTTGGACTTATGAACCAGGAGGTCACTGCTTGCTTCCCGCGGGTGGCAGGTTCCAGTGGAGGGAGTGCAGGAGGCAGCCGATCAATGATTCTCTCTTATCATTGATGTTTCTGTCTCTTTCTCCCTCTCCCTGCCTCCCTGAACGCGATAAAAACATTCTTAAAAAAAAAAAAAAAAAAAAGAGGGAAGGAGTATGGTCCCTCTTTTCCCCTGGAAATTGTTCATGTTTTTGAGGCCTGGAGCTGCAGCCATCTTGAGGGCATCCGGCCCAGGGGTGAGGCCGACCCAGGGAGAGTGGTAGCACAGAGACAAGAAGAACATGGCGCCTCGTCACATTGCTGACCTCCCCTGGCTGCCTGTTATGAGAGATAATCAGCGCCTCCTTGTTGAAGCCGCACTGAGTCAGGTGTTTGGCCCTTGCTTGCTGCTGAAGTCATTCTAACTGGTGCACCACTTTACTTCCCCGGAGCACCCGGGCAGCTCCTCACTGGGCACCCCGTCAGGCCTTCCTCCTGGTTCACGCTGACCTCACGCGGGTGGATTCCTGCCCCTCTGGGTGACCTCATGCTTGGCAGATCCTGCAGGGCTGCAGGCCTTTGACTTGTGTGAAAGCCAGCGTTTCCCATCTGAGAAGCCAGAAAGAGAGAAGAGGTTTTTTTGAGGCATCCCCAAACCATCCCCATCAGCTACCAAGACCAGAACAAGCAGTGTCTGGCAGATGGATTAGACTGGTGCCACATAAAACATAAAGAGAAGCCACAAGCCACAGGAAACCTGATGGCCTGGCTACAGCCTCGGCCGCCCTCCGGGTTTGTCTGTCCCTGCTCAAGTGTAGCGTTGGTGGAGGTGCCAGATCTAGACAGAACAGATGTTTTTTGGTCCTTTCGGAGGCCTGCCAGACCTGGAGTCAGAATCCCCGGGCATCTGTCCTCTGCGTGCCCTTGTGCACATCACTTGATCCTCTGGAACCTTAGTGTTCCTGACTGCACGGGTGTTAAAATAGTGCCAGTAGGTACGAAGAATGAATAAGCATTTCTTGAGCGTCTGCTGTGCACTGGATTCTGGACATGAACGTTTACCTGGACCCCAGTCCCTCATCAGAGCAGCTGCAGGAGAAATGGAGTAGACTGAGGCTTGGAGATGTTCATTGAGTTGGAGCCTCGCCCACTTCTGCGTCTAGTTCCATTATTCTTTCTATCTCACTGGTGTTTTTATAAACTTGCTCGATCCCAGAATCACCACGCTGGCTTGTTAGAGTCCAGATTGCCCCCATTTCTAGACGCAGCCGGTCTGGGGTGGGCGATGCTGAAGCTGCTGGTCCATGGACATGCTCTGAGGAGCACTGGCCTTGGGAGCCTGGGCATCAGGGATTCGCAGGCCTCTCATCCTCAGGGGTGATTCCCTGGGTCCAAGATGGAGGCTAGAAATCTGTATTTTTTTTAAAAAAATTTGTTGTTGTTGTTCATCCTCACCCAAGGATATCTTGCCATTGATTTTTAGAGAGAGTAGAAAGGAGGGGGGGGGGGGCGGGGAGAGACAGAGAGAAACATCCATGTGGGAGAGACACGTTGATTGGTTGCCTTCTGCATGTGGCTGCAACTAGTATGTGCCCTTGACTGGAATTGAACCCGGGACCCTTCAGTCCGCAGGCCGTCGCTCTATCCACTGAGCAAAACCAGCTCGGGTGAAATCTGCGTTTTTAAACCAAGCCTTGGGTGATTTGTGTGATCAGGCAGGTCTGGAAGCTGCTGCCCTCAACCTCAATCCTTAGTATTTAATGAGGACCTCCTGTGAAGGGAGCCCTGTACCCCAAAAAATAGAGTGAACCGGTCACCTGCCACAGGAAGCTTACAGCTCAGGGCAGTCACTCAACCCTGGGCAGCTGAGTCACCTGGGCTGCTCTGCAGCTCAGATTCCCAGGCTGGGCCCGAGCTTCTGCTTCAGGAGGTCTTAGTGGGGTTGGGTTCAGGAAGCAGGATTGTTCACCAGGTGATTGTGGCACAAGGTCTTCCAGGAGCAAACTTTGGCCATGATTGTCCAAGGGGTGGGGCAGAGGGTCACCCTGCAGCCTGCAGGGAACAATGGCATCACTCACAAGGCCGCAAGGAGCACCTGAGTTACTGGGGCTGAGAGCAGGGTGGGCTTATGTGGCAATGGGTAAGGCCTGGCAGAGAGCCAAGAGGAGGGTCTTGGGCAGAGAGTGGCTTTAGGGTAACTGACTCATCTTAGTTGCCCTGAGACTTACGAGGTTTTAACACTGAAAGCAAGTCCCACATCCGGGGGACGCCCGCCGTCCTGGAGAGCAGAACAGTAGTTCACCCTGTTAGGCAGAGGCAGGTATTTTAGCAGAGGGGAAAGACACCCTGGTGCAGCAGAAGCCAGTGGACTTGGCCATGTCAGACCCGGGTTCGATTCCCGCTCTGCCACTTACTGCTGTCCGGCCTCGGATGAGTTACTTATCTTCTCTGAGCCCCACTCTCTATCGCAAAGGTTGTTTGGAGGAGTGAATGAGATAATGAAGTTTCCAGCACCAGCGATATCAGAAGCAGCCCTGAATCAGGAGTATTGTGTGTGGAAGGAGGGTGTCCCGCTACTCAGTCCTTCACAGGGAGAGGGGAAGCGGGCAGGATAACAATAAGAACAAGAACAGCAGAGATGTGCTATGGGGTGGGGTTCCTGTCCTACTGGACTGTGACTGAGGCCTGAAGCTGGGTCACAGGACTAGTAAATGCACAACCAGGGCTTCAACCGGTTTTGACAGACTCCCCTGACCTCCTCTGCCAGCCAGCCATTCACCACTTTAGTGAGCCCGGGATAGCACGTGGGGGTGCGGAGGTGTGTAATGAGGATGCAAAGATGAATGAGACCACTGGGCTGTCGGCCCCATGAGATAGGGATATTTTTACTCTTTTGTTCATTGTTAAATCTCAAGCACCAATAACATGTTTGGAACACAATAGGTACTCAAGTCATTGTTAAATGAACAGCTTGGCCTCTGCCCTTAAGGAGTTGAGTTGGATTCATTCGCTCATCAAACACCTACTGAGCACCTACTGTGTGCCAGCCCCTATCCTGAGGACTGTGAAGGCAGTGATCACTAAGACCATCCTTGTGCTCAAGTCCAGTACATAGAGATGTAGCATCCATGTAGTCAGGGCTAGAGTGGCAGAGGGACGATGGCTATGGAGGCCCATGGGAGGGAGTGCCCACCCAGGGCATGGTTCCACATCTAAGAGTCTTGGTGTTGCCCTGAGGGTGACTGTCCATTCACTCTGCGTGAATCGTGGCTGTGATGGATTGCTGTTTGGGCTGACTGGCTGCCTGTGACCTCATCCTGTTTCTCGTGGAACTGCAGGGTGGACACTTGCTGAGTGGCCTTTTCCAGGGCAAGATTCCGGTCCCCTCTGCTGCCCTTCCTTGTCTCTCTTCTCTCCTCACACACGGCTGGCTCAGCCCCTTTGCTGTGAGCCCTGGCTCCCTTGAGGACCTGCTGTATCTGGCCCTTGCAGGGTCAACACCCATGTTAGCCAGCTTTGGAGGAGTGCCAGCTGGTGAGGGGATGCTGGCAGGGGTGCCAAGCCCAGGGACCTGCAATAAATGCCACTTTTCTTTCCCTAGCCACCAGGCCAAGGGAGTCAGCTCTGTACTGAGTCTTTGTCCTGGAGGCCTGGGGAGGTAGGTCTCCCAGGCCCTTCACAGCTGCCCCACTCCCCGTGGTCACCTTCTTCCTGCCCCTGCCCTGCCCCACCACACACACCAGTGTGTCCAGTCTCCATTCTGCCTAGAGTCTCACTTGGAGACATTCCTCAGGCCCAGCTCAGACCTCACTTGCTTCTCACACCCTTCTGAGTGTACCTGGTGGTCCTTCCGCACCACGTGCGGGCTTGGTGGTTCCTATCTCCCCTCAGACCATTCCTCTCCAGGGCAGGGACTGGGCTGGGGCTTTGAATTTTCAAAAAATGCTTGGTGATAGTGTGGGTGTGCATTTAACTTGCCTGCGTGGAGCTGACTTCCGCAAAGAGCCATTTCCAAGCCTTCTGGGCTGGCCTGATAACGTGCCCCCTGCCCCGCTAGAGTCACTTCCTGCACTTCTCGCTCTGGGGACAGGCCCAGCCAACTGCAGGCGAATGACTTCCCAGTTACCTTTTCTTTCCTTAGGCTGGGTTTCTCTAGGGGAAGTGTGTGTGTGTGTGTGTGTGTGTGTGTGTGTGTGTGTACGCGAGGGGGCGCACACGCGTGGCCAGGGCAGCAGAGTGACTGTCTTCTGTCCCACACATGACCCTCCCGTCCCCGCCTTCCAGCGTCTGCATTGTGTGTGGACATGGGAGGAGGCTTTGGCACGAAGCCTGGACTCCAACTACCAAGATTTTCTCAAAATATCGTTCCTGCCAACTTGTTTTGAGCTCTTTAATCTCTGACTTTTGCCATCTTTGCCTTTCAGTCAAGAATTCCAAAGAGCCAGGCCAGGCCCTCTGCACTGGGTCAGAGTTTGAACTAAGGTAGTGGAGGGAAAGCAGCGAGGCCCTGAGGTGGAAATGCCGAGGCTTGGGTCTCACTCAGCAATCACCCCCCCTCCGCCCCCCTTCCCCCACCACGCACAGGCACCTCCAGGAGGGGCTGAGTCTCCAAAGGCGAAGGTACTTGGGTGGGTCCTGTCCGTGAAGGGGAGAAGTACCTGTGGATTCATTCCGGAAGTACACATAGAACACCTGCTTTGCGCCAAGCAGTACAGGTAGAGCATGAATATGAGAGCGAGAGGATGGATGGACGTCAGGGCCAGGGTGAGCCGTTACAAGGATTTTGGCTTTCACTTTGGATGAGATGGGAGCCTTTGGGGGGTTTTGAGGGGAGGGTGACATGATACGACTTACATTTTAAATCAGGTATGGGGTCCCTGGCTAGCTTGGCTCAGTGGATAGAGCGTCGGCCTGTGGACTGAAGGGTCCTGGGTTCGATTCCAGTCAAGGGCACGTGCCCAGGTTGCGGGCTCAATCAATCCCCAGTGGAGGGCGTGCAGGAGGCAGTTGATCGATGATCCTCTCTCATCATTGATGTTTCTATCTCTTCCCTCCATTCTTCTCTGAAATCAATAAAAGTATATATATATATATATATATATATATATATATATATATATATATATATATATTTTTTTTTTTTTTAAATCAGGTATGGGGACAACTAATCGATATTTTCTAGTTGCGGTGTGTGCCCTTCTCTTCTCCATCCTGGGGCTTGTCAGTGCCGGTGCCTCGGCTACACACAGCTCTGCCTCCCCACGGCCCCCCTCCCCCATGCGGCCGAGCAGCTGCCTGCTGCCGGAGGAAAGCCCTCGGCCTTGCTGGCCACTTACACTTGGAAACCAGTGACCTCAAAGGCACTGCCATTCTTCCGATCTGTTTGGATTCCCACTTTCCAAAATGTCTATCTCAGTTGTTCTTTTCTCTTCTGAGACCTCCTACATCCTCTGGATGCCATCCTGTCACTCCTCGCTCATGACCTTGCCTCATTCTTTATCGAGGAAATAGAAACAATTAGGAACCCCGCTCATTTCCCACCACCGCTTTCCTCCTGCCGCTGCCGGGGTTTCAGTTCCTTTCAGAGGGCCACAGCCCCTTCTTCCCCTTTGCTCAGAATCCCCTGTCCTCACCCTCTCAGGGTGTCGCTGCCTCGGCCATCTCTTCTCTCTCCTGGTCACGTCCCTGCCTCTCTTTCCCGACCTCTCCCTGCAGGAAGCACAGAGGCGCAGACTTCCCTGCTAAACCTTCATTAACCTCCGCTGGCTGTCTCGTGGCCGCCCGTCTCCCTGATCCTTTTAGCAAAGCCTCTTCAGACTCGTCACGCCCTCAGCCTCTGCCCCTTGGGCTTGTCTCCCTTGCACGTCCCGAGACTTCTGATGCCAGGGTCACCCTCTGATCATCTAATTGCCACATGTAACGATCGTTTGTTCTCTTCTCTGCCTTAGTATTCCAGTTGCTTTTAACCCACGTGACCTCTCCCTCTTTCCGGAAACTTCCTAATCTCAGTTTCTGTAACAGACACGGCCCTGGCTTTCTCTTCCTTGGCCTCCTGCTCCGTCTCCCCCATCCACCGACAAGTTCTGTACTTGGATGTCGAATGTCATTTAACTTAGAACTCTTGGTTTTATTCCTCCTCGCCTCAGTAAATGGCAGAATGGTACCACCGTTCACGCCATTGTGCAACCTGAAGTCCAGAACGCATCTTTAATCCCTCCCCTTTCCTCATCTCCAATGCATTCGTTTCCTGTTGCTGTGGCACACATTTGCTGGTTTAAAACAATGCAAATTTGTTTTCTTACAGTTCTGGGGGTCAGCGTTGGAAACGGGTCTCGGTGGGCTACCATCGACGTCAGCAGGAGGCTCTGGGGAGGGCTCTGCCCTGGCCTTTTCCAGCCCTGCAGGCTGCCCACATTCCCTTGGCTCATGGCACCTCCTCCATCTTTAAAGCAAGCAGCTTAGTTTCCTCCAGCGTCTGTGACCACTCCTGAGTCCTTCGCCACATCTCCTCTCTCACTCAGTCCTTCCTACTTCCCTCTTCTAAGGACCCAATGTGCCCACCCAGGTCATCCTCCCATTGCCAGGTCCTTAATTATGTCGTGGGTTCCAGCAACTGGGACATAGACAATTCTGTTTACTGTACCTTCGATCCAGACTGTCCCCACTCAGCCTTTTACTCCCTTTACACACCATTTCTTGCCTCACCCCTCTGTCTAAGTGTCTGTCACCTCTCACCGGATTGCTGCAGTGGCCTTCTAACCCTTTCTGCTCCAGCCTCGAGCTCATGCTCCACACAACAGACAGGGAGCTTTTCCAAGCCTAAATCAGATTATTTCATCCCCCTGCTTATCCCCCCATCCCCACCCCAAAGATGATGCCACTCTTTTTACCACAAAATACGAGAATGTCAAGGTCTGCTTTTACCCGCCTCTGGCTGCCCCTGCCCCGATGGCTCCCTCTGCTGCAGCCACCCTGGCCTTCTTGCTGTTCCTGGGACACACCAGCTGTGTTCCCACCCAGGGCCCTCCATGCGCTGAGCCAATGTTCTTCTCTCAGCCATTTGCACGGCAGGCTCAATCTCATCATCCACGTCTCCTTGGAGACTCTCCCTGGTCTGACCACCCATCTCAAGGGGCCGCCCAGTCACCCCGTCATGCTTTAGTTCTCCGCACATCCTGACCGCTGTCTGGCCTTTTCCTGTTTGTCTCTTCGTCCCACCTGCCTAGGAATGTAAGCTCCGCGAGGGCAGAGACCTCCTCTGTCTCATTCTCTGCTTGAAGTCCCTGGAGCTCGCAGGCACTGAATGAATGCTGGCTGATGTGTGCATGTGCAAAGTGCTTCGAGGAACAGCACTTTGATTCGCTCAGGCCAAGAGCGCCGGGCAAAGCTTCTCCAAGGTGACCCTGAAATGCATCCCAAAGGACGCCTGGGATTTGGGCAGGAGAAGGGAGGGAGGATAGCATGTCCAGGCTCAGCAGAGACAGATTGCCATGGCCTGGGAAGAATGCCGAGGGCCTGGAGGGTGTGTGCATGAGAGGCTGGTGGCCCAGGACAGTGGAGATGGGCTGTTGGTGGTAACCACAGACCTAAAACTCCTTCACTTGGTTCCAAGGTGATGGACTAGGTCCTATGTACCCTCTGTGGGTGGCCAGCCAAGCTGCTCTAGTTTTTTGTTGTGTTTTTTGTTGTTTTTTTAATTACCTGGTTGTTTTGTGTAGGTAATGAATGCATGTGGTAGTAACGATCAAACGTTAAAAAAGTATATAGTGGCCCTAGCCGGTTTGGCTCAGTGGATAGAGCATCAGCCTGCGGACTGAAGGGTCCCGGGTTCGATTCCGGTCAAGGGCACATGCCCAGGTTGTGGGCTCAGTCTCCGGTGTGGGGCATGCAGGAGGCAGCCTATGAATGATTCTCTCTCATCATTGATGTTTCTGTCTCTCTCTCCCTCTCCCTTCCCCTCTGAAAGCAATAAAAATATATATTAAAAAAATAGCATATAGTGCAAGGTAACTGCCTCCTGCACTGTCTCCGTGCCCCCTCCTCCTTTCCACAGAAACAACCACTCTTTGGACTTTCCCAGGGCCCCTTTTAGGGATATGCTGTGTGTCTGTACATTTTACGAAAATTTGTTGTTGGTTTTGTTTTTTACACATAATGGTGATATATTGCTGTACACCCTAGTTGGGGTCTCTGTCTCTGAGGTTGTTATCTACTGCTATATAACAAACCACCCCAAAATCCAGTGCCTTAGAACAGCCAGCTGTTACTGTTTTCACGATTCTGGGCTTACCAGGGCTCGCTGGTGCGTCCTCGGGCAGCTGCGGGGCAGCTCAGCGTCATCACTGCCCCTGGCTGGGCTTCTCACCCGGCCTTCCCGCCTCCCAGGCCCAGGCCAGCCCGAGCAGTTCTCATGGTGGCCACAGAGAAGCAAGAGGGAAGCAGAAGTGGATAAGGCCTTTGCCAAGCGCTGTGTGCATCAGATTTGCCACTGTCCTGTGATCGGAGCAAGTCACATGGCCATGCCCAGGGTCCGTGCGAGAGGCCACAGAGCATGTGGATTCAGGCAGGCTGAGGACCCGGGTCCACGAGGGCCGTGGGGCCACCACAGACTTGTATTTAGATCTGTTCCTTTGTGTAATGGGCACACTGTGTCCCATCGCCTGGGGGCACCATAGTCCATTTAGCAGGACACCTGTTATCTGTGTCCTCTGCTGTTACCCGGGGGCCGAATGTAGTAAACATCCCTATCTGCCCATCTTCGTGCTCCAAGTGCACGTATCTGTGGGGTAAGTTGCTAAAACTGGAATTTCTGGGTCAGATAGTTCAGGTACATCGGTCATTTGGTAGATGTTGCTGAATTGCCCTCTGTAGACACTCATACTGATTTATACTCTCACCTACAGCATCTGACAGTGGCTGTTTTGTGTCAGCACTCTATGCTGGGCGGGGGGATGACCAGCACGCAAACGTGAAGATACCTGTAAGTTACCTGCGACTTACAAGAAGCCAAATGATCCAGGGGATGGAATTCACTGAGGTCACCCTGAGACTGAGACATGAGAACCAAGAGCTGGGCTGTCCTTGCTGGGTAACAAAGGGGCCGCTGAAGAACCAGTTTCTACTTGAATAGGGGCTTGTTTTTTCCTCTTGGATCAGAGCCCCAGCAGGAATGGTTTGAATAGGCCTCAATGCTTCTCTATTGACATACCAACCGAGTCCTGGAGATTTTTTTTGTATTGATATCAAGTACTCCCTGAAATAGAGTAGAAACCCTAACTTTTTCCCCCTCCAGCATCTGATCAAATCTCTGTGTGTCAGCTGCTTATCCCACAAGGGAGAGGGCTGTGAGGAAGGGACAGTCGCCTCAAGGGGCAAAGGTCACAACCCCTCCTTCCCTGGGTGTATGAGGGAGGCCGAGGCCGCCTGGGCACTGCACTGTGCCAGCCACCAGGCTTACCGGATTGGGGATTGTCTGTTTGGAGATGAACCAGGGGACCAGAGACCCCTCCTGGGGGCTGAGTCCCATGCTAATCTCAGGAGTGGTCTCTATTCGATGTCAGGCTTTATCTCGCTAAAAGTCACTGGAGAGCTGGTTTCTCAGCCTCACTTAAACCCCCCAAAATGTTCGTGGGGTGGGGGAAACCAGCCCTGGGCACCCCTGAGCTTCTCCATCCTGGAACGTACGTCCCGGCCCCGCGTTGCAGTCCTGCAGCTCTGCCTGCCGCTGTGGAATGCCCAGCTGTGCCCTCCTCGGTGCCTGGGGAGTGGGAGCAGGAAGTAGGGGAAGAGATACTGAGACTGAAGTCTTCCACGAGGCAGAATTCCGCTGTAAGCGTCCCCGTTCCCCTGTTGCCGGCAATCCTACCGCCGACCTGGTTTGTTACCCAGTTCTCAGGGATCACTCCTCTGTCGCCTGATGTCTAGTGTCTTGAAAACTGTTTTTATTTAAAAATACATTCTGTCATGTTTTTGTGGGTTTCCGATGGGGAGGTTAAATTTGGTCCGTCTTGGCTGGAAGTGAATGTCTGTTCTTACCATTTTGGTCCTCTTTTATTTTATATTTAACTCTTTAATCTGAAATTGACCCCGAGGTGTCTTTTCTCCTTGCGTCCCACTGTCCTCGCCTGTAGCTGGGCACACGATTGGGCAGTGACAGCCGGCTAGGTGGCGCCCTTTTCTTCTGCTGCTAGTGGATTCCGCCTGGGAACCCTGAGGTCCTTGGCAGGTGCAGCCAGTGCCTGTGGTCAGGCCGCCGAGCCGCCTTCACCATTAGCACTGCGCCTCGCAGCCTCGGTGTAATTGCTCTGGCATGAGCTCCTGGCTGTGGTTAAGATCTCTGCTTCCTGGATGGGAGAGTGAATAGCAGCGAAATCACCTTTTTGCAGGGGAATAAAGAAAACAATTTGCTTGAGAGATTAATTGGAGCCTGGGAATTAAAAAAAGTTCAAAAATGACTTTGTAGCAGCCAGGCTGAATTTCAGTTTAGATTGTAAGCTCTTCGCCTGGAGCGTGCGGCTCCTTTCAGAACTAAGGAACTGATTCTCGCCTACCTGGCAGGAAACTCCCGCGACCATTCCCCTCTTCCTGTCCCTGCCCTTGATGGTTCAGCTCTAACAAATCACTTAGGAGTTCCCCAAACAACCAGGCTGTGCCACGCCTTTGCACAGTCTGTTCCTTCTGCCTGGAATGCCTTTCCCACATTTTCCACCTTGAAGCATACATCTGTCACATGTGCATTGTATTGGTGTATAACAGTCAGATTCCGTTAGAGCAGAACTTCTTGTAAGCCTTTAATACTGTGTATGTGAATGCCCTGGCACTCACCAGCAGGCCTTTGCCTACACACCCTTCACCCCGAGCCCTAGATTTCTTTTTTTTTTTTTACCACTTTTGCATAATTATTTTTATTTTATTCTGTTTTCCAGTACTATACATTTATGTTGCACAGTTGCAAAATATGTAACTATTTTACATCACTTCTTCTTTCTTAAATTGTACCTTAGTATTTTCTATGTTTTCTTTTTTTAAAAAAATAAATCTTTATTCAGATTATTACAATTGTTTCTCCTTTTTCCCCCCCATAGCTCCCCTCCACCCGGTTCCCACCCCACCTTCTGCCCTTACCTCCCCCCTCACTGTCCTCATCCATAGGTGTATGATTTTTGTCCAGTCTCCTCCTGAACCCTCCCATACCCCTTTCCCCCTGAGAATTATCAGTCCACTCCCTTTCTATGCCCCTGATTCTATTATATTCACCAGATTATTCTGTTCCTCAGGTTTTTAATTCACTTGATTTTTAGGTTCACTTGTTGATAGATATGTATTTGTTGTTCATAATTTTTATCTTTACTTTTTTCTTCTTCCTCTTCTTTAAGAATACCTTTCAGCATTTCATATAATACTGGTTTGGTGTTAATGAACTCCTTTAGCTTTTTCTTATCTGTGAAGCTCTTTATCTGCCCTTCAATTCTGAATGATAGCTTTGCTGGGTAGAGTAATCTTGGTTGTAGGTTCTTGCTATTCATCACTTTGAAAATTTCTTGCCACTCCCGTCTGGCCTGCATAGTTTCTGTTGCGAAATCAGCTGACAATCGTATGGATGCTCCCTTGTAGGTAATTAACTGTTTTTCTCTTGCTGCTTTTAAGATTCTCTCTTTGTCTTTTGCTCTTGGCATTTTAATTATGATGTGTCTTGGTGTGGTCCTCTTTGGATTCCTTTTGTTTGGGGTTCTGTGCGCTTCCTGGACTTGTAAGTCTATTTCTTTCACCAGGTAGGGGAAGTTTTCTGTCATTATTTCTTCAAATAGGTTTTCAGTATCTTGCTCTCTCTCTTCTTCTGGCACCCCCATAATTCTGATGTTGGTACGCTTGAAGTTGTCCCAGAGTCTTCTTACACTATCTTCAACTTTTTGGATTTTTTTTTCTTTTTGCTTTTTTGGTTGAGTGTTTTTTGCTTCTTTGTATTTCAATTCTTTGACTTGATTCTTGTATTCCTCTAGTCTGTTGTTGGGTCTCTGTATAATATTTTTTATTTCAATCAGTGTATGTTTAATTTCTAGTTGGTCCTTTTTCATATCTTCGAGGGTCTTGTTACATTTATCAGCCTTTTCTAGGATATTCTTGAAAAGCCTTATAACCGTGGTTTTGAATTCTATATCCAGTTGTTTGTTTTCCTCCATTTCTTTCGTTTGTGATCTGTTTCTTTGAAGCTGCATTTTCACTGCTTCCCTGAGTTGGTAGGGTAGATTTGTGTGCTAGGTTTCCTATATGGCCCAGTGGGTCGGTCTCCCCAGTTAACCTGAGGTGGACACTCTTGGTGCACCCCTTTGTGGACTGTGTATACAGCCTTGTTGTAGTTAAGTCTTGATTGTTGTTGGTATCACTGGGAGGAATTGACCTCCAGGCCAGTTGGCTGTAAGGATCAGCTGCGTCTACGCTGGGAGAAGTTCGGTGCTGGAGACAGCCTTATAGGATTAGACTTGCCAAATTGCAATAGCCTCTGTGCTCAGCTTGGATGGGGTGGAGTCTGAGGGCGGAGCAGCCTTGGCTTCCAGTCAGCCTTGCCCTTGTGCGCACATGCGCGCCTCCAGACCTCTGCCTTCCCCGGCTCCCGAGTCTCTGCCCGAGAGTCCTGACTCCCCCCACAAGAGTGTGGGTCCCCAGGGGCTCGCCTGGAACTGGGGTTCAGTGCAGTCAGAACTGGGGTTCAGTGCGGTCGGGGGCTTCCTTCCCCCTTCCGCCAGAGAAAGTCAGCCAGGCTCTCAGCCGCCCTTCCCTCTGCGCGCACAAAGACCCTTTGCCGTACCTCCAATTCTCTGTGAGCTTTTCTCTTTCCTTCTAGTTGTAGAATTTTCACTCAGCCAGCTTTCCTGTGGTTCTGGATGGTGTCCGTTCTGTCTTTTAGTTGTAGTTTTGAAATTGTGCGAGGCAGCAGTTTAGGTGCTTACCTATGCCGCCATCTTGGTTTCCTCTCTCCCTAGATTTCTTTATTCGCTGGATTTCCGTTCTGGGAGGAAGCTGCTTGTTACCTTCGTCCCTGACTGGCGCTGCGGCTGGTCCATCCACTGGGTTCACTGGCGTCCCTGAGCCCTCTGCAGGCGTAGCTTTATTGTTTGCTGGTGGGGGACCTTGCTGTGGGTCCTGCCTGATGTCCTCGCGATTTCCTTTTTCTTCTTGGACAACTAAAGAACCTTTGAGTTCAGATCTCTGAGTTAACTCTGCCCGTTCTGGTGTTGCTTAGCTTTCCCAGGGCCCTTGGCATCCTCTCTGGCAGGTTATTGTTGGCTGCTCAAAACTCAGACAGAGGCACTGCTGGGAACGGGAGACCCGGCAGCTCTGGGTCACTGAGCGGAGGGCTTGGAAAGGCTCTCGGTCCAGCTCTTGGCCTTTGGAGGCCCTGTCCCCGCGTCTCCATTAATTTTGGATTGCACACACCTACCTGTTGTTTCTCTAGGGCCGGCATGCTCAAGATAAAGCTAAAGTCCCTTTTGGCCACTAACCCCAGTTAGGGTTCTTTTTCCTGCACCCCAGTGGTAACTGTTAGCATGGGTTTGAGGTACATCTTTCCAGACCTTTAAAAGCTGCTTTTATATTTTAACACAATTAGGTTCTGTCCCACCACAAAGGAAAGAGACCGTGCTCAGGCTGGTGTACAGATTGTTTGGGTTTGCTCACAACAGCTTGGATGTGTGGATCCCAGAGAGCCGCTGCTGGAGTGAGCTTTTGTTCTATTAACCAGCCAGCACCAACATTAGCAAAGTCATTGCTATAAGTATTGCACTCTTGGGAATAAAGCCTTCATACAAACGTTCCCTGATATCAGTGTCTATATAGTTTTTTAAAACATATTTTTATTGATTTCAGAGAGGAAGGGAGAGGGAGAGACAAAAACATCAATGATGAGAGAGAATCATTGATTGGCTGCCTCCTGCACGCCCCACACTGGGGATCAAGCCTGCAACCCGGACATGTGCCCTGACCGGGAATCGAACCATGACCTCCTGGTTCATAGTTTGGAGCTCAACCACTGAGCCACACTGGCCAGGAGGTTTGTATAGTTTTGCGTTTTAGACAAAAAACAGACTACCTGCATTCAGGTTGCTGTGGCACAAGCTCGTTTGAAGAATCTGACTGAAGAATCTGACAATCTCCCGGCTCGTATCCGTGTACGAAGGCCATAGAACACGGCAGGGCTGGGAGGTTCCACTGCATCGCTCTCAGGAAAGACATGGGTTGGGTCCTGTGTGTGTTTTGTAAAGATCAGCCTGAGTGAATCACAAGACAGCTGTATGTTTTCTACTGAACTGGAGCTCACTCCGTGTTACTGTATCCGTCTTTCTAGATTCCGTAATTTCGTGACAAAAGAGGACAGTGCTTGAGTCCCCCCCCCCAACCCCCCCATTTGAGTGCGTACACCGGGACATTCTTTACAGCTGACCGGACTGCACCCTAAGATGGTGCCTACTTGTACCCCATCTGAGGTTATGAGGTTCCAGGTGGGCCTCGTTGGGAGCATGGAGCAAGGGGGGTCCTGAGGCCCTGGGGGGTTCCCAGCACACAGGCCACTCCTTGCCCCCACTTAGCCTCTCATTTTGTCCTCGACAGATGACATGGCAGAACTCCTCCTTGGGGAGTCGAAGCTGGAGCAGTACCTGAAGGAGCACTCCCTGCGGCAGGGGGCCAGCCCCCGAGGCCCCTGGCCCCAGCTGACCGAGGTCCGCAAGCACCTGACCGCCGCCCTGGACCGAGGGAACCTCAAGGTACGCTGGGCCTCTGGGACAACGGGAGGCCGTGGGGAGGTGCTGGCGCCACCTGCTCTGAGCTATGTGGTTGGGGACGTCGCCATGGCCACCTGGGCGGGGTTGGAGCATCTCCCTGCCAGCTCCTGTGTGACTCATGGGTCAACCCCCGGGTGGTGACCCCTTGGGGGGCTTCTGGAGTCTCTCTGATGAGAGCCTTCAGTGAGATACTGTGATGAAAAATGGCACTAATCTTCCCCAGGTGCTTGGAGTACGCTGTCATATGTGACCCAACCTGACACCCTGTTCCACTGTAGGAAACAGGTTAATCAGGAGTGCCACTTATTACCCAATTTCCTGCCTGAAATATGTGGTCCATGAATGCCCCAGGCTGCTGTGGCCCAGAGCGGTGTGGGGTTTCCTACTGGGGACGCAGGCCCGGTACTGGGGTGCTGTGGGAGGGAACCAGGCCTTCCCTCGCCTTCCATCACCGAGCCAGACCCCAGGCCCCCCTCCTCCCCGCACAGGAAGCCTTGCTCACCTCACCACCCTTCTGTTCATCTGCCTGTTCTCCATTCTGTTTCCAGGGGTGGGCAAACTTTTTGACTCGAGGGCCACAATGGGTTCTTAAACTGGACCGGAGGGCCGGAACAAAAGCATGGATGGAGTGTTTGTGTGAACTAATATAAATTCAAAGTAAAGGAGCGGAGGGGAGAGCAAGAGAACCCTCCGCTCTTTCGGCTCCGCGGGCCGGATAGAACAGCCGAACGGGCTGGATTCGGGCCGCGGGCTGTAGTTTGCCCACGGCTGGTTTAGAATCAGCTCTCTGCCTCCCTCTCCAGCCTTCCCTCTCTCGCTTCCTTTGCATCCCCTTTCAGCTCACCTTCCCTCACCCCGCCACTCCCACCATCCTCTCCAGCACAGCCCGTTGTCTCTGCTCCCTTCCAAGAAGTGCCTGGAAGCGGCCATCGTGGCTGACACAGCTGCTTGCCATGCTCTGGCAGGTTCCCTGAGCCGTGGACCCTGTCACAGCTTTAAATTACAGAATACGAGCTTCTGGAAGCGGAAAAACCCGGCCTTGTATAGCTTAGCTTCCGAGGGAAGGCCTGGGAGATAAATCTGTCTCCTTATATAGATGCTGGGGAGCCTCTTCTTTCTCTGCTGTGAGGGGGGCAGGGGAGCCAGCAGTCTGAGCCGGTGAGCGTGGCCTGGGGAAGCTGACCTCCCTGCCTACATGGGAAGGAGAGCCCATGGGGGGGGGGGGCAGTGCAGCGTGCAGCCGCTGGCTGGGAGAGGGCCCCGGGTCAGTGACCGCAACAGGATGGAATGGCTCCGTGAGGAAAGTCGCCCTTGGAAAGAGGGCAGGTGCTGATTTTTGCACCGATTTAGCAAGCCTCTCTCCTCCGGTTATTTAGGTCCTGCCTAGTGCAGGGGGCAGGGCCCCCGGGAAACCCGTGGGAGCTTCCTTTTTTGAGACGCCTATATGTTTTGTTCATAAAGTATTCCTTCTATTTTTGCCCCATTCCAGCTGAGCTGCCTTAGGGGAACCCCAGGGTTTCTGTTTCATTTTGCAACAGCTTCATTGAAATATAATTCACCTGCCATCGTCTACCCACTTAAAGTGTACAATTCAGTGGTTTTGGGACTATTCACAGAGTTGTGCAGCCTATACCTGAATTTTGGAACCTTTTCATCATCCCCCAATATACCCCTCACCATTAACAGGCTCCTCCCATTCCCACCATCCCAGCCCTAAGCAAACACTGGCCTGCATTCTGCCTATAGCTTCGACCATTCTGGCCATTTCATATGCATTTGGGAGCCTTTCACAACGGGCTCTTTTTACTTGGCTTAATGTTTTGAGGTTTGTCTGTGCTGAGGCTGTGTGTTATTCCTTCCTCATTATGGCTCAGTAATACCCCATGTGTGGCTCCACCACATTTTGTTTATCCATCCTCCGTTGATGGAGGTTTGGGTTGCTTCCGCTTTGGGCTACCGGGAGCCATCTTGCTGTGACCGTGTGCACCCCGTTTCTGTGTGGAGAGCCCCAGCTTTGCGGTAGCAGATGGGTCCCCAGGAAGCATCCCTCATAATATGGTAGGAAAATGTGTTTTCTCTCCTTTTCCTTCTAGTCAGAGCTGCTACAAGAATCCAATCTGATCATGGCCAAGCTGAACTACGTGGAAGGAGATTATAAGGAAGCTCTCAACATTTATGCACGGGTGGGCCTCGATGACTTGCCGCTGACAGCCGTCCCTCCCTACAGGTTGCGGGTGCTGGCGGAAGCCTACGCTACCAAAGGTGAGGGCTGCGCCGTCTGTCCCTGGGAGGGTGTCCCCCAGGGCCGTGATGTTCGGAGCCAGCAGAGCCTCCCTGGAGCCTGCGGTTTGACCCCTGGGCCCTTGGCTGGTGAGGGACTCCCAGCAGGGCGCCGGGCTGGCCCACGGCTGGCATTGGCATTGGATAATGTGCGGCCCAGCAACACGACGTTACCTCAGAGCTAGGTCTTCGGTTATCACTGAGGGGAGGAGAGAAAAACATCTCAGTCAAGTTTTCCAATAATCAATATGCAACGTACGCAGGGACTTTTCTTGGTAATTAAGATGCTGCAGAACATTTATAGGGATTCTTATTATATGGCCAGTTGGCCGTATGGCTGACCACATTTTTATTCAGTAATGCCACCTGTGTGATAATTAAGGGCTAAGTGGTTGCTCCAAGTGGCAGTGACTGTAACAGTCAGTCATCCCGTGTTTACCAGTGTGCCCTGGGGCTCGGGGGCTAGAAGGCGGGGTAAGTGTCACCCTGGTTGCCGGGAAGGAGTTTGTAATCCAGTGTGAAAGGGTGTAGTCTCATGGAAAGAAATGACAGAGGGAGGACACTGTGGTTTGACTTTTTGACGTTGCCACTTCCTCATCTGTGAAATGGGTATGATCACGCACGTCATAGACTTGTGAAGACTACATCACATATTGTACATAAAGCATAGCACAGTACCTGGCACGTACTAAATGTTGCTAAATGACATTTTAAAATGTGAGCCCCAACAAGGCAGCAAATGGTGGAAGCTGGGCATGGGTGACAGCTTCTCAGAGGCAGGAGCGGTCGCCGCAGGCCAGCAGGGCCAGGAGGCCTCCTGCAGGAGGAGAGACACTCTGGACTTCTGACGGCCATGGTGAGAAGTGGACCGTCTGAAACAGCCACCCCCCGCTCACACGGTGCGTCGTGACGGACTGTGGCTGGCCCGGAGGCCACGGCCAGGGGTGGGCGATCCTCTAGAGCAGCAGTGCGCTGGCCTCTTGTGTGCTGCCAGCCGTCTAACCTGGTGTCCTATGCAATGCTGAACAAAGACCCAGCTCCAGACACACTTAAGAGCTTTGTGATGGGGGTGACATAGTCACCAAGTTCCCCGGGGAACTCAGAACACTGCCAGGTTCATCTAATTAATCTTCTAAACGTCCCTGTAGGCTGGGGAAGATGCTGTCACTCTTGACAGGGCATGCTGGCCGTTTACTGGGCACAGTCCTTTCAGGCTGCCTCAGGGGGTCCTGAGAGCGCCCGGCCTGTGTCTGCATCCGTCTGAGTCATGGGATGTGTTGGGGTCTGTGCCACATAGCTGCCCCCTTCTCTGTCGGATGCTCACTGAGCCACTGCACGTGGTGTGCGTGTGTGTGTGTGTGTGTGTGTGTGTGTGTGTGTGTGTGTGTTGTGTGTGTGTGTATTATTTCGGGCCAAGAATGATATTCTGCAAAGATTCCTCTGGCAGTTTCCAGCTGCCTGATTGACGTGGTCTTAGGCTCTACAGCAGCGGTCCACAGGTTGAGAACCGCTAGCAGGGTCGCCTAAGACCATCGGAAAACACAGGTATTTACATTACAATTCATAACAGTAGCAAAATTACAGTTATGAAGTAGCAACGAAAATAATTTTATGGTTGGGGGTCACCACAACATGAGGAACTGTATTAAAGGGTCGCGGCATTAGAAAGGTTGAGAACCACTGGCTTAGAGGATAAGTGTTTGGTGGGAGAACTACTAGAAGCGACTTATAATAGCAGGAAATTGCCCCTCTAGTTCACAGAAATGCCCAAAGACGGGCCAGTTCTCTCACGAGTTCAAGAGGCTCTTGGCCGAGCTCTGTGTCAGAATATTTTGCTTTTCCTTTCGTCATCAGGTCCTTGAGAATTTTTCAGGGGAGATTGCCAACAAGGATTGGAGGGACGTTAGTGTACAAAGCCTCTTAAATCAGAAGGCAGGAACCTCTGCAGGCACCGGGGCAGGCTGTGCTGAGTCAGTTCAGTGTTTCCAATGCTTTGCATTAGTTGCCGGCATTTCCAAATCAGGAATACTTAACAATTTGGCTTTCCATCTTCTTGGAAAGAAGGGAAGAGCTGTCCCCTCATTCTCCCAGGGCAAGACCAGGCTGGAGCCAAGCACAGCTGCCCCTTGGATGGGCTACGCCCCATCCACACCCCTCCCCTGGGTGGCCTGCATAGTGGTAGGCGGCGGAGTTGACCTGCACAGGTTCATAGGTCGCCTAGACCCGTGGTTAGCAAACTGCAGCTCGTGAGCCACATGCGGCTCTTTGGCCCCTTGAGTGTGGCTCTTCCACAAAATACCACGGCCTGGGCGAGTCTATTTTGAAGAAGTGGCGTTAGAAGAAGTTTAAGTTTAAAAAATTTGGCTCTCAAAAGAAATTTCAATCGTTGTACTGTTGATATTTAGCTCTGTTGACTAATGAGTTTGCCGACCACTGACCTAGACTCTTGCATGGTCTCCTGAGGTCAGACTCGACCAGGACTTTCAGCCAGAGCCCAGAATGTCAGTGAACACCCACATCTAATTCTTCCTCCAACCATGGCCGGGAGCTCTTCCCCCTGGCCTGGTAACGTTAATGTGGTTTACTGGGAATCAGAAGCCAGCGTCATTCAGTTATGGAGGACCTCCTATGGGTCAACACCGTGTTAGGGCTTTACTGTCTTGTTAACCCTCCCAATCCCTAATTTACAGACAAAGGAAATGAGACTGGGTGAGGTTTCTAGGAACAATGTCAGAGCCTGCTCTGGGCCAGGTGCTATGCCCTTTGTTTGGGTAGAGCCAATTTCCACAGCCACCCGGTGAGGTAGGCACTGTTATTTTTTCCATTCTGCAGATGAGAACACTCCAAGGGAGGTTAGATAACTGCCAAGGGTGCTACCGCTGGGAAGTGATGGAGGCAGGACCTGACCTTGGATGGTTCCAGGGCCCAGGCTCCTACTGAGTGGCAGACGGGGACTCAGTCTGAAGAGTGGTCAACTCCAGAGCCCATGTTCTGATCTCTTTGCTCTGTTGGTCTATGGACCAGAGCTCGCTGGGGCAGGTAAGGTTTCTTCAGGGAGAAAGCATTCAGGTCACTCGAGAACGTCCTAGATTTGCACCTACCCCCTCTCCTCAGCCCCACTCCCGCTCGCTCCTTGCCCTCGCCCAGGTTTCTTCCTGTAAGTTCTGTCCCTCAAGCTCATGCGTCCGGTCTTCAGAGTCAACCCTGCTCAGTACCGTCCCAGCACAGTGGATTAGAATCACCTGAAAATTGTCCTAGAATTAGTTGTACAATTGCCAGATGCCCCTGCTAGTGAGGAGTTCCTCTAAGGGAAGAACTCTGTGTTGTTTGTTTGCCCTTCTCAGAACTTAGCACAGTGTCTGGCACATAGCTGGTGCTCAGTTATTGAATGGCATGTATGAAACTTCCCTTGCTTGTATTTCTGCCAAGATGCCTATCATGTAATTCAGGTGATTCTGGGTGTCCCTGCTTCTAGCCTGTCATGGTCAGATGTGTGGGTTTTGTTGTGGGTTGTTTGTTTATTTGTTTGTTTTTGCATGTAGATAGCATACTGAGCATATTTTGATGATTCGGAGTCATTTCTGCTAATTATGGGAATACCTGTGAGATCATACTGACATCCCACCATAACCGCACCTGACATGGGTGTCTTTCCTGAAGGTGGTACATTTCAGTTCATTTCCATTATCAGGGAGTTCCTAAGTGGATCTCAGTTCTCCCCACCCGATCGCCCCCCACACCTTCCTCCTATCTCTTCAACCTAAGTAGAGAAACAGAGAATGGGAATAGAAGAAGTGGAGAAACTCTAGCTTCTGGTAGTACTGGGTTAATCAAGTGAGGAGAGGTCTTTGCTCTGGGTACAGATTGAGATAGCCATTGATATCTCCAGGACACCGAGTGGCCACAGATGTTCTTTTCCCAAATGGGGAGGCCTGGCTTGGGAACAGTGGACACATGGCCACTCTTTTTTGGAACTTAGACCTCCTGGACATGGGGTGACTTTCTGCAGCTAGGACAGTGGGAGCTGAAGTGGCTTGCCTTCCTAGAGATGGCCTTTATAAATGCTTTGGTATGTACCTGTTGTAATATAGAGGCCAAAATGCATTGGCTCCCATATGAGGGAAGTCCTTTACCAGTCCTATGATAGTCCAGCTGGTCAAGGCTGGTGGTGGCTGTATGCACTGAGGTTACTATTCCTCCCCCTTCTGCTGGGGCGCAGTCCACAGCTGTGTGATGAAGCTGGGTTGCTGGAATGTTGCAACTCTTGGAAAGGAAGAGAGAGAGGTGTCCAGGGGGCGCGGAAGTAACACACATAAGTTCTACTGACAGTTCATTGGCGAGAAGTTACGATAGGACCACAGCCACCAGGAACCCCTGTTAACATTTGAGTGTATTCCTCTGTACTTACCATATGTGTGAATTTTTAAAAATAAAAATGAGATGATATCACATCTCCTGCTTTGCGACCTGCTTTTTCCATTCCACTGCAGTCATAAACACTTCCCGTGACAAACGGCACATTTGTGCATCATTTCAGCCGCTGTACAGCATTTCATTGTATGGGAAAGCTGAAATACATTGACCTCAAAGCCTCTGTTTTTGGACATGTCGGTTGTTTTCAGCTTTTCACTGTTATATGTAAGTGCGGCTGTGACGAATGCCCTCTCAGCTGGGCTTTGTGCTTGTTCTCCATGGTTTCCCTAGGAGGGCTTATCAGAGGTGGAGCTTCTGGGTCAAAAGGGAGGTATTTCCAGACTGGCCTGCAGACCGGCTGTTCCTGTGTGCTTTCCGGCGCAGTGTGTGGGACGGGCCGCCTCTCATTCTGGCCAACACTGGATAGAATCCCTTTGATCTGAAAGGGAACATTTATTCTTCCGTTGTTGTTTTTTTGTTGAGTATAGGCTATATGAAAAATAAAGAAAAACATAAAGCAGAAAATAAAATCTGTCACCATACAGCCATTTGAGCTAACCACTTTTATAACATATATATTTTTATATAAATATCTATGTATCTTTGAACTACATATAATCTTTAAATATATAAAATGTATAAATATATAGACATACATTATTTTATGCACAGTTAGGATTATTCTTTATATATTGTTTTATATTCTACTTTTTCGCTCTATGTATATATCTATATAATTATTTTCCATGTCATTAAATATTTTTAGTATATGTGCTGCCGAAGCGAGCACTGTCATTAAATATTTTTAAAAAACTTTTTGATATCTCTGTTTTAAAATCCATTGACTTTTATTTTTTTATTTTAATTTAATAAATCTTTATTGTTCAGATTATTACAATTGTTCCTCTTTTTTCCCCCCATAGCTCCCCTCCACCTGGTTCCCACCCCACCCTCTGCCCTTACCTCCCCCCCTCAACTGTCCTCATCCATAGGTGTACGATTTTTGTCCAGTCTCTTCCTGCAGCCCCACACCCCTTTCCCCCTGAGAATTGTCAGTCCACTCCCTTTCTATGCCCCTGATTCTATTATATTCACCAGTTTATTCTGTTCATCAGATTTTTTTATTCACTTGGTTTTTAGATTCACTTGTTGATAGATATGTATTTGTTGTTCATAATTTTTATCTTTACCTTTTTCTTCTTCCTCTTCTTAAAGAATACCTTTCAGCATTTCATATAATACTGGTTTGGTGTTGATGAACTCCTTTAGCTTTTTCTTATCTGTGAAGCTCTTTATCTGACCTTCCATTCTGAATGATAGCTTTGCTGGGTAGAGTAATCTTGGTTGTAGGTTCTTGCTATTCATCACTTTGAATATTTCTTGCCACTCCCATCTGGCCTGCATAGTTTCTGTTGAGAAATCAGCTGACAATCGTATGGATGCTCCCTTGTAGGTAACTAACTGTTTTTCTCTTGCTCCTTTTAATATTGCCTCTTTGTCTTTTGCCCTTGGCATTTTAATTATGATGTGTCTTGGTGTGGTCCTCTTTGGGTTCCTTTTGTTTGGGGTTCTGTGCAGTTCCTGGACTTGTCAGTCTATTTCTTTCACCATGTGGGGGAAGTTTTCGGTCATTATTTCTTCAAATAGGTTTTCAGTATCTTGCTCTCTCTCTTCTTCTGGCACCCCCATAATTCAGATTTTGGTATGCTTGAGGTTGTCCCAGAGGCTCCTTACACTATCTTCAAAATTTTAGATTCTTTTTTCTTCTTGCTTTTCTGGTTGAGTGTTTTTTGCTTCTTTGTATTTCAAATCTTTGACTTGATTCTTGCGGTCCTCTAGTCTGCTGTTAGGTCTCTGTATAATATTTTTTATTTCAGTCAGTGTATGTTTAATTTCTAGTTGGTCCTTTTTCATATCCTCGAGGGTCTCGCTAAATTTATTGGCCTTTTCTAGAAAATTATTGAAAAACCTTATAACCGTGGTTTTGAACTCTATATTCAGTCGTTTGTTTTCCTCCATTTCTTTCATTTGTGATCTGTTTCTTTGTCTCTGCATTTTCGCTGCTTCCCTGAGTTGGTAGAATAGCTTTGTGTGGTAGGTGTCCTATAGGGCACAGTGGCTCAGCCTCCCCAGTTACCTGAGGTGGACACTCTTGGTGCACCCCTTTGTGGACTGTGTGCACAGCCTTGTTGTAGTTAAGTCTTGATTGTTGTTGGTGTCACTGGGAGGAATTGACCTCCAGGCCAACTGGCTGTGAGGATCAGCTGTGTCTATGCTGGGAGAACTTCTGTGCTGGAGACACCCTTATGAGACAAGACTTGCAAAATTGCAAAAGCCTCTGTGCTCTGGATGGGGCGGAGTCTCAGGGCGGAGCAGACAGCATTGGTTTCCCGTCAGCCCTGCCCTATGAGGCCCCTGTGTCTCAGTGTCCCGTGGTAATCACTGCAAGCACCTCTGAGAGAAAGCCACCCTCGAGTTCCGCCCGCTGCCAGACAGTCCAGTTTCTCCCCGAATAAGTCTGGGTTCACAGAGTCTTGCCCGGAACTGGAGTTCAGCGCAGTTGGGAGCTTCCATCTCCCTTCCGCTTGAGAAAGCCAGCCGCGCACTCAGCAGTCAGTCCTCTCCGCACACACACCTCCGGACCTCTGCCTTCCGCAGCTCCCCAGAGTCTCGCCCGGAACTGGAGTTCAGCGCAGTCGGGGGCTTCTGTCTCCCTCCCGCTTGAGAAAGCCAGCCACGCACTCAGTTGCCAGTCCTCTCTGCGCTCACGTCTCCCTTCCTCAGCCTTTTGCAGCTCCTCTGAGTTTCAATGTGCTTTTCTCTTTCCTTCTAGTTGTAGAATTTCCACTCAGCCAGCTTTCCTGTGGTTCTGGATGATGTCGGTTCTGTCTTTTAGTTGTAGTTTTAAAATTGTTGTGCAAGGCAGCAGTTTAGGTGTTTACCTATGCCACCATCTTGTTTCTCCCACAGGGTAGTTTTCTCCATTGATTTTTAGAGAGAGTGGAAGAGAGAGGGAAAGACAGAGAAGTATCAATGTGAGAGAAACACATCAATTGCTTGCCTCCTGCATGGGCCCTGGGGCTTGGGCTTGGGAGGAGCCTGTAACTGAGGTATGTGCCCTTGACAGTAATCAAACCTGGGACCCTTTGGTCTGTGGGCCAACACTCTATACACAGAGCCACACCTGCTAGGGCTTGAAAACATTTTTTAATGGCTGCACAGTGGGTTGCCTTATGGATATTTTGAACCAGTTGCCTGTGGAACATGTGTGTTGTTTCAGTTTTTCATATTACCAATACGCTCTATAGCTTTTTTTTAAAAAACAGCTTTATTGAGATACCATTTACATACCATAAAAGACAACTTTTTACAGTGTACAGTTCAGTGATTTTTATTATATCCAAAGTTGTGCAACCATCACCAAAATTAATTTTAGAGCATCTTTATCAACCCAGAAAGAACCCTGTACTCATTAACAGTCACTTCCCATTACCCAATTAATGCTCCCCAGCCCTCATCAATCACTAATCTACTTTCTGACTCTATAGATTTGCCTATTCTAGACATGTTATATAAATGGAATCATATAATATGTAATACCAGAGGCCTGGTGCATGGATTCTGCTCCGGTGGGGTCCCTCTGCCTGGCCTGTACCTTCTCGCAATCTGGGACCCCTCAGGGGATGTCAGACTGCTGGTTTCAGCCCAATCCCTGCAGGCCAGGCCGTGGGACCCCACCAGTGCATGAATCCGTGCACCATGGCGGTTTCGGCCCAATCCCCACAGGCTAGGCCAAGGGACCCCACTGTTGCACAAATCTGTGCACTGGGCCTTTAGTGTGTATATAAGATCTTTGGTTAATCTCTTCCTGACCTTCCCCCTCCCCCTTCCCTCTGAGATTCATCAGTCTGTTCCAAGTTTCCATGCCTGTGAGTTGAATGTCTGCCCCCTGGTGGTCAGTACGCGTCATAGTTACTGGTCGAACGGTCAAATGGTCGCTTAGGCTTTTATATATATAGATTTTGTCTGGCTTCTATCACTTAGCATAATATTTTCAGGTTTCTCACATGTTATAGCTGGTATCATTCTTTTTTATGGCTGAATAATATTCCATTGTGTGGATATACCACATTGTGTACATTTTATTAACACATGCATGCATGCATCAGTTGATAGACATGAGGTGGTTTCCACTTTTTGGCTATTATCATTAATGCTGCTATAAACATCTGTGTACAAAATTTGAAGTTGATATATGTTTTCATTTCTCTTGGTTATATATTTATGAGTGGAATTATTGGGTCATGTGATAACTCTGTGTTTAACTTTTTGAGAGACTGCAAATTGTTTTCCAAAGTGGCTATACTACTTTGAAGGTTATAGTTTCTCTACATCCTTGTCAACACTTTATTATCTATTCTTTTGATTACAGTTAACCTAGTGTGTGTGAAGTGCTATCTCATTGTGGTTTTTATTTGTGTTTCCTTAATGACTAATGATGTTGAACAGTTTTTCATGTGCTTATTGGCCATTCCTCTATCTTCTTTGGATAAAGGTCTATTCAGATCTTGTGCCCTTTTTAAAAAATATATATTTTTATTGATTTCAGAGAGAAGAAGGGAGAGGGAGAGAGAGATTGAAACATCAATGATGAGAGAGAATCATTGATCGGCTGCCTCCTGCATGCCCCCCCACTAGGGATAAAGCCTGCAGCCGAGGCATGTGTCCTTGACCAGAATTGAACCTGGCTGACACTCTATCAACTGAGCCAAACCAGCTAGACTTGTGCCCATTTTTTAATTGGGTAATGTGTTTTTCTGTTATTGTGTTGTAATAGTTCTTTATAGAATCTGGATATATGTTTACAGATAAATGTTTTTCAAAATATTTTCTTTCATTCTGTGGGTTGTCTTTCAGTGTATAAGACTTACATTCCTTTAGTTAAATTTTATTGGTATCCTTTGAAACACAAAAATTTCAAATTTTGATTAAGTTCAGTTTATCTATTTTTCAGTTATTGCTTTTGTGCTTTTGGTGTTGTATTTAAGAAACCATTGCCTAATCAAGGTGGTGTTATTTTTTGTTTTGTTTTTTTGTTTTGTTTTAGTTTTATAGTTTTAACGCTTACATTTAGGTCTATGGTCTATTTCAAGTTAATTTTTGTATCTAGTGTGTGGTAGGGGTTTAACTTCATTCTTTTGCATGTGGACATTCAGCTATCCCAGCACCATTTGTTGAAAAGACTATTTTTATTTTTCCCCATTGAATTGTCTTGACATCTTTGCTGACGTCAATTGAACATGAATGTAAGAGTTTATTTCTGGACTCTCAATTTTATTTCATTGGTCTATATGTCTATCCTTATGCTAATACCACACTGTTTTTAATACTGTAGCTTTGTAGTAAATTTTGAGATTGGGAAGTGTGAGTCCTCCAACTTTGTTTTTTTGTGTGTTTTTTTAAAGATTGTATTGGCTTTTATGGGTCCCTTACATTTCCATTAGAATCAAATGGTCAATTACTGCAAAAATAAGCTTGCTGGGAATTTGATAAGGATTATGGTAAATCTGTAGATCAATTTGGAGAGTGTTGCTATCTAAACAATATTAGGTCTTCCAATCCATGAACATGAGATGTCTTCTTTCATTTCTTTGAAAAATGTTTTGTAGTTTTCAGTGTACAAGACTTACATTCCTTTTGTTAAATTTATTCCTAAGTATTTATTCTTTTTTATGCTATCATAGTAAAATCATTTTTTAATTGATTAAAAATTGATTTTAAATTGTTGACTGCTAGTATATAGAAGATACAACTGATTTTTGTGTATTGATCTTTCATCTATCACCTTGCTGGACTCATTTTTTAGCTCCAATAATTTTTATAGAATCTTTAGGGTTTTCTATATATATAAGATCATGTCATCTGTAAATAGGATAGTTTTCCTTCTTCCTTTCCAGTCTGGATGCCTTTTATTATTTTGTTGTTGTTGTTGCCTAATTGCATTGGCTAGAACCTCCAATACAATGTTGAATAGAGGTGACCAGAGCAGAGGTTTTTGTCTTAGGGTGAAAGCTTTCAGTCTTTCACTGGTAAGTACCATGTGGGTTTTTCATAAATGGCCTTTATCAAAGCCAGCTTACCTTTACTAGTGTTTTTATCATGAAAGAGTGTTAAATTTTGTTAAATGTTTTTTCTACTAAGATAATCATGTATTTTGTGCTTTAATTTTTGAATATGGTTTATAACATTAATTGGTTTTCATATGTTAAACCAATCTTGCATTCCTGGGATAGATCCCACTTGGTCATGGTATGTAATTCTTTTTATATGTTGCTGGGTGTGGTATGTTAATGTTTTGTTGAAGATTTTTACATCTGTGTTCATAATGGATATTGGTTTATTTTTCTTGTGATGCCTTTGTCTGAGTATCAAGGTAAAACTGGTTTCATAGAGTGAACTGTGAAATGCTCCCTCCTCTCCTATTTTTTGGAAGAGTGTATGAAGGCTTGGTGCTAATTCTTCTTTAAACATTTGGTAGGATTCACCAGTAAACCATCTAAGCCTGGGCTTTACTCTGTAGGAAGTTTTTTGATTACTGATTCAATCTCTTGTTACTCTATTCCTTTAATAGAGTTTAATAGCCTTTACTTGTTCTCCACTTTCTTCTGTATGACATCTTTTCATTAAAGCCGTGAGCCTCCCAGTCATGGCAAACAGTTCTGGTCAGAAAGAATTTAGGGTGAATGACTTTGAGGAAGAGTCTCTATTTTCTTCTACAGTAATACCTTGAGTAGCAGCTCATCCCATGTTATAAAGTAAGCTCAGTATCGTCAAGGGAAGCAGCATTTTCTATGTTTGCAATTGACCGACGAAGTCAGCCTGATGGACGAGTCCTATTTTTTCTGCAGGAAACTACCAGCCACTGCCAGGTTTTAAGCAGGAGGACTGGATTAAGTTTATAAGTGGGAAAGATCTTTCTGGTACAGAGTGGAGAATAGATGAGAAGGAATTGAAGATCATGGTGAAGGAGACTGATTGGGGAGGTGAGCTGGCTTTGAGCCCTTCTCCTCCGCTGTTCTGCATTTCAGGGGGTCTCACTTGTACAGGCTGTTTCTGAGGTGCCCAAGTCAGTTCGTTTCTGCCTGGTTTGGCCAACTGGAAGCACTGGCAGGACATCAGAGGGCAAGAGGAGAGGGAGTCCTTCTGTGCCTGAGGCAGCACCTTGACAGCAGTCGGTGTCTTCAGTGCTCCAGCTTCTGTCAGACAAACCCTTCCTCTGTAGTTTCCACCCCCATTAGGGAGCTTCTGCTGGGTCCTATCTCCCACCGGATAGCCACAACTCTGGGCTCTTGTAACGCCGCCCCTCCCTCTGTCCTTTCCAACCCTAGGGATGTTAGTGGCCTCCTGCTGTTGCAGCATTCTGGGATGCAATGCCATCCTTTTTGGCTTCTCATCTATTTCATCCCCGATGCAGACAACTCCATACATTGTCTCCTTTATGTGAAAGAACTAGATTGATGGCTTTGTCCCGGCTGGACCCTGACAGATATTGTAAAAGCCTGGAGTGCTGCAGGCCATTGAGACAGTGTGTGTGTTGGAGAGCTGGTGTGGGAAGGTGGTTGAGGGAGGAATCGAGATGACTGAGATTTTTGGTTTAGCTCACTGGGCAGGTAGTGATGTGGTTAAAACAGGCAAGGAGCACTGGAGGAGATGCTGGGCTGGCACTGAAGGTGAGGATACCTCTGTGACCACAAGAGGGCGTGTCCAGAGAGACTTTCTAATTCTGGGGCTGCTGCTCAGCATAAGGGTCTCTGGGCTATTTATTGTGGGGTTTTTGTTGTTTCTTTCAGGATTAAGGAATTGACTGTGTATAGATTCGCTTACACATTGGGAGTGGCTGAAGCTCACGCGGGACCACAGAGAGTGAGGAAGGCAAGAACTGTGGCCCCAGTGTGTAACGGGACCTCCACCTGTGGGCAGAGTGCTGCCAGGCCAATGAAGGGGAGGGGATGCAGATGACACAGCTTTCCCCAGGGTCCGAGGGCCTGAGACACATGAGCATGTGAACATTCTTAAGGAGGTTGTAGTTAAATGTGGTGAAGGCCGTGAGTAGACAGTGGCTTAGTGCCAGAACTAGTTGGTCTGGTCTGAGGCTTCACACACCAGGGAAAAGTCCACACTGAGGTAATCAAGAGCAGGCCCCACCCCACAACCTCCCCAGAAGCCATCTTTCCCCTCGGGTTCCTGATGAGTCCTCTTGCTAACCATTCAGGTCTCAGCACGACTGAGCATCTTTCCAGAGTTTGGAGGCTGTGTCCTGCTCTGTGCCACCCACATTCTGCTTCAGGCTGCCCGCGGCCTGCCCGCCCACCTACCTGCCCTCACCGCTACCAGGCTCATTCCCACCTCTGCTTGTCTTCTTCTCCGGCGTGGAGCCCTCTCGTTTTCCCTGTGAGGAGGCCACACTCAGTGATACCTTAGTGTCACCCTCTCCAGCTCCGTTGTCCACGTCAATCTCTCCTTCCTCTGGGCCACCTCTATTTATAGTTGGTACCATCCAATTCCGTGCTCAGTTTTTGTTGAATTATTTTGCATCTGCCACTTGCCTCTCTCAAACTAGATCATGTAATTGACTCATTAAATCAGCAAATACGTGAGTGCCTGCTCTGGGCTGGTCTCTGGGCTGTGTCTCATCTAAGCCGCTTGCTTAGATGTGGAGACACGTGGGATGGTTCTTTAGACATTTCCCCCTGGCATCCGGGGGCAGACAACCGAAGATAAACTGTATCTGAGTAACATACAAGTTAGGCAAAAGTGCGGTGTTTTCAGTGTATTCTGAAATCCTCTCTCCATTTCAGATGAAAAGAGATTTTGTTTGGGGCCTGATATAAAAGCAGTAATCTTGTCTCTAACTCCTCCCTCCCCGCTCAGCTTCAGCTTGGGTCATCCCAATCTGTGGACCGGGTTCCAGCTTGTTTGTCTCTGAAGAGTCCATCCCCTGTGGCTCATTTACTTTGAAAGCCAGTGAGTCCTGGGCCTCCGTAATGGAGCTTTCTCCCCTGCATTGTGTGCTAGCTGCTGCTTGTTCACTCTGAGGATTTGGGTCCTTACTGCGAGGTTGTCCTCAGGGCCTAGACTCATACAAAGCTGCCAAGTTATTTAAAAAAAAGGCACCTAGTTAGTCCAGACTCCTGTTTGATATTTCAAAACCAGGACTCGTGACTCCTACTACAGCGCTTGGCTGCCACCACCCATGAGTTAGCTTCCATCATTTTCAAATCATGTCTGGTGCTCATTTTCTTCCCCCAAATGTTCCTGCTGCTTTGGGAATGAAAAACGTATCCACATTTGGAAAGCTCAGAGCTCTGGGGGTGGAAGCAGAGCACAGACTGTTCTGTGCAGAAGGAGGGCGTCAGAGCTGGCTCTCTTGGCCGTCCCCCAGCCACACTGGGCTGGGCTGCAGCTGGGCCTCCAGGGCCTTGCTTGACCCATGAACCAGGCAGACCCGGGCACACTGCAGCCTCCCAGCACAGGGAGAACTCAGGTTCTTGAGCTCCGACTATGTACTAGGTTCTGGGATAATAGTAGTAAATGATGAATCATTAAAACGTTTTAAAAACTCCCTTGTAAACACCCTCTAAGCATTTGCCCCTTCACATCCTTAACCCTGACAACAACTGTGAGAGGGAAAGGGGGTAGGCTCCCCATTTCAGAGGAAGAGTGAAGGGTGGATCCCCTGTTTTAGCCCCGGCTTTTTCTCCTTGCTGTCAAGTGCTTGCTTCCTAGATTGAGGCCAGCGTGTCATTTTTGTAGAAACGTCCAGGTGCAGAGACGGCTGAAGCTGACTGAAAGAGGTTGAGTCGCCCTGGGGTGCTGCCAGGTGCCCTGGTTTGTGTCCAGTGGCTCCCAGAACCAGCGTGCACCTCGCAGGAGGTCTTGGAAACGTCTTCTCCCTTGACAGCACTCGGGCTTCTTACTTAAACAGTGGGGTTCAAAACCCGGAATTCCACAGACGGCCTCTGAGCAAGTCCTATGCTAAAAGCTCTGTAGACCATGCCACCTGCGACTTGCTGCTAGCCGCCCTCCGAGGTCATCCCCGCTGTGCCGGCCACGGCCGCCAGGGGGCGCGGGAGCCGCGTCCTCGCCCGGGCGTTCGCGCTTGCGCAGAGCCGCTAAGCGCCTGCTTCTCGCACGCTCCCTCCAGTCCAGGGCGCCCGCCTCCCGGGCCGCTCACCACTCCCAGGCCCGTAAATTTGCGAGGTCAGGGATCGGCGAAGAAGGGTGCACTTGCCAGCCTTCTTTATTAACCTCGGGTCAGTGAGGCCCCTGAGGGAGCGCAGGCCGTTTCTAGAAAGCTGTGCTTTCAGCAGGCGGCCGCATGCAGGCCTGGCTGGCGCTCAATGGGCTCGGCCGAGCCCCTGCTGATGGGCGCGGTTATTCTCTGCGAGGACGTTCCCCAAGGGTTCCCTGGAGGATTTCTTGGTAGATGAACGTTCAGATCTTAAAGGGACAGAGCCTAATTCTGACCTTTCTGAATGGGATATTTGCTAATGACCATGACCTTCTAGGGATCCTGACAAGGACAGACAAGTAACCACTGGCAGTGCTTCCTCCCTGGCAGAACCTCCCTCCACCCTCCCACCCCCCACCTCCACCCCCACCCCCAGTCTGCTGGGGGCTGTGGCCCAGCTCTGTGGGCTTGCTATGACAGTTAGCTCATCCGGTAGGGCTCAAGGTCAGGATTCAAGGTCGTCTCTGCCCGCAGTCTCTGTGTGACTTGGGCGCATCATGAACCCTCTCAGAGCTTGAATTTCCTCCTTGCTGAGTGAGAGGAACGGGGAGATAGGGGATCCAGGTTTTTCCTTGAGAAGCTGCTTTTCTTCCTTTTTTGAAACCTTTGAGATCCTTTCAGGTGCAGTGAAAAAAGTAGTTTTATTGGAAAGTCCATGCTGAGTGCTTTTGCCTGTGTGCAAAACCCAGAAACTGTGGGGGTGGGGCCGTGAGAGTGGGAGGAGCCCACTGTGGGGGTGGGGCCGTGAGAGTGGGAGGAGCCCACTGTGGGGGTGGGGCCGTGAGAGTGGGAGGAGCCCACTGTGGGGGTAGGGCCGTGAGAGTGGGAGGAGCTGTGCTGTGCAAGCCTGGTGCCAGCTGAGCGTCTCCACTGGTGATCTCCCAGGCCACTTCCCATCAAATGTAACAATTCTGCAATGGTGGGAGCTGTATTGCATGTAGCCACTCATCTCAGGTTGCTAGCCAGAGCTTCCTGTTTATATTTAGATGGTGTAAGAAGAGCAACAAGCCGGTTTACTGCCGTTGACCCATATTCCCAGTTAATGCTGGTTGTGTTAGTAGACTTCTCAGTGGTCCTCTCTGTGGAAGCAAGCAGAGACTCAGAGCCCAAGGAAAGCCTGGGGCTGGAGCCTTCGTGCAGGGCCACGGCGGCGCTGTTCTTAGTTCTGTGACCCCACGTCTGTCTCAGTGATGTGCTTTTTACATTGTGTTGAAAACGCCTGCTTGCTCATTCCACCAGAGGTGGAGCTTCTGGCGGGAAAAGACCGCAGCCCGCTCCGGGAGGCCCAGCTCACCGGAGCGCTGCACACAGTTGGTGCTCGGTGAGAACTGGTTGAGTGAAGAAAGGACATCATTTCGCTGGCAGCTCTCACTCCTTGCTGCGGTTGGGACATCCAGGGGCTACACTTTGCACTGTAGGGATCCCCCTGGGTGATAAGTCCACTTTTTTTTAAGTAGAGAAACTAGAATCAAGACCGAGTGTACATGGCATTATGTATTATTTGAGGTTGAGGGTCTGTGGGCTTAACTGGGCATAATTCCGAGTGGGGGATGTGGATTCTTTTTTCTTCTCCTTGCTCTTCCGGATTTCTCAGACACCCCTCAAAGAAACTGAGGATTGGAATCGCCCCCAGGAAAGGGGTTTGTTAGTAATTGTAGTTACTCTTTATCAAGTACATATTTATTTTATGCCAGGCACTGAGCTACACCTCATAATAGTCAGTGGGAGCAAAGGCTGTTATTCCCGTTTGCTTGCTGAGGAAACAGAGGCCAGGAGATGCTGAGGAGCTTGCTCAGCTGTAGAGCTAGTAATTGGAGAGGCCAGGGTTTGACTCCAGGTCTGCCTGCTCAAAAGACCATGTATTTTCACTTCGTAATATTTTACCCAACAGTTTGGGAGTTAGAGAATAGATGTGAATTTTAACACAAAGATTAAAAATAATAAAACATAGGATTACCATATGGCCTACCGATTCCATTCTAGGTATGTATCCAAGAGAATTGAAAATATACATCCACCCAAAAACTAGTACATGAATATTCATAGCAACATTCTTCATAATATTCTAAAAGTTTAAACAACCCACATATTTATCAATTGATGAGCAGGTAAATAAAATGTATTATATTCATGCAACGGAATATTATCCAGCAATAAGAAGGAATGGACTGCTTGAAACTAGATAGAGGTGGAGGTTTACAATATTATGAACGTAATAAATGCCACTGACTTGTTCACTTTAAAGTGGTTAATTTTATGTTATGTGAATCTCACCTCAATTTTAAAAAGGGAATTAAGTTCTGGTACTGGCTACAGTAAGTACTAGTATGAACCTTAAAAACATGCTGAGTGAAAGAAGTCAGATACAGATAGTTATATATTGTATGATTCGCTTTATATGAAGCTAGAGGCCCATTGCACGAAGATTCATGCGATAGGCCTTCCTTCCCCTGGCTGCCAGCACCAGTTTTCCTCCGGCACCTGGGACCCAGGCCTTTGCTCTGACTGCAGCAGAGAAGTCAACCTCTTCAGTCTTCAGTCTTCGCTCCACACCTGTGTATGCAAATTAACCCACCATCTTTGTTGGGTTAATTTGCATACTCACTCCTGGTGGGCATCACGGAGGTACAGTCAATTTGTATATTTCTCTTTTATTAGTGTAGATAACCGGAATAAGTGATTCCACAGAGAAAGTAAATTAGTGGTTGCCAGGATCTGGAAGGAGGGTGGCGTGGGAGCAGCTACTAATGGCTACAAGGTTTCTTTTTGAGCTAATGAGAATATTCTGGAATTAGCTAGTGATGATGGTTCCACAATCATGTGAATATACTATAACCACTGAATTGTATACTTTTAAAGGGTGAGTTTTGTGGTGTGTGAGTAATCTCTCAGTAATCTGTTATTAAAATGTATATAAAATAACAAATGAATAAAATGCTTCCACTTGGAGACTTCCCAGCCTACTGTTACCTAAAGATAACAGTGATGCAAAGAGTAATCATGGCGTTTTACATATGAAGTCCTCTGTGGACTAGGAGCCAGGGAATCTGGCTGCAGGGCCACGCTTAGCCACTGCTTAGCACTCTTTGCACGTAAAGACAGACAGATAAATCAGAGGTATAGGAGAGTGCAATGTAAGGGCTGAGAGCAAGAACCTGGGAGTCAGAGTGTCTGGTTGGAGTCCTAGCTCCGCCATTCACCATTGTGTAATCTTGGGTGAGTCACTTAACACCTCAGAGTCCTGTTCCCTCGTCTGGAGCACGGATGACAGTAAATCCCCCTCGCGCTGCGAAGGTTAGAGGAATTGTGTCACACTCTCAGCACAGTGTCTGGCGGGTAGCTAGCACTCACTACGTGCGGTTATTGCTATTACGTGGTTACTAAGTAGACGCTGAGAGAGCAGACATTCAGATTGCAAACGCTCACTTAGCATTTCAGGTCGAATGAACATCTCATTTGCTCCCAGAACTGTGGAAGGGACATGGAGAGATCATGCACTGTAGCAGGTGAATGTCTAATTCAGGGCCTGGCATGCTCTTCTTTCATGAGTGACGTGTGTGTGAGTGCGTGCGTGTGTGTGTGTGTGTGTGTGTGTGTGTGTGTGTACACACGTGCACAAGACAACAATGTCTAAAAATGCCCAGAAAGGGCCAACCATGGCTCCCAGCCAGCGAACCCCAGAGCTCACAGCGGCTCTGGATTGACAGGGACTTCACGTGAGGTCTAGGGCAGCTGCCGCCCCTTCCGCCCCAGCCTTTGGTGGGTTCCATCAGCTGTGTCCTGTCCACGCCCTGGACAAGGGCCTGTCTTCTCATTGAGTGGGGAACACCTGACACCTGTGGAGTGTGGGCTTTCTGGAGGTGAGAACACAGGACCGGCAATCCGGGCTGCCTTTGCCAGGACTGTGCTCTGAGCATCTTGAATCTTCTCCCGAGTTTCTTTCCAGCCTTGGAAATTGAGATCCCTGGAAATTGTCCCAATGCCTTTGAAGGCCATACCACAGGGCTCAGTTATCAGAGACGTGGTGTTATAATAAAGTTTTTCTGGTACTTCCAGTAATAGATTCCCCGTGGGTCATGTTACAGCAAAACAGCAGGGTGTACCTGTCCCAGGCTTGGCTTCCAGAAATGCGATTAAGAGAAATGAGGAAACAGTGCCTCATGTTGTGGTACATAGTTCACATAATTATGTTTTATGGTCTGTTATTGTGTTGCATAACTTCACAAGAAATTAATTCCCTGTTCATTTTAATGCGATTAAAAAATCAAAATATTTGCTTTGACTGTTACTCTTCTAGAGTTATACAGCTAGATGGTATCCCTGGAGTTCACCCCTTCCTAACGCAGCCGCAGACGGCGCGGGAGGCCTGCATGCAGGGAGTTGCCTGGGGTGATGCAGCTCTTAGCGGAAGAACAGCACCACTGCCCTGGGGCCCTGGACTTTGATTTCTGTGCCTGTGCAGTTGGAAACTCACTTTTATTGTCATTGCTGTTATCAGGCACCGAATATGCTGTCAGCGGCTCAGTGGATACGGGGTATTGTGAGCAGGGTTTTGTAGTCAGATAGACCAGGGGTCAAAAGCTGGCTTTCTCATTTACTAGCTGTGCAGCCCTAAGTCCAAGCTTATCTACGAGGAGCTGTTAACACCTCCTTGCAGAGCGGCTGTGGGGATTATGAATGGTGCATGCCACACCCAGGCATAGTGCGGGGTGCTGAGTATGGACGAATGGACCGTTCATGCTATTGGAACTGTTCGGTCCTACAGACCCAGATCGGGCTCCCAGCTGAGGGATCCTGAAGGAATTTGGGGTGTTAACCCCTGGGTGATCACTGGATGTCTCGGCAGGAGATTGCAGCTCTCCACTTCCTCAGCCAAAGCTCCGATGGGTAGTCGCTGGGGAGATAAAATGGAGCTCCTTTCACAGAGCATGGAACTCGATGTGGAGGGAAACAGAGGTGGAGGCCCGTTTGCTGAATTCCTTTCCGTAAGTCACACCGACATAGAACACTTGAGGCTAAGCACACTTGAACTTTTATTTTATTTTATTGTTAATCCTCACCCGGGGATATTTTTCCATTGATTTTTAGAGTGGAAAGGAAGGGGAGAGACAGGGAGAGAAAAACATCGATGTGAGAGAGACACATCAATTGGTTGTCTCCAGCATGCGCCCTGGCCAGGGCCAGAGATTGAGCCTGCAACCCAGGTACGTGCCCTTGACCAGATCGTACCTGGCCGATAGAGTCCACAGGCCGACTCTATTCACTGAGCCGAACCGGCTAGGGCACACTTGAACTTTTAAACTGGCCAGGGTCCTCAGCCTGCTCCTCAGCTGCCTGGTGCCCCTCCCAGTGGTGACACCCCACCTGCCTGCTGGCGTCTGTACAGATACTCCGCTTTGCATCAGACTCAGCAGATCTGTTTCCTGCTAGAATGCTACCCAGGGCAGCATACCTTTGCCCTGGCTCCCGCTCCCTTATAATTTCCAGAGCTGGTCCCTGCTCACTTAGGCAAGTCACTTAACTCTCTGAGACTTTCTTTGTTCACAACATTGGGAGGAGATAGTGCCTGTGAAACAGGACCAAACAGGCTAATGCACACAAAAGAGCTTCAGAAGCAGTCAGGTGTGACCGGAATGATTTCCTTATCATTAATTTATTTAACGTGTCTTACCCTTCCCAGAAAGCACCTTTCAGAAGTCAGCCTACCTGTGGGAATTCCCTCCTGTGGAGGGAGATCAATTTGGGGTCCAGTGGCTACTCCGCAGCACGTGCTTAGCCACTTTCTTCACCCATGCTTTGAAGCTGGCCTTGAGGGTTGATCAGGAAATGCTTAATTTCTATTTTGTACAAGTTTTGATTCTGGACCTGCAGATCTTATTGAGATGTCCCTTAGGTATTGCTGTCACACCGGCTATTTATCCAGTCCGGTTTTTGCTTTTTTCGTTGTGCATTTCTCTGGGAAAAAAGAAAGTAACTAGAAACATTATTGATGCTAGCTCTCCACACTGACAAGGTGTCCTCTGACATTTTAATGAGGCCCAGTTTGGGCCGTGACCTCAGGGCTCTGCTTCTCAGACGATGTTGATCTGATCCCAGACACTTGAAATAGTCCAGTCCAGAGGGCTCGTAGCACCTTTTGACAGAGAACTAAATATTCTGGAACCAATCTACATGGCCATGAATTCCCCGTGGGCCAGGGGCACGTGGGATGAATGGCACAGCATTTGGGAGATGGAAAGAAACAGCGTTTACCATAAAGAGCCTCCTACCCAAAGATAGACTCCTTGCTGGGGACCCATTTGCCAGCCAAGACTTGGGGTCCACTTATCTGCCTAATTAGAACATAAACCCACAGAAGATACCAGTCTCTTCTCAACCGGAAGGTTAAGTTTTATAGCGGGTTTAAAGTTCTTACGATGAATGGTCATAGACTGCAGCCCTAGGTCACGGGGTTTCAATATTTCAGAACTCCAAATGCAGATGATAGTCAAACTGGATTTGCCTTTTCTTTGATTCTGTGGGCATGGCAGGTCCCAGAGGGCCTTGGTCATCTTGGTGACTCATAGTGGCCCGAGCCCAGCTGCAGTGGTACCAAGCGCCAAAGAGTAGACCGTTTTCTTCCTGGCCCTTCGACACACTAGAGAATTTTGTTTTCTTTACATTAAATATCTGATACCAACTTGCTCATGATTTGGTTGCTTCTCACACAAGCAGAAGGGAGATTATAAAACCATTTGTCTCTTTTTGCTGTTTTCTGGTGGCTTTAGTTTTGCACAGAGGAGAACTCAGAGCACACTTTGGGAGCTTAAATCAGTGCTTGCTCTTGAGTGGTTCTGGAGCTGCCCTACCAAACGGTGAATTTGTTCCGTTTACCTTGCCTTCTTCAAAGACCGTTTTAAGAGATTGCAACAGTTCACACGGGTGAGGTTGCTGAGTGATTATTTTTTGCAACTGCATAAACAACTTTGACTGGAGGGACATTAAAACAGTCATTCCAACTGTATTCCTTATGTTCAAAAAGGTCAGTAGAGACATGGAAGCTAAAAATAGACCCAAATAAAATTTCTAGAGATGAAAACGACAATGTGTGATATGAAAAATACACTGGATGTGATTAAAGGCGGATTAGACATCAAAGAAAAGATTAGTGAATTTGAAGATATAGCAGTAGAAATTTATCCAAAATGAAACAGAAAGGATAAGTTAAAAAGAAAGTGGAAAAAGCATGAGGGAGCTGTGGATAACTTCAGGTGGCCTAACAGTGTGTGTAATTGGATTCCCTAACGAAGGAAGAGTTAACAAAATATCTGAAGAAATAATGACTGCACATCTTTCAGATTTTATGAAAACGATAAGCCCTCAGATCCAGAAAGCTCCGTGAAGCCCAGCACCAGAAACACGGAGAAAACTAAGCCAAAGGCCTTCACAGTCCAAATCTCTCACAATCAGTAAAATCATAAAAGCAGCCAGAAACAGGCGGATGAGCAAACATGAGGGTGATGGCAGATTTATTGTCAGAAACCATGTGAGTGAGAACATAGTGGAGCACATCTTCAGAGTAATTGGGGAAGGCGGGGCAGAGAAAGCAACCTGCCAACCAATGAGACTACTTCTCAAAACTGAAGGCCAAATAAAGCCTTCGGACACACAGTGACTGAGAGACGTGGTCATTAGTTGAACTGCACTGTAAGAAATGTTGAAGGAACCCCTTTAGGGAGAAGGAAAAGGCTGCCAGAAGGAAACACGAGCCTGCACAGAGGGATGAAGAGCGCTGGGTGCCATGACTATGTTAGCGACTGAGTTTTCCCTTATTATTTCAATGTCTTTAAAAGATAACTGACTATTTCAGCAAAAACAATAACCATGTAGGGTGGGATTTGTAACCTATGTAACCGTCAATTGTATATATTAAGAGAATGAAGACTGGAAAGAGGGAAGTGGAAATATGTGATTGTAAAGGTACTAGTAGCCCTGTGCATGAATCTGTGCGCCAGTAGCTCTCTGTGGGGCCTGGCCACTCCGCACCCGCTGCCCAGAGGCTCTCCATGGCCCAGAGGCCCATCCGCACCCCGGCCTGACCAGAGGCCCATCCGCAGCCGGGCGCGGAACGCTTGCGTCGTCAAGCATCTCCCCCCCGCCCCGCCCCCCGCCACTGGCCACTGCATGCCCGCTGCCCAGAGGCCCTTCACGGCTGGGGTGGAACACTTGCCTCATCACCGCGGCGACGAAGTAAGAATTCTGCCAGGCTGCTCACACTCTCAGCAGCCGCCCCCCCAGGACTGGGGGACTCCAGCGGGGCTAAAAGGACTGGGCACCGCCATCTTTGTGACGGAGTGACAGTTAATTTGCATATTACCCTTTTTATTAGATAGCATTATACTATATGTGAAATGATTTAACAGCATTTGAAGAGACTGTGTTAAGTGAAACCCTGAAAGCAACCACTGACAGTTAGGCTCGAGAATTCAATAAATAGAACAAGTAGATGGATGATCAGTAAAGATAGAGGAACCTTGGAACAACACCATTGATTTGTAAAGAAAATATATTTATTTAGCTATTTCTTACAAACATATTCTTACTGTACAACCCTCCAATTGTGCTTGTTGGTATTTTACCTAATTGAGTTGGAAACTGTGTTCATACAAAGACCTGCACACAAATGTTTATAGCAGCTTTATTCATAATTGCCCCAACTTGGAAGCAATGGAGATGCCTTTGACTAGATTAATGGGTAAATGGGTTATTATTTAGCAACAGAAAGAAATGCACTCTCAGGCCGCAGAAGGACATGGAGGGGCCTTGTATCAGTATTCTAAGTGAAGGAAGCCAGTCTGAAAAGGTTATAGACTGCATGATTGCAGCTGCATGACATTCTGGAAAAGGCAAAACTGCAGAGACAGTAGAAAAATTAGTGGTCACCAGGAGGAGGGGATGGAGGGGACATTTTAGGGCAGTGAATCTATTGCATACAGCACAGTAATGGTGGATACTTGACATTATTAAAACATTTGTCAAAGCTCATAGAACTGCACAACACAGAGTGAACCCGAACGAAAACTATGGACTTGGGTTGGTAAAAATGAAATAAATAAAAACAACACCAAAGTATGGAAACATTGAAAAAACATATAGTTTGTTACATGCCAATCTTACCCCAATAAAGTTGTTAAACCTATCAAATTGGCTGAGCAGCACCTTCTGTGACAGGTACGGTCCTGAGGTGTTGCCCCCTTGTGCATAGAAGTGGCCTCCTTCCCGCATAGTACAGCCGCCTCCCCTGGCCTCTGCAGCCCGAGGGACTGTCACTGTTTAAGAGCTTGGATGAGGCCAGTCTCAAAATGATGCACGTGAGGCTTTGGGTCATTTTCGGATGTTTTTAGTGTGTCTCACCCCCTCTCTGTAGTGGCATCCACTTTGAAAATCATCAACTAATGATGGGTGTTCCTTGGGAGGCCAAAGGCCTGCATTCTGATTCCTGTGTTGCCGATAACTGATCTTCAGGTTTGGGGCAAGTCACTTGCTTCACCATGGCAGACCTCAGCTTCTTCATCTGCACAGTGGGTGGGTTTTCCTGGGACCCTGTCTGGCCCCTTCCAATTGCAAACCCCGTTTCTGTCGGTAGTAAACCTTGTCACACTTTTATATGGTGTGGGATGTGTGGGATGTGTGTCTACTACATCCCAGGGCACTTGGCGCAGTAGCCCTATTGCATGTAGGGGCACCGGAGACCCTCCACACCGAGTCCCTCTGCCTCGGGTTGTGGGTAGAACCCTGAGTCCGACTTGCTCCAGGCCGGGTGCCCAGGGCTGGGTTCAGGCTGTAGCTGCTGCCCTCAGCATTGTTATTTTTTCAGCCTTTCATACATCCCAGCCCTGAAATCTCTCTTGGCTGAGAGAACCTCCTCCATCTGCAGGGATGTGCCCACAAAGCAGGCGTCCTCAAACTACGGCCCGCGGGCCACATGCGGCCCGCCGAGGACATTTATCCAGCCCGCCGGGTGCCGCTGCCTGTCCTGCTTAGCAGCCGACTCATCCCGGGCCCGCAGTGCGCATAGGAATTTGTTCATAGTTTTTTTTTTTTAAAAACTATAGTCCGGCCCTCCAACGGTCTGAGGGACAGTGAACTGGCCCCCTGTTTAAAAAGTTTGAGGACCCCTGCCAAAAAGCAAAGTCCTGGGTGTGTTCTTAGCCCAGAACTGTGTGGTGGTCCATGGTGTGATTGTTAACCCAAACACTAAGGCTGAGTTGGACGATTTTCCTAGTAACTGAGCCTCCTGAGAGCATCTAAAAATGTCTTTATGTTCAGTTGGTTAAGTGTACATTTTGAGATAGAAAATATCCTTTTTGCTAGTCTTGTTCCATGAGGCTAACTTATCTTTAAAATTCTTTAAGGACCTTGGGATGTAATTGACTGAGAAGCTCTGTTTGGTCTGACGGGGGTCACGGTGATCAAGGTCTCAAGCTGGATATCAGAACCAAACAGTGCTTTGAGCACGGTCAGGGGCCTCTTTCCTCTGTAACTTACGGATGCTCTTTTTGATGTTCCATTTGTCCGAGAGGAGGACAGAGGATCTGCGTCTCTGACCGCTTGTGGTCTCCTGCGACCACTTTCTCAACCTCTAGAGCAATAGTTTAAAAATTAAGCCCCATGAAAAGCAACTCTCCCAGTGTTGGTGTTTGATCTGTTTTTTCAGGACTTTGTTTAGAGAAGTTGCCTGTTTCCTCTTCTACCAGTAACCTCCACGCGGACCGGGAACAGGAGGTCATCACCTGCTATGAGAAAGCGGGGGACATCGCGCTCCTGTACCTCCAAGAGATAGAAAGGGTAAGTGAGGCCGTGCGTTTGTTCCCGCGGATACTTCAAAAAAAATTCCAGTCAAATCAAATCGTGGAGGACTGTGGTCAACCGCGGGAAAACCGGCAGCTTGTCTGCGTCTGGGCGCGAAGCTTTCCTTCCTCTCCCTAATGCCGAGGAGAACCTGGTGGCGCCCCGTGAGCGTAGACGGTCGGTGCTTGGGAGGCGCTGGAACATGCTCTGAGCAGAAATGACGGTATGCGTGTGTTTATGCCCTTCCACCCTGACGCTGGCTATTGTGTCCGCTCCCCTTCGCAAAGTGGGTGGATCTTCATGTGTCCTTAGTGGCCTCTATGCCAGCACGGTGTACATCCTGGTTTGGGAGGCTTTACCTCGAAGGCTATGCCGGAGGTCTGCTGGGGACTCTCAGCCGACCTGCTCGGACCAGGTGTGTGTCCCCCGAGACCATCCGGGACGATTTCTCCTCAGAGTCCCCAGTCTGTCTGTCGTGTGGGGAATGGAGACCAGCAGCTAACAGGGGGACACCCAACCAGTGAGTGAGTGGGCAAGAGACCCCGAGCCCACCCCCTCGGGCAGGGGGCGGTGGAGCAGAGTGGGCCAGGGCGGTGTGCGACGCGTCTTGTTTAGAAGGATCTCTGTCGTTTGGCTCTGCTCGTTCCTAAGCTCCTTCACTTCTCAGCCTCAACATCCCCGTCTGTAAAAGGAGCATAACAGTGGCTCCTACTTCATGGTGTTCTTGTGGGGATGATAACAGGCCATGTAAATAAGGCACTTAGCCCAGGATTCTTTTTTTTTCTTTTTTTAAAATATATTTTATTGATTTTTTACAGAAAGGAAGAGAGAGGGATAGAGAGCTAGAAACATCGATGGGAGAGAGACATTGATCAGCTGCCTCCTGCACACCTCCCACTGGGGATGTGCCTGCAACCAAGGTACATGCCCTTGACCGGAATCGAACCTGGGACCCTTCAGTCTGCAGGCCGACGCTCTATCCACTGAGCCAAACCGGTCAGGGGAAGCCCAGGATTCTTGAATGAATGTCACTTACTTTTACTAGAGCTTTCTGGAGTCTCACCAAGGCTCGACACGGGTATTTCCCCCTTCAGACCCCGAGAGGGATCCTGTGAAGTATTTTGAAATGATTAGAAATTTTCTGAGACTTTGAAAATGACCATGATCTTGTTTCCCATCAATTTCATAGGTCCTCCGTCTCTGTGAGGATTAGAATAGAGGAACTACGAAGTCAGGGTTAGTTTTTGTTATTTTGTAAGTGTATAGACTGGAAGTGATTTCTTCATAAATAATGTGTGTGATAAGGATCAGAATTGCCTTGTAGGAGGCGGGGAGAGGAGATGGGAGCACAAGAGAGGAGGGGGGAGGATGGTGGAGTGCCGTTTGGCCTGGCCTGCACCAGAATGGACTCTCAGCCACGGCTCGGCACATCTGGGAATTCAGGAAGGTCTCTGGCCATCTTGCCAAAGTGTTTTATCCGAAGGCTGCTATGAGGAAGGAGTTTTTTTTTGTTATTCAGAAGCTACGATTGATCTTTAGAGAAATGATCATGCAGCTTGCTTTCAAAATCACATGGTTTTCCCTGCCTGCCTCCTCTATAGCCAGGGCTCCCAGCAGGGACACTGCTGATCCCAGCTGAGCCATTCTTGTGGGCCCCACAGCCCTCGCCACTCCGGGCCCTTATTTTGCACCTTCTTTCCCCAGCGGCTGCCCCGCCCTATCCTGGAGGGGCTGCCTTCTCAGGCTGGGAGGAAGGAGGTTTATCTGTTATACTTTCATGGCATGGGAATTGGCAAGTCTGGATGTACTTCCTGTCACGTTCGTTTATAACCACCCGTTCACCACTGGAGTCTTTAGCCAGACTGTCAAGGAGACTCATAGGATATAAAATATTTTTTTTGGTAGTTTTGGGGAAATGGTGATCATAGGACATTAGGTTTTGAGAAGAAAATGCCCAGAAAAGGAGAGCCAAGGGCACAGAGGAATTTGGGGCCAAAGCTAGAATTAAATCTTAGCTTTTCCTTTACCTAATTCAGCACTTACTCGCTTCACTGTCCTAGGCTACTGTGGTTTCCCACACCCTTTATATAGAAAATGCTCACTAAGTATTTGGCCAGGCGAACCTTCGCTCTTAGTAGCATGGGGAAGCAGTCTCGGCCCAGGGTTCAGTCTCAGGGTGTGTAGACGACTTTCACATTTCTGGCTCAATTTTCCAGTCTGAGCATTCCTTCATGGGAAACCACTTTGAGCCTCCCCAGATCCAGCAAGTCGAGATAGTAGCAGTGAGAGCGACTGAGTGAACCAGACATCTGTTTTGACTGTAGTGGGTGCTCAAGAAACGATCCGTTGATTGATGAGAAGTCTAGAGGCAAAATGACCTTCCGTAAGTGACCTTTGGGCTTAGTGAAAGTTCAGGGGTTTTTATGAGACAAGATAATGAGGATACCTGCTTGGGCTTAAAAAAAATTTTTTTTTAACTTAAATGACTTGAGAATTATGCAAAATTGAAAACAGAAATTTTAAGGAAATAGGATCTGAAAGAAGTCCAAGATTGGGGCAGGCTTGGGCAAATAGTGCTTTGACTTTTCTGGGTAGGCAGCTCTTGTAAGTAGAAAATGCCACATGCTCTGTTCCCGGCCGAGGCAGTCCGTCATTCAGCGGCTTCCCCTCATTTCCCAGCCATTCTATAGTGAAGAAACTTCTATTTGCCAGGACCTTTGGGCATTTTACTTATTAGTGTTGGCTCTTACCTTCATGCACTGGCAAGAATAAAATTGGGGGAGAACTTTTGAGGACAGCTGGAACATTGTGGCCAGACTCTTCCCTCGTTTGGGAGCACTGGACTGCATTTCCGAGGCAGCTGCATTCCTGGAGCTTCCCTAAAAGTGGGTATGTCCAGTGATGCTAGACGTGTTTGCTCCCTAAAGGGCAGTGACTCTTCAGAGAGGGGCTGACCTTGGCTTCCCCTGGAGCTAACTTAAGCCGTAGAGGCAGCGGAGCACAACAGCTAAGCGACTGCTGGTATTGGGATCTTAGCTGTGGCACTTTGGGCAAGTTACTCAGCCTCTCTGTACAGTCTTAGGACCCTCACTAGTACAATAGCAATAATAGTTGCTAGACTGTAGCTGTGAGGATAGAATAATTTGACTCATGTTCTTCCCAGTAAGTACATGGTCAGCACACAGTAAATGTTAGTTTCCTCGTCACTCTCTCTTCCTGGGTCACCTGGCAGTGGAATCTGTCCTCATCTTAGGAGATTTCAGATATGTAGGTAAAAATCTGGAGTATTATAAACACACTGTTTTATTTAAAATGTTAAAGAATTTTTAGGGGAATGTTAATGGGAGAAAAATTACTTCATTTTTCTTTTTTCTTTTTAAAAATGTATTTATTGATTTCAGAGAGGAAGGGGAGAGGGAGAGAGAGATAAACATACCAATGATGAGAGAGAATAATTGATCGGCTGCCTCCTGCATGCCCCACACTGGGGATGGAGCCCAAAACCCGGGCATGTGCCCTGACTGGGAATCGAACCATGACCTCCTGGTTCATAGGTTGATGCTCAACCATTGAACCACACGGCCAGGCTGCTTTCTTTTTCTTGTGTGGAAGATAATGGGACAACATTCTGCCTGGAGTTCCTATGTGATATCTGGGTTCTGGACCTCTGTTCACCCTGACTATTTGACCTTGGTCCAATCACTGAGTCGAGCTTTCCATTTTCATGGTGGGTCTGATACTGCCTGACTGGTCTGAGGCTAGAGAACTAGTGAGTCTCTGTGTCTTTAGCTGGGTTGCAAGGAGCTTCCCACGTGTTATTCTCCCCGCTCACCCCTCCCCTCCCCTTGCCCCGCCCTGTTCCAGATGTGGAGGCAGGGCCAAGGAAAATGTGAATACACAAAAGCCGTGGGCATTAAATATTTGTTCAGTATTGTCCTTGTTATTTTAGGGTTACAGAGACATCTACTAATATTTTTCTCTGGTAATTTGTTCTCTAAAGGGGAATAAAAATAGCTCTAAAATTGTGTACATAAAATAATTTAATCAAACAAATTGAATTAGAGCAGATGGAATTAGAAAGGACACAGGATGGCCTTGATTCGTTTACCTTCAGGTGGTGGCATCATGCCAACAGTAAATAATGTTATTTGCCCCGCAAGGAGCTTCTGCTGGTGCAGTGACAGGAATAAAGATGACTTCATCCTTGACTATCCTAGCACGAGCCCTGTGTTTGGCAAATAAAATCATGCTATCCTTGTCCTTTGCAAGCATCAGCCCACCAGCTGGTGCTCCTTCTCGAGCAGAGGCTGTGCCAGGATGGAACCCTACCTTCTGCTGACAGTTCATTCCTTTACACCCTTTAGCAAAGGAGTTGCTGCTAAATTATGGGACATCCACAGACCTGCTTTGGGCTGTTTCAGTGCCGGGGCTTTGAAAGAAACAACTGGACCCCAATGTTGTAGGGTCCGGCCCAGATTTCCTCTGCTCATCAAGGAGTCGCTCAGCGGTCAGCATGGTCGTTGTTACGCTGTGGTTCTTACGTCCTCCCTCAGGGAGGATGTGCAGTGACATAGCTGAGGTGTTGGATTCGGAACCGGATTAGACTAAAGTTACTGTGGGCCTTGAATTCAAACCAGATGTCCCGGGACAAGTGCTCAGTGCAGCCGTGAGAAAGGCAGGGCGTGACTCTGGAGGTCCACGTGGCTGTGCTGTTGGCTTTCAAATGTGAGACGACAGGAAAGGACAGAGTCTTCCTGCCCGTCCCCTTTCCCGTCCCTGCCTTTTCACTCAAGCCGCAGCAGCGGGTCACAGTTCAGAGCTTAAGGCAGCATATCTGAGTGAACACTTCCTTCAGAGGAGGTCAGGAAATGACGGGCCAGCCGTGTGCTCGGACTTGGAGGCTGCCGTCTGAGTAGCCGGAGGAGGAGGCTGCAACATCCCTAAAGCTGACTTAGAGAAGTCTGGAAAAGTTTCATTTTAATTTTTATGTATGCTCAGTCAGTCTTTGCCTTCATAATTGTACGGCATTAAAGTATTTTTAACTTGTGTTTTCTCACTCAACATTATATCTGAACCTGGAAGTGTTTTCAAGGTTGTATCATAGTCCATCAGTGGATGGTCGCTGTGGTATCATTAACTTACTGTCGGGTATAGCCTGTGGTTGGGAATAATGCTGCGATGGGAACTTCCTTCAGGCAGCGCTGTCCTTTGCTTCACATGGTTCCTTCCGGGCAAGTCTCCAGAAGTGGGGATATGTTTTAACATTCTCGTTACTACATACTGTGCCCACTTGCTCTCTCCAAGTCAGGCTGAGCTCCGCTCCCTCTGGCAGTGCAAGAGGGGAGTGGCTTTGTGCAATCTTGACAGGCTTGCTGTATAAAAGTTACCTTCCTGATTTGCTAGGTGAAAATGGCCCTTGCAGTTTTAGTTTTTGCATTTCTTTGACTATCAGACAGGTTGAATTATTTTCATCTATTTGTTTACTAGCTGTCTTTTTTTCTTTTTTATTACAACACTAGTGGCCTGGTGCACAGATTTGTGCACATTGAAAGGAAATTAATTAGAAGAAATATTTTGATATCGCTATTTGCCCTTTCTCTATAATAGAAGTGTCAACGAAATTCACAATTGACAATGACAGATTGAAACACACGTGTGCAATTGGCACCAGCGAGGGCTTTATATGTATCACGTATGTGTGAGTCAACGTTTATTATTAAATTGCCAGTGCGTGTCATATGTACTGGCTGGTTGTTCGGTCAAATAGCTGGTTGGTCACATAGCATATATATATATATATAAATTATAAGAAGGTAATATGAAGTATGAAATATGAATGCTGTATCTTAATTTCCTCATCTGTACTGTGAATCAATAGATACTGTATAAAGTTGAAATATGTAGGTAAAAGAATCACCTACTTTCTCTCATCTCTCTCTCTCTTTTCCTGCACATGCGCATGCGCACACACACATACACAAGTACACACACACAATATGAGATATTTAAACTTTAGAGAGACCTCTTATGAACTATGAGGAAAAACAACATTTTTCTTTAAAGTTGAGTGATTACTTTGGTCACACTTCAGTTTCTAATATCAAATTAAAATTAAATGTGATGGTTTAAATTTGAACACACATAGAACACAACCTCAGTTTCTACAAAATGACTTTTAACTTTCTCTCCTGATAACAGAGGTATCTGGACTATTGTTCAATCAATGCTAACTGGTTATTTCTGTGGTAGAATTTTGAAATGATTTTAAATTTTATTTTTGTACTATACTGAATTGGTTTTGCTTTAAAATAATCATGGCATTCTTTGACACTAACAACTATTCTCAAAAGCCCATGAAGGATCATTTTTAAAGGCTTCAGAGTTGAACCTCCACATGGAGATGCCAAGGAAGTAGTTGGATATATGAGTCTGGAATTCAGAGGGAAAGTTTGGATTAGAGATGATAAATTTGGGAGTTGGCAGCATGTCGCTGATTTTTGAAGCTCAGAGGAATGAATGAAGTCATCTTGAGAGAGACTTAAGGGAGAAAGGACAAGTGCTCAGGTCCCCACTGTGTGCATCTCCATCACTGGAGGAAGGGTGGGGGAGGGGCCCGCATTAGACCCAAAAACACCCATGCGTTTTGGAGGTAGGAGGAACACCTACCTCTCAGCACTTGGAGAAGTCGTGAAGCAGCCAGGCAGTTTTGATAAGATGCTGGGATGCAGTTCAAAGTCAGGGGTTGCCCGCTGGATTTCATTCCAGGACATATTGTTCATTTGGGTGCCTCCTCCTTTTCTTTTCCCCAGACCTGGCAAGTTAGAGAACTAGCGGTTGCTTTAACTCCACTTGGAGAATAAGTTCAAGACCTCTAGAATATTTGGGGGTTTGGCTAACATCTGGGTCTTTAAAGAGCTGCTGACTTTCAGTAGATGTGGCCAGTGTGTTTAGAGAGCACTTGTATGGATTTTTTAAAAATACGTTTTTATTGATTTCAGAGAGGAAGGAAGAGGGAGAGAGAGATAGAAACAATGATGAGAGAGAATCATTGATCGGCTGCCTCCTGCACCCCACCCCCTACTAGGGATGGAGCCTGTAACCCGGGCATGTGCCCCGACTGGGAATCAAACTGTGACCTCCTGGTTCATAGGTTGATGCTTAACCACTGAGCAACAGCAGCTGGGCGTATGGATTTTTAAGGAGCCACCAGCAGCTTCTGTTGGATGAGTGCTTTATTTTGCTTGTCAGTTTAAAGAGAGTGGCCTCTGTATACATCACTATGACCCACGCAACTTGTAATCCTGTCTCCTGATTAGTAGGGAGTCTTTTCCTGCAAAGCTAAAAACTTAAGCTTTTAAAAGCCTCCTTATCTGTTGACAAGAGGTCAAGTGCGGGAGACTTGATGCTTAGGTTGTTTTTCTCAACTTGCCCCTTGAGAACAGCCAACTGCTGCTCAGCCCACAGGCCTCACTTTGGTAGCCTGGAGAGTTTGCCCTCCCCAGTTAACTTTCGGCCAGGGCCAGTCACAGCACTTCTCCGCTCTTTCTGGAGCCCATCAAACTCATGGTTGGCTGAAGCTGCATCTGCCAGCCAGTGACCTCAGCCTTTGGTGGGTGATGACTGTTTCTGGCCGTTGCTGGGACCTGCTTCTGTGTCATTCGGCCTCTCTGTCAACATCCTGGCATTCAGCTGAGCCACTCCGGCTCTAATGCTTCTCCTGGCACCAGGCACGCATCAGCGTCCTTCACGCCTCAGCCCCCAGTGCCAGGAGGGCCACACCTGTCCCCAGGTTGCTTGGTTGCCTCCTATCTCACAGTCGTTTTCTCTGTTTTCCTGATTCTGGCACATCTGCACCAGGGCCTTTGCACAGGTGTTTGCAAAAGGACGTTGAGTTTTCCAGTTGTGCACTGCATTTAGCGAGAGGGTTTGAAGGAAGTAGACTTGGATGTGGATCTGATTAGTTTTCCAATTTTCTCCCCTTCTAGGTAATACTTACTAATATTCAAAACAGAAGCCCTAAGCCTGGCCCTGCTCCCCACGATCAAGAACTAGGTTTTTTCCTAGAAACAGGACTTCAGAGAGCCCATGTCCTCTATTTCAAAAATGGGTAAGCCTTCTTTATTTTTTAATCAAGGTCCTCAAGAAGGAGAATAGAAAGCCTTATAACGCTGTCTTCAGTTTAGTTATTATAACAAAACTATTTAAAATATGAACTATAATTGGAATTTTTTTTTTTTAAAAAAAAGAATGAACATAGGCTCTTTTTCCTCTCCTCACCTGGCTCTCTCAGTTTCCCATGAGATTTGAAGGTGGGAGGAGGGGGACGGGGGTTCTTGTGTCAGTCTGGGTCACAAGTGTGGAGCACCAAGCCCAGAGGGGGATCTGATGGGAGCTGTGCTTTATGCTGCCTTCCCAACAGGGGACCGGGACTGCACAGCACCCCTCCCCCCGCCCCCCCGCCCTTTGTTAGGGGAAAAGGTAGTGAACTGGAAACCCTGGCACACAGGATTGTCTTCCTCGGAATGGCTGATCGGTTCAGAGAATTGGATTTGCCAGGTCTCCGACGGTTTTCTTTTTTTAAATATGTCTTTATTGATTTTAGATAGATGAAGCGAGAAGGGAAAAGAAATAGAAATATCGATGAGAGAGAAACATGGATCGCTGACTCCTGCACGCCCCCTACCGGGGATCAAGCCCGCAACCCGGGCATGTGCCCTGACCAGGAATGGAACCCTGATCACCTGGTTTATAGGTCACGGCTCAAACACTGAGCCACACTGGCCAGGCTCAGACAGTTTTTATGAAAGTGAGCGTGGCTGTGATGCTACACAAGAACGTTTTCTACCCGAGCTGCCTTTGAAGAGGGCCTGAGGAAGGTCTGAGAGCCTGAATCTAAGGGAGAGAGCTCTCGAATGCACTTGATGTTTGATTTCCTTTCTGTGTTGCTCTTATGAGAAATGCCATGACTCTGTTCTAAATCTCTTCAGCTGTCCCTTGTTTTGACATTGTGCTGCAGGATAGATGTGCATGAAGACCAACAGTAGGTATCAGTTCCTCTGTAGCTCCTGCTGGGCTGTGCATGGAGGCCCAGAGGCCTGTTCCCTTCCTCTAGGACCGAGTCCCAGCCTCTGGATACATGAACAATGGAGTTGCTCCCTCTTCATTGTTACGAGCTTCAAACCTTGGGGTGCAGCTTGTGGAAGTGGGATTTCATCTCCCTGGTGGCCCAGAGCCACACACATCCAATTCCCATGTGCCTATTCCCCAGATCCTATTAAACTGTGGGCAAGGCCTGCTGTGCTCCGAGGGCCACTGGCTCAGATTGGCATAGTCCACACCACACACCCCAAGGTTTGGAATGGCTTGGTGGCTTTGGCACTACGATGTGCTCAAATTGGATCTCATCTGCCATTGATTGAGATCGTCTGAGCTATGGTGCATGTCCTCTAAGCTGAGTTTTGCTGTTTTACTAGTAGATAGAGGGAGAAGGGAGGGAATGTGGAATTTTTTTTCTAGTGATCTGTTTTTTCTCCGTTTTCACAATAAATGGTGGTCATCACAGAGGACCCCCCAACCAGTCCCCTCCCTCCCTCTAACCTGTGGGCTGTGTGGTGGATACGCAGTTTCCTGGGGGCTCTCAGGGGAGCCACACCCACCCCTTCCATCGAAAATGCTTTGTGTGAGATTGATAAGGGTGGGCTGGGGGACACATTTTCATCTCCGAAGGCTGTTGGTTGAGGAGGAGCAGCAGGGCCCTGGGCTCTGACCTCCTGCCACGAGACACGGCTGCCCACTGAACCCAGCTGAAGAGTAATGAGGATGAGACGTGTGTTATTTATCACTAGATGATGGGTTACATGCCGGGAATTGCGTCCTGGCTCATTTCTCCTTTTACCCAAGTTCAAGGCGATTCCCACTGATGCAGCCAAAGTTAAGGGACTGCTCAACTTGGAAGCCTTTGCTTCTCTTTTCTCGTCCTGCCCTTCTCTCTGGGCTCTGAACACCCATGGTGATGGCACTGGGCCAGCTGCTCCAGTGTCCCAGTGCTGAAGGCTGGGCTGGGCAGCAGTAACAAGGGGTTACTTCTGGGGGAGGTGGAGGTCAAGGCCAGTTTCGAGACCACAAAATAGTCACGGAAGGAGAGAAATCTGCGGGAAGTTTTGGTCAAGCCAAGTGCCATCAGGGTTACCCAGGGCCCAAGGGCCACACCTGGGGGTCATTTATCAGTGGATGCCTGCAGGCAGCATCTCTGAGAGCAGGGGCAGATGGGGCAGCTGCTGTCCCTGAGCCCCGGTGCCTCCCCCGGTTCCACCTCCTGATGTGTCTGCTCCGTGCTTGTCTCGCACCTTTTTTGATTTTCTGCACTTTAAAAACGGGCCTCTGGGGGCATATAATGGACAGGGTCTGACTGATTTTCAGGGATAGGGAAATGCATTAGACAAGAGTTTTGCAATGAGAGACAGAAATTGATAAAGCACATCTTTTTCTTTAAAAATATACTTAAAGATAATTCAGTTTTTTGGTTGTCATCCCCAAGGATTTAATGAGTTAGAGTAATCACTTTTATTCTTTCATAATTCCCAAACCAGTGACCTTGAGTCTCCTTCAGAGAGAACCTGACCCCTGGACCAGTTCCTGGGCCCCTCCTAATCCCTTAGACCCAGGGATGCTTTTATATACCAAGTACTTTCCCTTCACTGTCCTTGCTCCTCATGGTGGCATCCCATTCATGTCCTTTGCCACCTTTGAGGTCGTCAGTATACGTAGCATGGCCCCTGTTCTACACACGGCGACCCGGCTACGGGTTCAGTCGTTTAGCACTGCACCCCTGCGGTCACTCCGTGTGGAGGGGCTTGGTTGAACCCTCAGACAGTGGCTTTGTCCAGCACCTGCCTTCGGTGAGGGAGCACTTGAGCCCTGGTGTGAGACCCGCCCAGGAGATGGTTCCCAGCCTCCGCCGATTGGTGTTTTCTCGCCAACTTTTCCTCATGCCTCATCTGCATGCCAGAGATCACCTGTTTCTCCTTCTTTCCTCTCCTGGTCCCTCTGCTCCCCCGTTTCCTCGCCCTCTCTTCCCTTCCTCTCACCCCCAGACCTCTTTCTGGTTGCTGTCCACCCCAGTGTCCGGGGCAGGGCTGACTTGGAACACACTCACATCTGCTTCACAGCTGTGTCTCTTATCCCTCTGGGTGGCAGCGGCAGGCCTGTTAAGGATGAAAAAAAATCCTGCTCAGGCTCTGCAGAGGGTGAAGTCAGAGCTGTAGCCTCAGAGGACCAGGACGGCTGCCTCCGTGGGTTCTCGCATTGCCTCGCCCACGGCAGGCACTGGGCTCGGGCAGCAAGGGCCCTGGGGCCAGAAGGCCTGGGTTTGGAAGCAGCCCTTCTCCTCACCAGGCATCAGTTTCTTTATCTGCAAAATAGGGCTAATCCCACCTACCTTAGAGCTGTGGCGAGGCACAAATAAGAAAAGGCATGTGAAAACACCGGGAGGCATCAGGCGAACAGCAAGTGGTAAATGGTAATTTCCCATGTTGGTGTTGCCTGCCGACCTTCCCGGGGGACGTGGGACCAGGTGAAGGTCAGGTTGCAGCTGAAGAGGAAGCTCACGGAGCAGGCATCCGTCACTCATTGCACTGCTGAGCCTCACACTACCAGTGTTCAAGGAGCGGCACTTGTCTAGATGGCTGATTTAAGCAGACGCTGCTGACGATGCATAGCAGTTAGCTAGGGTAACGCCTAACAACAGTATTTCAGAGGGGGGCTGACTGGGCTGACGCAGTAACACTGGATGTCATTTGGGCAGGAAAACGACCTTAGCGTGGGGATCCCCTCAGCCTGATAAGAAGAAGAGAAATGTCCACACACACACACACACACACACACACACACACACACACACACACACACCGTGAGTCTTTGCAGCCAGAAATGCCAGAGAAGCTTGGGTCTGGTATGCCACTTACTTCCTGCAAGTCTTGGTCTCAGTGTCACTTCCTCGAGAGGCCTGGCTGAGCACCCCATCTCAGCAGGTGCCCTCTGTTATGTGCTCTCACTGCACACATTCCTTTCCCAGTACTAACTGCAATTTGTAACTCTGTACATTGGTTTACTCGTTTATTATCTGTCTCCTTTACTAGACTATATCCTCCCTGAGAACCTGGGTTATGTTCCTTAAATTCACCAAGGTAGTACCAAGCACAGTTCTTGGCAGGAAGCCACACTCAATCAATACTTGTTGGACGACTGAACAAACCTACTATGTGCCAGGTCCTGTGCTGAGAGGCTTACATACCCTGCAAGGTGTAAGGAGGCCATTCTGCTTGGAGTGAAGGTTTATATAGAAGTCTGTGGGTTTCTTAAGAATTGGTTAGATGGAATGGGGCCAAGGAGAGGATCGGATTTGGAAATGAGGCTATCAAGGATTTGCCATTGAATGTGTTATGTTTGAGATGCCTATGAGACGTATAGCTGAGGGGAATTGTCAACTAGGAAGATGTATGAGCACAGAGGGAAGGTTGGAGCTTGAGTTATAAATCAGGAGTTTCATCACATTGGTCTGGATGAAATCAATGAGGGACAGAGGGTAGAGAGGGAAGCAAAGACTGCCCAGGACCCAGCAATAGTTGGGTGTTGAATAAAGGGGAGGAACTTGTGGAGGCGCTGCCTGAGGTCAGGGGGACGCCGTGAGGGTGTGTCCTGGGAAAGCCTACAGGGGGAGATGTGCCAGGAGAAGGAAGGGACCACGTCTGTGTTGAATGGTGCTGTGATATTAACAAGGGCAAAGACCAAAGCATTGGAGTGGATAACATGGAAGGCATTAGTGACCTCGAATAGACTTTTGGTGGATGGTTTAAGAGCAGACGCCAGATTGGGGAAAGAGAGGAGCAAATGAAACAGGAGGAAGTGGTGGCATTTTGTAGGTTAAGTCATTTTCAATAAATGTTACTTCCTTTTCCATTTTAATTTCTAAGGTAGAGTTCCTGCTGGAGGGATAGGTGGTGGAAGACTAAAAACCAGGTTAAGGAATAGAGAATTTATTCTCCACGTGTGGAGAGGCTAGAGGATCATGAGGCTGGGATACCAGGAAGGGCCAAGAATCAGGTGGTTCATTTGGCAGGAGTCCAATGCCAGCAGTCATCTGTACCATTTCAGTTGGACGTGGCTCATTTTACTTGTTGTTGTTTTTTTGTTTGTTTGTTTTGGCTAGTGGTGACATTCTGAGCTGAGCAGTTGACTGAGAGGAAGATGGGGATGATGGGGGAAGTGTGGAGAGGGAGAGGAAGGGACAGGGAGAGAGTCTGTGTAAGGGGACGACTTCCTTTACTGCAGCAGCCTCAGGAGGGAAGCTCATGGAGCAAGCTGAGCCTTGCAACTGGCCAGCCAGGGCCACCGTGGTGATGCCACATGTCACCCAGGCAGTCGTGTGTCCGGAAGACGTTGATCAGGGTAGCTTACTGTGCTGAGCACTTCACCTTTCCCTACTCAGGAAAATTTTTGTAATAGCTGGAAACCCAGGAGTTCAAATGTATGAGAGCACATGTGATTTAGTCACTGTCCTTTATAGATGAGGAATCCGGTCCAGAGGAATCAATGACATTCAATAGTCATTTGGTAATTTTTTAAAAGGTCTCTATTTGTCCCCTTATGCTTTTAAAAAAATGAACAGTGGCTATTTATTCCCTTTTTTAAAAAATGTTTTTATTGATTTCAGAGAGAGGAAGGGAGAAGGAAAGAGAGAGAAACATCAATGATGAAAGAGAATCATTGATTGGCTGCCCCTTACTGGGGATCGAGCCTGCAACCCAGGCATATACCCCACTGGCAATCAAACCGTGACCTCCTAGTTCATGGGTTGACACTCAACCACAGAGCCACACCAGCCGGGCTCATTCAATAAATTTTTATCAAGAACCTCACTAGGTTACTTCTAGTGCCAAACACTGTTCAAGCGAACAAGTCAGACCAGTCCTTGCCTTTATGGGGTTGACATCTTGGTTGGAGAAATAGTCAATAAACAAGGCAATATGGTTTCCTCAGGGTCACACCACTGGTGGGTGGCGGAGCTGGGACCTGCACACCCACTGACACCCAGTTCGAGTTCTAACCACTCAGACCACATTGCCCACACTCAGTACTCTCTTCTTCACAATGGAGTACTAAGTAGCACAGCTCCAAGAAGTGCATTCCACTTAGAAAATAAGAACTTTTAAAAGCCAGTCCAGATGTAATCATTTATGTCATAAAAAGTGTCAGCGAATTTTCTCTGGTTTGTTTAAGTGTATATTGGTCTGGCTCATCCCTTAATGCCACCAAAACTTTAGCATGGAAACAAAGGAATCTTTGTCAATGTCAATCATGGATCTCCAAGGCCACTTCCAGAGTGAGCCATGGGGGACAGGTGATAGCTTTCAGTGCACTTCGTAAGTGCCAGCACTTAATGAGTGTCAGGAGTCCTGTGCCACCTGGAAGCTTTGTCAGTGTTCCGTTAGGTGGGTGGCTCCGTGATGGTCTGTCCTTGGCTTCAGCAGAAGCACGGGGAGGTCGTTCTAGGCTCCCAAAGTGCAGGGGGTGGGCTGGGCGGGGCGGGCAACTGTGTACTCCACTGTGTGCTCCCTACCGGAAGTTCAGTTTCCTGTAGCAAATAGTTGACCCCCTTTACCCACTTCGATGCCCCTCAGGGTCATTTTTTAACATAAGCAATGTTGCCTGGTAACATAATTGACATTTTATCTTTATTAGGTTGCCAGGGAAACAGAATTGGAAAGTTAACCTAAGGTCAAATTCTCAAGCCGAAGAGGAAAGGAATTTCTTAACCCTTTGCCCACATTGTATTTTTTCCTGATATAACTTGTTTACTGTCTGTCTCCAATCACTGGACTATAAGTTCCACTGGGGTAGGAATTTTGTCTGTTTTATTTGGGGAGGGATCTGTATCTTGAGCAGTGACTGGTGTACAGTTGGACATGAATGAATGAATGAATGAATGAATGAACGAACGAACGAACGAACGAACGATCAAACGAACGAACTTATTTTCAGCTGAGATGGCTGTGGCTCACAGATGCCTAGCAGTGTGTTTTCTTTAAACGTACTTAATGCAACATACATGTATTGGAAGCTAGATATGTTTATTGAACACTGTGCTAGGTCCTGGGGATATAAGGATGAACAGAACCACCTGGACTGGCTTCATGGGACCTGCTGCCCTGCTTGCTGCTTCTCGGTGGAAAAGAGGGGAATGTCACTGACCATCTAGGTCTTCCTGCGTATGATGTCCTTCTGTGGAAAGAGGGTGAAGGGGGCCAGGTGTCAAATGATTTCCTTGATCTCAGGAACAAATAGCTTTTCTGGGTCATAGGGACCTCTGTTTTGTGCTCTGTCTCTGAGATTGGGGGGAGGGGGTATGTACAGTGATGGTGGCTTTATTACGAGAAACTCCTTACGCAGGCCCTGGCAGACTCGTTCACGTCTAGAAGCTCCTAGCATGGCAGCATTTCGGTGCTCTACTTCAGTGTACCACATACACATCTGGATGGGATTCCGGAGTTCCCACCACAGGAAAGAGAATTATTGTCTTCTGTGGGTTAGTTGTTTGAGAACATTTGCTCCCAGGGCCTCCCAGACCCACATTAAAAAAAAAAAATGTGACTCTTCGAGTTGAACCCTTCATGGGCTGAATGAAATTGGACACAGAAGCACAGGAGAGTGTTTTAGCGTGGCCTCTGTAGGCAGCCCCTCAAGGGCAGGCCATTGAAAGACACATATGTGTTGGGAAAGAGGAATTTACATCCTGTCTGGACAGAAGGAAGCCAGACTCGCCCTCTCTGACTGTTGGGAGCTTTCTTGGTAATTTGGTGATGTCTGTGCCGCCGAGCAGGCCATTCTGTCGCTGCCCAGGAGGGAGCGTGGGAAAGTGCGTAGCATCCTTATTCTGGCTCATGGTTAACTACTTCTTCCCTCCCCTGGTTTAGGTGTCAAATGCATTAATATTTTACATGAGGAAAGGGTGGGAGTGGAGGCCCCAGCTTTTTTTACTTCCTACCTATTTCTTTTTAAATCATTGTTTTTCTCTCCTTTTTTTTTTTCTTTTTTGCAGAGGTATTTTTAGTTAACTCTTAGAGAGATGGAGCTAAAGCCCAGAAAATGACTGAGACATCTTTGGAGAATTTCTTACTTTTTTTTTTTTTTTAGGAAACACTAGAACCTTCTATTGAAAATGAGAGGGGCCATACATTTTCTTACAAATACCTGCCTTTGTATTTGTGTAGCAACGTCTGCCATCGATCTGTACACCAATAAGGAAATCTGTGATAAAAATGTATGTTCTCGTAGCAAAGTCCTGCATTAAATTACAAGATTTTTAAAAATTAATGAATTCTTTTTTTCAATTGATGTTTGGATTTTCCACCTTCTCTACTTTAGGTTTGAATTTTGACTTCTTATTCACAAGTGACTGATGCTAATTCCCTAGGCCCAGCACTGACACACTGTAGCTCTCTCCTGCTGCTCGCTCTGCTGCCAGGTGCTGGGTTGGTGGGCGTGGTAGCTGTTCTCCTTCGAATCTGGCAGAAAAGCATCAGAAGCAGCCATTTCTTCATGTTGTAAACAAGCCACTAAAATATCAGAACGAACCCAATGCTCTGTTTCTTCCAAAAAATACCCAGAAAAACATTAGCCAGACTTGGTAAAACTCTGAATACAGATTTTTTTTCAAAAAAGATGCAGTTTTATTGCTTTCCAAGTACATTTTGAGCTAGTTAAGGAGAAAAACAATTGCCTACTCAATTCCACAAATGTTCATTGAGAGTCTGCTAGGGGCCAGTCACTAGGGTGTGCTCTGGAGGCACGAGATGAATACCAATGTTCTTTGAGCTCATGGGGAAGACAAGGGTGTCAACAGTAAGTGTAACACCTGGTGAAAAGCACCAGCCTGAAGGATGGGAGGGGGAAGGAGAAGGAGGGGAGGAAGGAGGAAGAAGCTGCTTGCCTGGGTGAGTTCACGTTTTTTAGAATTGACATTTGAACTTGGTCTTTGAGGGAGGGGTAAGATTTCCCCTTGTTAGGGAGGACTGGGGGACAGGAGGCAGTCATGGTCGAATGCTAGGTCTCCCAGACCAGATACACGTTATAAGCTCTTGAGAGCAGCGTAGTGTAGTGGTCCAAGAGCACTGGCTCTGGATCCAGCTGCCCAGGTTTGAACCTTACGTTTACTGTGACATTGGCGAGTTATTTAACCTCTCCGTGTTTCAGTTTTCTCTCTTGTAAACTGGGGATAATAATAGAACCTACTTCATAGTGTTGTTAGTGGATTAAGTGACTTAGTAATTATAGTGTGTTTGGATGGTGTCTGGCACATAGTAAGCATTATACATGGGCTTGACAAGTAAGTGAAGGGTTTGTCAGCTCCCTGATGGAAAGGTAAGAATTGGCAACTGAAATCTGGGAAGATGATAACAACGTGGTGGCATTTGGATCTTCTCATATATCCACATAAAAAAGACACAGTAACCAGATAGGAAAACCACAACCCATGAACAACATTTACAGCAAAACTCGATGACAGGGTATGCTCATGAATCCCTAAGGACAGGCTGAGGGGGACAAATTACCAACAGCTACAGGCCAGCATGTAATTTGCATTTGTGTGGGTGCGAGCAGAAGGAAGCGATGGGACATCTGATGGACCAGAGAACAGGAGACCCTAAAATAGCCAACAAGTATTTATTGGAGAGCGCCTCTAGCCAATTTGAGATTAGCAGCTGAAAATGGGAAGTAAGGTCTGTGGGGCGGGAGCAGCCTGGCCCTTCTGACCCAGTAGAGCTCTTTTCTGGGACTGGGCCCCACAGCGAGGGGAAACTGCTGAGAGTGGAATGAAAATTGACCGAGAAGAGACAAAAGAAGGAAAAGGTAGCCATAAAAATGGGGAAAGGAGCAATAGCCAGGAATTATCAGAAAGCAAGCTGATATATATTTTAGCAGCTTTATTCAGGTATACTTTCTATAGCAAAAATGTTATAAATATATAGTTTAATTGTTTTTTAATATATATACTGATTTCAGAGAGGAAGGGAGAGGAAGAGTGAGATAGAAACATCAATGATGAGAGAGAATCATTGATTGGCTGCCTCCTGCCCGCCCCCCACAGGAGATTGAGCCCACAACCTGTACATGTGCCCTGACTGGGAATCGAACCATGACCTCCCGGTTCACAGATTGACGCTCAAACACTGAGCCACACCAGCTGGGCTACAGTTTAATAGTTTTAAATAAATTTATACAGCGGTGCAATCATCTGCACAATTCAGCTTTACAACATTTCCATCACCCTAAAGAGTTCTTCAAGCCTATTGCAATCAGTCCCCACTCCCACCCCCAATGCCAGGCAACCACTTATCTATTATTTGTCTCTATAGATTGGCCTTTTCTAAAAATTTTACATAAATGGAATCATAGAATATCTAGTAGTCCTTTATGTCTTTTTTTTTTTTGGTGTCAGGAGTGGGATCTGAGTCCTTTATGTCTTGCATCTTCAAGTTAGTATAATGTTTTGGAGGTTCACCCACATTGTAGCCTGTACCCAGAGGCCCCTCCTTTTTTTAGTTATTCCGTTGTATGGATATGCTATATTTTGTTTGTCCATTCACCAATTGATGAGCATTCGGATTATTTCTACTTTGGGGCTCTTATGAATAATGCTGCTATGAACATTTGCATACAAATTTTTCCACAGACATATGTTTTCATTTCCCTTGGATAGATTCATGGGAATGGAATGGATGGGTCATCTGACAAGTTCATGTTTAACTTTTTAAGAAACTGCCAAACTGTTTTTCCAAAGTGGCTGCACCACATTACATTTCTACCGGCCGTATCGGAGAGTCCCAGTTTCTTTCCATTCTCTTCAGCTCTTGGTATTGCCAGCTTTTCACTTAGAGCTAGTCTAGTGGGGTTTTAGCTTTAATTTGCATTTCCCTAATGATTAATGTTGTTCAGCAGCTTCTCATGTCCCTGTTATCTATTCTTACATGTTCTGTGGTGAAATATCTGTTTGACTATTTTGCCCTGTTTTCCTTCGGGTTGTCATTATCAGGATACAAGTTCTTCATCAGATATAGCATTTGTAAATATTTTCTGCCAGTCTGTGGCTTGTATTCATTTTTAATGATGTCATTTAAAGAGGAAAAGTTAATTGTAATGAAATTCAATTTTTCAGTTTTTTTTATTTATGGATTATCTTTTTGGTGTCATATCTAAGATATTTTCACCTAACCTAAAACCACGAAGATTTTCTCCTATGTTTTATTTTACAAGTCTTATAGTTTTCACTTTTACATGTAGGTCTTTGATCTATTTTGATTTAATATGCGTGTGGTATGGGATAATGGTCTGAGTTAAATTTTTTGGGATCTGAATATCCATTTATCTAAGCACCATTTGTTGAAAAGTCTTCTTTCCTATTAAATTGCCTTGACATGTTAGTAAAAAATTAACTAATTGAACATAAATGTAAAGGTTTGTTTTTGGAGTGTCTGTTTTGTTTTATTGATTTATATGTCTGTCCTTAAGCCAATACCACACTGTCTTGAATATATAGCTTTATAGCAGGTTTTTAAAATACTAGTATATAGAGTAAGTCTTCTAACTTCATTCTTTTTCAAAATTATTTTGGCTATTCTCAGTCCTTGATATTTTTACATATATTTTAGAATCATCTTGTCCATTTCTACCAAAAAAAAGCTGCCAGGATTTTGATAAGGACTGTAGTGAATCTCGAGATCAATTTAGGGAGACTTGCCATATTAACAATAGTGAATTTTCCAATCCAAGGTCTCTCCATTTATTTAGATAACTAGAGGCCTGGTGCACAAATTCATGCACAGGTGGGGTCCCTCGGGGTGGCCTGTGGAGATCGGGCCCCAGCTCATGCCCCCAACCTCGCAGCCCTGCAGCCCTGCCTGGCACCCCACCTTGGCCTGGCGCCATCCCCTCACCTGTTCCACCATCCTGTCTGTGGGGCTATCGATCGGGGCTGGGCTTCCCCCAACCCCCCTGCCTGGCTCCCTCAGCACCTGGGTGCTGGGCAGTGGCCCCGTCCCCTGTCTGCCAGGTGATAGGCGGGGCAATTGGCTCGTACCCACCTTGGCCTGGCACCGCCCGCTCACCTGCTCCACCATCCTGCCGTGGTCTCACTCTCCTCCATCAGGGCCGGCAGTGCCTCCGCTGCCGCCTGCTGTCAGCGCCATGTTGCTGACGTCTGCCATGTACCGCGTGCCCCCTGGTGTCAGTGCATGTCATAGCAAGCAGTCGAATTCCTGGTCGAGGGGGCAATTTGCATATTAGGCTTTTATTATATAGGAAGATTCATCAAGTAAGAAAAAAAATGTTGGCAAGACTAAACTATAGTGTAGGGATGCATACCGGAGTGATTGAGCCATAGGGAAATGGAATGAAGTGTAGCAATTCCTTTTGGATGGAGGGAGGGGCCTGTTCATTGGGATGGGATGAGTGACAATGGTCTTTTTTAAATTTTATTTGGGTGGTAGTTACCTTATAATAATTCCCTAAGCAATATATTTGATTTTTTATGGTTTTCTGTATCTATATTTTATACAATAAAATGGTTAAAAAAGTATGGGAGGGGGATAATAAAAGGTGGGATAGAACAGTGCCCAGCAGAGGGCAGGAGGGGAAACTGCACTGGGAATCAAGAGGTCCGGGTTCTAGTCTTGGCTCCGCTGCTCACTCACCGAGCTTCGGGCAAGTCTCACCCTTCCCCTCTCTGAGACCTAGTTTCCCTCTCTGTCCGTTGGAGGTAATGAAGTCCAGCATGCTTCACTAGGTTGATTGGAGAACCATCTGGAACAATGGGTGGGGGATGGCCTGGAACTGGCTCCTATTGCCTCAGCAGAAGATGATGATGATGGCTAGCATTCACTGAGCAAGGACTGCTACCTCGTGTGATCCTCACAGCAGCCTGTGAGCAGTAGGTGTGCAGCCAGGTTTTATTCTGTCCTGGCATGTGAGGCCCGGCCACTGTCCTCGGGGAGCTAAACGTCTTAGGGGGCTCTCTTGATGAGAGAGTAAAATAACTGTTAACTGTCTTGCCAGTGCTTTATTGGTAAACTAGAGGCCCAGTGCATGGACTCATGCACTGGTGGGGTCCCTCGGCCTGGCCTGCAGGGAATGGGCCGAAACGGGCTCTCCGACATCCCCTGAGGGGTCCCGGATTGCGAGAGGGTGCAGGCCAGGCTGAGGGACCCCATCGGTACACTACCAGGGCGGGAAGGGACTGCGGGAGGGCTCCAGGGCGTGTCCGGCCTTTCTTTCCCACTCCTGATTGGCCAGACCCCAGCAGTAAGCTAACCTACTGGTTGGAACATCTGCCCCCTGGTGGTGAGTGCACATCATAGCGACTGGTCGAACAGTCGGACACTTAGCATACTAGGCTTTTATTACATAGGATGTCAGCTCTTGTAGATGGCTTAGAGGGGCTTGAAAATAGCTCATTCCCCTGCACAAATTAAATATTCGCCCCACAGGTGGCATTGGCCCCGCTAAGGTGCTTAGCAAAGCTTTTTCTCTGTAGGTGGCTCACAGGTACAGTCCAACTACCATTTGAGTAATTGGTGTGCGTTTTCACTGGGAAGGGCCAAATAAATGAGGCAAGGATGAGAGGATTTCAGGTAGAAGCTTGTCCTAACGGCCTTTGGACGGACCCATTTCCATATCTCTATCACTTTGTCAACGTTAGCCCCTTGTCTGACTGTCTTACTTCCGAGTTCTATCTCTGCTGTCCCCTTGTCCTCCACCGCACAGGAAGAGGCCGCGAATCCCGTTCCTTCTTTCGAGCCCATGTAGTGAGTCCATGTGGAGGCGGCATCTGGCCCTGCTGCTCCCCGCCTCTCGCTTCTCTCCTGCCCCTGTGATGCTTTTGTTTGTGTCACGGGAGTTAGTCACAGTTTCCAGTTTGTTTGCGGGCTTTTGCACAGCAGGGATCGGCGGCAGCTCTTCTGGCGCTGGAATGAGACTGGGCCCGTGTCAAACACCAACTCTTCTGTTTGCAGGCTGCGTGATGATCCCGGGCATGTTACATAATTTCTCCGAGCCTTTGCTTTCTCACGCACGAAACTACAGGAGGTGCTAAATAAATACTTGTTAATTGAGAAGAAAATTTTGACATAGTATATAATAGAAACAGTTCTGATTTTGCACTATTTTCTGCTAAACCAAAGATACACAAACATACCAGTGGCTGCTTTGGGCTTCTGCCCAATAAATGTTTATCTGTGGGACGGAGGGCCAGATGGCGGGTGGTGGGAGGTAGCGGATGGCTGGGCAGTGGGACGTTTGACGGAATTTTGAGCACGGCCAGGAGCTTCCCCAGTGTCCTCTTAATCGGGCGTTGGAAGTAGCATAGTCCCATTTCATAGATGAGGACCCACGTTCCTACCCTTCTCGGCGTGTGCCCGGCATCAGGGTGTTTTCCCTCTGCCACGTTTCCACGCCTCACATTCCTTTCTCCCTCCCCCTTCGGCTCCTGATCACGCTCAGCCTTTGCCCCTTTCTTCTTTTCTGTCCCCAACTTACTGCCTTTCCCAGGCCCAGGCAAGTTACCTGGCACGACTCACGAGAATGAGAATCCCAGTGGCACGAGGCCCCACACTGAGCAAAACGGCTGTTTCCCCAGGAGCAGACGGGAGGCTCCTTTACCAGTTGCCCAGCAGACCCCCTCCCTTCCCCGTTGAGTGTAAGAGGCCTGGTTGGGAACGGGACAGGACGCCTTGAGCAGGCCTGGGCCCAGCACCCCGCAGTGGCTCCCCTCCCTCCCCCGAGCCGCTCCTCACCCAGGCCTGCCACCTGCCTGGCTCCTGAAGCCACTGGGACCAGTGACCCCTATGTTGAAAGGCCTTTTTTTTTTTTTTTTTTTTCAACTGAGTCCCTTGGGCTTTTTCAGTCGTAGTTTTTGAAACATTGTCCCCGAGGTGGTTTTGTAAACGCAGCCTCCTGTTTCCTGATTGGAATGGAAGGGAACTCCTGCTCTTACCCTGCTCTTCACTGTCAGCTCCAGGGGTGGCCCTCCCCCCACGTCCTTTCTGCCTTTCTCCCGCGCACAGCCCAGCTGGCCTGGGAACAGGAGAGTCAGGCGTCCTTTCATCTGTGTGACTTTGCTGCTAAGAATCAATTAGTGTTTGAACTCATATTGGTAGCAGACCATTTCTACCTTCTTGACTGTCTTCTACGTATGTGCTTATTGACGTTTAAGATGGATGTGAAGTTGGCCTGGTGCTCCTCCATGTTCCGTGTCGTTAACCGTGAGGAAGGTCGTGCGGAGCCCCAGCCACTCCTGCTCTCCTCACCCCGTCCTCCAGCTCCATCTGGACCTGCCGCAGGCAATTTCCTCCGTGGAAGTAAATCACAGTGTCAGCTTTGAATTACACTCTCATAAAGCCCTGGTGGTTCAACTGCCCAAACCACCAATTTGAGCCACTCAAACCACCGTCAGTGGCTCAGCCACCCACGTCCACGTGTGAGTTTGGCCTGGCCCTGTTGATTGAACTTTCTCCAGTGCTAGCTACGTTCACCGAGATAGGACAGGACGGAGCCAATCGCCAGCACCTCGGGTCCTCGGCTCCTCAGGGCTGCCCTGGGCCTGTGGCCTTCGGTGGACACTCTGCACGCCTCCCCATGGACACTGGCATCTTAGGAGATGTCGCCATGGTTTCCTGAGAGAGGGACCAGAGTCCCAAAGAAGGAGCATTTTCCTATCCTCACCCGACATCAGTGGTCTTGCTATTGAGGACATGGTAGGCTTTCCAATAAACAGCAAAGTGAATGAATGGGTCCAACTGGGGAATGCCTTTTTCCCCCTCAAAATTAAATGACTCCAAAGAAGTAAAACAAACTTTCATGCGCTATAAATTGACGAGAAGGTAGATTCCAGAATCCAAGACTCTCTGAGCAATGACAGAGTTTTTGAGGATAATAGTGGTAATAATGGCAAACCCTGAGAAAGCTCTTACTACATGTATTAACTCATTTAATGCTTGCAGCCAATCTGTGAGGTGAGTACATCTGTTATCACCATTTTACAGAAGAGGAAACTGAGGCACAGGCACTTTCCCCAGATCAACACCAGTGAGTTGTAAAGCTTGAATTTGAGCCCATACAGTCTGGCTCCAGAGTCCCTGCTCTGTTTTACCTAAGTTTAAGTATATCGACAAAGATGTGGATTTCCAGGTGAATACTTTGAAGAACAATCCTTATATGTGAGATACTGGTTTGTTTGTTAAAAATATTATTAGATTGAATAGTCCAACTGTGTTAAATACTGTTTGGCTTCTAGGGTTAAGTTGAGCATCATTATAAGTTCACGGGGAAGCATGTTTGTTGGCTGGATCACTATTGCCTCCCCTGTACACAGTAGGCCCTCAACATATGTGTATATACATATTTAATTTTTTAAATATATGTGCTGTTACTGGGAATAGAACCATGACCTCCTGGTTCGTAGATCAATGCTCAACCACTGAGTCACACCGACCAGGAAGGATGGAGATATATATATATATATATATATATATATATATATATATATATATATATATATCTCCTCACCTGAGGATATGTTTATTGATTTTAGATAGAAACACCAATGTGAGAGAGGAACATGATTGGTTGCCTCTCATACTCACCCCAACGGGGGATTGAACCTACAACCTTTTGGTGTATGAGACGATGCCCCAACGAACTGAGCCACCAGGCCAGGGCTCAACCATTGTTTTTTGAATGAGGATTGATATCCTTTGACTCAGTCCCAGCGGCTGGAAAGAAGGAAGGACATGAGACCAGGCAAGCCTGTCCCTATTTCTCTTTCCTTGGAGACTTGGGGTTTGGGAGTGGGGAGAAACAGCCGAAGGCTGAGTCGCTCTTCTGCCTGAGCTCCCGGAGCAGTTGGTCCAGCTTCCATCCAGGCCTTCCGCATGCCATGTGGGAGGCACCTTTGTGCATGTCCCTGTTGAGACCCTGAGAGGACTCTCAGGGCCTTTTTTGATTTGTACCTCTACTGCCTGGCACACAGAGCCTGCCCGTCGGCTGCCTGGTGCCCATCTGCCTGCTGCCTGCTGCCCGGCCGGCTGACCAAAATGCCCAATTCCCTCTGCTTTTGTCACGAGGAAGCCTCAGTTGCTGAGGTAGACCAAAAAAATGTTGGTAAGCCTGGTACAACTCTCATTAGGTTTGAAATGAGACTTCCGGAAGCTTCGCCGGCTTGTTCACATCCCAGCGCGGATGGTTGTCACACCCGTCACTGTATCTGGGCTGCAGCTGGCTGGCTGCGTTGGTCAGAGAGAGTCCTTTGCTAACGAGGCCAAGGTTGTGGGTCGGATCCATGGGCCCTGACGGCCGCGAGCCATCTGTCTTCACAATGCATGTCACTGGATCCCAGGCCAGAGTGTGCAGAGGACAGAAGCTGGGCCCGTGCGGGGAAGCAGCCCGAGGCGGCCAGGAGAGCCTTTGGATGGTGATGGATGGCCTTTTCTTCCCTCACTTTCCAGCTCTGGGTCTCTGGTTTTGATTTCAGACTTTTCCAATTGATGACACTAACAGTCATATAAACGGAGGGGAAGCGGCTCCCGCGCTTGAGAACGGAGAGAGATGGGCCTAGAGGTGCAGGACACTTCTGTGTTTCTGGGTTATCAATGTGGACATGGTCCAGAATGCCTATGGGCACGTTTCATGACGTAAGAAGTACCCGATTCACTCGTTCCCTTGGTAATCGAGAAAGCTCTTCTCAGCAAAGGGAGTGGGAAAGGGATTTCAGAATAGAAGATTGTGCTCATTCTGAGGGCCTGTGCTCTCAAGATGGTCACCGTTTGGTTGGAGGACAGGCCTAAATACACATGAAAATCAGTGTGTTAAGTGTCACCTATGCTCCAAATACATGGGCACCCATTGGGAGCACCCAGGACCGGTGCCTTGGTCTTCCCGGAGAAGCTGGGAGAAGGCTTCCAAGGGTAGCCTTTGACCTGGGTCTTGATGGATGACTTGAAGTTTTTTTGGACACTTCAGACAGAGGGAGGAGCCATGTGTAAAGGCATATGGGAAGGAAAGTTTCCCTGAAGTGTCTGGAAGATTTTTTTTTTTTTTTTAAATCTTGAAATCCTCATTATCTACATAGCTGTCTGGAAGCTGTCAGGCCAGGCATGCCCAGTGATGTCGCTTGGTACCAGCGTGTCACCCCTCTCCCGGGCACCCAGGCACGGCCACCGCGGGCAGGTGAGGGTTCTGTTTAGGAGAGAGCTGTGCTGTGCTGCCTGCCCACCATGAGCAATGCCACAAAAGGGGACAAGAAGCAGGGAGATGTACCCGCTGTGGCCTCGCTCCATCTCATTCTGGCAGTTGTGAGTTGCATTCATCCCATGAATATTTATGGAGCACTTTCTGTATCCCAGGCTCTGTTTGAGGGATTTGGGGCATGTTCGTGGGCAAAACAAAGATCCTGGTCCTCAAGGCGCCTACATCCTTTTGGGGGCTGTGGAGCCTCTGAGCTCCCTGAGGCAGGGATGGCGGCCTCCGTTCGCCAGTGTGTCCTCAGGGACAGCCTGGGACTTGATGCTCAGTAAAGGCTGGGATAACCTGCCACTTGGGAGTTCCAGAAGTGATGGTTGGTAAGAGACCAGGGATTTGGTACCCAGAACAACAAAAGTATTCACACCAGAACTTTGAGTTTGCGTAACAGTGACAGTTGATATTGACTTTGAGTGCATTGGTGGCCTGGGCCAAGCTCTGAGGTCAGACGATAATGTAGAAGGCTAGGCTAAGGGGGAGAATTGTATTTTCCCTTCTCGCTCCCAAGAAATGGGAAGAGGAAGAACAAAGCACTATTTTGAGCTTGCTGTTGAAGTAGCGCCCATCCCGAGGCGACGTGGCTCCGTCTCTGAGTTTTCCGTTTTGATTTGGGGCTGGGAGCGCTGCTTCCTTTCCGTGTACATTCCCCCCTCGGTTAGATACACAGAGCCCCAGGTGACGGTACTCAGGAGCTGAGGATGTCGGTCTGAGTCCTAGGACAGAACCAGGCGCTGCCGTAGGCTTGTTCATAAGAATGTGCACTTCAGAGGCCAGACTTCAAAAGTGCTGCTTCAGGGCCCAGGGGGTCAAGAGGCAAGCCACAGGCCCCCTCCCCCCGGTGTCCGCAGGAAGTCATGCTTTTGCACTGACCTAATGGCCAGCAGACAAGCCCTAGAAGGAGGAGACTCAGAAGGAGGAGGAGGAGACCAGATAGAAAAGGGAGGAGAGAAGGAAAAAATGGAAGTAGGTCAGGGAGAGGGAGACTGTGTCCCCATGAAAAGGGACAGGAACCGAGCAGGAGGTCTCTGCCTGAGTTTGAACAAGAGCAAGGCCATGGGACACTGGGTTGGGGACAGGCAGTGACGTTGGAAAGTGAAAGCGGGGTTTTGCCTGTTTTTCTGGCTGAAAACTGGCTGGTGCTCAAGGGACCTGCTGGCGCTTTCTTCCTTGGTCATAGCTGAGCTGTTTGGGAGCCGTCTGGCCTGGGTAAAAAGGCACCAGCTCAGGGAGCTTGCCAAAGCAAGGTGCAGTGTGAACCCCAAGTTCTGACAGCTTGCCAACGCACCTGCTGCTCGGATGTTGGCAAGAACATTCCTTTTGGGAATTGTTTGCCATAATGAATTCGGACATCGCTGTGCTCTGTTGAGGGTGTTGAAATGGAGTGAATGACCTCCCGTCAGGGGTCTGTGGGAGCAGCTGTATGAGCATGGAACCTGAGCAAGGGACCGGTCTGTGGGAACCCTCACCACCAGGGACAGTTGGTACCAGCGTGTCACCCCTGGGAGCCTTTTTACCTCACCTCTCTTCATTCTGGTGCAGTCTTTAAGCAACAGTTCCTTCCACCTACTTGCTGAGTCACAACATTTTAGGGATAAAGTAACAGTTCAGAGACATGACGCAGTCCTGTGGTGTTTGTTTACTTCCCTCCGATCGGGGTATTTCATAGCATTTAGAATGTAATTCTTACAAGTTAATTTCCTAGTTTGTTCCTTTGTCTCATGATTATCCAACTAGATTAAAAATTATTTTTTCTGCTGCCAACAGTGAAAGCGATTGGCTGACTAAAATGATGTGACCCAAAGATGTATGAATGGTGTAGGCGTCCATGAGAATTGTATGTTTCTGCATTTGGGATTCGTTTTCACTTTCTAATATTGAAAATGAGCAGCCTTCTACCTTCAGCTCCGCCTTCTTCCTGCTGCCGAGTTGGTCTGTGGTTGGACACCCAGCCTCGCGGCTGGCCAGATGGGGCCGCGGTTCATGTGGGCAGCACAGCCCCAGGCCTGCGGAGACATGCGTGGCTACTGTGGATCCTTGGTTCACGAGCAGGATGCCTCCCAGTTGGAGAAAGAATTTTATTCTGAATCCTAAGCTCTCTCCAGAAATAAACTAGAAACAGTTTGAGAAAAACTTGTATCTGCTTCCAAGGTAACGTCAGTGCTTTGGGAATATGCCCTCGTTTCCCCTTCCAATGTGTGACTGACTGCCCCTTGGTCGGGGAGACTTCCTCCAGTCCTCCAGCAGAGGGCCTCGGTCCTGCACGGGAGAGCCACCTTCGCCATAGGGGGGAGGGGAATTTATCCATCCTTTCTCCTTTATGGCGGTGGAGGCATTGCCCTAGGCCAGTGGTCGGCAAACTCATTAGTCAACAGAGCCAAATATCAACAGTGCAACGATTGAAATTTCTTTTGAGAGCCAAATTTTTTAAACGTAAACTTCTTCTAACGCCACTTCTTCAAAATAGACTCGCCCAGGCCGTGGTATTTTGTGGAAGAGCCACACTCAAGGGGCCAAAGAGCCGCATGTGGCTCGTGAGCCGCAGTTTGCCAACCACTACCCTAGGCGCTGGGCCGCTTCACCGGGGTCAACAGATTTTTTCCCCATTGTGAACGGTTCCTAGGAGTATCTCATTGGCTGTCATCCCTGGAATGCGTGAAATTTGCACCGTGTGTGTGTATTAAGTACCTTGCATATTCATGATACAAAACATAGGCCTGAGCTCATGCATTCACAGTTTGTGCTTCCTCCTAGAGTTGTACTTCATTTTGAGAACCTACGTTTCGTTTGCCCAGGAAGGTGACAGAGCCCCCCCGGCTCACACTCTTGCCGGGTCTGGGAACCTGAGCAAGCCATGTCCTTCCGTGTCATAATGAGTAGTAGATAGTGTTAGGGCCTTCTAGCTAGAATATTGTACTTTTGCCTCGATAAGTCATGCCTTCTGCGAGGGGGATGCAGGGACATTCTGAGTGACCAATTCCCACCTTGCTGCCTTCCCTGACAGTGTTTAGATTTGATGCTGCCCGTTCAAGGCCTGATTTCCACCCTGGTAAACAGCCCTGGAAATCTGGGTCTCCTCCCATTGTGTCGTCTCAATCCCACCCGTCATACAGTTCAAAATGCCACTCCTTTTGAGCCTCGCACATCGTGAGAGCTTCATCGGTGGAATAAAAGCAGACTACTCCTTTCTACCCGTCCATGTTTTAGCTGTAGCTGTCTCCTTCCCCCACGTTACTTACGCGAACTGAGCTTCAGTCCAAAAGCAAATGTACTTTGTTGCCTGAGAACACGGATCCCATAAAAACAAATGAAGGGGAAAGCAAAGGAGATTGCATGTCCCCGGGCCTGTTACCTAACTTTTACCCACATCTCCGTTAGATCTCCTTCCGCGCTGCTTCGAGTCCTGAGCACACGCTTCTCTTTTTATGCCCCCATAAAACTCTGATCTGCTACCACCTGCTCCGTGTGGGTGAGAGGAAGATGGGAGTACTTGTGTACCTGTGCCAATAAACTGAGCGAAGTCCCGGGGCTGTTCTTGTGAATGAGAGTTCTGGGATGTCATGTAGGTCGAAGAGGCGAATTGATAGCCCTTGTGAGTGTTTGTAACGTACAGAACCCACATTCAGTTTGATTTAATACCTTTGTGCAATTTAAAATGTCATCCAAGAAGAGGGCCAAATGCCTGGGGCATCTGCCACAGCCTGCAGGGCTGGCTGACAGGTTTGCACCGGCTGACCGGCTCTGCGGCGTCTTGGAAAGATGAGATGTGTTCTAATGAGCAGGTTATAAATAACCCCGAGTTATGTCATAGGTGGTAGCGGCGCTCAATGTAAAGGGACCGGCTGGGGAGTGCGCCAGCTGAGCAGCCGGGTGCAGCTTTCAGCAAGGACAAGTGGGGCCTGGATATATTGACCAGGATGTTACTCAAGAATCATTTGTCCCTTAATGAAATGTGTCACCAAACACGTCTCTGTGAGGTGTGTGGGGCAGCGGGATGCGATGTGTTCTGAGTCCCCGGCAGCTCAGGTTCCATGCTCATACAGCTGCTCCCACAAGGGGCCTCTGACCCTTTGCTTCATCGCGGGGTTGGAGGCGGGGTGGAGGAGCATTTGATGGCTTTATTGGGCACTAATTTATGTTTGCAAAGATGCAGCGTGGTTGCTTGGTGGAGCCCTTCATTTCTCACACCTTTTCTCTCTGTCTCGCCCATAAAAATGGCAAGTTAAAGTAGCCTTTCCCCACACTGCATGTAGTGCCTTGTGGATATTTCTGTTCCCCAGTTGCCACCCACCTTTTAGATGAAAAGACAGATTTCACCGCCACTCAGCAGAGCAGGAAAACCACGGAGCCACGTAAGGATGAAGATAAACTCTGGCAAGATATCTTGCTTTTGTGGGGCGGGGAGAAGGGAGCCTCAGAATCGATTTTCCAACTTTGGTTTTCGTGAGAAAATTTGGTTTCAGAAACACAAAAATCCATCAGTCCTAGGTCATATTTTGGAGATTTGAACAAAGATGGACAGGCACATTCAGAATAATTGTTGCTTAAAATCTAGCCAACAGCTTTTATGTAGATAAAATGCATTGAAATATGCGTATAAAACATTTGATGTTAATACACGCGAGATGGAAATGCTGTCAAATTCTGTGTGCACACAGGAACTTGACCAGAGGAGTGGGGAGGTTCAGAGAGCTCCTCAGAGCGGTCGAGACCAGAACAACTCAGAACCTGCGAATGGTAAGTGTGGTGAATGACTCGACTAAGTGTAATCTCCCTCTCTCTCTCTCTCTCTCTCTCTCTCTCTCTCTCTCTCTCATATATGTTAATAGATATAGTTTACATACCATATAATTAACTGTTTACAGTCAGTGGTTTTTAGTATACGCACAGGATTGTTTAGCCATCGCTAATATTTCATTTCAAAACGTTTCATCGCCCCCAAAAGAAACTCCATACCCATTAGTAGTCAATCTCCATTCTCCCCGTTCCCCAGCCCCTGGCAATCACTCATTTACTTTCTGTTTCTATAAATTTCCCTCTTTGGGACATTTTATATAAGTGGAATTATACAATATGTGGTCTTTTAGTGACTGGCTTCCTTTACTTAGGATATTTTTTTAAAGTTCATCCATGTTGTAGCCTGCACCAGCATTTCGTTCCTTTTTATTACCAAATAATATTCCATTGTATGGATATAAGACACTAGAGGCCCGGTGCACGAAATTCATGCATGGGTGCGGTCCCTAGGCCTGGCCGGCGATCACAGTGTGAGCATCTGGCATGGAAGGGCAGGTCCCAGCTGACCTCTGAGCCCTGGGCAGCACCTGGGCCCCCAGACCCTTGTGCGACCCCCTCCGCCTGAGTCACAGCACCCGAGTCCCCACGTGGAGATGTGGTGAGTGCGACCCAACGCCGCAGGCCGGGGTGCAGCATGGACCTCTGGGCTGCCCAGCAGTGCCGCACGGAAGCTGGGCAGGCAGCACACTCCCAGCCAGCCTCGCAGACTGGCTCCTGTGCAAACCCACGGGGAGCTCAACTGGCCCCTATGGTCCTGGCGGCTGTGGCCTGGCTCACCCGGAAGACACCACGCAGGTGCAGGGCAGGCTCCTCGTGGGCACCCAGCACCTGAGTTCGGGGGGCTTTCCTGGTATGCGAGCCCTGGCATCTGGGGCGGGGGAGGGTAGCAGGAGGAATGAGAGTGAGCTCGGCAGACACCCGGCAGTCTCACTGCATCTCCATCCCCGTCACCCTCACCCCCAGATAGCCAGCAAGAGGCCACAGCACGTCACCGACGCCTGCCATGTTCCGCACTGCCCCTTGGTGGTCAGCACACGTCATAGTGAGCAGTCGAACTCCTGGTCTCCCGGTCGAACTCTCGGTTGAACAACTGCCCGAGGGGACAATTTGCATATTAGGCTTTTATTATATAGGATTTTACTTATCCATTCATTAGTTGATAGACATTTGGGTTGCTTCACTTTTTAGCTGTTATGAATAATGCTGTTGTGAACATTCTTATGAAAGTTCTTATGTGGACATATGTGCTCATTTTTCTTGGGTATGTACCTAGGAGTGGAATTGCTGGATCGTATGGTAACTCTATTTTTAACATTTAGAGGCGTTGCCAAACTCTTTTCCAAAGTGGTCACACCATTTTGCATTCTCGCCAAAAGTTATGAGGCTTCCGGTTTTTCCACACCCTCGACATTTGTTGTTGTCTGTCTTTTTAGCTGTAGCCATCCAGTGGGTGTGAGGTGCTCTCTCATCGTGGTTTTGGTTTACATTTCCCTGGTGGGTACTGACGTTGGGCATCTTTTCAGTTGCTCATCTGTAGTGCTGTCTGTCCCTTGAAACATAAGAAATGCATCCCATAAGACTGGTAGAATGTAAGCCCTCCCAGATGCCATTGCGGGAAGGGATCGCTTGTATGCTAATGATTCATACAGACAGAGCAAAGCAGATTAGCCCTGAGCAGTACCTAGTTGTCTGACTAATGATATTGACTATAAAACTTACAAGCTAAATAACTGGTTGATCAGCCACTTGGCTCTCCTTTTGACTTGAGTTCTCTCTCTTCCTTTTTAATCCTTTCACTTTCCTTCCTGGGGACTTTCCTTCATCACACCTTCATAACTTGCCCTTCAGAGCCATAGCCATTGAGTGAGTGTTTGGGCAAAGGCCTGGTGCTTACTGGGAGCAAATGCTGCCTGTCAGCACGGATGCAGAAACCCCATGTAAGATTGCAGTTTCTTTTGTCTTCTGTCATCCATGCGGCTGTCCTCCCATTATCACAAATCCTTTAAATGCTGTAGGAGAGCATGCCCTGGGGCCAGGCTAACGGATTCCTGTCACAGAAACGAGGCTGTATCTTCAGTTTGGTGTCTCCAGAGTTTTAGATGCAGACATATAACTCATGGGGTCAGATGGCCAAGCCACAGGCTTTCCTAGAACTATGGGGGTGAGAGAAGATGTACTTCACACATGCCTCCCCCACCAACAACTCACTTGGTCTTCAATATTTATTTACATAGTCATGTGACTTATAGGTGCCTTAAGAAGTTCAATCAATTGTAGTAACAAATTGAAATTTTTATCCATGTTTTACAGTGGAAACCACTGCAAAATATGGATAAAAATAATTGCCTTCTTTCTCATTGATCTACTCCCAACATTCCATAAAATTTCTCAACTGGTCAATATGAACAGCTTCTTCCAAAATTTGGAAGCATAATGTAAATAACTGATTGTATTATCAAATGTTTTTATAACTTTTTCAAGCACATTGAAAAAGCCCATCTTTCAAAATTGCTTAAATATGGAGCATTTGTTCATATTGTTGACTCTCAAAAAATATATATTGATTCATTAAGGAAATGAATGGTTTTTTTCTCATTAAAAGGAACGACTGTATTGAATACACTGTTGGAATCTGCCTGCTGCTAATTTCAATGTTATTTTTCAGAATTAGAGAATATCTTTCATTGTAAGGTTTATGATTTTTAAATTAATGTATTTGAACTTATAAATAGATATACGTTAGGAAGGAAGACGGGTTTCTTTGTTGGTTTTCTGAGAATTACAGTGAAGAGGCCTTGGAGAGAAGGTCTGGGTAGACGGGAGCTGCCCCTGGACAGTCTCAGCTGTTAACTGGTCAGTGTTAGGAGTAGCCTAGCCGCCATGGCTCAGTGGTTGAGTGTCAACCTATGAACCAGGAGGTCACAGTTCACTCCCTGGTCAGGGCACATTTCTGGGTTGTAGGCTCGATCCCCAGTCAGGAGGCAGCCTATCAATGATTCTCTCTCATCATCTATGTTTCTGTCTCTTCCTCTCCCTTCCTCTCTGAAATCAATAAAAATATATTTCAACAAAACAAAATGAGAGGAGTAGACCTTTGACCTTGGTTGATGATCCTCATGTGACCTAAGTTAAACTGTTTTTAATTCCTTGAGTATTTAACCAAAAGTGTGTGAGTCCTGGCTGGTATGGCTCAGTGGTTTAGCATCGACCTATGAACTAGGAGGTCCCTGGTTTGTGCCCAGGTTGTGGGCTCAACCCCCAGTGTGGGGCATGCAGGAGGCAGCCGATCAATGATTCTCTCTCATCATTGGCGTTTCCATCTCTCTATTCCTCTCCCTTCCTCTCTGAAATCAATAAAAATATATATATTTTTAAAAAGGTATGTGTCAGAATTCTTGGAGAGACACTTAAATACAAGATGGGGCAAAAGTAGGCTTACAGTTGTGAGTACGTGAAACACCAAGTTTACTATTGTATTTATTAATTATTAGTTATTGTGTTGCTTTCCATACGAGCAACTGTAAACTTCCTTTTGCCCCACCCTGTACGCATCCCTGTGCCTGCCTCAGAAATGCCCGCTGGGTGGTTCTGGGCAGGACCTGAGAGCCTTATTTTCTAGTTTGCGCAGTGATTCTTAGCCCACCCTCACTGAGGCACTTCCTGGGTCTTATTTACTGGTGTCTTGGCTTATACTGGACCTCAAAAAGCCTCTCCAGCTACTGCCATTCATCAGACAGGGTTTTCATTGGTCTTAATAGACATTTGATTCTTTTTAGATTAGCTGATAACTGCAAATTTGTGATATTCATATGAGATGGAAAATTGCTTTGTCAAACTCAGTCTGTTGGGAGACCATAGCAGAGAAGGATTTAGAAATACATCTACAGCAATGCCACGCCTAGATAAAGACTCCAGAGAATTGAAAGCAGGTGTTCAAACAAAAACTTGTGCATGAATGGTCATAACAGCACCATTCACAACAGCCAAAAGATGGACACAATCTAAGTGTCTGTCGGCTGACAGCTAGGTAAGCAAAATGTGGTGCCTCCGTAAAAGGAATAGCATTCAGCCAGAAAAAGGAATGAAGCACTGACACATGCTACAGCAAGGATGGACCTTGAAAACATTATGCTGAGTGAAAGAAGCCAGAAACAAAGGCCACACATCATATGATTCCACTCATAGGAAAATACCCCAGCTAGACAAATCTATAGAGGCAGAAGGCAGATTCACAGTTTCCAGGGTCTGGAAGAACGAGGAATGCGACTCACGACTTAAGAGGGTTTGGGGTTTCAGTGAGAATGTTCTAGAACCAGGAAGCGGTGATGATTGCACAACACTGTGAATGTACTAAAGGCCGTTAGTGTATACACCTGAAATGGTTAAAATGGTGATCTTAATGTTACGTGAATTTTATTACACTTTAAAATACATACAAAAAAGTCCATTTCTCGAGTCTTCTTTCGGGCCCCTTTTCTTCCTTTCCTTCCTTGAATTCTGAGTTCATTTGATAGCTACCAGCAGTTTTTAAGCATTTAAACTGCAAGCTAAATGCAACCAACCTTCACGTAAAAAATAAAAGGTATAGCCCAGCTGGCGTGGCTCAGTGGTTGAGCCTCGACCTATGAACTAGGACAGTGGTCGGCAAACTCATTAGTCAACAGAGCCAAATATCAACAGTACAATGATTGAAATTTCTTTTGAGAGCCAAATTTTTTAAACTTAAACTATATAGGTAGGTACATTGTTATTAACTTAATTAGGGTACTCCTAAGCTGGCCTTTGCTAAAAACGTCCTCAATCTGATTGAGGTACACTCAAGGGGCCAAAGAGCCGCATGTGGCTCGCGAGCCGTGGTTTGCTGACCACTGAACTAGGAGGTCACAGTTTGATTCCAGCCAGGGCACTTGCCCTGGTTGCGGGCTCGATGCCCATTGTGGGGCGTGCAAGAGGCAGCTGATCAATGATTCTCTCTCATCATTGATGTTTCTATCTCTCTCTCTCCCTTCTTCTCTGAAATCAGTAAAAATATATTTTTTAAAAATTAAAAAAATAAAAGGTATGATAGATATTGGTGATCTTGCTGATAATTTCTCATATTTAATCTTTCTTTCTGAACTTCATTTGAGCTTTCAGTGAGTGCAAGCAGACAACCTTTCTCATCGGTAGGGCACTGGTGAGGTGATGGGTGCCTTTAGAATATGCACACATCAAAACCTACTTTAAAGGTCTCTCTGGAAGGTTAATGCCCCGAGGGAATTGAGATCTAGTAGTGAGCAAGCAAACTGTGTAGGGCAGAAGTTTTTGTAATTTTAGAATTCCTCCATCTCCAGAAAATGAAGGTCCTTGTGCATTTTTTCCCTTTAGCATCCTTTTTTGCTCAGCTGCCGGGAGTGCAGGTAATTTTTGCCCATCATTGCTCCCAGCAGAAGTCATTAGCTATATGACTGCAGTGAGTCAACGTGAAACTAGAGGCAGGTTTAAGAAAACAGTTCAGGAATCGTTAGGTCCTGGAAATTGTGTTCTTAAGAGAGCTTTACAGATGGCTCAGTTGGGGATGATAGGAGTGCTTTAATTTCACATTTTTATAGACAGTTAAAGCCAATGAGTCTTACTTGAGAATAATCAAGAAAATTTGCCTTTACATGGTGATTATCAGAAACCACTAAGCTAGTTTTTTGGTTGTGTTGAAGTTTCCTTATGGCGTTTTAAGAGATTTCACATGGATGAAAGCCTAGCAGAGGTCTCCTCTGGAACACATTATTTAAAAAGGCTCCTTCTCGGGGAAGATCGGCATCCTTTGTCTGCATCTTGCAGAGTGCCGAGACCTCCTGGAACACCTGCCGGTGGACGGTTTCTTTTGCCACCTCTGGCTGATCACGGGCCACCTGCCCACCTGCGGTGCAGTGCTTCTGTTTTCAGAGGGTTTTTTTCTTTCTTCTTTTTTTGTTTTCACCTTTCCTCTTTTTTTTGTCATTGGAAACAAACTAATATGCATTAGTCAACAAAATACACTGGCCAATTATTATGATCTCTGAACGCATAATAATCTGGCCACTCAGTGTGTGTGTATATATATATATATTAGAGGCTCGATGCATGAATTTGTGCATGGGTGGGGTCCGGCCAGCCTGGCCAGGGGGAGAGGACATGTGCGGTTGGCCGGCCTGCCTGCTGCTCAAACTCCTGGTTGAGGGGACTTAGCCTTTTATTATATAGGATATACACTGAGTGGCCAGATTATTACGCGTTCAGAGATCATAATAATCTGGCCACTCGGTGTACTTCTTAGTAGAAGCCACATGCTCCTTCCCCCATACATCATACCGGGCTGCTCTGGGAGGTGGAGCTGGAGTTTGGAGAAGGCAGTAATCTGCCTCTCATTCAGGAGGATCGGGCGTTCCTGGGTTTTCACAGTGAGGAAAGAGATGCCTCTCCGATGTTGGACAAAGGCCTCTCTTGATCATTAGCCGTGCTCCCCATTGCCTTCTCCATTGCAAAGGCCCGGGGTCACCGAGAACAGGGCTCTCAGGAGCGGGGTACCAGGGTGGGGCCATGGAGGACCAGCCCGGGGCATTCTAGGAAGGAAGACAGACTAAAAATCTACGCTGGACGTCATCTTATCCTCAAAGAAGAGACTTTTTTTCAGGGATAACATCACCTAGGTGGAGTAGTGGCTTTTTGCCAAGTGTGGGCTTTAGCGGGCATCATTTGGGAGGTGATGAAAATATTTGTAGTTCACCTGTTATTTATAAGGGTTTTTGAAAAAGCTTAACTAAAAGTTTCAGTTGTAAAATAGGTTTCGTGTTCCGGAGTGCAACCGAGGCAGGTGGCATTTGAAGGGCATGAACTTATTTTTTTTTTAATTGTCCAAATATCTTAGTGTATCCTGTCTTCGTTTTGTCATCAGCTGACATAATTTCATCCAAATATTTCATTATGAGTCTTGGAAGGCATAATACAAAGTGATGACTGAAAAATATGTGGTAGATGAGTGAATGAATGATACAGAACAGATTCATGGCTATGCCTTTGCTCCTTTGTGTCCCCAGACAATAGCGAGGCAGTTGGCAGAGATCTTGTTGCGGGGTATGTGTGAACAGAGCTACTGGAACCCTCTGGAGGACCCGCCATGCCAGTCGCCTCTGGACGACCCTCTCCGGAAAGGAGCCAACACTAAAACCTACACCCTCAGTCGGAAAGCCCGCGTCTACTCAGGAGAGAAGTATGGGAGCGGACTCCGCATTTATATATCAGGGAATGGGAGGGAAACTTCAGCAAAATTCAAGGATGAGTAGAAGTTCAAGGGCAGATATTTTTCCCCTGAAAGAAAACCCGATGAACAAATCTCACTGACCAATTTAAGCGAGGTACCTCATTATTTCTCACACTTTCAGCAAACGTCTGTACACTGGTGAGGGCAGTGCTCTCATCTCAGCCATTGCTATTGGTCTTTGAATTCTCAGTCCATTTATCAGAAGAACCCCAGCGTTGTAGGCAGTCAATGACAAAGCTAGTTGTAAAGCCAGCAAGTTAACTTTTTATTTTTCTTCAATTCCTTCATCTTTTTGTTAAAATTGTTTTAAACAGAATGAGCTATATGAAGGAGAATTAATGTGCAAGTGATTGGAAGGTGATGTCTCCTTAGGACTTCTTGGTTATATTAAGTTTTAAATTTGGGACTCGGTCACCTGTGAGGATAATGGGCTAGTGAACCACTCTGGCCTTACCTGGATCTCCCCAGGCCCGGAAAGGAGGGAAGGAGGGAGAGAGACCGCGAGAAGGGCGAGGAGGCAGGAACGATGTGGACTTATTCTTGATTTTTCCCTCAGAGCCTTTACTTCCGATCTTTGCCTGTTCTTACAAGGACAAGGCACAATGGCATTTCAGAATCGCTCCATGAAGGAAAGGGAACATGTATAAATAAAGAGGGAAACCCTCTCTGGCTGTTGTCAAATTAGAAAAATTACGGAGAGACCGCAGGCCCCAGAGAAAGCACTGATAGTCACGGGGGTTGGAGGGATGGGGACTAGATTCTTACTCCACGTGTACCTTCTGAAAGTGGTTATGGCACTGTCAGGGGACAGTTTTTCTCAAAGCACCTGTCTCTTAGTCCTCTTAAGCATCTCTCTCCCTCCTCATCTTGATCAGTTTGCCTTTCTTGTACAAATCAGACAAGTGAGCATGTTCTTAACGTTTTCCCTGGGCTTATTTCAATTTCATTTTTATGCTCCTTTTTTCATGGCCTTGTTGAGCCATGAGTTTGCCTAATTCATAGCCTGTTTATTCCTTAGTCCTTATCTGGATTCATAGAACATGTGTTCTTGCAATTCCCAAACTCACTTTAAAATGCTGACCCCTTTTTATGAACTATTTAGAAGTAGATTTGGTTTCATTTTAAAAGTGATATTTATATCTTCAAAATAGACCCTACATTTTTTTTTCTGCTTTAGATGCTTCTTAGTAAACAGGCATGCATATAAGGTGCCAGGTATATTGAGGAAGTCAGTTCTTGCTCCTCCCTGCCCAGATCAAGTTGGACAGATGGAGGACAGATGGAGAGAGCTCTCTCTGTTTGGGTGCTGTTCCAGTGTGGCCTCACCCCTCGAAGGCAGAAAGCTCAGAGTGCTGGCACTTATTTATTTCCTAAGCCACTGAGACTCTGTCCCTCTTCTAACAGCAGCTTCCCCATCTGTACAGGGAGAATTATGGAGGCAACATGCAGATCTAGAAAATGCAGTTACTAGGTAAAGGAACCATTTTCATACCAGGACTGGTTACTGAGTCACATGTTTTATTTCAGACAGATACACACATGTGGGTTTTTAAAAACTATTTTATTGAGATGTAATTCACATACTATATATACCATTCACTTATTTAAATTGTACCATTCAGTGGCTTTTAATATAGTCATATAGTTGTGCTTATATGACCACAATCAATTTTACAACATTTTCATGTACAAGTGATTGGAAGGTGATCAGCCAAAATCAGCCCAGAACCCCTGAACTGTCCTCCCTACACACCTTCCTTTGCATTTGAATTTTGGAGTAGGTTCATTTCTGTAAAGAAAAATGCAACTGGGATTTTGACAGGAATTTCATTGAATTTGTAGATCAATTTGATAAGTATTGCCATCTTAACATTATTAAGACTTCTGATCCATGAACATCAATTTCTTTCTATTTATTTAGGTTTTCTTTCATTGCTTTCAACAATTTGTAGTTTTCAGGGTATAAAGTTTGTACTTCTTTTGTTAAACTTATTTCTAAATTGGTGTGTGTGTATGCAATTTTTTTATGCAGTAGTGAGTTGAATTATTTTCTTAATTTCATTTTTGGGTTGATTCTATTGATTTTTTTGTATACCACAATCTTGCTGAATATTCACTAGTTCTAATAGTTTTTAGATTCCTTAGGATTTTTTATATACAAGATTATGTCATCTGCAAATAGAGATTAGTTTTGCTTCTTTCTTTCTAATCTGGATGTCTTTTATTCCATTTCCTTTCCTAATTGCCCTGGCTAGGACCTCCAGTACAGTGTTGAATAGAAGTGACAAGAGTGAACATCCTCCTATTGGTCCTGATCTTAGGAGATGAAAAGCATCCATTCTTTCACCATTAAGTTTGTTGTTAGCTATGGGTTTTCATAGATGCCCTTTGTCAGGTTGAGGAAGATCCCTTCTATTACTAGTTTGAGTATTTTTTTTTTTCGTGAAAGGGTGTTTTAAATTTATCAAATGCTTTTTCTGCATCCATTGAGATAATTGTATGGGTTTTGTTCTCTAGTCTCTTGATGTGATGTGATATATTACATTAATTGACTTTCAGATATTAAACCAATTTTGGATTCTTGGGTAAATCTCACTCGTCGTGGTATATACTTCTTTTATTTATTGCCAAGCTTGACTTGCTAGTTTGGAGAGATGATGAAAAAATTAGTTGAGGATTTTTACATCAATATTCGTAAAATACACTGCTCTGTAGTTCTCTTGTGATATTTTTGTCTAGTTTTAGTATTAGGCTAATACTGGCCTTATAGAATGAGTTGGGGAGTATTCCTTTTTCTACTTTTTTAAAGAGTTGTGGAGAAGTGGTATTAATTGTTTTTTAAATGTTTGGTAGAATTCACCAATGAAGCCATCTGAGCTTTTGTTTGTGGGAAGGTTTTCATTATAACTCCAGTCTCTTTACTTGTTATGAGTCTATTAAGACTTTCTATTTCTTCTTGAGTCAGTTTTAGTAGTTTTTGTCTTTCTACAAATTTGCTCATTTCATCTAAGATATCTAATTTGCCAGCATACCATTGTTCATAATATACCCTTATATATTTTTTATTTTTACCAGGTTGGTATTGTTGTGTCTTATCTTTCACTTCTCATTTTAGTAATTTGAGTTTTCTCTCGCTCTCTTTTTGGGTCAGTATAGCTAAAAATTTTATCAAATTTTGGTGATCTTTTTGAAGAACCAACTTTTGGTTTTGTTTATTTTTTTTTAATTGTGTATCTACTCTCTTTTTTCTTCATTTATTTCTGTACTATTTCTTATTCCTTCAGTTATCACCATCAATTTTTAACTTTCTAGTTTTGCATGTTCACAATTCTATTCCTGATTTATTAGTAAAGAGAGAAAAGCTGTTGGGTTATATTTGTCTTGGGGGCTTCTATATTACCAAGGCAGGACTCTCTGATCAGTCAGTTCTCAAAAGGACATTATCACCAATTCACTTGAGTACAAAGCAAACTTTAGTGGCACAGATCCTAAAACATGGTGCATTTTCACCCAGTAAACACATGCATGTAATTAGCATCCTGATCAAGAAATAAACATTGCCAGAACTCAAAAAGCCCTCTTTATACCCTCTCCCAATGACTACCCTTATCCAAGGGTGACTCTGTCCAGACTTCTGTCACAAGAATTAGCCTGGTTCATTTTTGAAACGTAGTTTAACTTCTTTTGTCTAATATTATATTTGAGAGATTTACCCATATTTTTGAATATAATAAGAGTTTGTTTTCATTGCTGCATAGTATCCACTTCATTAATATACTCCAATATATTGATTTATTCTACTTGTAATGGACTTTTGAGTTGTTTCTCATTTGGAGCCAAGAAGAATAGTGCTATGAACATTCTCATATGTGTTTCTTAGTGCACATATGTGTGCATTTCAGTCAGGTATATCTTTCCTTTCGTTGTATTCCTCCTTATAAAAAGTATTTGAGGTGGCTTAGATAATTAAATGCATATTAGACTTATTAATTAGCAGAAAATAAAGAATGCAATTAAAAGCCACTATTCTGCCAGGAAGTGAATGATGAAAAGATTTATGGAATGATGAAAATATCTAGGAGGGCCAGATATTTTGCTTAACTTTTTTGTAGGCCTAGGAGGAGAAAGTAGAGATCACGGAGTACTGAATAGAGGTCTGAACCTCCTGGTAGCCGTGCAGAGGTTCTGGGTAAGTATGAAGACACTGTTTTAAGTATAAAGATTAGGGATATGAAGGGTCAGGAAAATGACATAATGGTGGAACCAAAGCGGTGTGAGCGACCTACATGCCCGTACCAATGATCGAACTCCTAACCTGGGTATGTGTAACCTGCCATCAAACCTGCCACCTTTTTGGTATGTCTATAGTGTGTCTTTTCTGGAGGAGGAATTATTTCAGATCATCTAAAAAATTCAGTTGTTTGTTGTTTTGTTCATGATTTTTACCAATTCTTGTTTTTGGATAACAACTGCTATTGGAGGTATTTGTAACTATTTTCTTGCATTTCCCGGGCTCTCTTTTTGCTCGTTGGATAGCTTCTTTTGGTGCATAAAAGATGCCAAAGAAAAATATCACTTATTTGTCATGGTTTTGCTTGGGAAGAGATTGCTATCTCCTGAGCTCTCGTGTACACGGGCAAGCTGGCCCACCTTCGTGCAGAGGCCCGTCCTCTCAGCAGGAGCACAGAAGCCCTTGTGCAAGGCCATGTGCTTTGCAGGACTCACCCAGTCCACCCACAGCACAGCTCGGTGGGCTGGGGCTGATCTGAGTGAAGGGCCCTTTTTTCTTTGTTATGAAGGAATTTTGACCAAGTGGATTGACAGAAAAGGGAAGAATTATGTAGAAGCCTATGTATCTCCAGATTGGATCAGCTGATCCCTCATAATCAAGAGGTACTCTCCATGCTTAATTTAAATATTTTCTTCTCTCGGAACCTCATCCTTCCGCATAAACCCAGGGCTGATGGTATCATAGGCCTTGGCTTATTTGACAGACAGTGCGACTTGGGGTGGGCTGGAGGTGGGGCTGCAGCCATCCTTGGCTTTGATTTTTCAGCTCGTATCTGGCCGGCTGTGGATCAAAGGCAGTTTTCTCCAGGAATTCCCCAGAATTCCTTTAGCCAGGCGTAGTAAAATTGTAAAGACACCATTACTGGACCTGGGAGCTGATGTCATTATTTACAAATCAACTTTCTCCTGGGTGAGAGGTGCTCAAGGCCTAAATGAGTTGCTTTGACACCTGGAAGGTGGTGCCCTTGACCTTAAGATATCCGCCCTGTCATTAGATGTAGAATAGCTAGATGACAGAAAGATGACATGGATCTGGATCAAGTTGGATTAATTTCTTCTGTACTATTGCTTCTACCACATACAGTGCCGTTTTTAAGAAAGGGCTGTTATTCTCTGAGAGTAATCATGACTGTTTATAAATGAGGGTTCTTGCCCTTGTTCCCTGTGTCTTCTGTAAAATCAGGTAAGGAGGTGGTAAATTCATCTAAAGTACTGAAAGAGCAACTTGCCTGAAGGTCAGCCCGGGAGGTAGTCATGTGGCCAAGACTAGACTGCAGCCTGCCCGCTCTGAGCCCAGCGGCCCTGCATTGCCTCCCCCTCTGCCAGCCCCCAGTCCAGCTCCCAGAGCTGGTCCTCACTGCCCGCTGATCCCCATTTTCTCCCTGTCGCCTTTTATCCCCCACCCTGCCCTTCAGTCAACTGCCTCTGAGGTCTGAGCACCCCTGCATCGCCCCTGAACTCTTGGGCCCCAAGAAGAGAATGTCACAAAAGGGAAGTCCCCAACAATTTTGACTTTGAACTCCGAGTTCCATACTTTCCTGAACAGGGAAGAGGGAAGGAATGGCCAGAAATGGGTCTAGAGAATTTATAGTTATTGAGAGAGCATTCCAGTGTGTCGTTTTTTTCAGGCATGCCTCTTAAAACTACCCTTCCTCCCTCCCGCCCCCACTTCTCCCACCAGCCCCCACTTCTCCCACCAGCCCCAAGAGCTTTGAAGCTCCTGCGTCTCCATCTTGCCTGGCTCCAAAGGAAGGGTAGAAGAAGTGGAATTAAAATCAATGTGCTACTTGTTAGCAGCTCTGGTAAAAATAACAACCGCGCATTTAAGCAGTCTGGCTGGCTCAAGTGGAATTTGGGGATTATCCATGGCTGAATTGGCTGGTGTTAAATCACAATTAGCATGGGCTCTCTCTCTTCAGTTAGTTTGGACGATGCAGGACTGGCTAGCCATGAAAAATGCTTAATGATCACATGTAAGCACAAGCGATCAGGAAGTGATCGCTGGGTGGATACACACACACACACACACACACACACACACACACACACACACACACCCCACACTCTTGATTCAAAGCCCATAGGCTCTGTATCTGAATTTAAGGAGGAAAAAGTATTCCATCTTCTCAAATCCCAGATCACCTCAAGCTACCTCTTTAAGGGCGGCACTGCCAATTCCAGAATCTTGCTCTTTGTTTCCTAAAAGTTAGCCTTTTCCTAAAAGTTTAGCCCTGCAAGAGCAATAGGAACGATTCCACAGGTGGTTTTCTTACCTGTAGGGAAGTCAGACTTGCGAAGAGTAGGAGGCACTATACTTTTTCTGTCTTGCTTTTCATGGTCCTTTGATACAATATAAAAGTTGCCAACTCTTCAAAGAGAGCAAGTATTTATAATAATTTGGAAAACACTGTTTTTGCCATGGTGTGTGTGTGTGTGTGTGTGTGTGTGTGTGTGTGTGTGAATCATTTCATCTCTTAAGTTAAATGATTGTAGTGTTACCCCCTGAGAGGATAAATTTAGTTTTTATTTAGTCCTCTGCAAAACATCCAGGAGGTTTTTACTAACCATGTTTATCTTTCTTGCACTCCTCTTCCAATCCATGAAAAAGAGTTGAGTTTGGCCCAGTTGTGGTAACACTCAATTCTACTCAAAGGATTTTAGAGTTTCAGATCGGGGCGCAGGGGGTTGGGGGGGAAGTACTGTACGTGTTTTTAAATGCTCAAAGCATAAAATATAGGATATAGAGAGTGCATATTTGGGTTCTGTTTGGTTTTTATTGTTCTCTATTCCTGAGCAACATCGTGCTTAAGAGCTTTTTATAAAATCCAAAATGTTAGAGTTCAGCCAAATTCCGTAAAACTGATTAATAAGACAGCTAGATCTTGCATGCCACCCCATAATAAAACACGTGGTTAAGTAAGATAGCTCACTACACTCTTACAGAATTCTAGAAATTATTCAAACTCTAAAATTCCTTCCAATCTCTTATTTCAACTTAAGGACAATATAAGATATGCCAGTTAGCAAGGAAGAGGTAAAAAAGACGACTGCAGTCACACCTCCATAACGGGTTTAGGAGAATGCTGTGAAGATAATGTCAGTTTGTAGCAATCTAAATTTCTGCTTCTATCACAAGCTTACATGTTATTTGGACTTTCAAATTGGTTTTTACAGCTTTACTTCACCCCGCTGCCTGCTATTAAAATGTATAGTTAGAACGTACAAATTCCATAGATTACCATAGAAATAAGCAAATTAACTCAAGTGTCCAGATTATACACTGCTTTCCACGGGTTCTATATAAAAACCTTAAAGCTTTTTAGCATTTTGTCCTGCTCATAGTCAAGGATTTTGTGTTATTTTGAGATTGCCCTATATCAAAGCTGGTTTTCTTTATACAGCATTTTTTGCCCTCAAGAAAATACTGAAGAAGCCCTGTTGTTATTGCTGATTAGTGAATCCATGGTAAGTAGAATGTGTTTTTACTTTTTTTTTCTCCCCTATTCCTGTAGTCCCTTTTTTGGTATGGCTGCCCCACCAGTATATGACCCTTTTTCTTGGGAGAAAAATAGATGGGATACCTGGGTGGGAAGAAACAGTAGAGGCTTAAAAGGAGGGATGCTTCTTACTTCTTGGACTGGAAGCACATTCCTTGGTCACCCCGGAGCATGGAGCTTCTCCTCCCCTAGCAATTAGTAGGCATCTGAGTTTATTCCTTTACCCACCAAGTATGGCTGGAACACGAACACAGCATATACTATAGGTAAACCATAGCTAAAATGACCACCAAAGATCCTGGCCAGGGGAAAGAAGCCCCCGAGGGTAAACTTTCCGAGCCTTCGTGATTTGTCGTGGAGGGAGGGAGAGTTTGGAGAGAAATCACTTGTGTGTTTGAGCCTCTGGTTTTCAGATGAAATTGCCTGGGCCTCTACACAGGCCCCTGCCCCAAGCTCCCGCCGCTCCCGGGCACTGCACGCCCAGCCGGGAGGGTCACTCCTGTCACCTGGCTCTGCTGCCGGGAGGGCGCTTTTGCCAGACCCTACGTTCCTCTGAAGTGTTTTCTTCGTGTTTGGCCAGGAATCACATTTCAGGTCTGGAATTTCCTTGCTCATCCTTTACTCGGTTTCCACTCTGCATACCTTCAGGCGTGACAGCCCTGGCTTGCATCTTTCAGGAGAAATACGTGCTATAGTAGTTATACCCAGCGCCTGAGTAGAATGGCAATGCCTGGGACTAGAGGTCCTCATGTCCATTCACTCATTTTACACGTGGGGAACCCGAGGCCCAGAGCAGGCGCCTGGATTCACCGTGCAGTGGTCTTCCCAGTAGATCGTACATCGTGCTGTCCCCTCCCACATCCCGCACCGCACCTGGCAGGCAGGAGGACAGGCGAGGAGCAAAAGGAATCATAGCCGAAGCGAGAGAAGTGTTTCCTTCTCGCCCAAGCACACCGTTTAAAGGGAGGTCTGAAGTGCACTCAGGTGAGAAAGGCTTAGAAATGAGCAGGAGAATATGCGTGTGCCACGTGTCGGAGGGAGGGGTCAGGAGGGTCGGACCTGGTCTGGGAGGACAGCTTCCTTGCCTTAACTCAAAGCTTTGGGTTTTCTTGTTCTGTGCAATGGCCCAGAGATGTTTACAAGAGCAAGACTGCTTGAGTTACCACTTCTGTCTACTTGGAAGCTCTTTGACGTCACTGGCCTGCCTTCCCCCGAAGGAAACAGGTTGCCCCGTTGGCTCATCTTTCCCTGACTGTCAGCTGGTAACTTAGCACAGTGTCACTTACATTCTCTCCTCTGCCTCGGCGCAGTCGGGGAAGGCACACGCATGTGGACGGCCTGGCACCGGCATTCGGTGACAAGTCTCGCTGTGCTTTGTCATCAGTTCTTCGATGGGGGCCAGCTCGTGGTGGCCTCCTCGCCCACACTCCTGCACCCGAAGCTGGACTCTTCACAACCTAGCAGTCAGTTTCCTTGGGGCAAACCTGGTTGGTTACATTGTAAATGTTCTGGAAGCGTGGTGACCACACATGTTAGGTTTCTGGGACGGATCTGATGGAAAATACTGAGTCCCATTGTTAATCATGTATTTGTTTGGAACCTGGAAAACACGGCCCCCTCTCTAAAATGCTGTGTCGTGGGAATGATGGCGCCATCTCTCCTGCTCCTTCACGGAAGTGCGAGGAACTCATAGGCTCAAAATGGAGATCATCCCTCTGAGACAGTCAGATCTGTCTCTGTGGTATTTGATTTCCGGAAATCCCTCCAGGGGCTGGTGAAATCCAGTGACGTCAATAAATATGAAGGATGAGGTTCCCAACCAAAATGATGATGTTCCCCCTTGGCAAGCCACTGTGTGTGCCCAGCACCTGGGCAGAATGGCCGACGCCTGGGACTTGGAAGGACCTAGAGGTCCTCATGTCCATTCACTCCATGATTATGTAGGTAGAAACCTAAATTAAGTTGCTTTTGGAAGTCCTTTTTTCGTGTTCCTTGACTCCTTGATTTTTCTGTTTTTGGACAGAAAAAGAATGTGCTCAGTTTCAGAACCAAAATGAGAATTGCTGTTTTTTTCAGTACTTGGGGAAAAAAAATTGTATTTTTTGTTGGTTCTGACTTTATCTTAGAAGCATAATCTGTCCATTGTCTCTCCACCTACAAGAACTCATTGGGAATTATACTGCTTTCTTGCCTCAAATTAAGTGAGTTTTCCCGAGGAGAAAGGAGTCATTGGGACGACTGGTATATTTGCACAACCGACACACAGTACTCTGGGATCTTTATTATTCGTGGATCAGGTTAAGGTTCCGTATTGTACCTTTTATTCAAAAGAAAACCATAGACTTTCTCTAAAAATTAAAAAAAGAAAAGAATGCATTTGGCATAACTTGAAAATTTCTCTTAAATAGTATTTTGTTTTGTTCTCTTCCCGGCATTGGTCTCAACATGGAGCATTTATAGCAAATAAATAAAATGAGACCACTTACAGCAAGCCCTGTTTCCTCCCGAGCTTCTTTTGTTGGCTTAAAAGCCACTCCTAACCAGAACAATTTAAGGATAAAACCTTCAGAATCAGGCTATTTCCATAGGCGATGACTCACTTGGAAGGACGTGGCCTGACTTACATATTCTTATTTGTCTTTGACATTTAGGAGCGAGGAGTTTTGAAGTGAGTGAGTGCTGATGGGTGGCTAAAAGCAAATGCCCGGGACTCACAAAAAGAAACCCTTTTACCTCATTAGTGAGAGGGAAGGTGCGCGTAGTCTTTCTGAATGTCAGGCAGGAAGACAGACATCAGCCTGCCCGGACAAGTGGCCCCGCTGTCTTGTGTGACCACTTGCACAGGAAGAGCTGGGGGTCTCTTTTTGTGCGCCCAGGGACGGGTAGATCTGGAGACTTCTGGTAGTTAGCAGGGGGAAGAGACAGGAAGGTCTAACTATTGATTCTAACTCCCTACCCGCGGGGAGAGAGGAAAAGGAGCCAGTGGTTAGAGTCTCCCACATGCGTTTGTCTGGAGCAATCTGTAGAGAAATTACATTTCAAAGGTAATGAAAACAGGTTGCTGTAAGGAGCCTTTGGTGTCTAGATAGATGAGATTAATAAGCTCCCATGTGCCTGCTGTCTTTCTTGCTAAGCAGTGGCAATGTGAAATAGCAAAGGTGGTTCTCTTGAGTCCTCTGTGGTAATGTCTTTAAAATAAAAATCTGGCCCTAACCGGTTTGGCTCAGTGGATAGAGCGTCGGCCTGCGGACTGAAAGGTCCCGGGTTCGATTCCGGTCAAGGGCATGTACCTTGGTTGCGGGCACATCCCCAGTAGGGGGCGTGCAGGAGGCAGCTGATCGATGTCTCTCTCTCATCAATGTTTCTAACTTTCTATCCCTCTCTCTTCCTCTCTGTAAAAAATCAATAAAATATATTTAAAAAAAAATAAAAAATAAAAAATAAAATAAAAATCTGCTTGCTTCTTGCTGTCACTTATACCTCTGCTTTGTGCTTCCCTAAACAAGATCGGATTGGTCTTTGTTGTCTGTTCCAGCGAGGATGTCACCCAGGGACCTGAATGTCGCTTTGGTGGTGGAGGGAAAGTATGACATGTCTCTGTAGGACGGATAGAACTTGATGCCACCATTTGGGGACGGGAAGGGTGGGGCCGGGAGTTTTCTCCCACCCGGTAACGTACGGCAGAGCAGGATCTGTGAGTGAGGAGCAGCAGGGCCTGACCTGCTGGGGGATCCTGCTGCCCCAGAGCCCAGCTGTGCCTGCTGAACCTGAGCCCAGGAGACATCACCCCGCTTTGCACTCACTGGCCCTTAAATCTCCCTCCACATACCTGCCAACTGGTACACGTGTCCTACAGGATCGCACCTCCAGGCCCCCACAGTTTGGAGAACACCATGTACCACCATGTGCTGTGGTGCTCTGGGGAGTTTGAACAAACAACCAGAGGTGACAGACCCCTTCCCCATTCCCGCCCTTGTCTCCAGACCCGGCTGTTAGGGCAGGAGGCCGAGATGGCCTCCCGACAGCGAAGGCTGTGTGCACGGTCTGGCTCACCATCTGCTTCTCTCCTCCATGCTGCTTCCAGGCCAACCGGGATGCTGTGCTGAGCAGGATCCCCGAGCACAGGAGCGACCGCCTTATCAGTCTGCAGAGCGCCTCGGTGGTCTATGACCTGCTGACCATTGCTCTTGGGAGAAGAGGCCAGTTTGAGATGCTGTCGGAGGTACAGCCCTCGAGTCCGGGTGGCTTCCAGGCGGTGGGGGGTGCTGGCGGTGTGAACACTGGGACAGCTGAGGGACCTGGTCCTGAACTCCTGTCACCAACAGCCACATGGCTTTGGGGTTAGCTCTGGTTTCCTCCTCTGTGAAATGGAAACGGGGCTAAGTGATTAGGTGGGGGCAGTCACTGGTGGTCACTTCCTACCAGTGGTCCGAACATTGGCTGTGAGTTTTTGGGGCGGGAAGGCAAGCATTTTTCTAGCAGTTCCTCTTTCAGTGTCATTTCCACCGTAACCCCAAATCACGCATCTGCGCTATTAATTTCCTTATAAAACGGGCTATATTTGATTTAAAGCATCATTGTGTAACTCCTGCCGAAACGGCAGCTGTGGGCACAGGGTATCGCCCGGCGAGCTGGGACAAGCTTTCATGTCAACCGCGTCTCCGTTCAGAGGGACCCTCGGAGCATACGATCTCGTGTGCAGTGCTGTCATCTCTTTCCCCCCCATTTCTAAGAAACATTGGGATGGAAGCTTGACTTTATCTTGCGCTGTGGTTATGCATAACTGAGCTGCTGCCCAGAATACCAGATTCCACGATGGCGGAGGTGAAATAAGTATAAGATCATTTTACCTTTTCTTCAGCGAAGTAAAGAGAAAGAAAGAGAGAAAACAACTCATCTGGTTAAAATGGACTTTTCCATGTTATGAATCTTTCTTTTTCTAAATTTATACACATTGCCACAGCCTCTGGGCAGGAGGACAGGGAATGGAATACAGTAACAGGTCGGCTGAAATCAGATAAGCGTGTACCTCACCCTCCAGCCTGCGGAGCGGGCCACATTGCCCGGAGCCACGGAGAGCAGATGAGCCTGCGTGGCCTGGATCTTTTTTCAGGCTTTGGTTTGGTGACTGTCCAGGGCAATGGTTACTCGTTCTTCAAAAAAAGCCCTTCACAATCCAGCTAGATAAGGCGATCTGTCCTGATGTTCCTGTTACACCCAGCACCCCCACCCCCTGGGACTGTGCCCAGGCTTGGGATTGGCCTGGATTCGTCACCGCTCCAGGTGCTTTGACTTCCTGGGACCCTCTCCTCCTGGCCAGCTTAGTTCCCACCCCCCGCATCTGCTGTGGAGGCCTCTGCAGGGACAGGGTCCCCTAGCCCATTGGGAGTTCTTTGAAGGTGAACCTTTGCCCTCCAGATGAACCACTGGAAGTCTCTCCGGGTCCCAGGCTGAGTGTGGTCACGTGTCTGCTCTCATGCCATCTTGGGGCTGTGCAGCCTTTCCCTAGCTTGAAATGGCCAGCGTCTGGGACAGGTGTGAGCCGCTGGAGGTGCTGCCTTAGTCACAGGCTGGGTGACCCCTGCCCACGGACTTCTCTTCATGACATGAATGACTCCAGGGGGCGACTATCACCTTAGTGGCATTCCTCTGCCAGGTGGCGCTCCCGGGCCTGTGTTTCCTCCTGGCACGGAATGGGGTGACCTGGTTTTCACCAGATGACTTTCATCTTGATGTCGCATTTAGCTTGCCATCTTGTGGCAATGACCTGGCGCCCAAGTCACCGGCTGGTCCCGTTGGTCGTCTGAGCCTTTGCCGTTCCTCATATTTAAAGCAATAGCGACATTGGCAGAGGTTGCCTGAGGAGCTCGAGTAGAAGGGTGGGAGCAGGGAAATGATTCAGGGTGTATCCCTGGGGTCTTGTGAATTTTGTACCGTATCTGTGCTGTATCTACCAGGTCACTTGATAAAATAGAGGACACTCATGTCGTCAACAAATATGTTTGCAGTCCTCTGTTCTGTGCCTGAGGCTGTGATTCAAGCCGGGACACATGAGCCAGGTGCGGTCCCTGCCCATCAGGAGCTCCCAGTCTACAGCGAGGCGGCCAGGCCCCATTGCCGCCTGGTGTGGCTGGCGCTGGGGAGGCCTCCCCGCAGGGTCTGCACCCAGTAATAAAGGATTCGAATACTTGGCTTCAACCTTTAATACCATTTCTACTTAGTTTTGCAGTTAGAGCTTCCCCAAGCCCCGTGGTCTCAGATCTTCTAAGTAAAACAGGAGGTATTGTAGGTGGAAGGCAAACACGAAGGCACCTGGAGACACGGGTCCATCTCTGGAAGCTCGGTCACTGAAGAGCAGGCATGGTCACCCTCACTGAGCTTGGACCCTCTCTCCCTTGGTCTCGGGCCACATCTTTTTTTTTTTTTTTAAATAAATCTTTATTGTTCAGATTATTACAGGTGTTCCTCTTTTTTTTCCCCCATGGCTCCCCTCCACCTGATTCCCCACCCCACCCCATGCCCTTACCCCCCGCCACTGTCTTCATCCATAGGTGTAAGATTTTTGTCCAATCTCTTCCTGAACCCCTCACACCCCCTTCCCCCTGAGAATTGTCAGTCCACTCCCTTTCTATGTCCCTGATTCTATTATATTCACCAGTCCATTCTGTTCTTCAGATTTTTTATTCACTTGATTTTTAGATTCACTTGTTGGTAGGTATGTATTTGATGTCATTTTGTTGTTCATAATTTTTATCTTTGCCTTTTTCTTCTTCTTCCTCTTCTTAAAGAATACCCTTCAGCATTTCATGTAATTCTGGTTTGGTGGTGATGAACTCCTTTAGCTTTTTCTTGTCTGTGAAGCTCTTTATCTGACCTTCAACTCTGAATGATAGCTTTGCTGGGTAGAGTAATCTTGGTTGTAGGTTCTTGCTGTTCATCACTTTGAATATTTCTTGCCACTCCCTTCTGGCCTGCATAGTTTCTGCCGAGAAATCAGCTGACAGTCATATGGGTGCTCCCTTGTAGGTAACTAACTGTTTTTCTCTTGCTGCTTTCAAGATTCTCTCTTTGTCTTTTGCCCTTGGCATTTTAATTATGATGTGTCTTGGTGTGGTCCTCTTTGGATTCCTCTTGTACGGGGTTCTGTGTGCTTCCTGAACTTGTAAGTCTATTTCTTTCACCAGGTAGGGAAAGTTTTCTGTCATTATTTCTTCTAATAGGTTTTCAATATTTTGCTCTCTGTCTTCTTCTGGCACCCCAAAAATTCGGATGTTGGTATGCTTAAAGTTGTCCCAGAGGCTCTTACACTATCTTCATATTTTTGGATTCTTTTTTCTTTTTGTTTTTCTGGTTGGGTGTTTTTTGTTTCCTCATATTTTAGATCTTTGGTTTGATTCTTGGGGTACGTTGATCTACAGTTGAGTTTCTGTATATTCTTTATTTCAGACAGTGTATGCTTAATTTCTGTCTGGTCCTTTTCCATTTTTTTGGCATTCTCATTAAGATCCTTAAAGGTCTCACTAAGTTCCTCAGCGGTTTTTAGAAGATTCTTGAGTAACCTTATAAATGTGGTTCTGAACTCTATGTCATCCAGTAGTTTGCTGTCCTCCACTTCTTTCATTCGTGACATGTTTCTTTGTCTCGGCATCTTGCTGCTTCCCTGTGTTGATGGAGTGGCTTTGTGTGGTAGGTGACCTATAGGGGCCAGTAGCTCAGCCTCCCCAATCACCTGAGGTGGACGCTCTTGGTATACCCCTTTGTGGGCTGAGTGCAAAGTCTTGATTGCTGTTGGTACACTGGGAGGAATTGACCTCCAGGCCAATTGGCTGTGAGGACCCGCTGTGTCTATAATGGAAGAACTGCTGCGCTGGAGACACGCTTATGGTGCAGGACTTGTTTCAGTGGGGCTTTGGTGCTCACTGAGTCCGCCTCTTGAATGTGTCACTTATGGATGTGAGGAGTTGAAATCTGGTGTCTCACACTGACCACTAGGTACACTGGCTTCTGGATCTCCAATGGGGTGCAGGTCAGCTACTGTCTGAGGCCACCCAGCAGGAGCTACAGCAAGAACTACAGTTTTCTCCTCTTTGCTTGGGGTTTGGAGATTTTGGAGCTGTCTGACCCGGGCTGCAAGTTTGCTAGGTTAAGCTGGGATAGGGCAGGCCATTCATATGCTAAAGCTGCTGCTTAGAGCTTAGGTGGGTTTGTAGATTGTGTAGGGCGGGGTCTCAGGGCGTGACTAGGCTAGGGCGTGGCAAACAGCGATGGCTGCCAGTAAGCTGGCTCTGCGTCTCCAACCGCGTCTCCGCGTCCTGCGCCCCAGCACAGTAAACAATTATTCCTGCTCGCAGCCCTGCAAGCAAGCCTCACTCACTTTCCGACCTGATGGCAGACAGTCCAACTTCTCCCCGTAGGAGTTTGGGTCCCCCGCGTCTCCCCAGAAACTGGAGTTCGGAGTAATCGGGAGCTTGTCTCCCTTCAGGTTGAAAAAAGCAGCGCTCTCAGTCGCCCGTCCCCAGCCCGATTCACGCCTCTGTACCTCAGCTTTTCAGCGCTTGTGCACCTCTCAATGCTGTTTTCTCTTTCCTTCTAGTTGTAGAACTTCCACTCAGCCAGCTTTCCTGTGGTTCTGGGTGATAGACGTTTTGTCTTTTAGTTGTAGTTTTGAAATTGTTGTGTGAGGCAGCAGTTTAGGTGTTTACCTACGCCGCCATCTTGGATCCTCCGACCTCGGGCCACATCTTACTTACGGTGTCCTGCTTCCCTCATTTGCTGGGGTTTTCTTTTCTTTTTTTTTTTTTTTTTTTCTTTAATTTTAATTTTTCCTTCCATTTTTCTCAGGACTTTAGGTCAGTGGTTCTCAACCTTTCGTATGCCGCGACCCTTTAATACAGTTCCTCATGTTGTGGTGACCCCCAACCATAAAATTATTTTCGTTGCTACTTCATAACTGTAATTTTGCTACTGTTATGAATCGTAATGGAAATACCTGTGTTTTCCGATGGTCTTAGGCTCTACAGCAGGTTGAGAACCGCTAGCAGGGTCGTGTAAGACCATCAGAAAACACAGATATTTACATTACGATTCATAACAGTAGCAAAATTACAGTTATGAAGTAGCAACGAAAATAATTTTATGGTTGGGGGTCACCACAACATGAGGAAGTGTATTAAAGGGTCGCAGCATAAGAAAGGTTGAGAACCACTGCTTTAGGTTAAAAGACTAACCAGATTTTTTTTAAATTGAGGTAAATTCATATAACATAAACATAGCCATTTTTAAATGTCCAATTCGGTGGTCTTGAATACATTCCCACTGTTGTGCAACTATCCCCTCTATCAAGTTCCAAAACATTTTCACCGCCCTAAAAGGAAACCCCGTCCCATTAAGTGATTTTTCTCCATTCTCCCACCCCCCAGTTTCTGTCAGCTGCTCATCTGCATTCTGACTATGGATTTACCTAATTTGGGTATTTCATATAAATAGAATCATCCAGTATATGACCTTTCGTCTAGCTTCTTCCACTTAGAAGGTTGTAGCATGTGTCAGTACTTCATTCCTTTTTATGGTTGGATAACATTCCGTCGTATCACAATTTGTTTATCCATTTGTCAGTCGACAGGCATTGGGCTTTGGTGAATAGTGCCGCTGTGGGGGCAACTGGCATTTAAACTTCCTGTGTTACTTCTCTGGGCCTGCGATTGTTAGTGGTTATCATGATCATCACTCGGCGTGGCCGTATATTCCGTTTCCCCTTCTGCATCTCCTGCACCGTGACCAGTGAGCCTTCTAAACCAGGAATGGGCACACCACCCTTCTGTTAAGAAACATTCTCTGGCTCTTCCCCACTCCCCTACTTTTTTCCTCTCTTTTCATTTTGTTTTGTTTTACTTTTTCTCCCACAATGAAATTGACTCCATTGTTTGTGTGTCTGCCATATGCAGCAGCCCTGCAGGCTCCTTGAAGAACCAAGCAGCACATACAAATATGGGAAAGAAATGAAGGTCCCTGGGAATCGCACGCTCGGGGGTCGTTCCCTGCCCGTTGCCCATCTTTCCTCGTATGCCTTCATGAATGTACACGTATGGAAGTGTGAGGAGCGGGGTAGTGTCGTGCATGTCTTATTGTGGATATTCCCGGTCATTGCTCTCCCTTGCATTGGTACCCCTGCCAGCACCTTGTGCATCCTGGGCACAGGCCTAGAGAGCTTGGCCTTGACTTCTGCCCTGCCGTTGGCCAGTTGTGTGACCCGGAAGTTATTAACCTCTACCGCCTCAGGTCTTCCTTCTGTCAAACAGGGCGGATAGTCAGACCTGCCTCATAATTGTGAAGGTTACTCACTAATCCATGCCAAGTACTCAGAACAGAGCACACGAGCTCATTGGCGTGTGCTTCCGCACTGCTCCTACCACCGTATTCCCAGGGGTTGCCAGGCACCGGGAAGCAACAAAGTATACAGAAAGGTCTTTGGCTTCTAGAATTTTCCAGTCTAGAGAGATCAAATAGAAACATGAAAAGATGACTACAGTTGACCCTTGAACAACACGGGTTTGAACTGCACGGGTCAACTTACACATGAATTTTTAAAAATAAAAACCTTATTGTCTTCCATCCGAGGTTGGGAGTCCCCGGATGTGAAGGGCCGACTGGGCGTGTTGATCAGTGCCATTTTTATACCAGTGACTTGAGTATCCAGGATTTTGGTATCCACAGGGGGTCCAGGAACCAGTTCCCCACAGGTACCAAGCGACAACTAAGTTTTGGGGGAGACAAAGTTTTCCGTAGATTTTCGATGGCACAGGGGTCAGAACCCCTAACCCGCAGTGCTCGGGGTCACCTCTAATCGGAGAAGACGGTGGTGCGGCAGGGTCGTGGCAGGGCACGGAGCAGGCCACTCGCACCAGAATTTGCAGGTGGGGGCAGCAGCGAGAGGTTATGAGCAACTGAGACATGAACTGGCTGCTCAAGGCCTGATGGGAATGAAAGTCTTGAGAGCCGAGGAACACCCTGCATCATCAGGGTCATGGCAGCGTGAGGGCATTCGGCCTGAGGGTGGGAACGGAGGGCTTGTTCTCACGGGGGCGTGGGAGCGGGCGTTGGACAGAAAGCCTGGCTGTCAGACCCCGCGTCTTGGTGCAGACTGTGCCCTGGCTGATGCGAGCAGGTCCATCCCCCTCGGCTGGTCTGTGAGCAGGTCCCCTGTGCCTCGGCCACACTGCCCAGCGACACTTCCTTTATGCAGTGGACCTCATATGGCCAGAAGGTGAACAGCCCCCAGGCCACCACGGGAGAAGAGGTGTCACCTCCTCACCACGTCCTCATGCTTCCTTCCTCTCTTGCCCCAGCCGCCGTCAGCACTTCCACACCAGACCGGCGTGCTTTCCTCCTGGCCCCTCTCCTGGGCAGACCTGAGCCCCTGGGCACTCTGCACCAGAGGGGACAGGCGGGGCTGCCTGTGCTAGGGGTCCCAGCATGCCTTCTCACCTCTGTCCTCCTGCCGTGGACACCTTGGGTGGGCTGTGCAGACCTAGGCTTTTAGCGACTGTGCTGGCAGGCGTCGCAGAGCTACCTGCACACGAACGCCTTCCTCCCTGCCTCTCTCTCCCGTTGTATTTATTCAGGATGAAGGCTCCTGCCCACCTCAAGGTTGGCTGCGTCTGTGTATGCCCATATATAACGCCTTTCTTTCTTCTGGGCACTGTTCAGCCAGAAGCTGGGCAGGGAGCCTTGTACAGAGGCAGTCCACACCCAGGTGCATCACATCCTCGTTCTGACAGGTTTAAATATAAGCACCGTGTTTACCGTGTCCCCCGTGCTATGAGCTTGCGTGTTTTTAAAGACTCACTGTGAGCTCCCCGAAAGGCTTGTGTAGGAAGGAGCACTTTCCCCTTCGGTTTCAGCAGCAGCTCTGGTTGGCATGACAACCCGCACTATTAAAAGTAAAGCAACAAGCCCGGCTGCCTTTGTTTTCTAGGATGAATCCAAGCCGCTAAGGGGTTCGTTTCTTTAATTTGACTACTAATGGCTCCATTCTGACAGAATGTTAAGAGGTCCTTTTCGAAGGACGCATATGTCCCCTCTGCAAAGACATGGCAGCGTCCAAGACAGAAATGGTATTTTTATTTTCCTTGTTGACTTTCTTTTCATCTGTTGATGGTAAATCTCAACAACATTATAGTTCTGTGGGCAGAACTGTTTGTAACAAAGGGACATTTTCCCATCCCTAAGCTAAACACTTACTTAGTCAGGGAGTGCTGTGAGAAGCGCTTGAACGTCTGACTGGATCTGCCCAACAGGCCTGCCAGGTGTTAGCTGACATCAGAGATTGGTATTTAAATGCAGCCCCACTCGTACCGCAGAAACCCAGCCTTGACCTCGGTGCCATGGTCCGTGGAAGGCACCAGTGTGGCCTGGCTCCAGTGGACCACAGACTCCTGGGAAGTCAGGGCCGAGGGTTTGGTCCATGGTAGGTGCTCAATAAAAACCTGCTGAATAAACCAGTGCTTCAGGCCACGTACATTCTCATCCCGCTCCCTCTTCCTTGGTTTTTGAGGTCATTTAGCTGGGAAATAGGCAGCGGAGGAAGCGATGGGCCCACAGTAGGCAGCGTTGGGGTCACCCCGTACAGGAGGGGCCAGCTACGTCAATTTTACATGACAGGTCTGCCCTGAAGACTCTCAGCCCCTGCCATGGCCACTGGCACCTACAGCCCCACCATAGGAAAGCATTTTTTTTTTTTTAAATTAAGCATCATTGCTCTCTTCTTATGGTCCTTAATGAAAAAAAAAAAAAGTTTTTCACTTAAAAAAAATCTTAATATGCCATTTTAACCTTTTCAAAGTATATAATTCAGTGGTATTAATTTCATTCACAGTGTTGTTTAACCATCGTGATAATTTCTAAATTTTCCGTCACCCCATGTAGAAACTCTTTACCCAGTAAGCAATGACTCCTGACTCCCGCCTCCCCCATAACCTCGTAATCTCTGGTCAGATGATACTAGTTTGTTTGTGTTTTTTTGTTTTTTTTTTTTGTTTTTTTGTCTGGCTTATTTCACCAGCCTAATGTTTTCAGGGTTCTGACATCTTGTGATAATACATCTGATAGAATGTCTCAGACTTTATTCCTATACTAGAGGCCCGTTGCACGAATTCGTGCATGGGTGGGGTCCCTAAGCCTGGCCAGCCATCAGGGTGAGAGGGGCCCTCTCTCCCAGTCCTGATCGACCTGGACCCCAGCAGCAAGCTAACCTACCGGTCGGAGCATCTACCCCCTGGCTGGACACTTAGCATATTACGCTTTTATTATATAGGATGGGCTGAATACATGCCATTGGATGTGTAGGCCCATTTTGTTTATCTGATCGTCTGTTGGTGGATGGACCCATGGATTGTTTCCATCTTTTGGCTGTTGTGAATAATGATGTAGGGAACATACCTGAGTGCCAGCTTTCAGTTCTTTTGGATATATACCCAAGAGTGGAATCGCTGGGTCATATCGTAATTCTGCATTTCACTTTCTGAAGAACCACCACACTCTTTCACAGTGCTGGGCCACTTCACCTTCCCAGCAGCAAGGGTTGTCTCTGTTTTCTCACCAACACTTGCTACTTTGCTGTTGTTGTTTTTGCTATAATAGCCATTCTAATAAGTGTGCAGTGGTATCTCATTGTGGGTTTGGTTTGCTTTTCTCTAATGACTAACGATGCTGAATATTTTTTCATGTGCTTATTGGCCATTTGGGTATTATGTTTGGAGAAATGTCTGTTCAAGACCTCTGCCCATTTTCAAACTGGGTTAGTTCTCTTTTCGGTGTTGAGTTATGAAAGTTCTTTATTGATTGTGGATAATAAACCCTTAACAGATATTTTCTCCCATTTTGCAGTTTGTCTTATTTTTTTTATGATGTCATGATGCACAGAAGTTTTTAATTCTGATAAAGTCTAGTATATCAATTTTTTTCTTTTGTTGCTTATGTTTTGGGTATCATATCTAAGAATCTATTGCCAAGTCCAAGGTCATGAAGATTTGTTGCTATGTTTTTCTGTGAGGATTTTTATAATTTTTGCTCTTATGTTTAGATTGTTGGTCATTTTGAGTTAATTTTTGCATATGGTATCAGTAGGAGTCCAAGTTCTTTTTTTTTTTTTTTGCATGTGAAAATCAAGTTGTCCTAACATTCATTGAGACTATTCTTTCCCCATGGACTTGGCATCCTTGTTGAAATCAGTTGGCCATAGATGTGTAGGTTTATTTCTGCAATCTCATTTCTATTTCATCGCCCTATATGTTTATCCTTATGCCAGCACCACACTGTTTTGATAGCTGTAGCTTTGTTGTGAGCTTTGAGAAATCAAGAAATGTGAGTTCTTCAACTTTGCTCTTTTTCAAGATTGTTTTGCCTGTCCTGGGCTCCTTGCAATTCCATATGAATTTGAGGATTGGCTTGATCAAGGTTGCATTGAAACTGTACATTATTTTGGATAGTATTGCCATCTTAATATCTCATGTTTTGATATCAGGTCTGAGTTTGACTTCTCAATTCTGCTACTTTACATGCCAAGTATGAACTTGAAGGGGTTCATTTAACTCTAAATCTTCATGTGGAAAATACAGGTAATACTAGGACCTACCTTCAGTGGTTATTATGAAGATTAAAGAGATAGTGTATGCAAAATGTACATTACTGTTCTTATTGGTGGTGTTGATAATCTGCTTTCTAATGTAAAACTCCCCTCTGTAATGACCCTTAGTAGTGTCTTTCATTGCATAGTGTGCATAGTGAAGTAACTCAGCCTTGGGGTCAGGCGTGTCTGAGTTCAAATCCTGATGCTGCTCTTTCCTGGCTGTGCAACTTTGGGAAAGATACTTAGCCACTCTGGACTTCCACCTCAAAGACTGATGTGAAGCTCAGCAAGACAATAGGTCTAAAACAGCCAGCACAGATCTTGGTATATAATGCATACCATTCCATTCCTCTTTGGTTATTAGAAAGGATTGATCTGAAATGGTCTCCTTGTAACTTGCACCTGTTCTGTGTCTTCGAGACAATAGGGCAATTCAGTCCTGCCTCAATGGCATCACGTGCCCCATCGTTATTCTGGGGGTTGACAAACTTTTCTAAAAAGGACCAGATACTAAATGTTTTAGGTTTTGAGAACCAAGAACCAAAATCAAGGATGTTTGTAGGTATAACAAGGGAAAAAACAAATTTCCACAAAATTTTTATTGATTAAATTAACATATAAGAGTGACGGCGCCTTTTTGTAATAGGTGCATTAAGATGAATGGCATTGTTTTGGGGGTAGCATTTTATTTAGTTTGGATTCAAAGTCAGTATGCCCTCTCTACAAATGGGTGGCAGGTGCTCATCTAGAAACGGTTCTTAGCTTTTGGACTCTGAAAGCAGGCAGCAGCTCACACTCGGCCCTCAGGCCATGGTTTACCTGACGTGGCATCATCTCCACATTCTTTGCATTTTGCCACACTCCTCATAGTGCTTTCTTGTTTGCCCATGGCTATCCCTAAAGGATATGCTAACACTGGATCCGTATTTATTCCTTCGGTCAAGCATTCCCTGAGCACCTATGCTGTAATGACACCCCCCTGGGCTGCTATAGCCGCGACTCCTTACTTCCCTCCCTCAGACTTTGTGCGGGTGAGGCGACAGCTGTGGTTGAAGGTTCAAACCTGAAGCCCCAAGCCAGGGAGACAGACTGAAAACAGAAAAAGACCAAAAGGCGAGAGCCGTTGAACAGGGAATTTCTTGAATTTAGAGATTCGTTTTGCAAGAATAACAAAGAACAGCAATATCAGCAGAAACGGCAGGTGGAGTATGTAGTAGAGGGAGATCCTGGAGACCCTTCACTCGCCGTGCAGACTTGATCGAGATGCATCATCTAGCTGAGCAGAGAGCATGCTGGGGAATGGCGACCAGCATTCAGTTCTGTAATCAAGTCTATGACCTCTGAGAAGCAGCCCACCCTCTCCGCCTCCCACCGTGGCCAGAGGCCATGGTGCACTTTAATCTAAGCGTGTGCCAAAGCAATACAGCTGTGAGACCCCTCTGCTCGGAGCAGTATTGCTGTTTTAAAGCAAAAAGAGAAATGGGAGAGGGACACCAAGGTGGGGTTTGCTCTATTTTATTTTTAATTCAAGGGGAGAAAACTCTGAGCAAGATTTGATGGGAGCCACCTGTGTTTTCTCAAAACTTGGGTGGGAGGGCTTTTTATTTGCAGCCAAGAGCCCCATGAGCATGTTCTTTAGAAACGTTTCCTTGTGAATTAGATCTATCAAATTCCACTTTATTTTTTTAAGTTAATTCAGAAATAAGCGTTCTGAATTGAGCATCCTGAGACCTGGGTTCTAATCCCAGTGCTGCCGCTGTGTGACCCGGGCAGGTCCTGTCTGCTCTCTTGCTCGTGGTTTCCTCATCCATAACGTGAGAATGTATCCACATCACCTCAGAGGTTTCAGCATCCCTGATTATACCATTCTGTGGGTTCACGATAATGGTCCACGACGTCTAAATTGTTTAGTTTTTAATTGCTAAAAATAAAGGCACGCAATATTATCCATATACCATGTTAAATTAAGAAACACTGTAACACAACTGCAAAGAATTACATTTGTTAGCTGGCTCATTAAGCACAAAGGACATAGGAAAGAAAATCTTCCTAATCAATGAAAGGATCTGTGTTACGAGAACTCTCGGGGTTCGGCCAACCTGTCCACAGAGGCCAGTAATGAAGATCGTGCCCTATGTTATTTATTCTGTTTTAATGGTGATGAATTTTAGACCTCAGCTCCAGGCTCAATTTGAGGCAAAGTCTGATTATTTTGTTACTGCCCCCTCCTCCACGGGCTCTTGGATGCTGAGTCTCCCTCTCGAATTCCAAAAATAGACTCTGGCTTCCCTTGCTGTGCTGCTGTACAGCTGCCGCTGCCATGTGCCCGGTACATGTCACTGGGCTTTGCCTACCAGGAAGGTAATTGCTAAATCCCGTTCTCATGCCAAAGAGCTTCTCATTCCTGTGCCCCCTCGGAGACGGCTGATTTATGAAAAGCTGGGAAAGTGGTACGCTTCTGCGACCACAGGAAACAATTTGCAAGGGACAGTTTGACTGCCACTCAAATGATTAGGATGCCATTTAGAGTCTGAGTCTTGTTCTACCAAGAATTCGTGGCATCAAATGAATGTGGTCTGGGCTTTGGAGAGATGGCGGTAGAATGGTGATTACAGCGAACGGGCCTGTCTTTCCTGGTAGAAATAATTCTACTGCCAAATCCATCTTCGCTTCTGGTAAGGGCATGATTTGGAGATGCCACTTGCTGTTTTGTGTGGGTGACTCGGGGATCTACAGGCCTGGAGAGGACCCCGGATTCCTCTCCCAGTCCCACACGCTCACCTCTTCACTGGACACCTGAAGTGAAGAAGGGCCAGCGTCTTCTCTCATCTCTCCTTTCCACTCAGAAGCTCCAGACCACCCCCCACTGCCATCCCCTGCCCCCTGCCCAGAGCTCCCCTCTCTCCCCTGCATTCCGCCTTCATGTAGAACCCCCTTCATAACAGCTACATCACCAGTAACGTGTTTGTAGCATTCATTCTGTGCCAGTCTTCTAGGCATTTCGTGTGCATTTAAAACAGTGGTTCTCAACCTTTCTAATGCCGCGACCCTTTAATACAGTTCCTCATGCTGTGGTGACCCCCAACCATAAAATTATTTTCGTGGCTACTTCATAGCTGTAATTTTGCTACTGTTATGAATCGTAATGTAAATATCTGTGTTTTCCGATGGTAGCCCCATAACCACCCTATGGCTGCGGGTAAGGAGTTTGGATTAAGTGTGGCCCCAATGTCCTGCGACTGCTGTCCTCGCCCCATGCCTGGGCCTGGGGGATTGAAGCAGCCTCTTAAAGGCCCCCAACATGCACAGAACTCCTGTGTCTCCTTTTTTTTCTTTTTTATTGAATTTACTGGGGTGACATTGTTCAATAGAATTATATAGGTTTTAGCACCTGTGTCTTAAAAGTCCATTTCATCAGTATTTCTTTTAGACTGGAACCATCATTAAAATGTGAATGCTCTTGTTTCGTTTTTATAGTATATATTCTGTTCCCAATCTCCTCGCTCTATTAAAACTGGAAATTTTTACTTTATCACATACAGGTATGATTAAGGTGCTGAAAAGGGGGAGTCAAAGAGGATTGGGGTGAGGAAACACCCCTTCCAGGGGCCGGATGTTGTGGATAGCAAATGCCCGGTGACAGCCCGAGTTCTTGGTTTTCGTGGAGGCCTTCTTTGGGAGAGGGCCTCCTTCCGTGACTGAGGAATGTTGACCCGAGCTGCATGGGGAGTTATGTAACCTTGACGTCTGCAGGGACATGGGGAGGACAGGTTATATACCAAGCCGTGTGCTTGGCATTGAGACTTCACGAGCATCTGCAGCTGCCTGGGTGCTTTCTCCGGCAGCGTGTCACCGTATATAATCAGGGGTCCTCAAACTTTTTAAACAGGGGGCCAGTTCACTGTCCCTCAGACCGTTGGGGGGCCGGACTATAGTTTTAAAAAAAAAACTATGAACAAATTCCTATGCACACTGCAGGCCCGGGACGAGTTGGCTGCTAAGCAGGACAGGCAGCGGCACCTGGCGGGCCGGATAAATGTCCTCGGCGGGCCGCATGTGGCCCGCGTGCCGAGGTTTGAGGACCCCTGGATACGATGCCAGGAGCCCACAGGAAGAAGGAGTGGTGATGCTGGAGCCCAGACACCTCTGAATTAGGGTGAAGGGCCAGTCCGTCATAGCTGACTTTATTCCTGAACTCCCTGTGTGAACCTCTGTGGCTTACTGTGGGCTATCGGTTGTTATAGTTACGAGAAAGAGGCCCAGGCGGGAAGGGGTCTGTGAAAGATTCGGCAGTGAACGTGGAGGAAACACGTGACTCAGGACTCACGCCAGCTGAGCACCCTGAGGTGGGCTGGGCGCGGCATCCTCGCGTGGTGGTGCTGGTGGGTATTGTGGGATGTGAGGCTTCTTGAAAATTCTGCAAGCTGGAAAGACCTCAGTCCTCGGTAGCCTCAGGGGTCCCCAAAAGGCCAAGGGAGCAGTGCCCCACTAACAGTAAAAGATCTTGCTGGATCTCAGAAATAGTTCGGGCACCCTGTGGCGTTTGGGGGCCTTTTAGTTAGCTGTATCTTGCTCTGTGCAGCATGAGTGGGCCTGGACAGTGGGAGTGGCATGTCGGAGCAGCGGAGCGTGGTGCTGAGAGCAGCCTGGTTCAGATCCCGGCTCCACCAGAACCCGCCGGACCTCACATGGCACGCAGCAGTCTGTGCTCCAGCTCCCTCATCTGTGAGCGGCGGAACAGAAAGCACCTGCCTGCACCTCGTGGGGCAGCTCTGGCACAGCAGCTCGAATGGATCCTGGCTCCACAGCCCATGTTATCCAAAAGCTGTGTCTTAGTCCGTTCAGGCTGCTCTAACAAAACACGCAGACCGAGAGACTTATAAACAGCAAATGCTTATTTCTCACGGTTCTGGAGCTGGAAGCCCAAGGTCATGGCTCCAGCAGATTTGGTGTCTGGTGAAGGCCCATTTCTGAGTGGCAGGCTGCCAGCGTCTCGCTGTGGCCTCACACGGCGGGAGAGACTAGGGACCTCTCCTCTTTTATAAGGACACGAATCCTATTCATGGGGCTCTGCCCTCATGACTCAGTCACCTTCCAAAGCCCCCACCTTCTGGCACCATCTATGGGGGTGAGGTTTCAATATATGAATTTTTTTTTGTCGGGGGGGGGGGGGGTCACAGCATTCAGTCCATACCACTTGCTAAGGAAACAAAAACAAGCAGTCTAGTCCGTAAAGCTGCAGCATTTAGCTTTGGATTCAGAACAGGTGGTGTCAGCTGCTGCACTCCTTTGGTTCATCCGGAAAACCATGGATGTGTATCGCTCCGCGTAGCAGAGAGCTGGTAGGACACACCTTACTTTTTATCATCATCGACCCTTTCTCTCCGCATACCGGCTCCTTTGCCTAATCTCAGCCAGTGTGGTTATTATTCTTGTTTCCTCCTTCATCATTTCTGTCCCCTTCCCTCAATCAGTTTCTAAGTACCGTTAGCTTTTCATTGCTTGGTGTTCTCTCCATAACACCTGTCTCCCCCATTATCCCCAGCCCCCACCCCCCAACCTGGGTTAGGTCTCCCCCCACTCCCCCATCTCGCCCACTGTCCGGCGGGGCCTTGTGTCGGAGCTGTTGGCGCCCCTGCCTCTTTCCTCGCGGTGGAGGGGAAACTCCCCGAGACCAAGGCTTGTGCGTCCGTCAGTGGTGGCTTGTCTTGGCGTCTGGCACAGTGCATGCTACCCCGTGGGCTGTGGTGGGAGACTGTGTGTCAAGCATTGAAGGAAAGCAGCCGTTGTAGGTGTCGCCGCCGGGGGCGTAGGCCCAGCTCACGTGGCGTGACGGCGGCCATGCTCACGTGTCTTCTGTTCTCGCCCACCAGTGCTTAGAGAGAGCCATGAAGTTCGCCTTCGAGGAGTTCCACCTCTGGTACCAGTTTGCTCTGTCGCTCATGGCGGCCGGAAAGGTGAGTGCCCGTCTGCGTGCGGTTCTCCGCGTCCACGCACAACGCCTTCCAACCCCAGGGGCGGTGGCATCCCTCGCAGGAAACCCAGCCATAGGAAGCTGCCCTGCGGTCATTTATAAATGAACAATCAAGTTTGATTCTTTGGGGGCCAACACGGACACGTCATTGAGAGGAAGAATTCTGAAATATTTGCCTTTTTCTCGCCATTGTAACTTCGTCATGTGACGATGAGGCTTGAACTAAGGCTGCTTTCTTCACCTGTCGCCCCCATTATCCCTCTCGCTCACTTGGGAGCATAAACTGATTCCTGGAGGGGAAGTTGTGTAGTTGTCTGTGGCAGTTTGTTACGTCAGGATGTGTCTGATGTTAGTGGAAAACGTCGGCTTTGGAGTCCAAGTGCCAGAGCTGAGGTCTGGGCTGTCTGACCAGGTCACCGTGTCTTTCCTTTTCAGTAAAATGTGGTAATAATAGGGCCTGCTTCTAGAGTGGTTATTGGGTAAATGAGATAAGACCCACAAGGTGCTTAGGATAGTACCCCCACGTGGTACGTACTCAATAAAGAGAATTAATTTGGGCCATTTAATGAATCTGCCATGTAGCGAATTGTTCAGTCTGTGATAAGATCATTTGGGCTAGGTGGAGACAGAGATTTAGTATGGTATGCTCTAAACCAGCCGTGGGCAAACTACGGCCCCCGGGCCGGATCCGGCCCGTTCGGCTGTTCTATCCGGCCCGCGGAGCCGAAAGAGCGGAGGGTTCTCTTGCTCTCCCCTCCGCTCCTTTACTTTGAATTTATATTAGTTCACACAAACACTCCATCCATGCTTTTGTTCCGGCCCTCCGGTCCAGTTTAAGAACCCATTGTGGCCCTCGAGTCAAAAAGTTTGCCCACCCCTGCTCTAAACAGTTTATTTTTTATAATAGCACCAGGAAGGAAGAAAATGAGGGTGACTCCAGGGAAGCCTTTCCGCGGTTTCACCCCAGTTTACGCCGCTGTCACTCAGGAGCCCCGCGTTCTGGCGGTTGCCGTCCCAGGCGCCTGCGGGGTGGGGCCCCCGTTGGAAAACCGCGTTAAGAGGACAGCTGACTGAAACCCCCTGGGGGAGCTCTTAGTGTTTGGTTCTGTCAAACATTCCGAGTTTCACAGCAATGCTCTCCTTTGCCAAGTCTGCCCGTGCCGTGAAGGTGCTGAAGGAATGCATCCGGCTGAAGCCCGATGACGCCACCATCCCGCTGCTGGCCGCCAAGCTGTGCATGGGCTCCCTTCACTGGGTGAGTAGCTGGCCGCGCCCAGGGCAGGGCTGCCAGCCGGTGGCATTTCCAGGCACAGAGAGGAAAGCGCAGTGACACCAGCTGCACACACACAGGCTGCTCAGAGCCCCAGACCCGGCTCCTCCGGCCTCTCCATCCGCCCTCCCTCCTTTCCCACCCCCCCCCCCCGGCCTGTGGGGAATCAGCATGTTCCCTGGGGACTCCAGTTTTTCTTTTTCATGGGAATGTGCTTGAAAAGTAGACATGATAGAGTGGGAACTCATGCTCAGATACATCTGGCAGTGGAAGCTAACGTAGGACTGAAGAGTGGGAGGGAGAGGGAGAGAGAGCTAGAAACATCTATGAGAGAGAAACATGGGTCGGCTGCCTCCTGCACACCCCTCCTGGGGACAAGCCCACAACCCAGTCATGTGCCCTGACAAGGAATCAGTCGAACCAGGGATCTGCTGGTGCATGGGACGATGCTCAGCAACTGAGCCACACCGGACAGGCTGAACCCAACTTCCTTCTTTCCCCTGCCTTCACACCCAGTTCCCTCTTCAGCTATTCTTGTTCAGATTAGGATTTGGGAATAGTATGATTTGTAACAGTTTTAGTACCTCCAAAATCTGCCATTTCAGTAGAAAGTTCAGACTAGCTGCTGAGATGGTGGTCACTGCCATACACAATGCAGTTTTACTTTCTTTTCTTTGACTGCATATCAAGATTAGTGATAAGAAGCCCTGGCCAGAGCCTCTGCCCTCCCACCACAGGGTCTCAGGTTCAAGGGCACATAGCTGGGTTGCAGGTTCGCTCCACAATGGGGGCACGTGTAGGAGATAACCAGTCGGTATGTCTCTCACATCGATATTTCTCTCTCTCTCTCTGTCTCTCTGTCTCTCTCTCTCTCCTTCCCTCCCTTCCTCCATGTCTCTCTCCCACTCTCTGAAAAGCAGTAGAAAAAATATCTTAGGTGAGGAGTAGCAAAAAACAAACAAAATAACAGATTAGTGATAATAAGAACTTCTCCAGGAGACTGGGGAGACTTGCTAAGGTTTTTTACATTATGGTCCTTGATGCTTGTGTCCCACCCCGCTCCCCCCCCCCCCCCATTTATTCTCACCCAACAGGACAAAAGTAAGCCTTGTGAAGAAAGTGTTCTACCTTGGTTAAATTTTATTTGGTAAAATGTGGGAGGAAAAGACATTTTGAAAGAGCAGGCTCTCGCCTGAAACAGAGAGCTGTGAAGATCTGGGCAGGTTTTGACAAGTGGGGCCACAGTGCGGGGGCAGTGTGGGCAGCGGCGGAGGGGGTGCAGGAGTGGGTGCAGGAGTGGGTGCAGGAGTGGACCCAGCCCCTCCGTTTGAAAATGCGGACCCCCAGCTGTGACCGCTGCCCTCCCTGCAGCATGACATTGCTCATTACTGTGACACATGTCTCCAATGCCTAAAATAAGCCTACTCCTTTTTTTTAAGAGTAACAAATCTTTTCTGTATATATTTTTTCCATTTTTATTATTAAAACTTCCAAATGCCACAGAGTGTAACGAGCTGCCACATACTGTCACCCAGCCTCAATAGCATCAACATTCGCCATAGTTCGAAGGAACAGACCTTATTATCTGCCTCTGATATACTATGTGAAAGGTCTCATTATGGATGCAGCTTACAGGTGCAGCTTACAGGTGCCAGGTCCATGTACTGTGCAGTGCAGAATAAATAGATGCAGTTTGGGCATTTTTAACAGCTTATAGGAAAGAGAAACCAAGCTTCAATGGATTCATTATATTTAAAAATAAATAAATAAATAAGGTAAGACCCAAACACAAAACATTTCTATATGGGTAGGCAATGCTGGTTTACAGTTGTAATACAAATAATGCAATAATTCATAAGTAATAATGCAAGAATAAAGTCTGTTTCACATACCCACTGCTTTTGCCCACCCCCGTATATAAAATTCAACTTCTGAGCACCTTGCACAACCTCTTGCAGAGCCAATCAGTAAAATGGAAAGGATAGGAGCCCACCGAGGAGGAGAGCGACTTTGGAAAAGAAGGCAGAGCAGCAGTAGGAAAACCTTAGCGGGAAAAGGCGAGGTGGGGTCCTCAGGACTGTCAGAGGGCTCCGATAAAGACACAGAATTGCCACAGTGGACTTGGAAGATTTGGGAGCCATTTTCACGGTGACTCATCAGAAATCTGTTCTTGGCAGCCGATGCTTCTGGTAACTCGTGTTGGAAATTCTGCAGGTTGTCATTGTTTCTAACGTGTCTGGTTTTTCAGTTGGAAGAGGCTGAGAAGTTTGCCAAAATTGTCGTTGACGCAGGAGAGAAAACGTCCGAGTTCAAGGCCAAAGGCTACTTAGCCCTGGGGCTCACGTACAGCCTGCAGGCCACTGACGGTGAGAGAAGCCCACCCCACGGGCCCTGGGACACAGGCCGGCTGCCCATCTGCACCGCAGGGTTCCCACCCTCCCACTGTCTTCGGAGGGCGCATAAGCTGGGCCGGTCTGTGTGCTGTTCTGGGGGCCCTGATGCTGTGGTCCTCGTCGCTTGTACTGCTTGGGCATGGGAGGGAAGGGGCACAGGGTGGTGGTGCACGGGGGGCCAGCTGGCAGGTGCAGGGGCCTTGAGAACCGGTTCATCCCACCCAGCCTGGGCCTGCCTCTGCCCCGGCACTTGGCTGGGCGGTCCACCTGTGAAGGGATGTTGGGTCTTAGGCACAGGAATATAGGACAGTTCAGGGCAGCCTCTTCCAGGAAGCTTCCTTTGATTGGTCAGGACCTGCCCTTTCTCCATGCATTCATTCTTTTCCTTTTTAAAAAATATTTTTTCATTGATTTTGGAGAGGAAGGAAGAGTGGGGGAGATAGAAACATCAATGATGAGAGAGAATCATTGATTGGCTGCCTCCCGCACACCCCACACTGGGGATCGAGCTTGCAACCTAGGCATGTGCCCTGACCGGGAATCAAACCGTGGCCCCTGGTTCATAGGTCGATGCTCAACCCCTGAGCCACACTGGCCGGGCTCACTTGTGAACTGATTTTCCCAGTTCAGTGCTGGGCGGGTCACGTCAGTCCCTTGTGTTCGTATCAAGGTGGTAACAGTCCTGGCCGTTGCATAGTGTGAATTAAACTGGCCTTTCCTGGCCCAGGATCAGAGCTGCTCGGTGCCAGAGGCTCTCTGAAGGCCGTCCAGCCCAACACCCGTGGTGCGTGATGGTCTGCTCTGCCTCCTGGGAGAGCCAGGCTTCCCCACGTTACATGCCTGCACTTGAGACAACGGCCGGGCTCCTCTCTGCAGTTCCCCCTGGTCTTTTAAAGATGGCCCCCTGTGCCTGGAGCACCAAGAGTGACCCTCAGCTCACGCTGTCCCCTCAGCATCATGCCAATCACACCCACGAGTGCAAGGGCCCGGTTGGCCTGCACTCCATGGCCCGTCTCCCGCAGTGCCTGGAGCAGCACTGAGCACACACCCACCCAGAATCTGTTGCTCATAATCCAAAGGAATGTGTAGTTTTTGTGATGAGCTTTGTATTTGTCCAAAACATGCCACTGACGGATCGAACCCTTTTCAGCTTCGTTGCGAGGGATGCAGGAGGTCCTGCAGAGAAAGGCGCTTCTTGCGTTTCAGAGGTGAGTGGGAGTTCATCTTTTCACTCGGCTGTGCATAATGACACCACAGTGTGATGAGTATAAAAGGGGGAGATATTTATAAAGATTATGTAAACAGTGTTTTTCCCCTGGGAGTCTTTTCCCTCGAGCACCGAACACACAGCGTGGAAGCTCGCCGAATCATTTGTTACCATGTAGATGTGCATTCTTCATCTGTCCGTCCTTCATCCTTCGGGCACATTTTATTCCTTCCTAATACAGCCAGTTCAGCTCTGGGAAGACAGATACTCTGTGTGTGTAGGGAGATGATTCCTTTTATTAAAGACATTTGTCATCATCTAGAAAAGGGATCGTTCTTTCCTAGGTTTTTTTTTGTTTTTTTTTTTTTGCCTGTGAAGCTGCAGATTTTTATATTAAGAAATGAAAAAGTCAGGCTTTAGGACAGTCTGAAATACTTTGTGAAGACAGTCAAGTCGCCTCCAGCCCTGCCTTGCTCCATATACCTGTGCTGTCTCCATCGTTGTGCCTTCCGTAAAATTCGGAGAATGCTTTACACCAGTAATTAGCACGTGCTGGAGGGTCCGTGTTCTCCCACATCCCTCATTTCACCTCATCCTCACCCACACCAGGAAGGCAGACAGGACAAGCAGGATGTTCACTGCGGGTGAGGGACTCGCATGCAGGAGTGGGGAGTTAGAGAGCCACGTTGCCTGTGATAGAATCATCATCTCCTGACTCTGACGCAGCTCTTCTGGTACCCACTGTACTTCACTGCCCTGATTTTATTCTTATCACAGCTATAATAAATCACCAAAATGAATCGCTTGAAAGTAAAGCCGCCTGATGGCAAATCTGTAATTGCTATTGATCCTCTCACTTTAAATACATCTGAGTTACATTGCTTTCTTGGAATTGTATTAGAAACTTAGTTACTTGCACCAGAATTTCATGAGGACCTCAGTCACTAATACCCTTTGGTAGATTTCTTTCCCAGAACTGGGGTTGCCTACGGATTTACCGCAGTGTTCGCGCCCCTTTCTTCATGAAGTCATTATCACTTGGTTTCGGTTGGTCCGAAATCTTGCATCTCACTTCTGTTTCCTGCCAGGCTTGCTGATTGTGCCTTCACCTTGCCCGTCCCAGGCTGGTTAGTGACAAACAGTCCGATTGACACTTGCACACAGATCTATGTCTGTGCTGAGTTTTTGTGGACGTTCTTCACCATGGGAACGTGGGAAGCCTTTCATTTCAAACCATTTGGAGTTTTAACTTTTCCAGTCCTAGCTTGTAAAACACACGAATGCCTCAGAAAGTGGCCATTACATCTGTTTCCCTTTCTCAAGCCAGCACATCTCACTGGCTCTCTACAAACAGCCGTGGTGGTGGTCTGCCTTGAGCCGCCACAATTCGTAACTTCATGTTATGTCACAGCTGTTCCTTTGACCCAAATTCCTTCTTGTTCCTTTTACTTAGGTTTCAATTCAAAGAGATTTTCTAAAATATTAGTTCATGCAGAAATAAAGAGTAATAAAACCCCATTAACCTATGTGATTTATTGGCAAAGGCTAATCTACATTAGTATTTGTGTGAAATGAATATTTTTGAAGGAAATAAATTATTTTGTTTCAAGTACACATTAATGAGGTCTAATCTAGTACACTGTAGACCTGACAATCTGTAAGGAAAGATTTTAAGTAAATATGAATGATTTGTATTCCTTCTTAAATATAAATGGATATTTAAAAACCACTTGGACGAGAAGTACTTTTTTAAAAATATATATTTAAATCCTCTGCCAACAATGCTGTTTATACTATTGTTTGGCAATTTTTGTTTAAAAAGAAAAGAATGTAACTCAAAAAGGGGTGGGGTTGCAGATATAACATGTAAATATTAGCTCTTAGTTATGGCTGGAGTCAGAATTCAGAAAGATTTGCTGTCAGGTAGATTAAAAAAGGTGGTTTTTGAAGGCCTCCCACTTGCATTTCTGCATCTTAATATTGAGGCCCTCAACTGTTCGTACGTCCAGAAGCTCAGCCCCAGCAGCTGGGCCAATCCATTTGGCCCGTACAGAGGTACAGTGAACAAGACCATGTTGTCTGCAAAGCTGGACGCATGGTGCAGAGACTTGACCCCACATGCAGAAATCGGCTGCTCCATGCGGTGTTGGTTGTGTCTGTCACTCAGTGAAACACAACCTCACATTATGGTTCTCTCCCCCTCCTGATTTACATTAAGTTTACTTGTGGTATAATTTGTGTGTCTGGAATGAGTGACCATCCTAGTTTTTCGGGAAGTGAGCAGCGTCCCAGAACATGGGACTTTGAGTGCTAAAACCAGGACAGGTTGGTCATCCCGTGTGTGTCACTAATGGGAGGCTCCTGAGTGATAGATTTAACCAGGTGTGTACTTTTCCCCTTAACTGACTAATAAATACCATTGTAATCTGGACAGGAGACTTTGAGGAGAATTGACTGTACAAGGCAGCAGGGTGATAGGGGGGAGAGGGCAGGCCTCAGGATTTCACTTCTAGCTCTAGCTCTTTTGCTGGATACTCTTGGGCCAGGTGCTTAAAAGTAGATTCTTCATAAATTATAGTTATTATTGTTATAAAGTATGTATCTTAATGACCAGGGTCAAACTTGTTCAGCCTTTTCTATATTCTTGGTTCTAGAACATGTTGGAACCAGAGTCTAGGATAGCACTGGGTGGACCTCAAGGTGTTCTGGGTTCTAGACAGGTGATCTTGGGGGCCCATCCATGCGCTCCAGTGGCAGCCTGGCATGCCTCTCTCGGGGCCCTGCTCCCACTGTACTGTAATGGTCACTTCAGGTCTCCCTGGCTCTGGGGGAGAAGGGATGTTCTCCCTTCTCCAGGCAGGTGCATGGTTCATCTCCAGGCTCCCCAGAGGCTGGCACAGGCCTGGCACCACATTGGTACTAAATAATGTGGATGGGTGAGTGAATGGATGGATAGGTGGATGGGTGGATGGGTGGATGGGTGGATGGATGGATGGATGGATGGATGGATGGATGAGAGGATAGATGGATGGTTAGATAGATGAATAGATGAGTGGATGGATGGATGGATAGGTGGATGGGTGGATAGGTGGATGGACTGATGAATAGATGAGTGGATGGATGGATAGATGGATAGGTGGATGGATTGATGAATAGATGAGTGGATGGATGGATGGATGGATGGATGGATGAATAGATGAGTGGATGGATGGATGGATGGATGGATGGATGGATAAATAAATGAGTGGATGGATGAACGGACAGGTGGCCTGGTGACCCATCAGTCTAACAATTCTTTTTTATGGAAAATATATTAAATTAATGGGCATGGAGTTGCTTTGACAAGGGAAGCTCTTCGTGAGCATCCTGTGGTGACATTTTTAGATGTCTGGGTTTCTCCTAACATCTCCACCAGATGCTGCTGTATGGGAATGGGGTTCGTGGGGCTGCTTTGTATTCACGTGCAGCATTCAGCAGGGTTCTAGTTGTCAGGAACACGAACGTCTTTCCTCTTACCTGCGTGGCCTGATGACATCTGTCGAGCAGGTTGGCTCTGGGTGTGTCACAGGGAATGTAGCTGCCCAGCTGCTCTGTGTGACCAAAGCAAGCACTCTAGTTTGTCCTGAGATCAGCACCATGCACTGTTTCTTCTTTTGTTGAGCATTCTCCTTATTTTCTTTTTTCTTTCCTGGACTAAAGTAGTCAGTTTAACTCATTAGCCCAAGTATAAAAATCAGATTTTTAAAGTGTGTATGTTTAAGTTGTGCCTCGTGAGAAATTGGCAGTTGGATATCCATCATTAGCCAGGTTCGCAGTTCTTCAGCTGCTGCCCCAATCTTCCCAGAAACGCCGAGATCCCCGGCACTTCTGGTTGTTTTGTCACAGTGAGTGGCTCACAGTGCGTGATCACTGATGAGGCTGGGGTGGGGCTCGTGTGAGAACTGTCCCCACCCATTACCCAGAGCCATGGCAGCTCCTCACGTGGGTGGTGTCAGGTGGAGGCGATCCTGATCTGATCTAACTTCACCTTCGAAGACCCTAACCTGGGCTGAGAAAATGATAGCTCCGAGGGGTTCTTGTGAGGATTGTAGAAACCTGGCTTTTTAGTCATTAGGAAAGAAGTGAAATAAAATAAAGAATGCTGAATAATTCATTATCTCTTCATAACTCACTTTGTGTTAGCTTCCCCTGAATAATTGAGAGAGACAGAAACCATGACGTCCCGATCTCATTTCTCATGAACACCAAAGAAAAAGATTTTTTTTCCCTTTTCTGTGTAAGGAAATGATAGTGGCCTGTTTTGTGTTCAGTCCACCTCTGAAGCAGCAGCCGTGTACAAATTCATGGGAATACCAATACTTATGAAATAATAAAAACTGGAGCATAGCGGTAGAAGCAAGAGATTTAAAAAGGCAGCGCAGGCCAATAGCCCGAGCCTGTTACGCCACGGTGAGGAGAGTCCTAGGCACAGTTCCTGGTGAAGTAACCAGGGAGGGGATTTCAGAGCAATAGAAGGACAGACTCCTCTTGCTCCCCCAAGTCCCCACAGGAGCTGCCGCGTTTGCCCAAACAATGGCCCAAACTGTGCATATTTTCTGGATGGCAAACGCCTGGAAGACTTTTTCCCCACAGCAGATGGATAGTTCCATGAAAAAGGCCTTATTATTGCATGAAGCCATCCCTAATGTGTTTGCCTGGGATATGGCTTCCTTTTTTATCCTAAATTTGTTTTCTGTCCCTAGAAGATCCTCCTTTAATCACAGAATGTTGACAGAACAGGATGAAAGTCTTTATCTTCGGGGCCCCACCGTTTTTTAATTAGTCTGCTTCATCGTGCCTTTTAAAGAAAGTAAAGTTGGTTTTCTCTTCCCTCCAGACTGTTCAGCAGAGAGGGTGTCTCGTTTACAGCCCCATTTTGAGTTGCTCGTGGTGAAATATGATTGACTCCCACATAAGAGCAAGAATGACCACGTTGCAAATAGTTAGGAGTCCAGCACAGCTCTTCCCAGCTGGTGTCAAAGGCCAGTCGGTAACCCCAAGCCCAGTGTTTAGTTTTACATGTCAGAGTTGCGTGGACAAGACTAGCGAGCTGCATGGAGCTTGGTAGCTTTGGAAGACTGAGCCTTCTCCTTCTCTCCCAGAGTTAGTTCATCAAAAACCGGAACCTCATTTTACCAGCAAAGCTGGGTCTTGATTTTTGTATGGTTTCTCTGAAATCCTGAAATTTGGATGAAGGTAGCGTTAAGGCCAAGCACAAACTCAACCAAAGCGCAGCTGCCTTGCCCAAGACACCCATGGCCTCACCATGTCCCAGCGTGACGGTGAGCGGTCAGAGCTCAGGGCCTGCGGATTCTGCACCTCCGGCTGCTCCTCAGAGCCCAGGGTCACGGCTGCTGCTTCCGAGGTGGACCGAACACAAAGCAGGCCACTAGCATTCCTATACACAGAAAAGGGGAAATACAGCACACTTGTTAGTAAACCTTTGTTTAAATGAGACATTCAATAGTTAAATATGGGGTCTTGGTATAAAAATGCAAATGATAAAAATGCAAATGTGACTTCTTGTTGGATAGGGAACGTAGAATGGCCTCTCCCAGATACTAATAGTCATAAATACTTTTTCAGGGCCCACAGTCTGTCACCTACAGATCACCAAGCAGCTTTCTACCTCGCTCTGCAGCTCGCCATCTCCAGACAGGTCAGTTTCTCGAATGTTCCTAATCTGGGTGCACGCTCTGTCTCGATGCGGTTCCTTCAGCGCCTCAGCTCGAGTTAGTAGCTGGTCCTCCCCCCCCCCCCCCCCACCGCCCGGGCTGACCTGGACCAGGGGCCCTCCTCCACACAGCAAAGACCCGGGTGCTCTGGTCAGTTTGAGCATCAGCTGTATAGACACAGGCCAGGCTCTGCTTTAGGAGTTTTAGTCCATAGACCTGGAGGGCCCGGCCCAGGGTCGGATGGCAACGTGGACGCAGCACGTGGCAGACACCCTGAACCCAGGGGTCATCAAAGAGCCCATGTGACTTGCCAGCAGAGCCCATGCTGAGCTCTCGGCAGAGTGGAGATTTAGGGTGGGGCCTGGCTGCCATAAGGTATCCGTGATTGACGATGCCAGTAGGCATCGACAGAAGCACCAACCAGTTCCTTTCGAATACGTGGACGTCTGAACATCACACGCGGTGACTCCTGGAGCAGGAGCGTCAGCAGTGTCCTCAGTGGAGGGACAGCTTCACTGTCCTTCATCCTCCCTGTTGCAGTCTCCAGAATCCGCCTTTGCCTTCGCGTCCCTTCCTGTCCCCTCCCAGCTGTTCTGGAGACTCTGGCCACATGCCTGCCTGCCCACCAGGTGCAAGACACTGGTGGTAACCCCAGCACATTCCAGAGAGCTGACTGGAGGGTGAAGGAAAGGTCAGTTCCCCAGACGTGCCATTCCCCTGGCAGGCCCGGCTGCAGGCATGCATCTGACTTCCCGGAGAGGCAGCTCCCTTTGGCGACCTGGGGACTACGGGAACCCAGGTCCTCACACCTGGTGTGGTGTGGCTCACAGCTGCAGGCTGGTGATGGCCACCTGGCCTCTCTCCCCCACCAGGACCTTCTCTCCCCTCCCCCGTGAAACCTCCTACCTGCAGCAGCCTGCACGGCCCCTTCCTCTTGCTCAGCTCTCCTGTTTGGTGTCTTTCCCGCCTGACAGGAGGTTCCACAAGGGCAGGAACCATGGCTGTCATCGTCACCGCTTTGCCCCGGCAGCTGGAACGCTGCCTGGCAGGTGGCAGGCACTCGGGAGCACTCGCTGAATGAAGGAGCCAGCCTTGCATTCCTTCAAGTCAGCTGTCCCTGCAGGATGCCATTGTGAACCCTGTGTCAGTCGTCCCTGGCTGCTCTGGTCAGACTGCACATTGACACCCTGCCTGTCGACCCTCCCCACGGCGCTGGCTGGTCAGACTGCACATTGACACCCTGCCTGTCGACCCTCCCCACGGCGCTGGCTGGTCAGACTGCACATTGACACCCTGCCTGTCGACCCTCCCCACGGCGCTGGCTGGTCAGACTGCACATTGACACCCTGCCTGTCGACCCTCCCCACAGCGCAGGCCGGTCAGACTGCACATTGATACCCTGCCTGTCGACCCTCCCCACAGCGCAGGCCGGTCAGACTGCACATTGACACCCTGCCTGTCGACCCTCCCCACAGCACAGGCTGCTCAGACTGCACATTGACACCCTGCCTGTCGACCCTCCCCACAGCGCAGGCCGGTCAGACTGCACATTGACACCCTGCCTGTCGACCCTCCCCACAGCGCAGGCCGGTCAGACTGCACATTGACACCCTGCCTGTCGACCCTCCCCACAGCACAGGCTGCTCAGACTGCACATTGACACCCTGCCTGTCGACCCTCCCCACAGCACAGGCTGCTCAGACTGCACATTGACACCCTGCCTGTCGACCCTCCCCACGGCGCTGGCTGGTCAGACTGAACATTGACACCCTGCCTGTCGACCCTCCCCACAGCGCAGGCCGGTCAGACTGCACATTGATACCCTGCCTGTCGACCCTCCCCACAGCGCAGGCCGGTCAGACTGCACATTGATACCCTGCCTGTCGACCCTCCCCACAGCGCAGGCTGGTCAGACTGCATATTGACACCCTGCCTGTCGACCCTCCCCACAGCGCAGGCTGGTCAGACTGCACATTGACACCCTGCCTGTCGACCCTCCCCACAGCACAGGCTGCTCAGACTGCACATTGACACCCTGCCTGTCGACCCTCCCCACAGCGCAGGCCGGTCAGACTGCACATTGATACCCTGCCTGTCGACCCTCCCCACAGCGCTGGCTGGTCAGACTGCACATTGACACCCTGCCTGTCGACCCTCCCCACGGCGCTGGCTGGTCAGACTGCACATTGACACACTGTCTGTCGACCCTCCCCACAGCGCAGGCTGCTCAGACTGCACATTGACACACTGTCTGTCGACCCTCCCCACAGCACAGGCTGGGCGCTGTTCACAGCGTCAGTTCTCACCTGGGGGATGGACAAGGTCACAGAGCCTTTGTGAGCACACAGCATGACAACCCAGACCCCGACAGCTGAGTTCTCTGCTGACCGCGGGCAGGGGGCTTGTGGCCAGTGCCCTGTGAGTAGGGGGAGAGGGTGGGAGGGGATCAGAAGATCTAGCGCCACTCTCATCCCAGAAGTTCAACAGCTGGGTGACCTTGTTCAAGTCGTTTCACCCCTTGACTCAGCTTCTCTCGTCAACGAGGGGTTGGCAGATGGTCCCCCTTCCAGCTGTATTAGCCATGACTCTATGGCTCAAAGCCGAAAGCCTCCGTAGCCAACATTTGTAATCAAATTCATCAAAATGAAATTTCAGAGAGGGAAACTAATAGATTTGGAAAAAAACAAAAGTTGTGGCTTCCTACTAAGGAGTGAGGTTTCTGAAAGTTTGGGAAGAAGCAGGAGAGCTGAGAGGGGTCCAGCCAGGGGACTGACGTTGGGAGGGGAGACCGGAGGGATCCAAGGCCAGCTGTGGAGAAAGCTTCAGGTTGTAATTCTCCCCAGTGACTGCTAAACCTGCATGGAACCTAGGGTGTTCAGTATTCATCTGTGCATTTTATCAACCATCGTGCTTGGACGATTTTAAAGCAAGTCTTGAACAGCTGTTGCATTTTAAGGTCAAGGTTGTGTCCGGGCCCAGTTGAGTTTGAATGTGGCATTGAACATGGCACCTGCCATTTGTTTTTTGGATCAGGGTATTTGTGTTGTGGTTTGGGAAGGTGGTGGGGAGAGGGTTGTTTGTGTGTGTGTTTATATATTTCCCTGATGGAGAACCAGGACAAAGGAACTTGGCAGGAATCACAGGTGTCTGATCATTTAGAAAGCTATTATAAAGTTTGTGACTTATTCAGCACTTTTATTTCAGTAATACTTTAAAAAATGAGAACAGCTCAGTTAAGGCTGTTTAATTCCACTAAAAACCTCTGGCAATTGGTATGTGCCCCCATGTAGTGAAATTATCTTTAGCATGATCCAAAGTAGATCAGTTTTGCAGAAAAAGAGAAAGTGTTTACTTAGGGAAAAATGAAAGATTGGTTATTGGCAGAAACAGTATTACTTCAGTGATTAGATGCTTGAAGAGAGCATCTTGTTTTCATGTTTGTGGCTGATATCTCGGTGCTTTCATAAAGATGGCTGTGTGTGTGTGTACATGTGTGTGCATGCATGTGTGTGCGCACATGTGTGTTTAAAAATTCTTGTTGGTTTTGTTCTAAACCAGATACCGGAGGCTCTGGGGTATGTCCGCCAGGCTCTTCAGCTTCAAGGGGATGATGTCAACTCCCTGCACCTGCTCGCCCTCCTGCTGTCGGCACAGAAGCATTCCCACGACGCGCTGAGCATCGTGGACATGGCCCTGAGCGAGTACCCGGAGAACTTTCTGTGAGTGGCCCTGGGCTTGCGTTTTCCTTACGCAAAAGCGATTACATTTACTTCTTCCAGCTTCCTTCTCTGTAGTCTGACTTCTTCATGGACATCCTGAGAGTAAATAGTACAAAACTCCTTTTACTCCTTCCCCCATGATATTTAGAAACATATTATACTGTGGACCCTTAACGCTAGGGCTAGGGGTGCCAACCCCCCACACGGTGGAGGATCTGGGGAGAACTTCTAACGCCCCGAAGCTTGACTGCCTACTGCTGATGGAAGCCTTACTACTAAACATACACAGTGGTTAAGAAGTTTTGTATGTTACATGTATCCTATATACTTCACTCTATAATAAAGTAAGCTACAGAAAGGAGAATATTATTAAGAAAATCATAAGAAAGAGGAAATACATTTACAGTATTTACTGAAAAAAATCCACATGTAACTGGACCCACGCAGTTCAAACCCGTATTGCTCTAGGGTCAACAGTAGTCTGTTAGGTCATCCTTATTAAGTTAAAATACGTGATCTGTTTTTTCCACCGTGTACCCTCGGGCACAGGAGAGGATTTTAGATGGGCTATGGATGAATGTTTTTATTTTAATAGTTATGCAATCCTAAATGTACATTAGAAAAATATAACTGCATATCAAAGTGTGATTTCATGGAAATGGTCGCTTGGAGGGAGGCTAAGACATTTTTGTAATGAGTTGCCTTAAAGTCACTTTCAATAAAAATGTTAAGCAAATCCTGATAGGCACCCCTAGGTGTGGCAGACACTGTACTGGACGAACTGCAGTGCCTGGAACGCGGGAACTGCAGCTTCAGAGCTCGTTTGTCCTGCGTTCATTCCAGGGTCTCCCCTCCCAGGTCTCAGAGGATGGTTATATGTCAGCAACTTCAAACAAGATATCTTGGTTTCATTCGCTAGGAAACTGAATTCCTCAAATGGGTCAATATTTGTACATCACCTAAGAACGGTCGTTACAGACTGCTGTATGCTTGAATGGTCTGCTTATCGTCACGTTTCCGGGGAATCACCGAGGCTTTGCTGAGCAGGACTTTGTCTTTGGGCTCCTCTGCTCCTCCTCTTTCCTCAGGGGTGTAGCTCAGTAACAGGTGCACAGTGGCGAGAGACAGCCAACAGCCCTGCGCCTGGCAGGTTCTAGCTGTCTGAGGGGCAGGGGCAGTAATGGGGCGGGGGGGGGGGGAGGCTGCTTGGGGCAGGGTGGGCGGGAAGGAATGGAGCTGGTGGCCAGGCTGGCTCTCCCCACTTTCAGAAATAAGTGCAGACCCATATTTTAAGTGGATCGCCTTTGGCTTGATTTCTCTGCCTCATCACCTCACTGTGTTTTTAATCAGAGTTTCAGCAGCTCCCCTCGGAATACCGTGCACACATTTCCATTACAAACATTTCTTTGTCTCCAAGTGAAAAGAGCACTTCTCTTCTCCCCATCCAGAGAGTTCTCATTAAAATCCAGGAAACCTCCGACTAGAGATTTCTTTTGTAGGTGCAGCTATTTATACAGAGCGAACTAAAGGGCTTTGCTGCAGTGTTTGCTGCTTGCACATCTCAGTCTTGCTCTTTTGCATACCGAATATATTTTGGATTTTAGCCGAAGCTGGTTAGCCCATGGAACCATAAGTGGTGAAAGCACTTGAAAAAGTCTCCCGTCCTTTACCCGTCGGTAAAGTACAACCCAATGCAATTAAATTGCGCTTCTCTCATCCATATTTATAAAGCCACCTTCCCGCCTCGCACCCCCAGCGCCTTCATTAGAGCTTAGACTCGCTGGCGGCTCCTGCAGAGATGCCTGGGGGACCTTCCCGGGGAGGGCTTCTTAGACCCATAGCCACCCCACACAGCAAGCAGTAAACAGTGGTGGCTAATACGGTAATGCCTCCAAGTGACAGCAGCTGACAGCCTTTCAGGCAGTGTAAGGAAGAACAGCAGTAGAGATATTTGAGGAATGCAAGCCTGTTATTTTAATGTTAGGCCGTAAGCTCAAAAAAAGCAAGGCATATGTCAGCAGGTCCGAGAGCAGCCGTGACTTGTTTGCTTTTTAAATATTTGCATTTCTTCCTTTGCGATGAGAGACTTCTTCCCGAGAAGACTTCATTAAAAGTTGGGCCAGATGCAGTCAGTCGATCCCGTGGTTTATCCCCAGCCTGGGTAAAACATTTCAGCAGCAGCCTACCCAAGATCCTGCGGGCTCCTGTCACGCGGTGTTGTCTGCGTGTTTGTCAGCCTTGTCTCCAGCAGGCTGTGGGTCTCGGAGCGGGACTGCCCCCAGCCATGCCTCCCACAGGCCGAGGCATAGGGGACGTGTGCTCAGCACCTGCTGGATGGAGGTGAACCCCTTCTCACTGTTCAGCTGTTGAACAGAAAGCAACTTAGCCTCTTAGCCTGAGATGACAGAACTTTCCGGTCCCTGCTAAGCGTACCCACGGTACTTAAACCTCTGTCATGTCCAGTGGCAGTGAAGATGCACACCAGAGAGGCCGGAGCTCCCAGGGCCTGTAGCTGCCTTCGCCAGTGCACTTAAGGCATTGCAATCAGTGCCTTCCTTAGTTGTAATCATTGCATGGTAGTCACTCAGTAATTCGTAGGAATTCCTCTTTCTATTACTGATACAGTGTTTTCAAATATGATATCTTAGGATCTTTTAAAATTGATATTAAGATTAAGTAGAAGCAAAAAGACTACTTAGTAAATATATTTAAAACAATACAACTGATATATGTGTGTATACCCCTTCTTCGTTTAAGAAAAAGAACGTTAATATTGCCTTTTAATTTCCTGTGTACCCCTCTATCCTAGCCTTACCTCTCACCTCACAGGTTAACCACCATTCTGAATTCTACACTGAGCACTGTCTTGGGGTTCTATGCCATATATGTTTTACTAGTAAATAATGGAAATTTCTAATTTTGCATGTTTAAAAAAATTGTAATGGAATCATGCTGAATATATCCTTATAGTACTTGCTTTTATTGCTTCACATTATGTCCCTGAGGTTCATCCATATTGCACACAGCAGCAATTTATTCATTTATACTATGAATAGCACCTATTGTATGAGTTTACCAAGATTTGTCTTTCTAGCCTGCTGTAAGTGGTGTGTGGGTTGTTTTCGCTATTATGAACAATGCTGCTATAAACATTCTTGCAGGGAGCCTGTGCAAGCATTTCTTTAGCTATACACCCACCTTGGAGTGAAATGGTTGGGCCATAGGCTATGTGTATCTTCCATTTCACCAAATCATTCCAAACTGTTTTCCAAAGCGGTTGTGTCATTGTACACTCCCACCGGCAGTGCCTGGCGACCCATGTGGCTTCTGACAGCAATACTGGGTGTTGTCAGACTTATTTTTGGTAATGTGGTTGTTGGTAAATGGTATCACGGTGTGATTTGAAGTTGCCTGTCCTTCATTATTAATGAAATTGAACACCTTTCTGTTTGTTTATTGGTTATTTCGCTTCTCTCTTTTGTGAAGCACAAGTAGAAGCCTTTTTCTGATTGGGTTGTCTTTTTTCATGCTAATTTGTAAGATTTCTTTATATATTATGATTACAAGTGCTTTCATTGGTTATATGTGCTGCAAAAATCTTCCAAGCTGTGCCTTGTCTCTGCTTTCTCTTACTGATGTCTTTTGATGAACAGAAGTTACTGATTTTAAAGTAGTTGAATCTATCAATCATATCCAAGGATAGTACTCCTGTGACTAGTTAAAACCTTGGCCTCCTCCAGAACCATGAAGGTAGTCTCCTAAGTTTTCTTCTGAGAGCTCCCTCGTTATCTTTCACACTTAAAGCTGCGAGTTCATCTGGAATTGGTTGTTTTATATATGTACTAGAGGCCCGGTGCATGAAATTTGTGCACTCGGGGGCAGGGGGTCCCTCAGCCCAGATTGCGAGCAGGCGCAGGCCAGGCTGAGGGACCCCACTGGTGCACAATCGGGGCCAGGGAGGGACGCGGGAGGTTGACCAGCTAGGGAGGGACTGTGGGAGGGCTCCAGGGCGTGTCCGGCCCATCTCACTCAGTCCCGATCTGTTGGACCCCAGTAGTAAGCTAACCTATCGGTCAGAGCGTCTGCCCCCTGGTGGTCAGTGCACATCATAGTGAGCAGTTGAGCAGCCTTAGCATATTATTAGCATACTAGAGGCCTGGTGCACAAAATTCGTGCACAGGGGGAGAGGGGGTGTCCCTCAGCCCAGCCTGCACCCTCTCCAATCTGGGACCCCTCGAGGGATGTCCAACTGCCCATTTAGCTCCCAACTGCTTGCCTGCCTGCCTTCCTGATTGCCCCTAACCGTTTCTGCCTGCCAGCCTGATCACCCCCTAACCACTCCCCTGCCAGCCTGATTAATGCCTAACTGCTCCCCTGCCAGCCTGTTTGCTCCTAACTGCCCTCCCCTGCAGGCCTGGTCCCCCCTCCCAACTGCTCTCCCCTGCAGGCCTGGGTCCCCCCCAACTACCCTTCCCTGCAGGCCTGGTCGCCCCCAACTTCCCTTCTCTGCTGGGCTGGTCACCCCTAACTGCCCTCCCCTGCAGGCTTGATCACCCCCAACTGCCCTCCCTGAAGGCCTGGTCCCTCCCAACTGCCCTCCCCTGCTGGCCTGATCGCCCACAACTGCCCTCCCCTGCTGGCCATCTTGTGGCAGCCATCTTGGGTCCACATGGGGGCAGGATCTTTGACCACACAGGGCAGCCATCTTGTGTGTTGGAGTGATAGTCAATTTGCATATTACTCTTTTATTAGATAGGATAGAGGCCTGGTGCACGGGTGGGGGCCAGCTGGTTTGCCCTGAAGGGTGTCCCGGATCAGGGTGGGGGTTTCCTTGGGGTGTGGGGTGGCCTGGGAGAGGGGCCTGTGGTGGTTTGCAGGCCGGCCACGCCCCCTGGCGACCCAAGCAGAGGCCGTGGTATCTGGGATTTATTTATCTTCTATAATTGAAACTTTGTAGCCTGGAGCAGTGCCAAGCCTCCTGCTCGCTCTGTGGCCACAGCCATTTTTGTTGGGATTTATTTATCTTCTATAATTGAAACTTTGTAGCCTTGAGTGGAGGCCTGGGCCCGCCAGGTGTGTGGAAAGCTTGGCTTCCTCCATTGCTGGGGAAACCCAAGCCTCCTGCTCACTCTGTGGCCACAGCCATCTTGGTTGGGGTTAATTTGCATACTCACTTCTGATTGGCTGGTGGGCATGGCTTGTGGGTGTAGCAGGGTGATGTTAATTTGCATATTACTCTTTTATTAGATAGGATTATGCTTTGATTGGTTGAATGGCCCACCAGATGACCTAACACTTAGCATATTAGGCTTTTATTATATAGGATGACGTGAGGGATCTGATGTAATTTTTCCCATATGGATCTCTAATTCTCCTAGCATCCTGTATTGAAAAGGTCCCCTTCCCTGGTGCTCCACAATGCCACCTTTGTCTTATGTGTTCATTAGTCATTGTGCCCTTCTCTGTGTGATGACCAGTCTTTCATCATTACTTTATTTTACATGACGTAGGTCCATCCTGTATCTTGCCATCCTCAGGCCTTTGAGTTTGTCAAGTAACACAAAAAAATTTTGATGAGAGTTTTTTATTGGAATTACTTTAAATCTAAAAGCTCACACTGGGGAGAGTTATTTATGACATTGGGTCTTCTAATCCATGGTCATTAGAGCTCTAATTATGTAGGCCTTTAAAAAATGCTTTTTAAATGAAGTTTTATAATTTTCTTCATAAAGATTTTGCTCAATTTTTAATTAGATTTATTCCTGGCCACCTGAAAAAGATTTCCATGCTTAAACCTCTATTTCAGAGGTTAAGGAATTTCCTTTCTCCTGATTTGCTAAAAGTTTTTAAAATCATGAATTGATATCAAATTGTATCAAGTGTTTTTTCTGTATTTTTGAGTTGGTTATATGATTTTTGCTCCTGAATCTATGAATATTGTATTAACTGATATTTTAAAATGTTAAATTAAACTTACATTCTTGAAATAAGCCCAAGCTGGTCATGATCTACTCGCTTTTTTATGTTATCAGTTTACTACTTTTTAAAAGAATATTTACATTTACGTTCATGTGTGAAATAGCATGTATTTTCCTTTTTCAGTATAACCTTGAAAAGTTTTGGCATCAGGTTAAAGTGAGTTGGAGTTGTTCTTTTTTGTGTTTTGACATCATTTATGTAAGATTGGAATTATTTGTTCCTAGAATAACATGTTTTGGTAAAATTCACTTGTAAAACCACCAAGGGCTAGTCTTTTTTTCTATGGAAAGACTTCTGATGCTTTTTAAAAATGATTATGAGATGTTCAGGTTTTCTACTTATTTTATTAAGCTATGTATAATGCATAATATATATTTTAAGGATTTGTCCATTTCATATCAATTTTCAATTTTATTGGCATAAAGATGCTCGTGATGTTTTTGTTTATTTATTGCACACAGCATCTGTGGTTAAGTCTTTTTAGTTCTGATATTGTTTAATGCATCTTCTTTTTTCCCCTAACAGTCTTGCCAGAAATTTGTTGGTTACATTGATCTTTTCAAAGAACCAGAAGCTTTTTTATCTTCTCAACTATATGTTTGCTTTCTCTTTTATGAATTTCTCTTCCTATTTTTATTTTTTTCTTCCATTTTCTTTGAGTTTGTTCTTTTATTTTGTTTTCCTTCTTAACCTTTTAAGTTGCATGTTTAGTCTATTAATTTTTTTGCCTTATTTTCTTTTTTTAAAAATTTCTTTATTGATTAAGGTGATTCCATTACTCCCCTCATCTCCCCCACTCATGCCCTCACCTCCCCTGTTGTCTGTGTCCATTGGTTAGGCTTATATACATGCATACAAGTCCTTTGGTTGATCTCTCCCCCTAACCTCCACCCTCCCCTATCTTCCCTCTGAGGTTTGATGGTCTGATCGATGCTTCTCTGTCTCTGGATCTGTTTTTGTTCATCAGTTTATGTTGTTCATTATATTCCATAAATGAGTGAGATCATGTGATATTTATCTTTCTCTGACTGGCTTATTTCACTTAGCATAATGCTCTCCAGTTCCATCCATGCTGTTGCAAATGGTAAGAACTCCTTCTTTTTTACCGCAGCGTAGTATTCCATTGTGTAGATGTACCACAGTTTTTTAATCCACTCATCTGCTGATGGACACTTAGGCTGTTTCCAAACCTTAGCTATGGTGAATTGTGCTGCTATGAACATAGGGGTGCATATATCCTTTCTAATTGGTGTTTCTAGTTTCTGGGGATATATTCCTAGAAGTGAAATCACTGGGTCAAATGGGAGTTCCATTTTTAGTTTTTTGAGGAAACTCCATACTGTTCTCCACAGTGGCTGCACCAGTCTGCATTCCCACCAGCAGTACACGAGGGTTCCTTTTTCTTCGCATCCTCGCCAGCACTTGTCATTTGTTGATTTGTTGATGATAGTCATTCTGAGATGGTACCTCAGGTGTGAGATGGTACCTCATTGTCATTTTGATTTGCATCTCTCGGATGATTAGTGACTTTGAGCATGTTTTCATATGCCTCTTGGCCTTCCTTCTGTTTCTTTCGTAAAGTATCTATTTAGGTCCTTGCCTTATTTTTTGACATAAGCATTTAAGACTAAAAATGTCCTGCTATGTACTCTATTAGCTTTAAACCACAAGTTTCAATTTGTGAAATTTTTGTTACTGCTTAGTTCAAAATATATTTAAATTTCCATTATTTTTTTTACTCAATTATTTTAGAACTGTGTTTTATAATTGTCAAACATATGCAGGTTTTCTTTTTTTTTTTTCACTTATCTTTTGTTCATTGAATTGTGTTCAGAGACTATAATATATATATATATTTGAAATTATTTGAGACTGGTTTTATGGCCTAGACTGGTTTTATTAACTATGCTATTCAGATCTTTATTCTTATTGATTTTTTGTGTCTAATTAATCCAAAAATTATTGAGTTGAAATCTACCACTAGGATGGCAGGTTGTCCTGTCTCACCACGTAGTTATAGAAATTTTTGCTTTATGTGGTTTAAAGCTGGATTATTAGGTACATATACATTAAGAATTGCTTCATCTTCCTGATAAATTCAATTCTTTATCACTATGTAATCGGTCACATTATTCACTTTGCCTCAAAGTCTATTTTGTATGATATAGACATACATCTACATACATATATCCACATGCATGTGTGCATACACATATATATATACAAACTAGAGGCCCGGTGCATGAAATTTGTGCATGGGGGGAGAGGGGGCGTCCCCTCAGCCCAGCCTGCACCGTCTCCAATCCGGGACCCCTTGGGGGATGTCCAACTACCGGCTTAGGCCCAATCCCCTAAACCGGCAGTCGGACATCCCTCTCACAATCCTGGACTGCTGGCTCCTAATTGCTCACCTGCCTGCCTGCCTGGTCACCCCTAACTGCCTCCCCACCCCCTTGCTGGCCTGATCACCCCTAACTGCCCCCGACTGCTGGCCTGGTCGCCCTAACTGCTCCCTGCTGCCAGCCAGGTTGCCCCCAATTGCCCTCTCCCTGCCAGCCTGGTCACTCCTAACTGCCCCCCCACTGGCCTGGTCACCCCTTACTGCCCCCCCTGCTGGCCTGGTCGCCCCCAACTGTCCCCCTCTGCCGGCCTGGTCACCCCCAACTGCCCCCCCTGCTGGCCTGGTTGCCCCCAATTGCCCCTGTCTGCTGGCCTGGTTGCCCCTAACTGTCCCCCTCTGCCAGCCTGGTCGCCCCCACTGCCCCCCCTGCTGGCCTGGTCACCCCCAATTGCCCCCTTCTGCTGGCCTGGTCGCCCCCAATTGCCCCCTCTGCTGGCCTGGTCACTCCCAACTGCCCCCACTGCTGGCCTGGTCGCTCCCAACTGCCCCCCCTGCGGGCCTGGTCACCCCTCATGGCCCCCCCACCAGCCTGGTCACCCCACGCAGCCTGTTCAGTCATTTGGTTGTCCCTCACTAACCCCCCTGCCGGCCTGGTTGTAGGCAGCCATCTTGTGAGGGCATAAGGGTTAATTTGCATATTACCTCTTTATTATAAAGGATGTGTGTTTATGTGTGTGTGTGTAATATCTTTTTCCATTTTCTTACTTATATTCTTATGTTTCAGATGTTCTCTTGTGCTCATTATGTACAGCTGATTTTTCAAAAATCAGGCCAATGTTCTTATCTGGAATATTTAGCTCATTTCCTTTTATTGTAAATACTGATATATTTGTATTAGTGTCTGTCATCTCACTTGTGCTTTCTATTTGTGCTGCCTTTTTGCATTCCTTATCTTTTCCTTTCCCACTTTCTTTTAGATCAGTTATGTTCTTATTACATATTTTCCTTTACTGGTTTGGAAAAGAAAGTTGCTGTTTTGGTGGTTGTTTGATGATTAACCTAGAGATTTTATTTGGCGGGGGCTGGCTAGCTTTCTGAGTTTGGGTCTAAAAACGGATTTGTCTTTACTCTCAAAGAGAAGTTGTCAAGCTGATGTGAAATTCTAGGCTCGCCTTTTCTACAGCACAAGTGATCAGCTCTGTTGTTGGGAAGCTGAGGGTTTACTCTTCGTCCGTTTTCCTGTCCCCGTCTTTCTCTCTGGCCTTCTTGCCGTGGTTGCTGATGTTTCATGTTTCATGACAACACAGGTAAGAGTGGGTCTCGCTTGGCATTCACCTGACTTTTTAAAACTGTGGGTTGGCATTGTTTGTATTTTTTTATCACTTCTAGAAAACTCTCAGCCACATGGCTTCAAAGATTTCTTCTCTTATAGATAGCATATGGTTGGGTCTTGCTTCTTTAATTAATTTCTGCCTTTGTCTCAAGTGTCTGTCCATTTACATTTACTATAATTAGTGATATGATTGAATTTATGTCGGTCATTTCTATACGTGTCTTGTCTTTTTCTTGTTCCTTCTATACTGCCTTCTTTTTCTGTTGGAAAAAAAACGTATTTTTAATCCTTTAAATATTCAATACCTATACAAAAGGATGAAAATTGGATATTTGCTGATTATGTATTAAATCTTTCTAACATTCTGAGGTTCCCCAAACTATAATTTAACAAAGTATATACATTTTTATACTGAACAGTGTTAATACATTCTGAAAGATTCACTGTTTACTGTACTTGGTATAAGAGCCTCGAACCTTCTTTTGAAACACAGCTTTGTAAAAATTTCCTAATTGATTCGTACATTTTACTAGTAATTTTCCTCATTGGCCTAAGAAGGGAGAAGTCGGTGCCAGGTGCAATCTGGAACCCTTATCTTTCCGACAGACAGTGTGGCTGTCTGCCGCCAGGGCTTTGATCAGACCCTCAAAGACTTCGTGTTTCTGCCACGGAGAGTCCTTTGTAGATGAAATATTGGGATGAGAACTGACGGTTTGTTATGTTTTGTTCGTGTAACTAATATGTGTTGTTATAAGTCAGTAAGCCCCACGCGGCTTCTAAGAGCAGCCACTGCCAGCGTTTAGTTCTTGCCTTGAAACAAATTGTGGTTGAGCAACTTTCCTCATCCTACATTTTTAATTGACTTTAATTTTACTCCTTCCTATTTAAATAGAATACATACAGATCCTTTTTCCCGTGCTCTAAGAGAGGTCAACAAATCAATAGCACACTTGAGAAACCATCATCTGTTACCACAAAGTACAGGGAAGCAATTTCTGAAACCTCTGAAGGAGAGAAATACAGGGGACCAAGTGTGTTTTCTGGTCCATAACTTCGATGTGTCAGAAGATGCTGAACAGATTCTCAGAGGCCTGATTGGAGGACCACTCCCTCGTCTACACACCCTCCTCTCTGTGTGTGGTCTCTACCCTGCACATGTGAAAGCAGATTCTGTGAAACAAACCCATTTCTTTGTACGCCAGTGGGAACTAACTGTATAGAAAGAAGTGAACATGTGTAACGTTCACTCATGTAGTAATAATGATCTCTAGCATCTGTACACTGCTTGGTCATAGGCAACTCTTATCAGCACGCAACACATTTTAAATAATTTAATCATCGTTACAACCAGGGTAGGTAGTATCATTCCCATTTCACAGATAAGGAAACGGAGGCACAGAGAGGTTAAGTAGTCTGTCTAAGATTATGTACTAGTACGTGGTGCAGTGGTGATTTGAACCCAGGCTGCCTGGCCTCCACATCTGTGCTCTTAACCGCCACTCCCATCCTCCCAGCACTCTGCATGTCTCTCTCTTCCTGGCTCCTGCCTGACCTTAGGGGAGGGAGCCACTTCTGTCTTGCAGACTGTGTGGATTCCTTCGAGTCCACGTCACATCCTCAGACTTGGGAATGTGGGGAAGTCGGCCGAGGGAGCTGAGTCAGGGACCCCTGGAGTCACACCACCCCGTGTCAGCGACCCAAACCCATGAGACCTCAGGGTGCTGGCCTTTGGGGAGACAGGGACATGGCCTTTGGGGAGTAGACTCGCTTGCGGGTCACCTGCTCCCCATTTAGAAATGACCCATGGCTTTGTGGTTTAGGGAGAATAGACTATTTTAGAGCCGGAGTAGATCGGATAGTTCCTGGTCACACATTTCCTCACCAGTGGCTGTTTGACGCTTCCTGTGCCAAAGACGCTTGCTTGCCAGCTGCTCCCTAAACCCCAGGGCAGGTCTTCTGCCTCCGACTTACTTTCCACCCTCAGCCCTCAGCTCTGCCGGTCAGACAGCACCCAGGCACCGTCCTGCCTGCAGGTGTCCACCTGCAGCTGCTCTGTGGACGGTGCTAAATGAAAGGGCTCCCTTCGTAAAAGTGCCGCCCTCGGGCCTGGGAGGAGGCCCCTGACACGGGGCAGTGTGACTCCAGGGGCCCCTGACGCGGGGCGGTGTGACTCCAGGGGTGCTTTCAATCCGGGCCATTTCCAGCTCCATGCTGGCTCTAGGACGCTAATCCAATTAGTAGCAGAAGCAGAAGCAAAAAAATGAGCCAAACTGGGGTTTCTTGAGGTGATTTATTTTAGCTAAATATCTCAGTTATTTGTTCTAAAAATATCACCAGGAGGATGGGGAGTAGTCCAGATTGTTGACGCTTTGACTGAAAAGAGAAACAAAATGTAACTGATACGGGATCTAGCAGGAGCTCCTGCCTGTCGGAAAGAGGAGGCGGGCCTAGAGCAGGAGCCCTCCTCTTTGCCAGCCCTCAGAGAGGATGGGCCGTCCCCAACACCCGCCTCTCAGGAGCAGCCTCTCAACCAGGATGAGGGGCCGCCACGGCTTTCCCCAGGAACCAGATCTGGGAGCCTGGGCTGGGACAGTCACATGACAGCAAGGCCATGGTGGAGGAAATGCTGAATGGCCTGCCCAGTCTTGTGAGCACACTGCACAGCGCCTCCTTCTTGAGAAAATGTGGGCCTTCAAAATGGTCAGAGTCTAACAGGGGTCCTCAAACTTTTTAAACAGGGGGCCAGTTCAATGTCCCTCAGACCATTGGAGCGCCGGACTCTAGTTTAAAAAAAAAAAACTATGAACAAATTCCTATGCGCACTGCGGGCCCAGGACGAGTCAACTGCTAAGCAGAACAGGCAGCGGCACCTGGCGGGCCGGATAAATGTCCTCGGCGGGCCGCATGTGGCCCGCGGGCCGTAGTTTGAGGACCCCTGGTAGAACTTCCTCAGGGGCTAAAACTCCCAGGCGGAAGCTTGCCAGTGCGCATCCCGGGTCAGTCGCTCGACGGGGCCTTATCCTATTTTTAAAATGTCTTTATTGATTCCTTTTCTTTGGAGAGAAAGGAAGGGAGAGGGCTAGAGAGAGAAACATCGATGAGAGATGGACATCATTGATTGGCTGCCTCCTGCATGTTCCCTACTAGGGATCGAGCCCACAACCTGGGCATGTGCCCTGACCAGAAATCGAACCAGCGACCTCTTGGCTCCTGGGTGGACACTGAGCCATACTGGCCAGGCAAGGGCTTTATCCTAGAGAAGACGCATGGATGGGAAGAGCCCTGCCCTCCCACCCTCCTGTGGTGGCTCTGCAGGCAATCCGACCAGCAGTAAACGTGTGTGTGCTTTGGGGTTTTACAAAGGGAACAGGTACTCAGATTCGATCCCTGAAAAGCCCATAGTCTAGGGGAGTGGTTGGCAAACTGCGGCTCGCGAGCCACATGCGGCTCGTGAGCCGCAGTTTGCTGCTCTGTTGACTAATGAGTTTGCCGACCACTGGTCTAGGGGTTCCATCAGGCGGCCCGTGAGCTGACATCTGCTGGTAGAGTTCCGTTAGGTCTGCACACATTTCCTTTCGTTTTAGTGAAAAGGAGAGCCTTGGTTAACTGGGCCCTTCAAATGACTAGAATTTCATAGGCGCCTGACTTTTAGGTGAAAGAGCAGGTCATAGAGAGCACAGGCCACAGGAAAGTATTTTAAAGACCCGCGCTGATATACCCCAGGAACAGTGCCCCCAGCCCCGACTCCGGCTCTCCTGCCGCCCGCTCACGTCTCAGAGCCACCACCTGTCCACGTGGTCTGGTCTCTCCTCCCGGTTGGACTGTAAATTCTTTGAGGGCAAGGAACTGTATTTTATACCACGTTTAATTCCACAGGGTACCTAGCACAGATCTTTACATATCTTAGGGTGTGAGCTATTTGGCAATGGATTAGAAAATGCCGCACGGCATCCTGAGTGTTGGCAGTGTGGTTGGACTAGTTGAAGCCATTCTCCTCGGTTTGTTCAGCACCCTGAAGTCTCATGGGTTTGGGTTTGCATCGCTGTCCTCCCAGTGCCTGGCGGTGTGAACGTGGACACGCACTTCACCCTCAGCCTAACTTGCAGGGTTGTTGTAAGAATCAGTGATTACATATTTAAGGTGTCTGACGGCTGCTGCTATGTCACTTGTCTTGCAAGCAGATGTTTCCTGGCTTGTAGCTTGTTATTCCACAGCTGAGAGCTCTTGTCTTTTCCATTTGGAGACAGACAGCTCCTAGTACTTAAGGCTGGCTTCAGTGAAAGGGCTGCTATTTGGCCTGAATCTTGAAAGGAGAGTAGATGCTTAAAAAGCAGAAAAGGATGGAAAGGCATTTCAGACAGAAGGAACAGTGTGTGCAGAGGCCCAGGGGCGTGAAGGAGGGTGGCAGGTGGAAGAAGCTGATGTTAGTTGAATGAGGGATGTGCACCGTGGGCAGTGGAGCCAGATCATGAAAGGTGTGTTGCGTGAGACGCTAGATTTGGGCTGTTAGTAACAGGTTGGCATTTTAGCAAGTTTCTCCTGTTCCTCGTTAATTTCCTGTAAGTTTTCCACCAGTCTCTGAACAACAAATGTTTAGATTGGGTTCATGAACTTTGAGCCAGGGATTGGGGGTAGGAGTGGACTGTTTTCCCAGCAGGTGACTTCTTAACTACTCTTAAAGAAACATCTCACTTAATTCACGGTCAGACTCGGGTAACGGGCAGCAGGCGGTCTCAGGCCGTCACTCTCCACTGTCCCACCTAAAGGTGCCACGTCCTGAGATGCCGTCCATGCTGGTTGGTCCCACATTTTCTCGTAGCTTGCTTTTGGGCCTCGTGGTTTCCTCGGTAGATTGAGTGTAATACCTTTGGACAAATTAATGCTAGGCGGCGGCGGCGTGCTCAGGTGACACGGTCAGAGGCCCCCAGCAGCCCTATCGTGTGGGTGCAGGCTCGGCGGATATGGTGATGGGCTCCTCGTCCTGTTGTTGGTGTTGTCTTTGCCTGTGAGCGAGCTCGGGGTTGGGGACATGGTGATGAGGAGCAGTCTCTGAGGCAGTGCCTCTGTCTCCCACCTTCACTTGTGCGTTCAAGGGCGTGTCACAGGGGGAGGCTCCTCGGGGCGTCCTGCCCATTGTCTTGGGAACAGCCAACGGCGGCTGAGCCTCCGCTTCTCCCCACCCGTGCTTTTGGGCTCCCGTCTCTGCCAGTCTCTCTCTCCTGTGCTCCTCTGCCTCACTCTCCGTCAGCGGGGCTCGGCAGTGCGCCTATTGTTCTTCCTGTCTGGTTCCCTTAAATCCAGCCCACACCTCTTCAACTCCACATCCTCAGTCAAGTGCGTGCAAGCTGTGATTTCATGTTAATTAGAAGTTCTTTTTCCAGCCAAGAACCTAGCTCGGAACTGTACCCCAAGCTGAGGCCTGGCAATGGGCTCCGGCGTTTGGGCACCGTTAAAGGGCCCGTAGGCACTGTTCTCGGAGCCACAGCACTGCCTGTGCAGGGACACCATCCCCACCAGCTGGAGGCCCTCCCTGGGGCAGGCACTCTCCAAGCCCGGCTGAGCCCGAGGAACTTGGTTGGCTCCCAGAGAACATAGCCCCATCCTGGGCAGGTTTCTGTGCCGGAGTTGCTCGGCAACCAGCCCGCGTCCAGGCAGGTCTCGGCCTCCGGTAGGTCTCCACCAGAAGCTGACAGGTGGCCTTTGGCACCTCTCCTTCTGTGGTAACACCTCTCCCAGTTGACCCACTTTGGTGGGAGGTTCTGGTGGAAACGTTCCACCACCTCCCGGGCTCACTGAAGACATCAGCAGGCGTCAGCATCTGGCCCCTTAAAAACTCCTCCGCACCCCCCGAGTGGCTGTCACTCCTTGCAGGTGGGCCTGGAAAGGCCTCAGGGAATTTCCGCTTCCTGAGAAGGTTTTTAGCAGGAACCGAGTCCTGGTCTCCTGGCTGGGCTCACTCTTTATGCCCACCTGCTTGGAGATGAGAGACCGCATCCCTCGCGTTACCTGGCTACCGTTCCGTCATCCGGCTCCTGCAAACCCAGGCTTGAGGCATCTGGCCCCCTGACTCCCCAGGAGCCCCCATGTCCCCCTGGGCATTCAGAGGGAGTGGTTGGTGCCAGCTCACTCCTGAGCTTGGGCAGTGACAGTTAGGACACCCTCGTTCCGTCTCGGGACCACAGAGGAAAAAGAGACTTTCCTCCTCCAAAGGGCCTTCAAACGGAGGCCATCACGCTGTGGGTGGTTGAGGAATTCTCCTTTATGTCTAACTTAAATCACTAGAAACATATTTCTCTATATCCTGGTTTATAGAGAAAGTAGTCGGTGAGCAAATGCTGATTTCAGGCCCACTGACCTCCAAGCACAGCTCTAGGCGCCATGGAGGTGAGGCCCGAGACAGGGGTTGGGGTTCTGTTACCAAAGGGAGAGAAGCACCGGCCACTGAGAAGGGGTTTTACAAAGATGGCATTGACATTGTTCTTAAAGGGCCAAATGCAGGACCAGGCGCACAGGCCTTTCAAGGAGAGGAGCTCCTCCCTCCCTCCTCCTCCTCCTCCTCCTCCCCCTCCCTCCTCCTCCTCCTCCTCCTCCCCCTCCCTCCTCCTCCTCCTCCTCCTCCCCCTCCTCCTCCTCAACAACAACAACAACAACAGCAAGCACCAGCATACTGAGTAGGGACTGTGAGAGTGTAAAAGTGGTATTAGTTGAAGACTTATTTGTTGAGGTGAGGTTTTAGGTGAATTTAGGAAGAATGAGGAGATATGTGGATGAGTAGAGATTAAGATTGAGAACATGGCATATATACTCATAGAATTATGACAGAACCATAGCCTTGGGCCAGTGAACTCTATTGGCAGGAGTAAAGGGTCCATTGGAAGGATGCTCAGACCGGGATGTGCCATAGGCCAGCGGACAGAGTGCCTTAAAGGGCTCAGTGAGGGATTTGACTTATTATTACAGACAGTAAGGAATCACTGTAGTTTCTTGAGCTGGGAATGAGAATTATTTTTGGAGATTTTTTAAAATCCTCATCCGAGGATATTTTTCCAATGATTTTTAGAGAGAGTAGAAGGGAGGGAGGAGGGTGAGAGAGAGAGAAACATCAATATGAGAGAGAGACACACTGGTTGCCTTTCACACGTGCCCCAACCCAGGCCAGGGATCAAGCCTGCAACCAAGTTACATGCCCTTGACTGGGAATCAAACCTGTGACCCTTTGGTCTGAGGGCCAATACTCTAACCCAGGGGTGGGAAACCTTTTCTCTGCCGAGGGCCATTTGGATATTTATAACATCATTCATGGGTCATACACAACTATCAGCTTAAAAATTAGCCTGCTATATTTGGTCAAACATTTCATTAACTCACCCCTAATGCCTTGGCAGGGCCAGACCAAACGATTTTGAGGGCCTTGTATGGACTGAGGCCAGACATTCCCCACCCCTGTAACCACTGAGCGAAACCAGGGTGGGAGGTCTTTATAATACAGTTTCTTAGAGCTGTGCAGGTCAAGGGGTAAGAAGATCATGAAGAGGTGCCTGGGGTCATGCTGGAGCTTTCGCAGGTCCTTGATCGTGATGAGCGCAGGACCAAGAGAGCTGATGTGTACAGAGAGACCTAAGTAATTTCTGGGTGAGAGAACTCTGAGGGTCTGAGAAAGAGAGAAGGGTCTAATCTCAGCGCTCAGAAGCTCTGATGGAGGTGAAGCCATTGGTGATAACAAAAATAGGGGAGAGACAGCGGTTATGGAGGGAGTTGGTGAAGTCCTAGCTGCTAAATAGCAGGCTGGGGAAGACAGAGGGGAGGGTGGGGTTGCCCTTACTCGCGGCGCTTCAGCTCCGGCTTTTCGAAGCTCATGAGATGGATCGGTCCACCTTCACATGATGAAGATCACTGTGGAAGGTTAATTGCAGATATTTACATCAACTGAGTCTCATCTTCTGTGTAATTTTGTAGATAAATCAAGATTAGCTTTCAATGAATTTTTGTAGTTTTGCAGGTAAATCGGTTTTGTTCTGAAAAAGCATACTCTTAATGAAATCCCTGTGTCCTGAATAAAATTAGCCACTCCGATGAATTTCACCCGACCACACACGGTCATTGCCTGCATTGGCCTGAGTGGTGAGGCTCAGAAAAAGCCCCATGCTGAGCCGGGAGTTCTGGAGCCCTTGTTGTGGGGAGGCCCTTGGACGCCCCATTCTGGCGTGAGTGCAGTAGTTCCTGAGTCCGAACCAGGCCACTCCCTCGGGTGTAAGCAGTGTCCTCTTCTCCCTTGTCTCCCCACCACAGACTGCTGTTCTCCAAAGTGAAGCTGGAGTCACTGTGCCGGGGCCCGGATGAGGCGCTGCTCACTTGCAAGCACATGCTACAGATATGGAAATCCTGCTACAACCTAACCAACCCCAGGTAAGAGGCCAGAGGGGCCTGTTTTGTATGGGGTTCGCATGGGCCCCTGCCTCTCAGCGCCCTCCGACTGGCCTTGAGCAGTTCCCCCCAGGTCCCCGACACAGCAGGTGACAGAGGGGGGCCTTCCACACTCTCCCTTCAGGGGGATTTTCTCCCGGTGGCCGATGAAGCCTGGGTCATGGGTTTCTTTTGCTTTTGCTGCCCCGGTGGCCACGCAGCTCAGCTCACAACTGATGACTATCTGATGATTTATGGGGAGGCTAGTCGGTTATATATTCCAGATCGGATTCTTACAGGAATAGTTAAAAGACCTGCAGAGACAACAGGCCACCTCCTACTAAGGAGAGTCGAACTTGCTGTGGGCATGGTAAAGTGCTTTTTCAAAAAGTTAACATCATGCCGAAACCGGTTTGGCTCAGTGGATAGAGCGTCGGCCTGCGGACTGAAAGGTCCCAGGTTCGATTCCGGTCAAGGGCATGTACCTTGGTTGCGGGCACATCCCCAGTAGGAGGTGTGCAGGAGGCAGCTGATCGATGTTTCTCTCTCATCGCTGTTTCTGGCTCTCTCTATCCCTCTCCTCTCTCTTCCTCTCTGTAAAAAATTAATAAAATATAAAAAAAAATGAAAAAAAAAAGTTAACATCATGACTCAGATAGAAATTAAGCATGTGTCAAAGATTTTATTTTCCTCATTAGCTAAAGAGGGAGTCAGTAAAATGGTAAGGCTTGTTCAAAGAAGACTTTAAAAAGAGATTTGCTGAAACAAATTTGCAAATAAATGCAAAAACACTGTCCTGTAGGACATTGAAATACGTTGTTTGGGATTATCTTTTGTGCAAGGTGGAAATCGATTGTATCTGGACCAGGCGTGGTCAGTGGAGTCAGTCCTAGGGCCCCACCCCACAGAGGCAGACCATCTGGGGGCATGCACTGTCCACCCCCCGCATGTGCTGAAAGACACCCCATAACCTGCTGTGGCCATTTCCAAGCCTGGGCAGTTTTTTCCGCTGCATGTTTAGGTTACGGAGTGCACCCTGCCTATCAAGCAAGTAACGTAACAAACAGGGATGTAATGATTCCAGTGAATACAAACAACTGCTCCTACATTCATTGTTTTTCAAGCTCGTAGCTAGATAAATGGCCAGCTCACATTATGCTCTTAAACTCGGGAGCCTAAAAATGTGCGACTCAGATGGTAAATGTGTACTAAGGACATGGCTTGCTCAGTCTGGCCCCCCAGGAGGCCAGCACGTGGCAGTGGCCATGGCCCGTGGCAGGTGGCTGTGGTCCCCAGCTGCTGGCCTGGGGAGAGGAAAGGTGGGGTGGGCAGCGGGGAGCAGCAGAGTGTAGGTGGGGCTCCAGGTGAGATTCTGTTTTACAAAAGTTTCTGCAGTTAAAAAAAATGTCATGATCAGGGCCCTGCTAATGGCATGGGTCCTTGGGAACTGACACTAACAGACACGACGGCAGGCCCCTGGGAGAGCAGCAGGATGGGCCACGCAGTCCCTGGCAGAGCTGCGGGACAGGACTTAGACGAGAGTTCCCTTCGTAACCATAAATCCTCCTCTTGGTGAGAGGAGTGTCTTTCCTTTTGAGGGTATGTTCTGAAAATAAAGATCATTTTAATTTTTTAAAAATTCTCTTTCTCTCAGTCTTTAAGCAGAAATAAAAAATGCTCATATTTATGCCCCCTAAAGCCCCTCCCTCCTGGCCTGTCAGAAGCAGCAGGTTTGGGGGAGACTCCGCCACCAGCCCAGCTAGCAGGAGATCCTTCCTTCCGTGCCCGAGCACGGTCCTCTGCCTGTGCCCCCTTTAGAAATGAGAAAATAAATCCATCAGCGTGCGCATTGCCAGTTTTCCCTCGTTTCTCCACACTTCTCCCACCTCCCCACATTTCCTCCCACTTAGCAACCAAGAATATTGAATGTGAAGAGGAAAAAAAAAATAGCAGAATGGGAAAGCTTTTTAAAAATACTTAACCAAATGCCTGGGCTGTGTCCCTACTTCCTCTGTTTCCTAAAGGGTCTTTGAGGGCTGGAGCTGGAGGAACCCCGGCTTCAGGCGCAGCCGGGATGGGGGTAGGTGTGGGTAGAGGGGGACCCATCACAGAACTGCACCCTTCAGCTACTCCTCCCTCCAGCTATTCCTCCCTTCAGCTACTCCCAAAGCCGGAGGGAGGGGGTGGTAATCAGGCAGCCCCTTATTAAGGAGCTTCCTCTTTTAAAAAAAACTGTATTTATTTTCTCTGGGATATAAATAAATGTTTCTCCTGTAGCCCTTACCATTGTGCAAATTTAGACATCCTCCCCGAATGGTGGGGAGACGTGACCTTGGCAAGAGAATAGAGCATCGAGAGGGGAGAGCTGTGTCCTGACAGGGACGGCACGCATCGCAGTTCTCCAGATCAGGGCAGCGCTGCGTGCAGCAGCCTTGAATCTACGATGGGGTCACACGGGGTTTTAGGAAAGGGTGGAATCGCATGAGCAAGTGCGTGAGAAGTACCCCTGCTTAAAAAACAGCAGCAACAACAAAAACTGGGCAGCAGGCATCTGGGCGGGAGGCCGTTGGTTTCTACCTGGAGAAGGTCCACACTGACTTCCCGGCTCAGGGCCCCCTTGGTTTGGAGCCTGATGGGGGGGGGGGGGGCGGGGGGAGGAGTAAGGTGGTGGAGGGGGGACTCTGGTCAACCTGCCCCTCCCAGCTCCATCCTGAGGCGGGCACAGGCTGCAGAGCACAGAGGACGACACGGGCAGTAGAGGGCCAGATGAGAGCAGACTCAGCTTCGTGTTCTCTTCGCGGCCCTCTTTTGTTGAAGGAAGATCTCTCTGAGCTGGTCACTGAACCGCACCGGAGACAGCTTGCAAAGAGCGCCCCACCTGCCGCCGAGGGCTGTCTCTTGCTGTGAGCAGAGTGGTGGGTGTGCTCTCGCGAGTGTCCCTTTGGCAAGGTGTCTGTCGTGGCAGAAGCCCGGACTTGCTTCCCTAGGTCTGCAGTTCCGCTTGCGTTTCGGGTCGAAATCCGTCTCCTGTTTGGTCTTCACTCTCTTAGTCATCTCTAAGGCCCCCTCCGCTTGTGTATTTTCACCTGGCCACCCAAGACAGCGTGACCTCTGACCGACCAGAGCCCCACCCGAGGCCCAGCAGCCTCCTGGACCGCCCAGGACAGCCTTCCGCTGGGCAGGCGGCTCCCCTGTGGTCTCCAGCCCCTGTGCTGTCAGCCTGGCAGGATAGCCACTGTTGTTTGCATTCGTGGAAGATAAAATTGGAGCTAAGCGAGCTTACATAACTTGCCCGAGTCCTCCCAGTGAAGCAAGCAGTAGAGCTGAGTGAAACTCAGGTCTAACACTAAAGCTCCCTCCACCACGCGTTCTGCCTCTCTGCGTGGACAACCAGCTTCCTTGCTAAAATATGTTTCTACTGGTTTTTTAGAGAGCGAGGAAGGGAGTGGGAGAGAACCTGCAACCTGGCCTGTGCCCGACCGGGAATTGAGCCGGTGTCCTTTTGGTCTAGGACAGTGGTCGGCAAACTCGTTAGTCAACAGAGCCAAATATCAACAGGACAACGATTGAAATTTCTTTTGAGAGCCAAATTTTTTAAACTTAAACTTCTTCTAACGCCACTTCTTCAAAATAGACTCGCCCAGGCCGTGGTAATTTGTGGAAGAGCCACACTCAAGGGGCCAAAGAGCCGCATGCGGCTCACGAGCCGCAGTTTGCCGACCACGGGTCTATGGGATGATGCTCAACCAACTGAGCCACACCAGCCGGAGCCAACTTCTGTGATTTCTGTTTCTTATTGTTAACCGCTCCTTCCCCCTGCTTGTCACTGCCACGGGGACCATCTCCAGCAGGCAGTCGTGTGATGGGAAGAAAACTTTTTCTCCCTGATTCTTACTTCAATCACTTATTAATGAGGAGCATTTAAAGTTTGGGGTTTCTTTTTTTTAAGACGATTGCTTTGCTCTAACCTCAGTTGGAACAGGAGGCCCCATTTCATGTTATTCACAGCCATGTTGGTGGAACTTTTCCTTTACAAAGCGTGCCCCATTTCATCTTGAAAGGAGCCCTATAAAGTGGGGAAATGTCATGGCATGTCATACCCATTTCACTGATGAGAAAACTGACGTTCGGGATATTGGGAACTTGCCTTGATTCTTGTAATCCAGCCTTCAGCATCCTGCAGGAGGCCAGGCCTTCAGGTGTCCTGTCCAAGGCCCCCTCTCACATCAGCTCATTGTGTGCCAGGCACCCCAGGAGCGGGGAGGAGGCAAAGCTGCAACAGGAAGTCCAGGTTCCGTCCCTAGATCACCACCGGCTTGTCTCTTGTTTCCCCTCCGTGTGGTGATGAGAGAGAGAGGATGTCCAAGAGAAGCTTCCAGTCGCCACTGTAGCTTTAACCGTCACTACAGCTCACTCTGAATTTCAGTCCTGGTGGGGGACGGAAATCATCGCTGTGCACATTACATCGGCAGATGTCTGTGGATTTGGGGTTCCTTCCAGTTTTCTCTCCCTGAGCCCTCTCGAACCACTGACCAGGAATGGTTTCCTCCCCTTTGTGGGAGCGCCTGGCAACCTAGGGCCCCACAGAGAAGATGTGAGATACCTGGGGGGCTGGGAGGTCCGCGGGAGGGGTCCAAGCAGAGGTGACCCGGGAGAGAGAGGAAGCAGCTTCCAGACTTCCGGGAGAGACACCGGCCAGAGTGAGGGAGTGAAGGAGACTCGGGGCGGGCAGGGCCCCCTTTGCCCCTTCTTCCACATTCTCGTCCCTCACAACATTCAGAGTGGAAACCAAGCATCTCCATGTTAAATAGTTATGCATATATTCTGTTTTCAAAAGGAACTAGGGAACGTAGCCAAATATAGTTTCTCTGCTGGTGGAGGAGAAATAAACGCTGTGTCATTGTTGGTGGGTGAAGTTCACAGGTTAAGATTTTGGCCTCAGTTGGCGTTTCTACAATTTGAAGTTGGAGGAGGTCCTTCACCCGGTTTCCCTGCCCACCCATTGCACCAGACGGCTGGGAATTCTCCAGAAATCAGCCAACCACACGACCCTCAGATGCGTGTTTGTAGGTGTATCTAATGACACCTGGATGTGCCTAGAAGCTCTACCTCTTCTGACTCCTCCATCTGATAGGGAAGTCTCTGGGGCACAGGAGGTGGCCTTGCCCAGCGTGACCTACTTGTTAGGACAGATGTAGGGATAGATCCCTGCTGAGTCCCAGGACCCACCATCACACGTGGCAGCCAGCCCTGTGCTCCGAGATGGAAAGCCTCCAGGATTGTGGCTGAAAGGGACATTTCTGATCCACTTTCTCGGATTTGGGCCATGGAAACCCAGGCATATCCTCCTTTTCAATGCCAACAGCTCAGGGCGTGTCCTGGGATCCCCAAGATGATGGAAAACGCACTCCATTTTGAGATAACATCTTCTGAAAAATTCCTAAGTGGGGAGCCATTGCAATATTCATATTTTTGTAATGTTTTTAGCAATGTTTACATTAAAAATACATAGACCGTGCTAGAAATATTTAGTCAGTAATTTGTTCAATGAAAATTTGCATGTACTTTGATGTTATCTGCTGCTCAGAGACATTTATTGTTTCTTGGTGGTGGAAATAACTAAAAGGACAGTTTCCGGAAAACACGTACCCAGTGATGTAGAACGTCCGGCTGCCCGGTCCTCTGTCCTGAATGAAGCAGGTTTCCTCCTGTTTCCTGTGGATTTCTCTAGCTCCATCCCTGAGCGTGGAAACTGCAGCCTGCAAACCATATTAAGTTTCAGACCAAATCTTGTTTGTGCCACTTTTTGCAACAGCTGCAGTGAGGAAGGAAATTGTGTTCCTTTGTTGTGGAATTTGAACTTCTTAACAAAAAATACCACCCTTAGACTAAGCCCCCAGATTGATAACAAATGGACAAAGGAACGTATTAAAGACTCACAATTCAAGAGGCAAATCAGCTTGTTTTTGGAGGTTCTTTGATGGAATATCATGAGAGGAAAAAAGAAGAAGACTGTTGTTTTTGCTTACAGGCTTCTCAGAATTTAAAAGAACAACAACAAAAACAGAAGTCTGTAGAGCGGAGGTCCCTTAGCTCTGTGTCCTTCCAGTTACGCCTGAGGGGGTCCCATGTAGGAGAAAGCTGGAGAGGGGATTTGTGCAGGAAGCGGCCAATGACACTGCTGTGCTGCCCCCTCACCCCCCCCCACCCCCACCCCCACCCACAGCCACTTCTCCGGCTCAGGAACACTGGGCGGGGCTGCGGCTCCAGCCCTACCCAGGACCCGCTCACTGTGTGACCTCACGCCTCCTCTTCTTCATGTGCCAAATGGGTATCGAGCACCCAATTTATCTTAAAGGCTTGTTCTGGGACACAAACGAGGCCATGGCTATGATTGCTCTTTGAAGAATAGGGGCCAGGGGTCCTTAAATCCAGCTGCACGTTAGAACCTTCTGGGGAGCTTTGAAAAGTGTTGACTGCCCCAGAAATTCTGATTTTGTGTTCTGGAGTGTGCCCTGGGCATGAGTGGTTTTAGAAGTGCCCAGCAATGTCCCTGCGCAGCGAGGGCTAAGACGCACTGGCACCGAGTGGACACATGAGGAGGGCATTACGGGCATGATGATCTATGGACTCGGAATGCCAGCCAGTTTCCCCAGTAAGGTGGATGGGGCCCTGGGCTTGTAGCTCTCGTTTTTATGTTTTATAACTAGAGGCCCAGTGCACAAAATTCTTGCACGGGGGGCGGGGGTTGTCCCTCAGCCCAGCCTGCACCCTCTCCAATCTGGGACCCCTCGAGGGATGTCCGACTGCCCGTTTAAACGGGCAGTCGGACATCCCTCTCACAATCCAGGGCTGCTGGCTCCCAACTGCTTGCCTGCCTGCCTTCCTGATTGCCCCTAACCGCTTCTGCCTGCCAGCCTGATCACCCCCTAACCACTCCTCTGCCAGCCTGATTGATGCCTAACTGCTCCCCTGCCAGCCTGATTGCCCCTAACTGCCCTCCCCTGCAGGCCTGGTCACCTCTAACTGCCCTCCCCTGCAGACCTGGTCACCCCTAACTGCCCTCCCCTGCAGGCCTGGTTCCTCCCAACTGCTCTCCCCTGCAGGCTGGGTCCCCCCCCAACTGCCCTTCCCTGCAGGCCCAGTCGCCCCCAACTTCCCTCCTCTGCTAGCCTGGTCACCCCTAACTGCCCTCCCCTGCAGGCTTGATCGCCCCCAACTGCCCTCCCCTGCAGGCCTGGTCCCTCCCAACTGCCCTCCCCTGCTGGCCTGATCACCCACAACTGCCCTCCCTTGCAGACCTGGTCCCTCCCAACTGCTCTCCCTGCTGGCCATCTTGTGTCCACATGGGGCAGCCATCTTTGACCAGATAGGGGCAGCCATCTTGTGTGTTGGAATGATGGTCAATTTGCATATTACTCTTTTATTAGATAGTATAGAGGCCTGGTGGGGGCCAGCTGGTTTGCCCTGAAGGGTGTCCTGGATCAGGGTGGGGATTCCCTTGGCATGGGGTGGCCTGGGCGAGGGGCCTGTAGTGGTTTGCAGGCCGGCCATGCCCCCAGCGACCCAAGTGGAGGCCCTGGTATCTGGGATTTATTTATCTTCTATAATTCAAACTTTGTAGCCTTGAGTAGAGGCCAGGGCAGGCCGGGCGGGGTTGGCGGTGGCGGGAAGCTTGGCTTCCTCCATCACCAGGGAAACCCAAGCCTCCTGCTCGCTCCATGGCCGCAGCCATTTTTGTTGGGATTTATTTATCTTCTATAATTGAAACTTTGTAGCCTTGAGCGGAGGCCTGGGCCAGCCAGGAAGCTTGGCTTCCTCCATTGCCGGGGAAATCTAAGCCTCCTGCTCTCTCCAGCTCCATGGCTGCCACCATTTTTTGTTAGGATTTATTTATCTTATATAATTGAAACTTTGTAGCCTTGAGTGAAGGCCAGGGCCAGCCAGGGTGTGCGGGAAGCTTGGCTTCCTTCATTGCCGGGGAAACCCAAGCCTCCTCACTCCATGGCTGCAGCCATCTTGGTTGGGTTAATTTGCATACTCGCTCCTGATTGGCTTGTGGGCGTGGCTTGTGGGCATAGCAGAGGTATGGTCAATTTGCATGTTTCTCTTTTATTAGTGTAGATGACAAAGAGGCTGAAATCAGCAAGGTCTGTGGGTGTGGTTTAAGCCATTGCGATGTTGACTGCTGAAAGCAATCCCAGCCCCAGCCAGGAAGCAGGTGCTCTGTAATAGATGAAAAGGTGCCGAACAACATCAGAAATGCACCCAACATCAAAAGCTGCTTTGCAGGAGTCCGTATTGGTGGACTCTGTTTCCTCCCGCCCACCCCTAAAATGACTGACATTCCTCACTGTTGTTTTGCAGCGACTCGGGACGTGGGAGCAGCCTCTTAGATAGAACCATTGCAGACAGGCGGCAGCTCAATACAATCACCTTGCCAGACTTCAGCGACCCGGAGACAGGTGAGAACAAAGAGCCGGTGGGGACGGAATGGTGTCAACTCCAAGGGTGAGGCCTGGGCCCCGAGTGACGGGGATGAGAGCGGCCACTGGGGTTGGGAACACAACTCATGCAAGTCGGTTAAACTCTCAGCTGAGGTGCATTTTCCCCGTGTCCTTTCCAAGTGTGTGCACAGTGGGGAAGTCATGTTACATGGCCAGCACATCGCTGAGGTCTTCCTATTTCTCCCCCTCGCTCTTAGAGCCTAAAATTCAAAACCAAAATTAGACTGTTCCCGTCTCCACCAGCTTCCCCTCTGCTTTCCCGTTTCTCCCTCTTGCTTTAGATTGCAGACTTTGCTGGAACCCCGGTTTTGATTCCTAATCCGTTGCACATGTGAACACACATACATCCAGCACAGAGCCTGTAAGAAGGCAGGGGACTCTGAGCTCTGATTCCACTGTCCCATGTGGCGGCCTGCAGCCCTCGCCACCGCTGAGAGATGTCTGCGCCTCCCTCTCGTTGGCCTTTCCCCATCCCCCTAGGTACAGAGGAGTAAATAGTCCCCTGTCATTCCAACACTCCCAACAAGCAATTCTAATAGTAATTGCGACTGCTCAGTGGCAATTTGGAGGACTCAACAGACCCACAACATATACAGAAGTTCCCTCCGCTTTGAGCCTCAAGGAGTTCCAGTGTGTCACTCGGAACCTGGCTCTGCAGCTGCTCCGCTGCCCCGGGGCCTGCGGGAGGCCAGTCCCAGGCTGGGTGTGCCTGCTCTTCATGGGCTGGCTTTTGGAGAGGAACCTGGGCCTGAGTGGTTTTAGAAGTGGCCGGCAACGTCCCTGCGCGGCGACGGCTAAGACACACTGGCGCCAAGTGGACACCTGAGCAAGCCCCCCCCCCCCGCCCCCCAGTGGAAGCAAGGGAGCAGGCCTGAGGCATGCACAGGCAGCTCCTGCAGGCTCTCCTCCGTCAGGATGGGAGGGGTAGGGGCTCTGGCAGCCAGCTGTGGCACCCACCCAAGCCCAGCGTCGCAGCGGCCTGGAGGCTGCGTCCCTGTGCTAGGCTCCCTGTCACCAAGTTGAAATCAGCATGGGAAGTCCCATCCCAGGGCCCCAGGTCAGAAGGGCATCGGGCCTTGGAAGCAGCCTGAATTGCACACTAGTGCAGTTCAACATTTAACGTCCCACAGCCACGCGCCAGCGCAGACTGACAAGCCACACTCCGCCTCCCCCTGCGATGGCCCGGCCCGGACTGATCTGCAGGCCTTACTGGGTAGAGACTACGAACCAGGCAGAGACTCTGACTCAGACTAGTCCAGTCCTGCTAGCGGGGACTCGAACCCCTCGTTCTAGAATTGGAAGGTCGGCTGTCAGGACCAGGCTGTCTTCCTCCTGTGCCCCTTCCCAGGAGCTGGTGAGGACAGTCGTACTCAGACCCCTTTACCTCCGGGGCCTCGCTGCTCTTCTGAACCCCTGACTTAAAGGGCACTGGCACCCGCCACACGCAAAGCCGTACCTGTTGGCATCGGCAAGGGCATGCGGCCAGTGGACGTGTGAACTTCCACCTCACGACCCTGCCGATTCTGTGCCGCCCACTGCACATCGGCTCCTTGTGAAGCCACGGGCACACTTCCAGCCCTTATTTTCTGTTCCAGAACTAAAATTTACTTCCTATTTTTTATCTTCTGTGGAAAATATTCAGATACACCAAACTACCATATAATATAATGAATCCCCTTGTGTCTGCTGCCAGCCTTCAAGAACTGGTGTTCTTTTTCCAGCCATCTCTCCCACCCCACACTTGGGTTTTGGAGTATTTTAAAGCAAATCTCAGACATCATATTCCACCTGTTAAAATGTCAGTGTAGATGGCAAAGATAAGAACCTTTAAAAAATATTGCCACAACACCATTACTATACACCTCGGTCATTATACAGTACAGGCTCGGGGTGCTTGGTTTGGGGAGTGGTTAATTACTTAGAGTATGGGTTTCCACCTCTGAAATTGTCCATACACAGATCTGTGGAGTCGCATTAGGGGAACCCATGTCACGGAGCTTTGGACTGGCTGTGGGTTTTATGAAATGGATGTGGCAAATTGAAAAGCCCTCCCCGTTAAAGAACATGATTTCCCAGCTAACATCACCTCTGGCCCTCCAGCCCCTCCTCGGTCATCGAATGGTCCCAGCCATCGAGAGAGGAATCCAATGGGGTGACAGTCGTAACTTTGAAGCTGCGAATCACTATCTTTTCTTTGGAACGAATCGGTAGTTCCTTAAAGAGAGGGTGAAAAAAAGTGTTTTCTTCCTTGGCCTCCAAAACAGGATGCAGAGTAAGGGGCTTTGTCTTTAATCTAACCCAACACCTCGCCAAAGCAAAATCATTCCTTTAACTAGTGAACTGTCGCTGTGGTGGTCTCCCCGCTGCTGGGTCTCTCCGGCCGGAAGGCAGGCAGGTGACGGCCCTCGCTTCCTCCCCGGTGCCCAGCGCACAGCCACCGGGCCGGCTTAGAGAGCTAGCGCTCCACCGCCCCGGGCGGGACCTGACACGTCCTGTACCTCAGTATCCGCACCTGGGGAAACATAAGTACACACAGTCAGACCTCATTTCCGGAACGTCTCCCACCTCGAACAATTCGGTTCTCCACCAAGTTGCTCACAGAAAACATGTCTGGGTTGTGGAACCAAACTTCAGTTTTCAAACTGACAGCCCTTTCAGGCTGATACCCTGGCATCACAAAAAAGTGTCTCTGAGGCAGCAAAGGAGAGGATGCTTTTGTGGCTGGTGGAATCAATGATCAGCACCATTTAAAAACATACAAAGGCCATCAGGAGTGCTAATGTTGCTAAGGGTGTGAAAGGAACTGAGCACGGGCAACTGAAGAGGTAGGAAACCCGCTGCTGATTGGATAAATGAAAAGCCGTTAGCCGCTGACCGCATTTCGGAGGCAGTGGTACGTGAGCAAGCAAAGATGCTGCAGGCTGACCTGAAGGACACCCCTGGAGCGAGGCTAGGAGGGGTGGTTTGATAAATTTTAGAAAAGAAGTGTTTGTTTATAGATTAAACAGTACATTAGACAGGTGCTGGATATAAGAAAAGTTAAAACAGGGAATCATCTGGAGGTCTGGAACGGATTAATTCCGTTCACATTGTTTCTAATGGTGGAGGGGAATGATTTGGTTTTCGAACACATTGCCTCTCGAACAGCCTCCGGAACGCATTAAGTCCGAGAACTGAGGTTCCACTGTACACTCTGTGTAAGTGCTTCTCATAAAAAGCAAACCTAGGGAAAGTCAAGTTCTCACCCTTTTCAATGGAAAGGCCGGTGGTTTCCCCCAGAATGCCCTGAGTGTTGTAGGTTACAGACATGTTCTTTTCAGTGTTTCTGTGGCTGAATCGGTGCCCAGGCAAACCTGAGTTGTGTGGACTCCATGCTGTTACTACAGAGCAATTAAATAACCAACGGGAAACAACAGATTTGTTTTCTTCAAAAAACACTTGTATTCTGTTGTCGAGTAGAGGAATGATTGTGTATTACATGACCTTGTTTTCTTTGCAGCTTATGTGAGTATATTAAAAGCTAGTTTTATTTTTTCTTTGTGTTTCTAAAGTTTTTTTGCTTTTATCCTTTTTTTTTCTCTCTTTCACTTTTTAGTGTCAGATTCCTCCTCCTCCTCTTCTCTTTCAAGAACCGAATCTCCTCTCCACCTGTTTGTGTCTTCTCATCTTCATTCTCATCCCAAACCCGATACCTTTGTGTGGCCCCCAGCAGCTCACTCATTCCATGGCCCAGGTCCCCGCCAGGAACCCTCTCGGTGTAAACATGGTTTTCCTTTCTTGTTAGATCTGCTTCATTTGCCTGATGTTTCATTTTCTGATAATCTTCCTAACTGATAAGCTGGATGGGAAACTCCATCAAATTTATCTGAGAGGAAAATCTTACTAATTTGAAAATCCAAAAGGTCATTTGGGGCAGGAGGAGGTACTGGTGCCCAATTTCCAGCCTTCTCTGTGAAAAGTAAAGAAACCTGTTTTGAGCAGAAGAAATAGAAGCTTTTCTAGGTACTTCTGTGCTTCTCTGGCATTGATATAAAGGCATTAAAGTTGCAGTTTTTAAAAAAGGCAAATTAGAACAATTGGCAGATAATTTATTCTACGTATTTCTGGTTTTTCAATTTAGAAATTAATTCAATAAGTATGTAATAATCAAGCTAACTCTCTAAAGGTAATGGTCACATGCCCTTTAAATATGCGTTTCTCGAACTTTCCTGTGCGTTAAGATCACACAAAAAGCTTTGAAAGCTGTGAATTAGATCCCCCTGGGCCCCACCCCAGAGTTTGTAGTCCAGTGGACCTGAGGTGGGGCCCAGGAAGCTGCATTTATAAAATACCCCATAAAATTCCAGGGCCCGTGGGTTCTGCACAGCATTTTGAAAAGCAATGCTATAAATTATTTTCCGTTTGCAGGAAAGGGAAGTGTAGGGTTTATGTTGTGAAAATACTCAGAAAAATTGAGCAGCATTTTAATCTAATCTTGCTTTTAAATAATACTGAAATTTTCAAGTCTGTTTAGGGTGTCTGGGAACCTGTCAATGAAAAGAAAAAGCCTGAAATAAATGGAATGCTGGTTGGTAAAGGCCTTAAATGGGACCTAAATATGGCTCTCACGAGGAGATCCACCCTTGTTTTCTTAGACTCATTTATTTAATGTTCACTTTACTGGGAGGGCCAGAAAAATTAACCTCTATAGCCATGATTTATAAGGGCTCATCTTTGTTCCAAATGCGCAGTTATATGCTGACAAAAGCTCATAAGGGGAACTATTGCCAGAGAAAACTACTTTCTCTAATGTGCTCATCTTTTGGATGGCTAACCTGCTTTGTTACACATGCTCACACTCACACACACACACACACACACACACACACACACAGCCAGGACAGAAACAAGGCTATCACCTAAAATAAGTCATCCAGACCTTACCTGTCTGCATACCAGGTGTTCTGAACCTTGCTTGAATGGCAATCCCAGTTTCATGAACTGGAAGATGGAAATAATGCTATCCTGCATAATAAAAGGCTAATATGCAAATCGACCGAACGGCCGATCGCTATGACATGCACTAACCACCAGGGGGCAGATGCTCAGCACAGGAGCTGCCCCCTGGTGGTCAGTGCACTCCCACAGAGGGAGCACCACGCAGCCAGAAGCCAGGCTCATGGCTGGTGAGCACAGCAGCGGCGGTGGCGGGAGCCTCTCCTGCCTCCACGGCAGCGCAGCGCTAAGGACTCCTCGGGGGATGTTCACCTGCCGGCTTAGTCCCGCTCCCCACCCCCCGAGGGGTCCCAGACTGCGAGAGGACGCAGCTGGGCTGAGGGACACCCTCCCACCCCAGTGCACGAATGTTATGCACCGGGCCTCTAGTAAACTATAAACTGCTTATGTTGTTTTTAATCCCCTTCTTAAAAATGGATTTTTTTTCCCCTCAAAACAGTGCCTATCAGCAATTGCCAACTTCATTTTTTTCCATAAAAACTGTTTTCTGCATTGATGTTTGCCCAGCTTTTTTGGTCATAAAATGGGATCTCACTGTTCCAGAATACCTCAGTAATGTTCCCATGCCCATTCACTCATTTGCACAAGAAGCCCTCCGACCTCCACGCCCTGCCAGAATGTATCACATTGCATCCCGGGGACCCTGTGTTCCTTTAAACCCGGACAACTGAAATTCTGGCTCTAGGGAGGCACTTTATAGCAGCTGGTTAGCAAAATGCTGGGTGAGGAGCACCACTTGGCTTTCTGCTGAACGTGTATGTCCCAAATGGTGCTCAGTTGTTCGTTTTTGAGGCTGAGTCATCTCCCCCAACCCCTCCTCTAGGGAGCACCTGGCCAGTAACCAGGTGTTTTAGCTAAGACTGACTCGCCCAGGAACCTTCCCCGCCCCGTGGATGCAATGTTTCATTAGAGACGGGGAGAGTGCTTACCACACGTCGCTGGTAAGTGTAGAATTTCCTAATTAAAGTTGTTATGAACTTGAATCCCAAATCTTTTCTGTAGGACAGACAGCCATAACCTGACGTTTTATGATTTTCTCCCTCCAATCCTTTGACTTCATAGAAATGAAAACTAGCCAAACCCTACAAACGCTTGGAATCATAATCAGGGTTCATGTGTGGAAAGATCTGAAAACCGCTTGTTTGATTATTTTTCCCTTCCCTTTGGAATTTCCTGCCCTGGAAACAAAACACAGTACATGAATTGGTCAGCTTGCCTGCACCAGGAGCGCTGAGATGGAGAGGGGAATGCCCAGTTGGCCTTTGTTTAAAAAAAAAAAAAAAAAATTATTGTTAGTGGAAAACTCTGTGTCATTCTTGAGTTAAAATCCAATTCCAGACAGCCAGACTTACAGTTGGAAGGTTATTAGAACTCTATTTGCTTTTTTTAGCCTTAATTTTGATTTTTCAAATGTTCTGTTTCTTGGTTTTAATTTTTGGTTTGATTTGTTGTTCCAAGGCAACTCTCCAGAAGTATACTTTCATGGTTTTCCCTCCCTTTTTTCAGTTAGTAAGTAGTCCACCGATCTGTTCACCTTCCCCAGGGCCTCAGAGTCACGCTTCCCTCCCTCACGGAATGTGTGTGGTGGTTGCTGGTGGGTGGTTGTGGAGATGGTGTGGACATTCAGCTGCCACCCGCTTGCCCACTCGCCTCCCGGGGCTCCTCTCTCCTGAGGTGCTAATGCTTCCGCCACCGCTTGGATTTACCTTCTGAGGAGGCAGTACCTGCCTGGAAAGGACCACAGAAGAAGGCATAGCGGGGAAAATGCCCAAGTAAGGCTGTGCCGTGGAGGGTCAGAAGCCCCCCTGTGCTGATCAGAAGTGAGACACCCAGTGGCCCAGATGCGGGCCATCTGTAAAGTTTGGGTAGAGGGAACCAGTCGGATCTCGAAATTCCTTTCCAGTTCAGCCATTATTGCAGCACAGAAAAGCAATTCTAATCATTAGTTTTCCTGAAATAAGCTAAACAGGCATCATAAAAGGTAAACTACGTCTGCCAAAATTTAAAGGAGACAAAGCAATTCCCTGGATATAGAACTAGTGCTTTAGGGGGTATTCTTTAAGGCACTAGTGAATGATCACATTTTCCAGTGGCTGTTTCTTAGACACTGATTCTGCCTGGCCAAATATTTTTAGACTCACAGTTCACATGAGCACATTAAAGGCTCTGAGAAGTCCTGCAGTTAAAAAATATTCAAGACTCTCTTAGCTCTGGCCCAGTGTGTCCCAACCCGATTTTATCGTTTTCCCCACCCTGTGGAATCGCTGTTCCAGGCACCGCATCTTGGAAATGCTAAGGTACATGATGATCCGGTGCATTTGAGATCTGAGCCTCTATCTACTGCCTGTGGCAAATGCACCCCTCCGGGAGATGATTTTTCCTCTGAAATCCTGCTTGACCTACATGTGACTTCATTTTGCCTTTTAAAGTCCATAAAAAAAAACAAATGTTTGCTATATCCTCACATTAGGGTTCTTCAGAAAGAAAAAAGTTTCACGCCAGGGTCCCTTCAATAGCAGGCTCCTCGGATACATGAAAAAGGCTTGAATTTTAGAAAGTCAGGCAACAGTAAACCTTCAGGCAGCCCCTGTTAGTTACAGTGGGGATTGGGGAGGGGGGTTGATATATTTATTCCAGGGACTTGTATTTTCTACTTTGCCTACAAGCAGCCCAGCTCTCAAAGGTCAGGAAGCTGGGTTCGAGGGCCGGTCTACAGAGGAACCCAGGCAACTCACTCGACTTCCTGGGCCCTAGTTTCCTCTTCTGTAAATGGCAGTTTACCGAGTCTCCTATTTGCATATGCCTTTATGGTTTGCCGGTCGCTGGTCCTGATTCCAGGCCTTAGCCAGGCACCCTTCCCCCAAGTCGCAGGGCTGCCCAGGGCTGTCCATGCTGCCCCCGCTGTCCCTCCGTAGACCTCTGGACCCTCAGCACCCCCACCCGCGAGGATGCTCGCAAGCATCATTTTGGAGAAGAATGTGTGTTGACGTTTTATTCTCCTCTCCGAGGACGAGCTAAAATCAAGAATGCCGCCTGAGTCCTTGGCTCCTGGACTCTGTTTTTTATATCACAGATTCCGGTGACTCTCCTGCTCTCTTTAGAAATGCGTAACGGGGAGGAGAGAATAAACGGATTAATGAAAATACACACCCTCGGATGAAATAAGGTTGAGAAATAAATTCAAGGTAGTAGATTTTTCTCTTTTTGCTATGGCTAGCATTTTATTATTGACTTGGAATTTTCTAACATTCAAAATGTACATCACGCACGATCAGGAGGTAACTGGTCAGGTGGTATATTTCACCCTCTGCTCCTGCCTAATAGAATAAAGTCACTTTTTTAAAAACCTGTATATGAAAAACTTACTCTGGCTGACCCCACTGCATTTGAGGGGTGTCCATCTTAAAAGTTCAACCTTAATGATTCAAATATAAATATTTTCTTGCTAATTGGATTAAATTAAAGTCTCCCTCATTAGTCCTGTGGTGTCTTTCTTTAAACAAGATTGAATGGGGTTTTAGGAGATTGACAAGTAAATAATCAATGGCTCTCAGGTAGAAATTGAGGAGGAGTACATGTCCAATAATTAGACGGTCCCCCAAACCTGGGAGGCTGTTCCTGTCCGCTGTATTCAGAGACGAACACACCTTCCCCAGGCAGAAGGGCACTCAGGCCAGAGACACAGCCTCAGCGATCGGGGATGTGGTCCTCCAGCAGGTACTGTCTCCAGCCCAGGCCAAGTGGCCCTGACAGCTGGCATCTCCCTGCATGCATGGGAACGGCGTCCTCCTCGCTTCTGTGTGACCGCCTGGCCGGGCCAGCACCGCCAGCAGCCTGCTGGGCCACCCCGCATGCCCGCCTGGGACCATACCTGCCTCTCCCTGCCTTAGTGCGACCCTTCCCTACGCTTTCCCGGGAGAACCTACCCTTTCAGAGGCACGTTTTGTCAGGTTTCAACTGTGCTTGATAGTTCTGTTAGTCGGTGGGAAATTGTGACCTTGTCTGGGGACTGGGGTTGCTGTCCTAGTCTCTTCCTTTCAGTGAAAAGGAACAGTAGCTACTAGAATGGTGGCCAAGCTACTTGTCAGAGGGGCCCGCAGCTGGAGGCCTCCTTGCCAGTGGGATTGGGGGAGGACCAGGCAGCTGTCCCTAGAGCCACTCCAGCCCCATGTCCCCGTCACATTAGTGGGCATGCTAAAGAGAGGGCGGGTGGCAACCTTGGGATTAGAAATGTGGGAGGGAGGGCGGTGGCAGGCAGCTCCAGGAAGCCACACCTCTGTCGCCTGCTCAGACAGACAGGCCTACCCCCAGCAAAGACGGGCCATGGAGACGGAGAGGGACCAAAATGTTTAATGCTTCTAAAAAGGTACAGAGAGAAGACGCCTCATTTGAGGCTTGAAGTGAGCATGGACTCTATCTCTCCTCCCCCTTCAAAAACTAAGAGAGAATCATCATGTGCTACTCAGCTGGCACCTCCTTGAGCCCGAGGACACCCCGGTTCTCCGTGCACAGCTGCACAGGTGGCAGGGTCAGGGGTCACCGGCCGCCAGCAGTCTGCAGTATTGCACTCGTTTGCTCCCAAGCCCTGACTTGAGAAACAGAAAGTCTCTTGCTGCTGAAAATAAAAAAGGTTAAGCACAGCTCTGCGGCAGGATGCTTAGTCACGCAGATTGCGGCGTGGCAGTCAGGGTCTTCAGGAGGTGAGCTGCTCCTCTTTTCCTGCTTGTTTAATAGTCTGGGGGTGCACAGCCGCTAGGAACTGGAAGCGGAGTAAACTCTGTTGACAGATAACCTTGAATGACGTCGGGACCGAGGAAAAATAAACACAGAGATTCATGCGCGGCAGGTGATTCGAAGGCCAGGCTGGAGCAGCTCTGCGTCTTACCGACGCGGGAGGGCAGGTCGCTGCCGCGGCATCAGGCAGAGAGAATGTGGATGGCAGGCAGAGAGAGGGGCTTGTGCTCCATCATGGTCCCATATTCATGCACATGAGGCTCCGGAGTTCATGCTGGGACCGGGAAGCAAAGAGCAGCCAGAATCCTGAGTGCACGTGTGTGCGATGTGCCTACTGAGGTCTCTTCGGGGGTTTTTTTCTGTGCATCACGTGACTGTTGTCCCTTGTTCCTGGACCCTGCTGCTCTCCTGTCACTGGGCGGGCAGGGGTCCCTCTAGAGCGAGTTTATCTTCTGCATGCTGTGAAGATAGGAGAGGAGAGGGGAGGTGGCCGTCCTTCAGACCATAGCCACTCACTCAGTGCCACCAGGCCCGTCCGGAGGACAGCGGGACGTGAGCCTGCTCTGTGTTCAGTGCCCTGCTTGTGAAAACGCCGGGTTCTCAAACATAACCAAGCCTCCTAATGTAGCGTGCCTTTGGCTTAACACACTTGTTGGCTCTGAGATCCCTCTGAATGATGAACTTGGAGAGACGGCCCGCAGGCCGTGTGCGATTGCCACACTGGAGGTCTGCGTGAAATGAGCCGCAGGTCTCGTGCTCCGGAAAAGGGATTTTGGTTAAGGCTTCAGCCGCAAAGGCAATTTGAGCTGACTGTTCCCAGTGTCCCGCTTGTGACAGGGTTTCTCAACAGGCTCCGGCATATGACAGGAGCTGGGTCAGAAGTCCTTGGGAGAGGCCAGAGCTTGACGCACAGCTTCCGAGGTCAGTGGCCTTGGTTCCTGGTCCTCTTGGTCCGCAGGGCAATGCCTCGTCCCTGGGTCCTTGCCCCCCTCCCTCCACTCCCGCCCCGGCACATGGTGCCCCCTCCCGCCCCAGCACACGATGGTCCAAGGGGGGCCCAGACAAAGCCCTGGGTGCAGGGCTCAGGGCTGTTCTTAAGCAGCCCCCTGCCTTCATGTCAGGTGTCCGAGGGAACGTTTCCACTTGGGCGTCTGGGAGAGGAGAGAAAAGGCAGTGGGCTTGGGGGAGCACAGATCTCGTCAGCCGTGTGGCCTCTGACGGCGCCTCGACCATTCAGGCAATTAGGTCACAGAACCTGGGCCAGATCGGGGGCATGCTCCCTCCGCCTTCAGCAGCTCCCAGTGCCCGGTTTCAGAGCCACCGTGTCCTGTGACTGAGGGACTCGCTGGAGCGCAGCAGCTGCTCACCCTCAGGGTTGCCACGGTGACAAGCATTTCTCCGGCAAGTGTGATAAACAAGAGGCACAGCAGCCGCACTCGCCCTGGCCTACCTGTCGAACCTGATGATTCGGGAGCTTATTTCCCCAGCCATAGGTTTCGGTTTAGAAATATATCCGATACCCTTCCCTCCGATTCTCTTTCCAAGGTCCACCCCATGCACGCTGTAGGGACACTTAGGCTTTGGTGAGAAAGAAAAGGGTCGCTTTAAAAAGACGGAGGTTGTGCCCTAACTGGTTTGGCTCAGTGGATAGAGCGTCGGCCTGCGGACTCAAGGGTCCCAGGTTCGATTCCGGTCAAGGGTATGTACCTTGGTTGCGGGCACATACCCAGTAGGGAGTGTGCAGGAGGCAGCTGATCGATGTTTCTCTCTCATCGATGTTTCTAGCTTTCTATCTCTCTCCCTTCCTCTCTGTAAAAAATCAATAAAATATGTTTAAAAAAAAAAAAAAAAAAAAGACGGAGGTTGGATGAGCACTTCTCGGTGTTAATGTACATAAATCAAAAGGCAGTATCTATTTTGACAGGTCCCATTTCAGTCCTATGAAACAGTAAGACACAAGCTCATTTGGATTATATTTGGATTATATTTCTTAATCAGATACATTCATTCTGATTCAAAATGATGTTTAGCCCTTGTTTTCCTCCCAATTCGAATCCAGTGGAAGAATTTCATTTCCTGCACCGTTGCCAGGAATATAGATATTAACTATTAAATACTTTTACCATTATTGTTAGTCCCCTGCTATTATTAGTAAATATCTGAATGCTCCAATATCCATCCCTGGCCCAGAACATGAAGGGTCTCCGCCCTGTGACGTGTATACAAAAGGGGATTGACCAGGAAGGAGAAAGTAGTTCTGATAAACCTCACTCACGCTCCATTCCCAAATGGGTTAGTTCTACTCGAGATGGGGGTCCCTGAGTGAGGGGCCGTGTTTGACCACCACAATGAGCAGCCCTGTGAGACAGCGAGGTCCGGCTATGAGCCATTGTCGGGGAAGGAGAGCAGAGCACCTGAGAGAGGGCCACCCGTCCAAACCCGTACAGTGGGTGCCGTGTCCGCAGACAGCACACACTCGTTCACGCGTGTCCCACAGGCATCTACCACGTGCCTGGCACTGCTGCTCCTGGAAATGCCTCAGTGGAGGGCCTGGTTCCTTCTTGTGGAGCCGCCCACGGTCCAATAGGAGAGACCGTGACTTCAGCTTTCACATAAGACGGTGTGATAAGCTCCTGGGAGCCCCAAGCACCGAGGCCCGGCTGTCTGGGCCAGTGATGGGGAGAAACAAAGGCTGGCACAGCCCTCCTGGCGGAGTGTTATCAGGGCTGGACTTAAAGGCTGGATCTGGGTCCCGACGACTGAGTCCGGGCTTTGCCATCTGTTGGCTGTGTGACTTTGGTTAACTTACAGAACCTCGTTAAATCTCCGTTTTGCCTCAAGGTTAAATGAGATAATATGTGTAAAGTGCTAATCCCAGTGCCTGAAGCATGGAATGTTCTCTGAACCTGGTAGCCACCACGGTCAGCATCGCCATCACTCGCCAGACCTCATTCACAGGGAGACATTTTAACAAGCGGAATCCACTAATTTAGTTGTACATAGGTACCACGAGGGAAGGAACTTTGGCAGAAGTTCTGATCCGTTCATTTGTGGACCAAACCAACAAAACAGTTCATCCAAAAAGGAAACTGAGCCCCTCCCAAAGCCATTAAGTTCTTGTAGCAAAGGAGCCAGAGAACCTGGTGGGAAATTTGCATGCGTTTTCTAGCACAATCATTTATTATTATTTTGAAGTGAATTAATGACTCTTTAAACACATCTCAGTTTTGATTTCTAAGATAAATACCAATAGACCTAACCCATGTAAACAAATCTCTCTAGGGGTCTCAACAACTCTCAGTCTAAAGGGCTGTGAGACCCAGACGCTGAGGAGCTCTGTGCCCAGTGGCTGGGCCGCAGGGAAGCGGTAGAACCAGGCTGTGGGCACGTGTAGAACACGCCTTCGGGCTTTCCTTGACTGAACAGCGGCACCATCCATCTCAGCCGCACCTTGGAATCACGGGGTGGCCGACGAATAGACGCCTGGCCCATCCCTGGAGGTAGTGATGCCCTTGGTCTGGGATGCATCTATGGCATCATGATTTTTTAACCCCCAAGTCATTCCGAGGTGAAGCCACGGCTGAACACCGCTTGTTTATGATAGTCAGCGAGGAGGTAAGCCAGCCCGCGTTGTCATGTCAGGCCCAAGCAGCAGCCACCTCCTGTATTTCACTAAAAATCTCAGGGAAACTGCAGCAAGTCCTGGTTATTAAAGTTGAAATATTACTTGTCCATAAAAAGGTTAAAACCAAAATAAGACCTGAAAAGACCAACAGCAGTTCTTCCACCAGCTTCCGTGGGCCGGTGGCGAGGTCCTCCCCTCTCCCCCCCTTTCGGCACAGCAGGGCTTCCGGGAGCGTCTTCGCTGTAACCCGCCCTCCACGCATCTAGTACTAGCCTGAAGTCGTGTTCTAGAACGTGGTTTCCAATCTGGGGGTGTTGCCCCCCTCCCAAAGGCCAGGGAATGAAGTGGGGAGCTGCCAGGTTTGTCCTGAAAATGGCCCCCATCTACTGCAGAGGTCACCCAGGAGGCGAGCGCAGTTCCTTCCCTGCCCGTGCTGTTTCTAGGGTTAGGCCCTCACGGGGATGCTCTGTAAGCTCACTTTGTAGACGTCATGTGTGCCGTGTTTAACACGTGTGTCCCAGCCATGCACTGGCCACCCCCTCCTGCCCCCACTCACACCCACACACGGCTTCTGGAGGGAGCTCGAGCTTAGCATGTGCGCTGGTTGTTGACTGAGAGATGAGCTAAAGCAGAGGACAGGAAGTGGTTTCGGCTGTCGTGACTGTATTTCTTTATAGACAGTGAAACTTAGAAACCTCGTGGGGAAAGGGGCGTGTGTCCGTCTTGCACCCCTGTCTGTGTGTGGGAGGGGGCGGCAGTTGGTTGGTTGGATCTGTCCTTTCACTCCTGATGTTATCTTCTCGGAAACCTCTCACAGGCTCTGTCCACGCCACATCCGTGGCAGCCTCCCGCGTGGAGCAGGCGCTGTCCGAAGTGGCCTCGTCTCTGCAGAGCAGCACCCCCAAGCAGGGCCCGCTGCACCCCTGGATGACACTGGCACAGATCTGGCTCCACGCAGGTACGCTCTGCCCCACTGTGGGCCCCACCCCGCCCACAGTGGGCCCTGGGCCAGAAGCTGCAGGATCCCGTGGGCACTGCCTCTTGAGCCCACAACCCCTCAGCAGGAGAAATCAGAGCTTTTGCAATCACACCAAAACGTTAGTACAGTGGTCCCCCTTATCCACGGAGGATATGTTCCAGGCCCCCCGGTGGATGCTGTAAACTCTGGATGGTATCGAACCCTCTGTGTACTGTTCTTCCTTTTCATACACACCTATGGTAAAGTTTAATATATGAACTAGGCACAGTAAGAGATTAACAACAATAATATTAAAATAGAAGCACTTTACGGCCTCTCTGGCCTATCTGAATCGCCACGTCCCTACTCTTGCACTTTGGGGCCATTATTAAGTAAAATAAGGGTGCCTTGAATACAAGCACTGTGATTCCCAACAGTCTGTTCGATAACCCAGCCGGCTACTAAGAGACTAACAGGCGGGTCAGGTGTGCAGCGACCCTGGACAAAAGGATGATTCTTGTCCCAGGGGGGATGGAGCGGGATGGTGCGAGATTTTATCACATGGATCAGGTTGGCGTGCAATTTAAAGCTTGTGGATTGTTTATTTCTGGAATTTTCCATGAAATATTTTGGGACCACAGTTGACCGTGGATAACTGAAACATAGAAAGTAAAACCGCCGATGAAGGGGAGACTCCTGTACTTCTTTGCAGGAGCCGTGAATCCCTCTGTCTCCCCACCCTCCCCTGCCTCAATCCCCTGACCCAGAGCAGCACCCAGGAAAGCTCTTGGAGTTGGACTCTCAGGGTGGCAGGGAGCTGGCTGTGTGTGGGCTGCGCTGCAGCGGGGCCCAGAGAGCTACGCCCCAGCTTTCTCTGCGGGAGACAGCGTGGCGCAGAGGCCCAGACCCGAAAGTCTGGAAGCCCCGCAGGCTTGGAGGGGAGTCCCAGCTCTACCACTGAACAGCTGCACAATGCTTCCTCCCAGCCTCGGTTTCCCCATCTGTACAGTGCGGGTAATCGTGTTCGTCTCCGGGGTTGATGGGCACAATACCTGGCGCATCCTGGCAGTGAGACACGGAGTCCCTGGGAGAGGCACAGGCGTATTGCTGACATGGTGCCTTTATCAAAGCAGAGGAGGGGCCGTGTTTCCCATTCCCCGCTCCCCGCTCCAGGCACCCCAGGAGGCAGGTACTGCACCGCTGGGCTGGAAGCTAGCCCGGGAGGCAGGCTCCGTGTCTCTCCTCCATTTCTCGTGGCTGCGTTTGCGTAGCTAGAAACCCCCCAAAGAAACCCAGCACGCAGGCGTGTTAGCAGCAAGAACCCAACTCTACAGACTCCGGGCGAACGATCGCTGTGGTTTGCTTGCGTTTTTGTTTCCATATAAAAGATAACTTCTGTTCCTCGTGTTTTATCACTTGATCTGCCAGGCCCTCCCAGGCCTTCCCTGGCTGGACTCGCAGGGCGCGTGGTGAAAGCCCAAACGTGGCTGGGGAAGTGCTTGTTATCCTCACTGTCCATCTGTCTGCTCATTTGCCAGGCCCAATTGTATGATGTTCAGCCTTGTTTGGAACTGTTGGTGGGCCTTCATCTATGGAAACCCGGTGGGTTTACCTGGCTTTGGCGTGTCACAGACAGGGCTTAGCCAGCCTCTTCTGCCTTGGCACCTTTAAATGAGCCATAAAACGACAGTAAACTAACAGTGGCAGTAAATTATATCCTTCTAAGCATAAAACACGCGAGGGATGATTCAGGAATGTACTGATGGTTCTTCCTGCGCGGACGAGGGGCCAGCATCGGCCTCTCCTGGGTCCTGGGAGCCGGCGGTTGGCGCGGGGAGCAGCGTCATGCCTGCCTCCACTGCTCTCTTACAGAAGGCCAGTCCCCATCCAGGCGCCTGGCCGATCCAGTGTTCTTTATGAGCAGTGACTGCAGAAAACAGGGGAAAGGAGTACGGGTTACTGTTGGGTCAGGAGAGACAGGCTGAACCTGCAGGGCCAGGGTGGGAGCCACTGGGGAGGCGAGGTTGTCTTTCAAATGGGCCATAGACTCTAGTTTGTTTTTTTAATATACTGTATATTTTTATTGATTTCAGAGAGGGAGAGAGACAGAGAAACATCAATGATAAAAGAGAATCATTGATCGGCTCCCTCCTACACGTCCCCTACTGGGGATTGAGCCGCAACCCAGGCATGTGCCCTGACCGGGAATTGAACCGTGACCTCCTGATTCATAGGTCGATGCTCAACCACTGAGCCACACTGGCCGGGCTGGAGTCTAGTTTTGAAGGGCCAACGTCTGAAAAACCAGAAGCGCTGAAGGGGACCCTGTGGGCTGGAATGAGCTCAGTGGACCTCACAGGCTTACTCCTCTTGCCTGAGTAAGAGCCACAGTCCCAGGACGGCCTCCCCTGTGGGTTTGCTGCCACTCACTCCGTTATCCAGACTTTGTTCCTCTTTGCGTGGCTGGCTGTGACTCTCAGGAGGAAATGCTGTAGCTGCTTGCTGGAACATTGCAGAGCAGTTTGGAGATATCCTGGGGTTTTTATATAATCAGGTCACATCCATGTCTCACTGCCGTCGCCTGCAGGACAGGATAAAGCCCTCACTGCTGGTAGCAGGGGTGGCGGTGGACATTCTGCCTGTGAGTGAAACTGAACTTACGGAAATCGGGTGCCATATCTGCCCGACTCTGGGCAGAATATGCATCGTGCTTGTGTGCGCATGGCGAACGTGTATGTCATGTGAATGGCTGGAGTCGATTAGGACCTTTGTAGGGTTTGTGCCATAGGGACCCAAAGCAATGGCTTTGTTAGAGTCAAGATTTAGAATCTTATCATATATTCATATCGTGTCTTCAGGTAGTCTTTGAAGGGGTCAACTCAATAGGCGGGCTCCCCCAAACTGTGATGTGTTAGCTACTATGAGGGGAGCTCTGCTGCTCTGAGAGGCACAGTAAACGTGACCCCCGCTCTCTGACAGCTGATGGGAACCAGGTGACATCCGCGTCCACGTCAGCTCTGGCAGCCCTGCCAGATTCTGTCCGTTTTGCAAGCTTTAGAAGCAACTGGTTAGAGATCCAGGTCTGATGCCCATGGCGTGGCGCTTCTGTGACTTTGTGGGTCTCTTCTCTCGTGGTTGTTCTTCCGGCGAGCTTAGTGGAAACGCGTGATGGGAACCCAGGTGGAGCTAGCTTCAGATCTGAGGGTCACAGGTCAGGGCATCTGAGACAGCCTCAGATCTCCCCGCTATTGTAGGAGAGGGTCCCTATGTGTCCATTTGAATGGCAGGGAGATCGTGAACAGGACCCCCGAGCCTTCATCTGCTCTGTGAGGGTCCGGCCAGAGCCCAGCAGGGAGCACAGACCCAGGCCGACCAGGGGTGCTTGGGACAGGGTCCCACCTTCCGTGGGGTGGGACCCATCCCCTGGTTGCCTGCCCCCCGCCAGCACCCCCTCAGACTCTTCCTCGTAGTACCTGGTGGCCGACCTGCATGGGCTGTGCATGTTTTTCCCCTGGTTTGTTTGGATCCATGTGACCGTTTTATTTAAATTATTTTTTAACAAATAATACAATTTTGAATAAATAGTACACAATGTATTTATTTGTACAAAAGGCATCGAACGAAAAGACTCTGCCCACCTCTGAGCCTGTCACCCCCACCCACAGGCACCCACTGTCAGCAGCCTGCACCTTTGAAATGCCACACTCGGAGGTCACTGCTTCCCCACACGCGAGGCTGACTCACACCTTCCCGCAGCTGCAGAGCGTAAGCCCATTGTGCGAACTTGCCATCATTTCACCAGGAGTCCCTCGCTTAACATTTAGATTCTTCCTAGTATTTTGCTGTTACAGACAATGCATCAATAAGTATTGTTGTATGTATTGTCCTGTGTCTGTATCTAAACGTGGAAATGATGCATCAAAGGGTGCATACTCGAATTTTGATAAATGGTGTCAGATTGCCTTCCATAGAATTGTATGAATTCATATTCAGTCACTAATGTGTGAATGCCCATTTTCTCGCATCCTTGCCAACACAACGAATTACCAAACTTCTCGATCTTTGCCTATCTGATGGGTGAGAATGGCATTTCAATTGTCTGCTCACAACGCCCGCCCATTCATCTGCTTCAGGGGTGGGCAAACTTTTTGACTCGAGGGCCACAATGGGTTCTTAAACTGGACCGGAGGGCCGGAACAAAAGCATGGATGGAGTGTTTGTGTGAACTAATATAAATTCAAAGTAAAGGAGCGGAGGGGAGAGCAAGAGAACCCTCTGCTCTTTCGGCTCCGCGGGCCGGATAGAACAGCCAAACGGGCCAGATTCGGCCCGCGGGCCGTAGTTTGCCCACGGCTGGCTTAGATGCTGAGCTGTTCTTTTCACTTGTAAGCATTTATTATGTCAAAGAAATTTGCCTTGTCTGATATGTGGTAGAAATATTTCTCCCCGTTTTTATTTTGTTTGTGTTTTTTGTCCTTTTTATTGCCAGTTTTTTAAAAAATACATTTATCCATCTTTTCTTGATGGCATCTGGCCTTCATCTGACATTTAGAAAGCAACTACCTATTTTTACGGTCTCTTTTCCTGAAAGTTCGGGGTATCTGCCAGTGCCACTTGTACATTCGTTATAAAGAAGGTCAGAGGGGTTATCTGCCCCTCTTGCAGGAAAGAAAGCCAGGCTAGACAGAAGTAAGCGTCTCTGAGCTTCCTGCGGCAGGAGTCGGAGTTGGGATAGAGGATTTGATGTTTACTCCACGCGCGACACATCTCCCTCCGGCTTTGCCTGATGCAGACCTCGGTGCTGCCACTGGAGTCATTCATTGCCAGTGACTCCGAGCAGAACCAGGACCCTTCCCAGCCAAGCAGCCTGGGTGCCATCTTTCAATTTCCACGGTGGGATGGCAGCTAAAAATGACTTTGCAGTAGGTGGTTAATTTCTGCTTGTTACTTACTAATAATTATAGCTTTCACTTTGGCACCTCTCACAGTCGGAACCAACGGCTATTCTTAGATGTGCAAGATCAGATTTTCTGATTTCTCTGGGAATTGAAAGCCGTGATACTCACAGATTCCTTGGCCCTGGCCTCGCCTGGCCCTTTGCCCTTCCCCCTGCCAGGCTCCTCCCAGCCACCAACAGGCCACATGGGCAGAGTCGAGGGATAACACTGTGGCACGGCCCCTGGCGAGATGAAGACAGCTCCCAGGCAGGTGGCCTGCTGTCACTCAGAGGGAGCGCCTGCCTGTGGGAGGGATTGGTCCCCGGTCCTGCCTGCTGATGCACTGTCCTTGTTGCTCAGTCAGCCCCACCAGACTGGCCCTTCCTCTGCCCAGAGGTGGGTTTTAATTAATGGTCTATCTTGCAAGTAGCTAACTCTTATCAAGGACACTGCGTGTGTCAGACATTATTCCATGAACTTTATGTCTCGCCTCATTTAGTCCTCATAATAGCCTCATGGGGCATAAATGCCCTGTTCACCTCATTTGACAGATGAAGAAACTGAGGCACAGCTGTCATCCCTTGGGTGGCTGGTGGTTCGCTTTTCTGCAGCGGGAAGCTGGGGAAGAGCTGGTGTGTGGGGTCAGCGGGGATGAGAACTGTGTCAGGAGCCTGAGAACATGCAAGTGACAAATTCAGGCACAGGAATTGGGGGGTGGGGTTCCAAGCCAGGGATGTGATGCGAATGGCTAGAAAGAGAATGTCGGTGGAGGAGGGAGAGGGCTGGGGCAGGGAGCTGAGGCCCCACATTTAAAACCTGCTGCGGGGAGGAAAGGCCAAAGAAATGGAAGGAGTGGTCAGCAAGGCGGGAGGGGACAGGAGGAGCGGTGGGTGGCCGCAGAAGGGGTGCACACAGGAGCCCATGCAACAGTGGGGAGCGAGGGCTCTGGACTAGGACGAGTGGAACCCTGGTCCCACCATGGTGTCCACGGCAGGGCGACCCTCTGAGCCCTAGCGCCCTGCTCTCCAGCGTGAGGACAGTTGTGACAGAGGCACAGGACAGTGCGTGGCATGCCCAGCGCGTAGCAAGCACCGCATTGTTTTTAAGTAGGAAATGGCTGGTAGGAAGTGCTGTTGAGTGACTGGGTCAGGTGGAGACAGTGTTTGTTGGATTCAGCATATGGTGTTGGCGGCCTGACAAGACAGGTGGTGGCGTGGCGGAGATGGGCCACACTGGTGTGGGCTGCAGCGCGGATGGCGAGTGAAGCGAGAAGGGCGAGGGCACATTTCTCACAAGAAGAACCCCGGGGAGCACAGTGGGGACGTGAGGGGAGCTGGGGAAGAATGCGGGTCAAGGAAGAAGGTTGAAGGCGGACACGGAGCCTGCTGATTGCTGATGGATGATGCAGTCAGGATCGAGACCCTGTCTGTCATCCAGAGGACAGAGGACAAGCGCCGGCGTGACGCGCTCGAGAAGGCCAGAGAGCGCCAGGGTTCGGGCAGAGGCTGGCCCTCAGTTAGAGCAGAAGGGGCGGCATGGATGGGCGCAATGGGCAACGAAGGGCGTGAGGGCTCAGTGGCGAGAAGGGGCTCAAGGTCAGCTCAGCTGGCTGTGTCTCCCCTTTGAAGGATGAGTCAAGTTCAGCGGGGGCTGGGGGCGGCGGGCTAGGGGAAAGGGTTGAGGAGTCAGGAGAGCATCCGGACCAAGGCCTGGGGAGGGACAAAGTGTATGGCCAGTGCAGCCAGGAGCTAGTCTTGCCATCCCACCGAGCCCCTGGCCGAGGGACCCCTCTGCACAGCCATTCGCAGACTCGGAAATAAATGTCAGCCATGCAGCCAAGCCCTCGGTGAGGACAGGACCCGGGCCGTGTTCCCCCTGGGGGACTGCAGGCCCCAGCGTGGGGCCTGGCCCCGAGAAGCTCAGGGTAGGACCAGTGCATGAAAACAAAGTCACTGCCTCCTTTCACTTCCCGGGTCCCCAGAGGCAGTCCCGTGAGCCTGTAGGGGTGAGGGCCTCCCCTCGGTCTGGAGGATTGGGAGGGTGACTGGACACTCGTCAGGACACACGACCCCTTTCCTCTTGGCCCTCGTGCTGAATTACATGAAGGAGTGAGCACGGGAGGCAGGCTCGAGCCGCTGCGCTCCTGGCGGGACACCTGCACAGGCCTCACTGCCCCCTTGGCAGTGGTGGCGTGTCCCCTTCAAGGCCCCATGATATGAGTGGCTCAAGTCCCTGTGTGTGTAGCAGTGGGCGTGAAGGACTGTCGACCTGCAGCGTTTCCACTCGGGGTGGGGGACTGGCAGGCTCTGGCCCCTGTGTATTCCCGACGGGCCCCTGCCAGGCTCTTGTGTCCGGGGGCGGGGGGGGGCGTGTAAATGTCCCCACTAGAGTCGCACTGTCCCGGGGCCTCTGAAGGGCAGGAACCCAGAAAAGCATCCCCCTGCTCTGTCCCCACAGCCGAAGTCTACATCGGCATTGGGAAGCCTGCAGAAGCCACAGCCTGCACCCAGGAAGCTGCCAACCTCTTCCCAATGTCCCACAACGTCCTGTACATGCGAGGCCAGGTGGCCGAGCTCCGAGGAAACATCGACGAAGCCCGGCGGTGGTACGAAGAGGCCTTATCCATCAGCCCCACCCACGTGAAGAGCATGCAGCGACTGGTGAGTCTGACAGCCGGTGGGACCCCTCTTCGGTGGCCCCCCCCCCCCCCCCCGCCTTGGAAGCAGCAAGGAGCTCGTGACCCTCAGACGCTCCTGTGGTCCCAGAGGCCAGAGGTGGTTTGCCTGCCAGGCTGCCACGATGCGCAAAGCCAGCGGCACTTCCTCCTGAGGGTGGGGTGCCTGGAGCCCGGGAGCTGGCGGTGCACGGCCGCAGCAGCCTGCCCGGTGTGGCGGGCAGTGTGAGGCAGGGTCCCCTGGCCACCAGTCGCAGCCACCCTGTGGCTCTGGGTTTAATAAAGACCGTTCCATGGCCCTGGCACGGTCATTGTCATCTGGGCCTCTGCACTGCTTTTAGCAGCCACCTTGGGGGGTTCACCCCCCAGGAGAGACTTCAGCACAAAAGTCAGAGCACTTTACAAACTGGCGCCTCTTACCTTGTGGAACCCCGAGACTCCAGCTTGTCTCCAAGGTCAGCGCCTAGTAGGGGCCTCCTGTCAGAGGACCCAGAGGGCCAGATAAGTCGCTCCAGGGTCCACAGTGTATGGGGTGCTGCTCCCCACAAGTGCACACACAGCCCTCATCTGGATGCCCCCAGCCTTTGCCGTGGAATGGGGCCCCCCGTACCCCAGTTTCTGTCAGGTGGGGGAGCAGACCGACCCCTCTGGAGGGTCTGTGCTGTTAAGAACAGACACTGAGCCTCGCTGGTTTGGCTCAGTGGATAGAGCGTCGGCCTGCAGACTGAAGGGTCCCGGGTGCGATTCCTGTCAAGGGCACGGCAATGCCCAGGTTGCAGGCTCAACCCCCAGTAGGGGGTGTGCAGGAGGCAGCCAATCAGTGATTCTCTCTCATCATTGATGTTTCTCCCTCTCCCTTCCTCTCTGAAATCAATAAAAATATATTTTTTAAAATTACCAAAAAAAAAAAAAAAAGAACAGGCACTGAGTCTGCTGCACAAAGCCGTCGGTCTGCTCGCACTTCCTGTGAGAATCCGAACGGCAGCGCAGAGGGAACCAGGCCCACGGCGCCGGTAGAAAGCCATGTTCTCTCCCTGGTTGCTGGCCAGGCTGGGGCTCTGGACGTCTGCTTCATTGTCAGCACAGGACCTCTGAGACTCAGGGAGCCACCGGAAAGGAAAGCCTGGTGAGGAAGCGGGGTGCCCTCTGCACCGCCATGGAGTCCGGGGCCCGCAGTCAGCAGTGTGTGATCTGTGAGGGCGAGCACTGGACAGCTCCGGGGACGGGGTTCCTGCACCATCGGTGTTGTTGCTGGCCCTTTAACTTCGGGAAAAGCTCATAAGTTCTTTGCACCGTTTTCTTTCTGTGAAATGGAAACATTCAACTCGATAGGCTGTGAGTTTCTGCCAGGTGGTAAGAGGAGATGGTTTTGTAAGGAATAAATAGGAGGTTGTCTGAAGGAGCCCCAAAGCCTTCGTTCTCCTGCTGAGCAGTAGTGACTGGTTCTCAGCAGAGGAAGCCCGGCACCCAGCCCTGGGCACCGGGAGGGGGTGTGCCTCCGAGTCAGGCTCGAGCTCAGCCCCAGCCCTGGAAACCTCCGGCTTGTTGCCTGGCCCCCAGGGGCCTCCGTGTTCCTGTGACTTACCCAGTCATCTGTGAGACCTGAATGATTTACATAACAAGCCTGGCAGAGTTCCTGGCACCTAGTAGGTGCTCGTTAAATAGAAAACTGACAACAGCCATTTTCAGTGTTAAAAATAAGTCAGACCTTATAGTAATTACAGCTACTTAATTTTTTTCACCTTCCCTTTATCAACATTTCGTAGCTCAGTACAGCTTTATAACTGTACATACTATCCAAACACTAGTTTGATTAGAAATGGCTTTTCATTTTTGTCTCACTATTCCAAGAGGCACTCGCAAGAGCTTCTGAGACCTCCGAGCTTTCTCCAGCATTGCGGGAAAGGTGTAATCAAGGTGTGTACCCAGCCTTGTTATTAAAAAGAGGCAGCGTGCCTCTACCTCAGGGCGGATGAATTATTCAGAGAAGTATTTCTTGTCCATCCCCAAGGGAAACACATGAGACAGAAGATCAAATAGGAAAATCGCACCAGGGAGGTTTTCTGTTTCACCTTTGGAGCTTCTCCGGACACCTGAGCTCCCTGACAAACGCCAGGCGCTTCCCTCGGTGAAAGGCGCTGCCACAGTGGGCCCAGCACCCAGGGCTTGTGAGCCCCGGGATAGCGGCCCCGCCTGGGCCTTCTCTGGCCGGGGGACTGGGCGCTTTGGAGGTCTCACCAGGAAAAAAATAACAACAGTGAAGTCTTGAGACTGTTCTCAGGGCATCCGGATATGTTTAAAAACTCTCCAGGCGGGAGGCAGGCCGAGGAGTGTAGATACTCGTGGTCCGAAACCACCCAGGGGCTGTGATCAGTGGGACTCCCAAAAGGTGGCCTGAGGGTTCCTTCTTGGTGACCCTGTGAACAGTGCATGCTGGGCTCTGTACTATCAGCCCGCCCCACAGGGGACAGTCCCTGGAACTCTAGGCCTCCGCTAGCCGGGAAACATCCCAGCCCTCCCCCTCCTCCTCCCTCCCCGAGGGAGGGGGGAAAGTGGCCTTGCATATACTCTGGAGGCCACGGAGGGGCTCCAGGCCACACTGGCCTGGGCGGCATCCCAGTTCTGTCTCTCACCAGCGTTGGGGCCTAAGGAAGTTAGCTTCTTTGTGCCTCAGTTTCCTCAGCTGTATAAATCGGGGTAGTGTTAGCACCAGAGGAACTGAACATCTCTACCAGAGTCATCAAAGACCCTGCCCGACCCTCGTGGAAACCAGACTGGCCCTCGGCCCCTTAGTGCAGAGGAGGCCCGGCAGCGAGGTCACAGCTGTCTTTCTACCAGGTAAAGGCCAGGGAAGAGCCGGGCTCTAGACCAGCCGTGGGCAAACTACAGCCCGTGGGCCGGATCCGGCCCGTTCGGCTGTTCTATCCGGCCCGCGGAGCCAAAAGAGCAGAGGGTTCTCTTGCTCTCCCCTCCGCTCCTTTACTTTGAATTTATATTAGTTCACACAAACACTCCATCCATGCTTTTGTTCCGGCCCTCCGGTCCAGTTTAAGAATCCATTGTGGCCCTTGAGTCAAAAAGTTTGCCCAGCCCTAACCGGTTTGGCTCGGTGGATAGAGCGTCGGCCTGCAGACTCAAGGGTCCCAGGTTCGATTCCGGTCAAGGGCATGTACCTTGGTTGCGGGCACACACCCAGTAGGGAGTGTGCAGGAGGCAGCTGATCGATGTTTCTCTCTCATCACTGTTTCTAACTCTCTATCCCTCTCCCTTCCTCTCTGTAAAAAATCAATAAAACATATTTAAAAAAAAAAAAAAGTTTGCCCACCCCTGCTCTAGACTGAAGTGGCGAGGGAGGCGGGAACAGAGTCTGGGCACGTGCCTGGCACCGGAGAGGGATGTGCAAATGAGAGGTGGGCCAGGAACGTCTGCGCAGGCTGGGTCAGGGCGGGACTTAGAAGGTGAAGACTAGAAGGAGTTTGAAGAACGTGAGCACCGGAGACCATCCGGGAACCAACCAAGGAGGTTCCAGGGGAAAGAACCAATTGTGGTTCATGGACAAACCCAGAGGAGGGGAAGTGGTCAGAGTGCTCACGGGGAGGAGAGGAGCAGGTGGGCGGTGGGGGGCGCTGTTTGGAAGGAAGGAAGGAAGCCTGTGTCTGTTACAGGTGGAGACCAGGTGGCTGAGGTGATGGGAGAGCAGTGAGCAGTCAGGAGCTTCTGCCTGTTCCATAAAGAACAATTATTCGTTAACTTGGGGGTTGGAGGGTGAGTGGCGCGTGTGCCAGATCGCCCGACCCAGCTCGGAGGAGAGGTGTGATTTAAGCAGAAATGCAAACACATTAATATTGTTAAAAAGCAATAATGACATGGAGCCAGATGGTATTCATTAAAGTTAATAGAAGGTCAGGCTTGACAAGAGAAATGTGAATTAAACCCCAATGAAAATTGACAGTTTTCTAACAGTTTTAGCCTTCATATGTGTTTAAATCCACACGGAGAGAGAAGGGAGAAGAGAATTAGTGTGCTTATTGTTAATAATGAGTTGGCACAAGAGTGGCAGAGAGCTGAGTGTGGGCAGATAGAAGGGCGTGCTGAGCTAGGGGAGAAGGATTGCATAGCTGTGTTGACAAGGGAAGCATTCATAGGCTGATAGGACTTTTTTTTCCAGAAAATCTAAGGACATATTTTCATATCAGTTTTGCATGTGGATAAATGTACATATATTCGCGTGCTATGCCTAAAAGCCTTTTGCTCCCAGCACCCGAAATGAATTCATGAAAGAGCAAGCTTTCCCCACCAGTTTTTTGTGACCTGGAGGAGGAGAGGAGAGGGGAGGGAAATGGGGATGGGGCGGGGGGTGGGGTGGGGACTGAGGGCAGAGGAACCGCATCCCTGGGCAACGCTGCCCAGGCCAAGGACAGACACGGAGACTCGGGGTGGCCAAGGACGAGTTACCAGGACGGGGACAGGCTCCGCAAACAAGGACATCTGTTTGTCCTCTGGTAACGTCAGCCTGGGCTTTGGAGGGCAGAGTGTGAGACGTGAGGGTGCGAAAGGAACCCGCGCTTTCAGGGGAGAGGTGAGCGTGGAAGGGAGCCAGGAAGGCTGGTGGGGAGGGGGGTCGCTGAGGCCTCATGGAGGAGCACTGCTGAGAAACAGTGTGTCCTGGAAACAGGAGCAGGTGCTCCATCTCCCGCGTCCAGGTGACAGGTGTGCAGCAGAAGCAGATGGTGGGGCCATCAGGGCTTGGCAGCGTGGGCAGCTGTGGAGAGGGAGGCAGACAGGCCTGAGGCAGGTTTTAAAGGACTGCGCCCAGAGAAGCCTGGGAGGGGGCAGTGGGGAGCCAGGGCACCTACCCTCCGCGCCCCCACCCCCGCCCCCCGCCCCGATCCTGCAGTGGGGAAGGAAGAGCACTCATGAGGGGGGCCTGCAGCTCAGGCGAGTCTGGCGCAGCAGGCACAGGGCATCTCAGAGCTGACGGGAGAGAGGGAAGGGAAGGTTAAGGAGCCATCCCCTAGATGTCCAAGTTCCCAAGGCAAGGCAGGCCAGGGAAGGGCAGAGAGCGGCCGTGCACAGGAGGGTAAGTCCCGCCCCGCTGGTGGAGCTCTGAAGAAAGGGGCCGATGATTGGGGGGAGAGACGTTGGAGGTGATGGGTTAAACAGGGGTCCAGTTCACTGTCCCTCAGACTGTTGGAGGGCCGGACTCTAGTTTAAAAAAAAAACTATGAACAAATTCCTATGTGCACTGTGGGCCCGGGACGAGTCGGCTGCTAAGCAGGACAGGCGGCAGCACCCAGCAGGCCGGATAAATGTCCTCAGCGGGCCACATGTGGCCCGTGGGCCATAGTTTGAGGACGCCTGGGTTAGGGCCTAACCGTTAGGCCCAGCCACCCGCCCAGGAGCATGGCCGAGGCCCACCTGCCCCAGCTGAGGGCCACAGGGTGCGGGTGGAGGAGGGAGACCACGGAGAGGTTGCTCAGTGTTGAGTCACTCTAAGGGGCCACCTCATCACAGAATAAGCTTTCTCTTTGGGGCACGGTGGGCCCAATAGTGCTAGCGTGTCCTCTGTGAATGGACGATAACACGAAAAACCCCAGTTCAGTCAGAATGGCTTCGACTGAAGGCTTCCCCAGGCCGTCTTTGAGGGTTTTCTCCACAATTTTGGGTTTCTGAAGCATTAGACACCTGACCTCGAGTGTGCAAACGTTAGGAGTGGTGTTGGGCTGTGTTCCCAGGAAGCTCATCGGTAGCAGAGGCTGCCAGAGAGAACGTTCCTGTCTGAAAAGTGCATTCACTAACCATCTGCCCGAAGGCACATGCGCAGTGCAGGGGGCGGGCGCAGGGGGTGAGGTGCAGGGGGCGGGGTGCAGGGGGTGAGGTGCAGGGGGTGTGGTACAGGGGGCAGGTGCAGGGGGTGGGCGCAGGAGGTGAGATGCAGGGGGCGGGTGTAGGGGGCGTGGTGCAGGGGGCGGGTGTAGAGGGCGGGTACAGGGGGCTCGGATCCTCACTACCTCTAAGTTTAACATCTCCAGCATTTGATCCAGCGTGGTCATCACAGCAGCACTGCTCTGAGAGAAGGCTGAGCCTCTGTAATCTGTCTACAGGCTCACGGGCTTGTTTACAGGGAAGAGCCCCTCCCGCCGCCCCCCCCCCCATGTGCATGACGAGCCAGATGCAGGCAAAGGGTCTGATGGAGGGAGGGGGTGAGCCCTGGCTTGCCTGGGGCAGCATGCACCGCTAAATTACGAAACTTGGGTGTTTTTCTCTCTGCCCCATCTTTCAGTGTCAATCTGTTTAATGAGATTTGGGCAAGATCGCCTGACTCGTATTTTGTTAGCTAGCAGCATGTTTTCCAAGTTGTGCCTGTTGGAGGAGAGACACAGCTGAAGTTGATGAACTTCTCAGGGTTACTCCAGAGACCAGTGTCTGTGTGTTTGTCTGATGTATCCGTCAGTCTAGCCAGGGGGGACCCGGGGCCGCAGGCAGCCCGGGGCACAGACAGGGCAGGGTTACACATCTCTCCCCGGGAGAAGCCAGTCTTGAAGAGGGGCCGTGGGTCCCTTCTGTTCCTCTGGACAAGACCCAGGCACAACTCAGCTAATGAAACAGAATGGAGATGCCCTTCCCCTTGCAAATGCTGGTCTTCAGAAGTGGATCTCTTTCATCCCGGGTATCCGTTTGCTTTCCCAGGGAGCCTGGGAAGAGTGATTGGCAGGAAACAACACGTCACCGTGGTCTTTCATCCAGTAATTGTGCTTTATTTTCCTTCAGGATGAAAGGTGCTTTTAAAATTGAGAACGGTTCTTTTCTTTGAAGAAAGACGCATGAGATATTCAGGGGCCCACCCTTCCTGTGCGTGTGTGCGTGTTGATAGTACGCCTTGGGAAGCGCACAGGCCTTGCTTTCTCTAACATCTTTCCTGACCATGATTGGGATTCGGACTACGGAGCAAAGCACACAGGAGGCCCTCTTCTACGGGCCGTCGAGGCCTTCCTTCCTCCCTCCACCTCTCTCCTTCTGACCGTCCACCCTGCGCTTTAGCTCCTCGGATAGCGGGCGGCCTTTTTAAGAATTATTAATGGTGGGCACGAACACACCTTCCAGCTCGACGGAGAAATGTAAAGCCTCGTTCCTCACTTTCTGGGTGTTGGTTCTCACTGCCTGAGGTGAAACGGAGAATCTGGAGTCAGAGAAGCGCAGCCGCCGGAGTGATAGGACAGCACAGAGGTCAAGAGCATGGCACCGGAGCCAGCCTGCTGGGCTCACATCCCAGCTTGTCACTCACTGACTGTGTGGCCCGAAATGAGTTCCTTTTTTACAATTTTTTTATTTTTAAATATATTTTTATTGATTTCAAAGAGGAAGGGAGAGAGAGAAACATTAACGATGAAAGAGAATCACTGATCGGCTGTCTCCTGCATGCCCCGCCCCCCGGGGATGGAGCCTGCAACCCAGGCATGTGTCCTGACTGGGAATCAAACCGTGACCTCCTGGTTCATAGGTGGACACTCAACTCCTGAGCCAGGCCGGCTGGCTGGAAAGGAGTTCCTTAATCCTTCTGTACTTCCATTTTCTCCCGCTGAGAACGGGATAATAACAGTGCCCTCCCGGTGGTGGTATCGTTCAGGGTAAAGGAGCAGGCTACATGGCACTCGGTGAGCCCAGCTGTGAACATTCCTGCCAGGAGCAGGACTGCCATCGCCATCACTAGGCCACCCCTGCGTCTTTGTGACAGTGAGTGAGACATCTCCTCTCCGAAGGGGCTGGCCGTGGCTGTGGCTTTCCTTCTGGTCTCGCGTGACCAAATTTTAGCAAGCGGAGGAGCTAAAATAAGAATATGTCATTCAGAGCAGGTGGTTGGCCAAGAGCATGGTACTTCGGCTTTAAAGTATTACTGTTTCTATCGAGCCTGTATCCCAGGGTATTAAGGCTGAAAGGAACCAGTGGAGGCCCCAGGGGGCATGACTTGTTCGGTAGAGACAAAAGCATCTCTTATGGCCGGGCTGGGGCTGCTGTGGGCAGGTGCGGGGCGGGGGGAGGGGGGCCTCAGCCTGAAGGGCAGGGGCAGGGGCTGGTTAGGCACCAGAGACGGGCTGGGGGCAAGAAGGGCAGAGCCTGCCCTGGGGCCTGGCTCCGATGTCACCACCTCTCCCACCTGTAGAGGGGCTCAGCCCGTGACCCCCCTCTCTTGAAGCACTTGTTGAACCTCGTGGAGTGTGTGCTCACGACCTGTCTGCCTGCCCCTTGGGGAAGGTGTCAGGCCTGAGACGACACAGTGGCCTGTGGACACCTCGGGTGGCAGGTGGGCAAGGTGGGTGGGGGAGGGGGAAACGGAGACCAGCAGCTACACGTGAACTCGAACTTGACAGCGGTTTTCATTCCCCTTGACAAACGAAGCCCCCCAAGCACTGGATGCTGTTTCCCTGGAGATGTTGAGCCAGTATCCTCGGGATGCGCAGTCTTTGAATAGTCAGGCTAACGGTGTCTTTGTGGGTTGGCCTGGCCTTGGCACAGTGCCTTTCGAGGTGGGAGTGGAGGCCACAGCCACAGGGTCGCACAGGAGGCCGGTCGGAGCTTGTTAACTGAGCCTCCCAGGGCCGCGGGCTCTCAGAGGCTGGTCCCAGTGGAAAGGACGCTGAGTGAGGGGGCGGCTGGGGAAATTGTCTGGGGGGGAAACCAGGTAATTGAAAGGTTTTTTATGATGCATGCTATATCCTTTTGGAACTGCATTTTTTTAGCTTAAAACACTCTCTGGCTGCTGGGCATGTGAGTCCTCCTTGGAGCAAAAGGGGCGTCACGGGGAATCTGGACCTTCCACTGTACGTCCACAGGACTCCGGTGTGACCGTGGCCCATGTTCTCACCACCCCTCCCCAGGTGCACCCCAAAACAGCGTCGTTGGTGCAAGGCTGTTCTCTGCAGACGTTTTCTGCTTGATTTTTGGATTCCTCCTCCCACTGCAGCATTTTCTCAGTGCTGGCCAGGGAGAGACGGCCCCAGGCCTCCCTGCCTTCCCAGGACCAAAATCGAAATCGCAGGCCCAGAAGCGACACAGACCCCGGGCAGGCGGGGAAGTGCAAGCGTGTTACTGGGTGCTGCTTTGCTGCAGCTTAAGGAGAAATGAATTCTGTTTATTTCTGTTTTCTGCTTGGAGTCCTCCGTGACTAATTACAGGCAGTGCCGTGCAGTGTCTTGTTAGTAATGATGATCTAAAATTATTTGAAGTCAGACATATTCTATCCAAACCATTTCGTCTTAGAGATTCTGCCCCCTTATTCCAGTACCAGTTGACATTTCGCTTCCACTGCCTTCCTGCCTGCCACAGCTAACGCTCCAGCTTGGGCCAGGTCATCTGATCCCCGTTTTCACTGATCAGCTCTGGGCCCAGGGAGCTCCGCCCCGTGCGGGGGAAGCAGGGAGGGAAGGCAGTGGAATTTTCCACTGTCTTTGGGGATTGAAGGGATTGGAGGGCTCCCACTCTGTGTCTTGAGGTCAAGCAGCATCTACTCAGCTTGCCTCCTTTCCTTTGCTCCCAGCTGGAGTCGTCTTGCTCTCTCCCTGCTGTGTAGCATCCCTTCTCACAGCTGCCCAAGCCCCAGATATGCCCGGATGGCCAGCTTCCGCCCTGATTTCTGAGCCCGGCTGGGTGCAGGAGTTTCTAGGTTAGCCTCTGGCACCCCTCCTTCCTGTTACCTAGGGGGTGAGGGTTTGCCTAGGAGGAAAGGGTGACAAATGTTACAGTGACAACTGTACTGGAATCACCAAGTCTCACACCTTGGGCTCTGGGGAGGCCATGAGAGAGCGAGGCCTGCCCTTTTCCTGCACAGATTCGAGACCCCATGAGCGTGTCTGGGAGGGGTTGGCATGCGCGTGCGTGCTGCTGACTAGAAAGTATGGGCAGGTGGCGGAGGCTCCACCAGGGACGCTTGGCAAGAGCAGTGCCCAGGGCAGAGGTGGCCCCTGTGTTTCCCAAGGCCTCGGCAGCCTCCCGGGGAGCGATGAGAACCACCGTCCCCCCACCACCAGCTCTCTGACCTGGGCCCCGGCGTCCAGAGAGTTCCCAGTCCCCGAGAGCTTCGGGAAGGCCTCGGAGAGCTCCCCGCTGGACAGCCTCGGCCAGGGTTCTGGGACCCCGGCCACTTCGCCTGGCGCAGATGCCCCCTCCCCGGGGCGACTTCGCCTCTTCCGCTTCCCACCAGGTTCACCCCTGATGCTGACCCCGCCCCCTCCTCCAGGGGGATCCCTTCCTTTCTCCTCTGCTTGGTGTTCACGGAACACCTGTCTCTGAAAATACCTGTGTCGGTGCTGCTTCTATTCCAGCCTTTCAGAACATCAGCGGGCTCCTCACCCAGAAGGCTTGGGGCGCAGGAAGGACTCAGTGTGTGAGCACCTGCTCTGACGGGCCCTGTCCCGGCGTTTTCTTTAGCATCGCGTTGGGTCACCATTTGCTCAGCACACGGCCCCTTAGCAATACGGCAAGGATTCAGCGAGCTGTGGTATGTGGCACCTAGCTTTGTGCCAGGTACTGGGCTAGATCCTGAGGAGACAGGTACGCTGCTCCCCACCCGTCCTGAACGCCCAGGAGAGCCATGGCGTGTATAAGCGAGTGTGGAAAAGTCATGGGACTCTGATGGACAGACGTGCAGGACATGGTGACCTGTTCCCAGGTGGGGAGACCAAAGGGGCTCCGCAGAGGGCGTGGCCTGGGGGCCAAGTTTCAGCAGCTGAGTAGAGATGTAGACTCCTTCACAGCGAGGGACAGATGGAGCTTAAATGTGTAACTTTAAAACCCAGCTGTTGGCGGTGGGCATGGGACACTTGGGGAGGTCTGCATGTGGGCCAGGTGGTAGACGATAATGAGACACTATTGCTTTTGTTAGGTGTGACATGGTTGGGTGCTTACGTAAGAAAACATCCTTATTTTTTAGGCATTCCTACTGAAGTATTAGGGGTGAAATGCCTATAATTTACTTTAAAATACTAACCCTTGCCCCAAAAGTAGATAAAGCAAATATGAAAGATGTTAACAGTTATTAAATTTAGGTGACAGGTATATAAATGTTAATTATATTAGCCTTTCTACTTTTCACGTTGGACATTCTTTAAGATAAAAATGTTTAAAGTAACGTGATCAGGTTTGCATTTGGGAGAGACCATTCTAGAGGCAGTGGGAGCTAAGAGACACTAAGATTGGACTCAGCTGATAACACGTGGACAGTCCCAGGTGGGAGGCATGGAGAAGGTGGACTCCGTGCTCACAGCTGATGGGGAGACGCAGGTCCCAGGCTGACTCTGCACCTGGATGGGGAGATGAGACGGGAGGAGGAGCAGCTGTGGGAAGGAGGCAACACGTCTGGGTGGCCATGTCCAGATGGGGTGACCCGGGTCCGTTCAGGAAGAGATGCCCCTTGGCGTGTGGCTGGGTGGGTCAGGAGGTCGGACACTTCTGGGGCTCAGCCATGGTTGGGGGGCAGTGGCCTGTAGGTGGTAGCAGGAGCTATGGGAGGGCATGGGCTGCCTGGATGTGAATCACAGAGGAAGACAGAGAGGGGGCCTAGGACAGGACCCAGGAGCGCCAACATCTGAGGAGCAGGAGGGACATTTACTAATGAGGAAACAGGCTTTTCCAGGTCCAGACAACTAACCCCAACTGGGGACTTGGGCCTGGGAATCTCGCAGGAGGAAAAAAAAAAAACACACACACACACACACACAGCTGGGATCTGGTCTTGCCTAGGGGTCAGTCTTGATTAAATCTGTAATTGCAATGCTGGCTGATGTCCTTCCAAATGAAGCAGAAACGGGGGCCCGCCCCCCACAGGGGAGCCTAGCGGATGTGATGCTCCTGCGTCTTGCTTCATAAATAAAGGATGGAAGCGTGTCCTCTGCGGGAAATAGCCGCTCCCCTGCAGGCACCCCCTCCCCACAGGTTCTCTCATCCCCTGTGTCGGGGCCACAGGCATCCAGACAGATGCGTGGGGCTGGGACCAAAGCACATGCAAGCGCTCCCGGAGGGACCTCCCGGAACAAACTAGAAGCAAAATCTGCTTCTTCCTAAGACAACGTGCGTTTTCCGGCCTTTGGAAGTCAGGCAGGCCAGCCCAGTTATAATTGGCTCTCTAATTGGAAATCCCACAAGCTGTTAGATTCTTTACCCTGCTGCCTGGCATCTCACGCAAAGGTGAAAAACTGCCTCTGCCTTTGGAAGGATTTTAAAAAGCCGGCTGTGGTCTTACCTCTCTTGCTGGCAGCAACCCCCTCCAGCCACCCCCACCACCCCAGGCACCCACACCCACCAGTGAGCAGGACATGAGACACAGCCGGTTTATGAGAAAATTGGCTGCAGGGAAGTCAAGCTCAGAAGGCTGTGTCGCCGGATGATCTCTCGGAGACTGAATGGGAGAAGACCAGGCCCCCAGCCTCACTGTCCCACACGACGGAGGTATTTCAGGGGTGCCTTAAGCTTCCCCAAGTCGAGTTGTTGGATGACAAAGGAGATGTGTCTCCTTTCTCCCTTTCTGTATTTTCTCCCTGAAGAAAACAGTATTTTTGTGCTGACCCCCTCAGTCATCAAGATAGCGGTGTGCTTCGGCCGACAGGATGGGCGTGCGTTAGGGAACCACCTGCATGTCCCTGTGGTCTCTCTGGGGCCCCGGGGCCTCCTGCAGCTCCTGCAGCTGAGATAGAGGCAGGCAGTGCTGGCCTGAGCCCAGGAGCCTCTCTGCTCATCTCTCCCCAGCTCCACCTGCATGACATCATGGCCAGCTTGAAATCAGCTGTGGTGGGAGTGTTTATACCATGGAAATTGGCAAACACTGCCATCAAGGCTGTTGTTTTTCTTTCAGACAGCCAGTTTGCCGGCACACTGGACTCCGGTCCAGATGGTTTAATAGGGGGAGGGGAGGCAAAGGAATTGCGGGGCGGGTGTCAGTAGACACAGATAAGAACACAGTGTCCCTGACTCGGGACTTTTGGGGTGGAGGGTGCTTGTGGCACAGGTACTCCGGAGTGCACCTTGCTACTCCAGGTAGAGACAGACAGCTGAGTAGAGGCCCGGGGAGGAAGAACAAGACTCGGGATTGTCCGGGCAGGTGGACTAGAGGGGCATACGGTTGGGACACATTTTGGAGCATAAAAGACGCATGTTTAAATTCTATCCCTCCCATCATGCCCTTGGCCATGGTAGCAGGCAGGAAGGAGCTCTCCAGCCTCAGGGCTGTCGTGGGCGGAATGAGTTCTGAGCCGCTGCTCAGCACACATGCAGCTGTTAGTATCTGTGCCTCTCACCCAGCGGCTGTGAGAGTCGTGTGTGCAGTGTGGGGTCCCCCTGGTCCGGCCCTTCCCCATTCTGCAGAGGAGGAGGAAAGGGTCACTTCTCAGCAAAGCATCCCAGTCAGAGAGCAGGGGGTGCCCAGGTGGGTTACACGGCGGCTGGGCCCCAAACCCCTCAGCCCCCGGGCTGAGGCGGCCCCTCTGTGGACCCCAGCGAGCGGTGCGGCGCTATCCTTCCTAAGCCCACACGGTGTGCACGTCACGTGGCCTAACCACCAGGAGCAATATTCGTGGCGGCTTTAATTTCCTCTCCAATTTCCTCTGTCTCCCTGCAAGTGGTGCTCAGCCCCTCAGGGTCCAGTGTGGATCTCTGCACAGGCGCTTGGCTTGGGGCGGGCTCCGTGCTTGCGTGAGCCGCGGCAGGTGGACGGCACACATCCGCCCGGCCCAACGCCGCTGTTCAGAGGAGGGACCAGCCATGTGCTCTTCCCACCAGCGCTGACCGGGCATGTGGGAGGAAATGGCTCCAGTCCTGAGGCTGATCTGTTCCGTGTTGAAGTGGCCAGGACAGGAGCTCATCGGTGCAGGAAAGGAGGGTGCCGGGCTCAGGGTCTGTTCCATTTCCGCAGCAGCCACGCGGTTCCCCATGGCAGCCGCTGCCATCACTGGTGTGGTGGGGGCAGGGGAGGGGGAGTTTGTGACCAAAGCCCCCTTTCCCAGCAAACGGCCTTTTTGCCTTTCCTCTCTAAATCACAGCTTGCCCTGCTGTCACACCAGGGGCGCCGGGCAGAGCGAGCACGGTCCAGCAAGCCCCACCCCACCTTCCTGCCTGATTCCACGTGTGAGTCCTCTTGTTATTAGTGGAAAACATTTTCCAAGTCTTATCAGTTCCAATCCTCCTCCCATCACAAAGCATCTTATCATTCCCGTCTGTTCCTGTTTAAAATGGAAAAATAGTTGGTGCCAGATCTCGGCAGAGAGGGGGAAGGTACTCGCCAAAATGACCACATTCCCCTTGGCAGGTAGTGAATCGCAGGCCTTTGTGTCGAGAGAACTGTCCCTCCCCAGCTGTGTGGGCACAGGGCAGGCCTCCAGGGGTCAGCCCCCAGCAGGGACTGGGGGAGCACTCTGGCTGGCTTGTGTAGCCCCGTTCCCCATGAAATCCAGATGGAGCCTGCACCCCAGGCGGGTTCAGGGGTGAGACCTGGAAGCCTTGCTAGCTGTCCTGGCTGCGGGGCACACTCATCTTCGAGCCACCCCGACAACACCCTCTCTACTCCCGCCGGGGGCACAGATCCACTGCACCCAGAGGTGCAAGTTGGCACAAAACCATGGGTTTCCATGCCCTCCTCATGGGGCACCCTAGGCTGGACGGGAGTGGGCAGCTGCGTGGAGCTGGGCCATGGCACCCAGGCCAGGCATCCATTGAGTGCCCACAGCGCACGGGCACTTCCCAGGGACTGGGACTGCCTTTCCGTTAGCAAGCACTTCCTCGTGTCCACTGGGTCCCGAGGCTGAGAGCAGGCTCTAAAGCGGGCAGTTGGTGGTGGACCACGGAGCAGGCCTGGGAGGGCGTCCCACCGTGTGACCTCTCTGGCCCTGTCCTGCCCCCGGGGCGGGGGGGGGGCAGGACTTCTCACTGTATTGGAACAGCTGGGACAGGCCTTGGCTTTCAGTTGGTGATTAACGGTCAGACCCAGGTACTGTGACCACCCACCCCATCCCCGTCTGAGGACAGGCAGACACGGAGGCTTGGCAAGCGCCTGTCAGGGTCATTTGATGGGCGCTTGGGAGTGGGGCTGGATTCCAGGGCCCTCACACTCTTGGCTTCTCCCGGGAAGCCCCCGCTCAGCTCTGTGGTGGTCACGAGGGGACTGTGTTTCTGACCATGGAGAACCTCCACTCCCCCGCCCCCCCTCCCCCACCTGGAGTCCTCTCTCCCACTATCCCCTGTGGAGTGTGTGCCTACCTCACCTGCCCCGGAGGAGCTATGTGGCCACCTGGGCTGCTGCTCCCACCTGTGGAAACAGGTTCTGGGCCCCAGGAGAGAGCTGAGCCTGCGCTCACAGCTTCCCAGAGGCCCACGCCTCTCAGCTGGGCCCGGCAGGCCTGGGGTGGGCTGCTGGGCCTCAGCCTGGGAGGGTGATCAGCACCAAACTTTCCCCTGCGAGGATAGTCGGGCGTGGGGAAGCGCCGGCTCCCAGGCCGCCCTGTGCTGTCGCCTCTGCCCGACTTGTTGTTGGGGAAGGTGGATAAAAATAAATGTCAGCCAGGGAGATGTACAAATAAATCAACAGGAGTTTCTTCCCCATTACCAATGGAAAGTGTTCGCACCCATAGGAGTCGCGGGCTGGGTGAGGCAGGTCCCAGGGCACCGGGGTCAGACTGCGGCTTTCTCCCTGTGAAGAGCTGGTGGCGAGCATTCCTGTCCATGCTGAGCCTCTGCGCTGGTGCTCAGGCAGCTTGCGATTCAAACGGCCACCTGGGGAGGGGAGGCTGAGCTTCCTCAGGAATGTTACCAACAGTCTCGGGCTGCAGCGTAAGGAGGATGCCCAGCGTCCCCACATCTTTCTGGGACCCCAAGGCTTCCTCCTGCCCCCATCACCCCGCCAGGGCCTCCCGCCCAGCACAGATGCCAACCTGAGAGTCCTTCTCTCCGGGGTCCCCTGAGGTTGCACGGGACTTGCTGACTTTTCTTCAGTTAGGTCATCACTGTAGAGCTTGGGGGTGCTCACCTGGTGATTCTGGAGGCGCTCTTGAGTTCTGAGTGCCCTGCCTGGGCTGCAGGGAGCCCCTCCACCCTGGGGCTGGGACCCCATCACCCTGTGGCCTGGTGGGACACCCGGCACTAGGATAAAAGTGATCCCACTGCCAGGGCTGGGCTTGCAGTGAGCGGAGGACAGCATCCGGGGGCCAGGGGGGCCGGGAGGACTGGGGGGTGAAAAGAGGGAGCGGCTCCCAGCGCCTTCGCTCTGTGTTCCCAGGAGGAAGCAGCCCCCTGAAGTCAGAGGAGCTCAGACTTATCTGTGTTGAGAGGAAGCCATCCTTCCCCCTCTTTCCTGATCCCGCAGGCACATTAAAAGGACTCGGGGTTCTAGGTAGCTGGCTTGGAGATGGGGTGGGGAGACTACCAAGGGCACAGTGTACCCCACCTCTGATTTGGAGTTTGACCAGTTGTCTAAATGGCCTCGTCTCCAGGGGCTTGTCTTGGATGAGCTCAGCAGGCAGTGCTGCTGGGGGGAGGGGTGCTGCTGGGGGAGGGGTGCTGCTGGGAGGAGGGGTCTGGAGAGGGAGCTGGGGGGAGGGGTACGGAGAGGGTGCTGGGGGGAAGGGTACGGAGAGGGAGCTGGGCTGCGGCCCATCCTGCTCTGTGCAGTGGCATCCACTCTGGGTGCCTTACCTCCTGGGCCCCATCAGAGGGGGCCCCCGCTCCCGCCAGGCCCTCCCGTGGTAACCTGGGTCTAGAGAGCCCACGGTCTGGCGCCCCTGGAGTCTGGCAGCCACCACACAGAGCTGGATGGGGAAATCACGTCCCCAGAACTTCTCCCCCAAGAAGGGTTATTCTCTGGGCGCCCCGCCGTGAGCCATGGGGTACAGCGCCAGCTACCCAGCAGAGCCCTCTTGGAATGCAGCTCCGAGGCCCCCAAATGCCCAACACCCTCTCTAGAGACCCTGGCAGGGCAGCCTGATGGGAGCACAGAGCCCTGAGCTAGCCCAGGACACGTGCGTTCTGAAGCCCAGCTTGGCCTTCACCTGGCTTGGTACCTGCGCCAGGTACCTGCCCTCCCAGGTGTGGCTGCTGAGAGGTAGGAGCCTGGCCCCCAGCCGTCAGGAATGATCCGGAAGGGGCGTCTCCTCCCGGAAGAAGTAGACACGCAGGCCAGACATCGCTCAGGAAGCTCCTACAGGCAGGGGTGGCAGCTCCTCCTCTGTAGCTACGGGGTGACGAGCTGGTCACCCCGACTCTGCGCCCTGGCCTTCTCACTGGTTTAAAAAGAGGGTGGGGCGGAGCACCTTGTTATCCCCCTTCCGCAGGCCTCGCTCTGCTGCCCGCACTTGGCCTCCCCACATGAGAGACGGCCCTGCCCGCTCACAGCACTCCACCCTGTCCAGGCAGACAGGCAGGGAGCCCGGCCAGGTGACAGCCGTGCCCTGAGCGCCCGTGCCAGCACTGTGCTCGGCGCATGGGTGCCGGAATGAGCACGGGCGCTTCACAGGAGGGAAGAAAGGACTAGAATAGCTTTGGTTGTAGCCCAGGGAAGGAACCCCCTGGACACCTGGCCCCCGGATGCTGTCCTCCGCTCACTGCAATCTTGGCGAGTGCTTTCCCGCCCAGGTCCCCTTTTCCTGCCTGTTAGTAAAGAAGCTGGCCCTTTGGGAGTGTCTGTGTGTCCTTCTCTGCCACCCCTGACCACTCGGTGCCTGCTGCCGAGAGGGGACCGGTGTGGGTCTTTGCTGCTTGGAAGCTGCTGGCAGACTAGCTGCGGCCCTTCCCTCAATGTCTTCCCCCCGCCCCGCCCCCGTGACTGTTGTCTAAAAGCGACCACAGCCTGGGATATTTCGGCACCAGTGCTGAAGCACCTGTTTCAAAGAAATTGGGCCAGAGGAAATTTGGGGCCCAGAAGCCTGAGTCTGTGAGGTGGCCTCAAGGCCAGACCACCCCACCCTCCCTACTGGTGGTCACCCCTAGAGCCCATTGCTCTGCGGATTGCTGCATCAGACCCTCCAGAGCAGTGGTCGGCAAACTGCGGCTCACAAGCCACATGCGGCTCTTTGGTCCCTTGAGTGTTGCTCTTCCACAAAATACCATGGCCTGGGCGAGTCTATTTTGAAGAAGTGGCGTTAGAAGAAGTTTAAGTTTAAAAAATTTGGCTCTCAAAAGAAATTTCAATCGTTGTACTGTTGATATTTGGCTCTGTTGACTAATGAGTTTGCCGACCACTGCTCCAGAGCATTCCAGACCATCCTGGGGGAAAGAAAGCAGCTGTAGCAGAGTCTGTGAGTCGGATGCTTTAAAAAGGGGGTGGGGGTGGGGGGCATGCTTTCCTGGGCTTACTGGCTCCTTCATCGGAACCCACGGCCCGGCCTCCTGCGGGTGCCAGGTTAAGCAGCGGAGCTCCGTGAGGCGGGGGAGCCGGGGCAGCCCTGGAATGAGTGGAGGGGTTGTGTGGGGCTGTTCTGGAAGCTTCTTCAGACCCTGACGGGCTGTCAGGTAGGAGGGGGAGGGGACTCTGCCGACTCCAGAAGCCTCGGCAAACATCAGAGAGTGGGATTAGATAAAAGGGCTCCTTAGGGCTCCACGTTTTTAACCCACAGTTCAGACTGCCCACTGAAGGTGTGGGCACCCGGGGAAGTGGTGAGCTCCCCGTCACTGGAGGGTGCAAGCAAGCATAGGAGGCTGCCCGCCGGGGACTGAAGAGGGGCTTGTACGTCACAGAGCAGAGGCCCCGGCCCCTCCCAACCCCGAGGGTTTCTGCTTGCAGAGCTCGCTGGCCCCTGGCTTAGAAAACGAAGAGGTTTTTGAAAAATTGAGTTTTGTTTCCTTCTGAGTTGAGTTCAATGCTGGAAAGGTCTGGTCCCCAAAAGACACATTTCTTCAAATAAAACATTTGACCTGGAAAAGGGGCCCCAGGAGAGCGCAGCTTCCTGCAGCCGTCAGATACCCTGATGAGCAGAGCTGTGGGCAGCCCTTGGGCTGCCTGTGGTCACCCGGAGGGGGCGGGGAAGGGGCTGGGGTCTTCCCTCCTCCCTCTGGAATACTCAGCACCCGTTCACAGCACACACCGGTGAGGGGGCGCCTCCGGAGGTGTCTGTTTAATGCCAGACTGCTGCCTCCTGCCCAGGCCTGCTCCTGCCCAGCCCTCTGCCCCAGACCCTCTCTCCTTATTGGTTAGGGGGGCCACAGGCTTCTCCCTGGGCACTGCGCCCCATGTTTGCCTGAGGTGACGGGCACTTGGTTTAGTTAACTTGCAGAGGAGTTAGGGGAGGGGCCACCCCGGTTTTAGTTCTGACATGTGAGCAGGGAGAGTGGGAGTCATGGGGGACAGAGGCCACAGGGGTGCCGGGAGCGTTCCCTGTCACGTCTCCAGCCCCGTCATAGACGTCATAGACGGAGAACGGCCGGCCACCATGGGCTGGCTCCCGCTCGCCTCCTCCAGAGCCTTCCTCCTGCACGGCCTCGGTAAGGAGCTGCTTCCCAATGTGGCTGGCCCTCCGCCAGGAGCCGCTCGGCGTACCTCCCCTCCCTCCTGTGCCCCTCGTGCTCTCCGTCCAGTCCCCAGCACAGACGCCTCTGGCCCTTTGCTGCTCTGAAGGTCAAGTGGCCTCGTGAATGTTCGGTCGCCTCACCCCCAGGGCCAAGGGCAGGCTGGGTGGGACTTGGAGACCAGCAGGTGCCGGCTGCGGTGCACCAGGACGCCCTGCTGAGCACGCCGCTTAGATGGGTGCGAGGTTGTCAGGACTGGCTGGCTTGGCCCATGGGAAAACTGTGTCAAATTGAATAAAATCGCCAAAACAGAAAGACCAGCCCACTCCAGTCCCTACCCACACCTGAGAAATGCCGAGAGGTAAATGGACTTGTGCCGATTCCCAGGGGGGTCTTCTCTAGGACGCCCTTGACTCGCCCTTGACTGACCTAGGGAAGGGCTGCGTCGCAGTGTGAACCCACGCATCTGGAGCTCCGGTGGGCATGGGTGTGGGGCTCAGCCGCCCTGGGCCTCAGCAGGGCGCCAGGACCTAGCTCCTGTGGGCCTCCTGGCCTGGGGAGGCAGGCCCTCCTCGGCGGGCGGAGCTGGCAGGGACTCACATCAGCCCCTGGCAAGCTCTGCAATTGCTAAGCTCTGAGCACAAACAGAGGGAGACACAAAACAGAGCCCAGCGGGGCCAGGCCCCACGGAGCGCTGGCATCCAGGTGGGGGCGCTGGGCACTGCCCCTCGCTGCGTGTGTCCCGTTCCTTTTCAAGGCACGGTTAGAAAGCGGGGCGGGGCTCAAGGCCCCCCTCAGCTGCGCCCACAAAACACTCCTGCTCAGACTGACGGTGCCTGTGGTGCTCACCAGGGCACGGGCTCCCGGGAGCAAGGGCTGGGGGGAGAGGGGGCTGCGCGGGGCTCTGCATTCCTGGAGCTGCTCCAGGGAGAGCCTTTCAAAGCCACGGCTCCCGTGGTCTCCTCGGAGCGGAGCGGCACCGGCTACAGTCTGTGCGCATTCCGAGACCACCACTCCCCCTGCTTCCCTCTGGCCCGCTGCATCCTCAGGAAGGAAAATGCAGACACCTGGACAGATACGGCGGCGGGAGTGTGCTGGTTTTCCCATGTGAGGCTTACAGTTCCCCTAACGCAGACTTCCCGGCCAGCCAGCCAATCCACAGCTCCTGGGAGGGCAGGGCTCCCTTCCGGCTTCTGGAAGCCACTCTTGGGGGCCTGGTAGTCTTCCAGAAAGCTCTCCCTGTGCCATGCACGTCGCCCTGGCAGGACAAGCAGAGAGCAGCTGGGTTGAGCACTGTGCTCAGAGTCCGAACCTTGGGGCCTTTGCCACATGCCGGGCCTCTCCTCCTGACAGTGTCAGGGTCTGCCTCTTCGGTGTTCAGCAGGTCAGGGCCTGGAGCGAGGCTCTGTTCCTCTCTGCCCATTTTCTCATTGGTAAAACAGTGTAGGACCAGCCCTGGCCGGTGTTCTCCGTGGTTAGGGCATCATCCTGAGCACTCAAAGGTCGCAGGTTCAATTCCCGGTCAAGGGCACGTACCTGGGTTGCAGGTTCAATCCCTAGGCTCTGGCCAGGGTGCGTGCAGGAGGCAACCAATTGATGTGTCCTTCAACATTAATGTCTCTCTCTCTCTTCCCTCCCCCATGTTCCCCTCCCCTCTCTCTAAAAAGCAATGGAAAAAATACCCTCAGGTGAGGATTAACAACAACAAAGGGTGTAGGACCAGCGTGCAGGAGGTGGTTCTGGGTTTTCCTGGGGAGCCGTGTCAGATCTATGGCACAGGAGCAAACAGCTTGAGGGGCGGCCATGGCAACCCTTTGGGCTCCTGTGGGAACAGAGCAGTTCTCGCATGGGGCTGCTCCCTGGGGACCGCCTCCCTGCTGGGCAGCATCAGGCTTGGGGGTGCAGAGACAACCACCGCTCACCCAGGCCCCGCCCTCCAGGCAGGCACAGCAAAGCCTCATGGGAGCAGAGGTGGAGGTGAGCCACCTGGATGAATCAGCCCCTACCACCAGCACAGTTGCGAAAGCACTTTTTAACCGGAAGACATAGGACACGTTGGTTACAATCCCTTGCACAGTACGTTGATAGAGCCTGTGGTCCGTGCCTTTGTCCTCCAGGTGGATTTGTATGTTTGAAGGACCTCCTGACAGCCCTGCCCTAATTCCCACTCCCATCCCTGCCGTGGTGTGATGGCGTCATTTGCAACCCAGGATGGGACAGAAGGATCTTTAAGGGCTCCTGTCGCACCCCTGACACCGGACTTTCTCCCCTGCCCTCGCCTTGGTGGGCCCCGCAGCCTCTGCCCACCAAGAACGCAGGCCGGCTCTGCCGCAGCGGGGGCAGCCTGCCCAGAGCAGGGCCCGCGAGGAGTCTGCAGCAGCAGCCAGGCCGGCAGGGAAAGCACAGGGAGGTGTTCATCTCCATCCTGCGGCTGAATGTTTGCTTTCCAGAGCCTCGTGCCTGGGGAAGAGCAGCCGCCAGAGAGAGATTGGCCCCAGCCAGAGCTGAGCCGCGTGGCTTCATTTTAGCGGTGCTTGGCTTTGGGAAGGATGCTTTCAATCGCTATGCCATCTCCCTATCAAGCAGTGGCCCGGGACACGGCCTTGAGCCCAGAGGGCTGACTGGCACTTGGGCACAGCACAGGGGGCTGTCTAAAACCCCCCAAAGGGGCTTTTGTCCTGCAGCCCCGATGTTGGCCTGAGCCTGAGCCAGGGCTGGTGCAGGAAGCCTGGGGCCCGATAGCCTGCAGGCATGGATGGGCGCCCTCGGCATGTGGCAACAATTATCACACACAAAGACATGAGTGGGGAAGGTGCTAATTGTCCTCCAACTAGCCAAGTCCATTTTGTCTCATTTGAAATAACAGGTTTAATTTAATCCCTTATTTCCAATTTGGTGCAGCACCGAGAGCTTAATGTACAAAAGACCTGATTATAATAATTACAGGCTAAGCTGGGGAGGCCGTCTTCGTTTGTGTCTGAAGAAAGGGACTAACAGCCACCTCCTCAGTGGCTCCCCCTTCTCGGAGGCGGCCCCAGCTGCCTCCTCACCCCCAGTGGCTCCAGGAAGGCAGGGTGGCGGCAGGTGGGAGCTTGTTTGCACCTCCTCCCCAGAGGAGAAAGGAAGGTTCCATCTCAGCTCTGCCGCCTCCCCTGCAGGGCGCCTCAGGCAGGTCTTAGAGGTGAGCGAGGGAGGCTGCCTGCCGTGGCGGAGCCCGGAGCCCGGAGCCTGGCACAGAGCCGTCACTTGCTGCATTGGGATTCTCACTGGGCCCCGCGCTTTGGAGAGCAGGACTGCTTCGTGCCCTCCTCTGTGTCCCCAACACATGGCTGGGATCCGGGCGGTCATCCCGTTGGTTTGGGGGTTTTGATACGGGGGAGGGCAGGTGATGGTGGTAATGACATGTCAGTCATTGAAATCTGTCTCCTACCAGCCTGGAGGGCTGGGAGTGGAGTCGTGTGCTCCAGGTAGCGCTGCCTGCCTCGGAGCCAGTGGGACCTGGCGGCCCTGGATCGATCAATCGTCAGGGCTCTGGGCAGATGGACTGGGATAGATGGCTCCCCAGTGGGGGACCCAGGCTGGGACTGGCTACTGTTGGGGAGTGGAAGGGGGCTGGGGACTGCATCCCCCAGATATTCCTGGGCTGTCTGAACCAAGCAGTTCATACTGGGAGAAAGTTGGATATAGCTAGTGGTGAGAATAGTTAAATGCCAGCCTCAGGAATTGGGCCTTTGATCTTTGGAGAAGAGGGGAGACAGGGCCTGTAGAACTGGAAAAAAATGTCTGGGTTCTAGTACCTAAGAGCACCTCACAGCCAGGGAAGGCCTCTCACACAGCAGAGGGGCTTGGGTGGGGAGTCAGTCCTGACGTCCAGCGTGCCCAGGTCCCAGCCCTCTCTGGCCCACCCACCAGCACCGCTGGCCCCAAGCAGTGGCCAGACCCCAGCCGGAGCTTGTTCTGGTTGATTCATCGTGTGACTGGTTTCTGAGCTGCGCTTGGCTCGCCGGGGCACTGGGGAGGGGCCGACTTTCATTCCCTTGCCCAGCCCGCGCTGGCAGCCCCTGGCAAGTCTGCGATGTCTCCCGGGGCAGCGCCAGCTTTCGGCATTAATCCCGCTAACCAGGTTGCTTGGGAAGCTTCAGGGTCACCGGAAAGGGCAGCCTGTTCCTAGCTCGGCATGCGAGTTCAGGCCTGGGCGGGACATCCACAGGAGCCCTGGAACACGAGACCCACAGGCTCCTGGCTGCGCAGCGCTGAGGGTGATGGGCAGACCAGCCCTTTGCCTGGTTCTCCGCCAGCTTGTGGGGGCAGGTAGACTTACCCCTGCCATACACCCTCTGGTACCCCATGGTAAGCTGCACCCAGATCCAGCAGCCGGCCCCGTTCTAAGTAAAATGCCCAGCACAAGGACTGGTGGCCTTGTCGCCACTCCAGCGGGGGAGTGAGGGGGGCAGGTCATAGCTGCTGAGAACGGTGGCCTCTGGCTCACTCTCGCTGGGCTGAGGCCCTGCTCATCCTGGGACCACGTCTTCTTGGTCCACTTGGTGGCTAACAGGACCCCCCCCACACACACACACACACACACACAGTCCTTTGGCACCTGTAGCCATCCTTGACCTCAAAATCACAGCCAGTCTGAGGGTACGAAAGGGGGCAAGGAGACTTCCCAGTCCTTGAGCGGGTCTCTGGGATGCTTCCAACAAGCATCCTGAGCGGAGCAAACCTGTGCCCTGGAGGGGAGCCACTTCTCAGCCATGAGCGGGCCGAGGAGCGACAGCCAGTGGCTGGAGAAATGAAAGGGAAGACGCAGCAGGGCAGCTGCCCATCTGCTGCTGCTCAGATGTAACTGGGTTAGTGCCTCAGCGGCTCCGGGCTTGTCTCTTAAAGCGGCAGAAGCCAGAAGCAGCAGAGGCGGTGGTGGCATGCTGGGGAGAACGGGGCCTTGGGCCTCAGGCAGCCCCGGGCTGGCCAGCAGCTCCGCACTCATTGGCTCTGTGACCCTGGGCAAGACTCTTGGCCTTTCTGAACCTTGGCTCCTTGAATCTAAAGAGGTGGCCGTGTGAACAAGTGCCCAGCATGGTGTGACGTACGTTACAGTCTCTTCTTGCAGCCGAGTAACCCCGGAGGCCTCTTCCATCTTGCCACGTGGTGTGTCCCCCATCACCTCCTTGCCAGGCACACGCCGTGTGTCTCCCTGCCTCGTGGAGCGAGCCACTCATAAAAGTGGGGTGTGTGTTCAGCACTTTAGATGCCCTGAGAAAGCCATGCCTCAGGGCATGTGATGGGGCTCCTTCCTTCTATCATCCTTTCGGCTGCTGCTGGCTGCCAGCACCCAGAACCCCTCCTGCCCTCGCCTCTCTGCTGGGTAAGTGGGAATGTTCTAGAAGAGGGAGCTCCAGCTAAGAGGGAGCTCCAGGAGCTCATTAGCCTTCACATCCTGTTGACTGCCCTGCGAGGTTGGGAAGTGAGGGTGTCGGCTCTCGGCTTTTCTCTGAAGAACCAGAGTGGGGAGAGCACCACCGAGGAGCTGGATGTGCTTGCTCACCCCACCCCACCCCCACCACCACCCCTGGGCTCCTCCCAGATGGATTTCAGGCAGCGAGGAGGTGGGGGGCCACCCTGGCGCTGCGGCAGCTAGCTGTGTGACTCTCACCTGCCGACGGGGGAGGAACCACGGTGCCTGCGGATAGCTCTCCACCGCGTCAGGTGCTCCTCCGCTGTGGGCTCTCCCTCCGCAGCAATAAAAGCAGGCCTCACGCCAGGTGCCCGCGCCCACGTGAAATTTCTTCGGGGGCCCCCAGGTGAACTAAATGAACTAACATCAGCACTTAGAACCGTGCCTGGTGTCATCAGCACTGCGAAGGCGTCTGCTGTGTCACTGCTAATGGTCTCCCTGCCGGGAAGCCCCGGTCCGTGCTGGCCGTTGGTCACCCCGCCCCCCACTTTTGGGGCAGGTGTCAGTTGGTACGTACAGGACAGCCCACTGGGTCAGAACAGACCGTGCCGCTCCCGGTGGCTCACTCCTGGTGTTAAGTATTCAGATGAACAGTGGGAAACAGCTATATTTCTCATTCAAAAGTGGCTGAATGTCGGCAGCTTCATCCGGTTCAGGTGGCTGCTTTGGCCGTTGCCCCCCGAGCGCACGAGAACTTGAGCTCCTTGGGTGCCCAGCCTGCGCAGACACATGTCTGCCTCCAAGGAACTTGCTGAAACGCAAGGACGGATGGGAGCCCCGAGCTGACTGTCTGTCTGTCTGTCTGTCTGTCTCTCTCTGATGCCTACAGGCCCTGATCCTTCACCAGCTGCGCCGCTACAGCCTCGCGGAGAAGATTCTCCGGGACGCGGTGCAGGTGAACTCCACGGCCCACGAGGTCTGGAACGGGCTGGGCGAGGTCCTCCAGGCTCAGGGCAATGACACAGCCGCCACCGAGTGCTTCCTGATGGCCCTGGAGCTGGAGGCCAGCAGCCCCGCGGTGCCCTTCACCATCATCCCCCGGGTGCTCTGAGCAGGCGCCCGGCAGCCGCACAGCCGCTCAGGCAAGGAGGCCCCGCCTGGGGTGCCCCGAGGGGACACGTCTGCCACCTGAGGCCCTGGGTGGACGTGCGACTGGCCGCAGTGATCTGACCAGACGACCCCGCATCATCGCTCTCCCCACGTGCACGCCTGTAGCCTCGGCCGCCCAGTGACCGTTTCTGAATCTACTGACATTGCTCACCATGGATTATGTGCCATATTTTGTTAGTTGACATCTGAGTTTTAAGTAACATGGTTATGGAAATAATCCGCAAATGTAGAAGAATATACTCAAAGTTAAAATTCAGTGGCAGAACAGATTATTTTTATCAGAGCTGTAAAGAAAGCTGTTCTCTCCTCCTCGCCACCCTGCCCCACCCCTGGCCCAGAAACCAAATGTGAATCTTCTTTTCCCACCTCAGTGCTAGGCCAAGCCAGGACTCCGGCCAACCATTTCTTGGTTTTGTTGTCGATGATTGTACCATGTGATGAATTCCTGTCCTCACTTAGAACAAAGCCTGAGTCCAAGAATATTTATATTTTGCCAATATATGCCTGTTACAAAAGAAGGAAATATGAGTTATTTAAGTTTAACTTTTTTATGTGAATTCAGAGTTTATTTATCAATGGAAAGATGTACAAAGACGCTTCAAATGGAATATTTACCGACATTCCTATACATGACAGACACTTGGCTAAATGGGAAAATGATGTTAATAATAAAATGATTTTTAAATTGACCCATTGCCTATGTCATTCGTGAAAGCACACAGAAGCTTAAGGCTCAGTTCCTGGGGTGGGTGGGGAGCTGTCTGCACCTGGGGGCCACCCTGATTTTAGTGTGGGAATTCACCTTTCCCAACTCTCCCCACTTATCTGGGATTGGAGCATGTGACTCAGTCCTGGCCAATCAACCTCGGGCGTTCACAGCCACAGAGGATCAGGAATGAGCATGTGACCTGAAGTGGTCCAATCACAGTGGGAGCTGCAACGAAAGGCTCTCACTGTCCTGCTGGACTTGAATGAAACCTGAGCAGAGAAGCTAGAATTGCAGCAGCCCTGCAGCCACCATGCGGGGAGAGGAGGGTGTGGAAGTGTTGGGGCCAAATGTGAAGCCAGGGACTGAATCGAACAGAGTGGACAGCAAAGACCAAGAACCAGAAACAACGTGAGCAGGCAGGCCTCCCCAGTGCCTGGGGTTTCTCAGCTGAGCATCTATGGGTGGTCCTACCTTGCCAGGACCCGGGAAAATGTGGAGGGCACCCACGCTCTGATCTTATACACCCTAAAGCCTTAAGGACCCCCCCCCCCAAGCTGGGCACAACCTCCCTGACTCATTGGGCCGGCAGGCAAGGGGGCAGCTGAGGTGGGGAGAAACCGCAGGCAGGAACCTGCTATGGGCAGAGCAGGTAGGCACCCCAGTCTCAGCACTGACCTTCCAGGTGGCATCTGGGGCCCCATACATCATGGAATTTGCACCATGAGACAAGAAAGCAGGTGCTCAGTGGGGCAGCAGCTCACCAACTGGAGGGTCGAGCCCGGCCCTGCCATCCTATACAGAGGTTTGGGTCAAGCAAGGCCAGCCCCGATCAGGACCTGGAAAGCAGGATCCAGGGGGTCCTGCAGGTAGAGCCAGTGAACCTTGGGGGTTCTCCTTCCAGGGCTCCCACCTCTCAGGCAGCTAGAGAACAAGCTGAGGGTGAGGGTGGGGAGTTAGAGAAGAGCAGGGAGGGAAGGAGGGAGGAAGAAGAGGAGGGGAGAGAGGAGGCCCTTCTTTAAAGGATGCCAGCCCCTCCCAGCAGAGAAGGACCTTGGGCACAGGCCACGTTGGGCCTGGATGGGGAGGGGTGTGGGTCCCAGGCTCACTCTCCGGGCTGGGGAAGGATGTGAGCTCGGGATCCCCACCCCCACCCCCAGGTGGGACCAAGGTCTCCTTCCCCTGTGCTCCTTACCTGTCTTCATGGCCTAGAGGGCATGCATGTGCCCATGTCTGACCACACGGAACAGCCCGACTCCTCCAGATGGTCACTCAGATCTCCTTTGTGGTCACGCAGTCAGCCTCAGATGCCCCAGCCCATCTGCCCACAGGAAGTCCAGCCCTTAGCCAGGTACCTTCTCTACATTCTCTCTATGTCCACCCTCCACCCTGTCCATGTGGGGCACCAGCCAGGGCCCCAGCCCCGTGGCCCTTCTCCAGCTCACCCCAGCGTGGCGAGTACTGGTTAGGGCGGGCAGTACGCCTCGTCTGAAGACCAATCCATGCCCCGCTGGCTCCCTCTTCCATACCTCCCGGCCCACCCCGTCCCCCAGTCCCCCAGGGAGTCCTCTCACTGCTCAGCTCCCTCTTTTCTTCTCTCCCCTTGCCCCCCCTCCCCGCCTCCTCTCCCCACACCTCTCATGGCCCGCAGGGGAGGCTTGTCCAACTCAGGGACCAATCGCGTTGGAGAATTGTGACCAGAGCTCTCGGGCTTTGTGCAAGGTGGTCGCCTGGTGACCCAGCAGCTCTGAGCATCCCTTGCACCTCTTCCTTCTTCCCCACCCCCTCTGTTTCCTCTCCCTGCCCTTACTCCAATAGCACCTCCACACTTGACCGAAAGCTCCAGAGAACCTTGTGGGTTCTGTCTTGGGGAGTCAGGCAGTGGGCAGGCCATACTGAACCGGAGGACTCCACGTGCAACACCCCCCCCCCCCACACACACACACACACACAAGTGACAGGCCAGTCCTGAGGGGCTGACCCTCAGAGCTCCCGTTCCTGCCACCAGCCTTCCTCTCCTCCCACTCTCGGTCACTCATTTCCTGCTGCCCTGCCCACACTGCAGCCAGATGGGACCAGGAAAAGGACATCCTGTGAATGTCTCAGACAGGCGAAGACCTCCTCTGGAAGGTCTTTGGGGGCCAGGCTGAGGCCCCCTCCTCAAGGCCATACCCTGGGATACCCATCCCAGCTCTGCACCTGCCTGGGGGCGGCCCTGATTGAGTCACCATCCCTCTCTGCATCTCAGGGTCCTATGAGGACAGGCATCCCTGCCCAGCCTGCCTTCCGGACTGAGACTGAGTCAGCAGGCAGCTGGAGGGATCCTGGGGTGCAGCAAGGGGCCACAACCCCACGGGGCCACCATGTGTGGCCTCAGAGCCAGGCTGCAGCAGGACCCCCCTGGAGGCTCAGGCTGAGTGGGGCTCACTGCAGGAGGTGGCAGGCAGGTTGCAGGGCGCCTTCTGCAGGTCTGCCTGGAGCCAGGAGCTCCAGAGGGTGATCTGGGCTGCCCACAGCCTCCCCGGCCCTGCCTGCCTCCCCCCTCTTCTGCTGGATGACCCCTGACCCCTGAGGACAATAGGGCTTCCTGGTGACCGCTGTGCTGTGGGGTCACACCGATCTGGCTGGAATCCAGCTCTGCCTGGTCACGTCGCCTCCAATGAGAAAGGGCCTCCAGCTCGGTCTCTCAGTGGGGGTGACACTTCCAGGGCTGTTGGGCATGTTGATATAATGAAGCACGGTGCCTGGGCCTGGGGGTACACTGCAAGGTCATGCTTCTTTCTTCCCTGCCCAGCACAGGGCGAAGGGTGAGCGGCCAGGGGCACACACGGAGCTCTGGCGCAGGGCAGGAGGGGACAAGCTGGCTCTCTTCTCCCTCTGCCCACGCAGAACTATTTGCAGCCGAGCTGGAGGCCACCGGTGACTCCCACTGCACTTCATGGCTGCCTCCTGCAGGGCCTCTCCCGTGGAGGAGGAGGTGAGGGCCCTCGGTGGGGCCTGCCCCGTCCACAGTGCCAGCTGGCGGCCTCTCCTCTCCTTTGCCTTCTGGGCCTCAGAGGGCTGTCCTCAGGCCCTGAGTCCAGCGTGAGGAGGGAGGTGAGCTGCGGCCCTGCCCCCGTGCACTGTGGGCAGCTCACATCTGGCTGTGGGGCCAGCTGGCTGGAGTTTCAATCTGGGCCCGGATGCCCACTCTCTGAGGAGCTTTAGGGGGCTCACTAGTTCTGAGTCTCAGTTTCCCCAGCTGTCAAATGGGCAAACCAAGGTGGCTGCAAGGATTCAGAGCGGGTAAGACACAAGCAGTGCTCACTCGACAGCGCGTGCTCGGCAGGGGTGCCTGTCCTGGCGTTCCTTGGCTCCCTGGTGTTTACAATAACCTTCAGGCCAGAGCCAAGCCTTACCCTCCCTCGCAGCGCCCAGGAAGGTACAGCCCAAGAAGGTGGACACCCCCCCCCCAACTCCTAAATGCCCCCGAGGGTTCCTGGGCACCCTGACCGGTGTGGAGCCCAGCACTAACAGGGCCTTCCTCCTTTTGTGGGTGACCATGTGTCGAGCACCTCCTGTGGCCAGACACAGGGCCCCTGGCCTTGGGAGCCGCAGTTAGACCGGGACTGGGGAGACAGCAGCAGAGGTGGAAATAAATCATGACCAGGTGGGTGGAACCCCTGGAGAAGTTCGAAGTGGTGAGTGGGGGACGACTGCAGGTCGGAAGAGCATTCTCGAAGCTGAAAACAGGAAACAACTTTGTCCTCTCGAAGTTGTTGTTTTTGTTAAAATGGTTGTTCTAAGGCAACTAAGTCAGTATTTACAAATATTTTCATTTAGCCAACAGCAGCCTTAAAAACAATAAAATTAAATCAGAAAAATTAAATAGCCCCTGTGTGGAAATGAAGCTTGTTTAGCCACAACTCTGCCTTTTTTTAAAATATGTTTTTATTTCAGAGAGAGGAAGGGAGAGATATATATAGAAACATCAATGATGAGAGAGATGACGGGGTCTCTCTTTTCCGCGTCCAGCACGGAAAGAGAGATGATCTGGTTCTTCAAGTAGAGGGGCTGGGGACTGAGGAAATATGAAAGAAAGAGACAAGACACAAAATGGAAGCGGGAACCGGGTGGACCGCTGTCCTCTTCTGAGGGAGAGGCAGTGACCCAGAGCCCGTGCAGCCTGTTTATTTTATGTCCCAAATACCAGGAAGTTTCACCAAAAGTCAGGACAAAGGAGATGATCTGCATTCTTGAGTAGGCCCGAGCATTCCTGCTGCTTGACTGGATTTATATATCAAAACCCACTACCCAACACCTGGGCTGAAATGAAGGTCAACCTGATAACACCCTTGCCTTTTTGGCAAAGCGTGCTCCCAGGGCGTGGCTTTGCCTGTCGCCTTGGGTTCAGCTGACAATTTAAAGAAACGCCCATGTGCCTTCCCAGGCGCTCTCTACAGAGAGAGACTCATTGATCAGCAGCCTTCTGCACACCCCACACTGGGAATCAAGCCCACAGCCCAGGCATGTGCCCTCACTGGGAATTGAACCGTGACCTCCTGGTTCATAGGTTGACGCTCAACCACTGAGCCATGCCAGCCGGGCCACAACTCTGCCTTTTAAAACAAAAAATTAGCAGCATTTTCTTTTCTTCTCTGACCATAGCATCCACACCCACTGTGTTAGTTTCCTGTGGCTGCTGTAACAAATTGCCACTATCTTAGTGTTCTTAGTGGCTTAAAACAACACACCTCTATTAGCCTGGGGTCTGGGACCAGGATTCTGACAGGTCTCAGAAGGTGTCAGAGGGCTGTGTTCCTTGGGGGCGGGGGGGGGGGGCGCGTTGCCGGGGAGAACCTGTTCCTGGCCTTCTCCAGCTTTGAGGGGTTGCCCACATTCCTCAGCTCTTGGCCCCTCCCTCCACCCTCAAAGCCAGCAGTGAGTCATCTGACCTTGATCCTCCTTGTCGCATCTCCTTCTCCAGCGCTGACTCCCGCCTCCCTCGTTCACATGTAAGGACCCCGTGGCCAGAGCACAGCCGGTCCGTGTGAATTGCTAGATTCTGTGTGGTCGCTCCGTGTAGAGGGCACTCATTAGCAGCAGTGAGGGCTGTGGGCTGCCCTCCCACAAGCTCCCCTCGCCAGCTGGTGCCCCAGTGCGTGCATGGCGCAGACAGATGGTACCATCAGCAGGGACGCCGTCTGGACTGGGCGGGGTCCTAGCTCTCTGGCATCTCGGGCACGAGAAGCACCCCCCTGGAAGGCCCTCTGGAGCTGATGCAATCGCATTCTGAGGGCAGGATTCTGGATTCAGCCTCCCTCCTGGTCAGCTCAGGCAACTGAGTCCTTAAAGGCATCTGGTCACAGAACTAGATGGAGCCTTGGGTCTTGGAAGGATAGAGGCTACTGGGTTCATGAGAGGTGCCTGTACCATATTGCTAGCCAGCCCACACCATGGATTTAACATCCTAATTTCACACACACCCCAAAAAGGGCCCTTCTCATGCCCACCCTTATTTTATAGATGGGAACGCTGAGACTCGGGGTGATAAGGCATTTCCTATATACATTCCATCCAGGATCCAATTGATCATCTGATTCCATGGCCACCCCTCGGGAACAAGGGCAAAAACCAGTAACATTTTCAATGCCCTTGATATGTGTTAATAAATTGCCCTTCCACTTTATGCTCACACCTGTGTCTGCTCACCATGGGGCCCTAGCCCCTAACTGGCCATCTAAGGGTCATCGGTAGCCAGCTGAAACCCCAATCCAGCTTCCCCCAGCCTTTCTGTTGTATGGCCAGCCTGGGGGGCATTCACTGCTTACAGAAGAGTGTGGGGTTGTCTGCCCTTTGGCATCATGCATCCTTGCTTCTCTGGTTTGTGCAGGTAAGTGGGAGGGGGCAGGTGTCCTGCAGGGCTGTCTACATTGTCCACTGAGAAACCTTTATACTTACAAAAACCCTTATTCTTCCTTCAACCTGCCTACCTCACCTGCCAATCAATGCCTATTGCGAGTTGATTCCGGGCCAGGACATCCTTCCCCGGCTCTGCCCTGGTCCTGTGCCCCAAGGCCGTTATCCTTCTGGTTGTGGTGTGACCATAAGTGAGTCAGTCACCTCCTCTCTGGGCCTCAGTTTCTTCATCTGTAAAAAGGGTGAGCAAGGATTTGGCTGAATGACCCCGGATCCTTTGTTGTTTTAAACGTTGCTGAGTGTAGGGATTATTGGGGTCCTGGAGGGACGTGGTGGGGATGGGGATTCAGTGAGTGCAGCGTGAGGTGCCTGGCACAGAAGATCCTCAAATAAAAGTGAGCCTGGGGGGCTTAAACACTTGAGTGTGGGCTGGACTTAGTGACTCCCACCCAAAGAGTAAAGAGCTGGGAAAGGGAGGAAATGGTAATGTTACAGTAGAGGCACCTGGCAGACACCACTTCACCAATGACCGAGCAGCGGCAGTGGTGAGTCGTGTGGAGAGCACGGACCCCTGAGAGGGTGGGAGGAGAATGTCCTTCACCTCCGTGGTCTTCTTCCCCAAAACCCAGAACCCAGTCCTGTTGTGGGAAAACATCAGAAAAAAACAAAATCAAGGAACTTTCTACAAATATCTGACCAATATGCCTCCAAAGTGTCAAGAGCAAGAGCAAGGAAAGTCTGAGAAATGGACATGACAACCAGAGTGTGGCTCGGGTTCCAAGGTAGGGTCCTGGAGCAAGAAAGGGATGGTGGTGTTGCAAATGGGGACGTCCGGATCCAGCTGAGAGCTTCATAGTAACGTGCCAACGCGGGCTCCTCGGTTATGACAAACGTACCAGGGAATATAAAGGGTTAGTATAAGGGGGAGCTGAGTGAGGGGTCTATGGGTATCTGTATCATCTTTCAACTTTTCAGTAAACCCCAAATTATTCCAAAATTAAACGTTGTGGGGTTTTTTTAATGAGATCTGGGCCAACAAGCACACGAGAGGATGGTCACCATCATTAGTCAATGAGAGAAATGCAAATCAAAACCACAAGGAGATGACTGGCCCACTAGGATGGACGTCATCAAAAAGACAGACAATAACAAGTGTCGGCGAGGCTGTGGAGACACTGGACTCCTTAACTATTGCCGGTGGGAAGGCACCATGGTGCAGCCACTTTGGAAAACAGTTTGGCAGTTTCTTAAAAAGTTAAACATAGAGTTACCCAGGAGTTCCTCTCCTGGGTGTTCACCCCAAAGAAAAGGAAAGATCTGTCCCTACAAAGAGTTGTCCATGAATGTCCAGAGCTGCCTTATTCATAACGGCCAGCTCCTGGAAACGGCTCCCACGTCCATCGGCAGGCGAACGGATAAACAAACTGTGGTACGTTCACTTATGGGAATGAACTATCGCTACCTGCGGCAACGTGGATGGATTTCAAAATCAGGAGGATGAGTTAAAGAAGCCAGTCAAGAAAAAGAAGAGACTGTATGATTCCATGTACAGAAAACTCTAGAAAATGCCAACTAATCTACAGTGACAGAGAACAGACGAGTGGCTGCCGAGAGCAGGGAGGGACTGAGGAGGATGGAGGGGGCCGGGAAGGGTTGCAAATAGGATCGGGAAATGTTTGGGGGCGATGGGGGTGCTCCCTGTCTTAATGACGGTTTCATGGATGCCTACATATGTCCAAACATATCAGGTTGTACACTTTAAATATGTGCAGTTTCTGATGTGCTGACCGTACCTCAATAAGGCTGTTGTTTTTTTTGTTTTTGTTTTTTTAATATATTTTATTGATTTTTTACAGAGAAAAAGGGAGAGGGACAGAGAGTTAGAAACATCAATGAGAGAAAAACATCGATCAACTGCCTCCTGCACACCTCCTACTGGGGATGTGCCTGCAACCAAGGTACATGCCCTTGACCGGAATCAAACCTGGGACCTTTCAGTCCACAGGCCGACACTCTATCCACTGAGCCAAACCGGTCAGGGCAATAAGGCTGTTTTTTGAAGGATGGGGCCAAGGACAGCATGGCCTCAGTCCCCTCAGCTGTGATGCGGGATGACTGTGTGTGCCCTGCACCCCCTGAGAGCCCATGTGGAGGCGCAGGCCCAGGTGAGCCTGTCCCCAAGCCCTGAGTTCTTAGACCCAGGGCTGGGCACCTGCAGGGCCCTGGCCACTGCCTCTCCGGGGAGGGGACCATGGAGGGCCTTCCCCGTGGTGGGGGAGCCACTTACTCCCTCTCTTTTCTCCTTCCTGAAGAAAAAGAAATGCATGATGCTACATGTACTTTGGGGATTTTTCAACACAATTGTCTAAAAATAGCCTGGCCACCACAGCCTGATTCCTTTTTAGGGAGGGTTTCGGCAGCCTAGCCTGTCCCAGCAGCCAGCTCAGGAAGCGGAGGCTCGGCCAAGCGGGCCGGGGGCAAGGGCTGTAGACCGGAGCCACGGGGACCCTTCCCCTGCTCAGGCCAGGCCCACCTGCTGCTCCCACCTCATGAGCCAGGCGGCCAGGAGCACGTGGTGGAGCCGGTAGTAGGCTCCTCACCCTCGCCTCCCCAGAGGCCCCACCACTCCCGAGGCTGGGCCCACAGCCCCCTGCTGCAGTGCCCTGCCTGGCTTCTCTGGGCCTCAGTTTCCCCATCTGAGGAATAGAGTGCTGCACTAGCTTGCCCCCTCCCCTCTAGAGCTGGGCTATGCCCGCCGGTCCGAGGGCGTGGTCTGCCCTTCCCTGTGGTAGAGTGGGCAGGTCAGGCGTGGGTGCCACGAGGGCCCACCTGAGCCAGGCACCTCGCTCTCTCCCCCTTCGGCTCCTGGGCTGCAGGCCTGCGCACACCCTGGGCCGTGAGGTCATCACTATAACACAATCCCAGGACAGATGGCAGAGCCGGGCTTACTAAGCTACATTTCATGATGAGTCATTCTCACGCCAAACCGATGAGGCCGGGGCTCGTATGACATCCTGTATGGGTTGAATTGAGGTCCCCCAGATTCATAGGTTGAAGTCCCAGCCCTCAGGAAGTGCCTCAGCGTGTGACTGTACTGGGAGACAGGGCTTTAAGAAGGTGCTAAGTTACGTGAGGTCCTGTGGCTGGCCCTGGTCCAACATGACTGGTGGACCTGGGAAGCAGGAAGAGGAAATAATGGCAGAGACCCAGAGGAAGACCATGTGAGGACACGGCGAGAAGGCGTCCTCTCCGCCACCCCGGCTGCCCCCTATCTCCGACTCCGGCCTCCGGAGCTGTGGGAGCCAGCGTCCCCCGTCCAGTCCCGCCTGTGGCGCTTTGTGGGGCGCAGAGCAGGTTGGCACGCGCCCTGTCACGGGGGAAAGGCCGGGCTGTGGGCACCTTAGGAAACGTCTTCAGGGTCACGTCGCTGGTGAGCCGCTGCGGCGGGACTTAAAGCCAGACTGGCTGTGCCCAGGCTGTTCCCCCCAAGTTCTCTCTCCCTCCAGCCCAGACCTCTCCCAGCGCCCCAGGGTCCAGGGTCGGGGCAGGAGGGGCCGGGAGGTGAGGGCAGGAAAGGGACCTTCACCTGTTGTGGCCCAGCTGGCCAGGGGTCAGGCCCAGCGCCCGGGGCCCTTCCCCACCACCTTCCGGGCTCCCTCGCCCTCAGCCCTGTGGGGTCCACGCTCTGCCCCCGCCCGGGACCCCACCTGGATGGGCCCTCCTGCTGTCCCACCTCACCCCCGGAGGACGAGTACAGGTGAACCAGGAAATCTGGCGACAGACCAGCACGAAGTCTGCCAGGACCCAGAAAAACGTGTCCTTCAGGCCCTGCAGCACCGGCAGGAGTGACAAAGGAGGGAGGGGAAGAGTCTGAGCCGGCAGGTCTAGGGGACTCCACCTCAAAACTTGAATGTACCCCAGTTTCTTCATCTATGAAATGGAGATGATGCTTCCTCACTCAGAGGGCTGTTGGGAGGATTAACTAAGGCACCCTTTCCCTCCCTCACCCCACCCCCCACCTCCCAACCCTCCTCCCCTCCCTTCGCCCTCCTCCCTACTCCTCCTCTTCCCCCACCTCCTTTCCCTTCTCTCCTTCCCCCAGCTTCCCCTCCCCTGCGGAACTGAGGGGTAGATGCTCATAGGTCTCAGGTTCGTGTGTACACACAGCAAGACACACACACCCTGCTCGCACACCCAGGCACCTGCCAGGCACACACTTCCCTGACAACACAGAGCGATACAGGGGGCTGGGCTGTGATTCCCCCACACCCAGCTTCCAGTCTCCTCTCAGCTGTCAGGCCTGCCTCCCTGAAGGCTGCTGTTGCCCTGGCAACCAACACAGGCTCAGGATCTGGAGCCAAAGACCAGCTCCCCCATTACGCAATGCAAGGAGGGGTCTCTCTTGGAGGGCCCTGGCTCCCTCTGGTTTTACAGAGGCTGGGAGGGCGGAGGGTGGTGTGGAGCCCAACTATGGCTGCAAGAAAGGACAGGATTGGGCTGGGGCTGGAGGAGGAGGCCCCCGCCCTAGTTCCCCCTCAAAAAACCACGCAGCTCCCTCCTGGGACAGGCGATGGGGCAGGCTCTCAGAGCAGAAACTCCCGAAGCCAGGCACGGCCTGTGGCCGGCCAGGGGAGAGCAGAAGCCGTGGCAAAAAAAAGCCCAGTGGTCGGCAAACCGCGGCTCGCGAGCCACATGCGGCTCTTTGGCCCCTTGAGTGTGGCTCTTCCACAAAATACCACGTGCGGGCGTGCACATACAGTGCGATTGAAGGAGCACCCTAATTAAGTTAATAACAATGTACCTACCTATATAGTTTAAGTTTAAAAAATTTGGCTCTCAAAAGAAATTTCAATCGTCGTACTGTTGATATTTGGCTCTGTTGACTAATGAGTTTGCCGACCACTGGCCTAGCCATCTCTGCTCACCACCAGGCCCAGCCAGGACCAGTCGCCCCGGGAAGCCGCTCCGGACCGCAGCCCCTGCATCCCCCAGCCACGGCTTCTCTCGCACTGCCCTGCCGGTTTCCCTGAGAGCCTGCCCCTGACCTCTGCTCCCCTGGCCCTTTCAAACTGCATCCTCACAGACACCCCCACCTGCCCATCTGTTGGAGGAACGGGCCCAGGTGTCTAACCGGTGGGTCAGACCAAACCTGGGGTCAGCAACCTCGGTACTTGGGTTCCGGCCAGGAAAGAATTCAGAGTCCAGACCCAAACTGTAAGAGAACATTTATTGGGTAAGTCACTGAGGAGAAGAAGGAATTCCTAGAAGAAATGGGCGTAGGCAACAAGTTGTGGAGGTAAAGGAAGGGCCTTGGAGCTTGGGAGTGAGGAAGCTAATGGTTCTCTGCCTGGGGGAGAGGGGGAAGGGCAGGCACAGGCGTGGTCCTGGAGGGAGAGCCCACTGGGTCCCTCTCAACACCTCGGTGAGCTGTGGGAAACAGCAGAGACCTCAGGAGGCCCTTCTTCCGGGGCCTGCTCTGTGTCAGGCCCCCCAGGCCCCCGAACCTACAAGGTGGCCCTCCCCAAGCTTCTGGGCGCTTGTCCAAGGCCTGGGCAGGAATGCAGCTGGGCTCTGCACCCCAGCGGATTGCAAAGCCCTGGCCGTAACCCCCGCCCCCCTGCCTCTCTCCCTCTAGCCCCCCCCCCCCCCCCCCCCCCCGCCCCGCCCCTAGAGGTTCTCTGGAGTTCCTGGGGGAGGGCCAGTGGCCCTGGCGGGTGACAGTGTTTGGCTTTATTCTGACGAAGGGCAATTTTTTCCTCTCCTTGTCTGTACTTTCTTTTAATGACTTTTTGGAGCGGCGCCTGAGCTGGATCAAAGACTCCCTGGGGGGAGGACAGCAGGACTGCGTGCTTGTGGTGAGGAAATCGGGGAGGTGAGCCTGTGGGTCTGTCCCTTGCCTTGGAGGGAGGGGTGGGGGGGGGCCAGGAGGTTGGACTGCCCTGAGCTCTGGATAGGGGTGGGGAGGACGGAATCTCCTTCTACCAGGGATGCAGGGAGGTGAGGGCAGGGAGACTGGAAGGAGGAAGGTGAGATAAGAGGGGTGCCCAACATCTTGCCATGGCTGAGCCACCTCTGGGCTGGAACTTGGGGTCGCAGTGGACCCCTGTCTTCAGGACAACCTGAAAACTGCTCGGATGAGGAAGAGGGTGAGGAGCCTGGGACCATCCTCCCAGCCTCTGGCTCCCTCCTCTCTCCCACAGGCCCCCACCGGCCCCCAGGCTGGGAAGCGCCTCTTGTTTGGGGTTCTTGGCACCAAAGGAAAGGGAGGCGCTCCTCAGGAGCAGCTGCACCAAAGCTGGCCCCAGAGGTGCCGGGAGGGGAGAGGTGGGCGCCTGGGAGATGCGCCTGCTGGTGGCAGCCTGGAGCAGCCCGGCGGGAGGCCCAGGCAGGTGGTAAACAGGAGGGAGGAGGCTCACCCCTGGGAGCCGTTGCTGCAGCTGCTGCTGCTGTTGATGTTGTTTGGGAGAAGGGAGCACGAAGCAGCCGCTGTGAGGCCCCAGGGCCCAGAGAGCCACAGGGAGTGTCACACAGGCAGCCCACTGGAGCCCTGGAGTCCCGAGAGCCTATGTGACTGGCCGGTGTGACTGTGCCCACACACCCCTCCAGACAACCCCTGCACATGCCTCTGCACACACACGCACATGCCTCTGCACATACCCTGCACACATACCTCTGCACACACATCCCTGCACTTGCCTCTGTAAACCCTCCCTGCACATACACATATGCACACACTCTTGCACACACACCCTTGCATACATCTCTGCCCACACCTTGCACACACACCCCTGTACACACACATGCACACACCCCGCACACACCTTGTACTCACAGCCCTGCACATACCCTGTACACCCCTGCACACACCTCTGCACACATACCCCTGCACACCCCTGTGCACAAATACCCTGCACACACATCTCTGTGCATACACATGCACACACAGCCCTCCAACACCCAGAATCTTGTGTGAGGCCACAGTGTGTGGTGGAGCAGAAAATCTGATTCAAGTCCCAGTTTCACCATGTCTTGGCTCATGACTGTGGTATGACACGTAACCCCTCTGAGCCTCAGTTTCCCCATCTGCCAGGTGGAGCCAGGATTCTTGCCCTACCTCTGGATTATCTCCAGACTTGACATGGTGTCAGTTTAGTATGTCATCCTTATTCTCCCCATTTAGCTGAGGAAACTGCCTCTCCATGAGGAATTCCCCAAGGGCCCCAGCCTAGTCATAGGACCTGGCCTGGAATCACAGTCTGCCCCCAGGTGTCACGTGGACATATTCTCTGCCTATCCAGCCACGTGTGCCCATGTGTGTAAGCAACGGCAAACACGCACACCACACGCACACAGATGCACAGGTGAGACAGTGCGCATGGCACCATGCGAGGCGCTCTTCCTGCACTCCCTCTGAGCAAGCCCCACCTCCCTGCCTCCCCAGTGTGTGTGGCTACAGTATCAGAATCCAGCTGAACCACAAGCGCTGTAACTGCTATTGACCCAGGACCTTGGGCATGGCAGCTTGGTGAGGCCATCGAGCACCACGTTCTTTCCACCTCTCTGCCCGCCATCCTCCGTGTTAACCTGGTGCCGCATAGCTCCAGGAGGCTGCTGCAGCCCTGGACATCCTGCCTGCATGCCAGCGTGAAAGAAGAGGAACGGCGCCCGAAGAAAACGCTCCTTCCACGCCTGTCCCTTCTATGAAGAAGCAGAAGCTCTCCCACATGTTCCTCCTCCCCCTCCCCCCTCAGACTTCCCCTTATATCCCATTGCTTGGAACTGGGTCGGTGGCCACCTAGAGCGGCAAGGGAGGCCGGGAAGAAAGAATCTAGCAAAGGTGCGCAGGACCATTGATCAGGGAGGCAAGGTGTATCCCCCTGGCCTGGCTCTCTGCTGTTTTGAATGACGTTGAGATTCTGATGGCCAGGAAGCGGGGCGGGAGGGCCCCTTAAAATGCCTGGCACTGGTGCCATGTGGCCCTGAGCTCCATCCTCCATCCGTCCTCCAGGGGGCAATGTGAGGACAGAAGACACAGGAGGCACAGGGGTTTGAGCTGCCTGGGAGGGAGGAAAGGGACCCCAGATTCCAGTGCAGCTGTGCCCACGAAGGCAACAAGCCCAGCCGGAAACAGGCCTGCCCCAGACAGCTCTCCGGAAGCTGCAGGTGGCCACTTGCCTGCTGTGCCTGCCCCAGGCATCAGAAACTTGATCACGGTGTCCTGTGTCCCCCGAACCCAGACATGGACTGCTGCAGTGCTCAGCCCGTTTCTTCCCACCATGAGCATCTCAGGAGCCACTCGGAGCCGAGAGGCCCACAGAGGTGGCACGTCATGAAGAGGATTTGTTGAGGCTGCCTGGCTGCCAGGCACCTTCGGAAATAAAAGGGAGTAGGTTTGCCCTTCAATTAACAAAAGCTGAGGGTGACGAGCCACAGCTGAGCTCTGGGGCCCGGCCCTCAGATCCTGGGCCTTCCCCTCCGGGCTCCGGTGACACGCCTTTCCTCAGAGGCATGTCCCTGTCCGGGTTTTGCCCGAAAGCCTCCTCTTCGGGGTTCTGCTGACGCCCTGGGTGCCCGTGAGCTCTGGTCCAGGCCACGGGCTCTGGGAAGGGCCCTTCCTGAGGCGAGGCCCATGTCACCGTGTGCACCACGTTAGGGGTCCCCGAACCAGCAAACACTCGAGCTCCCGGTGTGGCCAGCCCCAGCCAGGCAGCTGTCACACATGTCCCTCCTGCCAGGCACGCCACACCATGCTGGCCGCCTGCCTACCTGGACGGCCTCTTGCTTCCTGTTCGGCCCCACTGAGCTGCGCTGATTGAAGGCACTTTGCGCCCTCATCCACCTCCAGACCTGGGAAGTGAGGCCTCCGGGTTTCCATTCAGCACTTACTGCCTTTGAACCTTAAAGAAAGTAGCTTTGGTAAGCTTTTTAAAAACAACTTCATACATGTCTGTTTGACTTTATTATTTTATTTTTGTATTTGACTTTATACAATACCAAACAGTGTAAAGAAGAAAATAAAAGCTACCGTAGGAGGAAAGGGCTGCAGGCGTTCTGGTGAGCATCCTCACCCACACCCGACAGCGTGTACACACACCCGACAGCGTGCACCCACACCTATAATCCGTGCTTACAGTGTCACACAAGCGGAATCTCTTTGTAGCAGCTGTCACATGACCTGCTCTCATCCATCAGCGTGACCTGTGGAACTTTCCATGTCGATACAAACATCCCCACCCTATCTAACCTAATTGCTGGGTAGTTCTCCACTGAGAGATGGATTATAATCTAACCGGCATGTTCCCTAGTAATGGACACTATGATTATTTCCAACTTTTTTTTTCGTTTTTACAAAAAAATTCTCTGATGAATATCCATGTATAGAGCTCTTTGCCCGTTTGTCTGATTACTTCTTTAGATCTGGAATTGGTGAGCACGTTTAAAGCTAGGGTGTCTTTTACCAAATTGGCCTTTAGAAAGACTATCAGTGTATACTGTGAACCAAGAGTAATAGTATAGATAAATAATAGGTCTCTACTGTATTTCATTTAATCCTCCCACAAACCGCCAGGTGCGTATGATCACGACCCATTTCGCAGACGAGGAAAGTGAGGCACAGGAAGTTCATGTCAGTGGTCAAGGGTCAGTAAGGGGCAGAGCATTCATTTTTGAAGGTGCCATTTCCCCACACTCCTGCCAACACCAGAAGGAACATTTCTAATCTAATGGAAGGGGGAAAATCTCACTGTTGCTTTTATTTTCATTTTTGTGGCTGGTAAGGTTGACTTTTTTCATGCGTCCATCAGTCATTCTTTTAGGAATCCTATTATGAATTACTTCTTCATGTCTTTTTCTCACTTTTCACCCAGGCCATTCATCTTTTTATTGAGTTGTGTGACACTTCACATACTACAAAAACCAGCCCTTTGCGCCCTGGCCAGCGTTGCTCAGTAGTTAGAGCATCAATCCTCACACCGGAAGGTCGTGGGGTCGATTCCGGTCAGGGCCACGTACCTGGGTTGCAGGTTTGATCCCGGCCCTGGTCAGGGTGCGTGTGGGATACAACCAATCAATGGATGTGTCTCTCTCACCTCAATGTTTCACTCTTTCTCCCACCTCTCTCTCTCTTTTTCCTCCCTCCCCCTTCCTTCCACTCTTTCTAAAACGCAATGGAAAAATATCCTAGGGTGAGGATTAACAAAAAAATAAAAAATAAATCAACCTTTTATCTTATCTGCCTTATGCCCCACCCTTCACCGTGAGGCCTTTGGAGAGAGGGTGTACCGTCCTCCCCGCTTCCCCAGGGCCCGGCACAGAGCTGGCTTCCAGTGGTGGAACTTTTCCTCCTCCAGATGGGACTCTGGGAGCTCCGAGCTCTGGATAGGGCACCACTCACTTATCTTGGGCTGCCCCTCGGCCTGAAATCACAACTCCCTCTGTCTGCAATGGGCAGGGGGTATAGAATGGGCATCATCTCGTTTGCTTTCCAGGCGGCCAGGTGAGGCAGATGGAGTGTAGTGGCCTCTTATTGCAAAGGTGGAAACTGAGGTTGCAAGCCGCTTCCTAAGGCGCCTAAGGTTTCAGAGCAAGACTGACATTGAGCCCCGTGGTCCAAGGCCCACTGCTCCAGCTCCGGCTGACAGGCCTGATGGGAAGAACAGAACAGAATTTCCTGCCTGTAGAGGAAGGGTCCTTGCGGGCATGGCTCCCAACATGCCCCAGCCCCTCACACAGCAGGTTTGCACCCACCCCTCACCTGCCAGGCTGCCTCCTGGAGCCGCCCAGCTGGGCTGAGCTGGGGAGGGGAGGGAGGGCGCGGGAGGGAGGGAGGGAGGGAGGGAGGGAGGGAGGGAGGGCGGTGGCACAAGGGCCCCTTTGTGCCTGTTGCTAGGGCCTGGCTGTATTTACTCAGCCTCGGTAAACAGGAGGTGCCTGGAGGCCCGCTCTGTTATGACAACTTAAAGAGCATTTTCTTTCCTTCCTGAGGTCGTTCAAGCCCGGGGCTGCTGGAGGTGACTCCCCACCTCCCAGGGGCTTCCCCAGAGCTGAGCTGCCAGTGTCCTCATCAGAGAGGTCACTCAGCTCAGCCCCTCCAGGCTCAGGGCTGGGATGGAGGACATGGAGGTCTGGGAGGGGAGGTGGCCCGAGCCCAAGGTCACAGAGGAGGGGCAGCTGAAACAGGCCCGGCAGCTGAGGTTCTGTCTTCTGCACAGAACGGAGGGGGCGGGGGGTGGCCACCTGTCCCTCACACACTGAGCGTCAGCACTGGGCTCAGCCCCGGCTCCTCACCACCTCCCCGCGTTGGCAGGAGAACGTCCAGGCCTACAGGAAAGTTTTATAAGAGTTTATTTGAATCCAATTTTTGAAGACATGCCCGGAAGCAAGATCACAACAGACTGAGAAAATGCTCTGGAGAAAGCAGTTTTGCAGCTTATTTTATACATTAAAATCCAAGAGAGAAACATCAAAGGAGGGGACCTAGGGAAGATACAGGAAATCCACTGGTGGCGTATTAAGGACGGAGAAAGCAAAGCGAGGAACCCTCCAGGGCGGGATAAAAAGCAAAATGGAAAAACACATACTTCTTTTGCATTGCCGGCTACAGGAGAGTTAACAATTAACATATACAGCACGTGGAGATGGCATGCGGGCAACAAGATAACAATGAGGGGTTCTGTGGTCTCTACCCTGATGCGGGTGGCTGTGCCCTGAGGGGTCTGGAAAAGAAAATGACTCTGACCTTTCAAAGGAGATGCACAAAGACAATAGGCAGGCTCACTGAAGGTAAAGAGTGGCCTTTGCTAAGGAAGCTATAGGCCTAGGACGTGACTGCCCGCCATGCCTGCCCAGTTAGGAATTTGAGATCAGATCATCCTGGGAGGTTACTTTTGGTCACCAAGCTTGTCAGTCCTGGCACGTGGTCCCCTGAGCTTGTCACGTTGACTTTTCCATTCATACCGCCATCCCTGGGGTGCGTGGGCCCGCAGTCCATGGGCCAGGCCCCTGGAGGTGTGGGACAACCCAAAGTGTGGTCACTTTTAAGATTCTAATGTCTTATGAAACCAAGACACGTCAAGGCAGCGTTATGAGAATCGTGGCATTAGTTTTAATGCTTGCAGCTAACAAATTACCACTTTTAACCAGCCTCCCAGCGCGCTATCACAGTGGTAGCTGCAAACTAGTTATAGGATTTATCGGGGGATGTAGATAGAATTGAAATGAACTTCCTTCAGCCCTGCAGACAGCTCAGCTATGCCTCAGGCTGTCACCTCCTTCGGAGAGAATGCCGAAGGGTTACCATGGAGGCCCTCGGTGCACCAGAGGCCTCCCGCGAGAGGCCCAGCCCAAGGTGGCCGGTGGCCAGGGCTCCTGTGTGCCCTTCAGCCAGCGCCACCCTCCCTGGCTGCTTCCTCTGTGGGAGGGGCAGACTGTGCTCTGGGCTCGGCCTCTGCTGCCTGAGGTCCCTGCTCAGCCTCACCTCCCCAGGGGACCCAGGAGGGTTGGGAGGGGGAGCTTTTGGAGTTAGAAGCTGATTTCTGGGGACACCCATGGCAGGTGCCTGATAGGCTTCCGCTGGGCGGGAGTTCCTCCTGGCCCCAGCCCTGCCTGCCCACACCCGCTCCACAAACAAAGGCCCTGCGTACCTTGGCTGGCAGGACTCACAGGGAATCCTTTGAGGAACAGAGTGGATTTCCTCAAAGGTGGAGGCGGGCTCTCCTGGAGAGGTCTCCTGACCCAGGGTCACCCCACCCTGGCTCACAGCCCACCACTCAGAGCTAGGCCCAGGATGGCTGCGAGCCCGGCCCCACGTGATTTAGAGGAGCCCGCTGAGCTCCCAGCCTGGCAGGGAAGGTCAAAAGGGGCACTGGAAGGAGAAGAGAAGTGGGATCGGCGGTCCCAGACGATAATACTGAATAGTGGGCTCTTCGGAGACCATGCTGGGACCATGATGTTGAACCACATCCTGGATGGGCATTGGGGCGGGGGAGGGCATGGGTGTTTCAGGTGAAATCTGAATGGAACAGGTGCTGTCAGTCACCTTAGAAAGACTGTCCATGAAAAGGGAGTGTCTTGGGGGCAAGGAGTGGGCAGAATTTTCTCCTCTCCCCCACTCACATTTTTCTCTCTGAGGCCTGAAGCGGGTCTGGTGGTGGGTGGGCTATGCGGGGATGCAGGCAGGCAGCCAGGAGTCATAGACCAGCTGGGCTGGGTGTCTCCCCGCTGCTGGTGAGGCGGCAGCAGAAGCCCAGAGCAGTGACAGTTTCTGGGACCATCAGGATCAAGGACAATAACCAGGAGCCCTCCGCCTCGGGGCAGGGGCCTCTGTTCTCATCACTCTGGGAGGGGAGCAGCCTGAAGAGAGCCATGTCCCCATGTGTCCAGGGCCTGGAGAGCACCAGTGGGGACCCCAGCAGTGAGCCACACCCAGGAGACTCCACCGCCTGCCCCCAGAGAAGCTTCCAGAGAGCAAGGAAGCAGCCAGAGATCCTGGAGGTGGGGCTGGTTTTCAGCAAGGGGTCAGTGCCAAGTGGGCCCAGATCAGTGAAGCAGAGAGCACCTCAGCATCCACTCATTCAATGTTCTTTAGATCAGCGGTCGCCAACCTTTCGGACCTCACGGATCACCAGTGGTCCACAGACCACCGGTTGGCAACCGCTACTTTAGATCACAAATCGCCTCCAACACCTAGTGGCTTAAAACAGCATTTCATGTTATAGTCCACAGCTCTGGGAGTTGACTGGGTCTCACTCGGAGCCTCACATGCGACAGGGGCTGGGGCTGGTGTCACGTGGTTGAGGCTGACTGTCAGCTGGGACCTCGGCCGGGGGCCTCTATGTGGCTTGGGCTTCCTCACACCATGGCGACTGGGCTCCCAGAGGGAACATCCAAAGAGAACTGGACAGAGCTTCGTCACCTTTTCTGACCCAGTTTTGCAAGTCACGGAATGGCACTTCCACCAAGGTCCATAGGCCTGCCAAGGTTCCAGGGGAGAGGGCACGGACCCCACATGCAAAGGGAGGAATGCGGTGCCGTGCTGTAGGAAAAGCAAGTGGGGTGGGCGCTCTGGTGGCAGCCGTCCTTGGGAAATGCACCGTGCCGTCTCCAGGAAGGCAGCAGGACCAGCGCACAGGCGTGTCGGTCTTCGTGAGGACTTTGGCTTCTGCTCTGAGCCACAGCCGGGGCCACCGAGGGGCCGTGGGGAGTTCTGAGTAGAAGCAAAGGACCTCTCCCTCCAAAAACAGGACTGGGAACTAAGGAACACCCGTCTCTGCTTGCACACTTCTAACCACGGGCGCTCACCCCTTGATTGTGTATGGGGTTTGTCTTGTCATGAATGAAAATAAACTCTCCGAGTCTTTTCCACACTAATCCCCACCCAGCTCTTTCACTAACCCACTTTTACCTCAAGCTCCTGAATGCTCACCATACTGGTGATTAATGTCTGTCCTTTTTCTAAATAGGGATTAGCCAAATACAGCCCAGGGTCCAAGTAAGGCCTATAACCTGTTTTTGTAAATAAAGTTTTATTGGAACACACCCACGCCTATGGTGTAGGTGCTTTGGGCGGAGTCGAGTTGCCGCCCTGGAGACCGGGAGCCACAGAGTTTGAAATATGGACCGTCTGGCCCTTCACAGAAAGGTTTCTGACCCCTTAGGAATGGTGTATGCCTTAGGCTTCCCCCTGGCTGAGACGCCGAAGGCAGACAGCAGGGGCAAGACGGAGGCAAAGGGGCCCATTAGGAGACCAGATGGAGACCATAAAGACGCTCAATGATAAAACCCCAAAGCACAATGTTACCACACTTCTGCTAGGTATCCGTAAAAGTCAGACATTCATTTACACAAGCACCTCTTCTAAAACGCGGCTTTCTACCTGTTTCTTTGCGAAGGTTCCTGGGACTCCTCTCCGGGTGCGCACATGCAGATTTCTGCGTTTTCCTGAGCTCCCGGCCTGACGGCGGCAGACCTCGCCTGGCTCCCGTCCCTCCGCTCGGCCCATCAGGAGAGCGGTGGTTGGAACAGGGCCGGCTGGTGTCCTGAGGTACAATTAAAAACCACAGATTCTTAACTCTGTGAGCAACATTGAAAACCGCAGCAGGCGTGGGGCCCACAGAGGGCTGAGCGTCGGAGGCTGGCCCAGGACGGCCATCGTCTGCACCAGAAAGCGAGAAAGCCCGCACCCCACAGGCAGGCCGGCCTCCCTGGCAAACTTGGGCTCTCCCGGACCTTCCACAGCAGACTTTTCAGTCGCTGTGGTCAGGAAGCATGGAAAGAAAGCACTGACTTGTTTTCCAGGAAGAAAGGGAGAAAAAGAAAGCACGAAACACTGCAGTCTCAAAAATACATGCTTTGCCCTTAGCCTGCCTTAGGGGGTGGGGGCAGGGGGGGTGGAAAGCAGCAGGACCTGCAAAATTAAACGTTGAGGCTGAAAAAGAAGTGAAGGCTTTACCTCTCATGGGACCTTCCAGAATCTGGATGACCTCTCTGACCCCTCCTGCCCTGGGTGCTGGGTCCATATCTGGGTGGTAGAGACCTAAGCCCCTCCCCTCAGGGGGCTTGGAGAAGTCTCCGTGAGAGGGTGAAGATGGAGGTTCCAGGGAGGTAACCCCGGGTGCCCCAGAGTGGGGCTGAGCGTGGAAGAGGAACGAGCAAATGACACCCCTAGCACAGCTCTCCTGGGTCACGGCCACCCACACCAGGATGCAGGGACGCCGGACGGCGTGTGAGAACCACAGGTGTCCAAGCATCTTTGGGAAACTTCATGATGAAGTCCATGGTGAAGAACTAAGAGAGAGAGCAGTGAGTGCTACCAGGGGACAAGGCTGGAGACACAGATAGAGGTTCCGCCTTCAGACCTTGACCACAGAGGATGGGGGTGGGGGGCGGGGTAGAGGGGCTACAGACTCCTCCGTGCTCAGAGATTACTCTGGGTTCAGTGAGGGGCACCCTGACCTCCCCGCTCACCTCCCCCGAGGGTTCTCTGGACACCCAGATGCTCTAATGCCGCCCAAACCTTCTCTGCGCCATGGCCCGGGCAGGGTGCCTAGAAGCTGGCACTGGACCACATTCTCTCTTCCTGCTCAGGAATGTGCCCAGGGTGACGGTTAGTGTGAAAAGGCAGCTGCTCGGGCCTCCCCAGCCTCAACCTTCGGTTGAGGTCATTTCCTTTTCTCATTTGTTCCATCAAGAAACTCTCCCCAGGTTAGTGGGCAGGCTGGTACCGCTCCTCCAGGGAGAAGATTTGTGCAAATTAAAGAATAGAATACAGAGCCCTGGCGGGAACTAGAAGACTGGGTTTGAGGCAGATGATCTCAGGACTGGCTATGACCTAGGCAGGCTGCTTAAACCCTCTGACACGCCCTTGAATCTGCTGAACTAACTAGCATTCTGGTTTTTCTTAATAATCACAAATAGATGATTAGTTTATTATCTAAGGTCTAATGTACCAGATCAGGCAGTTGGGAGCAGCTTCAGAGATGACCTGGGAGCCCCAGACTGCCTTGTGAGAAAGCTGACCAGTGGCATAAAAACTGTCACATCTACCTGTGAATCACATCTAAGCATTCATTCATTCACTCAGCCATCCTTCCATCGTTCCTCCTACCTTCACTTACATTCTTGTTCCCCTCTAGCTAACCATCCACTTATCCATCTATCATCCATCATTTTATCTTTTCCTGTTTCCTTTCTTCCTTCCATTCATCCATTCATCCTTTCTCTGTTCCTTCCTTTCTTCCATATTTCCATCCTCCTTCCATCCACTCTTCAATCTTTCCATCCAACCATTCAACCAACCATCCATTCATCTAGCCATCTATACATACATACATACATTCTTTATCCTTACAACCTTCCATTCAATACCTATTTATTTTCCTTCCATTCACCTGTCATTCCTTCCTTTCATCCTAATTCCTTTGGTATATCTATATATTCATTTTTTCCTTACTTTCATCCATCCATTTATCAAATCACTCTTTCTTTCAGCCTTTTACTTGTCCACCCATCTTTTCTATCAATCAATACATTCATTGGTTACATATTTATGAACATCTACTTGAACTAGATATGTGATTTTATTTAAATATTGGAATTTATAGTCATGTTCAATTTGTATAAACCATGAGCCTATTCTAGAAATATCTCATAAGGGAGAGAGACATCCAAATATTTAAGGTATAATGTAAGAAACGTGTTTATAAAAAGTTGTACAAGTCTGAGGGGGAATTGTCAATTCTGGGGTGGTTAGGACCGGTTTCCCTGGATGTTCTTGAGAGTTGAGGAACAAATGTTTATCATGCAGACAAGGGAGGCCGTGGTACATTCCAGGCCAAAAGAATGGAATGTGCAAAGGCACAGGGCATGGAAAGAATATGGCAGTTTCTGAACTATAAGGGGAATGTTGTATAGCAGGAAGAGGGGAGTGTGGAGAGGGAGGAGGCAGGGGTCCAGAGTCCAAGGGCCATGCAGGCTCTGTTGAGGAATTTGAACTTTGTCCTGAGGACGATGAGAATCGCTGGAAAAGAAAGACTACAACAGAAGGAATGGAATGGTGTGGGTGGTAGGAGGGTGTGGCTGGAGATAGACCAGTAGGTGAGAGGGGAGAGAAGATGTGGCCTGGCTGAAGTGATGGAGTTCAGATGGAAAGAGTGTTGGAGTTGAGAGTTATTTAGGAGGTAGAGGTATCAGGAGATGGACAGGAGATGAAGGTGATGATGCTGAGGGGACTCCTAGCGGGTGTTCAGGGATGATGTTACTGGAGCTAGGAATGTGTGAGCAGAAGGAGGGATGGGAGGGCAAGCAATGAGTTTGGGTTCATTTAGGGAGAATATGCATCCTGAAGGAGGGGTCCAGCTGTTGTATCGTAAATCACAGCCACCAGTGTATGCACAGATTACACACAGACTAAGTTGGCCTTTACTGCCTATTAGCTCATCTGGCCTCCACCACTGCCCTCAGACCAAGGCTGGCACTCATTCTCTCACTCACTCACTCACTCACTCACTCACTCATTCACTTACTTGTAGGTTCTAGGATACACAGCCAATTGGCCATCAAAGTCCCTGGCTTCTTAGAGGCAGTATTCTGGTGATAGCAACTGCCATTGGAAAGTTTAGGAGTCTAAGAGGTGAAGCTACCTGCCCAAGGCTACACAATCAGGAGGTGGCCAGGCCAAAGCCAAAGCTGAGACTCCAGGAACTGCTGGGCCGGGGAATAGAAGTGAGTGGAGACTGCTGACTCAGCTCTACAGGAAGCCCCAGGACTGGGTGACTCAGCAAATGGCTTTTCTGCTGCAGCCATTTTCTGCAGAGCAGAGAGGGGACCCAATGAGACAGCCAGGTGTCCGTGGCCCGAGCTTCCACTGCCCAGGAGGGAGACGGCTCGGTTTCCTCTCCCCCTTCCTACTGGAAGAGAGACTCCCCCACCCCTCAATCCATCCTGTCTCTGCTGCTTCCTGCTCCCAACCCTAAGTTCCCACCACACCCTCACTTGGCAACGCCTCTATCCTTAGCCAGACCCTGGACTTCCTGCTGTGTTTTACCCTGGACTGTCTATAGGTCTGAGATATGTCATTTGGCCATTGAGTTGCCTGCATTACCTTCTCTGTAAAATAGGGCCACCTGAGCTGTTGACTAGAGCAGGTTTTGTGAACCATGGCAGACCTGTCAGGGTTTGCTTGGTGGAACACAAGCTGAGGCCAGTACAGTGTCAGGCCCCAACCATGATAATAGATGCTCACATTTCTTGAGCCCTAACCATGTCTAAACTCTTCCCAGGTATTCTCCCACTTTACTAGTATCTACAAAGTAGGTCCCGTTACTATCCTCCTTGTCTATAGATGAGGAAACTGAAGCACATAGAGGTTAAGTAATTTATCCAAGGTCACACAGCTATTAAGTATGGGATCTGGATTTGAATCCAGACTAATCTAGGCTCTAATCTTCACATGCTTGTACACTGTGCTATGATCTCTCTGGAGACTCTCTCTTGGGCACTGCCTTTTAAATAAGGAGGCAGATCACACTAGACGTGGGGAGGGGGTGTGGAGCAGGAGCTAGGCATGATCACTATGGAGAAGAAATGGCCTGGGGACATGGTACTGGTGGGGATTCCGGGAATCCCCTTTCCCTCTCTCCATCTGGTTGACTCCTACCCACCTCTTCGGACTTAAGTCATGGGTCTCCTTCCTGGACCAGCACCCCCACCCCCATGCTCTGGAGCACAGATGACTCTGTCTCACAGCTGATTACCTCATTGCACCCAGCACCTTCTCTGCACCAGGCACCGGGCTATGTATTTGACATGTTCTCCCACTGAATCCTCACAGCCATTATCAGTACTTGGCTTGGCTGGGCAGGGGCCTCTGGGGGCAGGAACAGAGCCCCCTGAAGCCAGCTTGAGAGGAAGAGAGCATTTTGGGGAAGCCCCAGGGTGTCTGAGGGAAACCTGGTCTCACAGAAGATTGTAGTCAGACACCAGGATGATGAAAGAACCCATATACCTCCTCTACGTCTCTCTCTGACACTCGGAGGTCACAGTGTTTCATCATGACTCCTCTCTCTGATCCTGAGACCCCTGGGACAGAAATCTGCTCAGTGTAGGAAGGACTCCTCTTGGTCAGGACTGTTCAAACATCCAGGGGCTGCCCTGGCAGACAGTGATGATGGGCAAGCAGTGGTGGAAACGTGTGGAGGAGTGCACGTTCTGATGGGAGCTTGGGCCCCATCGGCCTTTTAAGAGCCCATCCCATTTGAGCCACTTGGCTCTGATATCCAGGATCATATTTCCAAATGCCTCCTCAATGTCTCCACTGGGGGGTCGAATGGACATCTTGAAAAGAACACATCAGAAACTGAGCTCATGTCTGTCCCCCGAAACCTGCTCCTCCCACAGCTTTCCCCATCTCAGTTGATGGCAACTCCATCATTCCAGTTGCTTCAGTCATTCTCGACTCCTCTCTCTTCCATCCCCATTTGATCTTTCCAGAAGTCCTGTGGGTTATGCCTTCAGAATGTGTCCAGAATCTGACCTGTTTCCTCCATTGCCCTGGCTACCAACCTGGTGCAATGACTCCATTGCCTTGGCTCCCACCCACTCAGAGCAGAAGTTGGTCATTACAATGGCTCCCAATGACCTAGTCCCCTCTCACCTCCTTCCTGACTATTCCTTGCTATTCCTCCAGCACACCAGGCATACACCCCTTCTCATGGCCTCCTCACTGGCTGGTCCCTCAGTCTAAAGCCTCTTCCCCACGTGTCTGCTAGGCCAAGTCCCTCATCCCCTTCAAGCCTTTGCTCAGGGTCACTTTCTCAGTGAGCCCTACTCTGAGCTCCATATTTAAAATTGCAACTGCCCCTCACCCCCAGCACATCCTGGTTATTCTCCATCCTTCTTACCCTATCTGTTTTTTGTTTTCCATATCACTGACGAGTTTTAATGTACAATATGATTTTAAATTTCTTTATTATTTATTATGTCTCCATCCACTAGACTGTAAGCTCTGTGGGAGCATGGACTTTGCTTTTTCTGCTCATTGTTAAATCCTGAACATCCAGAACAGTGACTGCTTTCAATACTGGTGTGTAAATAATCAATATGATGATAGAGAGATGGGCTGCAAGTGAGTCAGGAGCCAGGGTCCTGGGGATGCCTCCAGCAGCTGGTCAGGGAGCATGGGGTCCCCCTTCATACCTGGCATGGGGGGTTCAGGCAGAATCAACCAGCTTCTGCCTTCACCTGCTCTCCCTCCCCCTCTCCCTCTCTCATGCAAAGTGGGTTATACCTTGGAGGGCAGCAGGTTCTTAACTGTATCCACAGAGGTCTCAGAAATGCTAAAAAATCTCCTGAATTGCACCAAACTTATACATTCACTTGGGGTTTTGAAGGGGAATGAAGGAGAAGTCTTTTTCTCTTAGTATTTATCACCTTCTGACATACTATATAATTTACTTATTATGATATGTTTCTAAATTTATTCTTTATTACTCATCATATTCTCAAAAGACTTTTTTTATTCTAAATGGTTGAGAACACTTGTCTCCATCATCGTTGTAGCCAGCAGGGTTCCTGGCTCCGGGGCCTGAGCCAGCCCCTCAGGATTAGCAAGAGCAAAATGGTGGGAGGAAGGTCATTGTGGTGCTCTCCGTGGTCCTGAACCAGCTCCTGGTCCCTGTTATGGGTGAGGTGGTTTCTTTTTGAAGTAGAGGGAAGGAAAGTGGAATTGTGTGGCCCCAGAGGAACCCTCCCCCTCCAAATTACACTTATCTTTTCTAGAACTCTAATCCTGCTCCCTTTATTAAAACTTCTTATCTTTGAGGTCTTGGCTGAGTTGTCACTTCTTCAAGGAAGTCTTCTTAGGTTCTGCAAAACTGAGGGTGGTCTCTGTGTTCACATGGTGTCCTGTACTCCTTACATTCCAGTGTGTGGGGACCACCTGTCCAGCACTATCATTCAATTCTAAGCTCCTAGTCTGTCTCCCACACTGCTGCATCCCTAACACATAAGTAATGAGAATAAATGTTAGTTGGACAAATGAATGAACTAATAAATAAAATGAATGAGTAGTAGAGGTCTGGAGAAGAAATGCCTTCATCATTTGTTCCTACCTTTTTATTAAGTCAGGACTACTATCCAAGCTGTCTGTATTAGGAACATGAAAAAGAAAGAAGAGGTTGGCATGGTTCTTTCCCTGAGGAACACATGACAGGTGGAGGAATTAACAGTGGCTGACAACCTAGGCCCCATTTTACAGATGGGAAGACTGAGGCTCAGAGAAGTGATGCTATTCTATAATCACAGCTCAAGAGTGACAGAGGTGAGACTGGACCCTCTACACCAGGCGTCCTCAAACTACGGCCCGCAGGCTACATGCGGCCCACCGAGGACATTTATCCGGCCCACCGGGTGCCGCTGCCTGTCCTGCTTAGCAGCCGACTCATCCCAGGCCAGCAGTGCACACAGGAACTTGTTTATAGTTTTTTTTTAAAACTATAGTCCGGCCCTCCAATGGTCTGAGGGACAGTGAACTGGCCCCCTGTTTAAAAAGTTTGAGGACCCCTGCTCTACACCTTAGTTCTGGACCTACCTGTCCGCTGCCTATGTCATCACTTCCCCCTCTAGACTGCAGTTTATGTCCCTGTGTAATGAAGACATGGGGCTAGATCTCTCTAAGGGAATTTTCCAACTCTCGGATTTCATGGAAAATTAGGACCATGGGCTTAGTCTCTTTCTTTGGGGCCACTAAGATTGCAGAAGGAAAGCCCTTTGTTTCCAATAAGTGGTTTTGTGATCCAAGTCATACGGTCAGAACACAGGGTGGGAGGCCCCTTCTCTCCAAGAGTTGGATGCTCAGCAGCAACCACAAGAGATAACAAAGTTCCTGGACAGTCAAGGCCCATGGGAGGAGGGGGTGGGTGTGATGTGGCCCAGCCTGGCCTCAGTCTGGTCAGTGTCCAGAGCACCCACATCCCACCTGCTGGTGGTCACAGGACCTGAGGGCAATTCCTGGGAACCTTTGCCTGCAGGGTTTTGAGGGGTGGGGACTCTAAGACCTGAGCTAATGTCTACAAGGCTTTACTGATCAAAACTGGGCTATGATGAACATGGTTACTCAATAAAGGCTGTTTGCTGATGGATGATTTTGAAAACATGGAGTCCATAAGAAAAAAAGGAGCTGGGTAAGTCAAAGGTAGGAGACTCCTGCTTAAGCCAGGACCTACCAACCCCTGAAAGGGGTCCTTGGCTTCCTGCTGTGAATTGAGGCGCAATCAGCTGGATTGGGGTAGAGTGAAGAGCCAAGATGGGGCAGTGGGACCCTGGTCAGGCAAGGTTAGAGGGTGACTGCTGAAGGCTAGCTTTGTGACCTTTTTTGCATTGGGCCTTTTGGGAAGGGAGCAAACACAGCACCCCAACAAACCCTGTGTCTGGGGGAAGAGGAGGCAGCCAGAGGGGCTCTCCCCAGGCGCCCTTGTTTTCCTGCCTGCATCTGGCTCTCAGCAGCTGGCCTGTTCCCTGGGGCTGGCCTGCCATGTAGCTAGTCCTATCTGTGATGTCCTCAGGTGCAGGGTGCCTGCTGGACTCACAGCTAAGCCCAGGAGAGAGAACCCAGGGGAGTCAGGAGTCCTGGTCAACCTTGAAACAGTCAGCTCTCTGACCCAATGTCCCACCTCTAACATGGAATGGAATAGATATTCTCTGAGGGTCCCTGGTGCCAGTCGTGCCAGAGTCCCCATCCTAGATTCAGTGGGGGGAGCCTGGGTCTCCACAGAGGCCTTGCTGGCCCCGAATCCTGGCAGCAGCCGTAGCTGGCCGCCCACGCACAGGCAGACAGGCGGGAGGCAGGGTGCTGCAGCCTCGTTGCTAAGCACTGAGAACTTTCCACTGGGTATAGGTTTCCATCACCATGGCAACTGCTGGGGTTGGGGGTGGAAGCAGAATGCCTCAGAATTCCCGGGAGATTACATGGGGGAGGAAAGAACAAGAAAGTGAGCCCTGAGCAGACCCTGAGTGGACAAGACCAGCAAGCACCCAAGTGGCTCCCACATTTTATCTCTGCCCTCTTAATTCCCTCTTCCCCCTCTTCTCCCTCTTTTGATGCTTTTCTCTGTATCCTTTTCTCCTTTCTCTAGGTCTCTCTTTTCCTGCTCTCCTCCCTGAGCCCTTGCCCTTAGGAGCCGTGGCTAACGTTTACTTAGCACATACTGTACATCAGGCACCGTTCCACGCGTGAACTCATTTAATCCTCCTACCCCTGTGTGGAAGATACTATGACCATCCCATTTTACAGATGGGAAAGTGGAGGCCCAGGGAGGTGGGGTGACTTGCCCAACTCACATACTAAATGGTGGATTCAGGAGTTTGGTTGGACTTTAGTGACTGCACACTCAGCCACTATGGGTGTCTGAGAAATTCCAAGAGTTGTTAATAAATTGAGGGTGGTAGTGGGGAAACAGGGGACACGGGTGGCACATGTCCATGCTCTGGAGACCCCACAGGGCCTTCCCCACTCTCCCCTCACTCTGTGTGTACTTCATACCGACCTTCCTGGTTAAGGCCAGGACCAGGGCAATGTCAGCTGTCCACACCTCCCGGGCACTGCTGGTGGCTGAGTTCCCCAGCCTTGGCTGACTGTACTTGCTCTCTCAGGCCCAGGGGAGGCTCTTGGCCTATGGATGGCATTGGGGGGTCTGGGAGGCCAGAAACCCAGGTACCATTCCCATCACCAACTCATTCCTGCAGGGTGCCCTGCGGAGAGAGAACCTGACCAGGGAGCCTGGCCTATGCCACTCCATGATCCTGCAAGAGAATTACTCAGAATTCCCGGGGGCGGGGGGATGTGGTTCACTGCCCTCCTTGAAACCTCCCAGGTAGCAGTGAAAGGCTAGTGGGAGATCATATATAAAGAGATTGTGAAGATAAATACCACATGATCTCACTCATTTATGGATAATAAAGAACATTACAAACTGTTAAACAAAAATAGACAGAGGCAAAGAAGCATCGAACAGACTGTCAAACTACAGCGGGAAGGTAGGGGAGGGTTGAGAGGGTAAGAGATCAACCAAAGGACTTGTATGCATGCATATAAGCACAACCAACAGACACAAGACACTGGGGGCGGGGGACGAGGGCAAGTGCCGGGGGGTAGGGGAGGCCAGGGGAAGGTCAGTGGGGAAAAAAAAGAGAGAGAGAGACATATGTACTACTATTTGTAACACCTTAAACAATAAAATTTTTTTAAAAATTAAAAAAAAAAGAGTTTGTGATTAAAAAAAGAGAGAGAGAGAGAGATTGTGAAAGCAAAGGAGACAGCAACCCAGCCAGTCTCGTGGCATGACCTCCATGGTGAGCCACTCAGCCCAGGCTAATAGAGACCAGAACAAACTGGAGACTGAGGGACAATTGCTTCAGCTCTGGGGACTGAGAAGCCCCTCTTCGTGGCTTTAAAGATGGTCGACCTCTGTCCAGGCTGGCTCTGCCACTCCTCGCTCCCTCCTGGCTTCCACATCTTTGTAGGTCGACCTCTGTCCAGGCTGGCTCTGCCACTCCTTGCTCCCTCCTGGCTTCCACATCCTTGTAGCTCAAGCTCCTCTACTCACTACCTTCAGTGTGATTTTTGTCTTCCGATGCCTCTACCTATCACCCCACAATCTCTCCAAATCTCTGGCTCAAATTCACAAGAGAGAGAGAGAGAGATCCAGCCTGGATCTCTAGCACCCTGATTGGACAGAAATCTCCCTCCAGACCATCCCATTGGCTGCTGGCCAGGCTACTGATTGGTTGCTCTAAGTCTGGTGCTTCCCCCACTCCAATCAACTGTGGCCAGGGAGGCCAGTGCCATGTTACTAAAGATTGTTGCTGAACTAGTGGATCCATTTCTTCATTCTTTAAGCCACTTGGAATTGAGGGTTCTTTTATATGAGTAGCCATCTCTCTAACTTGGAGTTGGGCCTCACGCCCTTGGTGATGAGTCGGTTGCTTCTGGTAAATGGCCAGTTGAATTAGGATTTTTGTTACTTGCAGCCAAAACCTTCTGGCTGGCACCCCATTTTATAGGTTTATTGCAAGATTGAATGAGTCAGACCTGGTCAAGGTCAGGCATGACCTTATGGAACTGAGGTGGGGAATCCAGAACGTTGCCCCAAGAAATCTGGAGGTCCCATTTCTATTCATGGGCTTCCTTCCAGTGGCCAGCCGGAAGTAACATGGGAGGCTTGCATTTCAATCCGCAGTCATTGGTGGCTATGCCCTGCCCCCAAGATGCCTATGCTGCAAAGGACCAGAGAAATTTACTCATCCAAGCTCTTCCCACCATCCGGTCACAGGAGGACACAATCCAGGCTCTGAATGTTCAGTTCTGGGCCAGGGCCCCCATTTGAGGAGCCATATTTCTATCACCCATATGGGTGGGGGCACATCTCTGCAGCCAGAGGCCTCCCCAGTCCCCACAGGGCTTCACCACAAGTTCCAATCAGCCAGCCCTACATATGTCTCCCTAACACCTGGAGCCTCATGATCAAAGAGACTATGGCTGCATCTTCAATGTATTATTTACGCCTCACTATGAGGATGGGATGTACTAGTTCAGTACAGGGTACCAGGAAGGGTGGGAAGACAGGGCCGTCAAGGGAGGCAGAGAAGTTCCAGAGCAAGACTGAGCTTTACAGAACACCCAGTCCAACCCCCCGTCTTCCAGCCTCTGCTTGTACACCTCTGATGACATAGAATCATCCCTTTGTTGTGTTATGGGGCCTTCTTTGGCATGAATGAAAATAGCCTTTTTGTAACTGCAGTCATTAGGGTTATCCCTCTGGGACCACTGAGTGAGCATGCCTTGCTCTCCACACTTTATTCCACCCAGTTATTTTACCAATCCATTTAGGCAGGCCCCCAAACTCCAGAATCCTCACCATACCAGTCATTTATGTCTGTCTTTTTTCCTAAAGTAGGGGTTGGCAAACTAGAGTCCAAGGACCAAAGCTGGCCCATTATTTGTTTTTATAAATAAAGTTTTATTAGAACACCGTCACACTTACTTGTTTATTATTGAAATGGAAGCTCACCTATACTACCTGGCCCTTTACAGAAGGAGTTTTCTGATCTCTTTTCTAAAGCAGTAGTGGCCCCAAATAGCACAGGAGACACCAGGTGTGGCCTGACCTTCAGGATAATCACCTCCTTCCCCCTCCTTGGACTCCATGTGGGACTGCTTGGTGCAGCTTCAGATGCTATCAGGTTCCAGCAGCCAGGACTCCAAGGGTACTGGCTCCAAGAGAACCCGTGTCAACAAAAATGTCCAGGTCACTTTTGCATAGCCTGCTGCTAAGGTCTGTTGCCAAAACAAGCTCCCTCCGCCCTTGAGTTTTGTAGGACTTGAATTTATCTTAGTTCATTTCCCTTTGTTGCTTTGTCCTGACATCTTACCTTATAGAGACTATTTTGAACCATGAGTCTCTCATTCATTTATGAGCCAGCTTTCCCAGTTTGTTTCCCATGTCTTTATTCAACTTCCTTTCTGTGTGTTTGTCCAAATTGTTGACTTTTAAAAGAGCCACATAGTATGTCACTATAGTCTTCCTTTCTGGGTTGATATTGATCTACCACTAATCTATGCTCCTTAAGCATCAACCTGCTGGGACCCACCTCTGCCTGTAATTTGTGAGTTTCTATTTTACCATATTATCAGTAAAGTAAGGATATTTGGGGGTATTTTGTCAAATACGTGGTAGAGTTCTATTCTGTCCACTTTTCAGAAAATAGAAGGGACTTTGGAAATCACCTAACTGATCCTATCTTCTCACAGATGATGGAATTGAGATCCAGAAAAGTGACTGGTCCAAGATGACAGAGGTGAATTGATACTATAACCAGGAATAGGGTGTTCTTTGCATGACATATGGATTATTCAGAGTGTGTATTAGTTAGCATAGGCTAACTGCTGTAACAAATAGGCCCCAACATGTAACAAATCACTGCAACTGAAGTTATTTTTGCTCACACTAGTCCTGGGTATGTATTCAGGGTGGTTGGTCAGCTAACCTCCTCACTGTCCTTCAGAGATCCAGGCTCCTTCCCTCTTGTGGCGCGGCTATCCTGTAGACCTCATCATAGTCCACCTCCTGGGGACAGAAAGAACAGACCCCTGGCCTAGTGAGAAAAATTCTACTTCTGCTTTGCTGAAATCCCAAATGACTTTTTTCTGGCTTTCACTGCTCCCTCATCCTGCCTTTGAGCCATTCCTCCAGATCTCAGCCTTGTCTTGACCCTTTGTGTCACATGTTGAGCCCCTCTGCCCATTCAGGAAGGGCCTGGTATGGAACCAGGACTGACCAGGTGGGCAGGGCTACAGTCCAAGTCACCAAGAAGAGGGAGGCTGGGTTCACTGAACAGCTGGTGTGCATCCAGTCATCATCCATTCTGCAAGGCAGAAACGGGGCGGGGGGTGGGGGCTCTTTCCTCCATCCTGTGGCAGGAGAGAACAGGAAGCAGCAGCTGGCAAGTTCACAATTGGAGTCTGCCCACACAGAATCACAAATCCTCCTCTCCAAAATTAAATGTGCCTGGTGCCATGGCGTAAAACACAGTTCCTACCCTGAGGAGAACCAATCAGCCTCAGGGGTCTGCCCACTGGGTTCTCTAAGAAGGCCTTCTTTGTCACCGCTCCTGTTGTGGCTGAATAACATTGTGAACCCCTAGCCCCAATTGTTAACATTCTACATCCACCAGGCTCCTTCCCTGATGGTAGGTTTCTGGGAATCTATGTTGTAAAGTCTGGGCTTTTACTCCTAGCATTTGAGATCTTTCTGTTCTAGCCCACCCTCATCTCATCTCTCCCTATATCTTCTCAAGCCATGTTCTTTCCTGAGGCAGCATGGCATCGCTGGTCTTTGGACTCATGAGATTCCTGGTTCTGCCACGTACCAGTGGTATGGGCAATCTCTCTGGGACTCCATTTCCTTATCTGTAAATATAATTAATAAGAAGCAGTTAGCAGGGATTTGTATGGATTAAGTGAAATAAAGGTTAATAGAAGAGCCTAGTACAATTCTCCATAAATAGCCATCTTCTCTGTGCCTTTCCCCTTTCTCACCCGGGTTCCCATGGCTTCCTCTTCCTCTACTCAGCTGCCACTTACACCTCGAGCTCTACCTCCAACGTCTTCCAATGACTATTGGAGGCAGACCTTCTCGAGCCAACCCCTTCCCCATTCTCCACTTTGCTAATTGGTGGGGAGTAGTTAACATTTGTAACCTGAATAAAACACACGACTCCATGTGAATCAGTCTCTGCATGAAGACAGTCTAGCAACTAAAAGTAATTTTGAAAACTTCAATCCTTATTCTTGATTCTCAAAAAACAATCAATTTTCATAACCCATCACATATATAATTATATATTGCCATGTTTATATATACTATACACACACACACACACACACACACACACACACACACACACACACTACAGTCCTGGTGCATGAATTCGTGCACAGGTGGGGTCCCTCGGCCTGGCCAACGATTGGGACTGATCGGGACTGGCCAGCCAGGGGGAGGGACCGTGGGAGGTTGGCTGCCCACAGGAGGTTGGTTGTGGGAGCGCACTGACCATCAAGGGGCAGCTCCTGCATTGAGTGTCTGCCCCCTGGTCATAGCCACCGGTCAACGGGTTGTTCGGTCGACTGTTTGTAATGGTCGCTTAGGCTTTTATTCATATAGATATATCAAAATTTTTTCCTGAAATCATTTGCAAGTAAGTCTGAGATATCATGCTCCTTTATCCCTAAATACTTCAGTGGGAATTTCCTTTAAAAAAATTTTTTTAATCACTAAATTAAGCATTTTAGGATTTCATTAATTGTCTCAACAATGTCCTTTATAGTGTTTTTGTGTGTTTTTTTTTTTTTATTTTCCCAATCCAAGATCCAACCCAGGGTCTTGAATTGCCTTTAGTTGTCATATTTCTTTAGGATTAAATGTTATATGTGTTTTTCCTGAATCCTTTCCCCTCCCCACCAGTGCTTATCACAATGCTGTGAACTTAATAGCAATTCAGTACTACTTTGAATTGAATTATAAACAAGAGGTTTAATAGTAATAATTGCAGCTTCTCATACCCTATGACAAACACTCCTTGTTATATACCCAACAGTCATTCCCCTGAGTTGATGGATGTAGTGGTGGTTTGATGGAAAGATAAGTAAATGAATAGATAGAGGATGGATAGGATGGTGGGTAAATGGGTGGATAAGAAATAGTTGGATAGAGGGATGGATGGATAGATAGATGATGGATGACAGATGGACTCATGAGATTCCTGGTTGTAACCAGTGGTATGGATGAATAGGATGAGGTATATAGATAGTTAAGTGGAGGAATCAGTGAATTTGTGGATGGGTGAATGGTTAAATGGGAGTAATTGGTGGGTGGATGCTATTTGTACCCAATTTCACTATGATGTAATGGATGAAGTACTCAGATGGGAACCAGAAGTCCTTGGTTCAGGCTCCAGCTCACCTGCTACTAGCTGGGATTTTTGGCGAGCTCCTTCCCTACCCAGGACCTCAGCAGCATCCTCTGTAAAACAAGAAGCTTTTTCAAATTTCTTCCAGTTTGGACCAATTCCTGTCTCAGAAACATTAAGTAATTTCCCCAAGTTTATGGAGCCATTGCATGATGGAGCCCAGATTTGAAGCTGGGCAATCTGGCTCCAAACAGCATGCTTTTCAACTATTCTGTGTCACTTCCACCACTGGGACCTCAGAAGGAAAACTGGAAGGTGCCCAGCGCGCCCCCCAGCCCCCATCCCACAAGCCACCGTCCCTGCCAGTTGCTGTGAGGCCCTGCACTAGGACACACCTGGGCTCATTCCACATGTTCCGCCTCACCCAGAGCCCAAGGGATGGTGCAGGTGGCATTTTCCACAGGCCCCTCCCTGTTGGCTTTCCACCCAGTTCAGCCTCTCCATTCCTGGTCCCCAGTGCCCTTTGTCACACCCTCATCCCCACACTCTGCAGCTTGCAAAAATTCCTGCCTCCTCCAAGCACCACAGGCACCCAGGAAAGGTGCTGCAACTCTAAGACCTGGCTTCTTTGCAACCACGCGTAAGGGGAAGTTTAGCACCTACCCACGTGGGCAGGAACTGGGCTCTGCTCCCATGGATACCAGGGACTCGCAACCTTCAAGGTGCTTTCAGATAAACATCACTTGCCTCCTGGATCCTACAGAAGGAGGCCCAGCAAGTGCTAAAGATGACGACAAACAGGGGACCAAAAATAAATGAAGAAAAACAATATTTAAGAAGGATTTTTATATGTAATACAGTAAAAACACCATCAAAATAATAGTCATAAAAAAATCAAAACTCAGCTGGACTATGGTATTTCCAGTGTTGTTTTAATTGTGTCTGACTTGTGGGGTGGCCCACACACAGTCTTTTTGTTTTTAATATATTTTTATTGATTTTAGAGAGGAAGGGAGAGGGAGAGATAGATAGAAACATCAATGATGAGGGAGAATCATTGATCAGCTGCCTCCTATGTGCACCACACTGGGGACCTATGAACCAGGAGGTCGAACGCTCAACTACTGAGTCACACCGGCTGGGCCCTCAGAAAGTCTTAATGTGGCCCTGCTTTGGGGAGTTTGGAGCAGTGAGACTGACTGGGCTGAGCTGACGAAGGCAGAGAAAGCTGAGGCCTGGGCCCCTGATTCAGGCATTCTGCTGACATGAGTGCCACATGAAACCTCAGAGAAGCCATAGGGCTGCCTCTCCCAGCCTCAGGTCCCTGCAGCTCAGCTTGTCTAGGCCCACCTTCAGATCAGGAGCGGTCTTCCCCACTCCTAGATGCAGTTCCTGGAGCCAGAGCAAAGGTGGGGGGCATGGGTAGGGAAGGGTGTGTGTGACATGTCCAAGACCACATGGCCAGTTCCAGACACAGCCAAGACTTGAACCTTATGTGGTATGAAGTGAAGGACTCGAGTAACTTACGTCATTTGTACCGTTGCAAAAACAGGAGCCTTTGCTGAGAGCTGTCCCTGGCAGTGAGCCAAAGTTGTAACTGGGCCAAGAGTTTGCTCTGAGACTTAAAGTTGGATGAAAGCTTAATGTGCTATTGCCACACCCTTTTGCAGACATTAGCCAGCCTTCAGTCTCTATTAGAACATGTATTTGATGCACCTGCACACTAGGCTGTCATTCTTCATTCAAGCTAGTAACCCTTGCTGAGCACCAGCTCTGAGCTAGGTGTCTCAAGAAGAAGATATGTAAACAAAGAATTCACAACCCAGTTTGTTACTGGGATGGGGTTTATGCTAATTGCACTAGGAGCACAAAGAAAGAATGACTCATTAATTTTGTCTGAGGAGGTTGGAGAAAGTCTCAGCAGGAAGCTGGCATTTTGATGTGGGTCATGAAGAGAAAAAAGTGAGAGGAAGAAGCCATATTTATTGAGCATGGTATTAGTTAGAGCCGTGGTCGGCAAACTGCGGCTCGTGAGCCCCATGCGGCTCTTTGGCCCCTTGAGTGTGGCTCTTCGACAAAATACCACGGCCTGCGCGAGTCTATTTTGAAGAAGTTTAAGTTTAAAAAATTTGGCTCTCAAAAGAAATTTCAATTGTTGTACTGTTGATATTTGGCTCTGTTGACTAATGAGTTTGCCGACCACTGAGAGTAAGGCTAGTTGCTGTAACAAGCAAACCCTAAAATGGACAGTGGGCTAAATGTGATAGGAGTTAATTAAATAATTATTCTTATAGAGTCCCAAACTGTGTTTCCAATTAGCAGGTGACTCTCCTCCATGTGGTGACTCAGGGACCCAGCCTCCTTCCACATTGCAGCTCCATCATCTTCACCTTACTTGTCTGCATCAAACTAGCAGGAGGAAGAAGAGCATGGACAATTATGTGGAAAGTTTGCTATAGGCCTTATGTGGAAGTGGCACACATCATTCTGATGATGTCATCAGCTAACACACAGGCACAGGGCCACACCTAACTGCAAGGAAGAGTGGGAAATGTTATCTAAGGCTATGCCCAAAAAAGAAGGAATGGGTTTCGTGAGGAGTTACAACAAACGTTTGTTTAATTGTGTTACTCTTATCAACAATCCTATGAGGGAAGGCATGATTGACTATCATTCCCATTGTACAGATAAGAAAGCTGAGACTTTGAAAGATTCTGCAACTGACCCAAAATCACAGAACTGGTGAATGGCTGAGCTGTGACTCAATACCAGGTTGGGCATCAATCAGACCGTCAAACCTCATAGGGAAGGTAGGGGAGGGCAGCAGTAAGGGGAAGAGATCAACCAAAGGACTTGAATGCATGCATATAAGCCTAACCAATGGACACAGACACCAGGGGGTGAGGGCATGAGTGGGGTGGTGGGGGGGGGGGCAATGGGGGAGATAAGGACACATATGTAACACCTTAATCAATAAAGAAAGAAAATACCAGGTTGATATGTGTGTATCCGAGTCCTGTTCACTTTCCTAATACCATCAAGCTTCATCTATTCCCAAGGAGGAGACAGAACAAGAAACAACCATGAGGGTGAATGAAGGAAACTGAAAAACCAATGGAGGCAAAAAGGAAGCAAAGAGGGGGCATATTTTGAAGATGGTAACACCAGTGTGGTGAAAGAAGAGAAGAAAGTTGCAAAGTGAAGTTCATGAGAACCTGTCGTTCACACTATCAGGCATGTATAGGTCATGGCTACCTCAAAAGGATATAAAACAGACCCCACTAATCTCATGTATGATGCAGGTAGAAAAAATATTAAATAAAGTATTAGCAAACCAACAAAAATACTAGTGAACAAAAACCAACCACACTTTAAAAAATAGTCCATTGTGACTATTTAACATGTGTTGGGAATATTTTGTTACACAGCATTATTGTGGCCAAAGCTGCCTAATACACCAAAGAATAAAGAACTTACTTGATATGCTGCAGCAGCTATTAAAAGACCTGGCTTTTAATCTAGCTCCACCGTTAACTATCTGTGGGACCCTTAATCTCTCCGAGATTCAGGTGCTTGCCCTATGGAATCTCTCTGCTTATTTGGGAAGTACAAGTCCAGCTGGGCCCACTATTCCCATGATCACTCCAGCCAATGACCACCTAAGACACATGCCTGTTCCTATGTAAATACTGACCCAACAAGTGACAGGTAGGAAGGGTCCATTTAGAAGGTTTGTAAGCCCTTCGGAGTATCTTGTCTATTTGATCTCGTCAAATTAAGCTTAGAATTTCTATCATGTGTAATACTAAACACAGATCACTTATTTTGAGCCTATCTCACATGAAGTGTTTTTGAGAACTGTTTATGTTTCTGAGCATGTATTTATTTAATCAAATAATTATCTGTGGGTATTTTTAAATGTTTATTTGGTCAGCCAAAGATTTACTCTGTGTGAAAAGGGACTGAATCATGTGTAAGAACTCTGGGAAGCCATAGAAGAAATGCTAACAAACATCAGAGAAGCAAAGAAATAAACTATTGTGGGTGTGAAAGCTAATTTGTTTGAGTACACAAAGACAATAATAGAATTTTTATCAAGAGTTGATGTAAAGGAAAAGAAATGAAGTTCTATGAATTCACCTCTAGGGTGTCCTGGTCAGGTGACCACAGTGTAGAGGGGTTCACGGCAGGCCCCTTCTCATTCGTTTTACAATGTTGGGTAGTTTGGGTTTGCCCAGGCAGCTGGGTTTGCAAACTCTCTGTTGTCGTTGTTGCTGTTTTTCATTAAATCCACTCTCACCAAGTGAACAGATGGCTTTCAAAGACTCCGGCAAGAATCTATGGGCTGAAGATAGTGCTAAACACATGAGCTCAGGAGAAAAACAAGCAAATGACAATGCTGACCCTCTTCTCTTCTGAGAACAGCCCTTACTTTCCGCTGCATTGAGATAAAACCGGTGACAATTCTGAGAAGCAGTTACCTTTTGCCCCCAATTTTAAATTCTCAAGGAGACTCTCCGAAGAGTGGGCTTATTTCCATCATTGTAAAGGAAGGCACTGCACTAAGTCTATATTGGGCCTTGAAATTTTAATTCCTGATAGCAGTGCTTGAGCATAATTTATGGGCACTTCAATGCACATATTTGGAGGGACGCATGCTCAGAAATTGGAGCTGGCAGTGTGCGTGATCAGAAAGTTTGGAAGCTGCCTTCTGACGGCCAGGGCAGGCATACAACATCAGAGAATGGGAAGGAGGGTTGGAACTGAGAGCAGGAGAGGCTGCTCAGCTGAGGGTCACTGCCTAGCAGCTTTATTTAACCTCTTCAGGTTTCTGGAGAATGTGGGTAACGATTATACCTACTTCATAGGGCCATTATAAGGATTTAATGAGTTAACACCTAAAACAGTGTTGGCTCATAGTAAATGTTCTCTAAGAGTCTGTTGTATGAGTTGCAAAGTCCCATAGGATTTTAAGTGGAAACACTGACTATGAATAAATACTATTCCAGAACATAACCCAGCATGTCACCCACGTGAGCTGTTGGGAATAAGGGTCAAACACGAGTGGCAAGTGGAGGCCGATGCCAGGCTGGGTCCAGCTACTGGAATCACAATCCTGGAGCTCCCCACTCCCATGGATGCACAGGATATCATCTATCTGTCAAGCCCCACTGGCTCCTGGGGTAAGAGGTGAGTAAAATTCAGATGCTGATGGAGATCCCAGCCTGGTGGTGGAGACAATGATGCCATCAGACATGACGACCCAGTGAGATGGGGCTGGGACCAGGTAGGGCCCGGACTTGGTCTGGGTCTGCTTCCCTCCCTCTGGTATGGATAACTCTCCTGCTGACCCGGGCCCCCGCCTCTCTCCTCCATCTGGACCCCCTCCCCTCTCCTCCATCTGGAGCTCAGGGCATCAGCCCCCATAGCAACCAGGGTCCCTGAGGGAGAGCGCTGATCTCAGCAACTGAAGTCACCAGATGGGGCAGCCAATGTGTGAGAGGCCACTTGAAATCAGATGAAAGTGGTCAGTCCCCAGGAACAAAGGACACAGGGCGCCCCAGGGCACCCGCCTGGGCTTTCCAACAGGGGGACCTATTATTTATCGGAGTGGTGTGGGCTGGAAGTCAATTTGTTTTACAAGAGCCCAGAGGGTGGGTGCCCTGTTTCTTTCCTCCAAATTATAACTAAATAAATGCAGTATAATCGAGTGGAATTAAATTTGACGGCCCAGGCAGGCATACAACATCAGAGAATGGGAAAGAGGGTTGGAACTGAGAGCAGGAGAGGCTGCTCAGCTGAGGGTCACTGCCTAGCAGCTTTATTTAACCTCTTCAGGTCCCTTGAGTGTATATGTGTGTAGGTTAGAAGAGGGGCTGGAAGATATCATTGGAAATAACATCAAAGAGGTCCAATGAGTGGATTACAGAAGCCTGTGAGAGGCAGATTCACAAGTGTTCCTGAATTTGAAGCAATCTGTGGTTTGGGGGTGAGTGAGGGACCAGTGCCGGGTGGTATTTCCATTTCCATTGCATCATGACAAGCCATCCTGCTAGTCAAAGAAAGCACAAGTCCATCTGGATTGAGGGGAGAGCAGTCACTCCCTTCAAAGGGGGGCCCTAAGATAGTTTATATCTTACACACACCAAGTAAAGAGGTAGGCGGTCCTGGGACATGACAGTGGCTCCACTGCGTCCTCAGAAACCCAGGCTCCTATCATGCTCCATCATCCTCAATGCACATTTTCTAGGTGCCCCTCTCCCTGGGAGGACTGTCAAGGTCACACTGCAGACACACTTGTGGGGTGGGAGACACTGGGGAGCCATCTCTGGGAACTACAGCCGGGCACAGGAGGCGCCCTTCCTCTTCAGCACCTGCCTTGCTAAGAACCCCTGTCGGGTGGCTGCCTTCTCTTTCTTAGTGGTTTGGGCCTGTTCAGAAGTAGCAGAGGCTCTCACTGTCTTGTAACTGGGATACGCAGTGAGCACCTAAATTATTTATGGAAGTCAACTATATCTTTGGTGGAAAATGTCCAAGAAAAAGCTTGAGCATTGAACTAATTAGCTAATGTAATTGAAATAAGGGAAGAGTTCACACTCAAAGTATGTCTCAAAAAGAAGGAGAAATGGCTTTTTCCGTGGGAGGTGACATAGTTCCCATCGCTATCCAAAATTACTGGTTTTATAAGCCATTCATTTAGCAAAATTTCCGGAGTGTCTCCGGGGTGCCAGGGATGGCACTAGGTCCAGGTTGAAGATACAGATGACCCAGCTCTCACCTGCAAGGCACTTAAACTTAGCAACAGAGATGACAAAAATGAAAATGGGCTGTGATTGCTAAGCTCTCTGATGGAGCAATGCAAAAGGTGCCCTGGGAACGTGGGTGTGGTTGGGCTCGAGGTTCCGCCTTGAGCTGGGTTTGAAGGCGTGTAAGTGTGCCGGGAACCCAGGGGCAAAGCAAGGCAAGGGCCTGCCAGGTGGCCCTGGAAGCTTTTTGCAGCTGGCTATTCTGAACTGTTGCTGAACATTGGTCTATCTCATCACCAAAGGTAAAAAAAAAAATTAAAAAATTAAAAAAATATATATATATATGGTTTCATATCTCTCACTGTATCCTTAAAATGAGGGATAGAAAATCAGAAACACATCAGAGCCCAGCTGGTATGGCTCAGTGGTTGAGTGTTGACCTATGAACCAGGAGGTCATAGTTCAATTCCCAGTCTGGGCACATGCTCGGGTTTCAGGCTCAATCCCCAGTAGGGGGCCTGCAGGAGGCAGCCAATCAATGATTCTCTCTCATCATTGATGTGTCTATCTCTCTCTCCCTTTCAGAAATCAATAAAAATGACACCATTTAACAAAATGAAATTCATCAGAGACCACTTATACAGCAAAGTGGGAGAAACCCAAGTGTGCATTGACAGATGAATAGATAAATAAGATGTGGTATTCTATATAATAAAAGCCTAATATGCAAATCAACCAAACAAGGAGAAACGATCAGTGGAACGACCGGTCGATATGATGCACACTGACCACCAGGGGGCAAACGCTCAACACAGGAGCTGCCCCCAGCCCGCAGGCCCCAGGCCAGCCAAGGTGGGTGCAGTGAGCTCCCTTCCCCCCCACCCCATTGCCCCGCCAGTTGCCCCACAGATCAGCCCTGATCACCAGCCAGGTCTAGGGACCCTACCCATGCACGAATTTCGTGCATCGGGCCTCTAGTATACATATAACAGAATATTGTTCAGCCTTACGAAGGGAGGAAATTCTGATATATGCTACAACATGGATGAACCTTGAGAATATTATGCAAAGTAAAATAAGCCAATCAGAAAAAGATAAATACTATATTATTCTACTTAAGTGAGGTACCTAGAATAGTCAAAATCATAGAGACAGAAAGTAGAATGGAGGTTGCTAGGGTTGGGGGAGTGGAGATGTATTGTTTAATGGGTTTAAAGTTTCAGTTTTACAAGATGAAAAGAGTTGGAGATGGATGGTGGTGATGGCTGCGTAATATTGTACTAGTAAATGTATTCATTACTACTGAACTGTAAATTTAAAAATGGTTAGGATAGTTAACTGTGTGTTAGATGTATTTTACCACAATAAAAAAAAATGGGGGGCAAGAGAGAACATTTCCGTCAAGTCACATTGATTTACAATTCTCACTGTTCATAATGCACCACGCTTCACTCACCCTCTAAACCTCCACTCAAGCTGCTACCTCCAAATCCTTCCTCTGCTGCTCTAACACTATGGCCAGAGTATCTTCTGATTGGTCAGTGCCCCTGCCATTCTGGCTGTTAAGTATTTTTTTATATCACCCCTGGAATTCAGTTCAGCTGCATAGAACAGAAAAAAATGGGGGGGGGGGGGACTTAAGATAGCGTACATCTCTCACACACAAAAAGTAAAGAGATAGACAGTCCAGGGACATTACAGTGGCTCTACTATGTCCTCAGAAACCCAGGCTCCTACCGCGCTCCATCATCCTCAGTGCACATTTTCTATCTGCAGCGTCAACTCACATTCCACAATGGATGCTGGCGCTCCAACCATCACAGCAGCATTTCAGGCCAGCAGAAGAAAGAAATGGAGATAAAGGGACTCTCCTCCCAGCTGAGACAGATCCGTTTAAGCAGCCTTTCCAAAAGTCCTACACTGTGCTTTCACTCCTTTGGCCAGAACTTAGTTGCATGGCCATATCTAGCAGCAAAGAAGGTTGGGTAATGTAGTCTCAGCTTTGTTAATTGAGTTTAATTCCCAGTCAGGGGCACATACCTCGGTTGCAGGTTCCCCAGGCCCCATAGGGATGAGTTTGGGAGGCAACCAATCAATGTGTCTCTCTCATGTAAATGTTTCTCTCCCTTTCTCTTCCCCTCCTCCCTTCCCTCCACTCCCTAGAAATCAATTGAAAATCCTTGGGCGAAGATTCAACAAACAAAAAAAAAAAGACTCCCCTTGTTCTCCTATACTCCCCATTCCTGTCTGTGTTGTTTGAGAGAGAGTGATGGAGCTGGATGCTACACTTCCTGCCCACACCCCATCCCTGGGGAAGGCACACCATTAATGGAAGGCTGGGGAATTAGAAAGAGACTTGAGTCTGGGCTGAGCTCTGCAGACATCAGCTACAGAGGTTGCTAGGATACCCAGCTCCCAGCCTCCTCAGTCACATCCTTCTAGAGCAGTTCAGACACTGGATGGGCTGGTGTGCAGTGAGGCGGGAGCTCCATGGAGCTGGGGAGATATTCCCCCAGAAGCATCTCTACATGGAGATTAATTCTGGCCACCCATGGTGAAAGCCAGTCTGAACTTTGAAAGTCCCCAGTCCTATCCTCTGCTGATACTTGCATCCTTCCTGCAACATGCCCTTCCAACTATAAGTCAGAAAATTAACTTGAATGAATGAATGAATGCTGCCTGACACACTTCTGGTCCTCCTTAAAGCTCAACAAAGGGCTGCATCCTCACCCTCAAAGCAGCCTTCAGACTCCCAGGCAGACTCAGACTCAGACACTCCCTCCCTGCTCACACTCACAGTGTTGTAGTTACCTGTTAAAGTGCCTGGTTCCCCACTGGGCCTCATTCTTCTCTGTACCCCCAACACTTAGCACAGCACCTTGCATAGGTCAGTTTGGATGCATGAGTGAAAGTGATTTGCTTGCATGCCTCTGGAGACAGGGAGCTCACTCTCACAAAACAGCTCATTCTGGGAAACTTCAAAGCTCTTAATGCACAGAATTCATTCTGTCTACCAGAAACCTCTGCCTGGGATCCTGCCAGTGCCACACTGAGCAAGCCAGCTGCCTCTTTCTCGAGACCATCCTTTGGAGTTGGATTCCTCTCCATTCCCCTCCACAGCACTTACCAAGGAATAGTGGGAAATGGGTCAGGAATTCATGTCCTAAGTCTCTAAAAGCTTGCCTCCACAGAAGCTTGCCTGAGGTTAGAGGTGTTGGTCCTAGTAAGCACACAGACACCTGCACCTAAATTGTAGGGCGCAGGCATGGATGCCAGGGAGCTCAAGAGGAAGGCACGGGTCAGGCCCACTGGTTACTTGGGTGTGAGAATACCCATCCCACTCTTTTCTGGTGCAGATTAGGGGACACTAAGGCCTAGAGAGGGGGCATCGGTTTCTCAGGATCAATCACAGAATCTGAATCTTCTAGAGCCAAGAGTAATGAGGGTAATGAGGCAGGGGGGTGGCGGGGACAGAAAAGAGAAGAGGCAGCGATGTGTCAGCATCGAATGCCACGGTTGACCTGACATGAGCCAGCTCACTGTGATATAGGGGCCACCATCCCTGGGGTGGCAGGAGAGCTGAAGTCCTTCTGACATCTCAGAACTGAACTCCTCAAATCCCAGCAACAGCTGTTCCCCATCACCATGCAGGCTCTCTGACAACAGTGCAGCGGGATAGCCCGGCCCTGGCAAGCCAGTCCAGGGAAGGCTCCTGACAAAAACTGCCCATCGGGCCGGGGAGCTTGAAGCAGGCACACGGTGAGGGCTGGCTACTCGTTCCAGTGGCACTGGGTTTCGGGGCTCCAGATGGAGCTCTCGGCCTGGGTGCTCATCCTGGCTTTCCCACTCACCAGTGCTATGACCTCGGGCAATCCTCACCCAGCCTCAATGCCCGTGGGAGTTCATGTTTACAACATGAATAGAATAATGTGTAAGGCTTAGCACAGTGCCTGCCCTAGGACACATGTGCACATCCTGCCGGGCATTTTGGATGAAAAGGAGAGCGAGCCAGACAAGACCCCTCAAGGCCCACGGCGCTGCGGGGAGGACGCTCAGATGGGTGAATGTGTGGTGCTGGAGGAACCGGGCGGAACCTGGCCCCTCGAGTTCTGCAGCGCGTTGGCCGTGGGGAGAATGTCCAGCAGGGACTTTCTCCTCGGGCACGTGAGGAAGCTGACGCCTGGTGGCACCGCTCCTCTCCTCTCATTAGTGGCAGAGCCTGGACCTCCGGCTCCATCCGGCCCAGCGGTCAGCCCCACAGGTGCCTTCTCTGCAAACCTGGCACCGAGCTTTGGGAGCCGGAGGAGCCTGAGGCCCATTGTCAGGGCAGGGATGCGGCGCCAGGGAGACTGTGTTCCCAACCAATGGGAGCACATGGTGATGATGTAATGCTCTAACTCCGCCGCCATTGGCTGCCCTGCCTGTCACTCTAGATCCTGCTCTGGGGCTGTGCCTTTTCACCGCAGGGGGTTTATCCGCAGAAGGGCTCCTAGGTCGGGTGTTAGTAGGGGAAGGAAGGGGGAAAGGGGGGGCAGAGAGGGGCCTGAGGACTGAGCCAGGAGCCGTAGTCCCACCCTGAGCAGACCAGGGGACTGGCAGCTGCTGGCTGCTACCGTTACCGAGCGCAAAGCTCCTGGGGAAGCGCGGGGAGTGGGTTCTAAACACCCTCACTCCATCATCACCTCCTGAGGCACGCAAGCGTTTGTTTTACGTCTGCGGACCTGCCAGTCCTTGGAGAATTAGTAGGAGACCTGGGCACCAGCCCAGCCAGCCCCGGGGACGGCTGGATGCCCCGAGGGAGGAGGGCTGGGCTGAGAATGTGGGGGACCTGGGCTCAACAGAAATAAAGCGTGAGATTTGGATACCTAGGACCTGCTCTAGACATATGGCGAATTATAGGTCTGAGTCCAAAATGTGGGATTTGCTGCCGGGAGCTGCCAGGACTTGTCTTTGCCTTGGAAATCACTTGCTTTTTGTAGAAAAGATCATTCAAATGGCCTGAGGGGAAGGAAGTGGGGGTGGGGGATGGGGACCTAAGCAGCTTTTATTTCTTGGAAGAAGGAGCACCCGTGGGAAGACCCTCCTCCCTTCTTGTCCTTTGCCCCCTAAACCCAAACCACAGGCAGGGCAAACAAGGGCCCTGCCCCTCCCCCAGCCCTGTGAGGTAATCACTCTCCTTATGTCCCTATTTTACAGAAGAGGAAACTGAAGCACAGAGAAGGGAAGTGGCAGGAATCCAGGACCTGACTCAGGGCTGCGTGACTCCCAAGTCCAGTGCCTTTAGCTCACATAGGTGGCCCCCAGAGTGACCCAGACTGAAGGGAGGGTTCCAGCCGGGAGCATGGGGAGCAGCAGTGGGAATCCTGGGATAGGGGAAGGTGGGGAAGGGAGACCCTGCCTGTAAACCCACTTCCAGCTAGAGCCCAGAGTCGGGACTGAAGGAGCATCTCTTCACCCTCCTCAGCAACCAGGGCAAGGCCAGGACCACCCATTTCCCCCACCCAATTGCATTTCCTGATGCAAAGAGGCAATAGAACCCCCAACCCCGCCCCTCTCAGAACCCTGGCCCTGGCTTTCCAGCCTGGGTCCCAACTAGCCCACTTTCTACTTGCGCTTTTGCCAGGGCTGGGTGTGCACAGAGCACCCTCACAAGCCCTAAGACTTGAGCTCCAATCTGGCCTTGTCCACTGGGGAACATGGGCATGGTCTTGGAGCCGCTCTGGGCCTCCCTCCAGCTCCTGGTTTTGCCACCCACACAGGCAGGTGCAAAGCTTCCTGGCATGCGAAAGACCTTACACAAGTAGCCTCCTGCCTGATTCAAATGCGCATCTTCAGGGGGTAACCCACCAAAACTGCAGGCTGAGGACCAGGACAGGATCCTGGAACTCCCCTAGACTCCCCACCGCTCACTTGCAAATGAGGATACTGAGCCCCAGTGGGAAGTTCTTACCGAGGTCTGGGATTGTTGAGGTAGTGCCAGGACCGGGGCTGGCTCTCCAGACTCCCAGCTCTGGCCCCTTCCATGCCTGTAGGTCTCCCCTGTCACTGTCACTGTGGTGTGGACTCAGTGACCAGGGACTCCTTAACAAAGAGTCAGGGAAGGGCCAGGACAGGCTGGAAGGGGAGAAGAAGGGTGGAGATGCACCACTTATCTGTAGTTAGAGAATGGGGAGGGAGGAGAAGGAGCCCTATCTCTCTCCTTAATGGCTTCTCTTTCTTCTCTGAGGATTGGGCTGCCCGGCCCCAGAGCTTCTGACCCAGGGTGGCCTCCCAGCTCTCAGCGCCCCCACCTCTGCTGTCATTCCTGGCTTTGAGGTGTGGAGGGCACTCTAGTGCAGCTCATGAGCCCTAGAGTGTGCCTAGCAGCAATGGCAGCTAGGTAAGTCACCCCACATACTTGGGGACAGACTTGGGGACTTTAAGACAGGCACCAAAACAATGTTAGGCAAAGAGAGAAGCCAGCACTTCATTTTGTCCGGAGTGGATAGGGAGAGGGGCATTCAGGCAAAGCTTCAAAGAACTAAACTGAGAAGGCCTAGAACAGGGGTGGGCAAACTTTTTGACTCGAGAGCCACAATGGGTTCTTAAACTGGACCGGAGGGCCGGAACAAAAGCATGGATGGAGTGTTTGTGTGAACTAATATAAATTCAAAGTAAACATCATTACATAAAAGGGTACGGTCTTTTTTTTTTTTATTTCAATAGTTTTATTCATTTCAAACATTTTAACAAGAAGAATGTAAACACTAATTATTATAATTTGAAACTTCAAAAAATGGAGGAATCATAGCACAATAACATACCTTATATTGAAGATGGCAAAGGCAAAATAAAATTGCCTAACAAAGGAAAGGTACAAAAGCCTTTCAAATTAAACTTAAATATAATAAAATAATTTAAAACTAAAACAAATAGAAAAGAACAAACTGTGTAAACAGTAAATTAAACATTTTCTTTAGTGCAACTTCCAAATTATGCCCGGGACGTAGATGTAGATGGCAATGTAGACTGGGTTGAAAGGTTTTTGGTCTTTAAAACATCAACTTCAGTGGGAACAGTGTTGTTGGTCTTCTTTTTAGCTAATGCTCTGATACTGTGCTCTCCAGGGGCGTGTCTCCCTACATCACCATGATAACGTGTCTACGCATTCCCAGGGTGATGTCGGGGGACGCGTCCGCGGGCATTACAAGGAGCCTCTGGAAGACTGAGAGGTTGTTCCTTCTACTGAATGAGCGGATATAAATCCGCCCACTCAGAAGAAGGAGCTGCGGCTGTGTTTCCCGATGTTGCCATGTTAACACTGCTGCTGGTGAAGGAGCGGAGGGGAGAGCAAGAGAACCCTCCGCTCTTTCAGCTCCGCGGGCCGGATAGAACAAGCTGGATCCAGCCCGCGGGCCGTAGTTTGCCCACAGCTGGCCTAGAACAAGCACATCAAACTCAAAGGCTGACACGGGCCAAATAAATGAGGCATGCGGGCCCGTGGGCCGTGAGTTTGACATGCTTGGCCTAGAAGAACAAGAAATAGACCCGTAGGTGGAGGGAAGAGGGGCCGAGAAGGTGTTTGCTGCCGATTGCATCAATGGCCTTAGTGAGTGGCCTCCCTGTGCCATGACCTTTGCAATGACACTTTGCAGGTCCTTCCACCCCTGAATCTGAGGTGCCCTGGGTACTTGCTTTGGCCAACAGAAGGCAGCAGAAGTGACTAGTCCTCAGCCCAAGCCCTCAGAGGCCTTTCATGCTGCCACTCACTCTCTCAGAACCTGGCCTCTTCAGTGTGAATAGCCCGGGCCAGCTTCTTGGAGGATGAGACACCATGTGGAGCAGAGGCAAGCCACCCGGTTGTCCAAGCTGAGGCCCTGGCATGTGAGAGAGCCCAGCCCACAGCTCATCTGCCAGCTGCCTGCAGACACAGACCCCTGGGAGAGACCATCCAAGATGAGAACTGCCCCATTGACCCCCAGACTCAGAGGCTAAAGAAATGCCTACTCTTAAGTGACTGGGTTTTATGCTTTGTTACGCAGCATTAGAGAGCTGATATAGAGCTCATTAAAGGCAGGGAATGAAAAGACAAAGACTCAGTGGGGTGCTTGGGGATGGGGAAGGGGCCCAGAACTTCCCGTGTGAAAGGGGGAATCAAGGTGCCCTCCACTGGCCCTGAAGCCTCCAGGGCAGGCTGGCCTGGACAGCTGGTGAATGATGGATTACGCCAGTGCCGGATCACCCGGTTGACTGCCCACCAGCCTGACTGCTCTCTGATGAGCTGACGGTTGGACATCCGCCAGGCTCACTGACCATCAGGCCTGGCTGCTGGGATTTTTCCTCCGCCTGTTTTTTTCCTGTTTGCCGGGGGCCAGGCTTTTGAAAGTTCTATCAAAAGGCTGCTTCCACATTCCCAGTGGAGCCTGGTGGAAGAAGGTTCTCTCCTACAGTGGTGTGTTCCCGATGTTGAGCAAGAACTTCCAGAAACTCCTGGAAACTGCTCCTCAGTTCTGCCCACTGGTGACTTAGGGCACCTCACTCATGCCCTCTGTTATGGACTAAAGGCTTGTGTCCCCATAAATTCATACGTTGAAATCCTAAACCCCAATGTGATGGTGTTAGGGGGTGGAGCCTTCGGCAGGTGATTAGGTCATGAGGGTGGAGCCCCAATGAATGGGATTGGTGCCCTTACGAAAGACACCGCACAGAGCTTCTCACCCTCTCTGCCATATGAGATTCCAGTGGGAAAATGGCTGTCTGCAACCCTCACCAGAACCCAACCATGCTGGCACCCAGATCTCAGACTTGCAGCCTCCAGAACTGAGAAATACATGCGTTTTGTTTATAAGCCACTCAGTCTAAGGTATTCTCTTAAACAGCCCAAGTGGAGCAGGGTAATATCTGAAACATCCCCACTTCCCAGTCATACCTGTGTGACCTTGGGCAAATCGGCTCATTTCTCTGAGCCTCTGTACTTCCCACCTCCCAAGGTGGCTAGAAGAGAAGGTGGCTGCCAGTGGATGGCAGCCTTGGGGCGGCAGCAGGCATGATACATGGCACCTTCCCGTCTTTAGCCCTGTTCTTCTTAGCATGATGCACACCCATGCCGTGACTCCCCTCCACACTGTGCTGCTGGGCTCTGCACAGGCTCAGTGCCCAGTCATGCACATTTGTCCCCATTTGAACACACAGCCTGGCTAACAGGGAGTCACGCATGCCCGCTTTCCTCCAGTCTGCCCAGATGCCCTTCACCCTGTCTGCTCCCTCCCACCCTCTTACCTCTCCCAGCTGATGCCTCTACAGAAATGCCCAGCCTGACCATCAGGGCCTTCCCTGGGGATGTCTGCGGAACCCAGAGGCAGCGGAGGCTCCCGGAGGGCGGTCTCTGGCGGCACTGCCATATGTGCCCATCCTGCTTGACTCACAGAGCTTCGCCAGCACCGGGCGCTCAGCCAGGGCTGCCGGGTGACATCGTGACTTGGAGAGGAGGGTCTCCGGCTGGGCCAGACGATGCTGTGCTGCCCACCCTCTCTCCCGGTTTCTATTTCTGCTTCTAGGTCTCCTATTTCGGAGGCAGCGCTGTGTCCCTCAACCCTCCCCCCAGTATGTGTGATCCTTCAAACCCCGAGCCTGTGAAATCATGACAAAATGATGAGCATGCAGCGGTGTGGGGCTCCGTGCCGAAGAGTGGGAATGCTGGAGTCAGACAGTCCGAATTCAAAGCATCTGTCACTTTGCAGCTTTGCGACCTTACCCTCTCTGTGCCTCGTCCTTAACATAGGGATCGTCATAGTACCTGCCTCAAAGGGTTATTGTGAAGAGTAAGTGAATTAAAACAAAAAGCTCTTAGCAACTGGTTGCGTTCATGTAAAGGGCTGAGAACCATGCCCGGTACCTGGAGCGGCAACTGTTACTTATTAACGGGGCTGGTGCAGAGAAAGGCAGCGGCAAGCAGAAGAGGAACTGATGGTTTGGGTTTCAGCTGCACTCAGGGGTCTGGGCCTGTATCCTGGCTCCCTTACTTCCTGCTGCATGACTTTTGGTCAGGCACTCTGAGCCTCAGTTTCCTTATCTGTAAAATGGGGATGAAAACGGTGACCATCCTGTAAGTTCTTGGGAGGGTTCCATGAGGTCTGTTTACATTTTGAACATTCTCTCTCTTCCAGTATTTGGCCTGGAAATCTTTGTCCAAGTCCAAGAGTTTATTAGATAAACTTTATTTCCCAAGTTGCCACAGACAACAGTTTTACTAATGATTCAGCCTAAAGAATGGAGTTGCCATTTTTCCAGCCTCCAGCAGCAGTGTCCTTACTATTTTTCCATCCTTCTCTAATCGTTTACTCATTCCCACCACCCAATCCCAAAAACAATGCTACATATTTTAGGTTTGGTTATGATAGCACCCCACTTCTGGGTACCAGTATATGTATCAGTTAGTTATCTACACTAATAAAAGAGAAAGATGCAAATTGACCATACCTTCGCGATGCCCACCAGCCAATCAGGAGTGAGTATGCAAATTAACCCAACAAATATGGCGGCTTAATTTGCATACACAGACACAAGCAGCTGGGGGCAGGGCAAGGCGGGATGCCCCAGCCGCTCCAGGCCTCTGGTCAGCGTGGGAAGGCGGAAAGGCAGCTCCGGGCTGGAGCAAAGGCAGAAAGGCGGCTCTGGTCCAGAGCGAAGGCGGTGCCAGCAGCCAGGGGAAGGAAGGCCCATTCTTGCACGAATCTTCATGCATCAGGCCTCTAGTTACTACATAACAAAATATCCCAAATCTCAGCAGCTTCAGGTGACAACAATCATTTATTATTTCTCACAGTTCCATGAGTCAGGAGGGGGTTGGCTGACCCAAACTGAACTTGACTGGCTGTGTGGGTCTCAGCTGGGCTCACTCATGAGTCTGCAGTTGGCTGGGGATCAGCTGATCTAGGCTGGGCTCAGTTGGGAATACCTCTGCTCCATGTGTCTCCCCTCTTCCTCCTGGGACCTGTGGGCTAGCCTGGGTATGTCCGTCTGAAGGCAACCGTAGTAGCATGCGAGAGCAGCCTCAACTCTGCAAACCCTTTCCAAATGTCTGCTTGAGCCATACCCGCTATCATCCCCCTGGCCAAAGCACAGGGGTGAGCTCAGAGTGAAGAGGAAGGAGGTACCTTCCACCCACAATAAGGAGGGCCCTGCAAAGAGCGCATGGACATAGCGAGGTGTGACGAACTGGGGGACATTGATGCAACCTGCCACCGTGGTCAAAGACAAACACTCACTTCCAACCCTTTGCACCTGCTTTTTCCTCGTCCTGGAACATCATCCTTATAATTGTAGTACAAGGTAATGGCCTCATTCTTCAGATGAGCGGGGTGAGGATCAGATCAGAGAAGTAAGTCACTTCCTCGGGATCACACAGCTAATACGTAGCAGCGCCCACATTTAATCCAGTCCTGTGTGGGCACATGGTTGGTGCCTAGTAAATGTATAGAACTGAAAAGAAAATCCTTTCTACAATGGTTGTATCCTAGGGTCCTTGAATGGCAGCACTTAATTCTGGCTAACAAGCGGAGGTGGGGGCATTTATTGGGAGGAAGCTGGACAGCTCACCGTGGCGAGAAAAAAGCTTAAACAAAGGCCGTTCCAGAAATGGACTTTGGGGGGACCCTTCTTTGAGGATGACTCAGGGCCTCTGAGTCACTCAGCCTAAAAGTCAAATGCCGGAGAGTCTGATTGGTCCAGCCTGAGCACTGCTCCAGCCCATTCGTCAGGGCAGGGTGACTGACAGGCCTGGGATGCACGGATTGGGGCAGGGTGGCTTCTTAACAGAAATGATCACAGAAAGGAGGAGTTCATACACTTGGGAGCCAGGCTGGCTGGGTTTGCGGTCCTAGCTGTACTGGACTACTGCAAGCAGGTACTTCACCTTGCTCTGCCTCCGTTTCCTCACTGATAAGATGCTGTGGTGCAACAATGTCTCAGCCTCCTCAGGTCGTGGTGAAGGGTAAATGGACTCTCATGTGCAGTGAGTGTTGGCTTGTTGTATCACAGTCTCAGGGTCCTGGGAGAGAGAGTGCACAGCTCTCCCCAGGGGACCAGCGGAGGCCGGGGATTGGCTGTTCCCTCCTGGCCTAGAAAGACGTGGGGTGCTGCTGGCCTCCTACTCCTGGGCTGTGTTTTTCGGGATTGAGGAGCTCCGAGAACTCAGAGAAAGCAGGTGCTGTTGAAAGTGGGAGGTTCGCAGGGGTCCTCAAACTTTTTAAACAGGGGCCAGTTCACTGTCCCTCAGACCGTTGGAGGGCCGGACTATAGTTTAAAAAAAAAACTATGAACAAATTCCTATGCGCACTGCGGGCCCGGGACGCGTCGGCTGCTAAGCAGGACAGGCAGCGGCACCCGGCGGGCCGGATAAATGTCCTCGGCGGGCCACATGTGGCCCGCGGGCCGTAGTTTGAGGACACCTGTTAGAGAATGGGACCAGCTCCTTTTCAGGATTCTGAGTCTCATGTTTGCTGGCATTGCACTGGGGCCTTCTGGGTACCAAGCCCATATTCCAGAGCACATGGCTTCCCGAGCTGGTACCAGGTGAGAAGGCAGCAAGGTGAAGAGGACCGATCCCCACGCTTGGCCTGGAGCGATCCCGTTGGAATCAGCACTAGCCGTATGAACTTTGAACTTGGACAGGTTACTCCATGTCTCAGTTTCATCCTCTGTCCAGGGACGGGGAGGTAGAGGACTCCAGGTGCCGGGGCAGCTCCCGATCCTGCTCCTCGGAGCTGCAGCCTACTTTCACCTCTGACCCCAGGGCCTTGTTTGTTTCCAACAACGACCAGGCAGCTCTTAAGTGCCACCCAGCGTGGCTTCTCTTTGCTGTTCTACTTAAGCAGACTCCAGAGTTAAGCGTTGACTTTCCAACTCTGTAGAGAAGGTGGACCCCGCTTTATGGCAACCCCGTGTTGCCCCACGCGGGGGAGGATGAGAGAGAGGCCAGGCTCCATCTCCCTGGCTGGACTGCTTGTACAAGTCCGGCAGGTGCGGGGTAGCAGGCGGGGCGGTGGGAGGAGGTAAGGCCTCCCATTGAATGTGATGAGTCCAGAGAGACGCCGCGCAGGGGAGCTCTGAGGGACCCCTGGCGCATGGCCGCTCTCCACAAACCACAAGCAGGACGTGCCCGGCCTGGCTGTTCTCTCATAATCTCATGATCTCAAGGAAGGAAATCAGGTTAGCCTGACAGGCTCATCTTTTACAGAGCCGCTTGTTTTCCGCAGGTTTGTTCGGTTGCCCTGTGTGACCCCAGACTCTGCAGTAAAGCCAGCAGGAAAGACCATCCACTGTTCCAATGGTAGAATGGGGACGAGTCATAGGCGCCACCCGGTCCCATCCCCTCATTTTTGTAAGCTTAAAAAAAAGTTTAAGTCAGACACCAGGGTTCAAATCTTGGTTCCACCACTGGAAGGCTTTATGCTGTGATTTCACCTCACGGTGCCTCAGTTTCCCCATCTGCCAAAAGGAAACGGTGATGTTCCTTTTTTAAAAAAAAATATATTTTATTGATATTTTACAGAGAGGAAGGGAGAGGGAGAGAGAGTTAGAAACATCGATGAGAGAGAAACATCGATCAGCCGCCTCCTGCACGCCCCCTACTGGGGATGTGCCCGCAACCAAGGTACATGCCCTTGACCGGAATCGAACCTGGGACCCTTCAGTCCGCAGGCCGACGCTCTATTCACTGAGCCAAACCGGTTACGGCATGATGTTCCCTTTTAAGACAAAGTGATGGGATGCCAATAAAATGGGCAGGGTCCTGTGAGTCTCAAATGCGTTAATACATGGGCGTGCCTAGGGCAGTGCCTGGCACCTCCGAGGGCTCCCGACTCCTGCCCAGCGCTCGCCTCTCTGCCCAAGGCTGGGGTTCCTGGGGAGAGCTCTGTTGTGCCCTCCTGGAAGGGGCCACAGGAGTAGTCACAAGCACCCCAAAGGCCAGGGGCTGTGACAAGCTCTTGTCCTCACCACTCTGCCCCCTCCCCAGCACTGTGATCCCCACGCTGTGATTTATTTTTATTGATTTTTAGAGAGAGAGGAAGAAAGAGAGCTAGAGAGATGGAAACAATGATGAGAGAGGATCATTGATTGGCTGCCTACTGCACGCTCCTCCCCCCTCTTCCCCGCCGCGCCACCCCACCCCCCACCCCACCCCCCACCCCCACCCCCGCCTGGGGACCGAGCCGGCAACTGGGGCATGTGCTGGGACATTACTGGCTGAGAGCCACTTACAACGATGTGAGGAAACCATTTGATGCCACTGTTGGAAACTGTTTGAGGGCAGTTTTAAGCCTTTGGAGGTCTCAGGCATGAAGTTGAGGGGCCAAGGAAAGGTGGGGGTACCATGAAAGAACAATTCCCCGGGCAGGAGCTGGGAAAGTGAGTCCTTCAGGCGTCAGCTGCTGGAAATAATGAGACTCTAGGTCATGTCTGTGTCAGCCTCGGGAGCCAGAGCCTCTGAGGAGAACATTCTAGGCTTTCAGCAAAACAACGTTTCCATCACTTAGTTTGCTCCCTGCTGACCCAAGAGATGAGGATGGACCACTGGCACTTAGGGGTATTCTGGCACCTTGTTCTAACTCGTATTAAGAAGGGAAGCAGGCCCTAGCCGGTTTGGCTCAGTGGATAGAGCGTCGGCCTGCAGATTGAAGGGTCCCAGGTTCGATTCCGGTCAGGGGCATGTACCTTTGTTGTGGGCACATCCCCGGTAGGGGGTGTGCAGGAGGCAGCTGATCGATGTTTCTCTCTCATCGATGTTTCTAACTCGCTATCCCTCTCCCTTCCTCTCTGTAAAAAAATCAATAAAATATATTTTTTACAAAAAAGAAGGGAAGCAGGAGAAATTAAAAATTATTGTCTGAGCCAAGCCAGTGTTATTCAGTGCTTGAGCGTCACCCTATGAACCAGGAGGTCACGCTTCGATTCTGGTCAGGGCACATGCTGGGTTTTGGGCTCAATCACCAGTAGGAGGCGTGCAGGAGGTAGCCAATCAATGATTCTCTCTCATCATGGATGCTTCAATCTCTCCCTCCCTCTCCCTCCCTCTCTGAAATCAATTTAAAAAGATTTTTTTTAATGATTGTCCCATATTTAGGAAAGGGTGAATGAGAAGACATGGTGTTTTGGCTGTCCAGCATCCACCCCCTCCCTACAGCAGCCCCTTCTCCTTGGGGGAATTCTCTCTCCTCCACTGCTCAGACTCTCCATGGAAAATGATTCCAGGCATGGCACCCCATCACAGGAGTACATGGGACAGATGCTCTTTCCCTGGGGCCTGTGACCTCAGCTCAGCCACAAGAGCCATCTCTCCTATCCCTGGCCACCCATTGGTCACCAACTCTGGGGAGTGGACTAAGCAGGGGGTGTGGCTTCGTTCCCAGCTTTGCCATGTCTAGTTATGTGAGCTTTGACATGTCACTTAACCTCTCCAAGGCTCCATTTTTTCATGTGGAAAAAAGGGACAAATGTTAGTTATGATTTTGAGTAAAAGAAGCTGACACAACATATACTGTACGAGCTCATTTGCAAAGTCAGGCAAGGCAACACTTTATTATTTAGGGATACATACATGGTGGCAAAACTAAACCAAAAATGAAAATGTCCTTCATAAAAGCGAAGCCGTGAGTGCTGTAGGAGATGGGAGGGGGTGTGAATGGGGAAAGCATTCTCTCATTTATTCCATCTTGAGCTGGGTGGTTTGTCACACAGACTGTTTGCTTTACAATTATTACAGTTATTCAGGACACTTTATATTTGTTTATGTCCTTGTCCGTGTAGCTGCTGTGATGAGAAAGAAGAAGAAATGGACAATGTTTTTAAAGAGGCTTATAAACTGAAAAGTGTGTGCACATAGTAGGGCTCCCATATAGCCTCTTCCTCCTGCCTGTCTTTTCCTCTAGGTTCATAATCTGGAAGGGACCATTCAAGCTAGAAGGGACCATTCTTGTCCAACCACCCAGACCCCATCATACAGAAGGGCAAACTGAGGCCCAAGAAGGCACTGGCATTATCTCTGCTCCCTCCCCTCCTACCCTCACAAGCTTCCCAGCCCTGAGACCCATGCTCCCCTGGGACCTAAGGCTCCCTCCTTCCCTTGAGCTGCTGGAATGATGTGTGTGAATTCAGACACCACAGAACTCAGAGCTCCGGGCATTTTCTCTCCTTCCGAACCTATTCCAACCCCCTCGGTCTCAGGCTGAAAAAAAAAACACGTTTGCAATTTCCTCCCGCCCACGACTTCCCTCAGATGCCTCAGCCTCGGGAGTAGTAGGGGACTTTATTATTTTTTTAAAGAACCCATACATACCCTCCCGAGCTCACATAAATCTTCTGAGCACCCTTCTACAAAGGAGTAAGAACCGAGCGGGGGAGAGCGCCGAACCCGCTGCAGGTGCATCTAAGATTCTGGCTCAGACGTGACAAGCTTGCAGGAGGCTTCCTTGCCTCCCCATCACCCCTGCAGATGTGGCCCGCATGTCCCTCCAAATAAATTGCCTCCAGCTTGGAGCAGCCGGCAACTTTACAAGCAGTCCTGCTCCCAAGGCCAGTAATTGGCCAGTGACTAAGCTACACCGGCCTTGCTTTGTTCTGGGTGCTGGGGACCGCTTGTCCCGCAGCTTCATTTTCAGCCTGTGTGAGAGCTGTGGACACAGGCATCCCGAGGTCCCAGGCCTGAGGTGGGGCGGCTCGTTGCCGGGTCCGTGCAGGCAGCTGAGGAAGTGTAACTGACTTTCAATGGCATTCATTGGTCTTCTTTGTTTCTCCCCCATTTCCCTGGCACTCATCTTCCAGAATAAGAAACAAACAGAGTGGGCGGACTCAAGGCCATTTTCACTGCTTTGTCAAAAACAGGGAGTTGTTGCCGAAACGGGTTTGGCTCAGTGGATAGAGTGTCCGCCTGCGGACTGAAGGGTCCCAGGTTCAATTCCGGTCAAGGGCATGTACCTTGGTTGCGGGCACATCCCCAGTGGGAGGTGTGCAGGAGGCAGCTGATCGATGTTTCTCTCTCATCGATGTTTCTAACTCTCTATCCCTCTCCCTTCCTCTCTGTAAAAAAATCAATAAAATATATTTAAAAAAAAAAAAAAACAGGGAGTTGTTCCAAGGGCTGATGAGATCCTCCAAATCCCTGGCCTCCAAGAGCTGGAAGGAAAGGCCACTCAAATGTCCACTGCCGAACCCAGCGCAGCCACGGGGCCACCACCCTGTGCAATGGACTCCGTTCAGTGGAGGTCCATGCCCGGGCCTGGCTCTGAACTCACAGGCATGGTAACTTTGTGCATGTCATTTAGGCATGTCATTTAGCCTCTGCATGCCTCAGTTTATGCATCTGTAGATAAGGTATGAGCATGTGAAATACGTATGTTCCACAGGGTGGTGTGAGCAGGCAGTGCTGACCACATCATTTACAATAGGCAAAAATCGAAACTGCAGGGTCCCTGGCTCAAAAATTAGGAAATTTCAAGATGCCAACAGCTGAGAATGAAACCACGTGGGGTGCCCTGTGCGGCTGCCCAGGTCACATGCCTGTGAAGCTGGCCCTAGAAGGAGGCATTCATTCCGCAAACAGGGGGGTTTTGTGCCAGGTACAAGCCGTATGGGCTGACAGAAGTCAAGAGCTCAGCCGAAACCGGTTTGGCTCAGTGGATGGAGCGTCGGCCTGCGGACTGAAGGGTCCCGGGTTCGATTCCGGTCAAGGGCATGTACCTTGGTTGCGGGCACATCCTCAGTGGGAGGTGTGCAGGAGGCAGCTGATCGATGTTTCTCTCTCATCGATGTTTCTAACTCTCTATCCCTCTCCCTTCCTCTCTGTGAAATATCAATAAAATATATTTAAAAAAAAAAAAAAAAGAGCTCAGCAGATCTGGGACATGGTGGGTACTCCATAAACATGCCTTTATTCCACGTAAATCTCACACTAGAATACAACTGTATTATCATCTTCATTTCACCTGCTGACACTGCAAGGCATGGATTCAGGCCCATAGCTAGAAAGCAAGAAAGGAGTGAGTTGAACTCAGGTCTGTTGCCAACGCCTCAGTCCCCTCCAGTTCCACAGGCGAATGCAGCAGGCAGCCTGGGGGTCCCAGCCCTTCTGTCTAGGCGCAGTGGTTCTCAACCTTCCTAATGCCGCGACCCTTTAATACAGTTCCTCATGTGGTGGTGACCCCCAACCATAAAATTATTTTCGTTGCTACTTCATCACTGTAATTTTGCTACTGTTATGAATCGTAATGTAAATATCTGTGTTTTCCGATGGTCTTAGGCTCTACAGCAGGTTGAGAACCGCTAGCAGGGTCGCCTAAGACCATCGGAAAACACAGATATTTACACTACGATTCATAACAGTAGCAAAATTACAGTGATGAAGTAGCAACGAAAATAATTTTATGGTTGGGGGTCACCACCACATGAGGAACTGTATTAAAGGGTCGCGGCATTAGGAAGGTTGAGAACCACTGGTCTAGCATGGAATTCCCTCCCTCCGAGCTCAGCCCACTCACTGCTGGCCCATCGCGACCATCAGGCAGGCCAAGTACCTCCCACTCCCGCCTTGAGCTTCCTATGAACCCTCCTTGCTGCCATGTGACTGCAGGCTTGTGGGCCACATGCCTGGGTTGGGATGAGGCTCTGCCTTCCTGCCTGTGCACCCTGGAGGCTTCCCCTGTCTGTGCCTCAGTTTACTCATCTCTCAATGGGGATACTAATGTTACTGTTATCGTGACCACCATGGGCGGTGGGGATGAAATGACATCGCCTAAAGCAGTGCGTGGGGCGCTGGGCAGCCAGTGAGTGCTTCTCAGTAGCTCTTAACTAGTCCATCCTGAGGCTCTGTTTCCCCACATGTGAAACGAAAGCATTGAAGTGATGGCAGTTGCTTTCCAACCTGTTGATGGCACCTCACAGTGAGAAATAGATTTTTACATCAAGTCCAGTGAACGTGTAACTGACACGAAACAGGTACAAACCAACACTCACCCTGACTGTGTGCGACGCATTCAGTTATTGATTCCAATCGGCGGGTCACAACAGCAGTTTGAGGAGCACTGGGCAAGGGTCCTCAGAGACACTGAGGATCCCCCACTCGGGGGGAAGAGACCCCCATCAGGCAGGACTTCGGGTCGTGCACCACCCACTCCTCCAGCCTCAACCAAAACAACCCTGCTCCTCTGTTTTAGGCATTGGGTTCCCCCAAGAGGTTTAGCTAAGAAAAGGTGTTCTCGCCCTAGCTGGTTTGGCTCAAGGGATAGAGCATCGGCCTGTGGACTGAAGGGTCCTGGGTTCGATTCCAGTCAAGGGCACATGCCGTGTTGCAGGCTTGATCCCCAGTAGGGGCGTGCAGGAGGCAGCCAATCAATGATTCTCTTTCATCATTGATGTTTCTATCTCTCTCTTCCTCTCCCTTCCTCTCTGAAATCAATAAAAATATATTTTTTTAAAAAGAAAAGGTGTTCTCCATTAGACTCCCCCCAAAACAAGAGTAAAGTAACTGGACTGGCAAATATTGGGTGATTCGAGCTTTGATGGTCTATGATTCTGTGGTTTGAACTGAATTGAGCAAAATGAGTAATTATGAAAACATAATAAAAATGTGGGGGTGGGGCTGGGAAATGGCGCTAGAATTATTTCATCTGGAGAGAAGGACTTGAACTTCTTTCAAGTAAATACTTGATTATTATGCATTAAATAAGATGATGGTCTTTCTCAGGAGTCTTCTATATCCCAGTTACATGACTCAATGTGATCCTCACTTTCTTTATAAGAATGATGGGAAATTAAATAAGAATATATATAAAGAGCTGAGCTCAATACCTGGAACCTAGTAAAACTTAGTAAATGTTAGTTATTCTAATTATTGTATTAATTTTTCTTATTATCTGTATCCCCATCACCATATTACAATGCCTGGTAAAAACATATATGCTTAGTATATTTGTAGGAAGTAAACAGGCCAGAGAGATGGGGCCATTTATTAATTGCCTATTACCTACAGAATTTCTACTCAGTACTTGTATCAGTCAGCAATTGCCTTGAAATGTTTGTGTAACAAACCACCCCCAGATTCAGAGAATTACAGCAGCCATCATTTATCCACTCAGGGGTCTGCAAGTCAACTGGAGCAACTCTGCCCACCCCCCATGTGTTCTCTCTGGGGCCCAGGATAAAGGGCAGCAGCAGCCAGGGGAGACTTTTCCTCCTGGGGATAGCAGAAGGGCAGAGGACAAGTGGCAATATGCAGCCTCAAGGTCTTCAGGATGGGAAAAACTACTCGCCTCCATGAGGTTCTTGCAAGGGTGTGGGTGTGTTACACTAGCACAGCCCAGTGAAGAATTACAACCAGCAACAACAAAAAACACACACCAAGAAAAGAATTGCCGCCTGGCCAGTGTGGCTCAATGGTTGAGTGTTGATCTAGGAACCAGGTCACGATTGGACTCCAGGTCAGTGCATATGCCCAGGTTGTGACCTCTCCAGTGTGGGGCATGCAGGAGGCAGCCGACCAATGATTCTCTCTCATCATTGATGTTCCCATCTCTCTCTCCCTCTCCCTTCCTCTCTGAAATCAATAAAAAAGGAAAAAAAAAAATGCAACCAGGAATCCCACCTGCCACAGTGCTGGCCCATCAAGTCAGTCTCTAACCTGCAGGTGACTGAGGGCGGATCACTCTACCACACTTTCCCCCAGTCTTTGCCCAGGAATCACTAAAAGGATGCATCCCCACTAGCATCTTGGGGAGAAAGATATCTCAGGCAAAGAAGGAAACGTATTTGGAAGCATTTTGCAAGTATAAGGAAGTAAAGCACAAAGAGCAATTCCTCTCATTTTGCCCTCTGCAGGTAGAGGTTCCTCCAAACCATTCCTAACAGCGCGTTCAATTTCGAGAAGCTGGAGATGGAGCTGACAGTGTGTTGTTCACTGCCCATTCCAGGGTCTGGAAGTAAGATGAAAGCATGGTTCAAGCCCACGGATTATTTTTTCCATTCGGATCAAGCCTCCATTTTAACTGAACAACACCCCTCTTTTAGGCATATCCCCCCTTCTGCTTTTTGGAGGGCCTTGGGCCAGGCTGGTGGGAGCTAGGATAGTCCCGAGGGAGGAGGCCAAGCGCACTCACTGATAGGGAGACAGAGGCATCTGGAACTTCAGGTGGCCCCGTGGCTTGTCTTGGTGGGACTCCCTCCGTCCTTGGACCTTGGTCCTCCCTGAGGACACGGGATGGTGCTGGAAGGGAGGAATCAAAACTGTCAGAGCCGGGGATGTGGAAGGAAGTCTAAATTTGCTCCCTCGCAGCAGCAAAGACTGTTTACCTCCCAGTCTGTGTTTTTCAAGGAAGTGGAGAGCAGCAGAGGAAAACCGCCCTTGTGAAAACATTTCCATGAATTTATGTCGTTCATCTGGGGGGACACAACCCCTCGGCGAGGCCTCTGAGAATGGACACGGTCGGGATGAGGCTGGCCTGCCTCTGGCTGCTCGGAACCCACAACCACTCGGTAACCAGCCTGCTGCGTCCTCCTAGGAACAACACCGGCCAGGCTCTCAGGGTACAGGTGCCGCCGTGGGCTCCGTGGCCAGGCAGGCCTCCTTCCTGGAACTGGGGGTGGGGTTACTTCTACCCAACCCACATGCCTGAGACTCAAGGATGGTGGCCTCCTATGGACACTCAGAGAACAGTTCCCAAAGGAGAGAGCAGCGAATATGTGCCACCAACTCTCGCAGCCAGCGGTGGGGCCCACCAGGCAATGTCTCTCGGGCCAGCGTGACATTGGGAGACGAGACTTGTATTCACAGGAGTGGACCCAGCACTTAGGCAGAGGTGCTATGGCCCCCATGGAACAGAGAATTCGCTCAATCCCTGCTGACCCATCCCAGCCCCACACGGTCCTGGGTTGCCTTGTTCTGGGGCCTCACCTCTCAGGCCCTGCACTGGAGCTGGTGGAGGGGAGGGGTTGGACCAGGTGGGGCTGGAGTGATGGTCGAGCCCACGGAAGAGATGGGGTTCTGGAAGGATTAGTGGTCCCCAGCTTTGCCTTAGACCCAGTGCCCAATGGGCTCCATCAGCTCCCTCCCCACCCTTCTACCTTCTCTCCCTTTTAATCCAGCAAAAAGCTTTTTACCTTTTTATTTCGTCTGCAGTGGAGCCTGAGGATTTAGATCTTCTGCATTTCAAATGTGTATTCGTGTTTTAATTTAAACCCCTAAAACGAATTCTGGGGATTCCACACAGACCCTGAATCCTTTCTCATCCTGGTCTCCCATCTCATCAGACTAATGTGGTACAGTAGGATTTGTAGGTGAGTGTGTGTTTTTAAGAGAGGGAAAAACAACAACAAAAGGGTTTTTGAGATATTAAACTGTTGTTTTTAGTCTTTGAAATTTGGGGTGGTTTCCATGGTAACTGGTAAGTTTGCTGCTTTGTTCTCTCCAATTTTCTAAAGAGGCCAAGATAGCTGTGGGTAGCTTCCCAAGTAGATTTGGATCAAAGTCCCAGCATCCTGGTGTGGGAGGGGTCCGGCTGCAGCCCCAGTGGTAAGGAGCTGGCCCCCGGAGACTCCATCCCTGGTTAGCAGGAAGGCAGGAGCCAGAACAAGCCTCACATTGACCACACTGACCTTCCCACGTCTGCCCCGGGCTCAGGTCCCATCGAGGTCCAAGAGGGCTGTGTGCATGCTAGAAGCCCCGGTCAATCTCCTGCAGGAGGCATGGGGTGGGGGAATGGGCACAGGGATAGGCCTACCTCGGCCTCCCCTGCTCCCCTGGGGCCCTCCCAGCTGCCCTGGGGCCATCCTGGGGTGCCTGTCTGAATGCTCAGACACTTCCCCCTACCGCCTGGGCTTCAGGATGGCCATCTTGGGCTCTTCCTTGTGGGAGCCAGGCCTCCCTGTGTCTGTGGGCTCAGCTGGTTCTCGCACCTCAGCCCCAGGGCCCTCAGTTGAGTCTGGGGTGTAGCGCTCAGAAGTGCGGCTCCCCAGGGGAGCCGATTCTGGGGGTGAGCCTCCTTCTTGCTCACCATTTCCCAGCCCGTTTGTCAGCTGGCCAATCAGGTGGGTCCATTTGACTCCTGAACCTGGGAGACCCGGCCACAGGATGGGTACGATCCATGGGATGGGAGCTGTGGGAAGGCAGGCCTCCAGAATGGCCATGGGCGGAGCTTGAAGAGAACACTGTGGGGACCCTCCCTGGAGGTAATCCGGTGACCCATGACCTGCTGGAGCAGAAGGTGCGCCAAGGCATCAGGGGGCCTGGCTTCTGCCCTAGTCTTTATATATATATATATATATATATATATATATATATATATATATATATATATATATACACACACACACACACACACACACACACACACACACATATATATATATATATATATATATTTTTTTTTTTTTTTTTTTTTTTTTTTTTCAGGGAGGAAGAGATGGGAACATCAATAATGAGAATCATTGATTGTCTGCCCTGGCCTTACCACCCTCTCCATAGGTGACTTTGGTTGCTCCTCCACCCTCATTTGGGACCAGGTTCTTCACCTGTGAAGTGGAGAGCGTGGACTCCGCGTGCCTTCCCAGCTCCACGTGTTAGGAAAACCAGCCCGAGCCCATTCCACAGGCCTCTTGCCAAGAAGGACGCTGGAGGAACCCTGCCTTGGGTGTGTTTTCTCCCTGCAAACGTGTTTGGCAGGAGGGAGAGCAAGGTGGAACCCCGGCCGCCTGCCGTGACGCCGGGCCAGGAGGCCTCGGCCCGCCCAGAGCAGGTGAGTGTTCAGGACATGAGTGGGTTTTTCCCTGAAGCTTCTCAGGCCGAGCGGAGGGAAGATCAGCAAGCTGGCGGGGTGCCGCCTGAGTCAGCCCAGCTCAGGCCTCATTCGAGGAAAACTAACTGCAGGAGGTCAGGGAGCCCGGTCCGGGGCAGGGTGTGTGTGTTGGGGGGAGGGGGGAGGTGCGCGCGCGCTTGCGCCCTTGTATGTGCCTGTGGATAAGTGAATGTTCAACATTGACAGTCACCTGATGCATGTCTGATACATACCGTCATGGCCCTAATAATCTTTAAATATTTTAAAACGATCTTACCACCTAATAAAAAAGCCACTGCCCACCCAACCGGCATGGTTCAGTGGTTGAGGGTTGAACTATGAACCTGGAGGTGCCAGGTTGCGGGCTCGACCCCCAGTAGGGGGCGTGCAGGAGGCAGCCGGACAATGATTCTCTCTCATCATTGCTGTTTCTATCTCTCTTTCCCTCTCCCTTCCTCTCTGAAATCAATCGAAAAATAATAATTTTTTAAGTCACTGCTCCAAACACGGAATGCCCTCTTTGTTGCCCCAGCCCCGCCCTGAACCCGCGGGGCCTCCCACAAGCCTCCTCCGCAGGGGTTGACTCCTGGCGCTGCTCCAGCGGAGGGCAGTGCGCGGTTGGTGGAGGGAAAGGGGGCCCTGCCCTTCGGTGTTGGTTATCTTGAGGATGGCCCTGCTCGCGTGCACACGGCTGTGTGAAGGTTGGTACCTGTCAGCTCACACGGGCTGGTTTCACAGAGAGCCCGTACCGCACCTTTTCCATAAAAGTTTGATAAAAGGTGTCCCCCTTCCTTATTTCAGAGGAAGGAATCTGAAGTTTGGGGGGGGGGAGGGGAGATGGGGGGGGCGCGCGCGAACCAAGTTTCCAGCTCGGCTTGGCTCAGGCAGGGAAAGTATTAGTAGCTCAGAGAAGCTGACCACCTGCCTAGATCACTCCACCAGCAAATAGAGGAGCCAGGACTTAGACCCAAGCAGTCTGGGTCACAGCGGCCCAGAGTCTTAATGCCCCACGTGGGTCTGGGAACCAGCAGCATCAGCTTTCTATCTGCTAAGATTCTCGGCTCACAAGGCTTCTTGCATCCACAGGAGACTCCCAGACAGCACAAGGGTCGCCGCCTGCACTCGGCAGGTGAGCTCCAGGGAGCCCATGTGGCAGAGCTAGGACTCCAATACGAGTATCCTGAGGCCAGTTGCTGGGCTCAGCACGGCCCTCAGGATAGCATGAAGGGGGCAAGGGACTCCGGGGCACAGCTGTGTCTTCTCACTGGTGAGATGTGCACCACACACACTGGGGACCAGCTAAGATACATGCATCACTGACCAAAACTAGGGAATCACCCAAATGCCCATCAACTGAGGAATGAATTGTGGCCTATCCGTACAATGGAATATTCTTCAGCCATAACATGGAACAAAGCACTGATACATGCTACGGTGGAGCTGGAGGCTGGGGATACATTGGTGGACCAGACCAACCTGGTCCCTGTCCTGAGGAGCTTTGTCTTACACAGGAGATGAACAGTAAACAATGGAGTGATAATGGGAGTTATGCTGATGTGAAGCATGGGTGGGCATCTTGTCGAGGGGTGGTCAGGGAAGGCTCTCAAGGAGGAAACATCTAAGCTAAGAACCAAGGGCTAAGGAGGAGCCAGCCAGCCCAGAGTTCAGGGACAAGCATTGTGGCCAGCAGGAATAGCCTGCACCAAGAAGGGTGGCATGAAATACAAGACACACTCTACTCATCAAAAACAACAAAATCCAAGAGAAAGAGAGGCCACAGGGGAGGCGATGCTGGGATGTAGAAAGAGTGTCAGGAATGGAATTTCAAACTCTGGACTCAACACCGACCATTCCCTAGCCTTGAGTCACTCACTGAATCTCCAAAACCTTCACAGGGCTCCTGCATGTGCTGCCCTAAATACTGTCTCCCCCATGCGCAGGTGTGATTCCGGAACCTCAACACAAGATGTTACATAAATGCCTCTTAAATTCCCGGGAGCCCATCCTGCCAGCCTAACTTCCCGTATGCTGATTCTGTCACGCAGGGTGTTATGTCTTCATCGGAGCCAAGTAGGAATGTAGACCAGGACAGAGCCCAGTGGCAATCCACTGGCGACCTCCCGCCGTATGGAAGCTGATCCCTAGCACATTTTTTGAGTATCATATCTACACACCAGCCCCTGTGGGTTCAGGATTCAGACATGAGTAGGACAGTCTTTGTTCTCACCCCATTCAGTGTGTGTGTGGGGCGGAGGGGGGCGGGGTCAGTCAGTGAGGGGCCTCATGAGCAAGTTGGATTAGCCAGGGCATAAAGTGGCCGGGAAAGCCGCTACAGAGGTGGGCAGAGCAGCTCATGGAGGGCCTTGGAGAGCATGTTAATGAGGCTGGACTTTCCCCTGGACCAGTGGTCGGCAAACTCATTCGTCAACAGAGCCAAATATCAACAGCACAACGACTGAAATTTCTTTTGAGAGCCAAATTTTTTAAACTTAAACTTCTTCTAACGCCACTTCTTCAAAATAGACGCGCCCAGGCCATGGTATTTTGTGGAAGAGTCACACTCAAGGGGCCAAAGAGCCGCATGTGGCTCGCGAGCCATGGTTTGCCGACCACTGCCCTGGACCATGGGAAAGGAACCCTCAATTCAGGGTTTTAAGAAGGAGTGACACAGTCAGGTTTGCATTTTATGTAGATTAGTGTAGCAAGTGTGTGGTGGATGGATTTGAAAAGCCAGAGGCAGACAGTCCAGTTAGAAGGCAGTGGCAGTCAGCCAGGAGAGAGAGGTGGACGGTGACAGGATCAGGGAACCAGTCAGGATCAGGGGGATGTTAACCAGGTGAATTGTCTGGACCATCTTCAATCACAGTTATCTTCTCAAGGATTAAACCAGATGGCATAGGGAAGAAATAACGGCACTTAAATGCTCCACTGGTAAAATAAGGAAAAGGACTGAGTGGCTTAAGAGCATAGCCTCTGGAGCCAGTTTTTCTGGTGTTCCTGGGTTCAGATTCCGGCTCTCAGCTTCCTGGCTGTGGGACCTTGGGCAAGTGAGGGAGCCTCTCTGTGCCACAGATTCCCTTCTGGGAAATGGAGCTGATAACAACAATTTCATGGGACTGCTGCAATATTTATATGGCTATGGCCCGGCAGGTGTGGCTCAGTGGTTGAGCATCAACCTATGAACCAGGAGGTTGCGGTTTGATTCCCTGTTAGGGCACATGCTTGGGTTGTGGGCTCGATTCCCAGTGTGGGGTGTATAGGAGGCAGCCAATCAATGATTCTCTCTCACATTGATGTTTCTATCTCTCTTGCTCCCTCTCCCTTCCTCTCTGAAATCAATAAAAATATATATTTTTTAAAAAGATTATATGACTATGTAGCAAGGTTTTAGACCAATGCTTGACACAGACTAAGTGCTACATAAGTGTTGGTCAATCTACACTAATAAAAGAGAAAGATGCAAATTGACTGTACCTTTGCGACGCCCACCAGCCAATCAGGAGTGAGTATGCAAATTAACCCAACAAAGATGGAAGGTTAATTTGCATACACAGGCACCAAGTGGCTGGGGGCAGGACACAGGCATTCCGCACTGCCCAGCCGCTCCAGGCCTCTGGGCAGCGTGGGAAGGCAGAAAGGCGACTCTGGCCAGAGCGAAGGTGGTGCCGTCAGCCAGGGGAAGGAAGGCCCATTCTTGCACAAATCTTCATGCATCAGGCCTCTAGTCTAACATAATTGGCATTTCATGAGGGGGAAGGAAGGGATTATGAATAAGTCCCATGGTTCTAGTTTGGGTGATGAGTGGATGGCAATGCCACTGAAGTGGAAACCTTTCCTTCCCTCTGCGCAACATCCAGTTCTGAGAAGTCTCCCTTCCCTGTGGTTCCTGTGGGAGCTGCCCTGACCTTAGAGGAGCCCAGCTTCCTCAAAGTAGTTGATTGGCTTAGAGGTGAACACCTGATCCAAGCTAAGCCAATCACAGGCTGTGGCAGACAGACTAATGGCCCCCCAAGATGTCCACACCCTCATTCCTGGAACATGTGAATATGTTCCCTTAGATGGCAAAAAGAGGCTTTGTAAGGTGATTACGTTAAAGATCTGGAGGTAAAAAGAGTCACCTGGATTATCCAGATGGGTCCAGTAAAATCTAGGTGGGTCCTTATGGGGGGGAGGCAGGAGGATCACAGTCGGAGGAGAATAAGTGGGTGGAGGCCACAAGGAAGCAGGTGTCAACCTATTAAGAATGCTTTCACACTTAGAACTGCTCCAAATGGAATGTGCCAAATGGCCTTTAACTAAAGGATTAACTAAATCATGCCATATTGACATACAGCTCCTAAAAATAATATCCAAGAATTTAAGTTTATGGGGGTGTGCAACATAAGTTTTTTAAAAAAGAGAGAAAAATTATGAAAACACAATTCTATTAATATACTAGTATGTCCAGAATAAGCAAACCCATAGATACAAAATAAATTAGTGGTTGCCGGGGCGGAGGAAGGAGAGGATGGGGAGTGACTGCTAACCCACACAGGGTTTCTTTATGGGTGATGAGAATTTCTGGCATTAGATGGTGTCAATGGTTATACAACCTTATGAATATATCGAAACCATGAATTTTATACTTTTAAAGGGTGAATTTTATAGTACATGAATTGTATCAAGAAAATAAGTATAAGGAATAAAAACTGCAATACTGATGTCTATATACAATATGTAATTGTATATAATAAGGAATAGTATGCTTGATTTTAAAAAATAAACCATACATATAGAACCCAATTTTGTCAAATATATCTCTGCATCCATATGGTGAGAAAAAATTCTGGAAAGAAATACAAAGAGTTAACTATGTTTTGTAGGTAATGGGGTTATTTGGAGTCACAAATTTTATAATAAACAGCATCTCTTTTAGAATCAGAAAAAAAAATACTTTTATAAACATGGGACTGGGCTGCCTGTTGTGGTAACAAGCTTCTTGTCATAGAAAATATTCCCCAAAGTTTGAGAATCAACAGATGTGAATATTTGCACTGGGAGTTTGACCTACAGTGTATGGCCCAGTCTTTTTCTACTGAAATATTATCATTTTATAATTATCCTTTTCTTCTTTTTTTTTTTTATAATCCATTATCTCAAATCTTAACTCTGGTACCAGTCTGTGTGTAGGGGGTAGGCCGGGGGGGGGGGGGGTTCAACTTTTATTTTTTAAAAACTGATCACAATTTGAAAGGTATATTAAGACTCAAAAAGGGTAAGAAAATTAGTTTAAAAGCAAACTGTACATGCTTATAAGCAGCCGGAATAAAAAGATTATGTTGCATTGAACTATTTAAGAAATGACTAGAGAAGACTTGGGTTTTCCCTTTCATTTTTGTAAAAGTGAAAATAAATTTTTAAATGTGACATTTGAAATACTCTGTGTAAATAACACACTCTCTCCAAAGGTTGCTGACACACAGGCAGAACATAAATAAGTCTTATGAGGGACACTGCCACCTTTCTTTTTTTTTTTTTTTTATCCCAAGTTCAGCGAGTGTCAGCCATGAGATGGGAGAGGAGAGCCAGCCGGCTCCTCGTCCTCATCAGCCTGGGGTGGGTGAGCATGAGCTAACTCCGCCCACTGGCTGGCAGAGGGCTGGGGGCAGTGGGAGAGGAGATGCACCAAGCTATAAAAAAAGTTTGTTTTATTTCCTTCTAAGGCGTCCTGAGTCACTAGGCGCTCCAGCCCCCGGTGCCCAAAGAAGTTCAGCTCAAATCGGAAATGTGTGCATGGAAATGTGTCAGGAAAGAGACCTGAGCCAAAGCTGCTGAAAAAGCAGATGTTGTTGTCACTTGAACTGAATCCCGTGCAGGCCGAGTGGCAGCTTCCTATTTCCGTCCTGTGAGGAGGGTGGATGTCACCCAGTGATCGGCTTCTCTGACCCATGTTCCAATATTACATCAGCCTTCACAGCAAGCTTACCCTGCGCTCCACCCCCACCGTGGAGCTGCTGCGACTTCTTTAAAACATCCCGTTTGTCATCTCCAAGCATACGGCACTCCCACACTATTTTGCCTCCCACCCTTTAGGCTGCAGTTTCCATTTAAACACCAAGTGATGCCAACCCATGTTGGTCAGAATCCTAGAAAGCCATAGGTAGGAGGTAATCATCTTTCTACCAAGGGGGGGCAGTGGCGGGGGGCGGGGGGACAGGTCCACAGAAGAGACCATGGCTACAGAGGGACAGAACCAAAAGTAGGCAAGGCCTGTCCCCATGATGGTGTCCACATCCTTGTAGTCACAGCTCCTGCATGCAGGGGAGGGGGGCGGGGGAGCCATTTCAATGCTCTCTGGAGAGGTCTCAAGCTTTGTGGCCACAGCAGGGCTTACTCTGTGACCATTCCGCTTTTCAGCCCTCGCCCGGCTTCTGTGTAGAGTGGGAAAGGACACGGGCCAGGCAGCTGGGAGAAGATCCTTCTGGAAATAGGTGGCAGCCAGAAGGTGGCCTTTTCTGCTTAAGAAGCTTGTCTGGGAACCAGGGTCTGGGATGGCACTGATGAAGGGGGAGGTTTCAACTCCAAGACTCTGAATGGAGTTGTAGCCAATCCCATTTTCCTCAGCTGCCCTGCTCACGGCAGTGTGTGCTCAGGTAATTTAAAATGCCCATCTTCTTCTTTTTTTTTTTTTTTAAATATATTTTTTATTGATATTTTACAGAGAGGAAGGGAGAGGGATAGAGAGCTAGAAACATCGATGAGAGAGAAACATCGATCAGCTGCCTCCTGCACACCCCCCACTGGGGATGTGCCCGCAACCAAGGTACATGCCCTTGACCGGAATCGAACCCGGGACCCTTCAGTCCGCAGGCCGACGCTCTATCCACTGAGCCAAACCGGTTTTGGCTGCCCGTCTTCTTCTTAACGTGTATTTCTTTCCACGATTCCTAAAGAGACTTGGATTAACGCCGAGGTTAAAGGGAAATCCATCTTTTTTATGGTGTACATTTTCTCCATAAAGCAAGCGTGGATACATTCCTAGGCCAAGAGATTGTGTTAAAAATCTCTTGTGTCAGCTAACACCCAAACTGCTTAAAGTTGGAGCAAGGCTGCAGGAGCCAGCTGTTATTTCTGGCCCCTCCCCTAGAGGTTGGGTGGGACTACATCCATGGGCAGGTACATCTCATTCACTGAGCAAAGGGATTGAAAAGCCACACAAGCTAAAAACCTACACAGTTCGCAGTTAGAGATGAAAGGCTGCAGAAATGTTTATTGAATACAGTGCCAGGTTTATAAATAAAACTTATTTACAGTTTCCATAGAGTTGGTCCCCCATCAGAGAGGTGGTAAAATCTCCAAACAATTTATCTCAAGATTTACAGAAACTTTCAAGTACATTTTCTCCTTCGCAAATCGCCACGGTGAAGGGAAACTTCAGTAACGAAAGAACTACCACCATCTTGGCTACAGACGTGTTTAATGAACATTGTAATAGAGCTGGAGAGAACACACACTCCACCCGTGCCACTACCTTCTCACTCCAAGGGATACAGACAGCCACGTGTCTCCTACAGGACAACTTCAAGGGATTAAAAAAAAAAGGAAATAGTCATTGTTAGCTGAAGGGATAGAGTAAGACACATTCGTGGAATCTAGTCACTGCCAGAAGGGTAAATTTAGGATATACAATAAAAGGATTATTGAAGATATACAATAATTAGTTCAAATGTTTAAAATAATCGAATGAACAAAGAGCAGATTGACCAAATTTACATTCTTGGTTTAGAAAGAAGTTCCCAGTGTGCTGAGGGGCTGATAATATGCTGCTACTCGGGACGGGCCACAGCAGCGCCAGGCCTACTGGACAGCCACTCATTACAATATGGTTACAGGTACAGTCAGACATGCATTTATAAAGAGAATATAAAAATATGTACAGTAGCTAATTTTCAATGTGTTTAAGTTGCTGAAAGATACCAATTAAAGTGTGCAAAAAATTCATTTTGTCAAAAAATCAGAAAAAGCCTTCCTTGGCAACAGTGCGTTAAAAGCCCATCCGAAATATCAAGCTACATTTGCCTTGCTCAACACCTACCCCAAACAGATGGAGAACGAAACTAGGAAAGTGTTTGCCAAGTACTCAGCAGATTTTTACGGCAAGTCTCAGGCTCAAGCGGGATGCCAGTTAGTCACTTTATATATATGTATATATATATAAATATATATGTGTGTGTACATTTAAAGAGCAGTTAGAAGTAGGGGCAAGAGTTTACAGGAAGGTGCTAACCCACTTATAGGAAGTCCTGCCACGACATCCAGCTCTTTCCTCTCTCAAACTCACGCAGACTGCAAACACCTCATCCCCGGGCTGGCCGTCCCCTCAAACACCAGAGGAAAAAGGCTACAGTGGACCCGGCTGCAACCCCACATTCCCTGGGGGAAGCTTCTGTGCCCATAGGATCCTGGCCCTTTCAGAATCTAGTTCTCTTAGGAAAGACTGTGGGACCACTGAAATGGAGTCCGCCCAGCTTCTAGAAAGATAGAAGGCAAAGTTTCCAAGAAGTCAAGTCACCCCCAACCCTCTTTGGAACTACCAACAGGTCATCTGCCACAGGCCTGAGACTGGGCCAACGGTCAGGCTGTTGGAACTCCCTGCAAGAAACATGCAGGTCTGTAACTTAGGCGAACCAGGAGCCCGCGGTCCTCTTAGCTCATCAGAACCCCCAAGGTATTCTCAGGTGTTCCTTCCAGATTCAGGAAATGATGAAAGCCAACCCTAGCTCGTTATGTCAACCTCTCTTCCACCAACCACGGAGTCTCAGGACCAGTCGCAGAGGCAGACGGGCGGGCTCCTCTCCACGGCTCTGACCCACCCCTCTGGCAAAAAATGGAACAAGCTGCAAAGATGCCAGAGAGGCAGGGAGTAGGAGAGGGAGAAGCCAAGGGTCTCGATAAATCAGCCCCGAATGCACCCAGTTGGCTGCCAAGAGCTCCTCACTGCCTCGCGCACAGCCTGCCACCGTTCCCTGGCAAACTAAAACCTCCCACACAAACACTCAGAACCCAAACCTCCTTGCTAATAAGATACCACCAGTTTAACACCCTGAAAAAAATGCACATCCAGCCTTCATTTCAAAGAGTTCTGCAAAATGCAACATGCCTCCAAAGGGGCTTTTTAAAAGCAGACCAATCCCACGGCAAAGACCAGTACCAGCATCTTCATTTTGGTTAAAGGTTTATAATTAGACACAACATTCCCTCTGGGGTGGTGGTTTACTTTCAAGCTGAGGGCTACCATTAGTTCTACTTGGGGGGGTGGGGGGAGGGGAGGGCAGGGGGGAGGGGAAGCAAAGTCAAGTCAACGTTTTCAAAAAAGTAAAAGGAGGATACAGTAGAGATAATCATAACTTAAAAATAATCGTGAATCAAAAGGTGACTGGTAGTGTCTTTTAGGCATGAAGAGACTGGCTTAGAAAATGACTACTGCTTCTACCACACACGGCGAAGATTGAGTTACAGACACACTAAATCATGTCTCTTGCACAGATGGTCTCTAGTTACATACAACAGGTAATCAGCAGCACAACTGAGATGAACCCCTAAATACATGCTTGAGAGAAAGTGGGTTTTTTTCCTTCATTGAGAGCTCTATTGTCTGAATAATCATTAAGTTACCATTATTCACTGTCCCCCCTCCCCCCAGTGAAAACACAATAGACCTACATGTCCACAAACATGATGCAGCAGTCGGAATTTGCTTGGTTTTAGGCGAGGTCTCAGCTCGGAGGTTGGTGCTGGGATGCCGGGAGGGAGCGGGGGAGGGAAACCCAATGCTGGGCTGGGGACAGTTACAGGTGCACTGGGCCTCCACCTCCAACTGCCTTGTCCCCGTTTGGATCTCAGCTTTACAAAGCATTTAACACCACTTTAAGTTAATGGTCTTTTTATTGGAAAATAAAATAAAATAAAAAGACTAGCATTTACACAACTTGGAATGGACGTTAAATTGTAATTTCTTGAACAGCAATGTTGATGGTTGTGCTGAAGTCCACAGCCACAGCCTACCTCTGCTGGCTCCAAGTCACGGTTCAGGAGGTTTTAAAAACAGAGAGTCCAAAGATGCTCCCTTGGTAAAAGTTTCTTTTTTAAAAATTTGTGTGAATGGTGACAGCCTGACACCCATTTCACTCTAGCACAATGCAGACAATGCTAAACCAACGCACGTGGGCATGCCACCAGGATGCCTCACCATCACCACGGGTCGGGGCACAGGGAAGTACAAGAGGGACCATCATCCTGCTAGTGGGGCTACGTCTAGACAGTTTATCCTTCACCCATTTTTCTACACAACATCCTGAGGTAAACCAATTTTAAATGTGTTTGCTTTCAGCAAACCAACTATGACAATTTCTACTAACAAACTGAACTAGAACCCATTTAAATAGGCTTTGAGTTTGTTTTTTCGTTTTTCGTTTTTAATACAAATGCCTGACTGTGCTCAATTGTCAAGCTGCATGCATGAAAAACTGGCCAGCCCAAACAGTGTATTAATCATTAGCAAATGGAACTGCAAGGAGTCCACTAAGTGCTTCCTTATCATTAAGGTAGTACGAGGATTTATACTGTAAAACTGATGTGTAGCTTGATCTTTAGGGGACAGGACCACCAACCAATACATGCAGATTTTTTTGTGTGTGTGGACAGAAGGTACTTTTGACATTCAGTTTTGCTATATAGAAACAGAATGAGTAAATGATTTTTTTTTTTTTTTTTTTGCAAGAGGTAAGTAAAAGATTCAATTTGATTCTTCTAGAGGAGGGGAAAAGTTGAAAGTAGGTCTTCATTTTGCAGTCATCATCTGTACGAATTCTGAAAAGACAAATAGTCATAACTCAGTTATCTTCAAAAGCAGCTGTATGAACCCACCATCTCTGCTCTGCGTAAAAAAATTAAATTAGTGCATGTCTCATGAAACAGTTAACTTGTTTATAGATTCTGAAGGGAAGACTCTTAAGAACTAAGCTAAAGAAACACAGTGTTTTACCTTCATAGTTGACTTGTCCATCTCCATCAATATCTGCTTCTCTGATCATTTCATCTACTTCTTCATCTGTTAGTTTTTCTCCTAAGTTTGTCATGACATGACGTAGTTCTGCCGCACTGATGTACCCATTGCCATCCTGTGAACGTTCAGCAATGGTTAGCAATAGGGGCTGATAGTGGGTCAGTGTGGGCAAGTAGGTCTTTGACTTAATCACGCTCTCTCAAGTTACTGCCGACTCTGCTCTCGTCGACAATTCCCCGATCTCCAGTCCCCTCCTCTACCCACTATGTACATGCCGTCCGCGAGGGCAGAGTACACAGGGGGGTTTCAAAAACTAGTAGAAATTGAAAGTAACAATAAAGAAACTTGGTTCAAATTTTCTCAGCTATGTATTATGCTTTCCCTTACTGGATAAGGTTACTGCAATAAGTCGGATTATTTGAAAGTGAGATTTCAGAGGTTCGGGCAGTTAGGTAAGTGTTCTTAACTAGAACAGATTGTTGAAACTTTTAGCAAGGAGAGAAAAAAAGCAGTACTGAAGTACTATCTGCAATGCAGATGCAAGATTACCTTGTCAAAGACTCGGAATGCCTCGCGGATTTCTTCTTCACTGTCTGTATCTTTCATTTTTCTAGCCATCATAGTCAAAAATTCTGGGAAGTCAATGGTGCCATTGCCTCAAATGAAAACAAAAAGCTCGTGTAAAATAAGTGCTCCAGCAATGCTCCCCTGCAGAAATAATTTTAGAACCACTTTATGGAATTGGTAAGCACTTGCTAGGACAAACTGGTCAATTATTTTATTTGGTTGAACCATTTATAGGTCTAAACTGTTGCAATACTTCACAGGGCGATTTCACATGATTCAGATTAATAATCACTGCCCTGGACAGCATTTAAGAATGCAAAGGAAACTGCATATACAGGACCTTGACCACTGAAGGGGGTTGTTCGGTTCAGGAGAAAAAAGCACACAGCACTGAAGGCTGACTCTTTCCACTCCCAAGGGAAGCATTCCAGATTGTCTCTCCCGCACTCCCCTCCCGCCCCCACTCCAAGTTAGGGCAATCAGTGGGATCCAACTCTGCCTTGGCGAGTGGTGCTGGTCAAGGCCTAGATTTGGGCCCCCAGAGATGAAAAGGATCATGAGGGGGACAAACTGACTTTATTATGCCATGGACCATAAAGCGTTAGAAAGTCTTCTCCGGGGGCATTTCTCAGGCACGTTATGGTAAGTCACCTAATCACTTTCTTTCCGCTCGGTATCTTTATTTCCCATTAAGGGCAAAACTCAGAAGTGTTTTCACAGCTCAGACGATTAACATTAGAAAACTGTCAAAAGAATCTGTTCTATGGCCAATATTCCAAATAACCCCTCTGAAACGAAGAGTTAGATGAACACGCCAGAGACAAACCACTCCATTAACAATGTAACTTGAGCCCTAACCGGTTTGGCTCAATGGCTAGAGCGTCGGCCTGCGGACTCAAGGGTCCCAGGTTCGATTCCAGTCAAGGGCATGTACCTTGGTTGCAGGCACATACCCAGTAGGGAGTGTGCAGGAGGCAGCTGATTGATGTTTCTAACTCTCTATCCCTCTCCCTTCCTCTCTGTAAAAAAATCAATAAAATATATTTAAAAAAAAAACAAAAAACAATATAACTTGAATTAAGTGGAAATAAAGTTAAACTAGAAGAAAAAAACTTTAGGTCAAGCTACTCATTTTCACCAATACCTTTAAATCAACAGTAATTCAACAGATCCTTTCAAGTTCTTTTGGCCTCCAAAAATGGAAAGCATTATTGATATTCATGTAAGTCAATATTAAGTATTTAGCGTGCTCACAGCCAAGGAGAGATGCGTGTCCTTAGGCATCATCCTATTTATTCACTGTGAATACCAGATTCTGTCTCCAGGACCTCACACCACACCCCACCCCACCCCACCCCACCCCCCCCCGCCCCTTGTTCCATACAAATCTCGGGGAGCCTAATATACTCTGCCAGTCCCCAAGCTCAGTTTCCCAGGGTTTACAGGAGAAACTTGATCACCTTAGCAAACTGGAGAGAACTATGTACAACGTCTTTTTCCAAAACAATATTAAGGCTGAAAACAGTCTTTAGAAGTAGTTTGAATGGGCTAAAACCACTGTTAAAGAGTTTAACCAAAACCCCTGCTTCTAAATGTATGTGACACGTCTGACTCAACTTTATCACCTTTCAAAACCCTATTTTTAAATGACTACTATCAAGTCAATCATCTAGAAAGTAGTCCAGACCCAAATTCTTCTTAGATCACCTTTTAAAAATGTATTATGTTCTACAATGTTGTGTAGTACATTTACTAGTGTGTGTGTGTGTGTGTGTGTGTGTGTGTGTGTGTGTATATGGTTTTTTGGAGGGGGTGTCTCAAAAACTGTTTATTGATAGAAGCAAGCAATAAAAGATCTATTGCCCACTGTTCTAGAATTCAGAAGACGATGAACAATTGGTGACCAACTGCTACAGGGGTTCTTGCTCGTTCCTTCCTGCCCCATGCCTTATACATCCTCTCCTTCTGTTAGATTCTGCAGATCTATTCCCTACAGTCCATCATGACCCCACACCTCCAAGCCTCACAAGGACTTAAAAATTCTCTTCAATAAACACATCTACAGCTCACACACAGTATCCAATTCTGTTAGCGTCTAACAATGCTCTTCACCCACTTCACTTAAGGGATTTTTCTCCTCCTCTTAGAGACAATAAGCTTTTTAAAAAGGTCTATGGCTATTTGTCTTTTACTTCCCCACAGAACTCAGTGCAGACTCATAGGCCAGTTGATGAAAGACTGAGCTGTGGGTCACGGCAGGTAGTAAAGAACAATACAGTGATCCGATCCAGGAAACATTCTAGCCAGTGAGCAGGGCAAAAGGCAGGCCCATAATCTCCTATTTACATTGTCAGTGGCCAGAAGGTAACCACAGAAAAGATCTTTGCACGTTTGTTTTGCTGTGGGACCTGAGAGACGATCTCGTAACATGTTTGAACTTGAATGAACACTGGTGCTCATTCAGAGTTCTAAAGCCCTTACCATCAGCATCCACTTCATTGATCATATCCTGCAATTCGGCTTCTGTTGGGTTCTGACCCAGTGACCTCATGACGGTGCCAAGTTCCTTTGTTGTGATGGTCCCATCGCCATCTTTGTCAAATAGGGAGAAAGCTTCCTTGAATTCTGAAAACAAAAGTTTACCTTTTAGAACGAAATGTCTTCACCCAAGCCAGCCACAACGCACACGTCCCTGGGGCTTGCCAAAGCAAGCGGTCCAAGGTGTGCAAGCTATCCGAAACTGCCTGGCTTTATCTACTGAAATAAAGACTACAACAGTCCTGTTGGACTGGCCTCTATACAGCAGACCATAAAGCAAACACTGCTCCTGTTAGCCAGCTCTGTAAAACCACAATATTCTCACATTTTTAAAGAAGGATAAGCTTCAACACACTGAAATGAGCCTTACGTCCAAACTGACAAGTGGAGATTGGTCTGTGTCCCCTTAAGGCCCCTTCCTGTTAAAATTTCTACAGCCATGAGAACGCCTTGTTTTTCCTAGCAACATGACGGCTACTAAAATGTGCATTCCAGGTAGCCAATGTGTTTTCTCTACAGGGTACTCAGAATATTCCAAAGGCATTTCTGGTTTCCTAAGGAGAAACCATCCCAATAAAGACCTCCAGGGAATATTAAAATCTAAACTAAAACAACTCCCTTCCCAATTATTATAATGGTCCTAACACTCATTTTCACCCATTCCCATAGATTTTAGAATAGCAAGCACAGGTTTTCAAGGTGGATTACTAAAAGACCTGTGACATAAAAATTCTAAACTACACGTCTGAGTAGTAAACTCAGCACAATCTCATTATATACAAACCCTCGCACCGTGAAACATAGTTGGCTACCCCAGAGGGTAACAAATGGATATTCTTAGTTCTGCGTCCTTTCACTTTGTCTCCAAAATACTGGCAAGGAGTAACATTTCACCTAAATATTTCTGCTTGTTTTCATTTATATAGATTCTTAGAAAACTGTGCATATTATAGGGGAGAGGGGACTGACTGATGCCTAACTCTGGCCTACTAGAGACTTCCTAAAGCCATGGACTTACCAGCAATCTGTTCTTCAGTCAGTTGATCAGCCTACATGGAGAAAGAAAAGGTTGTAATTCAATCTACAATACTGAGATCAACACTGTTGCTCCAATTACACTTTTAATCGTGACCTTTTGTCAATATTTAAAATATTTCAACTGTTTGAAGACTTTAGCACTGTCATTTAATGAAAACAAAAATAAAGAAAACGCTTGATGCTATTTAAAAAAAAAAAAAAAAAAGGCTGACAAGGAAGTGAGGAAGTGACAGCTCCGTTCAGGTTTTCCTTTCTGGGCCTTGGGCTCTGCGCTGTGAGGTCTAACTAGGAAGGGTCAGTTCATAACTTGAAAAATGGCACCTCTAGTGGCAAAGGGTCCCACAGCACAGGCTGCAGCAGCAGCAGCAGGCGCTGGGAAAGAAGAGCGCCACCTACTGCACCAGGGCGCCGCAGTCCCCGCTTCCGCCCAAGCAGGGACCTAGCCTGACGTTGCTGTCACCGCAGCCAGGATCTCGGATCTGTCCAGGGGCAGGCTTTTAGCGCACCTTGCGCATTGCTGCGGGCACTCCAAATCTCCAAAGTGGCGTTACATAATGGCATTGGGTTGGATTAACGGGCTTTTATATCCATTTTATGAGATACAATTAAGAGGGGAAAATAAATATACCGCAATGGGTTATCCCGCTAACTTCATTTCCATGTAGTAAATGCTTTCAATCATTTATATTAGGCAGTTATTCGTTAAAAGTCCAACATTTGCAATGGCTAATGCCCTCTGTCAAATTATCCTGACTCAGAAGCCAGGAAGGGAGGGGGGGGGATGGAACCTCCGATAAGTGAGCTGTTACAAAACTGCAAATACGAAGTGCAACGAAAACTACACAATTATGAGACTAACCCCCTCTTTTCTGGAGAGGAGGAACTCTGCTGGAGGATGTTTACCTACCTTAAAGATGACAACATAGCTGCTCACAATGAACATTTTACCGGAGGTGGTAATGGGCACGGAGGTAACTCTCACGGCAACATGGAACCTGTATCTCCCGCCAGGGGAATTCGAGAGCTCAAGGAGGGCTAATATGTATTTTTCTTTTAATGAAGGGCACCTAATGAAGCCAGCTACAAAATAGGTCCTAATAGAAAGCTGACGGTGTTAAGTTTATTCTCTTAAAGGAAAACTTTCACAAATAGGAACGGTGTTCCAATATATTGGAAACTTTTTTTTTCGTATTAGAATTGAGTCTTCTTCCTTTCTACCCTAGTGACTGCCTAATGGGTTTTCTTTATATCGAACGAGGGAGACACGATTTATGTAACGCCAGAGCAGCGTCTGTCTTGTACAACAGGAAACGCTGCCACACCTCGAAAGAGAAGCTGTCACCCTTACCGGGGAGCACAATCCCACCACGCGGCAGAACTGTCATGTTAGAGGGGTTATTGAGAGCATCAGCCTTCCTCGACAAAAAAAAAAAAAAAAAAAAAATAGCCCAGTGGCACTGGCCTGAGGGACAAGGGTGCCCCGAAACTGCCAGAGGGCCATCTCCCTACCCAGCCAAGCCAGAAAACGCTGTGGGTGATGTCAGCCCAGCGCAGAGAGGAAGGGGGCTGTGAGAACACACCCAGGAGGCGCACAGGCGCATCTGGCAATCTAGAAGCTGCAGAGAAAGCGGAAATGTAGAGGGCATCTCCCTGCGGACTGGGAAGTGGCGCCGAGTGGGGAAACGCAACGCGAGGGGCCTGGCAGGGGTGCGTGCCCCAAGGGCCGACGAGATGCAAGGGGATGGCCCCCGCGCGGGAGTGGGAGAGCCGCCCCTCACCAGCCGAGGCGACCTCCCACTCCCAACCCCGGACTGCACGGCGGGGAGCGCAAAGCCCGCCCCGCGCCTCCCACCCGCTTCAGCTCCCCCAGGCGGTGAGCCCGCCGCGCCGCCTCCTCCCGGAGCAGAAACTTTGCGTCTCTAATGGAAACCGAGCCCCGCGCCAGCTCCCTCCTCCCCCAACCCCCCCCCCCGCCCCAATTAGCGCTAACCCAGCGCCTCCCGCGGGAAGGGGCCTCCGGGTGTACCGAGGCTCCCGCACGCCTTTACTGCCGCCCGAGGTTGTGTGGGGAGGGGGGGGGGGCTGCTGGGGTGCGAAACGGAGAGGCGAGTGCCGGCCACACCGCAGGGCCCCGCCCGGGCGCAGGGCGGCCTGCCCGCCGCTTCCGCCCTCCGCCCCCCACCCCCCCGCCTTCCTGCCCCCACCCCACCCTTCCCCGGTTCCTTCCTTCCCAGCCCACGCCCGCGCCGCGCCCCCCGGGAGGTAGGAGGGAACAGCGGCTAAGAGATGGTGCCCAGCGGGGTAGGCTGGTGGGAGAGGGGGGGCAACACTGACGGCGCCCCCCACGCCCGGGCCGGAGCAATGTGCGCCACCCGCTCGCCCCGGCCCATTCATTCTCCCGGGCCCGCTTTACCCGCCGCCTCCGAGCCTGGGAAAAGGCGGTAGTGTGGAGGGGACTAGTGCCCGGCCCCGCCCGGCTCCCCCACCCCCCGGGGCCCCGGCCGAGGCGCGGCGCTGCGGGCAGCCCGGGTGCGGCGCGCTGGATGCAGTGGTGCGGGGCTGGGGGTGGGGGTGGGGATGCGGAAGCCCCGTGCAGCTGTAGTCAGAGCCCCTGGAGGGCCAAAATTTAAACAAGGATCCCTGGCCGAAGAAACTGACAAGCAAATCCGAAATGTATCCGTTTTAGCCGCAACTGCTGCGTAATGCCTGAGAAAGTGAGGGGAACCCCCCCCCCCCAGAAAAAAAGACAAACGAACAGCAGAAAAAGAATAAACCCGGACTGAACTAAAGATTTGTTTAGAAATCACGGGCAGGCAGCTGCTACGCCGGCATTTGCCATCCCCAACCTACCATGGTGCAAACGGAGGGAGGAAGCGCAGAAGGACCGAGGGAGCTTGCACCAGCGCGGGGCTGAGACGGCGGGAGCCTCTGCTGCTGCTGCTAAGGCGCGGTGTGCGCTGAGCGCTGTGCTGAGCCGCTGCCGCCGCCGCCGCCTGCGCCGCCGCCCGACTGCGAGTAACGGCGCCGCGCCGCGAGACTCCCAGCACGAATGCCGAAGCGCGACCCTGCGCTCGCGGGATATATACGGCGCTCGGTATCCCTCCGCCGCGGCCGCGCCGCCTCGCTCAGAGTCGCCGTCTCGCTCAGCGCCGCTGCGAAGGCCGGGCCTTGCCCGCCTGGCCCCGCCCCCGGCGCGCCTGGCCGCCCCCGCCCTCTGCGCGCCCGCCACCGCCGGCCCAGGCTCGGGGAGAGGTGCGGAGTTACCGGGCAGGCCCGCCCCGGGCCGTGGCGAGGACCGAGCGCCTGCATAGGGCAGCCCTAAAGCGGCCCTGGGCTTCAGAAGCCGCCCGCCCCTCACCCCAGCCCGACCCCACCTGTGAGACCCACCTACCCCCCCCACACACACACACCTCCCTGCGCTAACATCTCCTACCCCTGCGCTGGACACCCCGTCCTGGGGCAGGGGCGGCCGCGGGGAGCTGGGGACAGAGGAATTGACCAGGCACCTTCAGCTGCAGAAGGGGCAAAACAGTTTTCCTCATGTAAGAAATTGGGCGTTTTTCTTCCCAAAATTTGAGGCAATATCTGAGACAAATTCTAGGTGCCCAACTGCTAAATCTACATAATGCCCACAGATAAGCTTAACCACTCTTAATGGAATGTTTTTACATTTCCTCTAATTTTTTTTTGTATGCCTGGATAATATCTCTCCCCTACTGTTTTGTTCTCTTTTTCCTATGGAAAATACTATTATTCATCCTGACTGCAGTCTTATTAAAACTTATGTACCTGTACATCTCCTATAGACCTTAAAAACCATGCTTTATTTTTCTTAATTTTACTGATCCTGAGAGGGATCAGATCTTTATTCATAAATCCAGAGAAACAAAGAAAGAAGGAATACTTAGAATCCCTCAGAGTACAGTTGGAAGACACAGCTAATTGGCACTGCTATGGAGCTAGACTAGATTTTAACCTACAATCTTGATTATATTCATTTTTAAATGGTATTTTAATCTTTAAATTTACTGTTTTCAATTTTTCTGTAAACTAGAAAAAAAAGAACAATTCCAGCTATTGATCTGAAACCCAAAACTTGTAAAAAGAAGAAAAAAAGAAATCTTGACCAAACAAAACGCTGCAGTTTCTTTTCTCGCCAAGGCAGAACACAATTTGATCTTTTGTTTACAGGGCCTGGGCAACAGTCGCACATTATCATTTGCTTATTCTTTCAGAGAAAGTGGCAAAGTGTGTGATTGAGCAGCTCTGCTCTGAAGGACTTTGGTTATGTTTGTTTCTGGCTTTAATAAAATCTGCAGAAAGATATTTTTAAAAAATGGAAAATGTTCAGGCACATTGCAGATGCCACAGGACTGCTTAGGTAACCCTAGACTAGTGGTCGGCAAACTCATTAGTCAACAGAGCCAAATATCAACAGTACGACGATTGAAATTTCTTTTGAGACCCAAATTTTTTTAAACTTTAACTTCTTCTAATGCCACTTATTCAAAATAGTCTCGCCCAGGCCGTGGTATTTTATGGAAGAGCCACACTCAAGGGGCCAAAGAGCCGCATGTGGCTTGCGAGCCGCAGTTTGCCGACCACGGCCCTAGACAGTCATCTGAAGAACTGTTCTTACTTTTATGTTCCTTCTAGAATACCACAGAAAGGGTGAACCTGCTGTCAATAGAAAGAGGCTGCCGAGAGAGAGAAGGAATTTGTATTCTTTTGTCAGGTTTCTAACATAGTAGTTAATTTAATATATTTTAAAACATGGGATATAGTGTATGAGTAGAAGGAAATAATAGGAGAAATGAAATGTATTTAATTATTAAGGATTCATTAGCTTCTAATATTCTTTCATTTCTTATCATTTCGGTTAAATTGCTACAATCCATGGTTTTGAAAACCAGGCATTTTATAAAATATTATTTCTCCCTCTGTCATTTAACCTATTTCACCCAAATAAAATGCTTTTCATGACTTTACTTGCTAACAATAGAATCACTTCACTTATTACAGGAAAATTCATTATTCTGAGTCTTCATATTTACTATCTAGAGTTATCTTCTGGTAATTTTTAAATGTATCAAATCACATCTTAGCTTTCAAGTCTAGTGGGTTTATAATGAGGTCATACTTTATTCAGTTTTATGGCTAGTTTGCCACACTGAAATATAAGAAGGTCAAGTGACTTGCCCAAGATCTTACCATGAGTCAGGATGGAGCATAAAATAGAGTGTGAGGCCTTGTTTAGGGCTCTAATCTTAGATTACATATGGCTGAAATCAATATCCGAAATTTTTAAACATGCAAGGTGAAGGATTTGCCTACTTCATGAAGCAGATTCTTCTAACAACTTAGACGATTACAGGGTTTTCATCTTGACCAACACAAAGATCACAGTTTGGACTCTGTGAGTCTACTATAGGTGGATTTTTTTCAATAAATACCTGTACTGTTGGGAGTCCACAGATGCAGAGGCCGACTGTATGCATTGACCTGCGCCATTCATATATTGGTGATTTGAACATCTCGGATTTGGGTTTCTGCAGGAGGCCCTGGAACCAGTCCCCCATAGATACCAAGGGACAACTTAAGTTTTGGATGCACCAAAAGTTATACTCAGGTTTTCAACTCCCCAGGGGGCCCGTACCCTTAACCCCCACATTATTCAAGGGTCAATTGTACAATAGGCTCCTCTGGTCCACACTTTCGGAAGTTTCAGTTACCCACGGTCAACCGTGGCCCAAAAATATTAAATGAAAAATTCCAGAAATAAACAATTCATAAGGTTTAAATCGCACGCCACTTTGAGTAGCATGATGCAATCTTGCGAGTCCCGCTTCATCCTGCCTGGGACATGAATCATCCCTTTGTCCAACATATCCATGCTGAATAAGCTCCCCACCTATTGGTTAGGTAGTGGCTATCTGGATTATCAGATAGACTGTTGCTGTATCACAGTGCTGTGTTCAAGTAGCCCTTATTTTACTTAATAATGGCCCCCAAAGTGCAAGAGTGGTGATGCTGGCAATTCAGATACCCCAAAGAGAAGCTATAAAGTGCCTCCCTGCCCTGGCCAGTGTGGCTCAGTTGGTTGGAGCATTGTCCCCTGCACCAAAGGGTCTTGGGTTCAATTCCCAGTCAGGGCCCATACCCAGGTTGCGGGTTCGATCCCTGATTGAGGCGTGTATGGGAAGCAACCAATCAATGTTTCCATCTCACATTGATTTTTTTCTCTCTCTCCCTTACTCTCTCAAATCAATGGAAACATATCTTTGGATGAGAATTTTAAAATAATAATTATAATAATAAATACATAAATTAAAGTTTTAAATTGTTTCCTTTTAGTGAAACAATATGTATATATAGGAGAAAACATACATTATAGGGTTCAGTACTATCCGTGATTTCATGCATTCACTGGGGTTTTGGGACATAATGCCCACAGATAAGGGGGGACCACTGTAGCCTCCTGTAAATGGATAAATTTCTTAATTTATGGAGAGATCAGCAATCAGGAAAATAAGCCACATTATTATATATCAATTTACTGAGAACAACCAAGTCTATGGAATATGTCATGATATTGAGAGAAAATAGTTATCATTGTCATTTAAATAAAATAATGTTAACTAGACCAAGAGTAGAAAGAATGAAGCCCCAAACCAGGAATCTCCAGTTTGAATATCATTTATGTTAGTAACCAGATCACTCCACCCCTCTGAGTCTAACAGAAAGACTACAAATGCAATTATTGTACATACTCCTGGGGAAAACAAGAAGTTTGAATTTAATCTAGAAGTTCTTTCCAGCTGTAAAAACCCTGTGCCTGAGATTGTAACAAATGATTATAAAATATACATATAGCCCTAACCAGTTTGGCTCAGTGGATGGAGTGTTGGCCTGCGGGCTGAGGGGTCCCGAGTTCGATTCCAGTCAAGGGCATGTACCTTGGTTTCAGGCACATCCCCAGTGGGGGGTGTGCAGGAGGCAGCTGATCGATGTTTCTCTCTCATGGATGTTTCTAACTCTCTCTATCCCTCTCCCTTCCTCTCTGTAAAAAAATCAATAAAATATCTTTTAAAAAATATATACATATATCCCATATACGTATCATACATATATGTCATATATGTATGCATATTTCAATATACAGATATTGAAGGTGAAGTGGGAAAAAATGGAGAAATAGAAATAGTTTAAAAACTAAAAAAAGAAAAAAAAAAAACTAAAAAAAGGCCCTAGCGGGTTTTGCTTGGTGGATAGAGCATCAGCCTGCGGATTGAAGGGTTCCAGGTTTGATTCCAGTCAAGGACACATGCCTGGGTTGCAGGTTCGGTTCCTAGTGAGGGGCATGCAGGGAGGCAGCCGACCGATAATTCTCTCTTATCATTGATGTTTCTATCTCCCTCTCCCTTCCTCTCTGAAATCAATAAAAAATATTTTAAAAAAATTTAAAAAAGAATTTGCTGAGCATTGATTATGGCTAGTCCTGTGTTAAATGTGTTATTTCATTCTTCTGCCCATTCTGTGAGGCAGGAATCACAATTATCCTTATGTGGAAACTGAGGCACTGAGGGATTCAGTGATTTGCCTAATTTAAGTGGTGGAACCCAAGAATCTAGCTCAGAAAACCAAGCAAGTAAGAATCACACTATATTGACTATTATTTAATAGAATTTATTTTTTATTTAATTTTCTGTTGGGGGAGTGGAAAGAATAAGTTTAAATTTTGACTTTAAAGAAATACTTCTTACCCATTTAGTTAAAATTAAAATAAGATCATAGGAATGTCGTAATGGCTCTATCTGACACACAAGGAGTAGAGTGTCTGTGAAAGAAAACTCAAGCAAAACCTTAGAAGGGCATTTCTCACCGTGCAGATGAGGCCTAAGGAGGCAAGGAGCCTTTCTCACTGTCATTCAGTTGATGTCTCTATGTTTTCATCAAAAGAGGTGACTGGGTGTGCCCTAATCCTAGTCCTGTTCCAAACAGTATCTCCAGGATTTGGTCTTTTAAATTTCTCTTCTACAAAATTGTCTTGGAGCAAACCTGATTTTTAAGACATCAGTTTATGCAAATCAAAGTATAGTCCTGATTTATATATCTATTCAGAGACTATATTTACATATCTAGATCTGCCTCAGAACAAAGGTCTATTTAAATATTATTATACTAGAGGCCCGGTGCATGAAATTCGTGCACGGGGGGGGGGGGTGTCCCTCAGCCCAGCCTGCACCCTCTCCAATCTGGGACCCCTCGAGGGATGTCTGACTGCCCATTTAGGCTCGATCCCGGTAGGATTTGGCCTAAACAGGCAGTCGGACATCCCTCTCACAATCCAGGTCTGCTGGTTCCCAACTGCTCGCCTGCCTGCCTTCCTGATTGCCCCTAACCGCTTCTGCCTGCCAGCTTGATCACCCCCTAACCACTCCCCTGCCAGCCTGATTGATGCCTAACTGCTCCCCTGCCAGCCTCTTTGCCCCTAACTGCCCTCCCCTGCAGGCCTGGTCACCCCTAACTGCCCTCCCCCACAGGCCTGGTCCCACAGCAACTGCTCTCCCCTGCAGGCCTGGGTTACCCCTAACTGCCCTCCCCTGCAGGCTTGATCGCCTCCAACTGCCCTCCCTTGCAGGCCTGGTCCCTCCCAACTGCCCTCCCCTGCTGGCCATCTTGTGGTGGCCATCTTGTGTCCACATGGGGGCAGCCATCTTGTGTGTTGGAGTGATGGTCAATCTGCATATTACCCTTTTATTAGATAGGATTCCACACTCTTCTAGGCCCTATGGATATAGTAGCTAAGATTGATAGATAGGTAGGTAGATAGATAGATAGATAGATAGATAGATAGATAGATAGATAGATCTTCTTGCCTTTATGGAACTTAAATTCTTTTGAGAAAATGAATGTGTGTGTGAGTGTATGTGTGTGTTTGTGGAAGAGAGAGGAAGAGAGAGAGAATTTATTTCATGTTTTCTACAAAGTAACCTGTCTAAATTCATTCATTACATATAACTACAGTCAGTTGTGTCTTCATGGATAGATTATCTCTTTAGAGTATTTTCCTCAAGAAATCTGTAATCACAGGAGAGAAATTGTGTCTTCTGCCTTCCCACCATCCCCGTTCCCTCCTCTCTGTCCATAGTCCAATGGCACCTTGGTAATTATCCACCATTTGGGATTCTCTACCTCACTAATCATCTCCAAGAGCCAGAACAGATTCTTGCTCTTTGTGTGTAGATTTACATTTCATTTATTATTATATAGGATTATTTATAAAAGCTTTACTATCTCTGTCAACAACAAAATACCTCATTATCCTTCCATTTAAAATTTTGCTATTATCATTTATGAATGACTCCTATAGGTAAAGAATAGAGTAAGAATTCTAATTTTACATTTAAATTGGAGTAGATGTTGCTATCAGAATATAACAAGCAAAGGTTAGACCATGCCTATATACCATGAGAAAAAAACATTATCCATTTTAGCATATAGGTGTCTATTGAGTGTCCCATAATCTCAGTGAATCATAACCAGACTACATGTCCTGCTGTGTGTTCCAGTTTGCAATGTTCATCAATACATTTAGTTAATGGTCTAAAGTGCAATCTTTCCAAACAGCACATTCACCTGGTATGTGTGCCCTGTTCTTGTTTTTCTTTTTTTCTCAAATGCCTTCATTTGTATAGTAGAGGACACCTTGTGCCCTCCATTCACAGAGCTTGTTTTGCCAGTAGCTGTGGTGATGGATTTGCACTCGTCCCTCTCTGGCCTGTTCCACCCTTGTTGTGACCAAGGTCATGAATATGCAACACAGCAAGGGGTCAGGAGAGAGAACAGAGCAAAATAATGGGCCATTAATGAGACTAGACCAATGACGCGGGGCCTCATTAGCTCTGTGCTTTGACCTACTGAGCTCTTACGTCACAAGCAGCCACTGGTTAGACAGACTTAGGGACCAAGTATATGAATTCAGATTTTAAATACTCGATGGGATAAGAGCATAGGTTTTGTGCTTTAATTGTTTACACTAAATTCAAGCTGATTTTTTAAAAATGCGGCTGACCTACTGAGCAGTGTGTTCTCTGAATTATATTATTTTGGAAGTTCTTGAATCACTATTTCCCCATTAATCAAAAAATCAAGTGCAAAAGTAACTTTAGTCAACATGAAACAGTAACCAGCAACTTCTCATTTCTACCCTACAGAGAGCAGATCTAAGACATCCCTGCAACAATAGGCATTTAGCAGCTTACAAACGATTCACCGACTATTCAGTTGAGGGATGTGTGGCCACAGCGGTAAACGGGAATGGCAGATTTGGGGATGACTCAGTTTGCCTGAAGAGCAGCCCCAGTGATTGGCGCAAATTGATACTTTCACTGGGGGCTTGACATGCAGAAAACTGGCCCATAATGGTAAATCAGGTGAATTGATGTTGATTGCGGATTATACCAAAGAACGGGCCTCACCACTTCCAACCGAGGGAAGGTCTACTTTGGTAACTGTGTGGTTTGGTCTGGAATCATAATGAAAAACCTTTGTCCTACCTTCTGGATCTGTGCTGTCCAATATGGTAGCCACCAGCCACATGTGGCTATTTAAATCAAAATTAATTAAAATAAAACACTCAGTTCCTCAGTTTCACTCACCACATTTCAAGTACTCCGTAGACCCACATGGCTAGTGGTTATCATACTGGACAGCATACATTTCCTCATAGCAAAAATTCTATTGGACGGCACTACCATGTTGCCTGGATCAAGCATCATGAGGGTCGAAATCAGGGATAAAAACGAGACATTTATAAAACTTTAGACAATTAAAAAGAATGAAATAATCTTGAGGGTCCTAAAACTTTTAATATCACATCCATGATTCTTTATCATCCCAGTGATCTTGTCCTCTTCTGAGCCATTCAATACACAGCCGCCAGATTAGTCTTGTCATGTCACTTATCTGTTCAAAAACTCTCATTGGCTCCCCAGTGCCGGCAGGATCTAATGTTAAATCCTTGTGCCCAGCATTCAAAGCCCTTCGACAGTTTGTTGATCTACTTTTTCAACTTTTTCCACCCGTTATTCTACAAACGTGAACTCTCTGTTTCAAATTGGTTTACTCTCTATCTCCTGAATACGTATTGTGCCCTTCCAACTCGTTGCCTTTTCCGCGCCATTCCCAGGATCCACATGCCTGTCCGTATCTTCACCACCTCTCTCCATGCCTGGTTTAAATGCCCCAGCTTTCAGACATTCCTGATTATCATAGCTCCTGTGAACTTCTCTCCCGAATTCCTATACCTCTTGCCCACTTCTGCTTGATATCTTTTCTGTATCTTACCTCTTCAACCAGATAGTAGCAGAAGCTACCATCATATACTAGTACTTTTTGGCCTCGTCATAGTAGCTGAGTCAATAAATACCGAAAGATCATTTTAATTAGTTAGTGTTGAGCTCAATTCACTCATGGAACTAGAGAAGATATTAGGTGTGAATTTTCCAAAGTAGAGAAAAAAGGAAAAAGAAAAAGTCCTTTGCTCTAATGCTAAACCTCCTGAAGCGGTGTGTTCTCTATTAATCCAAAAATCAAGCCAGTCTTCCTAGATTTGGTGGCAAGCCACGCCTCCTCAGGAACATGCTGGACTGTTCCTGCTGGGATCCCGACCCGTCCCCTGTATGACCCTGAGCAAGCACAGAGCTGGCCTGAGCCTTCCTGCTCCCGCAATTCTCTTTTTACTTCCACCTAAATGAACCCATTCCTTGCTTCCTGCAATGGAGAAAATATGGCCAAAGGCAAGTTGTACTTGGACAGAAAAACTGGGTCTCTTTCTAAGTCCAGTGAAGATGCTTCCTGAGTCTTATTCATTCTAAGTAAAGACTCTCAGTCCTTGGATAATAAACCAATTTTAGGCATCACAACAGGATAATGAGATCACTTGCTCCCTGAACACATTTCCTTCAGGAGAATTTTCACGTTGTACAAATGAGTATGCCCCTCTCTTCTCACATTCTCCTCCACAAACCAAGAGTTTAGACAGAAATTTTGTCTTATTTCAAGGAAAGTTTTCTTTTTTGTTGTTGTTGTTTCGTTTTGAAAACAGTTATTTCCCAAGAAACCTCTTTTACAATATTGTGGAATATTCTTTGGTTGGTTAAATGGTTGCTTCCTTGACCGCTTCCTTAGCCGCACAGACTCAGTTATCTCATTTGTAAAATGGGTCTAATAATAATATACCTCAAGGGCTTGTGTGAGCATTATGTGAGAGGAGAAAAAGAGATCAAATTAGTTTGTAGACAATAAAGCCCTAGACAAATATCAGGTGTGGTTATTTACAATATTTAAAATGTCAGTCAGTTCAATTGACAAAAGTCAGATCAGAAGTCAAGGAAAAATTAGTTGGAACCTGAGGCTATAGTCTAACGTCTTGAGCAGTAGGAAGATCCCAGGTCTTCCATCATTCTGCACCCTCCACAGGCAGGCTCCGGGGAACAAGCCTTCCAGGCCTCATTCCCTGCACCACTCCAGTGGAATGCTGCCGAGTCAGCACCCTCTTGTAGAGCAGCCGAAGAGATTGGTGACAAGAGAACTGATTTATAGTTTCATGTTTCACTGCTCTAGCTCTTCCCTGCCGCGCAAAGTGGCATCGTTGCACCTGTCTCGCACTAAGTTTGAAACCTAGGAAATGACCTCAAAACTGAATAGCAGCAAAATACGTAACAGTGATTCTAACAGAGGCATTTCTGAGTTTCACATCCTAAAGAATGGAGAAGAACCCATGAGAGCTATTCAGCACTCTGTAGCCTTGGGAGCTTGTATTTTGTAATACCTTGAAGTTGGAGCATATTTCTCAGCCTGTGTTTTGTATGGTGATACCATAGGCTTCCACCAAGCCATTGTTATTTGCTAAACGGCGTTTTGCTCCTGAACATTTGCTAGTCAGCCAGCTAGGTTAAGGGTTAGGTGCTGCTGGAGCCATGGAACAAGGTTTTCTTTTTGCGAAAGAACGCCATCTCTGAACAAGTCTAGTCCATACCTGTTTTAATCAGCTGAAGAAGAGGACTGTTTTGTGTTTTTTTTTTAGGAACCAGCCTAAAAGTTTCATTATGAGAAACGAAACTATAACCATGATTATTCTTCATTAGCACTTTGCCATACCCTAAAAAATACTTTGAATGTAGCTATACAAAGAATTCTAATTGTATAGCTACATTCCTTTGCATTTGTTTGTTACCCATCTTAAAACATTAGCTGTGGGGGGGATAAGAAAGGGAAACACGGCTAGAATTAATGAAGGTCAAAGATTTTAAACAACTGTATAGATAAGGCTTAGCACAGAGAACAATTCAAGACAGCCAAACCCCATATGGAATAACAAAGTCCAAGGCGAAGTCATTGCAAGATTTTTCCACAGTCCCTCGGAGGCCTTGTGGATGGCAGGATTCCTCTGCTCTTCTTCTTACGATTAATCTTTGATTAAAATGTAATCAAAGGTCAAAGGCCAGATCAGTCTAGTATAATTCTAAAGCCTGCTCTGTCCCTAACTAATCACTTCTCAGAACTTACCTGAAAAATGGAAAAGGTGCACCAGATGGACTTTCTCTGGTTCTTCCCAGACTTAGGATTTTATGATGCTTAATATTTTGCTTGTGAATTTTGTGAGGAATTTGTACAGCATTCCCTAGTAACTAGGAGACCCCTGGAGATGTGGCTATAAATAGAGCTTTGGTCATAGCGGACTTGACTCACGAGTTTCATCCTTTTATAAATGGTAAAACTTAAGATCATTAAAGAATTCCTACTTTGTTGACTGATAATCGATTAAAATACTTAAAACAGACTAAGCTGTGCCTACTCAAACTGACTGATCAATCCTGACATTTATTTCAAAAAACTCAAAAAAAAGATCAAAAGCTAGGTACAGGACATTATCTCTTTACAACAACGAGAAAGGCAACAGCACAAGGGGAAAGTGAGCAATTTTGTTGGAGTGAGTCAGATTTTTTTGAAATCAGTTCCTTCTAAATCTTTGTATTCTTCAAAGAATGTAATAGAATGCATACAAAGGAAGGCTTGGCGATAAGCCCTACTCTTTAAGAAGGCATTATTGATGTCCCATAATGATGATATTTCCTTAATTTGAAGTAAAAAGTGGAGACAGAGAGAGAGAGAGAGAGAGAGAGATTTGTGATGTTGAAAGAAAATACTTCTGCATTGTAGACTCTCAATAAGTATTGATTGGAACTCAAAAACACTTTTACATCCAATTCTTCTACCACTGTTGTAATTATTGTTCATTCAGTCCTTCAACAAAACTCTATTAAGTCCCTGGAATGTAAAACGAAATTTGCTAAGCACTAAGAATATAAAGATAAATTGGATGGGCCCTGTCCTTAAGGGACTCACAATTTAGTGAGCTAATTTGCTGACCACCAAAAAGCAGCAAATCTGGTGTGTACCAGGACTGAAGTAATAAGCCTAAAGGAACGTTTTGTGGCACACTGATTCAGGTTTTAGATAAATCTGGGGCAAACTTTTTAGCCAACCTAACTTGTTTGTATATGGAGACTCTCCCTCTGGAAAAATTGTGAAGATTAAACATGAAGACAAATATAAAGGTGCTATTAAAAGCCTAAAGCACTATAATCAGGCTGAATGTAATGACACAAGTAAGTTATATTCCAAATTCTTCACAGCAGAATCAAATGTGAGAGCTGGACAGAAATATGGAGATCATCTAACCCAATCTTCTCATTCTACAGAATAGAAAACTGAGGTACTGAGCACAAAGGAATTCCCAATTTGTTAGTAACACAGTCAGATCTCTTTCTCACATCACCATCTGACTCGATACAAAGATGTTGCGGTAGGTATTTCCTATACCATACGATACCATACGCGTGGCAAAAGAAATGGGATGTATTTTTTCTTTGGGCAGGTATTTATATGGTGAGCAGCTCGTTGGAAGTTCAGATACTTGCTCACTTGGCAAACATCTTTGGGGATGACTACTAGCCGCCCACAGAAAGAAAACCACAGCTTTTGAACAAGGCTTTGAGTAAAAGTTTAAGCAGCAGCAATAAATGGCAAGTGGCAACTATGGCCTTAGATCAAAGAACAACCTTTACCTCGGTACAGTGCAGTCACCACTACTGGTTGTAAAAACCTCAAGAAAGACCATTCATAGCGTAATCTTAGAAACAGGATGTGAATAGAGTTCAATCACGAAAAAAATCATGAGATTATCCAAGCCCTATTGGGCCAAAATCACAGGTAGAGGATGTTAAATGAAATGGCAGTTCTGAGAAATCCACTAGGTTTCATATTCTTAGCTCGACGCATCCTAGAGTTGGGACGATAACCAAGTAACATGTCTTCTCTGCTACTTCGTCTGTAGGACACGATGGAAAATCATGTTCAGGAAAAAAAAAAAAAAGAAAAGATTCCCCTTAGCTCCTACAGCTTCCTTCGGTTATACAATAAAGTTCCCCAAATAATTGAGCCATCTCACCACCACAGTGTCAGCTCTGGTTGGGGTGTGACTGTAGTAGAAACGCACAGGCTCGGGAGACGGACAACCTAGATTCCACGCTGTAGGCTCTGCCACTAAATTGCTATGTGACTGTAGGCGTGTCTACGGACCCTCTGGGTCTCGGCTTTTTCACGGTATAATCAGGGTTAGCGATATCCTCTAGCATTACCGACAAGGAAGGGTACCCGATCTGGCCCATCGTGGCTGTCATTTCGCTAAACCTCCATCCAGCAGGGCGTTTTTCAGAGAAGTAACAAGCTTTCCATGGGGGAGGACCAGACGAGTCAGGCCACGGCCAGGTAACCCACCGTCCCCTCCCCCGGCCCCCAGGCGGGTCCCCCGGCTCGCACTGGGCAGAAAACTGCAACCCCGCAAGGGGATAAGGAAACCGCGGGGGGCGGAGGGAGGATGGGAACGGGCCCTTCTCAAACGCCCGTGCCCACGAGGGTGCCCTGGGGCGCCAGGGCCTGCGCTGGTAAACAGGAAGGGTCGGCTCCATTGCAGTTGGAGTCCGGTTTTCGAGATCAGGGAAGGTTTCTTATTTCTCGGGCGGCAAACTGCTTTCCCAAAACGTGCCGAATGCAAAGCAAACCAGCGCTGCCTCATGGAGCCAGGGGAGCAGAGCGAGGGTGCTTTGCGATCACCCCTCGGAGGGCCACGGCAAATGCGTTTAGCATTGTTTCTAAGGCAACTATTTGTCCCCGAGCGGGAGATGAGGAGCCAGCCTCGCACCCAGGCTTTTCAAGCGCGCGCGGGCAGGCGGGGCGGGGCGCGGGCGAGGGCACTATATCTCCCGGCGGAGGAGCACACAGGCAATCGCAATACACGCCCCAGACCGCGCTGCGCCTCCGAGTGCTTAGTTGGCGCTGCCGAGCCTGCTTTCCTCGCTCAGTTCGACAAGGACGCTCTGATTGGCCAGCGCACCCCTGCAGTGGTTGGCCGGAAAGAGCTGAGCCTTCTGATTGGCTGCTCCGCACCTGCAATGCGTCAAACCGCGGCGGGCGTCGAGGGCTCCGCGTGAGTGGTCTAAGCTCGCGGGGCAGCCCGCGGCCGCCGGGAGGGAGCGGCCCCGCCGAGGGCGGCCATCTTTAGTAGTGGCAGCGAGGGCTGCCCCAGACGCCGAGCGCCTGTTCATGGCGCTCTCTGAGCGGTAGAAAAAAGGCTGCGCGACAGTTTTGTTGGGGGTTCTCCTTTTTTACTTGGCGGTGGGTGGTGTTTTTGCGCAGGTCCCAGGGGTGTGGCGGGGATAGAACCCGCGGGCTGGCGGCTGGGAGCTCAGGAGCAGAGTGGCCGCCCTGGGAGGAGGGGGGTGGTCTCACAGGAGTTTTAGCTGCCGCTTCCATCAGACCGCTCGGTTTGCTTTCTCTCACCGTGAGCGGGGAGGGCGAATGGATTCCCCTTAATTTTTAGGAGCAAACATGAGATTTGCTTCCCGGGCATCTTGCTGGCGCTGGAAAGCGATTCTGGAGCGCTCTCCCGAATACGTCATGGTTGCGCTCGCGGTGCGCGGTCCCACCCGCACGGAATGCGGTTTTTTTGTTGTTGTTTTAGAACTATAAATCAAACAGCCGTCTTGGAAGCTGTTTATCGCTCCAGAAACAGTGGCCTGCAGGGGCAAAACTGAGCTTGCCTGACAGACATGCTACGAGATGTTGGCTGAAAAAATGTTTTTGATCATATCAGCTCATTTGCCTTTTTAGGCAACTTATGTCTGTGTGTGCATCCGGTTTTCATGCGTCTCTGATGTCCACCCCCACAAAAGAGAAAAACTCTTATCTTTGTAGCAAAAGTGGCGGTAGTTCGGGACTCGCCCTCTCTTCCGGGGATATGGTTGTAAAGAATTAAAGAATATGTTCCCTGGATGGGTTAGAGATAGGAACACGGAAAAACCCTGGTTGCCTTGGTTGGGCGGGAGGCGACGTCCTTGTTGGTTTTATTTGAGCTGCGTAGGTGCAAGTTCGGTGGATTGTGGCTTATCCAAAGGTGAATTCTGGTGCTGCCTTGGCATGGGTGTTGCCATGGCTACAGGGAGAGGTAGTTGGTGAATTGCGGGCCAATAAACCCAGCAAGGCCAAGCCTCTCCGACTTATGAAGCCTTAGTAGTAGTTGACTACCCTGGTTTATGCATCCTGGGGCTTTCCCCATTCCCAGCCCCGTCCAAAATTCCTGGATTGATCAATACAGGCACACATGGGCGTGTCGATTCCATCCCGTATTGACTAATACAGGCGCATTCACTGCCTTGTGTAGATTTTCTGGTTAGATGCTGAGTATGAGAGTACAGTCTTCGTACCACTGGCCTTCTTTTTTGGTTTGTAAGTTATTGCTCCTCTTACCTAATCTCACCAGTTTTGAATATTTTAATTATTGCCTTCTATGCCCTTTCCCATAGGCCATCACTGGCACCCTAAAAGGAACACTCCGTTTTATTGTGTGTCAGTATACTGTCAGAGCACTGAGTCCATAGGACATTGCAAAAGAAAGAAAACTGCGGTTTTGCATAATCTCCATATAGCAACAGCCGCGCGTGCTTCTGTGGAACACACAGTGTTCTTTGGCAGCCGCGGTGCTAGGAGCCGGCACTTTGTTTGCTGTGTGCAGTAGATAGAGCCTAGGTTTCTTCCGTCTCGCAGCCTTCTTGTGAAGGTTGCATGAGATGTGAATGTTGCCAGCACTGTGTAAATTGCAGTAACTACTGACATCATGCTATTTGGTTACTGAAGCATTTATTGAGTGCCCTTAACTGTCTTGACTTTGTGAGAGGAAGATTTTTCCTTCAGGATTTTCTACTTTGTGGGAAGAACAGATGGACAGACTCAGATCCAAAATAAACTTTAGGGATCATAGTTTTTTTTCTTAATTGAAGCCATAATAGTAATACAGTCTTAATTAGCATATATTGCCAGATTTAGGGCCCTTGAGGTCACTAGCTTATCACAGTTTGCCTTGGAATTTCCTGGTTTGAGCCCTCAAAGGCCCATGTCCTAGAAAGCCTCTTTGTCCCAGGCAAACTGGGACAGTTGGTCAACCTTGGACTGTTTTCAGTGCCACAAGCTGGGAGGATGAGCAGAATGGGAAGTGAAGGTTCTTAGTGTATAGAGGTGATTAGGGTTCCCTGCAGCTGGAGGTTACTGGACACAAGAAAATGGATGTTCTTGTATAAAATAAGTGTGGGCTGACACCTGAAACTCATCACATCCAAAATCAAAGTGATAATTTTATTCATCATTATTGTTCTTCCTTCTCTCAATCCCCACACATGGGTTCTTTAAAAAAATATATATATGTGTATCTTTAAAATTTTCTATCTAATTCTAATATTTATTTCTGGTAAAGGCTTTACCAAACTTTTAGTCACTTCAGAGTGAAGAAGTTCTTTGTTATGCCATGTTACTATTTGCCAGTTTGATGAAGCCTAATGCTGCCCGATTTGTTGCCCATATCCATAATTGAAGGTATGCTACATTTCACTTAGGCGTTTAGTGGAAATAAAGATGTTCTACTTTTGCAGCCAAGTTCATGGACTCCCTGAATTGTCCGTGGGGAACCCTGTTCTTCCACTGCCCCATTGCAGTTCTCTTTCCACTCTGTCCCCTTTTACATTCTTTCATCTTTACATTTCTGCTGTCACCATCATAGTTCAAGGCCCTGTTGTTGTTTTCCTAACTCCTGTAAAAGTCTTTATTGGTCTTCCATACCTAGTTCCATCTATGGCCAGCTGATGGAGTAGCTTTTCTAAATCACACTTCTGACTATATCATTTCCCTGCTCAAACCTCCCCTGGCTTCCCCTGGCTTCTAGGATTAAGTCAAGATTTCTTAGGAGTTCCTTCAGGTCCCTCAATGATCTGGCATATTCATTCCTAATAACCTATTACCCTTTCCATCTTGTAAATTTCAGCCATATAAATTGTTCTTAAGTCTTTGCTTTCCCCACTCATTCTTTATTCACATTGCATTCTTGGCCTAGCTCTCTGTCCAAAAAGTTCTAATATCTGTAAAGCTTTCTTCAAATGCAAAGTCAGCTAAAATAACCTCTCCCTCCACTGTGCTTCCTTAGCAACTTCATATCATCCTCTTCTGTTACCACATTCTACTTTTAGTAATAGTATATGATTACTTGATTCCATAAATATTTGTTAAGCACCTTTTGTAAGAGTGGCCCTGTGTTAGGGACCATCCTATCTAATAAAAGATCAATATGCAAATTAACCATCACTCCGTTACATCCACAAGCCACGCCCACCAGCCAAACAAGAGCAAGTATGCAAATTAACCCAACCAAGATGGCTACGGCCACGGAGCAAGCAAGAGGCTTGGGTTTCCCAGTAACAGAGGAAGCCAAGCTTTCTGCACACCCTGGCGGGCCTAGGCCTCCACTCAAGGCTACACAGTTTCAATTATAGAAGATAAATAAATCCCAGATACCAGGGCCTCCGCTTGGGTCGCCGGGGGGGCGTGGCCAGCCTGCAAACCACCACAGGCCCTTCGCCCAGGCCACCCCACGCCCCAAGGGAACCCCCACCCTGATTCAGGACACCCTTCAGGGCAAACCAGCTGGCCCCCACCCATTCACCAGGCCTCTATTCTATCTAATAAAAGTAACATGCAAATTGACCATCACTCCAGCACACAAGATGGCTGCCCCCATGTGGACACATGATGGCCACCACAAGATGGCCAGCAGGGGAGGGCAGTTGGGAGGGACCAGGCCTGCAAGGGAGTGCAGTTGGGGGCAATCAAGCCTGCAGGGGAGGGCAGTTAGGGGTGACCAGGCTAGCAGAGGAGGGAAGTTGGGGGTGACCGGGCCTGCAGGGGAGGGCAGTTAGGGGTGACCAGGCCTGCAGGGGAGAGCAGTTGGGAGGGACCCAGGCCTGTAGGGGAGGGCAGTTGGGGGAGACCCAGGCCTGCAGGGGAGAGCAGTTGGGGGGGACCAGGCCTGCAGGGGAGGGCAGTTAGGGGCAAACAGGCTGTCAGGGGAGTGGTTAGGGGGTGATCAGGCTGGCAGGCAGAAGCAGTTAGGGGTAATCAGGAAGGCAGGCAGGTGAGCAGTTGGGAGCCAGCAATCCTGGATTGTGAGAGGGATGTCCGACTGCCCGTTTAGGCCCGATCCTACTGGGAGGATCCCAGATTGGAGAGGGTGCAGGCTGGGCTGAGGGACACACACCCCCGTGCATGAATTTCGTGCACCGGGCCCCTAGTCTATATATATTAAAGCCTAATATGCAAATTGTCCCCTTGGGAGTTTCACTGGGAGACCGGGGGTTCAATTGCTTGCTATCACGTGCGCTGACCACCAGGGGGCAGTGGGAATGAAAGAAGGCCCCGGCTGGCAGCCAACAGCCGGGGAAGGGAGGCCCTGGCTGGCCCTGATCGCTGGCCAGGCCTAGGGACCCTACCCGTGCATGAATTTTGTGCATCAGGCCTCTAGTAGGGATATAAAATGAAACAGATTGGAACCTTGGGTTTGGAGGCCTTATATTTTGGTTGGGAGATAATGTGAACCTAAGTAACAATTTTTCAAGGTAGAAGAAATGACAACTATTTCAGGAATCCGTAGGGGAAAACTCACTTTTCTAGAGGGATGAGAGAAAGCTTTGTGGAGCTGGTGGCACCTGAGCTAGCTTGGAGGGTCAGCAACTTATATGGATGTACAGAGGGAAGGCATTCCATGCAGATGGAATACCAGGAACAAAGCAAGGAGGCTGAAAAGAGCAGGATGTGTTGGGAAAGGAGAAGTTTATTCTGTTATTAAGGGGCCTCATGAGAGACCAGGGTGGGTTTAGGGTAGTTAAGGCTAGCTAGAGAATGGCCACACATGCCAGGCAGGAAGATAAAACTATCCTGTTTGCATGAAATCTATTCAAAACTGACAAATAGAGACTGAATAGAGACTGACAAAATCAAAGGTATCTTCTATATATATATATACACAAGGGCCGAGTGCATAAATTGGTGCACCTTGAAAGGAACTGTGGGCTGTGAGGCTGCGGTAGGCACAGGGTCGGGTCTCGGCCCACCCTCCACGCCCCCACCCAGCCCCTCCAGCCTCTGCCCCCAGTCCCCAGTCTGCCGATAGTCCCGCTTCCACCAGCGCCACTCGCACCTGCTAATGGTGTGGAGTGATTGGGGCCGATGCCAGCAGCGGGTGTGAGCAGGGCCGGTGCTGTCAGCAGGTGTGAGTGGCAGCTGCTGCCCCAATTGCCCCTCAGGAGCAGGGGGAGGTGGAGAAGCCCTCAGGTGATCAGGGCCGGCAGCTGCCACTTGCACCCGCTGCTGGCGCTGAGTGATTGGGACTGGTGCCGGGCACCGGCAGCGGGTGTGAGTGGGGCTGGTGCTGGCAGCAGGTGCGAATGCCGGGCGGGACCGCAGTGCACAGGAGCAAAGAATTTTCAATAACCACCAGAGGCTCACCCCGATGACAGCGACCGCCACCCTGCCTTGGTCTAGTGCCTCCATTCACCTGCTCCACCGTCCCACCGTGGCCAATGTCTGCCATGTGCCGCAGTCGCCCCTTGGTGGTCAGCGCATGTCATGTTCAGTTCTGCCTTTTGGTCTATTTGCACATTAGCCTTTTATTATACAGGACTAGAGGCCTGGTGCACGAAATTTGTGCACTGTGGGTAGGGGTGGTCCCTCAGCCTGGCCTGTGCCCTCTTGTAGTCTGGGACCCCTCGGGATATCCGCCTGCCTAAGCCGGCAGGCAGACATTCTTCTCACAGTCTAGGACCCCTTGCTCCTTACCGTCCAACTGCTTGCTGCTCCCTACCACTCTGCTTGCTGCTCCTTAGTGCTGCCACGGAGGCTCCTGCCACTGCCGCTGCACTCGCCAGCCATGAGCCCGGCTTCTGGCTGAGCGCCCCTCCACCTGTGGGAGCACACTGACCACCAGGGGGCAGCTCCTGCATTGAGCGTCTGCCCCCTGGTGGTCAGTTCATAGTGACCAGTCATTCCACCATTTGGTCGATTTGCATATTAGGGTTTTATTATATATACGATAGGATATTGAATTTGAACTGTAAATGAAAAATAAAATTTTAAAAAGAACCAAATAAAATTTTAGATCTGAAAAATTTTTTAAAATATATTTTATTGATTATTTACAGAGAGGAAGGGAGAGGGATAGAGAGTTAGAAACATCTATCAGCTGCCTCCTGCACACTCCCTACTGGGTATGTGCTCACAACCAAGGTACATGCCCTTGACCGGAATTGAACCTGGGACCTTCAGTCACAAGCCAACGCTCTATCCACTGAGCCAAACCTGTTAGGGTGATCTGAAAATTTTTTAATATATATATATTTTTAATTCTCACCTGAGAATGTTTTTAAAATTGATTTTTAGAGAGAGAAATACCGGTAGGCTGCCTCTGCACCTGCTGACCCACCGGGATCTAACCTAAATCGAAGTATGTGCCCTAACCTAGAATCCAAGGAAGTCCTTTGGTGTACAGGTTGAGACTCCAACCAATTGAGCCACCTGGCCAGGGCAGATCTGTAAAAAAATTTTTAAGTGTAACTCCAAGCCCTGGTCAGTGTGGATCAGTAGAGTGTCCTCTCATGCACCAAAGGGTCATAGGTTCAATTCCAGGTGAGGGCACATACACAGGTTGTGGGTTCCATCCCTTTCAGATTGCTTGGGCAACTGATCGATCTTTCTCTTTCCCTCTCCCTTCCTCTCTCTGTAGAATCAATGAAAAAAACACACATATCCTTAGAGGAGGACTTAAAAAGAAAAAAAAAACGCTCGTTTGGTTCAGTGGATAGTGCTTCTGCAGGCGGACTGAAGGGTACTGGGTTGGATTCCGATCAAGGGCACCTACCTGGGTTGCAGGATCAATCTGGGGCCCTGGTCGGGGATTCAGCAAGAGGCAACCAATTGATATCTCTTACATTAGTATCTGTCTTTATCCCTCCCACTCTCTCTGGAAAAAAAAACAACCAATGGGAAAATGTCCTCAGGTGAGGATTAACCAAAACAAATAAACACCAATCCCCAGTGTGATTATTGAAGGAGCATATGAAGTATTTGTTGAATGAATGGGAAGTGATGGGACTTTGCTTTCTAACTGTTTTAGCAACTCTGCAAGCCAGAGGGTTTATTTTTTATTTTAATTTTTATGGATTGATTGCTTTAGGGAGAAGAAGGGAGTGAGAGAAACACCAGTGTGTTGTTCCACTTATTATGCACTCTTTGGTTGCTTCTTGTCTGTGCCCCAACCAGGGATCCAACACAACCTTGCTGTGTCAGGAGGAGGTTCTAACCCACTGTGCTGCGGGCTGCCTGTCAGAGCCCCTCAAAAAAACCCCTCTGGCATGCCCTGGCTCCTACTGTGGGCTGGAGCTCCTCTGCCACACCAAAGGTTTGTGTTCCATTCTGTCAGGGTACCTCCTTAGGTTTTGGGTTTGATCCCCGGTCAGGGCTGACTGATGCTCAGGAAGTGACCAAGGACCGTGAGGTCCGTGTGCTCTACATCATTTGGCAGGGAGCTGGGCTTCCATTGCTGACATGGTCGACTCTGATCCCTGCTACCCCCTCCTCCATTGAGGATGACTTCAACTATGGCAGCTGTGTGGCCTCCGCCAGCATACACATCTGCATGGGTAGGTCGACCTTTCCATGGCTCGCCCGGCCCTGCTGCTGCCCGGCCTGGCTGCTGCGCAGTCGCCCCAGGAGGCGGATTTCTGGGTTCCCAGGGAGAGAGCCCTCCGTGCCGGACTCCCAGGGAGAGCGGGGTCCTGGAGGGAAAGCACTTTGCTCTGCCTCCCCTGGGGGCTCCTGAACCAGAGCGCCCATCCTGCGCAGGGCTCGGAGGGGAGAGCCACACCAGGGAGGCCTTCTAGCTGGGTGCTGAGAAAACGAAACGAGCCCTTCCTCCTTGAACCCTGTCATCTTCGGTGTAGAAAGGGACAGATGAAAGCCTCAGCATCCTTACTGGGGTATGCTGAGTGTGCAGCCTGCTGAGCCGTCATGACGTTACAGAGTCCTGGATAATTTGCATATTCCTCTATTATTAGTATAGATAAGGCTAAGCGACTGTCCAACTGGCCAAAAGATATGATGTGCACTGACCACCAGGGGGCAGACACTCAATGCAGGAGCTGCTGAGCTGCGGTGATTTGGCAGTGGCGGTTCTCGGGTGACACACCCTAGAATCAGAGAGGAGGGAGCCCAATTCCTTTCAGGGCCGCGCAATTCCACTTTCGGCCGTGGGTTATGTTGTTGCTGGACACTGTCAGCCTTGAATCTGGTTTACGGCACACTTGTGTTTGCGTTCCACACCCTGTATGACAGCAACTTTGCCGAGTGCCCTCTCTCACTCCGGGACTCCTCAGGGGATGTCAAAGAGCCGGTTTTGGCCAAATCCCTGCAGACCAGGCCGAGGGACCCCACCTGCCAGAGGGACCCTGCTCACTCCGCAGATGCCCTTCCAGCTGTGGTGCCGCCCCAGGTGCAGCTCACCGGGGACCGTGGGAGGTTGGATCCAGGGTGTGTCTGGCCTGTCTCGCCCAGTCTTGCACCACCGACCACCTTCTAATTAACATCCTTTCAATGTGCATGAATCTGTGCACCGGGCCACTAGTTTAAGAATAATTGTGTGGCAGCAAAGTGGGAGGTGAATTTTAGACAGGGAGAGACTGTGGACAGGGACACTGATGAAGGCAATAACTATAAGAAGAATGGCTAGTATTTACTGAGCACTTACGGCGTGCTATGCAGTGTCTTACTTACGGTATCATTTATTGCACACAGACACCCTGTTATTTTAATCCTTTTCACAAATAAAGGAAGTTAAGTTTAGAGAGGATAAATAACTTATCAGGCTCACCCATGGAGACAAAACTAGAAGTTGAACCAGTTTGCAGTAGCTGGTCCACTAAATTAGTTATAATTTGAATGTGTTATGAGTGGAATTAGAGAAGGTCCAAGAAATTATACTCTCTTTATGTGACAGTATTTTCATACTTTACGTTAGAGGTGAAGAATAAAAATGCCACAAATGTCACCATGGTTGGGCTCAATTCCTGGACTATCTTCTCCAGTATTGGTCTCATCATGTATCTCCTACATCTTTTTCTACAGTAAATAAGACACCAGTAAGCAGTTGTACCTTACTTTCCAAATACTCATAATGCCAAAATGAGGAAAGGATATAGATACTAGTTGGACTTGACCTTCTATTGGGACTCCTCAGAAACCTCACAAGGAAGTGGCAACAGTACTGGCTTGGATGTGTACCAAGTTAATGCTTCCAAATATTCCTATTGGGAGTGTTCCCCAAGTGTGAACTAGAATTTTCAAAGCAGTTGCTTCTTTCTTGGCTTAGTATCTGTTTAAAGATGTTTAATAGTTTCAGGGCACTGGAGGAGTGATTTTCCTATGCTCTGGTCAAGTCAGTAACCTCTACATTCTCCCTTTCTCCCCCTGCCCCCCCAAAGGCAGCCATACAGGGGAGCTAGTAAGTGTGCTCTTCAGGAACCTTTGGATCACTTTGCATTCCCCTTGCTACTCTACTCCCAATAACTGAAGACTGAAAAAACTTCCTTCTATTCTGCTTCTCCCTACCATTTATACTTTTGGTCTTCTGATTTTAATGGAAAATTAAGAACTGTATGTCAAAACTCCTTCAAACCCAGGAAAGGCTTTCACCTTCAAAAATTCTAGTATACATTTTATAACACATTGACTCCTGTATTTTCTTTGCTAATATTCTTACATCATTCTGTGTTTCTTATCATTCTGATTAGCTTCTTAAAAACAAATTAACAACAACAAAAAAAGACACCTGTCCTGCAAATAGTAGTCAGTCTTGATTTTCCTGATTTGTTTTTCCTATTCAATATTTATCTTTGATGACAGCATCAGCAGTTCAATGATATTATAGAAAAAGTTTATTCATTCAATGATGTTTATTGAATTAATTTTATATAGCAGGTACCTTAGAATGTGAGTACTGATTAATCTCTCCTGGAGTCATGCTTCTTAGTGTTTTTTTTTTCCAGCGGGGGGGGGGGGGGGCAGAAACAAGGTCATCAACACCTTTGAGGGTCTGATGAAAACCACAGAAACCAAGATGGCGGCATAAGTAAACACCTAAACTGCTGCCTCACACAACAATTTCAAAACTACAACTAAAAGACAAAACGGACATCATCCAGAACCACAGGAAGGCTGGCTGAGTGGAAATTCTACAACTAGAAGGAAAGAGAAAAGCACACTGAGACTCAGAGGAGCTGCAGGAGGCAGAGGTACTAAGACACGTGCGCGGAGAGGACTGGCAACTGAGTGCACAGTTGGCTTTCTCAAGCGGGATGGAGACAAAAGCTCCCGACTGCGCTGAACTCCAGTTCCGGGTGAGACTCTGGGGACCCAGACTCATATGGGGTGAAACTGGACTGTCAGGAAAGAGAAAAGCACACTGAGACTCAGAGGAACTGCGGAAGGCAGAGGTACCAAGGTGCGCGCGAGCGGAGAGGGCGGGCAACTGAGTACGCGGCTGGCTTTCTCACGCGGGAGGGAGACAAAAGCTCCCGACTGCACTGAACTCCAGTTCTGGGTGAGACTCTGGGGACCCAGACTCATTCGGGGAGAAACTGGACTGTCTGGCAGTGGGCAGAACTCGAGGGCGGCTTTCTCTCAGAGGTGCTTGCAGCAATTACCATGGGACACTGAGACACAGGGGCCTATTAGGGCAGGGCTGACGGGAAACCAATGCTGTCTGCTCTGCCCTGAGACTCCGCCCCATCCAAGCTGAGCACAGAGGCTTTTGCAAGTCTTGCCTCATAAGGGTGTCTCCAGCACAGAAGTTCTCCCATCATAGACACAGCTGATCCTCACAGCCAAATGGCCTGGAAGTCAATTTCTCCCAGTGATACCAAAGCCTTGGTATAACAATCAAGGCTTAACTACAACAAGACTGTGCACACAGCCCACAAAGGGATGCACCAAGTGTGTCCACCTCAGGTAACTGGGGAGGCTGAGCCACTGTGCCCTATAGGACACCTAGCACACAAAGCACTCTATCAACTCAGGGAAGCAGCCAAAATGTGAAGACAATTAAACAGGTCACAAATGAAAGAAATGGAGGAAAGCAAATGACTGGATATAGAGTTCAAAACCACGGTTATAAGGTTTTTCAAGAATTTTCTAGAAAAGACCAATAAATTTAGCGAGACCCTTGAGGATATGAAAAAGGACCAACTAGAAATTAAGCATACACTGACTGAAATAAAAAATATTATACAGAGATCTAACAGCAGACTAGAGGATCACAAGAATCAAGTCAAAGATTTGAAATACAAAGAAGCAAAAAACACCCAACCAGAAAAGCAAAAAGAATCCAAAAATATGAAGATAGTGTAAGGAGCCTCTGGGACAACTTCAAGCATACCAACATCAGAATTATGGAGGTGCCAGAAGAAGACAGAGAGCAAGATACTGAAAACCTATTTGAAGAAATAATGACAGAAAACTTCCCCCACCTGGTGAAAGAAATAGACTTACAAGTCCAGGAAGCACACAGAACCCCAAACAAAAGGAATCCAAAGAGGACCACACCAAGACACATCACAATTAAAATGCCAAGAGCAAAAGACAGAGAATATTAAAAGCAGCAAGAGAAAAACGGTTACCTACAAGGGAGCACCCATATGATTGTCAGCTGATTTCTCAACAGAAACTATGCAGGCCAGATGGGAGTGGCAAGAAATATTCAAAGTGATGATAGCAAGAACCTATAACCAAGATTACTCTACCCAGCAAAGCTATCATTCAGAATGGAAGGTCAGATAAAGAGCTTCACAGATAAGAAAAAGCTAAAGGAGTTCATCACCACCAAACCAGTATTATATGAAATGCTGAAAGGTATTCTTTAAGAAAGGAAGAAGAAAAAGGTAAAGATAAAAATTATGAACAACAAATACATACCTACCAACAAGTGAATCTAAAAATCAAGTGAATAAAAAATCTGATGAACAGAATAAACTGGTGAATATAATAGAATCAGGGGCATAGAAAGGGAGTGGACTGACAATTCTCAGGAGGAAAGGGGTGTGGGGGGTGCGGGAAGAGACTGGACAAAAATCGTACACCTATGGATGAGGATGGGGGGGCGGGTAAGGGCAGAGGGTGGGGTGGGAACTGGGTGGAGGGGAGCTATGGGGTGAAAAAGAGGAACAATTGTAATAATCTGAACAATAAAGATTTATTAAATTTTAAAACACACAGAAACCTCCCAGAAAAACATATATACATCAAATAATTATGTGAACCCTGTCATAGAATCTAGACTTTCTGACTCTCAAAACCAAAACAAAAAAAAACTTTTTTTTTTAAATCCTCACCCGAGGATATTTTTCCATTGATTTTTAGAGAGTGGAAAAGAGAAGGAAAGATAGAAATATTGATGTGAGAGAAACACATGATTGGTTGCTGGGGAGGAGCCTGTTTACCAGAGTGGAACCCGGAACCCTTGGGTCCTCAGACAAATGCTCTATCCACTGAGAAAAACTGGCTAGGGCCAAAACAAAAAAACTTTAAATCCAAAAGATCCTCTTCAGTGTGATGTGGTTAGTGTTTACCACTGTGTGAACACAAATGCTCTATATTGATAAGTGTATATGTAGTCATTCATATGTAATTGATCATCTAATATTAAGGGAACTATTTAAATACTTGAACTGTTTGGTTTTTTATTTTATCAAATAAGACTCTAAGGCAAAAACTGGCCATCTTTCTGCTGCTAGAATTTGGAAGGCAAAACACATTTTAGCATTGTTTTTTCTTTAAGGTAAGCATTCTGATTAATCACTGATAACAGCATTTTTCAAATTATAATATGCCATATTGGCAAACCTAGTCTTTGACATTTTGAAGCGTTAGTCTCTTGTTTTAAATTTTGTGCTACCTGAAACGTATAATTAAATTCAACTCTGATCTGGAGTACATAAATGAGATTTTTCATGAGATTTTCCTATGAGATTTAGTACAATTGATATTTCAATAAATGTTTATTTATTATCTTGAAAACATTTTCACTGAGAGAATGCGTAGTGATTGCATGAGTAATTTTCATAGCAGTGTATCATGGGTTTCTTTGTATTCCTTCCCTTGTGCTGCTCTTCCCAATTAACACCAGCATTTGCTAAATTTTAATGCAGAAAGACTGATACGATGGAACCCTGTCATTTGGAACCTGTGATCTCTGAATTTGTGTAAAATTTGTCTGTTAAAGAGCACCGGGGGAGGGGAGGGGCTGTCATTTGAGAATTTCCTCTATATATGAATGGTTAATGATGAGACAACTGAACACAAAACAAAATTTGTAGACTTCTACAACTCCTTACCTCTACCTGGAAACTTGTTGCAATGATTATTATTTCAGTAAAGCAAGGTTATTGACAGTCCCAAAAGAATAAGATTCCAAGTGGCTTCAGGGATCCTGTATGACAGATTTCCTTGTTGCTGGATGAAGTCCATTTTAACTGGTAAAATGAGCTGATTACAACATAAAAAATCTACCCCTAAAAATGATCTGTAGGCAGAACAAACATTATCAAAATCACTAGGAAACATTATTGAGCAAGGCATTCTAAAAGGTACCAGGCTTGCAAAGAATTACCCCATAGCTCAGTGCTCACAGCTAACTAGTTGTAACCTGCATGAGGACAGGAACTGTCTTTATTTATGTTGGTTTGTTATTTATATTTTACTTACGCTCTTACAACCATGTCTGACACATAATAGTTGCTAAATAAATATATCTTGAACACTTGAATCAACCATTGAGAGAAAAAGAGGAGTTAAATGAAAAAAGGAAAGCTTTTCTTTAACAATGTAGCTTTTTAAAAGGAAAATATTATGTTCTCTCTTTTTTAATCCTCACCCAAGAATATGTTTTTATTGATTTTTAGAGAGAGGAAGAGAGAGAAACATTGATTGGTTGCCTCCTCTACGCACTCTGACTGGGGATCGAACCCCCCACAACTTAGATATGTACCCTGACCAGAAATCAAACCCACAACCTTTTTGGTGTGCAGTATGACATTCCAACTAACTGAGCTACCCAGCCAAGGCAATTATGTTCTTTTAAAACACCTTTATTGTGTAATATTTATGCCTATAAAATTATATGGTAAATGTAAATTACTAAACAAAAAAAGTGAACCCACCATCTATGCAAATAACTAGAAAATTACCAATTTTGTGGAAAATACTTGTGTACTTCCCACTGTCAAACTAGGTGTGCCATCTTATGGATCCTAAATGGTACTACCAAAACACAGGTAGTATATCTGTTAGTGTCAGGACATGATTTTTGCACAGATTAAGAGAATACCTGTTTATGTATATGTAGCTTATTTCCAGAGGAGTTTATACAGCATTTTGAAATTTACTTTCTTAATTTTAGCTCTCTAGGAAAGAATCCACAGAAATCTAAGAAGTCCCTCACCCCAATTTTCATTGTTTGTTGATCCCAATAAATATTTTCTAGGCACTATTTTATTTTTTTGCTTTTGAAATTGTTTGGATCAAGAGAATGGGTCTTTGAAGTAATTGGGTGCAAATACTAGCAGGCATATTTTATGAAAGCTGTGGTCAGCTGCTCACACATGATTGTGAAATACAACAGTCTTCCTTTTTTCTTTTTATATTGCTGGAAAGTGAGGCTAGATGGTTTCCCATTGCAACTAGGATATGTGGAATTCACTCTTTCCACCCCCTGCTGATGTACCTTAGCGTTTATCTTTTGTCACATAAAGGATCCAAACCACAGCACTTTGGTTCACAGTGAATATGGGGAGGTTAGATAGTAGGAAACATTTTTCAACTATTTCAAAATTATAACTAAAATATTACAAATAAAAGATGAAGAACAAAGACTGATTCTAAAGTGAATTGTGGAATTTGTCTCTAATTAAACTTTGTTTTGTTCAAAACAGATCCAAATAGAATTGTTTTGCCTCCCTTTCCACTAATACAATTGGAGACATTGAAGTATTCTAGGGATTGCTTTTAATGGGCGTCCTGAAATTTTATCTAGGACAAAAATGGTAATTCTGTTTAAGGTTGTTGATTTCATGAAGCTTTTTAAACTGCAGTCTATTTCCCACTGGTTTCCAATTTGCTTCAGTATTTGTGGAGGTTTTAATCCCTTTCAAGAGGAAATGTGATTATTATAGTACAGTAGAAGGCAGCATTTGGACATAGCTGACAGTGCAAGCATTTGCTGTAACTAATTTTCATCTGTATGGATACTTACAACTGAACCAAAAACATCACCTTATCAATCAGAGGACTATCCATCCAAATCATTTAACTTCTCAGGGCTCCCTTTTTTGCTGAATAGAAACGTTGGCTGAGATTACCTTCTTCCTGCTGCCTTCTGGAAGGTTAATGCATCTCATGATTTAATTATCAGATCCCCTTTCTTTAGAATTTTATCTCTGTTTGACTGTTGTTATTATTGACTTTAGGCAACAGTGTAAAGTATTATTTCCACACTGAACCAAATCAGAAGATGGTGAACTCCATATTTTTCTGTTTATTTTGGTCATATCCCATCTAATAAAAGAGCAATATGCAAATTAACCATCACTCCATTATACCCACAAGCCACGCCCACCAGCCAATCAAGCGCAAGTATGCAAATTAACCCAACCAAGATGGCTGCGGCCACAGAGAGAGCAGGAGGGAGTCTTGGGTTTCCCCGGTGATGGAGGAAGCCAAGCTTTCTGCCTGCCCTGGCCGGTGCAGGCCTCCACTCCAGGCTACAAAGTTTCAATTATAGAAGATAAATAAATCCCCCCCAAAAATGGCAGCAGCCACGGAGCTGGAGAGAGCAGGAGGCTAGGGTTGCCCCTGGCAATGGAGGAAGCCAAGCTTCTGCAGCCCTGGCCTGCCTTGGCCTCCACTTAAGGTTACAAAGTTTCAATTATAGAAGATAAATAAATCCCAACAGAAATGGCTGCTGCCACGGAGTGAGCAGAAGTCTTGGCTCTGCCCCAGGCTACAAAGTTTAAATTGTAGAAGATAAATAAATCCCAGATACCAGGGCCTCCGCTTGGGTTGCCGGGGGGCGGGGGGGGACGCGTGGCCGGCCTGCAAACCACCACAGGCCCCTCGCCCAGGTCACCCCATGCCCCAAGGGAACCCCCACCCTGATCTGGGACACCCTTCAGGGCAAACAAGCTGGCCCCCACCCATGCATCAGCCCTCTATCCTATCTAATAAAAGAGTAATACGCAGATTGACCATCCCTCCAACACACAAGATGGCTGCCCCCATGTGGTCAAAGATCCTGCCCCCATGTGGACACAAGATGGCCAGCAGGGGAGGGACCAGGCCTGCAAGGGAGGGCAGTTGTGGGCGATCAGGCCAGCAGGGGAGGGCAGTTGGGAGGGACCAGGCCTGCAGGGGAGGGCATTTAGGGGTGACCAGGCCTGCATAGGAGGGCAGTTAGGGGCAAACAGGCTGGCAGGGGAGTGGTTAGGGGGTGATCAGGCTGGCAGGCAGAAGCAGTTAGGGGCAATCAGGAAGGCAGGCAGGCGAGCAGTTGGGAGCCAGCAATCCTGGATTGTGAGAGGGATGTCCAACTGCCTGGTGGGATTAGGCCTAAACAGGCAGTTGGACATCCCTCGAGGGGTCCCAGATTGGAGAGGATGCAGGCTGGGCTGAGGGACACCCTCCCCCCATGCACGAATTTCGTGCACTGGGCCTCTAGTATTTTAATATTTTTCAAATATTTAAAATTCTGGTCAAAACTTAAAGTATTCTTTTGTAGTCTGGCTCTAATAGTTTACTTAAAACATATTTGAGAAAGCTTTTGGTTTCTACTTCCAGTTCAATTGGTGTTTCAAAATGTCTATAATTCATCTACATTTGCTTTTACTCTTAAAATATGCTGTCGTTAGAAAATTAAATGACTATCAAGTGCCAACAATGTATTTTATAGAAATGAAATTGTTCACAAAAATAAACCACTACAGGAAAAATATCTCTCAAGTGTTTTTTGAGGTTCAAATTTCAAGGAAAAAAAAGTAAAGTTTGAGATAATCCTAATGCTGAAACCTGATTTTGGGGGAAGGAATGCAAATGCGTAATTGTTAAAAAGTTAGTGTATAGCTATCAAATTTCAAAGTTTCAGTTCTTCCAGTGGACTATTCTAGTGAACATAAATCCAAAAATAAAATCATTGTCCATTCTGTGGCTTTCACTTAAATATGCAATCACAATATTTTTCTTTAGGCAATTACTTTTGGAAAAATAAGGTGCCAGTGAACATTTTAATTGAAGCTACTGTTAAAAGCAAAGTCAACATTTATTCTTCAAAGCCTGGTAAGAAACTGCAAAACAGAAATAAAGAATTAGGGCTTTAAGGTCTCATAGATCTGGATTCAAATTCTGTCACTCACAGCCTGTGTGAATTTGAGCAAATTACTTAACCCCTCTGACCTATTTTTCCTCATCTGTGAAATAGATGAAATAGTATCAACTATCTCATCGGTTGTTATAAGGGTGAAATAAAAGCAAAAGCAAATGTGAAATAGCACCAAACACACAGAGAATTAATAAAAAGCTTGTTATGCCTAATAATGGAATAAGTTGGATAGAAAAGAAGTAAACTGGGTCATTATTACTGTGAAAACTCAAGCATAAGTTGGGGTCACTGTTGGGGATTTTGTAGGTTATATTTTTTCACTAGAAGGGAAGTTGGGCCAGATATACTCAGAGAAACTTTCTATTTCAAAAATCCTGTATGCAATTCACCTTAACAGTTTTGAAGACTATGAATGGGAGGCATTTTGGAGGGTGTTTAATAATTATTCTGGAAATACATCCTAAGTTTCTCTTCTATTTCTGTTGATCTTCAGCAGGTCATTTTTAATAGAACATGTGGATCATTTTCTGTTATTATTGGGTTCTAGAGTTTGATCTTCCCCAAAAGATAACTATCCTTTGATAACTGGCCATGTGTGGTGGCACGGACGCTGTAGGGTCTGGGTGTTGACTGATGGTGATTTTTCCATTCTCTCTCCAGTAGAAAAACATTGTGATCAGAAACCAAGGGCAGGATTCTTCCCTTTTGGGTGAGTACCAGCTACACATCCTCTCACTGTTCCCCAAGATACATCTAGCTGAAGGGGAAATAGTTTCTTGTCTGCCCGTGCCTGTGAAGTGTCAGTGAAGCACTGTTAGAATTCCACAGGGAGGGGTCTCATGGCCCCAGATAAGCAGTAATGTGGAGGTTTCTGACCAGTGGTAAACTGACCCCTAGTAAAACCATGACATGGTTTATACCATTCACCCTGGTTTCCACTTTCTCCTCCCTGGTCGTCAAGTCATGGCTTCCATTCTCGGACATTCAGGGTCTTGATTTAGTATCCTCCACAATATAACTTCTCCTAAAGCTCACTTTCTGGAAAAGATAAGTTATTAAAATACTAAAGTGAAATTTAGGTTAATGTCTTATCTCTCTCAGGGATATGTGCATTTCAAACCTTTCTTTTAAAAAAAAATGTTTTTATTGATTTTCTAGAGAGAGAGGAAGGGAGAAGGATAGAGAAATGGAAACATCCATGAGAGATAAACATCAATAGGCTGCCTCCTGCACACCCCCTACTGGGGATCGAGTCCACAACCCAGGCACATGCTTTGACTGGGAATCGAACCAAGGACCTCTTGGTTTATGGATTAACGCTCAACCTGTGTAACATTGTATATGCATATCTAACGAAGAATTCTTACAAATAAAGAAAATGACAAAGTCTCCAATAAGAAAATGGGTAGAGGAGAAACCAAGATGGCGGCATAGGTAAACACCTAAACTGCTGCCTCGCACAACAATTTCAAAACTACAACTAAAAGACAAAATGGACATCATCCAGAACCACAGGAAGGCTGGCTGAGTGGAAATTCTACAACTAGAAGGAAAGAGAAAAGCACACTGAGACTCACAGGAGCTGTGGAAGGCAGAGGCAATGAGGTGTGTGCGCGGAGAGGGCTGGCAATTGAGTATGTGGCTGGCTTTTTCAAGTGGGAGGGAGACAAAAGCTCCCAAATGCTCTGAACTCCAGTTCTGGGACTCTGGGGACCCAGACTCATATGGGGAGAAACTGGACTGTCTGGCATCGGGTGAAACTCAAGGGCGGCTTTCTCTCAGAGGTGCTTGCAGCGATTACCGCGGGACACTGAGACCTGGGGGGCCTCTTAGGGCAGGGCTGACGGGAAGCCATTGCTGGTTGCTCTGCCCTGAGACTCTGCCCCATTCAAGCTGAGTGCAGAGGCTTTTGCATAAGAATGGCCAGGTCCTTTGAATTTTAAACTTACCTAACAAACTGGAGCTGAGTCAGTGAGACCCAGAACATCCAAAAGAAGGCCCAAGGCCCCATAGCAGCTTGCATTGCTTCACAGCTGGGCCTCATCTGGGCACCTCCAAAACCCAAACAAAGAAGAGGAATCTGCAAATCTCTCCGTAGCTCCTGCTGGGTGGCCTAAGGCAGAGACTAAATTAGCACCTCCTTGGAGATCCAAGAGCCAGTGTACCCAGGGGTCAGAGTGGGACCATCCAGATTACAACTCCTCAGATCCATAAGGGACACACTCAGGGGGCAGACTCAGTGAGCATCAAAGCCCCACTGAAGCAAGTCTTGCCTCATAAGGGTGTCTCTAGCACAGAAGTTCTCCCATCGTAGACACAGCTGATCCTCACAGCCAATTGGCCTGGAGGTCAATTCCTCCCAGTGATACCAACAACAATCAAGGCTTAACTACAACAAGACTGTGCACACAGCCCACAAAGGGATGCACCAAGAGTGTCCACCTCAGGTAACTGGGGAGGCTGAGCCACTGGGCCCTATAGGACACCTAGCACACAAAGCACTCTATCAACTCAGGGAAGCAGCCAAAATGCAGAGACAAAGAAACAGGTCACAAATGAAAGAAATGGAGGAAAGCAAATGACTGGATATAGAGTTCAGAACCACGGTTATAAGGTTTTTCAAGAATTTTCTAGAAAAGACCAATAAATTTATCGAGACCCTCGAGGATATGAAAAAGGACCAACTAGAAATTAAGCATACACTGACTGAAATAAAAAATATACAGAGATCTAACAGCAGACTAGAGGATCGCAAGAATCAAGTCAAAGATTTGAAATACGAAGAAGCAAAAAACACCCAACCAGAAAAGCAAAAAGAATCCAAAAATATGAAGATAGTGTAAGGAGCCTCTGGGACAACTTCAAGCATACCAACATCCGAATTATGGGGGTGCCAGAAGAAGAGAGAGAGCAAGATACTGAAAACCTATTTGAAGAAATAATGACAGAAAACTTCCCCCACCTGGTGAAAGAAATAGACTTACAAGTCCAGGAAGCACACAGAACCCCAAACAAAAGAGGACCACACCAAGACACATCACAATTAAAATGCCAAGAGCAAAAGACAAAGAGAGAATATTAAAAGCAGCAAGAGAAAAACAGTTAGTTACCTACAGGGGAGCACCCATATGATTGTCAGCTGATTTCTCAACAGAAACTATGCAGGCCAGACGGGAGTGGCAAGAAATATTCAAAGTGATGAATAGCAAGAACCTACAACCAAGATTACTCTACCCAGCAAAGCTATCATTCAGAATTGAAGGTCAAATAAAGTGCTTCACAGATAAGAAAAAGCTAAAGGAGTTCATCACTGGCAAACTAGTATTATATGAAATGCTGAAGGGTATTCTTTAAGAATAAGAAGAAAAAGGTAAAGATAAAAATTATGAACAACAAATACATATCTATCAACAAGTGAATCTAAAAATCAAGTGAATAAAAAAATCTGATGAACAGAATAAACTGGTGAATATAATAGAATCAGGGGCATAGAAAGGGAGTGGACTGACAATTCTCAGGGGGGAAAGGGTGTGGGGGGTGCGGGAAGAGACTGGACAAAAATTGTACACCTATGGATGAGGACAGTGGGGTGGGGCGGTAAGGGCAGAGGGTGGGATGGGAACCAGGTGGAGGGGAGCTATGGGGGGAAAAAAGAGGAACAATTGTAATCTGAACAATAAAGATTTATTTAAAAAAAAAGAATATGGGTAAAAGTCATGATTAAGCAATTTATCAAAGAGGAAATACAAAGGATCACAAATATTTAAGTATAAAGTAGTATATTTCTGGAGCTACAGCACAGTGACTATATTGTACCGATTCATGCACATTGAAAGGAAATTAATTAGAAGGTGGCCGGCAGGGCGGGACTGGGCAGGACTAGCCAGACATGCCCTGGAGCCAACCTCCCAGGGTCCCTCCCTGTCCGGCCGCACCTGGGGCAGTGCTGTGGCTTGAAGGACATCTGCGGAGTGAACGGGGTCCCTCTGGCAGGTGGGGTTCCTTGGCCTGGCCTGTGGGGATCTGTTCAAAACCGGCTCTCCGACATCCCTGGATTGCGAGAGGGCAGTTCTTGGGTGATGCACCCCAGAATCAGACTCCCTCCTCTCTGGTTCTAGGGTGTGTCACCCGAGAACTGCCACTGCCAAGTCACCACAGCTCGGCAGTTCCTGCATTGAGTGTCTGCCCCCTGGTGGTCAGTGTGCATCACACTTACTGGTCAGACAGTTGCTTAGCCTTTTATATATATAGACTAGAGGCCTGGTGCACAAAATAGTGCACTTGTGGGTGGGGGGGGGGGAATCCCTCAGCCCAGCCTGCACCCTCTCACAGTCCAGGAGCCCTCAGGGGTTGTCTGACTGATGACTTAGGTCCCTGGGCCTAAGCCATCAGCAGTCAGACATTTTTAGCGCTGCTGCAGAGGCAGGAGAGGCTCCCGCCACCGCCACTGCGCTCACCAGCCATGAGCCTGGCTTCTGGCTGAGTGGCGCTCCCCCTGTGAGAGTGCACTGATCACCAGGGGGCAGCTCCTGCGTTGAGCATCTGCCCCTGGTGATCAGTGCACATCATAGTGACTAGTCGTTCTGCCGTTCGGTCGATTTGCATATTAGTCTGTTATTATATAGGATACCTGGAAGTTGCTTACCACACACACAAATGGTAATTATGTGAGGGACTGGAGGTATTAGCTAACCTTACTGTGTTAAATATTTCGCAATATCAAATCATCACATTGTATGCCTCAAACTTACACTGTTACATGCCAATTATCTTTCAATGAAGCAGAAAAAGAAATAGTCTATATAGTTCATCCTCTCTTGATTCCCAAGAACTCAGTGCTCTCATCTACTTAAAAGCAGAAACTGCATCTTCTTGAGCTGTTAAGATTCAAATTGGGCCCAGCCTTCTCCCAATAACATAACTTTGTATTTTCTGCTTCTGGCCAGGTGCCAGGATAGGCCAACTCAGGGACACAGAACAATTATGACCCACTCAAAACCCTAGTTCAGCTAACTAGGGGATGGCAATGCAGAGGGTGGGAATGTTCAAGTAGTCATAACAACAACAGCAAAAACACCTTGAATGACTTCTCAGTAAGACGCTGTTGTCCCAACAGATCATGGGTGTGCTTTTTAAACTGTTAAATGTCAAACCGACTGATAGAGTCAAATGTTGGTAGGCATTCAGAAGGGTTATTTCTTATCAAATAGAGAACTGTGTTGCAAAATCATTATCTGCAGTCAAACAGTTGGTAATCTTGGTAGGAACCTCAACTGAAAGGCCTTCTGGGTTTATTTTTCCTTAACTTCCCTTCAGAAATGGGTAGCATGGAGGGAGAAGTTACATGGGATACCATGACTGGGAAGGTGATTTTACTGCTAAAAAGGTGGGCTGGCTGATACAATTTAATACCAACTGCTAGAGCAGTTGAAAATTAGAAGAATGATTTGGTGCAAGCTCATGAAAAATCTTCAAGCATGATTTGCTCTGGTCCCCTTTTCAAACAAAGGTGCATGGAAGAAAAATACCCTTGCATTTCAAACTGCCCCATCCAAGAACCCACACCTTGTCTTCCGTGAGGAGCCACAGAGGAAGGAATTTACCCCGAGTGGAAAGTTCACTGAATAAGCTGAGCTGACTACTTGAAAATTACCTGTTCCAAAAGCCCTTCAGAAACCAGTAATCCTATTAGTGTGGCTTCTGGAACAGTTACCTACCTGCAGTAAAACGTAATTAGAACTGTCAGCCAGCAAATAATTGCTCTGGTGCCTCAATGAATGGGGGACTCTTCTCTGAAAGGAATTACTGTTCCTAAATGACTCAGCTCAGCCCATCGTCTTTGCTTTGGTTGCTGACAAATTGGGCCAACTGCCTAAACCAGTGAGGAAGGGTGAAAGGGGTGAGGGAGCTTTAAATTGGAAACAAGGCAGGACAAGGACTACCCAAAGTTTATCCAGCTGAAGTGCTTTTTTTTTTTTTTTTTCCTTTGAAGGGCATTTCTGAGCCACGCTAGCATTGAGCCACCTTCAAGCCTTATAGGCACCCAAGGCTGCTTGCAGGTCAAGGACTTGGCTACTGGCTGCATCATAAGACCTCTGAATCTCCGGCCCTTTCCTCCCATTCTTTGCCAGTGCTCACTATATTTACAAGGGAATCTAGAGAGCAGCAATCCCCATGCCCACAGCTGGGCAACAAGGTCAAGGGTGTCAAAGTAGGTCATTTCCAAAGGAAATCAATGGGAAGGGTTTGGCAAGGACAGGAGTCAATTTGTAAAAGGAAAAAATTCCAGTAAATTGGAGCAATGTCTTTCTAATAATAAAAGTCTCAGATGCTTCTCAGGACTCCTAAGGGACCTGCTTTCACCTGCTGAAAAGCCAGCTCTACTTAGCTAACGTCACTAACAGCTGGGAGAACTGGGATACAGTGGCCCCAACTCTGGGGGGAGAAGATCAGAGTTCTGGCCCAGCCACACCATAGCCAAGTGCACAGTTTTGGGCCAGCTCTTAGATTTTCCAGGCTTCTGTTTTGTCACGTGTAAAATGCGAGGAGCAGTTATCATTGAGGGTTCTCCTACTTGGAAATTCTCTGCTAGATTTGGGGCACAATTGGGCTGTGTGGTCTGAATGCTGGCGGAACGCTGTGGGTAGCAGCTTTGGGGATGAAGGTTTCAGGAGCTCTCAGGAAGCCTAGTTGAAAGGTTTTTATAAGACCCTTGTGCATGGAGGTCCAAAGGGCATGAGTAAGCCCTGGGGGAAACTTTCACAAAAATGGCTGCAGATTTGGGAGGCAGTAGATTGTCAGGTAGAGGCCTGGCTCCATGGTAACTGTGTGCCTAGAGGCTGGTGCAAGTAACCGAACTTGCTTGGCCTTGCTGTTATCCATTACCCTCTGCAAAGGAGGAAGACGAAGCATTGCAGGAATGTCATATTGGTGAGCATTGCTGATGCAGAGAGAGTGAGTCCAGCCCCCGGAGCCACAAGCTTCCTGCTTGATCTTCCATCCCAGTAACAGCTAATTTGGCAACTCAGTTGCCTGCAAAAATAACAGACCTTATGCATCTGTCTGTGCACCAGCTCCAAGTTTAATACTAATACTTACTCATAATATTAAATACCTAACTTAACTGCGGACACATTTACTACTTAGAGACCAATAATATTGGTTTGAATGTGTTGCTAAGAAGACATGAATAATTTCCTGAAAAATTATGCCTGGGGTAGTTGCATAAATAACAGTAATTAGGCAAGTGCCTGAGATAATTATTTACCAATTATTAATTCAAAGTCTATTTTCTTTCTCTCCACTTGAGATGTACTTTATTATCATATCTATGAAAAATGTTAATAGAAAGATGTATATTTAATGAGCACCTATTAAGGATGTCATTTGACTTAATGCACTACTTTAAACAGTTTATCAACTATAATGCTTTTATAAATAACAATTTTTGATGCAAAGGACAAGGGAAATAATTCACCTATTTTTTTACAAATCACTTTGTTCAAAATACTGAGTCAGGATAGTAAAAAGCTAGAAACATTCCTTGGCAAGTGGAATGGGGAAACTGAGATAGATAGCTGAACAAACTGGCCAAGCAACTTACAGCCAGCTAGAGAAGGTCACCACCCTAGAGATAACATCTAAGCCTCTGTTGTATTTCAGATCCAGGCCCAGAAAAGCAGCAAAACCAGGTGGGCAACACCAGGACCAGTTGCAATGACTAAGGTGCTGACCAATCAGTAGAGACCATGGAAAACTGATGAGTATTCTGCTGAAACCCTCCCTGAGACCTTCCCTAAGATTCCCGCCTGCAAGAGATAGGTAAAAACCCTCAAAACACAGGACCTAGCATGTGCTCTCCTTCCTGGGAGCACACACAATGTCTTTCTCTTCCCCTTCACCTTCCCCCACAGGCATGCATCTCTAAACTCTCAGGGTCCCCACAAGACTTGGAGCCAGGGAAGTAATAACCCCCTGAACCTGTCTCCAAGGCCCCCTTTTCTCTGACTTCCTAGTGAGCCAAAGAAGCCCTCCTCGTCCTCTCCTGTTACTTCCTCTGCGCTAAGCACTTCCTTGTCTCACTGTCCCCAGCTTTAATAAGCATAGCCTCAAAATCACCTGGACCTGTGAAATCTTTCCTGCACGAAATCAAGGAACGACACACTATTGGCCAGCCCTGGGCAGACCCGTCCCGCAACAATATCTTGCAGGCAAACTTGACCCTATGCAGCGCCCTGTACCACCCATCAGACATGTTTTCAATGGAACATCCACATTCATTCTGTAAGCGTTGGAGTGCCGCTCTTTGCCCAGCACAGGGCCGGGCACCGAAGTGCTGTAGAATTGAGAATAAGCACTTGAGTGCTTTCTGCTTTCATCTTCCTTTGAGAGCTCTTTTCATCCTCAAGGTTGAAATTTACAAGAGCTTGGTCTTTTTTTCAAGATTTTAAACTCTATGCAGACAACTCTCAAGATTTTCAGCCCTGTAGCCCTCTTGGCCCACATCCCCACTCAGGTGGGTATTCTATCTGAAACCAAACTCTTATCTATGGGCCGGTCTTAATCTGGAAGGCTTCTTTTGCTTAAAATGTGGGGTGTGGCTAGGTGTGGGGACAGGGGCAGGGGAGGTGTTCTAGGTAGGAGAGCAGCCAACAGAGAATTAGGAATAAAAGTGTGTGTGGGGGGGGGGTGGGGAGCACTGCCCAGCTCCTGGGGACGCTTCAGTCTGGGAGGAGGGAGAGAGAACTGAAGCCAATAGCACTTGTGTTTGACTGAAGAAACAGTGGGTGGCATCAGTGTACAGATGGATTGAAAGGAGACCAGGCAAGGGGTTCAGCTAAGGGGCTGTTTTAATATAAAGTATAACATAATGATAGCATTGATTAAATGACAGACCATTTTGATCCTTTTGGAGGAGAGGATCATAAACCCTTTGAGAATAGAATGAAAGCTTGGAGGTCTTCTCCCCAGAAAAATATGCACTCCCCAAAGGAAACAGGAATATTTGCACAATGTAGCTGACAGAGTCAGTAGGAGACTTGGAAAACGAAGTCATTTGGGAAAGAAGGAAACAGGTTTTGTTTCATGGAACAGGACATGTGGACACGTGGAGATGTGCTTTTGACAGCTGTACAGGTGTCTGGAGCTCTGAGGAGAGACCTGGCCACATGGCTGGAGGGGGAGATCTGAGTCATTCGATTCAATTGCAAGAGTTTACAGTTTGAGAATGAATGAGCTCCCTGGGTTAACAAAAAAAGCAGAAAGCAATCAATAAATAATGGAGGCGTAGCCCTAGCTGGTTTGTTTCAGTGGATAGAGCGTCAGCCTGTGGACTGAAAGGTGGGGGTTCGATTCCAGTCAAAGGCACATGCCCGGGTTGCAGGCTCGATCCCCAGTAGGGGGCATGCAGGAGACAACCGATCAGTGATTCTCATCATTGATGTTTCTATCTCTCCCTCTCTGAAATCAATAAAAATAGATTATAAAAAAGTATATTTTTTACAAATAAAAATAATGGAAGCATAAATATGTGGGTAACAGTTCTACAAGAGTTTGGAATTGCTGTTGCAAAAACCATACATAAAAAAATAGACACTAGGTGAATTCCTAAGTAAATCATTTCATTAATATTTAAAGCTTAAAAATCAAACGCAAGTTGTAAGAATCAGATCAGGTTAGAAGCTGACCATTTAAAGTGATAGTTGAACAGATACATCAAGATGGCTAAACTTTTTACAGTCGTTTTCATGGTGACTGTGTTGCCATGGAAGCAGTGTAAGTCCGCATAGGGTGCCTCTGTAATTCCGGCTCTCTGCCTACATCACCTGAGCTGGCAGCTGAAGCAGCAGGACCTTGACCCTGTAACCTGCACTCACTGGGGCTTTCTGGAGATTGATCTCCTGGGAACCAATGTGTAGATGTAGACTGCTCTCCCAGGAGAGAGAAGGGAAATGATATGGGTGGTTCCCAAAATATCCAGTCTGCTGCCCACTATATTTGAGAAATCAGCACTCTGACACTCAGCTTTGGGAATTCACCAGTTCTTCCAACTGGGGCAAGTGGCACACCTATTCCAGAGACTGAGGTGGGGCATAGCCCTGAACCCTCCCTCAGTCACTTTCCCAGCCTGTTGCCACCTTCCCACAGGGTCTGGTGGTCACTGGACTGTGTGGGTCCAGCTGGGACTGAAGACGCTGTAGCCACGAACTACCCTGGAACTGAACACTAGTCCTGACTTCTCAGAACCCACATCCTATTCACTACAATGAGGTTACCACAGCCAGGTTCTAAAGATTATCCCTGAATTATCGGGGTATTTCTGAGGACCATGATTTATTTAACAAAATAATTGTGGCAGTTTCAGAGGCCCTAAGTCATCTTTACTTCCCAGGGGCTATATAGCTTTTGGGACCCATTCAGATAGTTATAACAGGCCCAAAAGAACTCCACTCCCCAGAACTTGCAACTACTGGAACACTGTTGCTTGTTTAATTTTATAGTATTGTCCCTTATCAGAAAACATCAAATGACGAGAGAGGTGACGCAAGCCAAGAGTCCAGTGTTTAGTCCTATTATCTGATGAGCCATATTTTTGGGTGAACCACAACTCTGGAGGCTTCACTGATATTTGGAATGAAGATCCTGAGGTCCACACCTTTCCTCACCATCCAGGAAGAACCATGGGGTCTTTGGGAGGGTTGAAGCAAAAGAATTTTTTTTCCTTGGCTCCAAAAAGCAAATTATCCACAACTGCCTCGGTCAGCTCAGTCGGAGGGACTGGGCTAGCTTGCGGGGACCTGTCCTGGGTAAAGAGCCCCTAGGGGGGCCTTTGCAGGCCTCATAAACAGAATGGGTTTAAATCAGGGAGGAAGCAGGTAGAAGGGTTAAGATCCAGAGAAGCCATCTGAGGTCCAAGGGTCTCGGAAAGGCTATATAAGCAAGGAGCAGGTTGGGGGTAAGAAGTGAGGGCTCAGCCCAGATAGATGCTTGTACGACAGACGAGTGAACTGGGACCATCCCTGTGACTGAGGAGGCCATGGCACTGGGGGGACCTGTTCCAATTGAGGATGACCAAAGGGGTGAGCACGGAATGGCTAAGATATGCCAGAACAGACTAATTAGGAAAATTCTAGAAAACGGAGATTCTGTTATATTTTTGATACAGAAATAAAATGCCTAAAATTAGAGTTTGACATTTCCTTATGTGCTGGGCATTTTGTAAAACTTTGCAAAGGACTAATAAACACTCATTAGTTACACAGCTCCCACCAGCTTCCTTCTGGTGTTTTGTGCGGCCTGGTCCCAGCTCCGGTAGCCAACAGGCTCCTCAGCCTCTGGGTCATTAGTAATGCAGCAACTTGTCATCAAGTCTTTTTTTTGTGGAGGTGAGAGGTCTTTCCTTCCTGCCTTCATTCTTGCCATTGAATAGTGATCCCTCGTACCAAGCGAAAAGCTCCCCTTCCTATTGGCACATTGAGGGTCAACAGGCAGAGTGGGCTGAGCTGCTGGAGAAAGCCAGGGCCCTCCTGGTTGTGTGTTTACCTCCTCCAGCTGGCTCGCTGGTGTGCAACCTGGACTCCCACTGAGCCCATTTGCTGCTTCTGTCACCTTGCCAACAGCTTCTCCTCACTCCCCACTGCTCTCCTCCCTCTCGTGTGATTGTGGGAGCAGCTCAGTGAGCCCCCCTCTAACCTTTCCTTGCCTCCCTGTGAGTTTTCCAGCAGGGGCAATGTTCTACATGGGGTGCCCCTTCTGGGAATGACACAGGGTTTCCAGATCAAAAACAAAAACCCGGGGCGTGGGGTGGTTGTCATCTCTGTATGTTCCCTCAGCCCTTAGAGCCCAGGGCAGTGGTAGGAATCTTGTCCGTGCTTACTAAAAGAAATATAAAAAGAAATCAAACGCATGGACACATTTAGGGTCTGGCAGTTCTGAGACTTTGTAGGATGATATGACATGTCAATACTTTCAAAATTTCAGCTGCCTCTAGCTATTACACTGGGTCCTAGGGAATCTTGCTTTTGAGTGCTGTGGGTGACGATGGTTCACCGTGACTTTTTAGTTGCTTAGGGCAGGAGACCAGGTTTTCCTGAGCATCCTGGTTCTGAGAGGTTCACTTCTGGAAGGTTCTTCGCAAGCCCAGTGATGCGAAGCCCAGTGTCTCTGGCTGGCATATTAGAGATGTTAATTTAGTCTTCTGCCTTTATTACATGATCCCATTTAAAAGGAAAAACTCCCTAGCACTGTTTATCTGATTGCTTAGGGTCTCATGCTGCGATGTATAAAGTTTTACAGTAATTGAAAAAGTAATGAATAACACCCCAGGCAGTAAACAAATCACAAAGTTCATTAATTCAAAGTACCGAACGTCAATTTGTACAGTGTAAACTAACATTACCTACAGTGTAAGAATGGAAAAGTGGGAATTAATTTTATTTTAATTTTTAATGTACTCTTGACTGCTCATAAAAGATATTAAACATTAACATAATTTAATATATATGCTGGCATTTATTAAACCACTGATTCATGAACAAATTAAGCATCATGTATTTTTTAAGTATTAAAGAATCAATAGTGATAATTAACTGGAATGTCAGAGGAAGTCATTATCAACATACTCTGCAGAATCCCCCATAGATTATGCAGCCCATATGCTGAAGGACCGTGCAAGGTTGCCATCAGCTGCCTGATCAGCTCAAGAGAGGTTGGAAGACATCATGCCTTCCCTTGTTCTGATGAATCAGTGAGCCAAACTTCTGAAGATAGTGACAAATCAGGAGATGAATTCCACCCTTGATGCCACCTTCCTGTCTAACAGGGAGAGATGTGTTTCTCGAGTTTAGGCAAACCAAGCTGCGTTATGGAGTTCTGCCTACAACATAGGCATCACTAATGATGCAGAATGGCAAACCACACTGGGAGTGTCGCTTAGTCTGAATGACTGTCACCACTCTGACATTTCATTGCTGAGCTCTTCAAATTTGAGGAACCTGACTTTAGGTTTAAAAATATTTTTTAATTTTTAAATAATTTTTTAAATTTATTGATGAGAGCGAGAGAGAGAGAAACACTTTTATTTATGCATTCATTGGTTGCTGTTTGTATGTGCCCTGACCAGGGATCAAACCTACAACCTCGGTGTATGGGGACGACGCTCTAATCAACTGAGCTACCTGCCAGGGCTGAATTTTTATTTTTTAAATACAAAATCTAATTCAAAATAAGGAGCAAATTGGGATGATTTTCCACTAAAAGGAAAAAGTTGTCACTCTGAGGACTGGATTAGTTGGTAAACCAATCAGGGGCAAACAAACATAGACTGTTGTGTTGGTTTTCCTAGTTGTAAAGTGTATTTACTCACAGAATTCCGTGTGGTTGATGTTGAATTTGAGCACTGGATTCCGAGCTGCTGAAAAAAGAATGAATTGTCTCTGAAATTCGTCAGTATATTATTTTGTATTTGTCTACTCTAATAGGGCCTTTTGGCTTAAATTATCTAGTTTGACAGGCTAGCATGATCAAATTAATAAAATGATTGCCAAGTGTCCACTAAGTACACCCATAAATTCTATTAGTTAATTAATATTTATTTAGGTTCATAATTTCCCCCCAAATGAATCACTTGCACTCAAGCTTATAATCTGCCTCATGTCAGTGGCCTCTTTGCTGGTGCACCCTGAAGAGCCACTTTGGCTCATAGTTTGCAATTATTTATGCAAACATTAGTAATCAGAAATTGAACTTTATTTAAATAATCCTGGAAGAAATAAATTTGGGACTGAACTATCCTTTAGTAAATAACTTCTTTTTCATAAAGGTAAGAATATTCATTATATATTATGCACTATAATACAAAGTTAAATCATATATTTTCCACAACTCCGCTGCCCAGATGTTACCTTGTTTACTTTGGGATGCATAAACTTTATTTTTCAGATATACATTTATTTTCCCCACAAGTGTGGTCATACTAAGCTTATTGTTTTAAAACCTTTAAGAAACATGTCATATCATAGCAGCTTTCCATATTAATAAGTATAAATCGATTTCATCACTTTAAAAAATATACATGTTTTTTATTGATTTTAGAAAGAGGAAAGCAGAGCGAGAGAGAGAAACATTGATAGGTATCAATAGTTGCCTCCACACCCCCTACTGGGGATTAAGCCAGCAACCTGGGTATGTTCCCTCACCGGGAATCGAACCAGCCACCTTTTGATACACAGAACAACGCCCAACCAACTAAGCCACACTGGCCAGGGTGATTTCATCACTTTTAACGCTGCATAACATTTTACTGTATAGACCTTTAGGTTGTTTTTAATTTTCACTGTTTGTTATGGACCGAATTATGTTTCTCCAGGATTCATATGTTGAAGACCTCAGTGTGACTGTAAGGTTAAATGAGGTCATAAGGGTGAGGCCTTAATCCAATATGACTGGAATCTTTATATGAAGAGGAGGAGACACCAGAGCAAAGGCCATGTGAGGACACAGGGAAAAGACCTGGATGCCTGCAAGCCAGGAAGTGGTCTCACCAGAAACTAACCCTGCCAACACCTTGATCTTGGACTTCTAACCTCCAAAAAGTAAATGTCTGTTGTTTAAATCACAATTTGTGTTTTTTAGTTATGGCATCCATAGCAGCTAACACACCATTATAAACACAATAGATGCATATTTGAGGCAAATTCCTAGAAAAGGACTTGTTAGTTCAAAAGTATTCCCTGTATCTTCTTTCCCCCTCCACCTGCCTTTATTATTTTCTCCTTTGACTTTCTTACACATATTACCAAATTCCCATCCAGAAGGTTTCTACCCAGGTATCTTCCCACTCTCAGTGTATGTCTGTCTTCTGCACATACTAGAATTTTCAATCTTCTAAATCTTCACTATCATTTATTGTGATTAAATTTGCATTTCTTTGACATTAAAAAAATATCCACATTATTATTTGCATATCTTGGTTTGTGAATTGCATTTTCATTTCATGTTCCCATTTTTATGGGGGAAGAGTCATATTTTTCTTATTTATAAGATCTTTATATATTTTCAGATATTAACTTAGATGATGTAGTTTTTAAACATATTTTTGTTGCTTCACTTTTTATATTTGTTTTTGACAGGTTTTTTTTTTTGTAGTTTGGAAGTTTAAAAATCTTAATTTAGTAAAATCTATCAACCTTTTCTTTTCAGAATTTCTAGCTTTGGTGTAATGTTTAGAAAGATCTTATTTGCCCCAAGATGTAAAAAATACCTATATTTTTTCCCTTTTTTTGCATGTGTTTTAAAAATATTTAATCTTTGACCCAACTAGAATTTATTTGGTATTAAGGAGAACTAGAGCTATAATAACATTTTCCCTCTGAATTAAAATTTATTTTGAGATCATTATTATCTCTACGCTGATTTGAAATGCCATACATATGATAGAGTACCTTCTGTTTCTGTACTCTGTACTCTGTATTCTGTGCTATTATGTCTACCTTGTTTTAAACCAATTCCATACCATTCAAATTACTGTGGACTCTTACAGCAATATATTTTAAATCTGGTAGGGCAAGTTTACTTGACTCTTTAAATGGCATTCTCAGCTCATATTGCATGGTTATAAACCATAGTTCGGGTGTGATGAAAAGAGTGTTGCTATTACCAGTTGAGCCTTTTATTTCATCGCTGCTGCAATTATACTAAAAAAATATCTCTTCAATGGTCCCACCACATCATCTCATGAACATTATCTGCTAATGTGTGCACTTCTCATTCTGGATTATGAGATCCTTGAAGGCATCTTAAATGATGTTTCCCTCACCTGAGATGGTATTTTATCGCCAGTGTAGAGGATAGTGTGTTGAAAAATATTAGTGTTTTTTTATTTTTTAAATAAAAAAATATGGAGCTTTTAAAAATTTCCATCTGTTTTGGTAACTTCTTCCCCTTATTTCAGTTGTTCAAATTTTTTTTTTTGCATTGAAACATCATGTCAGTATCTCAGATTCTTGGGTTAATTAACCTAAAATTCTTATAAGTTGTTTATAAAACTACTAGGGGCCTGGTGCACAAATTCGTGCACGGGTGGGGTCTGGCCAGCTGGCCAAGATGGGGGCCCATAGGGCCAGGCCAGCGGGGGGGGAGGGGCCACGGGTGGTTGGCTGGCTGGCCCCACCCACGATCAAGGTGTTGGGGGCCAATCGGGGGCCGGATTAGGCAGGTTGGGTGCTGCAGTGTGTGTCATAGCCACCGGTCGTTCTGGTTGTTCTGGTCGTTGCACTGTTCCAGTTGCTGGGCTTTTATATATATAGATGATTTGAAATAGGTCATCTTTGTTTAATAAGCCTACCTTTGGTGACTCTATTCCAATAAATGTTAAACTCATACTATATTTTGTAGAATATCTTGCAGGATGTATTCCTGGTGGCTGTGTCTAAAGGGACCGAATGAAGGAGGGAGTGTTGATTACATTACGTTTTGGTCCGGACTGAAACATGTCTAGCCCTGTATCTAATTTTATTTCTGGAAATGGTTTTTCCTGATCTTATTTTCTACCACGGTGAATAAAGGAGAGTAAAGAGAGGAGAGTTGAATCTCCTCTCCCTTTCTCAGTGGGTATACAGGGATTTCCATTTTTTTCTATAATATTTTATTTCTTTTAAATCAGGGGTTTTCAGGCTCGGCACTCTTGACATTTGGGGCCAGATAATTCTTTCTTGGGCTGTCCTATACATTGTAGAACAGCAGCATCCCTGGCCTCTGTCCACTAGCTTCAGTACCACTCCCCAGTTATGACAACCAAAAATATTTCCACACATTGCCAAATGTCCCCTGGAGAGGAAAATTGCCATTCCCCTCACCCCAATGAGAACCACTGATTTATAATAAAAAACAAATAAACACAAATAGAATAAATTAAGGAAAAAGGAGAAAATGTTATTTTTATGTGCTAAAGTGGGGACAGGGGTGAGCACACAGTAACATGTTGTATTACTCTATATCTTTAAACTCTTCCCAAAGACTCAAAAGGAAAATGTATCTTGTTAGTCCTTTTTATAGAAGATCTAAATCTTTTAGCTTTTGGATAATTGAAAGTAATGTTTCCAATAAACTGCTGTCTTCCTTCCACCACAGGCTGGACACACCCCGGCAGAACCAACCCATGGGGATGCTGCTCCTTGATCTGCCACTTCACACACTTCTTTCAGAGATGATGGCAATTCATCCTCGCTCCTGATGCTGTTTATTGTTCCCACCTGATCTCCAAGACACCCCCCCCTTCATAGTCCTTCCTGTCTAATCCATTCTTTATACTTCCACAGAGTGATTTTTCTAAGACACAAATAGTTGATATTCCCATATTTAAACTCCTTCAAAATAAGATCCAAACACCTTAGAATGGTGCAATAATTGCTGTGTGATTCCTCTGCAGATCACCTGGAGTTGGCACAGACTTATAGGTTAACTGTCCCTCATAAGACTGCTCTCACTTCAGACACCAGGCACAAGTTCAGAGATCCCCAGGCTACGCACACTTCTGACCAACTGGCTACAAATTTGGAGGTTCCCATAATAAGGTATGATTCTTTGCTAGAACATTTGATAAACAGAACTCTCAGGAAAGTGGTATACTCAGGATTATAGTTTAATGAGAAAGGGTACACATCAGGACCAGCCACATGAAGAGACACATAGGGCGAGGTCAGGGAGCATCCTGGATGTTGGGCTTCTGTGCACTTTGCCCGTGGAATCAGGATGCACCACCCTCCCGCACACTGAATGCGCTCACCAACCAGGAAGCTCACCGGAGCCTTGGTGTCTCGAGTTTTATGGGAGTTTCATTATGTGGGCATGATTGAATGCCATCTCCAGCCCCCGTCCACTGCCTAGAGGTCAGCTGGTTCAAAGCCCCAACCTTCTAATCACATGGTCCGTGGGGAGACCACATCCTGAGTGGTATTGTTAGCATAAACTCAGGTGTGGTCAGAGACCCACCATAAATAACAAAGAATCACTCAGGAAATTCCAAGGATTCGGTGTTTCCCTCTGAAGAACCAGGGACAAGGACCAGACAAACTCTCTGTTGTACAACACATGGCATTCAGGTCCTACCCCAGCCATTCTTCCCACCTCATCCCATCCTCTCATTTCAGTGCCCGGCTGGAGCGTCCTTGAACGCACCTTGCTGTTGTAGACTCTGCACATGCTGTTCCCTCTGCCTACATTTGTTTTCTCCTTGGTCTGTCCAGTGAATTCCTCCTTATCTGTCAAGACACAGGTAAGCAGCGCCACCTCTGGGGAGCCCTTTCGGGCACTGAACCCCCACCTCCCCAGTGCTGGCTGAACTCCTGATTCATTTCTAGATTATCTTTGCATTTACATCTTCGGTCCAGAATTGCTTGTTGAGATGTCTGTATGTACTGCTGGTACACAGTGTAGTGACTTTCCTGAGCAAGTGTTCTGTGGAGCTTTGCCTTTATTATTGGAAGTTATACTTGTCTTTTTCGAACGTGTCCTCTGGCCCTCCTTCGCTGTCCTTTCCGGCACCTCACTCCCCATGCTCTGGCACAGTGGCAGTTCATCATTACAGACATCCCCCTTAGCTTCTGATGGATGAGCAAAGCGACCATCGAAGATCTTGTGGCTGACAGTCCTGCCTAGCCATTCCTGTTTTGGCGAACTCGTGGATAACGTTGATGAGATGACACAAGTAAGGTTTGTTAAATATCTAGAAATAAGGAATGGTTAGGTATATCATGAGCCCATCCCTTAGATCAGTGGTCGGCAAACTGTGGCTCGCGAGCCACATGTGGCTCTTTGGCCCTTTGAGTGTGGCTCTTCCACAAAATACCACGGCCTGGGCAAGTCTATTTTAAAGAAGTGGTGTTAGAAGAAGTTTAAGTTTAAAAAATTTGGCTCTCAAAAGAAATTTCAATCCTTGTACTGTTGATATTTGGCTCTGCTGACTAATGAGTTTGCCAACCACTGCCTTAGATGAAGTATTATACATATAAACATGTTTATGAGATTTGGACTAAAACAGAGAGATGCTTGTGTATTTATTATACTTGGAAGAAAAGCAATCACAACCATGATGAAAAAAATATTAACTAAGACACCTGACAAGTATAAAAGAGAGGAAGGAAGGAAGGAAGGAAGGAAGAAAGGAAGGAAGAAAGGGAAAGCCTGTGTAGAAATACTCCAAAATAGTATTCATCTTTGGGTAATGGAAATTGGGTGATAATTGCCCATCTTCTTTATACGTTCCTGCTTTTAGAACTTTTTCTGTATCAAGCATGGATTGCATGCTTAAAATAAGGAGATGATAGTTCCTCTGTGTTCCTAAAGAGGTAGGCAAAAGGTGAAATCAATTTAACTTAGGTACTTCCACCTGCAAGTGGAAGTTTACAGGTGAAAAGATTCACACGTTTGCTTTTTTGGCAATGAGAGGAGGCAGTGAGAAGAGAGGTGCAGATGGGAATGAAGGGGGAGGAAATAAACCAGTCACTCCCGCCCCACACTTAGGAGAACTGCCAGAAAGACAAAAGTCAACCAGATAAAAGGGTTTTTTAAATGGAGACTAAAATCAAATCAGTTCTTAAATTGTCACTTTCCCATCAAAGAAAGGCAGCTTGAATAGGGAGGATTTAATTATTTACTTATTAAAAATTTTTTTTAAAATAAAGGATTTATGTTGTTTCATTGATCTCTTTCATTATCAACATAACTCATAAAACATATATCCCTTTCTGGAAGAACTCCAATCACAACAAAAGCTGGGCATTTTGGAAAGAAGTGTTAGTTTCAGAGTAAGCTACCCAAGAAACTGCATTTAACCTTTTAAAACTGGTTAAAATCCCTTTGATTCAAAGCATTTAAAAATGCCCTCAGCCTGACCACACAACCCTCCTTAGAGGAGAGCAAACCTGAGTGAGCTTCCTCCTGAAGATTTTATTTTTTGGTTAATCCTTACCCGAGGATATTTTTTCCATTGATTCTTAGAGAGATTGGAAGGGAGGGGGAGAGTGGGAGAGAGAGAGAAACATTGATATGAGAGAGACACATTGATTGGTTGCCTCTTGTACATAACCCATCCAGGCGGGGATTGAACCTGCAACCCAGATATGTGCCCTCAACTGGGACTGAAACCCGAGACCCTTTGGTGTGGGAGCCAACACTCTAACCACTGTGCTCGCCAGCCAGGGCACCACCTGAAGATTTTAAAGATTCTAAATGGTAACATCATTATCAGGTGTTGTTGCTGACGATCATTTCTATACAATATCTCAAATCCTTACATATATCAGATAGATTCTTGAGTATGTGAATTGTGATTAGACACCAATAGGCTAGTTTAGCTATGGCTGAAGAACTATCACTTGGGATAGTAAGGCATTTCCAACCTAAGACATTTCTACCCTCCTTACCACCCACCTCAAAAAAATAAAATAAAATAAAAAGGAATGCAGATCATACCGATGAAGTGATTCAGGCTCTTTTATTTTCTTGTGGTATCTCCTGTCTCCAAAAGCACATTTTCTTTTACTTCATAGGGGTTACCAGAAAGTTCCTTAAGATGGAATGAGTTGATAGACCAGTTTCTCCAGGTTGCCTCAGTTGGTGGGTGAGGATTCTTTCCTTCTTAAGATGAAAGGAGTTTGCTTTTACATGATCTGGGTAGACCAGTTTTAAGAGTCTCATTCATTCCTGAAACTAGCTGGAACACCTCCAGTCACTGGGATCCAGACCTCTGAGTGTGGAGACAGTGTCATTTACTCACTCACGTTGTCATTCTGTATTATTTGGGACTCCTGGTTGTAAATGACAGAAAGTCAACTTGAATCTGTTCGACTGAAACGGGGAATGGATCACAAGGATGTTGGGACGTTTCTCAGAATCCAAGCGTAGGAATGAGGCCCCAGGGACAACTAGAATTAGCGTTCCAGAATTTCTGGGACCCTCTTCTCCAACTGACATCGGCTTTCATCCTTCTCCCTCGACAGGCAGGTTTCCTCTGCTCCTCCACTACCTCCTGGGCTATTACATCTTGCAGTCCAGACACAATAAGAGACACCATGTAGCTTCTCTTTCTCAGTTCTGGTTCCAAAGCTCCTGGAAGAGAAATTTTCTTGGCTTGGCTTGGCTCAGAGACAAGACTGAGCACCTACAACCCGAAAACTTGGCTGAGTTGAGTCACATAGGTACCCTGACCAACCAATCAGATGGGGCCAGGAGAGTGAGGTCACATTGTACTAACATGACCACATTATAAATTCAGAAAACAGGGTGCTAATTAAGCAAAAAATTAAGCTAATTAACCAAACCAAAAAAAGTGTTCACTACCTATTCTCTTTTCTATATCCTGCAAAGTAAATGGGAATTATGTAGGTGCTATTTTGCCAACAAACAAGTACTGAGCACCTAACTATCTTGGGTCTAACCGCCTCTTGGCAATCCTTTTGTTCATATGGTGTTCTCCATGACATTGCTTAAAGGCCTTTTCCTATAGTTTTCAGCCCCTAATCATGTCTGCCTCTTTTGCATTCTCCATGGTCAGTCTGGCTGTCTACTTTACTGAGATCAAGACTGTGCCTCACCATCTCTCATCCAACTCCTTTGCTACTAAAATAAAGGTCCTTGTCACACATCTCTCCTGAATGATTTCTCCTTTCCCACTTTTCCTTCACACAGGTTTTCTTCCTCCAGGTTTAGGGAAAATAATCAATCTTGTAAGTGTCTAGAGGTAATCAAGATCTTTGAGACAGGGTCCTGGCCCAGTAGCTCAGTTGGTTAGAGCAGTGGTTGGCAAACTCATTAGTCAACAAAGCGGCAAACCGCGGCTCGCGAGTCGCATGTGGCTCACGAGCCGCAGTTTGCCAACCACTGGGTTAGAGCATCATTCTGATATGCCAAGGTTGTGGGTTCAATCCCCAGTCAGAGCACATATAAGAAACAACTCATGAATGCATAAATAAGTGGAACAACAAACCTCTCTCTTTCTCTTTCTCTATCTCTCTATCTCTCTTTCCTCAGTAAAGATCTGTGAGAGAGATGCAAGCTAAATGAGAATACACTAGAAAGTGAGGTAGATGCTAGAATAGCAACTTACCAATTTAGATGAGTAATCTCTGCCACAAAGAATAGAAATACTTAAAAGTGGTTGAGTAGTGCATTCTCTTCCTTTAGTCAAGCCATGTACAAAGCCAAGTCATAATTTGAAACCATTTTTGGGTTTATTCTAAGAAATCCATGCCACAGCCACTGAAAATACCCAAGGTGTCTGTGTGGTGAAATAATAATAATAATAATAATAATAATAATAATAATAATAATCCTATATAATAAAAGCCTAATATGCAAATTGACCAAACAGCAGAACGATGGGTGGAACGACCAGTCACTATAATGCACATTGACCACCAGGGGACAGATGCCCAAAGCAGGAGCTGCCCCCAGCCCACAGGCCCCAGGCCAGCCAAGGTGGGTGCCAGTGGGGGCCCCCTGATCGCCCTGATGGTCACCCCACAGAGGGAGGCAATCAGCGGCGGTGTGGGGTGGGGCCTGCAAGCAGGCAGTGCCAGGCCGGCCAAGGCGGGTGCCAGTGGGGTCCCCCAATCGCCCCACAGATGGGCCCTGATTGCCAGCCAGGCCTAGGGACCCTACCCAAGCACGAATTTAATGCACCAGGCCTCTAGTAATGATAATAATAAAGTGAGCTGTTTTGTGCCTTCTGGGGTGGTTTTTCCTATACAGAAAAGACTATTCAAAAGTTTACCTTTATTTTGTCTAATGGCAAAAAGTGTGCAGGAGTCCAGCAAACTATGGCCTGGGTCATATCTGCCCACTCCAATTTATATAGCCCATGATTTAAAAATCGTTTTTACATTTATCAATGTCGAAAAAAATGAAGCAAGAGAGTAATATTTTGAGATGTGACGTGAAAACTGTATGAAATTCAAATATCAGTGTGGTTGCCACAGAGACCTTATGTCCTGCTAAGTCTAAAATATTTACTATGTCAGCCTTTCCAGACCCCTGGTTTAAAAGATTGGCGTTCAATTTATTAAAACAACAAATTCAAAACCTTAGTGTGTTTTTAAGCTTTTAAAAAATCAGGTGGTTACACAGCCATGAAACCACAACCACCACAATCAAGATAACAAACATTTCCATCACCTCAAAGAGCGGCTCCCCGCCTCTGCTCCTGGAGCCAGGAAACCAGCGATCTGCTTCCTGTCACTACATTTTTATTTGCATTTTCTAGAATTTTCTAGAAATAGATTCATACAGTAAGCAGTCTTTTGTGTCTGGCTTTTTTTTTTTTTTTTTTTTTGGTCCAGATTATACAGCTTTTGAGATTCTTTCATGTTGTTATATCAGTAGTTTGTTCCTATTTATTGTTATGCTTAAAAAAACTTTAAAATTTCTGTATTATGGAACATTTAAACATACCTAACAAAAAAGTTCCAAATAGTGTATGAACCCCCATGCACACATTACCTAGCTTCAACAATTACCAACTTAGGGTCAACCTTGTTTCAACCATACCTCCACCCGTGAACTCCCTCCAGTACTGGAAGCAAATCCCAGTCATCATACCATTTCCCCTGCAAGTGTTTCAGTATGTACTTCTAAAAAGTATGGACTCTTTAAGAAACATATAACCACAACTCCACTATAATGCCTATAAAATTTTAACAATAAAAAATAAAATTTTAACAGCAAAACTAGTTGGATATATAATAATAAATGTTTTAATTGAAGAACAATGTCCTTAAATGTTCAAGTTCAGCTTAAAATTTTAAGTCTATAAATTTTAGCAATAATTTCAAAGGGTCTTGATACTGTTTGTTTCAATTTATGAAGGCTGCCCAGTTTAATGGAAGGCCCTTTGGGGTGGGCAAACTATAGCCTAGGGCTTGCTACTTGTTTTTATAAATAAATTTTTATTAGAACACAGCGCTGTCCACTCATTTATATGTTTATTATCTACTAGAGGCCCAGAGCACAAAATTTGTACACTTTCGGGGGAGGGGTGGTGTCCCTCAGCTCGGATTGCGAGAGGGCGCAGGCCAGTCCGAGGGACCCCACTGGTGCATGATCAGGGCCAGGGAGAGACTTGGGTGGTTGACCAGCTGGGGAGGGACCACGGGAGGGCTCCAGGGCGTGTCTGGCCCATCTCGCTCAGTTCCGATCAGCCAGATCCCAGCAGCAAGCTAACCTACTTGTCAGAGTGTCTGCTCCCTGGTGGTCAGTGCATGTCATAGCAACTGGTCCACCGGTCGACTGTCTGTCCCCTGGTGGTCAGTGCACATCATAACAAGTGGTTGAGCGGCCTTAGCATATAATTAGCATATTACGCTCTGATTGGTTGAATGGCTGACCGGATGACCAGACACTTAACATATTAGGCTTTTATTATATAGGATGACTGCTTTCCCAATAAATGGCACAACTGAATAGTTGTGATAGAGAGTCTCTGGCCCACAAAGCTTAACTACCTGACCCTTTAAGAAAATGTTTGCTGACCTCTGCTGGAATTTATACATTTCATATAAAGCTATATATTGAATACATTTTCTTTCCTTCTCAGTTACTTCAGTTACCACCTGACGATACATCAATCTTTTTCAAGTATTAATTTTTATAAAGTCCCAATTATACTTACAAATTAGGTAAACTTTATTATTTTTTTAAAAGTAACTTTATTGATTTTTTAGAGAGAGGGAGAAAGAGAAACATTGTTGTGAAAGCAGAACATCAATTGGTTGCCTCCTGCACACCCCTTACTGGGGATCGAACCCACAGCCTGGTCATGTGCCCTGACTGGGAACTGAACCCACAACCTTTTGGTGCATGGGAGGATGCCTAATCAACTGAGCCACACAAGCCAGGGCTAACTTTGGTAAACTTTACATTCTTTTAGATGTTCTAAAACTCTGCTTAGCCTTCATAATCTTTCAACCTAAAATCAGGAGCCTATATCAGTTACTCTACTATACACTTTACATTGCTCTCATAAGGGAGTATCTCAAGCCAAATTCTTGTACACATTTGTAGTACAGAAAATACCTAATGTATCCAGATTTCTTCTTACTACAGAAACTATGGTTTTGATTCTCCTAAACCTTGCCTGTTAATTATTTTCCTGGAGTGGAAAGATATGAAGCCCTCGGGAAGACTGCCACCATCCCAGTAACCAGAGCTGATTTGCTAAGGGAGGGAGATGCTGCCCCAATTAGTTGAGGTAACAGCAGAGATTTTGGTAGGACCTGAGTTTTATAGCTGCAGACATGCAGCGGTTTACCACCACTACTGCCATACCAAGTCCCTTTTGGTAAATACTATGTAGAGGCCTTTGAGGCTTGATGGGTGCTCATTTTGGAATCACACAGTGCTCATTTCGTGGCAGGAAGAGTCTACCCATTCCTTGATTAGATTTGCATCTTTTGGTTCCTAATTCATTTCCTATCTAACTCTTCGAACTCTCAGGGATCCAAAAAACATATTTTCATTTATCTATTTTCACCTGCAAATAATAGAGTATGTATCTCTAATATATTAAAACTTTTAAAAGTAACCTTAGTGCCAATAGTTCATCTAGAATTAAGAATTACTTGATGTCATCTACTACTCCTCTTATTCATCTCCTATTTCTCCACTTGCCTAAAAAAGGTTGTTGTTTTTTTTTACAATTTGTCCAATCAGAATCATAATGAGGCCCTATACTCTATTGCATTTGGTCTCCAAAGTCTTTTCATCTATTGCAATCTTCCATCCCCTGTGCCATTGATTTGTTGAAGAAACTGGGTTTTATATAATTTCCCATATTCTGGATTTGGTTGATTGAGTCTAGGTGGTATGATGTCTTTAAATTGTCTTTTTAAAAAATCCCCTATATTTCTAGCAGGCTTGATTAGTTTTTGTTTGTTTTTTTTAGTCAAGAATCCTTCATAGGTGTGTAAATATATTTTCTAACTAGCGAAGACTTGAGCTTGATAGGACCTTGCATTCTTTTTTGCTATTTCTAAGATATTTAACATGATAGCGTTATTGAAATTTGGATATCCCACACGGCTTTCCCTGGGACTTGCAGTCACAACTCACATAATAGCTAATTTTTAAGTGCTTTCCAGGAACCAGGCACAATGCTAATTAAGTACCTTATATGCTCATTCAATTTTCTAAACTTTTTGCAGACAAGGAAACTAGAGCTAGAGAGTTTGATTAACTTAACCCGGTTAGTACGTGATGGCGTGAGTTCAGGGGTGGATTGTAATCCCAACTTCCTAGCATTTCCCGCTCTGAACAATTTCATCTCTCAATCTCCACCTTTTTAACGGTTCTCACGGAGACTTGCTGGTATCAAAACTACTGGGAGTGGTCCCGCCCTGCCAGCCCCGCTCCTTTCCGCCCCGCCCCGCCCCTTTCCGCCCCGCCCCGCCCCGTCTGAGTGAGCGTCAGGAAAACCACACTTCCCAGAGTGCACCGCGACCACGATGGCCTCACTACCGGCGTCCGCTCGCCGGGCGCCATTTACGTAGCCGGGAACGGCGGTGCGGCCTGTGACCATGGCGCTGTTCCCGGCCTTTGCGGGCGTTAGTGAGGCTCCCGATAGCGGGAGCGCCAGGAAAGGTAAGCGCACAAAAGGGATGAAGAAGACATTCGGCGGGCTTAAGACGTAGTTTCTCCGCCCCCTTGCTTTGGATTTGTTGATCCACCTGTGTCCCAGAGTTCCCCGCGGCGCTGCAAAGCCTCCTGGGAAGGGCCCCTGGCCGGGTCCCGGCTTCTTCGGGGCGCGAGTCGTAGTTACGGAAGGAGAAAGACCTAGGAGGGACCCTGGAGCTGGGACTTCGATGAAGTCATTCCTTCTCTGAGCCTCAGTTACTTCTCCTGTAAAGTGGGAATAATGGTGCTCCACGTCTCAAGGAAACTCTTGGCGCAAATGCTGGGTGTTCTGATGCCCTCTCTCCTGTTTTACTTATTTCTGAAATGCTTATTGGTTCATATCTTTAGGCCGAGAGCTAGGGGATTAGGACCCAAAGCCCAGTCAAGCATTTTCTCTCTCGACAGGCACAGCTGCTGGGAATAGAACTAACACTTATTTTTTGAGAGCCTACTGTGTGCCAGGTGATGGCATAGCATGTTTTATGTAAGCCTTAATCGTCCCCAGGAGGTCTGCATTGTTACAAATGGAGGCACTGAGAGGCGTACCTCCGAGATGTTGAGTTTGGTTCCAGCCTACCCCGCAGTTAAGCGAGTTGTAATCTTGTTGGTGGAGGGTCTTCCATTTGTAAAAAAAATTCAACACCTGTGAAGCACATTAAAGGGAAGCTCAGTAATAGGAGGTATGCCTATAGTGAATTGTAAAAAAGTAATTCTAAGTCATGCACTTAATGTGGCGGAGTCTAATTGTATCTGACACCTCCTTTATATACATGTCCTCTCAGATGGCTCTTACATCTATATTTTGGTAATGCTTACAATAATTGTAATTTCTTGTATAATTCGTGTAATTTTGGTCATCCTTTACGGACTATAATCTCCATGTGGTCAGGACAGTGTCTATTCACTGTAGCACACTTAGCCCCTAGCATAGGTCAAAAATAGAGTAGATGCTCACTAAATATTTGCTGAATGTAGAGAACAATAGTAGGTGCTTAAAGAAATAGCAGTACAAGGCAGGATGTTATAGATGTCACTAGAGGCCTGATGCATGAAATTTGTGCACTCGGGGTCCCTCATCCTGGCCTGCGCCCTCACACAGTCGGGCCCCCTGGCTCCTTACCACCTGCCAGCAGTGAACACGGGAGAGGCTCCTGCCACCGCTGCTGTGCTCTGCAGCCTTGAGCCTGGCTTCTGGCTGAGTGGAGCTCCGCCTGTGGATGGCACTGATCACCAAGGGGCAGCTCCTGCATTGAGCGTCTGTCCCCTGGTGGTCAGTGCGTGTCATAGTGACCGGTCTTTCCTCAGTTTGGTCTATTTGCATATTAGGGTTTTATTATATAGGATTATATAGGCTAGGTGAACTATAGGAATAATGACTTCTCATGGGAGCTTCATATACGGCTTTATGTAGGAGCTAATTTTAGAGGCGGGTCTTCAAGAGGTTGGGGTTTAGACAAATAGAGTTAGTGGAAGGGCATTCCAGGGCCTTCAGAGGCATGCAGGAAGGGGAGCATGAGACCTGTGCAGAGAACTGCAAATAGTCCAGTTTGTCTGGAAATATAGAGGAAATAGAGGAGCCTTGGGAAATATGGTTGGGACTGGTGATGAGGGAAGGTAGTGACTTGAATAACAGGCCAAGGGCTTATCCTTTTATTTTGGAAGGGTGACGTGGAAGGTTCATAAGGGGAGTGTTGCTCTTGTCTTTTGACCAGTACTTATTGGACATCTGGGTACCCTGCATGGATAATGTTTGTGATGTTTGTAAAGTGTTGTTTGTAAAGGACTGTATTTTTAAAAATTTAAACAACGTTATTACTCAGTGAAATTAATTATAATCCTTTAATATCGTCTCATTGTCAGTCCGTGTTCAGACTTCCCAACTTGTCTCAAAAGTGGCCTTTTATAGTTGATTTGTTTAAGTCGGGATCCAAAAAAGATGCAACGTTGCATTTTGTGGGTATGTCTCTTTTAAATATAAAAGGTGCCTTTTAACTATAAAGGTTTCTCTTCCCTCCGTTTTCCACTGTGTTTATTTGTTGTGGAAACTGGATTGTTTGTCCCATACATATTTCCCACCAAATCCTCCTGGTGTCATTTAATATGCTTCTCCCAGTGTTTCCTGTAAACTGGTAATTAGATCTAGAGAGTTAATTAGATTCAGGCATAATTTTTTTTTAGTTGAAAATAGCTCATTGGAGGTGCTCTGCACTTGGTATTGAATCAGATAAAGAAGATCTGCTGTCTAGTTTTCTCTCCCTTAGTGATGGGAAGATCCATCAGTGGGTTCTTGGACAACCGGGTTCATCCACTATATTTTTAAAATACAGTATTTTACAAACAGCACTTTACAAACATTACAACCATTATCCATGCAGGATACCGAGATGTCCAATAAATACTGGCTAAGATAAATGACAAGAGCAACACTCTTCTTATAAACGTTCCACTGTCAGCCTTCACCTAATAATGTTTGCAGTCATTTATGATTATTGCTTAGATCTGTTATTTCGTTGGGGTTACAAAATGGTTATTTTCTAATTTTAGCATTCCTCCCATATTTATTAGCTCAGTTATTTGATAAAGAACTTTCCTCAACACTATTGGGACACCCTGAAGTATAGCATAAGCCGCTTCCTCTGCCTAGATGTTTCTTGGGAGCGTATTTGCCTAAGTCCTTCTCATCCTTCAGGTCTTAACTGAGACGCTCTTCCAGGCAGCCTTCTCTGATCCATATCTAATTTGGATGAGGGCACCTAAGCATGTGCTCTGATTATATGCTGAGTGTTTTCTCTGTTTTGGCATTTGTCCCATTGCATGCAATGACTGCCAGTGTATCAGCTCCCCGAGGGTCATGTTGGGTTTGTCTTATTGGTTTTGCATTCCTAGCACCTAGAACAGTGCCTGGCTCTCAGTAAAAAAAAAAGTGCTGAATGAAAGAAAGAAACTCAGATTATTTTATTCAGTGTTGTTCAACTAATAAAGCCAGTATTTGAACACAGGCTCTTCTGACTCGAGAACTTGTGTTAGAAACCACACTATGATATCAGAATGCTCTGGTTTTGGTTGTTTATACATTATCTTTGGGGTCTGGGTGTTTTCAAATTGTAGGTTTACTAGTACTTTTTGTAAATTACTTTATAAGAGCTGACTTTGCCTAAGTTCTTTAATCACCATTTTTAAAAAAAATATTTTATTGATTTCAGAGAGGAAGGGAGAGGAAGAGAGAGAGAAACATCAGTGATGAGAGAGAATTACTGATTGGCTGCCTCCTGCACACCCCCACCTGGGATTGAGCCCACAACCTGGGCATGCGCCCCTGACCAGAATCAAACCTGGGACCCATCAGTCCAGAGGCTGACGCTCTAGCCCAGTGGTCGGCAAACTGCGGCTCGCAAGCCACATGCGGCTCGCAAGCCGCGGTTTGCCGCTCTGTTGACTAATGAGTTTGCCGACCACTGCTCTAGCCAAACCAGGCAGGGCTCACCATGTTTAAGTGTAGTTTTGAGCCACGTTTTCTGGTGTTTTTTTGTAGGAATGTTTGTGCTGTCAGATTCTTTGTCACAAAGTAAGGGTTTTGATCAAAATGAAGAGCTTGGCTCATTTTTTTTAAAGGAACAACCCCATCCTTAATACATAAGCTAATTTATTGATGCAATGAGCCCTAGAAATGTCTTTTGAGTTACCACCCCTGGAGGTGTGGCTTTCACCTGCGTTCACTTAAACAAACTAGTCATCAGTGCTATTTGGTTATAATAGAATGGGGAATGGGTATAGAACTGGATACTTTCCAATTGTGATTCAGAATTTATGATGAGTATAAGGTTATGATTAAGTATAAGCACTGTAGGAGCAGAGGCCTGGCCTATCTTGTTCACCACTGTATCCCCAAAGCCCAGAACGGTGCCTGGCACATAGTAAGTATTCAATACCCTATTCTTTAAATTATTAAATCTATTTACAGTGAGGTCTAGAAGAATTATAATAGTTGTACTTTATACCTACCTAATGGCACACTTTTGAAAATCTCTTTTGTTCAATAAATTAGGTGCTGGGATACAAAGATGCAAAGATATGGTTCAGATCTTCATTCATTCAATTATAGGACAAATATTTATGAGTCCATTTACTTTGTGCTAGGAGTTGGGACTACAGGAGTGAGTGGTCATGGCTTCTGCCCTCATGTTGCTTTTAGTTTGGGAAGAAAGGAGTTGGAGGAAGAAGAGGGAAAAGCTGGAAACCAGTTGGTGTATTTGTTTGGCTGGCAAAATATCTTTGTTTTGTCTTTTTCTTCTTCCTACTGTCATTCCCTGTAGTGTCACAGTAATTGTTACTAACCTGGTCCCTGTAGGGATTTGAGTTGTTGACCTTTGGTTTAGAACAAGCATGTCAAACTCAAAGGCTAACACGGGACAGATAAACAAGGTTTAAGTTTATGTAAAACAAAAAACAAAAGCTTCAATTTTCATGGAACGTAGGTTTATTTCGATAGAGACATGCTGAATACAAAGGGCTGAAATAAATGGGTAATTGTTAAAATAATAGAACATTTTAATAAAAATTAATCTTTTTTTCTTGAACATTAACTTACCAGACCCTGAATAACTGCACAGATTAATAAACGGAATGCAAATAAACCTATTTTTCTTGTTCTCCAAAAGCAAAATATTCCCTGTTGCGTACACCAAACAAGTCAGTCTAAGACCAATGACGTGGCCATCGGTTGCTAAAATATTTGCTGCTAGTATTAGTGGAGAGAAATGGTGCGCCTGTGCGGAAGGTGCGGAAGGGAAATGAATGCAACACGATTCTAGTAATCAGTCATTAACAAACGTTGTAGTTCGTTATTAATAATTATGTATAGTCGAAACTGGTTTGGCTCAGTGGATAGAGCGTCAGCCTGCGGACTGAAGGGTCCCGGGTTCAATTCTGGTCAAGGGTATGTGCCTTGGTTGCGGGCATGTCCCCAGTGGGGGGTGTGCAGGAGGCAGCTGATCGGTGTTTCTCTGTCATCGATGTTTCTAGCTCTCTATCCCTCTCCCTTCCTCTCTGTAAAAAATCAATAAAATATATTTAAAAAAAATAATTATTATGTATAATAGGATGTTGTAAAAATTAAGTTACGAAATTTTTATTAAAACGTTTCTTACATACCATTATATTTGCTGGGCTGCAAAAATATTCATTGTGGGCCACATGCGGCCTGCGGGACGCAAGTTTGACACGCTTGGTTTACAGACAAAAGATCATTTGAAAGGAAGGTCACACAGAGGGCCAGTGATTATTTGAGTTCAAAACCTAAGGGTATTGAGTTCTTTATACTCTCTCTCTCCCCACTCTCCCCCCGCCCCCATGACCCTATATGCCTTAATTGCACCCTTAAAAACTCCTCTTGTACCTTGTGAAGGACTTTGGAGAGGCACGCACTGTGTTTTTTTTTTTTTTTTTTTTTAAATATATTTTATTGATTTTTTACAGAAAGGAAGGGAGAGGGATAGAGAGTTAGAAACATCGATGAGAGAGAAACATTGATCAGCTGCCTCTTGCACACCCCCTACCGGGGATGTGCCCGCAACCAAGGTACATGCCCTTGACCAGAATCGAACCTGGGACCCTTGAGTCCGCAGGCCGATGCTCTATCCACTGAGCCAAACCGGTTAGGGCCGCACTGTGTTTTTGACACTGTATTTATTTACCTTTCCTCCAGCTGTTGTCACCATCTAGAATCTCTAAGTAACAACACACTGGAATTGTTGGAGAGCACCTCTCCTTGCATGTTGTTTGCTCCATCTCTCCTGCCTTTCTTTTCCTCTGTTCACTGTAGAATCCAGTTGTTGTGGAAATAATTGTCATCTCAGCGAGCAGCAGGATGTTTTCACGTGCCTCTTGCCAGGAATTAGGCCCAAGGGAAGGGAACCAACCTCAGAAGGAAAAAGGAGACAGTAGAAAAAAGATTGTGTGAAGGGTTGTTTAGCACTTACTGGGTATGACTTTACAAAGTACTTACTCCCTTTGAGCCTTCGTTTCCGTTGCTATATAATAGAGATCATAATCCCATAGAGGATTAACAGCTAAGGATGTAAAGTGCTTACCCTGATGCTTGTCCTACTGTAGGCACTTACTTAGAATCCTCTCTTCTTTCCCCTTTTCCTGTGCTTTTTAACGTACCTCTCCTCCTTGGGAATTTTCCTCCCTCCCTTTCCTGCTTTTCACAAACATCTGTTAAACTCCTACTGCTGTATGCCAGGCACCGGGTCCAGTGCTGGGGTATAGCAGTGAGGAAAACGAAGTACCTGTCACCAGGGACTAGAATATAAAATATATAAAGAACTCTTATAACTCAATAATAAAAATAATTAAGAAATGGGCAAAGGGTTTGAATAGCTATTTCTAGTCCAGTATGAATGGCAATGAACACAGGAAAAGTTGCTCAATATCAGTAATCCTCAGGGAAATGGAAATCAAAGCTATAATGAGAAAACACACCACACCACTCAGACGACTGTAATATAAAAGGTAGACAGTAGCAAGTTGGCAAGGGTGTGGAGAAAGTGGAGTCCTCATACATTGTTAGTGGGAATGTAAAATGGTGCAGCCAGTTTGGAAAACAGCCTGGCAGTTCCTCATAATGCCAAGCATGAGTTACCTAGCAGTTCTGCTCCTAGACATCAACCCAGGAGAAATGAAAACATACGTTCATATAAAAACCTGCACATGAATGTTTATGGCCGCGTTATTCATCCTAGCCCCAAAGTGGAAACAACCCCAGTACCCATTAACTGATGAATAGGTAAAATGTGGTATAATACATAAAATATTATTTGGCAATGAAAGGAAATAAAGTAGTGGTACATGCTATAGCATGGATGAATCTTGAAAACATGTCAAGTTAGAGAAGCCAGTTACAAAGACCATGTGTTGTATGATCTTGTTTATATTAAAAGTCCAAAATAGGCAAGTATGTAGAGAAAAATGGTAAGTGGTTACCTAGGACTGGAGTTGGGGTGGGAGAGTAGGAGGTGGTTGGTGCAGAGTGACTGTTAACAGGTATGGGGTTTCTTTTGGGATGATGAAAATGTCCTAAATAATTTTACACCATATTCTAAATCCCACGGAATTGTACACTTTATATGGTTAATTAAACCTTATGGTATATAAAGAATATGCCAGTACAACTGTTAAAAAATCTTATTACCCTTTTCTGTTCTAACTGCACCCATCTTCTCAGCATATGAATATTCCCTGACCACCCATCCTAAAACAAAGTAGGACAAATATAAACCCCTCCTTGTTTCCCCTTCCTTCTCCTGACCTATGATTTTTTTTACTTTCCTTCATAGCTGAGACACCTAAAAGTTAGAAAATAATTTATAAATAGTTCATTGTAGAAGAGTTAGAAATTAATGGATAAGAAGAAAAATTGTTTCAGACATTTAATCTATTATTAATAAATAATCATTGTTACTATTTATTTTTATTTGTTGATTTTACAGAAAGGAAGGGAGAGAAGGAGAGAGAGAAACATCAATCGGTTGGTTGCCTCCTGCAATGGCCCTACTGGGAATTGAACTCGCCACTTCTTGTGCATGGAATGACACTCCAACCAACTGAGCCACCCTGGCCAGGGCAGTCATTGTTAGTATCTTACATAATTTTATTTTATTTTAATTTTTTTTAAAATATATTTTATTGATTTTTTACAGAGAGGAAGGAAGAGGGATAGAGAGTTAGAAACATCGATGAGAGAGAAACATCGATCAGCTGCCTCCTGCACACCTCCTACTGGGGATGTGCCCGCAACCAAGTTACGTGCCCTTGACCGGAATCGAACCTGGGACCTTTCAGTCTGCAGGCCGACACTCTATCCACTGAGCCAAACCAGTTTTGGCTTACATAATTTTAACTTTAGTTAGAAAAATGGACACCTTGTGTGTGTGTGTTTTTAAATCTTCACCTGATCACTTGCCTCTCATATGTACCTGACTGGGGATCAAACCCACAACTTTTTGGTGTATGGGATGGATGATACTCCAACCAACTGAGCCACCCTTGTGTTTTTATTTTCAGAGGAGTGTTTGATATAAGGACAGGTTTATGTTAACTGAGATAGAACATCAGAATATTCTTTTAAAGAAAATACCTTACTCTTTCGTGATAATGGTAATAAGCATGGCGGGCTTTTATGCATGACTTGATTTTTTAACTTTTTGGAATTGCCTAGATCAAATCTGAGGTCATTAAAAACCAATGCTTACGAAGCCTCCGTACTCAGGAGGGTGGATGGAATGCATAAAGCCTGGTTGCTTTTAGGCCACACTTGTTACGTGGCTTTTGCTTAAGCCACAGCCCCGTATCACAGAGGATTTCCGTCTGAAATACCTGAGAGTGTGTCAAAGCCCCATGCCCCGTGAAATAAAAATTTCATGGATTACCTTCAGCCTCTGGGGACTATTCTGAATGTCTGGCTGACATTGGCTGTGAATGAGGATGCCAGCTGGTCGGATGGATTTCCTGCTTTAGAAATCATACTGAGCTCGTTTCATTGGTCTTTTCTCTCTTTTGCATGTGCAGAATTAGATTGGCTGAGCAACCCAAGCTTTTGTGTTGAAACCGTCACAACTCTGAGCCAACAAACTGAAGAGGCCGCAGCTCTTGTTTCCGAAGGGTCACCACTGACGAGGTAGTACTTTTGGTAGATGGAGTTTGAGTCTTTGTCGGTGACACTGTGGCTTAGCCTGAATGAGCCTCCTTAGAAAACCCTGTGATAGAAGAGCTAAGTAAAACTCTCCCTTAAAGTAATGAGGTGACCTTTGCCTATTTTCCCTTACCTCACTCTTAGTCCTTTCCCTCCTTTGCATTGCAGTGGCAACTGCGTGACACAGTTACTGCCAGTAATTAGCCCATGAGGGAAATGGCATCACTGGGATTCTTATTTACCAACCTCATTAGTAACCTTTAGAATATTGATAAACATAGAATTCAGCTATTTCTTTAGTTGCATTTTCAACATTTTTGTAAAAATAGAAGGAGCTTGCGTAATATAATGTAGGGAAGGGGGAAATTTTTCCTTTCTCTCCTCTGGTTCTTTTTGGCTGGCAAAATAATGTTTCAACGGGAGGCAGATTGACAAGAGAAAATAGAATTTAATATCGTGTGCATGGGAACCCCACATACAGGAGAGAAGAGACCCTGCGTGCATGGGAGGGTCAGAGATAGAAAGGGAGATTGAGGGTATAAGACCTCCTGAACGAGGGGCGAGGGGAGGTGCCTTCAGAAGGTCATTGCAGGATGATAAGAACAGACCTTTAGTAAAATAGAAGTTTCCTGCCCTATAGGTAGCTCAGAAGAAGCTATGACAATCTCTTTATTTATTTATTTATTTTTTATTGTTTAAAGTATTACATATATTAGTACATATATCTCCTTTTTTTTCCCCCATTGACCTTCCCCCAGCCTCCCCTACCCCCTGTCGCATGCCCTCATCCCACCCCCCCAGTGTCTTGTGTCCATTGGTGTGTTTATATGCTCAATTAATATAATTTGACAAAGGAGGCATGAACATACAATGGAGTCAAGACAGTCTCTTCAATAAATGGTGTTGGGGAAATTGGACAGATACATGCAAAAAAATGAAACTAGACCACCAACTTACACCATACACAAAAATAAACTCAAAATGGATACAGGACTTAAACATAAGACAGTCTCCAAAGGGCAAGGGTCTCTAATTCAAATTCTTCTAGGTAGTTAAGGAAGGGGGGAGGGAGGAGAAGTTTCTCTTGAGCCTGAAGCTAAAATTGCCTTTAGCTCAAAGCAATCTGCATATTACTGAGGCACTTCCTGGGGGTAGCTCGTTCTAGACTCCACAACAGCATAGGAAAAATCTCATGAAAACTTTGGGGAAAGCAAAATAGTACACGGCTCTCCCCAGCTTTGAAAGAATATTGTTGTAGATCATTGAATTGAGAAATGAGCTCACTCGCCCACCAATATAGACTAGATGGTCCATTAGTATGATGAACCCCCGGAAGCCATGTTCTCCCAAAGCGGAAGAAGCCTTTGGAAGTTGAGAGTAGTTGACACATGAGAAGGAGTTGTTTGTAGATATTTCAGTAATGATGAGGAAAATAAACCTTTTCTAATGTTGCTTTTAAAAATACTATATTTGATAAAATAACTGGTAGATTACTTTCATTTAAAAATGTATAGATATCAAAGTATAGCTTCAGAGGCTATTAGAATTTCTTTACCTGGTTTTGTTGTAGATCCAACTTTTATTTTAAGGTGAGTTGTGATCCAGAAAGATATTTTATAATATATGGGCAAATAGTAAGTCTGTGTGAGCACTTTTAGAATGTCCTTTTATATATTTGTTTGATTTCTTATTTACATATTATTTTCCCTCATCCTCTTCTGAAAAGTCGAATGTGGATTTCCCAAACAGGAGTCCTCTGAAAGCAGAGCTATCAGATGAAAGTGACTCGAACAGAAACCTCCGACAAGCAAGCAGGAAAAAGAAGAGAGAGAAAAGGAAGAAAAGAAAGCATCAGCACCACAAGAAAACCAAGAGAAAACGCGGGCAGTCAGGTAGCAGTGGGTCTGAGGCAGACACCGACTCTGAAAAGGACAAATCCCCCAGAGGCCTCAGAGGCGGCAACAGAGGACCGGAGACACTGAGGTAGGTGCTGCTCTCAACACCTGTGATCTTCTAAATCTTTAATTTTTCTCCCCCGATTGCTGCCATAACTTAAGCAGTTAAATGATTATTTAACTCGACTCAGTCAAACAAAGTCAATAAATATCTCAACAAAGCTGGGGAAAAAATAGTTGTAGCACCTTGTCAACATAAAGAAAATTTTGTAACAAATTAGGGCCATGATTTTATTTGAGAAATGTTAGGCACAGTAATGATTATGTAAAAGTCTGATTTAGACAAAAAAATCCTTGGGAGTTTTGAAAGACGGCAAATGTGCACACGGTGGGCGTCTGGGCTAGTTCGCGTGAAGGGGCCGTTGGCCTCCACATTTATCAAGAATAAGAGAAACATCTTCTCATTGTGTTGTATCTTCCTTTTAGTCACTTTCACCCCTCTGTGCACCCTCCTCTCACACTTTTTGGTTAGGGTTAATTATAGCCCTTAAAATAATAGTTGCTTTTGTTCTTATTTCACGTTTTTTAGAATCACTGAGTTGGAGGTATAAGCTAGCTCATGACCACAGTATTTCCTCTCCTTAGGGCTTCATTGCTGCGCATACTGGGCTGCTGTCTACCTCGAGGGCATTGTTCAAGTCCTTCTGCAGAACGGTCACAGGGCAGGTCCTCACTGTAGCTGTTCCTCTCTGCTTAGTCTAACATCCCCCTTCATAGGGAGTCCCTTTGCCCAGGGTGGGACAGTGAGTATGTGGTGAAAATACTTGAATTATTCCCTATTTAACTTTGTTTTTCTTTGTTCATACGGTTGAGAAGAGAGAGAGTTAAGCACCCGTCCACAGCATACTAAAAGTTCAGTGCTATAAGATTTTTGCGATTCTTGAGGGCTTATTTGCTTTTGTTGTATGCTTAGAAATCCCATTGATGCCAGTGAGAACTCTGTGTGGAGCAGGTTTGGAACGTGGCCTGTAGAGTTTCCATTGGAGAGGTGGGTGCCGCAGTCTTCCAGGACCCTTCTGTTGTCTGATCAGTGTTGGAGGACATGCTGGCCTCTGGCTCAGAGGATCCAGGTGTATTTAGCCCTCCGTGTGTTGTAGGTGCTCTACCTGTACCCCAAACTTGCTCTAGGAGGATAAATAAAGGGGTCAAGCAAAAGGGTCTGAATTTATGTGGGCAGGAGCCATGCCCCCCTGCTGACCATTGTGCCTCCCAGCCTTGGCACAGGGCTTGATACATAGTAATACATACACCGAATACATTTTTGTTATGTGAATGAGTGAGTATATTATTGATATTCTTGCTTTTTTGGCATGTCTTCAAAGAAAAATAATCATTGCAGCTTCTGTAAATTCACTGTTAGCTACTTGTCCCTTTTTGTAGCTGAGGCAAAAAAGCTTCAAAGGATTTCCTGAACACACACAGGAACCACCATTCGAACTTGAAAGACAGTTGTTTTCAGCCTGTGCTTAACCACGACAGCGGTGATCTTTGCAGCCTCCTGATAGTTTTATGACCCGGACAGCATTTTTAAATTTGTTGATGTTTTGCAGAATATCCCCAATAAGATAAAAATAAAATGTCTTTGTCCTTCTGTTTTACTTTCTTAGTATTAATGTCTGTAGTCTCTTTGTGGGACGGTGACCTGGAAGAATAGTTTGTTTCCATTTTGATTAGTGAGTTCTGAGTTTTTCTGTGATGTCAGTAAAGTGGATTCATGGCGGGTAATACACCATGTGGGTCTCCAGATCAAGGGCTGATTTCCCCAGAGGCTATCGCTTCGAATTGACCTTTGTTTCCTAGGATGACTTCTTCTTCACCTTCAGGTGGAGGCAGATTCCTCTCTCCGCACAGCCCAGACCACATCCTGCTTCCTGACCTGAATACTCAACAGGGGAGGGATAAGGGCTGGTTTGCTCCCCAGGGGTGGTCTGCTGCTGGCCCTTCCTTTTATTTTTTGTTTTACCCCCAGTTGGCTTTCTCTTTCCTTCTGGAATGCATCAGTCTCTCTCCCTCTCTTTACCTGACCCTTATGGTTTTCATTGGCAGAAACCCCTCCACAGTGTTTCTGAAGGGGGATGTGTTACCATCACCCTGTTAACTGGAGACACGTCATTTAACAGATATTTATTGAATTGCTACTTTGTGTCCCTGAAATACCATTCTCTTGTATTCCCAGCCAAGAATGATTTAGAAGCCTCCAGAATCTTCATTTCTATCGGGGAGAGCTAAAAAGCAGATGGGACAACAGTTAATGGCTGTTGTGACCTTTGGCAGCATCTGTCAGCAGCATTATGAACTGATTTTCTTTACAGGAGGGAAGGTGTTAGATGCCAGAAAATCCTCCCCTCCCTCTCACTTGACTCCTAGGGAAGTGGTTCCAGTCGTATCTGAGCTGAAAGTCTGCCAGCTCACAGATTGGTTCAAAGGGATAAATCAGGGTCTTGGCTTACAACGGGCGCTCTCTGCCCTTCATGGAGGAGGTCCGTCCATGCAGCAGAGCCGTGTACAGAGCCCAGACCAGAAAAGCAAGACTTAGACTTATCCCAAGTGACATCTGAGGCGGAATATTCACAGCTGTGGCCTTCGTTGTTGTCATTGATGAGTTTGGGGTTGGAATAAGTAACCTGAGCACTTTCAAATAAGGTGAAGTAAGAGCAGCCCACCTTTTTCTCTTTTGTTAAAGAAAATCACTTGTTTGTGAGTATATTTGACATTCAGGTTACCGTAGTTTAAATGGAATACTTGGAAAAGAGCACCCCCATATCCCTCAGGTTAATTTCTGAGCCGAGTTGTTTTCTGGTAAAGTGCCACGTGGCGTGGACAGGGTTTGCTTTCTGTTTTAAACCTGTTTTTGCAGCAGGCGTCGTCTTCTCGTCTGTATGGCATGTACCCATTTTGGGCACCTCGTTCCCTTGATGCTGTGCGGAGTTTGAAATGTGTAACTTCCATGTTGCTGCAAATGTGAAATGTTAACTGGAAGGTTAAGTGCCTCTCCCTTTCTCTTCTTCACCTTCCCTTGTCCCATAGCCAAGAAAATGCTGCTGCTGCTGCTGCTGCTGGGCCCCGCTGTGTTTGGCTTGAGGACATCCAGGCTCTGACAGGAGAAACCTTCAGAACAGATAAGAAACCAGATCCTGCAAACTGGGAGTACAAGTCTCTCTACCGAGGAGATATAGCAAGGTACCCATCCTATCTTTCCCTGATTTTCTCTGGTGGGAAGTAACATCTCTCTCCTGAACTCTCTCAGCGCTGTCTCTGGCTGGCTGGCCACACCCAGCCTCTTGTAGATTCTGTTGGGTTTTTATCCATTGCTAAGTTCTTTAGGCGTATCTTATCTTACATTCCAAAATGAACACTTAAACCTTGAGATCAGGTTCCAGGTCAGATTAATCTTATTTATCCATGGTGCTTAGGGAACAGTGCCTGGCATAGTAGGTGTTCAGTAAGTATTTGTTGCATGAATGAATCTAAAAATACCATGAAGTAATTATGACATTCTGTCTGGAAACCATTTGATCTAATCTATATGCCATTTTAAAAAGTTGCAAAAGCCTTTTATTTATCCCCCCCCTATTTAAAAAATGACCTTAAATGGTAATGACTTTTTCAAAATGTTTTCAGCATGCATCACTAGATAATCATAAAACTAGGTGATGGTATTTGCTTCAGTAATGAGTTTAAGCTTTTCTCCTCTAATCTGTTAATAAAAAATATGTGAATATTTATTAAACCCTTTAGGTACTTAGTGCTTTGTGAGACACTGTTGGGAACATAAAGAACAATCTCTGTTCCCAGACAGCTCACAGGTAATCAAAAGTGAAGGTAGAGAATCATGGGATATAAGGCCAAGAGGTCCTGACCAGTTATTAAGATTCTGTGATAAATGATAAATTGTCTACAACCTAAATGTCCACAGTAGGGAAATGGATAAATAAACTATGGCATATCCCTCTAAATGGACCAGTTCGAAGCCAATAAAAATTACATATTTTAAGACTAATGGTGTGGGAAAATACTTAAAAAATTAGAAGAAAAGTCTGAAGCTATATAACTATTTTAATATGGGTTGTGTGTATATACATGTAAATCTATACATACCCACATATCTGAAAGAAGATGCTTAAAAATATGGACCAGTAATATTATTTTTCCTCCATCATTTTCATTTAATTTGTTATGAAATGCAGCTATTAAAATTAGTTTTACAAAATGCAGTTTTAAATTCAGAAAACTCAGTAAACCTGTTTTAGATATATGAATTTCTAAAATATTCATTTTTTAGTGAAAATAAAATAGTAACGAAGGAGAACAAAACTAGTTTTTTACTTAAAATTTGTTCCTTGGCGCCGAAACCGGTTTGGCTCAGTGGATAGAGCGTCGGCCTGCGGACTGAAAGGTCCCGGGTTCGATTCCGGTCAAGGGCATGTACCTTGGTTGCGGGCACATCCTCAGTAGGAGGTGTGCAGGAGGCAGCTGATCGATGTTTCTCTCTCATCGATGTTTCTAGCTCTCTATCCCTCTCCCTTCCTCTCTGTGAAATATCAATAAAATATATTTAAAAAAAAAAAATTTGTTCCTTGGGGAATGATAGGCTTATTTAGAGCAATTGTTGCATTATTTATCTCCTCACTCTGTTGTTAAAGTTGTTTTTAACTCATAAATGGAACGGAGAGAGGTTATCTGGAGATAATCTAGGAGAAGCTGGGAGAGAGGATGAAGAGAAGGGCTTGAGAGACAGCTCGTACGTATGTGTGAGACACGCTTCCCCCAAAGTGGACTCACTGCACCTGGGCAGCGAGGGAGCACAGGCAAGCAGAGAGCTTCTTGGGTACCTGCTGGCAGTGGGAAGCCAGCGAGGTGCTGGCTCAGCCACAGGGGGTGGGGGCAGAGCTCCCGGGAGTTGGGAGTTGTCAGAAGATGGCAGCGGGTCTCTTCTGCCTTTTCTCCCCTTGGCACTTTATTATGAAAATGTAAAAAAATACAGCGTAAGTTGGAAGGATTTTACAATGAACACTCATATACCTGCCCCCTACATTCTACCATCCTATATAATGAAAGACTAATATGCAAATTGTCCCCTTGGGAGTTCGACTGGGAGACCAGGAGTTTGATCACTTGCTATGATGTGCGCTGACCACCAGGGAGCGGCGTGGAACATGGTGGGTGACCGGTGGCTGTGGGGCACTGAGGGAGCGAGGGTGGTGGCATGGCCTGCGAGGGAAGGAGCCAGGGAGGTGGGGAACCTGATCAGCCCTGATCGCCAGGCAGGCCTAGGAACCCTACCCGTGCACAAATTTCATGCACCGGGCCTCTAGTTTTATATTTGCCTTATCATATATCTGTCCATTCATCCATCAACCCATATTAGTTTTTGATGCAGTTCAAAGTAAATTGCCAACATCAATATACTACCCCCTAAATACTTCAGCATGGATATCATTAACTACAGTGCAAGATTCGTTTCATTTTTTTTTCTTTTGATTTAAAATTTACATACATTGTAATACACAGATCTTCATTTGCTGAGTGTGACAGAGGGATGCACCTGATAACCCAGACCTCTGTGAAAATAGAGAATACACTGTGACCCCAGAAAGTTTCCTCATGCTCCTTCCCAGTCAGTCCACACCCCACCTCCCCTGAGGCTGTCACTGTTCTAATTTTTTCTCATCATCAGTCAGCGTGGTCTCTTCTAGAATTTCATATTCAATGGAATCAGATAGTGTGTACTCCTTTGTGTCTGGCTCCTTTCACTCAGCGAAATGGTTTTGAGCTTCATCCGTGCTGTGGCATTTACCACCATTGGTTTCTTCCTTCTTCAGTTGGACTCCCTCCAGTATTTGGCTGTTGTGAATAAAGCTTATGAGAAGATTGGTGCCCAAGTATTTGTGTAGACATGTGGTTTCCTTTCTCTTGGGTAAATACCTAGGAATAGAATTACTGGGTCATAGGGTAGGTCTGTACTTAGTTTTCTACAGAAACCGCCAGACCTTTTCCCAGAGTGCTTGTGCCAGTGTATATTCCCATCGACAGCATATGGGGTCCTGGTTACCCTGCTGATCCCTCACCAACATTTGGTATTGTCATTCTTTTTAATTTTGGCTGTTTTGATGGGTATGTCACATATCTCTGTGGTTTTAATTTGCATTTCCTTGATGACTCATGATGTCCAACACTTTTTTCATGTGCTTATTGGCCGTTCATGTCTTCTTTTCTGACTTCGGTTCAGATCTGTTGCCCATTTTTAAATTGGGTTGTTTATATAACATGTATACAGAGAAGTGCACAGTTTTCCTGAGCTTTTGTGCAGCTAGTCGGTAGTCATGTGTTCCTAACTCTGGGGACGCCTACACGTTCCATAAAAGCGTTTTAGAACCCAGCCTCTTTTCCTCTAGAGTAGAAAATAGCCAGATGTAATTTTATTTGACACACTTAGTTTCAGGATTAAAAAAGAATCTTAGACCTATATGTTATCTTTTTAAGTAGGGACACAGGACCATACTGAGGGAAAGGAGACAGATGACTTGGTGTCACCTGAGGTCTCAGTGTCCTTATTTAGGAAGAGTGTAGAGGAGGGGATGATGGCTCCTGCCTTGCCTGTCGCCTGTGATTGTGATCAAACGACATAATGTAGGTGACAGGACTTGAACTACAAAGCTCCAGGAAAGTGTAAATTACCAATATCCAGGAGGCAGGCATGATCTTAAATTCATGAGACCTTAACGAAGACTTGAAGTGTTAGAGGAATAAGTTAAATGGACAGTTAAAAGTTCATTGCTAATCCTATTTTCCTCAATAGAGACAGTTTGAAGATAAGGTGAATTTAAATATATGCATTTAACTTGCATAACAAGAGTTTTAAGTGTGATGAGCCTTCACCCATTCAGAGCTAGTGCACATATTTCCTCAATAACTTGTTCTCTTTTTCAAACTTAAGATACAAGAGGAAAGGAGACTCCTGCCTTGGCATTAACCCTAAGAAGCAGTGCATATCCTGGGAGGGGGCTTCCACGGAAAAGAAGCGTGCGCACAAGCATGTCGAGCGCTATTTTACGAAGAAGAACGTGGGGTTGATGAACACTGACGGAGTTGCCGTTAGCAGTAAAACTGACCCTCCCTCATCTGCGCCCATCTCCTTTATCCCAGTGAAGGACTCGGACGATGTGGTTCCTCCTGTTACAACCTGGTTGAACCCTCTGGGGATCTATGATCAATCCACCACCCAGTGGTTACAAGGACAAGGTCCTTCAGAGCAGGAATCCAAGCAGCCAGACTCACAGCCAGACCGTGAGAACGCGCTTCTCAAGGCCAGGGTGGAGGAGTTTAACAGGAGGGTGCGGGAGAATCCTCGGGATACTCAGTTGTGGATGGCGTTCGTTGCTTTTCAGGTAAGCATCACTGTCCCACCTCTCCTACCTCACAGAGGATGGCAGTCCTCATTTTGGCAAAGCGATGTGCTTGGCGAGCTCCCAGGAGGAGCCCAGGCACTGGGCATGTAAAGATGGTTAGACTGTAGCCCTTGCCCTGAGCTTGCCCTGAGTGCAGGGAGAAGACTGGCGTGTGAAGAACTCTGCATCTGGGGAGATGAATGCCTTAATGTGTAATTTGGGGATGGAATGAGGGAGTGACTTGCCATAGAGAGTAAGAAAGGGTCTCCAAGAGAAGGTGAAGTCTGAGCAGAGTCTTGAAAGAAGAGTGGATGCTCACCAGGTGGGGGAGGCCTTGGGGAAGTCAGACAGACCATGCGGAGAGCTCACAATGTGGAAGAGAAGGGCTGCTTGTTGAATTACCTCGTTAGGGCTTCGTGCGCCCTTTCTAAGATACACGGGTTGTCTTAGTTCCACTTAACGTTTTTTTGAACAACTTATACAATTATATTTTGTCCCTCATTTGACTGTTTTAATGGCCAAGTTGATTCCAGAAAAGGTTTTCAAGGCATTGCATGCTAGTGATTGATACATAAATCTAAGTTTTAAATGACAATAGGCAGGTCAGTCACGTGAAATAAATACAAGGTCAGTATACCAGGTGGCACAAGTACCCAAGGAACTGAGCTGCCATTAGAAGAAATTGTGATAAACTAGTGGTTATCAACACAGTCCAAAGAGCAGTTCATTTTGAGAGATGAGGCACCCTCTGGGGCTTGTAAGTAGCTGCCTGAGCAGCTGGGATCCGGAGGATGCGGTTGCGTGTGCATGTGTAAGTGGGTGTTTTTGTTGTTGAGGACGAGGTCATGAGAAGCCCTGGCCTGTACGCCATCGAGGAAGGCGAGCAGGAGAAGCGGAAGAGGTCCCTGAAGCTCATCCTGGAGAAGAAGCTGGCCATTCTGGAGCGGGCCATCGACAGCAACCCGAGCAGCGTGGACCTGAAGCTCGCCAAGCTGCAGCTCTGCACGGAGTTCTGGGAGCCCTCCACGCTGGTCAAAGAGTGGCAGAAACTGATATTCCTACACCCCAACAACACAGCCCTTTGGCAGAAATACCTTTTGTTTTGCCAGAGCCAGTTCAGCACCTTTTCAATATCAAAAATTCACAGCCTTTATGGAAAATGCTTGAGTACGTTGTCTGCTGTGAAGGATGGCAGCATCTTATCTCACCCTGAGCTGCCTGGCACCGAAGAGGCCATGTTTGGTAAGGAGATGGTGACCAGATCCATTTATGTGGGAGGAATGATGCTGCCTTTTTTTTCTTTAATTAAAGGAGAGAGAGAGAAACATCAATGATGAGAAAATCATTGATCGGCTGCCTCCTGCATGCCCCCTACTGGGGATTGAGGCCACAACCTGAGCAGGTGCCCTGGCTGGGAATTGAACTGTGACCTCCTGGTTCATGGGTCAGTGCTCAACCATTGAGCCTCACCTGCTGGGCAGGGAATAATGCTTTTGACTTTAATTGCAAATGAAAATTTATTTTGATTTATTTTAGAAGAGTCTAAGTTGCTAAACCTTATTGAAAAATTGATAAAATTGATTAATCAAGAAAAAAACTATTATGACTCCTTTCGACCATGATGGGTTCTTCCCCTCCAGCTTCTTGGTGGTGGGGTGGGGGCGGGCATTAGAGACAGTAGAGTTAGGAAAGTATCCCTGGCTTAGAAGTTCCAGCTTCTCTGGTTACTAACCAGGGAGGCGCAGTCAACACTCTCACCACTTTGGCTGCCAGCGGCCTGGTCTGCTGCTCACCACCTCCAGTCCTAGGGTTTCGGGCGTAATGCTTGTGGGATGCCCTCACTTCACTGACTGGAAATCTTTGCATGGGGATAGAGGTTACTGGTATTATATGGTTAGCATTTTTGGTGTGTCCCAAAGGAGCCGAGAATATAAATTTGTCCAGTAGTGAGATATCAGAGGCAGCATGGTATGCAGGAGCTAGAGAATGTCGCTCTTGACTTGAATCCTGGGTTTGCCCTTCAGTGGTTCTGGTATGACCTTGGATAAGTGCCTTAACCTCTTTAAGCTCCTGTTTCTCCCTCAGCAACAATAGTATGCTACTTGCTTTACAGTCTTATATGGTGAAAATATATGGTGAGTCTAGCTCAGTGTCTAGCACACCACAGGCAGTTATTGGGTCAAAATCCTGCTATTACAGTGAACTTGTAAAGATCTAGATATATTGCTCTAGAGATAAGCATTTACACACTGGCATAACGAGCCTTGTGTTTGCTATCATCTGTGATATGCTCAAATCGATATTTAGTAAATGGAATGGCACCACACTGACGGCAAACTGAAATGTTCAGGCATGGAACCTTGATTTGGTTATAGCCGACTGTGAGCATATGATGAAAATTGCTGGTGAATAATGCCATCTAGTGATCCACTGAGTACAGATCTTGGCGTTCTGGTAAAAAAAAAAAAAAAAAAAAAAATGTACCATGCCATCCTTTTCTAGAAATTCTCTTGTCGGCATAACTAGCATTTAAACAAGGCCCATAAGTAAGGGAAAAAAGGGACATAAGTAAGTCTTTATATTGGGGGGGACTCTTGTTTTATCTCTCCATGTTTCACCACCTTCATCGTGGAAGTTTCCTTGGATTGCTAGCATCTATCTGAGAAACAATCCTTTTGAGTTTTTGATAACCAATATTCAGACCAACCTCTTGCCTTACCTTTATGTATATGTAGTTTTTATTGTTAATATTTGTATTCTGTGATGGTTTTATATAAAAATTAAATGAATATACTTTGATTACAGAGCTGTTGTGAGTCCTTTTAAAGCAGGACATGTAGGTATCACAGCTTTGAAAATACAACAGTAACTGATTTTAGGGAGATGTTCTCGGCGTCTTACTGTATCTTAGAAACCAGGTTATTTTTCCTCGATGGTGTTAACCAGAGTTCTCTGCCTGCTTTCAGCGCTCTTTCTTCAGCAGTGCCACTTCCTGCGCCAGGCCGGGCACGCGGAGAAGGCCGTCTCCTTGTTCCAGGCCATGGTCGACTTCACCTTCTTCAAACCCGACAGCGTCCAAGATCTGCCCACCAGAGGACAGGTAGGAGCTCTGCTTTCCTTTCTCTCGGCCCTTTTCTCCCTCCCCCCTTTCCTCCCCCGCTCCTCTCTCTTTTGCGGGGAGGGATGGATCATGGGAGGTGGTGCTGGTATTTTTTTTTTAATCCTCACTTGAGGATATTTTTCCGTTAATTTTTAGAGAGAGTGGAAGGGAGAGGGAGAGACAGAGAGAAACACCAATGTGAGAGAGACACATTGATTGGTTGCCTCCTGCATGCCCATTACCACGGCTGGGAGCCTGCAACCGAGGTACATGCCCTTGACTGGAATCGAACCTGGGACCCTTCAGTCTGCAGGTTGATGCTCTATCGACTCAGCCAAACCAGCTATGGCGGTAGTGGTAGTATTTTTAAAATACCATATCTCTCTTTGTATTAGACCTGCTGAGGATTGTTTCTCAGATAGATGCTAGCAATCCAAGGAAAATTCCATGATGAAGGTGGTGAAACATGGAGAGATAAAACAAGAGCTCCCCCCGCCCCGCCCCGCACCCCCCAGTATAAAGACTCACTTATGTCCCTTGTTTCCCTTACTTATGGCCCTCGTTTAAATGCTAGTGATGCCCACAGTCAGGAAAACCGTTGTCTTGCCTACTTTTGTGCGTTCTAAGGTGAGTCTTTTCTAACTTCCCCTCGTAACCTTTCCACTGCTCAAATCTTTGCTGGAGGTGCCAAGGGAATGCCACGCTGGCACTTTGTCAACACCGATCCTAATTGGGGAGAGGTTAGTCATTCAGGTGACAAGTGAGCGTGGCCAATATTTATGATGTGAAGCAGTAAGAAAACCTTATCACAGAGCTATTCAATAAGAAAGCCTTCTTTTCCCTTTTGCATGGAAGCAAACCCTGTTTCCTGTTCTGCAAAGGGTGTGGTGGAGAGGGATAGGATATCTGAATTCATGGTGATCTTTCAGAGGTCTTTCTTGAGAGGCTAAGGTCCCCATCTTGTAGAATTTTTTTGAATTGCCTATAAAGACTTTTTCTCATCATTTTTCCCACTAGAAAAACACAGGATTTTATTGTTCTGTCGAAGGGCAGGTCTTTGCAGGACGGAGGAGTGGATTTTGACAGCAGGGAGGAACCCCTACTTGCCAGCGATGAGTGGGCTCCGCAGGACCACAGTGGCTGAGTTCCTGCACAGGAGCCGTTCCTGGTGGACTGGCTTGAACTTCTTGCCCTGGCCTCTCTCGGGGCCCTCGGTCCACATCTCCTTCACTTCTCCAGCCCCATGTCGCAGTGCCTGTCAAGCCATCACCCGGCCCAGGAGCTTCTTCTTATTGCGACACTTGATGAGCACCTCGTTGTTCTTGACCGACTGCGTGAGCACGGGGAGGGGGCCGTGTTAAACTCTCCCTCCTCCGCTTCTGCAGCTCCTCCGGGTCATCTCCCTCGGGCTGTGGAGAAGGCTCATGGTGGCGGCGGTTGCGCTCTCAAAACACTCCCGTCCTCCACATCGCGTCGGCCTCGGAAGAGAAATACCATTATTATTTTTATCTGTTTTTCTTCCCCAGGCAAAGTTGGGTTAAAGAATATTGGTGAATATTGGGATAACTGATTATTCGTGTAGTAAGCCAGATAACAGTTATTTTAAGACATATTTTGCTACTTATGAGTATGCTGTGCTACAGCAGTGATTCTTAGCCAGCTCTGCAGAGCATGGGGTGTGTGGTTGGGGCTCAAGGTCAGGGTCAGGGTCGTGCTCATGCCCACCCCTTTGCTGACACTCGCAGTCTGATGAGAGCAGTTTCTCATGGGGCTGTGGGGAGGGCCCTGCCCAGGACTGTGGGGCATCGGCAGCCTCTCCTCTGATGTGTCAGCAGAGCCTAATCCAAGCCCTTGGGGTTAACAGCACAGGTAATTACAAAGTATTTACATGACAACCTTGAAATAGAGCTTTTTATTTAATGACTTTATGTATGTATGAGTAAATCGTCACCATAAGCAGGCAGAGTCTGGTATTACTGGTCTGTGTTTCTGTGGAATGAATAAATTGGTTATAACCTTTATCACACTTTAAAAAAACACACCTTTTTTGAGTAAATAAAACCTATAAAGAGGGAGTGTAGCAAGACTGATGTGCCTCAGTGGTTGAGCATCGACCTATGAACCAGGAGGTCACAGTTCAATTCCTGGTCAGAGCATATGCCCCTGTTGCAGGCTCAATCCCCATTAGGGGGGCATGCAGGAGGCAGCCAATCAATATTCTCTCTCATCATTAATGTTTTACCTTTCTCTCCCTTCCTCTCTGAAATCAATTACAAATAAAAATAAATTTAAAAAGAGAGGGAGTCTAGTCTTCCCAGTTCCCTTCCTGAGGTGGCTGACGTGTGCTCAGCATCCAGGGCCCATGTCATGATGTCCGCCCTGCCCTTCGTGGCTCTCCCAGACACCGCCCTCCTCCTGGCGTGCGAGGCCCTTCCTGGACTCAGGCTGGATAATCCTGCGGCTCCTGGCCCACGGTGTGCCCGTTCAAAGCCTGGTATCCTCTTCAAAGGTTTCTTACAAAAGCTCCCACTGAGCCAGTTATTGGCTCTCTTTTAAAGTCCTTACTGTTGGTTGATAGCATGATCGCTTTCCTGTTCCTTGCTGTGTTCACAGTCTGTTCCATGTGGAATTATTGCCACTGAACTGGTTTCCACACACTGCAGACATACTGTCCAGAGGAGTGAGGGAGGGGCCAGGCTTGCAGACCTTTTTATTCATTGGGTGCCTGCCATGTTTAGCTCTGTGCCAGCAAGTGTTGAATGAGTCCCTACTAGGTGCTGGGCACTGTGCCAGGTTAGGAGCAGATAGTTGAGATGTGGCCATGTCCTCAAGACCTCAGCGTCTGTCCTGATGAAACCTCGTCTCCCCTTCCCCTCAGAAGGTCTCGAAAGCAGCATGACTTAGGGTATCAGTTAGGGGGCCTGGCAGTGCCAGTGCTTCCTGTTAGACTGGCCGACCAGGGTCAGAACTGGGAAACCATTCTGCTCCTACCCTTCTCAACAACCTCGGCCAGTCCTTGAAACCCAATCTTGGACGTGTCATCCCATCACTTTTTGCCATATTCTTGGTCCAGCCCATACTCAAGGGTGTGAATCCCATAGCCCTGAGGGCTTCTGTGGAGGCTGCCCCCCGCCCCACACTAGATAATTACATTTTCTGTTTTGGGGTGTGTGTTATATCTACTTCAGAGACTGATGACAGGCAAGGTTTCACGAAGCATAGCCCCTCTTATGCCAGCCTGCACTTAATTTGCCTGGTGATTCAGCAGTTTTGTACAAGTTGGGCTAACCTCCATGTCTTACATCTGAACAGGTAGAGTTCTTTGAGCCCTTTTGGGACAGTGGAGAGCCCCGGGCTGGGGAGAAGGGCGCCCGAGGCTGGAGAGCGTGGATGCACCAGCAGGAGCGGGGCGGCTGGGTGGTCATCAACCCAGGTAAGACCCTCGCAGCACGCGTGTGAGCTTTTCTTCTGGAACTTGTTTTTACGTCGTTGTGATTATTTGTTTATATGTATAAGCCATTAGCAGTAGCTTAAGAACATTGTACAAATGTCAAAAGTACATTAAGTAGATGTCCCGGGAGAATAGACTGTTTTCCTGTTAGAGCCTTTGAAGCGGTTGACCCCTCTCTGCACCATGCTTGGAGGCTTTGAGTTCTCCCTGAGGAAATGCTTCATTTTTCCTTTTCAGGCTCCTTAAGAACTGGTCTTGTTGCTAATCCCCACCCCCATTTTAGTGTGTATTTAAGGCAGTCTTTGTGTTTTCTTGGCATGTCCAGATCATTTGAAAATACATGCCTTTTAAGGAATACTATAAAATTATTAACTAGCATTTCTATAAATGTCGTTCTAAGTGACCCCAAAGTACTTTCCAAAGTTACCCTCTAAAACAGCCCTGACCAATAGAAATATAACTCAAGCACATGTGTAACTTCACATTATCTAGGAGCCACCTCAAACAAGCAAAAAGAAAAGAGGTGAAATTAATTCTGATCATGTGTGTTGTTTAACCTAGTATGTAAAATCATTAACATTTCAACATGTAATGAGGTGTTTTGCATGCTTCCCTATACGAACTCAAACCTGGCATGTGTTTTCCATGTGTAGCACATCTCCGCTCAGACCAGCCACTTTCAGGGGCGTGATAGCCACATATTAACGCTGCCGTTTTGGCCAGTGCAGCTCTTAGCTGGTCAGGAAGTGCTTCGTCGCCTGGTTTCATTGCACGTGTGAGGGAGCGAGCGGTGGGTGGGCACTCCCCAGGCTCGGCCAGCCTCTTTTCACAGGTATCACCTTCCAGTTTTCATCTGAGAAATGGAAATTTTGGATTGGCTGTGATCTCCCTGGCAGTGCAGAGCTGCAGGCCAGGTGGCATGTCTGTCACCTCTTAGGCGGGGCCCTGCAGGTGTTTGGGTAACTTTGCCAGCACTTGTTTTCTGTGTAACTTTGAAGATTTTTTTTTTTTCACTTAGCATAGTTCCCCTGAGATTCAGCCAAATTGTTGTGTATGTCAATAGTTGACTCATATTTATTGCCCAGTAGTGTTCCATGACATAGCTGTACCAGTTTGTGTATGTTGTTCCCAGCTTTGGGCTGATGTGAATAAAGCTTTGCTGTGGGCATTAGTGGATAGGGTTTTGTGTGAACATAGGTTTCTATTTTTCTGGCATCAGCACCTAAAAGTGCAATTGCTGGGCCTTATGGTGAGTGCATGTTTAGTTTTATAAGAAACTGCCAAACTTTTCCAAGTGGCGGTACCATTTTATTTTATTTTTTTAATTTTTTTTAAATTTAATAAATCTTTATTGTTCAGATTATTACAATTGTTTCTCCTTTTTCCCCCCATAGCTCCCCTCCACCCGGTTCCCACTCCACCTTCTCCCTTTACTTCCCTGCCACTGTCCTCATCCATAGGTGTACGATTTTTGTCCAGTCTCTTCCCGTACCCCCCACACCTCTTTCCCCCTGAGAATTATCAGTCCACTCCCTTTCTATGCCCCTAATTCTATTATATTCACCAGTTTATTTTGTTCCTCAGATTTTTAATTCACTTGATTTTTAGGTTCACTTGTTGATAGATATGTATTTGTTGTTCATAATTTTTATCTTTACTTTTTTCTTCTTCCTCTTCTTAAAGAATACCTTTCAGCATTTGATATAATACTGGTTTGGCGGTAATGAACTCCTTTAGTTTTTTCTTATCTCTGAAGCTCTTTATCTGACCTTCCATTCTGAATGATAACTTTGCTGGGTAGAGTAATCTTGGTTGTAGGTTCTTGCTTTTTATCACTTTGAATATTTCTTGCCACTCCCTTCTGGCCTGCATAGTTTCTGTTGAGAAATCAGCTGACAATCATATGGGTGCTCCCTTGTAGGTAATTAACTGTTTTTCTCTTGCTGCTTTCAAGATTCTCTCTTTGTCTTTTGCCCTTGGCATTTTAATTATGATGTGTCTTGGTGTGGTCCTCTTTGGATTCCTCTTGTTTGGGGTTCTCTGCGCTTCCTGGATTTGTAAGTCTGTTTCTTTCACCAGGTAGGGGAAGTTTTCAGTCATTATTTCTTCAAATAGGTTTTCAGTATCTTGCTCTCTGTCTTCTTCTGGCACCCCCATAATTCTGATGTTGGTACGCTTGAAGTTGTCCTAGAGGCTTCTTACACTATCTTCAACTTTTTGGATTCTTTTTTCTTTTTTCTTTTCCGGTTGAGTGTTTTTTGCTTCTTTGTATTTCAAATCTTTAACTTGATTCTTGCGTTCCTCTAGTCTGCTGTTGGGTCTCTGTGTAATATTTTTTATTTCAGTCAGGGTATGTTTAATTTCTAGTTGGTGCTTCTTCATATCCTCGAGGGTCTCGCTAAATTTATCGGCCTTTTCTAGGATATTCTTTAAAAGCCTTATAACCGTGGTTTTGAATTCTATATCCCGTCGTTTGTTTTCCTCCATTTCTTTCGTTTGTGACCTGTTTCTTTGCTTCCGCATTTTTGCTGCTTCCCTGAGTTGGTAGGGTAGCTTTGTGTGCTAGGTGTCCTATATGGCCCAGTGGGTCGGCCTCCCCAGTTAACCTGAGGTGGACACTCTTGGTGCACCCCTTTGTGGACTGTGTGTACAGCCTTGTTGTAGTTAAGTCTTGATTGTTGTTGGTATCACTGGGAGGAATAGACCTCTAGGCCAGTTGGCTGTGAGGATCAGCCGTGTCTACGCTGGGAGAAGTTCAGTGCTGGAGACAGCCTTATAGGATCAGACTTGCAAAATTGCAAAAGCCTCTGTGCTCAGCTTGGATGGGGTGGAGTCTCAGGGCGGAGCAGACAGTCTTGGCTTCCCGTCAGCCCTGCCCTTGCGCGCGCACCTCCAGACCTCTGCCTTCCGCGACTCCCCTGAGTTTCCGCCTGACAATCCAGATTCCCCCTGTAAGAGCGTGGGTCCCCAGGGGCTCGCCTGGAACTGGGGTTCAGTGCAGTTGAAACTGGGGTTCAGTGCAGTCAGGAGCTTCCGACTCCCTTCCGCTAGGGAATGCCTGCGGCAACCTCCGCATTCAGCTTTCTCTGTGAGCACTCGCATGTGCGCGTGCGCGCCTCTAGACCCGCCGCGGCTCCCCCGAGTCTCCGAGTCTCCGTGTGCCTTTCTCTCTACCTGACAGTCCAGACTCCCCCTGTATGAGCCTGGGTCCACGGGGTTTCGTCCGGAACTGGGTTTCAGTGCATTCGGAACTGGGGTTCAGTGCATTCGGGGGCTTCCTTCCCGCTCCCGCCAGAGAAAGTCAGCCAGGCACTCAGTCGCTTTTCCTCTCTGCGCACGTCTCCGTACCTCAGCCCTCCTTTGCCGCTCCTCTGATTCTCCGTGAGCTTTCCTCTTTCCTTCTAGTTGTAGAATTTCCACTCAGCCAGCCTTCCTGTGGTTCTGGATGATGTCCGTTCTGTCTTTTAGTTGTAGTTTTGAAATTGTTGTGCGAGGCAGCAGTTTAGGTGCTTACCTATGCCGCCATCTTGGTTTCTCCTTGGCGGTACCATTTTACATGCCCTGTTTGTTTCTGTTTAAATGTGGAACTTTATAGGTGATTCAGACTCTTCTCCTCTTCCATTCTGCATGCTCAGAGTCAGGAAACAGGGAAATAAAGGATATCACTAAAGGATAAAGGATATCACTGAAAGATAAAGGATATCACTGAAGGATATATTGAATTGACGTTTTTTAAAAGAAGTGAACAGAGGTCATAATTGTAAGGTCACTGGCTAAAAATTCTGATGGCTTAAGAAAATCTAAACCAATGTTGTCATTAAATGTCATTTAGCATTCTAGAATGGTGTTGTCCAGTGGTAGCCACTAGCCACATATGGCTATTTTAATTAAAGTTAATTAAAGTGGAATAAAATTAAAAACTAATTTCTTCTACCAGATACATTTCAAGTGCCAGTAAGTCCCCTGTGGTGGTGGCTACTCTGTCAGCACAGATATAGAAGGTTGGATCACCACAGAAAGTAGTGTTGGTCAGTGCTGTTCTAGAATATGTGTCCTCATTTTCTTGGGTATGATGGCGTTAAAATCATTAGATTTCATCAGCTGACCTCCCGTTTTGGGGGGACCTTGATAGTGATTATAGGAGAGGCCATCGGTAAAGGCCACTGGGCCTTCCAGAAGGCTGGGCCTAGGTAGCTCTTACTCACCTTGGCATTCCAGGTGCCACCACAGCGCTGGCATCCAGGTGGATTTGGGTGTTGGTGGTGACGGTTTTATTTGCTGGTTAGGTGAGCTAGAAGTTTTGTTCTTGCCTAGATGATGAGGATGATGAACCAGAAGAGGATGACCAGGACATCAGGGATAAGACTCTGCCCAGGTGGCAGATCTGGCTTACTGCTGAGCGATCCCGAGACCAGAGGCACTGGCGGCCGTGGCGTCCTGATAAGACCAAGAAGCAAACGGAGGAAGACTGTGAGGATCCAGAGAGACAGGCAAGTACCCCACCCGCCCCAGGAGGGACCCCAGCCACGGGGTCTTTGCCTTCTCCCCACTCCCGTTGGGTTTGGGTACCCAGAGCACTTGCCTGGCTTAGGAGCCGCTAGCCTGACTCTTGTTACTGTCTGGAAACTTCCCTATCACTGAAAGCCAGGTAGCATTTCATTGGCTGCTGATGGTGTAGGAGCTGAGAGGCCCTGGACCAGGTAGTTCCTGCCCCTGAATGGGAGCGGTGGTCTTCCAGAGTGCTCAGTTACTTTTTCACACGGAAGCTGGAGGGCTCAGGGTTTAAATACACAGAATCCCTGTCCTAGGTTCTTTAGCTGTGTCCACTTTCCCCGCCCTCCTTATGCCCTCAGAAACAGCAGATAGGTTTGACTCCGAACAACAAGGGGGACTGGGTGTGGGGCCGTTTGGGGGCGGTCGGCGTACAGCTAGTCTTGCTGGAGAGGGAACCAGCGTTGCCGCCTGCTGTGTCCAGGCAGTGAACTCACGTTAGCTCTGTTACCGCCGTTGCTGAGGACTCGGTACATGCTGCTCTGTCTCGTGGCCACAGCTCTGGGAGCTTTCCTTTAAAATAAAGGAAAAGATTCTCTGGATACCTGGAATTGACCCAGTTTCACAAGATACATTTTATATTGCTTGGAATCAAATGTAATAAGTATGTATTATATAACATGGTATAGTATGGACTGAGAGTAGGGAGACTTGTCCGCTTTGGAATGGTTTGTTGTCTGTGACCCTCCCTACCTGTTAGAGGGTGAAGATGTTTGCCTGTTTTCTTCACTGCTGAACCACCAGTGCTCGGTGGGGGGACTGTCGTGAGGCGAGTGTGCACGTGAGCGCCCTCTCCTGGCTGTAGCTGGAAGGTTCAGGGAGGAATGGGCTCTTTCGGTGGTGGTTGAGGGTTTTGCAGAGTTCATTACCCTTCCAGAAGTCAGTTCTCAGGGCTCAAAATCTGGGCAGTTTCCTGGAAGCTCATTTCTGGAGCACACTAGTGCTGCAAGCAGTTTCTTGTCACTTAGCTTTTTCTCTACGCCAAGCCTGGAGATTTCTGATTGACTGATGGTTTTGATTACTTGACTCCAGGTAGTCCTTTGCTCAGAGCCACAAAGACCAATCAGATGCGCAGGACCTTGGAACAAAGCCTTACATTTTAAAGTTATTACCTGAAGTCAGCTACGAACACTCACAGTTGGTATTAGGCTCCTAAAATTGATCTCAACACAGTCCTTGCTCCTGTAGTTTCCTTCTTCCCTTACCTTCCTGCTGTATATCTATTTTTTAGCGTATTTTTCATTTCCTAAAGCAGTTTTATACCAAAAAACCACAGAATAATAAAGTTATTCTATCTTAAAAAAAAAAATTTACACTTGTAACTACAAAGCAATTGTGTGTCCTTTCAGAAGTGAGTGATTCTAGATTTTCTATGAATCCAGCAGGATACTTTGAAAATTTTTGGCTCCAGCCTGCCCATGGGCCTCCCTCCTTCCGAGAATCCCAGGATTGTGGGGACCCTACCAGCACTGCAAGCGTACCCTGCAGCGCCCCGGGTTGTCTTGAGAGGCCTCTAGCTTCTTTGCATCTTGCAGAAAACCTAGCTCCTATCTGTTTAAAATTGTATAATGTTGAATCATTACACATTCATGTGAAGAGAATTGTGGGAGAATTGTGATGGTTTTTGTTTGTTTATTACAATAAATAAATAAACCGAGCCCCTGAACAGGTCCCTTTGTCTTTATTGCAGGTGCTGTTTGATGATATTGGACAATCTCTAATCCGACTTTCCAGCCACGCTCTTCAGTTCCAGCTGATTGTGGCCTTTCTGCAGTTCTTGGGTGTGCCTGCTGGCTTCAGCCCTCCAGCCTCCTGCCTCTACCTGGCCATGGATGAGAACAGCATCTTCGACAACGGACTTTATGACGAACAGCCATTGACTTTTCTCAACTTTTCGTTTTCTGGCGTCAGCTGTGTCGGTCGCACGGACCAGTTGGGCTGTCGGCGCTGGACCAGGGGTCACAGCCGAGAGGGCGAGGAGTTCATCCGCAACATCTTCCACCTGGTGATGCCTTTGTTTTCAGGCACAGAGAGGTCCCAGCTCTGCTCCTCCTGGCTACGGTACGAGATTGCAAAGGTAACTCCGGCCCCCTCCACCCCTGCGTGGGGACTTCCTTTTGTGTCCGTATTTTTAAAGGCTCTTGGTGTTCTTCAGGGTCCTGGGTCACAGCACCTTGTTCTTCGGGGACCGTAAAGGCACCTGGTGTGTGGCTGCCCTTTTCAGAGGGGCCACAGCCAAGAGAACGCAGGAGTGACTGGGCTATTTGTGTTGATTCTTGTATCACCAGATGCCTGTGATTATGTGAGCTCTTAGTGTTAAGAACCAAGCTTAAGCTTAAGCAGGGTAAGAGGGTTTAGGGGCTTATTAAAATAGATAAAATAAGCTACTTACCCTGCTCTTTTATCTATCTATCTGCTAGAAATTTGTCTAGAATAGACTCTTCCGCCCTCTGCTGGCCAAAGTTAGTATAGAATCTTAACCCCCAAAGTTCTAACATTTTAACTACAGATTGCACACACCAGGTTGTATTACCTTCTATATATATATAAAAGGCTAAGTGTCCGGCCGGCCGGATGCTATCATGCGCACTGACCACCAGGGGGCAGACGCTCAGTGCAGGAGCTGCCATGATGTGCACTGGCCATTTAAAAATAAACAGCACCACAGACCTAGCACCCACAAAGCAACACTCGGCTTCCCCCAAGTGGGACACAGGCCCCACCACCACCCCGGAGTGACACCCCACCAAATCACAACCATCGCTGCCAAGACCCCATGGCACAAAATGTGGCCCACAGCCCAGCCCAGAAACAGTCGCTGTGGGCGCCGGGTAATGACATCACGTAACAATGCCCAACTTCTTCTGCCTAGCGACTAGCCTCCTTGGAGTTTCTTCAGCCAGGAACCCGACTTGCTTTACAGCGAGGTGCGAACATTTTACAGTTTAACCAAATGTCTGGGAAGCTTTTTCACGTGCCTTATCTCATTTGATCCTCACAGAAGTCCTGGAGTAGATAGATAGGAGACTCAGTAGAATTCTATTTTCTTTTCATTAGCCAGAAAACAGAGATTTAGAAAGCTTAGAAACTTGACCTGACTGAAAAGAAGTAAGAAATGGTGGAACCTGAAAATGACTTCAGGTTTTCTCACTGTGCAGAATAGAGTCAAACACTGCTGCAGTTAAATATTTTACCCCTTGTTCTCCCTGTGTGATCTACAATAATAATCTGCTTCGTTTTGATATTTTTTGCTGTGTTGCTGACAATTACCTGAAAGAGAAGTTGGGGTGCTTCACTGGGCTGGAAAAAGTTTAGCTAAATCAGAAAGCAGGTCTAATTAAGCAAGTTTATTCTATATATACTAGAGGCCCGGGGCACGAAAATTCATGCATTCGGGGGGTGGTCCCTCAGCCCGGCCTCTCGCAGTCCTGGAGCCCTCGGGGATGTCCACCTGCCAGCATAGGCCCGCTCCCTGAGGGATCGGGCCTAAGCTAGCAGTTAGACATCCCTCTGGCAGCCCGGGAGCCCTCAGGGGATGTCCAACTGATGGCTTAGGCCAGCTCCCCAGGGGAAGCGGGCCTAAGCCGCAGTAGGACATCCTTAGCGCTGCCAAGGGGACGGGAGAGGCTCCCCTCACTGTCGCTGCACTCAACAGCTGTCAGCCTGGCTTGTGGCTGAGCACAGCTTCCCCTGTGGGAGTGCACTGACCACCAGGGGGCAGCTCCTGTATTGAGCATCTGCCCCTGGTGGTCAATGCATGTCATAGTGACCAATTGTTCCCAGTAGTTCCGCCATTAGGGTCAATTTGCATATTACCCTTTTATTATCCTATCTAATAAAAGGGTAATATGCAAATTAACCATCACTCCGCTACACCTACAAGCCATGCCCACAAGCCACGCCCACAAGCCAATCAGGAGCGAATATGCAAATAAACCCAACCAAGATGGCCACGGCCACAGAGAGCAGGAGGGAGGCTTGGGTTTCCCCGGCAATGGAGGAAGCCAAGCTTTCCCCTGCCCTTGCAGGCCTAGGCCTCCACTCAAGGCTACAAAGTTTCAATGATAGAGGATACATAAACCCAAACAGAAATGGTGGCAGCCATGGAGCTGGAAAGAGCAGGAGGCTAGGGTTGCCCCGGGTGATGGAGGAAGCCAAGCTTTCCGCACACCCTGGCTGGCCCAGGCCTTGGTTAAGGCTACAAAGTTTCAATGATAGAAGATACATAAATCCCAATAGAAATGGCTGCCGCCACGGAGCAAGCAGAAGGCTTGGCTCCGCTCCAGGCTACAAAGTTTCAATTGTAGAAGATAAATAAACCCCAGATACCAGGGCCTCCGCTTGGGTCGCCAGGGGGCGTGGCCAGCCTGAAAACCACCACAGGCCCCTCGCCCAGGCCGCCCCACGCCCCAAGGGAACCCTCACCCTGATCCGGGACACCCTTCAGGGCAAACCAGCTGGCCCCCACCCATGCACCAGGCCTCTATCCTATCTAATGAAAGAGTAATATGCAGATTGACCATCACTCCAACACACAAGATGGCTGCCCCCATGTGGTCAAAGATCCTGCCCCCATGTGGACACAAGATGGCCATCACAAGATGGCCAGCAGGGAGGGCAGTTGGGAGGGACCAGGCCTGCAAGGGAGGGCAGTTGTGGGTGATCAGGCCAACAGGGGAGGGCAGTTGGGAGGGACCAGGCCTGCAAGGGAGGGCAGCCGGGGTCGATCAAGCCTGCAGGGGAGGGCAGTTAGGGGTGACCAGGCTGGCAGAGGAGGGAAGTTGGGGGCAACCAGGCCTGCAGGGAAAGGCACTTGGGAGGGACCCAGGCCTGCGGGGGAGAGCAGTTGGGGGGGACCAGGCCTGCAGGGGAGGTCAGTTAGGGATGACCAGGCCTGCAGTGGAGGGCAGTTGGGGGGGACCCAGGCCTGCAGGGGAGAGCAGTTGGGGGGGACAAGGCCTGCAGGGGAGGGCAGTTGTGGGCAACCAGGCTGGCAGGGGAGGGCTGTTGGGGGTGTCCAGGATGGCAGTGGAGGGCAGTTAGGGGCAACCGGGCTGACAGTGGAGGGCAGTTAGGGATGACCAAGTGGGCAGGGGAAGGCAGTTGGGGGGCCATCGGGCCGTCAGGGGAGCAGTTAGGCATCGATCAGGCTGGCAGGGGAGTGGTTAGGGGGTGATCAGGCTGGCAGGCAGAAGCAGTTAGGGGCAATCAGGCAGGCAGGCAGGTGAGCGGTTGGGAGCCAGTGGTCCCGGATTGTGAGAGGGATGTCCGTCTGCCGGCAGTTGGACATCCCCCAAGGGTCCCAGGTTGGAGAAGGTGCAGGCTGGGCTGAGGGACACCCCCCTCCAGTGCACGAATTTCGTGCACCAGGCCTCTAGTATAGGATAAAAGGCTAAGTTGACTTGCACATACATGATACATATAAAGCTCTCGCTGGCGCCAATCTCACGCATGTGTTTCAATCTGTCATTGTCGATTGTGAATTTGGTTGACACTTCTATTATAGAGAAAGAGCAAATAACAATATTAAAGTATTTTTTCTAATTAATTTCCTTTTAATGTGCACAAACCCGTGCACTGGGACACTAGTTAAAGTATAAAATTGGGAGGCTGCCTCTTTGGAGAAGAACATTTAGAGTATGTCAGCCTTGGTTATAGAGGTTTCAGATGGACACCTGGATGTTTCATTTTGGGGTGCCTGTGGCTTTGGTGAAAAACCCTGATTTGTGCCTGACTGGTGTGTTCAGTGGTTAGAGCATCAGGCTACACTCCGAAAAGTCTTGGGTTTGATTTCCAGTTAATAGCACGTACCTGGTTTGCAGGTTCGATCCCGGCCCGTCAGGGCGCGTGCAGTAGGCAACCAATTGATGTGTGTCTCTCACATCTATGTCTCTCTCTCTCTCTTTCTCCGTCCACCCTCTTTCCCTTCCACTCCCTCTAAAAATCAATAGAGGAAAAAGAAATCCTGATTTCTTTCCCAGCTCAGAGAGCCTAAGTGCTTACCAAGCATGTGGTGAAGGAAGAAAGTACAGACGCCTCGTGTGGCTTTCTCAAGCTGACAATACCCCAGGATTGCTTTAACATCCTAGAGCACATGGAGTCATCTTTCCTTTTTACCTCTAGGTCATTTGGTGTCTGCACACTAAAAACAAGAAGAGGTTAAAATCACGCGGAAAGAACTGCAAAAAACTAGCCAAGAATCTCCTTAAGGAGCCAGAAAACCGCAACAATGTTTGCCTCTGGAAGCAGTATGCACATCTGGAATGGTTGCTTGGCAACACAGAGGACGCCAGAAAAGTTTTCGATACAGCACTCAGCTCGGCAGGGTGCGGGGAGCTGAAGGACCCTGAGGTCTGTGAGCTCAGTCTGCTCTATGCTGAGCTGGAGCTGGAGCTGGAGCCAGATGCCAGAGTGGCCACCGCGGCCCGAGCTGTTCACATATTAACCAGGCTGGCTGAGAGTGGTCCCTATGGGCCCTACACTGGGCAAGTCCTGGCCGTTCACATTTTGAAAGCTCGGAAGGCTTACGAACATGCACTGCAGGACTGTTTGGGTGAGAGCTGCGTCTCCGATCCAGCTGCCACCGCCTCCCTTAACCGCCTAGTTAGCGTGGTGAAATGCTTTATGCTCTTCCAGTATTTGACCATAGGGATCGATGCCGCTGTTCAGATACACGAGCAGGTATTTGCAAAACTGAAGGGCTCTCTTTCCCCAGAAGGCCCAGGCCTGGAGGCCAGTGCCTGCCCCCCGAGTGTGAGCAGCGTCCTCGAGGCCATCACACTGATGCACACGAGCCTGCTCAGGTTCCACATGAAAGTCAGCGTTTACCCTCTGGCTCCTCTGCGGCAGGCGCTCTCAGAGGCTTTAAAGTTGTATCCAGGCAACCAGGTTCTTTGGAGGTCCTACGTTCAGATTCAGAACAAGTCCCACAGTGCCAGCAAGACCAGGAGATTCTTCGATGCAATCACCAGGTCTGCGAAACCCTTGGAGCCTTGGTTGTTTGCCATTGAAGCTGAGAAAATGAGGAAAAGACTGGTGGAGACCGTCCAGAGGTAATTACGTTCACCTTGTTCATGTGTCCACACTTTTATGGAATGTGTGCGTGTCCCCCACCCTCTGAGCCTCAGGGGCACAGAAATGAACACGGCCAGTGCTTGGCACACCGGTGTGGGTGTGTAGGGTTTATAGAAGAGACCTACAAAGAGCAGCATCTTGCATCAGAGGCTTTTGTGGCCATCTTCGTAGGCCATGCCTTCTGGGATCCTGCCCCTTGCTTATGGTTTGTGGGTGGGAATGGTCAGGCCTTCGGTATCGGAGACGCTGTGGTGAAAGCATATGGGGAAGAGCCAGGCCCTGGGGTTGGACTCTGGGTGCACATCCCAGCTCTTCCTTTACCAGCTGTGTGACCTGGGACAAGCCACTTCGCCTCTGACAGGTTCCCGAGAAGCAAGGACTTGGTGTGTGAGAAACCACAGAACCCTGGACACTGCCTTCCTCTGGCTTTGGAGGAGCGCATCCCATCTGTACTCCACACCCCCAGCACCCCCAGATCTGAGGGACAGCCCTGCCTCTGACAAGCCGTGATCCAGTTGCTGCTGACGTTCGTTGTCACGAACACATGCACCTCTCCCTCTTGCGATGTCAGTGTGAGAACTTGTCCCGGGGTTTCACGAGCCTTTGTCTTGCAGGGTAGATGGCAGAGAGGTCTACGCCACAATTCCTGAGACCGGCTTGACGCACCGGATCAGAGCCCTGTTTGAAAACGCGATCCGGAGTGAGCACGGCAGCCAGTGCCCCTTACTGTGGAGGATGTACTTGAGGTTTTTGGTAAGAAAATACAGGAGTTTTTGTTTTTTACGCGGAAAGTGTAGGTGTCCAGGGGCCCTGTGCGGGAAAGCTGGGAGGCGCTTCCTTGTCCCTTGCCCCTGGAGGGAGATAATGTCAGGGCTCTCGGGGTTGCCTGTAGCAGTTTTACTTGGGGTATTTGGTGGGATGACAGGAAGGAGGAGTTGCCGGGCGTTTTGGTGTGAGGCTTAGTCAGTATTTAGGGACTGTTGTTGGCGGCCTCGGAGGCTTTTACGTGGAGACCATACCTGCAGCTCTGCCCCTTCGGTAGCTGTGACTTCAGTCCCGTGCCTGGTCCCGGTTAGTGCCCCGAGACATTCCCAGGTGCCCGAGGAGACACACTTTCCCCATCACAGCCCCGCAGGGTCACAGGGTGCATGGGCGTCATCCACTGGTTAGATTTCAGCCCTGACTTAGGAACTGTACAAGGGTCGGGGTTTAAGATGAGGAAATTTAGAACATGGGCACTGTAGTGAGAAGGAGCAGTTACATCCAGGGCCGTCGTAGAATAGGAAATTCCGAACAGAGAAAACCAGTGGTCTCACAGGCTTTTCCCTGGCCAAGACCCTCTGTACAGTCCAGCGGAAGTGTCTGGTGGCCGGTTGATCATCGCAGAGAGAGGGTCTCCTTTGAGGCTAGCCAGCTCATAGAAGCACCTGGGCTTGCTGGGTCCAGGACCTCTGAGTCTCACAGACACGGTGGGTGAGAACTTGCAGTAGTGCAATCTTCTTCCAAAAACGAGGGAAAGACATCTAAAGTTTAGTCAGTATTTTTGGAGAGGACATTGAAGTACTTTGTTGAGCGAAGGAGGGACAGCTCACACTGGCTCCTGGGATGCGATGCAGAGGTCTAACCTCAGAACGGCCGAGGCTCACGCCAGGGAGGGAAGCAGGAGTGTTCAGCCGGGAGGCTCTGTGGGGGGACATGGGGAGGCTTGAACCTTTTATCACAGATGCTGGGTACAGCCCAAAGTCACAGTCTTGGTGATGGTGGGCGTTAACCTGAAAAAACGGAAAAGGAAGTGAGCTGGCCTTGGTGGGCAGAGCTCCTGAGGCACAGATTGGAGTCTCTAGATGCCATTGCCAGGGTTTCGGGAGGTTGGTCAGCAACCCTCACTGGAGCCATGCCGGATGCCAAGCACCAGCCACCTGGCAGAGACCTGGCATCCCCTAGAAGGTTCTGGGAATGAGTCTGGAGGAGGTGGGTGGGTGGGTGCAAAGTCCAGAAACAGACTTCAGCTCCGTGAGCTTGGCTTGTGCCCACGAACAGCTGCAGACACCTGGCAGCCTGGGGAGCTGCCCGGTGGGCTGAGTGCGTGGAGGAGCCGCCAAGCGACAGGTCCCTTCCTGGGGGGTGGGAGAGGCCCCAGGGGGGTGCCACCTGCAGCTCTGGCTCCCACAGTGGGTGTGGAGAGAGGGCGTGTCGGAATTGAGACTAAGGACGTTATACTAGAGAGACCTGCCGAATGTCTACACCCTCTCGGACTGAAATGCCTGCCTGAAGTTTACGTTCAGTGTTGCCCATTCAGCAGTCCTGGCTCTCTCTTTTCTCGGAGATAGTTTTCAGAAAATGGCACGTGTTAAAGCAGAGGTCTTCTCTGAGTAAAGCCATCAGCCTCACCACACACACAGGGCCTCGGGGTCCCAGGCACTGTTAGGAATGAAAGGCTGCGGGCCCACAGGAGGAGATGAAGGCCAGCCAGAAGAGTGAACGGTCAGCACTCTGGGCCTGTTGCTGGAGGAATGGACCCCACACAGCAGAGGCCCCGATAGCTAGCGTCCCCTGGTACGTAGACACCCAGTAGCCGCTGTGCGGATGTCCCCACGGCTGGCTGCAGCTGAGGACCCTGTGTGGGTCAGCGCAGGGGTGGTCTCTGTAGCCTCAGCCTACCGGCTTCAGTTCATTTTTGTGTCCCCTCCTCCCCCTCAGGTTTCGTTAGGAAATAAGGACAGAAGCAAGGGTGTGTTCTACAAAGCACTTCAGAGTTGTCCTTGGGCAAAGGTAAGTTCTAAAGGCCACGGTATCTCCTGACACCCGAGGACCTTCCTGCCCAGTCAGTCCCCTTGTCCCGCCTGCCTGTCCCTGTCAGGGAGACAGGGCCCATCCAGGCCCCTCTGGGGGAACTGCCCAGCGCAGCCTGACCCGATGGGCACGTTTCCTGTCTCTGCATGGAGCTGGGGTTCAGGAGTGTCGCTGTGGGTTTCCCGGCGTTTGCCCAGAGGCTGCAGGCATTGGGATCTATGGCCCGTCTGCCCTGCAGAGTCCAGTCAGACACTGAGAAACCTGTCTGCCAACTGGTCCCACCTGGAGTTGACTCCCTTTCACTCTGCCCTGAGGTCAGTGTCCTCCGGATGTGTGCTGAGGAGTCAGGACAGCAAGGGGCTTGCGGGCTGTGGAGGGGCCGGAGGGCAGGCCTGCTGGGACAGGGAGTGGCTGGTGACCAAGGCGGTGGCTCTCCGCCCTAGGCGTTGTACATGGATGCTGTGGAGTACTTCCCCGATGAGATGCAGGAGATCCTGGACCTGATGACCGAGAAGGAGCTCCGAGTGCGCCTGCCCCTGGAGGAGCTGGAGCTGTTGTTGGAGGACTAGAGACCCGGGGATGGACCACACCTCAGGGCCTGTCCCTGTCCTGGGGAGCACGAGGTGGGATCAGGTGTGCGAGCGCGTGCCAGCAAACCCGTTTTTAAAGTTTTCTAGATAATTTGTGTCTGGTTATCAGTCTCTCATCTCTTGCACATTTTTTTGGATATGCCAATGACACAGAAGCCCTCGTTTCACATATTATACATGCGAATCTTGTGTTTACATGTCATAGATAAGAACAGGGCCATGGTAACCAAACCTACTGTGGTTGGTGTGTGCGAGTTGTTCCGCTCTTCTGCCCAGCCAGCGCGACGGGTGAAAGACCCGCTCAGTTGGCACCCATGCTGGTCCTTGCTAAGCCTTTTGGGTTTCGCAGTCGCGATTAGAAAGGTCTGGTTACTCAGCACCAGGACCTCCTCCCCTGGACTGGTTGGCAGAGCAGGCTTTGCCCTACCTTCAGATCAGGGCGGTAGGGAGTCATTAAAACTTGGGAGTTCCGGCCTGTATCAGGTGTATTTAGAAAGTCTGTTATTCCCTCAACCTTCTTGGTGATGCCTCCAGCATGGACCAGCCTGTTAGAGATGTGGGCCCAGGCCCGCCCCAACTCTGCTGAGCCAGCATCTGCTCAGACAGGACCCCCAGGTACTTGTGTGCAGTGGGGAAAGCACTGCCCGAGGAGATGAGACTCCTGCTGAGGGGAGCCGGGCAGCACCGAGACAGGAAACGTGCCCATCGGCTCAGGCTGCACTGGGCAGTTCCCCCAGAGGGACCTGGAGGGGCCCCTCTCCCTGACAGGGACATGCCAGCTCCTTTCACCGGACCCACCCCTGCCCGTGAGACGTGCGGAGGCACGCGTCCTGTGCACCAGCGCGGCTGAGGTGGGGGTGTTCTGTGAGGGCTGCCCAGCTGCTCTGGCTTTTTAAAGTCACAGTCTCCGGAATCACTCAAGAAAAATTCCTTTGGCAACTCACCCAGGAAAGCCAGTACGTGGAATAGAACTTTGGCTACAAACAGATGGACATTAGGTTGGGAAAAGGGGAGGGCAGTGTCTCGGAGCCCACGAGGATGTTGGCCAGCCAGGGGGACACTTGCTGCCCCACTTACTGGCTTTAAGACTAAACGGTTGTGAGGAAGAGAAGTGCAGGAATTACATGGAGAAACGGGGAGAAGCTCTGACACTTTCAGATGCTCTTGAGGACGAGGTCTCTGAACCCAGGGACAAGGACGGCAGGTCTGGGATGAGATTCTTCATCCCTGACCTTTGCAGACTTCTCTTACCAGTACCAATGCTTCTCTCCTGCACCCCCCACTCCTCCCAAGTGCTGGGAACCCACAGCCACAGGAACGCAGCCTTTGTTGCTGGACCCTCAGCGATGCTGGCATGTGGTTATGGTCACGTCTTCCCCGCTGGCTGCTGTGGTGCAGCCACCACCCGCTCTGGGGTGTGATGTGAGGGCACCAGGTATTGAAGGCTGCACGGTGATCGCCCAGAACAGATGCTTCCGACACCCAGTCCACCTGCTGAGCGGCGGGTGTGGATGCTCCAGAAAGGACGGCGTGCGTGAGAAAGAGCTCGCTTTATTGGGAATGGAGCGCTGCACATCAGGCTCCTACACATGCTCAGAGGTACACAGCGCACAGAATGGGTTGCTAATGAAGAGCAACTGGAACGGGCTCCTCTGGGCAACTTCCCACCACCTCCCTCCCCGGGGTCGGCATTCCTGACCACTTCCTTGAAGGCAACTGAGGTCCCCTAGAGATAGAGCCCCTCAGGGGTGCCTTCTTGTTTTTTATACAGAACATTTTCTTTCGATTTTTTGAAGTCTTCATTTGTTACTTTCATTCTGCGTTCTCTCAAGGCCATGAGACCAGCTTCTGTACAGATTGCCTGTAAGAAAGAACGGTATGTTCAGAAAGTGAAATACTTTTTATTTTTTATTCTAACAATTCAGAGAGAGAGCTATTTTGAAGTAAGGTGGAAGACACTTGTTTTAAACACAAATTACTCAAATTTATTTGGGCAAAGATTAGATTCTTTAAAATGCATTAAGCATTGTAATTGTTTTCACAAAGGACCTGAGGCGGCTTAAACTGCAGGAACTAAGGAAGAGGACTGGCCTGGAAGTGAGGCTCCGGGTCTAGTACTGGCTCAGGTGCTAACCAGCTGCGTGGCCTGGCAGGTCAGTAAGTTCTCACAGCCCCACTTTAAAGGGAGTAATATTTCTTAAGTAATAGGTGATTTATACACGGAAATTTAGAGGCAACAGACAGTGTATGACCATTTCATTTACCAATAGGCATAAGAGAACACTTAGTAATATATTTAGTTTTTTAAGAATTACCTGTTACAAAACAAGATATAAACAATGAAATGATATAAATAATCCTAGCAATGAAGTTCCTATTTGGTTATGGTTCAGCAGAAAAAATGTGTGCAGAGAAAGATAAAGCAAACTGGTAAAATGGCAACATTTGGTAAATCGAAGTAATGGGTCTATATGGGTGTTTAACTATTGTTGCAACTGTTATGAAGGCTTAAAATATTTCAAAGTGAAAAAGTTGGTGCAAAATCAAATTTCTGTTTTAAGAAGAGAGATTTTACTTTCCAACTGAGACACTAATGTAGTCTATAGACCCAAGGATACACAGAGCAGGCAGCAGCATGAAAAGGCCACGTCTGCCATCGCACCTCTCCCTAAACCTGACAGAAACCAAATCTTCCCATAAAAAGCAGGATGTAGCATATCCAGTGCTGCCAGGCCTTGTTCTAAATTCTGGTCACCTGGGAAGAACCATCCTAACTCACAAACGGATGTGATAAAACCAAGAGTTCCAGTCAGCACAGTTCTCACCTTGATGTCAGCACCAGAGAGGTCATCCTTAGCCATTATCAAGTCGTCCAGTGTCACATCATCAGCCAGCGTCATTCTGCTTGTGTGGATCTGAAAGATGCGCTTCTTGGTCTTTTCATCAGGCAGGGGGAACTCGATCTTCCTGTCGATGCGGCCTGTAAGCACAGAGGCTTCAGCGGCAGCTCTGCAGCCTGGCTGCACCGCGCCTGTCTCATGTCCAGCTTCAGTGTCCTTTGGAAGGAGGACATGGTCATACACTGTTGATTGCCTCTAAATTTCTGTGTATAAGTCTTAAAAGGTGAACACTCGCCATTCTAGTTTGTTTCTATGTTTGAATTCACTTATTTTCTCTGCTACCTCCAGCAACAGATCAAAGGAATGGTTTCTGAACGACACATATAGTGCAAAAGGACAGATCAGTCCAGTTAAAAAAGTTACAAAGAGAGTAAACAAATTAGCTACCACTGCTTTTACTGCTAAATGAATGTAAAAACTGAACCTAAACTATTATATGAATTACTTCATCATTTCTTCAGGAAAAAAGTCCTTGAGGCTTAAAAGGGAGTATCTAGGATAGAAAAGATCACATAACATCGGAATTCAAAGAGCCACGCTGCACAGACTACATGTTGTTATCTATAACCTCAAGGTTATTCAAATTTCAGTGCAATGTTGCCTTTACATGTATCATTTTATAATCTCATTAGCTCCCCAAACTACGCTTAAGAAACACAAATACACATGAAGATAGTTATTCTCCATGATGAAGCAAAAGCAAATGTGACCTGGTCTGATTAGTGCTGGATCCAGAGTTTCTATTCGGTTTGTGGCCATGATGACTTTTACATCTCCCCTTGAATCAAATCCATCCAACTGGTTCAACAGTTCCAACATGGTTCGCTGAATTTCTCTCTCACCACCGGAGTTTGAGTCATATCTTTGGAAAAGGAGGAGAAGGAATGAAGACCCAACTGAACTCCTGCTAACGGGAAATTATAGCAAAACACCTCAACACTCTTGTCTCAACCCAACAGCCAGTTTACATATCTCATTATTTTCTTTGTAGCAGTTTTCATTGCCAAAGTTTTATCTCCCAAGTTTGGTGTCCCCCAACCTGCTGAGTGCTCCTTGAGGCCAGAGACTTGTGTTCATTGCTGTGTCCCCAAAGTCTAGATGGAGCCTGGCTCAGAGCAGATGCTCAGGATGTGGTTACTGACTGACCAATCTTCAGGTTCACAACCACCCAGTAGGTGGGAGAGCAGTGCCTATAGCATCAGGGAAAGCCAGAGCAGGAACTGTGGCAAACACTGTGAGGCCACACAGGGAGTGCCCAATGATCACTCACAGAGCTACATGGTTTTTAACCTCTGGAGTTTACAAAACAGGTAAAAGAAAGTCTACCTTTTTGTCCCAATGGCATCAATTTCATCAATAAACACGATGGATGGTGCATGTTCTTCAGCAACTCGAAACAATTCCCGAACGAGCTTGGGCCCATCGCCTAGGTACTTCTGAATAAGTTCAGAGCCAACCACTCTCAAGAAAGTGGCTGAGGTTTGGTTTGCTACTGCTTTAGCCAATAAGGTTTTACCTATTTTATATTGAAAAAGATAAAGGGAAAAAAATCCTCAGAAACTGTCATTACTAATTTAAATGGATATTAAATATGGACGGATTCCTATGATGAAAAGGCATGCCACCCTCTTGGGTATGTGGTTTTAAGTCAATCAAATAACCTTCTTCCTTTGTAATTTGCATAGCAATGAAATGCTAAAGTCCTTACTGCACAACTTACACAAGTCAATTATATATATACTAGATGCCCGGTGCACGAAATTCTTGCACAGGTAGGGTCCCTAGGCCTGGCTGGCGATCAGGAGTGATCAGTGCCTTCTGGCTGCCAGCCAGGGCTTTCCTTTGTTTTGCACCGCCCCTGGTGGTCAGCGCACGTCATAGCGAGTGATCAAACTCCCGAGGGGACACTTTGCATATTAGCCTTATATATATATATATATATGACTAGAGACCTGGTGTACAAACCGTGCACTGGTGGGTCCCTTGGCCTGGCCTGCTGGAATCGGGCCGAATCCAGATCTCCGACATACCCCAAGGGGTCCTGGATTGTGAGAGGGCACAGGCCAGGCCGAGGGAACCCACCAGTGCACGATTGGGCAGGGGAGGGCTCCAGGGCGGGTCTGGCCCATCTTGTCCCATCCCGATTGGCCGGACCCCAGTAGCAAGCTAACCTACTGGTCAGAACGTCTGCCCCCTGGTGGTCAGTGTGCATCATGCACACTGCAGTCAGACAAAGCATATTAGGCTTTTATTATATAGGATTTTTTTAACCTTCATGCATTTATTCATCCCAATATGAATATTTAGTGCCAGTGGACCAGGAGAATGAACCTAATCTGAACAGCACAGGGTAGGTTTTAAATCATGACTCTCCGCCATGGCTCTGGTGCATGATCACACTCCAGACAACACAATGGAATCTTCAGGGAGGGACCCAGACAACCAGTGTTTTTAAAGCTCCCAAGGGGATTCCAATGTACAGCCAAGGTGAAGCACCCTGTTTTGTTTACCTTTTCTTACAACCTAGTTTCAAAAGACACATTACATTTATAAATATTTGAAGGCATTACATTTTATAGCATCTACATCTAGTGTGTTTGAGTAGGAGTTTTTGGGAACTGTAAATACATCACACTGAGCAGGTATTTTTGGAAGGAGTGCCTACTGGTTTCTTGTTGCAGTTCCTACAATTGTTTTGTTTTTTTTTTTAACACACTGACTCTGTGCAGGCTACAATTTCAAGTCCTCAGTTTCTTAGTGCATCTATTATACAGATACACTTTCTTATGTAATAGGTGTTTTTCCATAGAAGCTGCTTATCCCAAAATTCCAAAATATTGCTTAGAACACACTGTTTTAAACTAAGGACTGTGGCATCCCCACTCAACAAACGCTGCTGCTCAAGTTGAGCTGAGTGCCTGGAAGTGACAAACCCACAGCACACATACCTGTGCCAGGTGGCCCATAGAGAATGACCCCCTTAGGGGGCTTTATACCCATCTCTTCGTAATACTCAGGATGAGTGAGAGGAAGTTCCACAGATTCCTATAGGAAACAAACACTACGTAAAAGTGAAAAGCTTTCTTACTGAAATCACCACCATGTTCATGAACTGGCATCATGAGCATATCTCACTTTCAACAAAAAATAAGCTAAAATTTCAATTACTCTTGTTGGAGACAACGTGCTTGACGTCACTAGTAGCAAGGACACACTGACGACACCTGTCCTACTGGAGCACCCAGCACCCATCCCCCCTCTGCCTAATGGCACCCGATCTCCCCTTCACTTCTTTGTAGAAGTCAGCCTTGAATAACATCTAAAACTTCCTCAGCAAATGAAACTTAAAATTCACAGATAGGAACGGGCAAGGCTTTCTGATTGCTGTTACCACCCTGGCCGTTACCAGCTGTCGAGAGGTCACCAGTGAGATCCGTGACAGCTCTGAGGGACTCCTCTACAGATGAAAGAACCTGCAAAGGACTGGCCCACAGCCATCCCAGATGGTCTCTCCCCCAACCCCACAACCAGGGCAGAGAATATGTTCCAGACCCCACCACTGTGTAAGTGTGTGCCACTCACCCTACCCCACACATCACTGGCTGAAGTCAACACAATGGGACCAGTATATACTCACACAGAGAATCATTCAACATTACATGTAAAAAGTATTAAGCTGCAGCTGCTGCAAGAACTATCACAGAATTAGTTACTTCTATTACCTAACTCGGTATTCACAAATACAAAACACCACAGCTGGTAAGCTCTGAGTCAGTTATTGGTCTGATCAATAAAGAAAACAAAACATGCAAAACAACTCCAAGTATCCTAAACGAGAAACCAGAAGTCTCAGACCCAGCGCTGGGTCCTAGACATACCTTAATTTCCTGGATTTGGTTGTCCAATCCCCCAATGTCGGCATAGGTCTCCTGCGGGGCCTTTTCCACCTTCATCACCGTGACCAAGGGGTCCGTGTCATCCATCAGCACCCCTATCACAGCATGCACCTAACAGGGAACAGTACGCTTCAATACAGGATGTGAGGCTCATACGTTCATTACAACCAAGCAATGCTGATCACAGAATTTGATTGTGGAAGATGTACTTACATGGGACGGGTGGGCAGATCTAAGAGGAAGGAGAAAGCTTTCTCTGAGACTCAACTCACCTTGTGGTTGAGCAGGACGGAGCAGCCTGGTTCCAGCAGGTCCTTGTCCACAAAGGAAAGAATGCTGACGTAGTGTTCCGAGCCCACAGATGTAGACACAATGGCGTGATTGTCATCAATGATCTCTTCCAAGGTCCCCACTGACATTGGGGTCCCCCTCAGGTCATCCACCTTTGACCTTTCTTCCTATGGAAGAGTATGCCAAGAAGGAAAAGTAGATTAGGCCTAAAAAGCAGATGAGTTGAGAGCTCACTAGATTTAAAAAGCAGTTGGCGCATTTATTTACTAGAGGCCCAGTGCATGGATTCGTGCACTGGTGGGTCCCTCAGCCTGGTCTGTGCCCTCTTGCAATCTGGGACCCCCTCGGGGTATGTCAGAGAGCTGGTTTTGGCCTGATCCCCACAGGCCAGGTCCAGGACCCCACCGGTACACGAATCTGTGCACCAGGCTGGTTTCAGCCCGATCCGCGTAGGCCAGGCTGAGGGACCATCCTCCCTCCTCTCTGGGTCTGGGGTGCGGATGAAGCATATTGGGGGCTGACAGTGTCCCAGCAGCAACCTAACCCACGGCCGATTCCACGAGGAATCAGGCTCCCTCCTCTACTGCTTGGAGTGTCTGCCCCCTGGTGGTTATTGTGCATCATAGCTACCAGTTGGACAGTCGCTTAGGCTTTTATACATATAGATTACTTTGTTAATCCTCACTCGAGGATATTTTTCCCATTGATTGGGTGTGGGGGTGGGGGTGGGGGTGGGGAGGCAGGGAGGATGGAAACATGAATATGAGAGTCACATCGACTGGTTGCCTCCTGGGCCCGACCAGGACCAGGAATGGAGCTTGAGCCTGCAACAGTTAAGCTACAGGCCCTTAACTATGAGCCAACAGTCTAACCACTGAACCACACTGGCCAGGATGCAGTTGGTGCTTTTAAAAGGCAGCTAATAATGAATCATCATAAAGCCTAAATGATTCAACTACTTGAATTTCATTTATCCACGGACAGTTTTAGGGTTTAAAAAGAATTTAATTTGTAAAAATAAAAGCTACAGTAATTTCTCAATTTACCTCTTGCTTTTCTTCTAAAGGCTTCATTTGTTCCTGATTTCTAATGAATTCTTCCTCCATGAGAAGATAGTCTTTAATTCTTTCTAACTTCAATAATTTTAACCGGCACTGAGTGTGAGGTGTCACTGTAATTAAAAAAAATAAAGTTTTATTATACTTGAAGCTTGAAGTTAGCAATTGTTTACTCTTTTTTTTTAAATTGTTGACACTATTACAGATGTCCTCATTCCCCACCTTTGCCCACCCCCACCCAGCCTTCCCCCCTCAGTTTATTCTTGAGAGAAAAAAAAAGACTAAGTTCACTTTAGTTGGACAGACTGAAATGTTAAGTTCGGTTACCCTAATTAAGCAGGTGCCTAAAAGGAAGGGGACAGGGATTCTGGCAGTTATAGGCAAGCCTGTAAAAATGGGGGTGAGGACTGTGACCAACCAGCTAATACATAATAAAATCACTAAGTGAACTGTGTGTATATAAAAAAGTCATAGATGCAGAAGGTAAGTTTGCTTTGGCTTATTGTTTCTCACAGTGCTAATGGGTGCACATGCTATGCAGTCCGTCCACCATGTTGCACACTAATGTAACTTACCTCCCGTTATAGGGTTGTGAAATACTAGTGATATTAACATGAGCTAAATATTTTTTCCCCACACTCTTGTGCTGTTTCTCTTGGCTTCACTAATTCTAAATATTTATATAAATAAACCTTTTATTTTGTGGTGTCGGGTTTCCTGACTTCTTCAAAAGGTCTCTCCTCCCCTAAGGTTAATTTATTCCTGGAATTTTCATTTATTATTTTCATATGTTTATCTATAATCCATCTGGCAAAAAGCAAGGGGTCTATTTCTTTCAATAGCCAATAAATAACACAGAATCTTTCCATAGAACTAAAATGTCACCTTCACCATATATTAATTATCCATGTCACCTGACCTTCTATGCTCTTCTGGTGACCTGATGATCTATTCTTTATCATTACCATATTGATTCATTACAGTAGACGGATGGCACATTTTTTACTGTCTGAGTCGTTTCTTAACCAAGCAATATTTTAAAAATTATTTCATCTAAGCAGGACGGAACTGGTTTAGATAGAGGCAGGGGAGGTATTTGAGCTCAGGCCTAATGGGGTGAGAAGCAGGCAGCCACAGGAAGGACTGGGGAAGAACATTCTGAAGCAGAGGGCAAGGCCCTGGCATGTAGAAGAGTCAAAGAGCACAAGGCTACATGAATCACCAGCAAAGGGAGTGATGGGGCTAAGGATGGACACATGGGCTGGGCCGCCTGGTTTGAGTTTTATTCTATGTTGGATAGGAAGCCACTGAAAACTATTATGCTCAGGCACCATAGGATGTGAATTCTAACAAAGGGCATTCCTTTGCTTCATAAAGTAAATGTGTTTCTAAGTTACTCAAGCTCAGCCTGAGCTTTCTACTCTAAAACTACTTTTAAAAGATTAGAGGAACTGGTTAAAGATTCCTAAAGTGAGACAGTCATATAACTGTTAAACCCAAAATATAGCTTTTATTCCAACCCAGAGGCACGCCGCACACAAGAGTTAGAATACAGTCCCAGAGCTGGAGCTTCAACCACGCCCGTTTCCTGTCTAAGCTACATACATAGTCCATTCCCCTAGGGATGGGAAAGACGGCAAGGAAGAACCATGTCATTACCCAGTGGCAGTTTGCTGGCAGCATCTGGTCCCTTGGTTTTCTTCTTCTTTTTCCCCACTCTGGTTGGTACGGGAGGTTCATATTTCTTCTTCTTGTCCTTGAGTTTTCAGAACAGCAGGGGGGAAAGAATCACACAAATCATATTAAAACACAAACATTTCTGTAGGATCATTGTCTATTTCCAGGTGATATAATTTTCCTTATCTTTTAGGCTACTATTAAAAATTGTTCTTTAAAAAAACACATTAGGTTTTATATTTCTGCAGTTTTAATATGTGGATGTAATTGGTCTTTCTTTTTATAACACACAATAAATTATTCAATAAGGAATAGAGGTTAGAATTCAGAGTTATATTCCAAAAGTTTGAGTTGATGTAACTTGAGACAATTCTTCACATCTCAGGAAATTAAACACTAAAATTAGAAGCAATGTATTTTAACACTCCTCTAATGTGGTCAAGTTACTTTTACACATTTAAAAGTCATTAATTCATAAATACATATGTGACAGGTCAATAACCTTTCTGAAAACATGTTAAGGGTCCAGTATCTGTAGGCCAGGCTGGGTTAAATAACTACAAGATTATTTATTTTGCGTTTTAAGATTCATGAATCCCCAAAGAACGCAGCTGGGACCTATGACAGTTTCCACTAGTTGTTCACATCACGAACATATCTGGCTGCATATTTACCTTGTCATCCTTCTTGCCACCTCCAGGACCATGACCACCACTCTGACTCTGACCCTGGGGGTGAGGGGTGGGAAGAGGTATAAATTCAGAATATGATCATTTCAAAAGAACACCCTTCTTCTTTTCCTGAAGTTCTAAGACACTGGCGGCATTTCCCCCCTCATTTTAACATTTCTGAAATCGAGATGCACTTGCAGTCAATAAGCACATTTGGCATGGCACAATTTATTTTTCCGAAAAGCTGTTAGCACAATGGTACACCTTGTAACTGATTGCATAAATCAAGGACAATTCCATCAACAGACAGACATAATGTATCATAATGAGGCTAAGATTCTAGACACACACCCTTCTTGAGGGGAAGGCATAGAGTTTGGTACAGTCTTCTTTAATATAGAACTACCACCAAGAGTGTATTTTGTGAAATTAGGCCATGAAAACGAAATCATTTTCCCTTTTCAACAATGACCAGAGGCCTGTAGCACAAAGATTCGTGCAACAGGCCTTCCTTCCTCTGGCTGCCGGCACCGGTTTTCCTCCAGCACCTGGGACCCAGGCCTTCGCTCTGGCCGCTGCCTTCTGCCTTTGCTCCAGCCGGAGCACCGCTCCTGTAGCTCCCTCCCCCCCCCCCGCCCTCCCCCTCAGAGCAGGCGTCCAGTCCCGCCTGGCCGCTCTGAGCCTGCATGTGTGCTGCCCAGAGGCCCGAAGTGGCTGGGGGGCGGGGCCGCCGCCATCTTTGTTAGGTTAATTTGCATACTCACTCCTGAATGGCTGGTGGGCGTGGCAAAGTGATGGTCAATTTGCATATTTCTCTTTTATTAGTGTAGATGTATTAATAATAATTTACTCCTTACTAAGATAACACCAGATCCAGGAGACTTCCTTTTAACAGCAGCTTACACACCTACCATCCCTAAAGCCTGAAAAGCTGAAGCACCTTAAGGTATCAAGAACTTAATTGTATTAATAATAAGCTTCAGCAGGATTTCTGATTTTAAAAGATCCTTCAGTTACAGGACAATGCATAACACAGAGCAATGTCTCAGAAAAGACTGCATTTTAAACAATAGTGAACTTACTTAACTGGGGGCCCCCCCTCAATCCCCTCAAATCACTTCTACATCGGAACCTCTAAATACACTGCCAGCTTCACTATCAAACAAAACTACCATATCATGGGTTACCCAAAGGAATTAAGGTCAAATATATATCCCACGTGCAGCCTTTTTAAAACTCCGTGCTTTATTCCAAAGAAAGTAACTAAGGGCTCTGAGAAATTTTGGGAAACAGCTATACTGCAACAGGCTGCCCAAATGATAGGTCTTTAACAATCACTTATAATAAGGAAATACGCTGTTGGCTGGGGCAGCTCATGTGTGTGGGGTGCTTACTATGTGCCTGTGTGTACAGACATTTTCCTTCACTAACTCATTAATTCCACACAATCCTTCAAGGCAGGGTTCATTATTCCCCCTTTCTAGATGAGGAACTACAACAAGCCTAAGAACATGGAATTAGATGCATCCAGGCTTGAATTCCCACGCCATCACTAATAGGCTAGTGACTTCAGGTAAGTCAGGTCACCTACCAGAGCCTTGGGGTCCTTAACGGGAAAGCCTGGATGACTCTAGCTCCTAACTGTTGCTGAAAATGAAGTAACATAATCAACTACTGAGTATTTACGTGACTCAGGAACTACTCACCAATACAGTATTGGTGCGTCAGAAATGCCAGGGTCAGCATTTTAATTGTTGGTCTGGTCACAAATCCTGACACTGAACTCCATCTGCTCCAGCTCCCTCTCTCCTGTCTATCCCTTCTCTCTATTTCTGTCCAGGCCCCTGTGTCTTATTTGGACTCAGCCTCTCCACTGAGGTTCCCGCCTCCAGTTTCTCCCCTCCCCTATCCAGCTACCACCTTCGAAAACCATCAGCTGATCCTTTAATTCTTAAAAGCCTGCAGCTCTCCCTAGCACTTGCGGTGTAACATCCAACTCTTCAGCTGAGCATGCCGGGCCCTTAAACTGGCTGCAGGTTCCTCTACTTTTCAGATAAACTTTCCAGGTTCACCGACCTTCCTCATGATCCTGCCGGTCCTGCCCCACCCCACCGGAGGACGCTTTCCTGAACAGATCCCACACTTCTTTACGTCGGGGGGCCTTTCACATGATGTGTCTCAGTCTAACAGACATACTATATGCCAAGCCACGCGCTATCAGGGGTCCTCAAACTTTTTTTTTTTTTAATATATTTTTATTGATTTTTTACAGAGAGGAAGGAAGAGGGATAGATAGTCAGAAACATCGATGAGAGAGAAACATCGATCAGTTGCCTCTTGCACACCTCCCACTGGGGATGTGCCCGCAACCAAGTTACATGCCCTTGACCGGAATCGAACCTGGGACCTTTCAGTCCGCAGGCTGACGCTCTATCCACTGAGCCAAACCGGTTTTGGCGGTCCTCAAACTTTTTAAACAGGGGGCCAGTTCACTGTCCCTCAGACCGTTGGAGGGCCGGACTATAGTTTAAAAAAAAAACTATGAACAAATTCCTATGCGCACTGCGGGCCCGGGACGCGTTGGCTGCTAAGCAGGACAGGCAGCGGCACCTGGCGTGTCCTCGGCGGGCCGCATGTGGCCCGCGGGCCGTAGTTTGAGGACCCCTGCACGGCCTCAGGGTACCACCTCAATTCTCAAACACGATGAGCTTGTACTATCATTACCTCGAATTTACACACAAAACCACCGAGGCGCAGAGAAGTAACGCATATTGCTTTTTGCTACAAAGCGTGTCAGAGTCGTGGCCAGGAACCACACTCAGGTCCGCAGTATCGGCGTGTGTCTCCACCACAGGGACTGGTCCAGCACAGAAGGGGCTCATGAAAAGACTGACAGGGTTTGTGCACAGCCACTGACGGTGTCTGTTTCCTCCTTGGTAAAGTGAGGATAAGAATTGCCTCAGGGGACGGCTGTGAGGAATAGGAGAAAATGCTGGGAGAGGACCTGGCATACGCTTCCACAGCACCCCAAGTCCGAGAAGACCTGCAAGGCTCTGGGCCGCCTCGTGCTGTTCACGACGCAGGCTGCCCAGTCCCGCCTCAGGCCCTTTGCACTTGCTGTCCCTGCGCCTGGACCGCGTTGTCCTCTGTGCCCAGGCTCCTCTCCCGCTTTATTTAGCTCTAAGCTCAAACCTCACCTCCCAGAGGTCCCTCCCCATCCCAGGCTGCCCTATAAAACAGCCATATAACCATGGCCACTCCATGAAACCCTCTCTATTCCGCTCTCTGGCATCACCTTACCTATTTCTCTGTTTGGCTGCCTTTCCTAGAACGTAAGCCCCACGAAGGCAGAGACGGTCAATCACGCTCAACCCCTACATCCCAGGTGCCTAGAAGAGAGCCTGCCCGCGCCCCCAAAACTGCAGGTGCTCAATAAATATTTGCTAAGTGAACTGTGTTTTTTTTTTTTTTTTTTACTACGAACGCACCCCGGGGCCTTTCCCTCCGACTTCCACCCGTCCTAAAATTGTCAGCCTTCAGGCCGCCTTCAAATGCCCCGCTCGGAGCGGCCTTCCACGACCCCACTCTGCCCAGATCGGCGGGATCGACGCCCTCCCTTCCGCCGGGCGAACATCCCGCCACCTGAGTGGCTCAAAATCACTCATCCCAGGTGCTTCAGGAGGCTCCCCGGCCGGTCAGCACAGCCCCAAAACCGGGAGACGGGACCCGCCCCGCAGTCCTACTGGTTCTCCTGGGGGACCCTTCGCGCCGAGCCGCGGCCCCAGCTTCCCGAGCCAGGCCCGCAGGTCGGCACGGCCCGCGGCGCACCCGAGCACCGTCACCCGGAGCCTCCGTCCCCCAAGAAGATCGGGCCGGCGGGCAGGGCAGCGGGTGGACCGCTCGGACCCCGTCACACCGCGACCACCAGCCAAAAGCCTTAGTCACTCACCATCTTGCCTCGGCTGCAGAAGCCGCCGCCGCCGCCGCCGGAAGTGCACTCGCACGGCTGGCGTCAGAAACGGAAGCAGCCCGGGACGCTACGGAGGCCTGTAGGAGCCAAACCCCACGGGATACAGTCGCGCGCCAAGGCTTCGCGCGGGAGGGTTGGGGCAACGGTATCTTATGTGAACCTTATATTTTACTTGAAAAAAAAAAAAGTCTAAATCGCAGTTTTTAGGCTGTCTCAACAAATGAAGAGAATAACCTCGACTGTCAGAGAACTAAGGTAATTGTGAGAATATAAATTATTTTAAACGTGCAAAAACTATAAGCGGGAAGAACTTTTCCTTATTGCTCCAAGAACTGGACTGGCATTCGGAACTGCGAGGTTGACGTATACTTTTGCATCAATATTTAAGTTATTATTTGGTCTCTGGAATTAACCACCTGAGAATATTTTTTTGTCTCGTGAATAACCTAAATCTTTTTTTCCTTTCTGATGACTGTGTCTTGCGATGACGCCAATAAAGTCCTCATCTTGCACCTCGTTGGTTAAGTTCGTCATTTAGCATTCCCACCAGGACATCGGAAAGACGGCAAGCGTCCCTTTGGCTGTCCGTGTGTCTCCTATGCTTGGTGATAAAGGAGGAATGAATGAATGAATGGTGGCCAGTTTTCCTGGTGGCTGATGGGCACATGCAGTTCACGCAATCACCAGCAGAGGGAGCCACAGCCAAATACTGTGCAGTGGCCCTATTAGAAGTTCCTGTGGAGCTGGTCCCTTCCTGCTCCTCGCTCCCAAATGGCTTTGACACTCCTTGCTCATCCACCTCCGGGTTACCCACCCTCTTTCTCACCCTGGCCCTTGAGCCCTTTGCCCAGGAAGCCTCGTGTTTAGCCTCTTTCCGGTTCAAAGCCTCAAGCATTGCTTCTGGAATCTACTTGCTGGCATCTCTGTGGCCACCTTTTGTCCACCTGCCCAGGCTGAACCTGGCAGGCCCACCCATGCAGGAGAGATACTGGCACTGCCCAAGCCCCTCTTGGTGCTGGAACCAGACCACTCCATTGCCCCCCGGATCCTTAGTCACCATTCCCCCCTCCTCATTTTTGCACCCATCCGTCCCCTTGGGCACGTGATCCTCAAAGATAACGTAAAGCTAAAAACTTTGATTGCACTTACACTGCCAAGTCCCTACTTAACTGCCTTCTTGGGCATGGGCTCAGATGACCAACACCAGTGCTTTGAGTTTATTGTATTACCCTCACTTAGCACATGAGAAATTAGGGCTCGGGGACATTAAGTGACCTGCTTGAGACCATACCGCTGATGGGCAGTTATGTCTAACTTAGATTCTCCGGTTCCCAACCTTTATTTTCATTGTCCTATTTGTCAAGAAAATCCAGAGTTCTGGCCGGTGGTCCTCAGTGGTTAGAGCATCGGCCCACGCACGGAAGGGTCATAGGTTTGATTCCTGGTCACGGGCATGTACCTGGGTTTTGGTTCGCTCCCTCCCCTAGGTCGGGGTGTGAGCAGGAGGCAACTAGGTGATGTGTCCCACATCAGTGTTCCTCTCCTCTTTCTCTCTCTTTTTCTTTCTCTCCCTCTTCCCCCTCCCCCCTCCTTCCACTCACTCTGAAAAACGAAGGAAAAAATGTCCTCCGGCGAGGATTAACGAAAAAGAAAACCCAGAGAGTTTTAGGACTGGGACGCACCCTAAAGTTCACATCCTGCAACTTCCCATCCAGTCCATCAATGACTCAGCCAGTACCCGGGGACCCCATGTCCTCTGCTTGGGGACATCTCTGCCTGGCTTCCTCCTCTTCACTTTCAGGGACCCACTCAGAACCCTCGAGTTGATATGAAGGTTCTTTTAAGCTGAAAACATTTGAGATTCAACAGATGCAGAAAAATGCCTTCTTCGAGCTTCTCTTATCTGACTAAAAGCAGCAACTTCTGGGAAGTGTGGCGGCTGTGAATTCCCTCGGTGGGCGTGCCCACTTCCAGGCGAGAGACTAACTGTGAACACACTGGAATTCCCTTCTGGGGGTTTATGGCTCCAGAGAAGACTGCTCACCCTTGTCTCCACAAACATCACAAACTTCCTTATCTTCCATGTGTCCTAAAACCCAGGTGTCTTTTCTGTAAACACCTATTTGTTCTTCCCTTAGGAGTCTTTTCTGCCCCTCCCTTCCCGCTGCTAAGGTAGGTGGGTAAACCTCTAACTTGAACCCTTTGTGGAACTACCTGTTCCTCTGTCAGCATAGCCCTCTCCCAGGCACGCCCACTCAACCGGCTCCTAGGAGAAATCAACTGTGCGCCGGGAAGCCCTCCTGGAGGTAAGATGAGGTGCACTTTGTTAAGAAGAGTGTTCGCCAAACGTCAAAACTTGGCTTTCTCTGTCTCGGCAAAGCCTTCTAGACCAGCAAACTCCCTGGGGCCATGCAGCAGGCACCAAGCCCCCATGGTGTCCCAGCGGCAGCAGCTAGAAGGCCTCCAGCCATGCAGCCGCCAGCAGCGATGGACACTTTATGGGATCCAATTTGCAATATTAATAGTAAACATCATTACCCAGGTGTGTCAGCCCTACCCAGCCAGAGGAACCCTCCTGGTTCCCTCTCCTTCCAGCCCAGGGCCCCAGGCTCCATGGCTGGGTGTGTGACCACTGGATTTCAGGTTGTTGTCCTGGAGCATTTATTGAGCACCTACTGTATGCAGGGCACGCTGGCTCAGGAATTAGCCAACCTGGCTCTGCGGTTTACGGGATGGCAAGCACTTTGGTCTCTCTGGACCTCATTTCCTCAACTCTAACGTGGGGACAGTGAGGGAGACGGTGACGGTGACAGTTTCCACAGGAAGTGCTCACTCAATGTTGTTCCCGGGTTCTTGGAAACTGTGGCTTTGAGCAGACATTTAACAAAACCAATTTCACCACAGGCTAATCGGTATAAGTCAGAGTTAAGTTCCTACGGCATATTTCTTGGCACAAAGCGTCACCCAACTTCTAAATAAAGACCCAAACATTTCTAATATTGAAGTATAGTAACCTCCATCTTGGGTAAAAACTGCTGTTTAAAATTTAACCCTGTGTGGACGAAAGGGGCCACAGGCTGACCTGACAAGCTCAGGGGAGGCCTGCATGGCGGTCTTGCAAACTCAGAGACCTAAAGTCACCACAAAGGAGGGTCTGAAATTAAACTTGAACTAAACGCAGTGATGGTGGGCAGTTACATCCTAGGCCGCTATCTTCACTGACAAGGTCAACCTTTCCCTTCACTGACAAGGTCAACCTTTCCCTTAACTGAGCCTATCTGTCTTTTTGCATCTATGATAACATACCCTTGAAATGTCTGGGTAACTTGTAACTTCCCTTTTTCTGGAGCCCCTGGGGCACAACCAAATGTGCTGGGCGCCAGGACAGATACCACAAATTCCTTCATTATCATGTTAATTGTTCCTGCACCCACTTAAGTATGTGTCCATCATTTCACTTTTTATCCAATCCCAGGGGTCTTCCCAGCTTTGCTTTATTCCCACCTCCTTAATCTATCACCAATGAATTTCATGTAACCCACCTATGTCCCTCCTTTGATGGTAATGTATAAATACAAATGTAACCACCATTCTCCTGAGCATTATCTCAATTCATTGAGGTTCTGCTTCCCGGCATATGTCGACAGTTTGGCTCGAATAAACTCACAAAAATTCTTTACAGGTTTCAATGGTTTTTTTACGTTAACACCTGCTATCTGGCTTCTGTAAACGTTTGCTTGCTTAAATAATAGGGAAAAATAAGACTACTCCCATTCCAGAGAGGCCATAAACTATGCCCCAGACAGAGTTGTCAGTGCTGGTGCCAGGCCAGGCCTTGAGATATGGTCTCACGGCCTGTCCCAGCACACAGGACTTTTTCCACAGAAGGTCCGGAAGTCTCATTCCCAATTTGGAAAACAAAGCTGAAAAACATATAAATAAGAGAGACTTCCACCATATTGGGCTCCAGAATTTGCGAAGCAAGATTTCCTATGGGCCCGCTAGCGCTGGTGAAACAGGACTCTAAATAAATATGGCTTATTGATTAAGGCGTCTTCTGATTTACAATATAACAATATTAGACATTGGAATAAATGTGAGCTATCCACACATTTTAGAGAGATGAATAAAAACAAGCAAGATAATGATTTACCAACCTGCTACCTTCAGTTCAGGCCTGGGGGTGGGCTGGGGGAGGGGATGGTGGCTGGAGCCCATCCTGGCAGCTCAGGGCGCAAGGAGAGGATGCCCTGTCATGGCAGGGTGCATGCAAGCGCGCACACACATACACACACACACTCAGGCAAGCGGGCACGCCAGTTCACCTCACGTGCATGTCCTTGGGATGCGGAGGAAACCAGAGAACCTGGAGAAAACGCAGGCAGACGCGGGGAGAATGTGCAAACCACACAGACAGTGGCCACCAGCAGGAATCAGTTCTTCTTCCTCATCAACATTATAATGAAAGGATGTCGAAGGAAATGACATTATCCTGGGACCTGCTATATCTGGTGAGCACTCTCAATGTGCCAGGCTCCGTGCTGAGAGCTTTCCAGCCATTGATTGGTCTTATCCCATCCTCACAACAACCCCAAATACAGAAGCGCCGAGTAGCACCATTTTATAGATGCGAAAGGAAAAACGAGGCTGCAGAGCGCACTGGCTCAGATGGAGTCCCCCTCCCAACGCATGTCCTGCCCAGAACCTCAGGCTGGGACTGTACTTGGTTATTTGAAAGTTGGGTCATTACAGATGTAAGTTGTGTGGGTTAATACTGGAGTTGCTTGGAGAGTAGGAAGGGCCCTTACTCCAGCATGACTGGTGCCTGAATAAAAAGAGGACTTCCAGCCTCCAGCACTGTGTGAGAGTACATTTCTGTTGTTTCAAAGTGTGTGGCCATTGTTCCTGCAGCTTCAGGAAACTAACACAGAGAGGTTAAGTAAGTTGCCCAAGGCTGCACAGCTGGGAGGCAGAACTCCTGAGATTCCAGAGCATATTCCGATCCCAGATCCCAGAGCCCCGGTGATGAGCCATTCCTCTTCTATTAAATGAGTCAGTTGTGTAAATCAGTGCCTGGAACACAGCGAGAGCTGAAAATAATGCTATTATTGTTACCGTTGTTATTAATTATACATTCTCCTAGGCTCTCTCCCTCCTCTGCACACTTCGATCAGGAAGATAATGAGTACCTTGTGATCTCTCAAGACCCAGACAACTGTGAATTATATTATCATTAACATTATCGGAGACAATGATGTGAAGAAAAACTACAGCTAATATTTTCCCACAACCCACGGAGGGGGGTTTAGTCAAAGCAACACCCGTTCATCCTGATGAGAGGGAGGTGGGAGGTCCAGGGCTCTGCTGTCTTCTGCAGGGACCTTGACATTGTCCTGCTGCTTCCTGGATGTCACCAGAGGCTGCCAGGTACAGGGCAAGAGGGAGGGAAGAACGGGCGCCCAAGTCGTCTGTTCCCTCGTGACTTGGCGGCTCCCTCACCTCTGTAGGTGGAGCATAATTCCCTGCCCTTGCCTTTGGGTTGACCATGTGACTTACACTGGCCAATAGAATGGGATGGAGTGATGGTATGCTTAATCTTACTGATTTCTACCTGCCCTCCGGGTCTCTGCCATCACCGGAAGAGGCTTGTTCCGGGCCAGCTTGCTGATCCCAGGGGGAGGAGGAGAGACTGTGGGGGCAGAGCCACCTCCAGTGAGCCCAGCCCACATCAGCCAATCCCCGGCTGCCGACACCAGACATGGGAGCGAAATCAAAGCTCACCGTTGTTTGCCATTGAAGTTCTGATGTTGTTTGCTATGTAGTATTATTGTGGCCAAAGTGAACAGATACACCCCCCCCCCCAAGGACTTCCATATATTCCTAGAGTCACCCGGATCTATGACACACAGTGGGGCTCAAATAGCAGTGAGGGAGCTCCCTGGAGCCTCCACGGGAACGTGGGGGTGAGAATATGGCCGCATGAATAGCACCTAATAACCATATGACCTGGGAAGCCTCCTTAAATCTCTGTCTCAGATTGTCATCTGTAAAATGGGAATAAAGATGTTTCCCTCAGGACGGCTTTGAGTATTAAATGAGAGCGGTGAGAATAGCACCTGGAACATAGTAGGTGTCAGGAAGTACTGGCTCCTTAGCAAATGGAGTGTTTGGAGGCCTCACACTGGTTAGACTTCAGTATCGAGTGCCTCCTCTGTCCCGGGCACTCACCCCATTTTACAACTGAGGACGCTGAAGCATTGATGGTCCTGTAAGTGGCCCGAGCGCCACAGCAGGGAGGGGCAGAACCAGGACTTGAACATGGGTCTCTTAATATTCAGAAAAGGGTGACAAAGAATGGTCAGAGTTGGAGCAGATGGAGAGGCCACACCCCCACCTCCACCTACCTTACCCACCATCCTTCCTGGGGGCCCAGGCCAGGCTCCCATCAGCACTATGTGGGTGGGTTCCAGGCTCCCTAGGGCCAGTAGCTGAGGGCTGACAAGGGTCCCCTTGAAGATCCAGCTGACCCTGCACTTGTGTTCAGGAGCTGGGGTGAGCTCCTCCTATGCCCATTTCTCCCACCTACCTGTAAAGACCCCCACCTGCCTCCTCTGGCTCCATTCTCTCAGGGCCATTGCTGGAAGCCTTTCTGGAGCTTTAACAGCAGCTGGAGGTGAGCCACAATCACAGCTGTGCTTCGACTTCTCCCTGAAATGAGCCTTGTGCTTTTTTCAAACCAAGCAACCATCCATCCATGCATCCATGCATCCATTCATCCATGGATCCATCCATCCATCCATGGATCCATCCATGGATCCATCCATGCATTCATTCATACATCCATCCATGGATCCATCCATCCATCCATTCACCCATCCATCCATCCATCCATGGATCCATCCATCCATCCATTCATCCATCCATCCATCCATCCATGCATTCAATCATGGATCCATCCCCCCATCCATCCATCCATCCATCCATCCATCCATCCATCCATGGATCCATCCATCCATGTATTCATCCATGGATCCATCCATCCATCCATCCATCCATCCATGCATTCATCCATACATCCATCCATGCATTCATCCATGGATCCATCCATCCATCCATCCATTCATCCATGCATTCAATCATGGATCCATCCCCCCATCAATCCATTCATTGATGCATCCATGCATCGATCCATCCACCCTTCCATCCATCTTACATATCTCCATTTAGGATATTCTATGTGTCAGGAACTCTGCTAGACGCTGGGCTCACAGCAGTGAATGAGACTCAGAGCTCACATTCTAATAGGAGATACAATGAAGAGAAAACCCTGTTGATAAATACTATCCATGTAGGTGGGGCGCCAGATGATAACCTGTTGGTTCTTAATTCCATTCCAACGATGAAATGATAGTTGCCATTTACTGATGGCCCCCTCTGTGCTGGACCTTGGACTTGCATGAACTCATCGCATCCTCACAACCGCCCTGTGAGGCCGGGCTGTTACAGTTGCAGAGAAGCTAAACACTAGCTCAGGATCACACTGCTGTTATGTCAAGGACTGCAAGAAACTAAAAGCCAGGTTCTCTGGGCTCCAACAGCCTTCCAACACACCTCTGCCCTGCCTTTGTGTGGCTCACCCCTCCGACATGCCTCTATACACACCCTCAGTTTCTAATGCCCCTGCTCCTCTGGTGGCTCCTGTCTACAAAAAGTCTATGGGGGGCCAGGCAGCACTTAAATACTCTATGTGTATTGCTTGTTTTTAATACCTGCCAAGAACTCCTCATGGTAGGTATCTATACTAATAAAAGGGTAATATGCTAATTAGACCAGACATCTTTCAGACAAAGCTACGGTGGCATGGTGGGGGCCAAGGCAGAGGTGGTTAGGGGCGATCAGGCTGGCAGGGGGGCAGTTAGGGGCGATCAGGCCAGCAGGCAGAGTGGTTAAGGGTGATCAGACAGGCAGGCGAGTGGTTAGGAGCCAGTGGTCCCGGATTGTGAGAGGGATGTCCAACTCCCGGTCCTAAATCACAGGGATGGGTCCTAAACCAGCAGTCGGACATCCCTTGAGGGGTCCCAGATTGGAGAGGGTGCAGGCAGGGCTGAGGGACCCTGCCTGTGCATGAATTTCATGCACTGGACCTCTCGTTATATTGATAAGCCATTTGAGTCTCAGAGAGGTACATAACTTGTCTCTGGTCACACGAATGGTAAAGAATGGAGCTGGGATTGGAACCTTGGCCACTTGACTCCCAACGCCTGTGCTCCTTCACCATCTCACCTTGGTCCTCCCTCTGGTGAGCTCCTACACATCCTTCAAGACCCACTCTAACTCTAACCTCTTCATGGAACCCGCTCTGACTCTCAGGCATAGTTTTCCCACTTCTGTAGTCCCACTGTCCCTTTAGTGTGGTATTAATGTGTGATTATTTGTTTACTTCTGCCTCTTTCTCCCTAGACAGTGAGCTCCCTGAAGGCGGGGCATGCCTGGCTGCATGCCACTAAAAACAATCTGGCCTCCTCCTGCAGATATTGGGGCTCTGTGCATTTAATTTCACTTCTGATTTTAAACGAATTTAACCTGCTAGCCTATTTGTTCACTTATTCCTGCCATTTACCACTAATCCAGTTAGTGTGGAATGAGGAGTCAGTCCCAGCACAGCTCATGGAACAAGAGTTCTCAAGGTCAAGCCCAGCCCTTAGCAATGTTTCCAACTCTGCCTTCAACCACTTCTGCCCCTTTAACACTGTCCCCCGCGGACAGCCCGGTTGCTCCGACTATATCGGCCCCCTCTTATTAGGTGCACTGGCTGATCAACAGTCACCCACGTTAATGTCCCTGGAACCTTCTCTCCAGGGACCTGCTTTCAATTCAGAAAGAACTGAGAGTGAACTTGCACTTGCCTGCACATAGAGTGGGCTGAGGCGCGACTCTTGGGACCCGTTTCCTCCAGAAAACATATTAAATTACATTTTATAACCGCACTGCTATAAAGACAAGTATAATCCAGGGTGATTTATATTCATTTCCCTTCCTTCTCTCCTTCCCTCCTTCCCTCCTTCCTTCCTTCCTTCCTTCCTTCCTTCCTTCCTTCCTTCCTTCCTTCCTCCCTTCCATCTTCCCTCCCTCCCTCCCTCCCTCCCTCCCTCCCTCCCTCCCTCCCTCCCTCCCTCCCTCCCTCCCTCCCTCCCTTTTCTGACAGGAGTTACACTTTTACTGCGGAAAAGCTGATTGGCAGCAGAAACAGCAATAGGCTGTGGAACGCTCTATTTCCAATATCTAGGGGCTGGGGTTCCCATACAAAGCCCCCTACAGCCCCAGATGTATTGTCCCCTTCAACAACATCACTGCCCGCCTCTGGCGTGGACCTGTCACTGGCCACAGCCCTGCCACTGGCCACAGGACAGACACAACTCTTCAGGGCGACTCCCATCAGGAAGTCCCAGGCTCTGTCTCCTACCCCCTCAGGCTCCTCCCCAGCCCAGGGCTGCAGCAGCTCTGCCGGGTACTCACTGTGTGCAGGGGTGGTAGGGCAGTGGTGCTGGCAGGGGGAGGAGGAGGGGGGAGGGGGGAGGGGGGAGGGGGGAGGAGAAGGGGGCGGGGAGGAAATGGCAACTGCAGACCTTGCTTGGGGAAGTGCGGCTCTGTAGGGGAGGAGAGAGACGAGGCGGCAAATCAAAGGAGTTTTTGGTTTCTCTGCTTAGTTTTACCGGGAGTGACTCCGGTGTGGTGCGGTGGTTCCATATTTGTCTTCACAGCAATGCAGCGATGGTGTGGCACGTGGTTAAGTGTTCACAGCTTTGGCGTCAGCCAGACCTACCTCCTCACTCCTCTAACTCGAGTGCCTTTAACTTCCTAGCCTTGGACAAGGCACTTCTCTGAGCTCCAGCTCTTTGTTGTAAAACAGGGACCGTAACGGTTCCCGCGCCGTGTGGTTACCGGAGGGACCACATAACATCACGCGTGTAAGGCCCCTGGCAGCCTGTTACATGAGCAGCAGTGTTCGCTGTCATGACAGGGGAGCGATGGGAGAGACCAGCCGTGCAGGAGAGAGAGGGGACCATAGAGCCCAGCCCTGCGCCTAGCACGGGGCCTGGATCCGGTGGCGATGCCCACGGTGGTGCCTGCGTCCTGCTGGTGTGTCAGGCAGTGCGGTCACAGGAGGGAGGACAGGAGCTGGGACTGCACGGAGCCCAGGGCACCGGCTGCAGACTGGGCTGGGACCCACATATGCCACTGATTGCTTAGCACCGTGGTCGGCAAACTGCAGCTCGCGAGCCACATGCGGCTCTTTGGCCCCTTGAGTGTGGCTCTTCCACAAAATACCACGGCCTGGGCAAGTCTATTTTGAAGAAGTGGCGTTAGAAGAAGTTTACGTTTAAAAAATTTGGCTCTCCAAAGAAATTCCAATCGCTGTCCTGTTGATATTTGGCTCTGTTGACGAATGAGTTTGCCGACCACTGGTTAGCACCTGTCTCTACGGAGGGTGACGTTGGCCTAAGACTTGCTTTCACTGCTTCCTGGCAGCGAGGTTTGCTGGGGGCAGCTACCTGTCCTCTCAGAGTTGTCAGTGGTCACCTCATCCAGCACCAAGAACCTAAACATTGTCAATGACCGCACTGGCCCCAGTCAGGTCACAGGAGGCACCAGAAATGGGCTTTTTTAAAAAAAAACCCCACTATTTTTTATTTAAAAAATTTATTTTAGACATAGGAAGGAGGGGAGAGAGGGAGAGGGGGGGGGAAGAGAGAGAGAGAGAGAGAGAGAGAGAGAGAGGGAGAGAGAGAGAGACACCACCTCCCATACACGCCCCAACTGGAAATCAAACCCGAAACCTGAGTACGTGCCCTGGCTGGGAATTGAACCCGCCGCCTTTCGGTGTACGGGATGCTTACGGAGCCACACCAGCCAGGCCGGAAGTGGGCTGCTGAAGTGAGAGGTAAAAGGAAAGGTAATTAAGAGAAGGGGAGAAGTGAGGGATCTCGGGGCTAAGAAAATGGAGCGTCCAAGGGCAGACAGGGTGTATCTTCAGATCAGTCTCTTCCTCTTCCTCTCCCTCCAGTGGCCCCCAAGATCCCTCAGTGGCTGAAAGGCAACCGACTGACTGGACCAAAAGGGACCGTGGGATCGGCCTGGCGATGGCCTGTGACCACGACTCATAGCATGAAACTCACCAAGCAGCTTAATCATGACGGTCGGGGGTGGTCCCGCGAGCAGCATCCACTCCCCTGGCTCATTCGTCTTATTTTCTACTCACGGGACAACTGAGGCTTCTAGGTAAGGGTCCGCTTACGTAAGGCTTTGCACAGGGAACGGATTGGGGGGAGGTTTCTGACATTTTCCTTTGCAGGCCTCTGGGTGAGAGGCAGTCTCCGTGGCTAAAGGACAGCTGTGGCCACACTTTCAGCGCAGAGAATGGGAAGCCGTCTGCTCCACACCAAGGGGTCCACACCAGGATTCCACTTCAGGGGCTCCATACCAGGGTTCCACACCAGGATTCCACACCAGGGTTCCACACCAGGGTTCCACACCAATGTTCCACACCAGGGTTCCACACCAATGTTCCACACCAGGGTTCCACACCAGGATTCCACACCAGGGTTCCACACCAGGATTCCACACCAGGGTTCCACACCAGGGTTCCACACCAGGGTTCCACACCAGGGTTCCACACCAGGATTCCACACCAGGGTTCCACACCAGGATTCCACACCAGGATTCCACACCAGGGTTCCACACCAGGGTTCCACACCAGGGGCTCCACACCAATATTCCACACCAGGATTCTACATCAGGGGCTCCACACCAATATTCCACACCAGGATTCCACACTTGGATTCTACACCAATATTCCACACCAGGATTCCACACCAGGGCTCCACACCAGGGTTCCACACCAGGGGCTCCACACCAATATTCCACACCAGGGTTCCACACCAGGGTTCCACACCAGGATTCCATACCAGGGCTCCGCACCAATATTCCACACCAGGATTCCCCACCAGGGGCTCCACACCAGGATTCCACACCAGGGCTCCACACCAGGATTCCGCACCAGGGGCTCTGCACCAGGGGTTCCACACCAGGATTCCACACCAGGGTTCCACACCAGGGTTCCACACCAGGGTTCTACACCAGGGTTCCACACCAGGATTCCACACCAGGGTTCCACACCAGGGTTCCACACCAGGGTTCTACACCAGGGTTCCACACCAGGATTCCACACCAGGGGCTCCACACCAGGGTTCCGCACCAGGATTCCACACCAGGATTCCACACCAGGGTTCCACACCAGGGTTCCGCACCAGGATTCCACACCAGGATTCCACACCAGGGCTCCGCACCAGGATTCCACACCAGGATTCCACACCAGGGTTCCATACCAATATTCCACACCAGGATTCCATACCAGAATTCCACACCAGGGGTCCACACCAGGGCCTTCACACCGCGTCAGGATTCCAGCCCCCAGCCCCATCACTAATCTGAGATAAACGTAGAATAAGAAAGAAGAAATGTTTTGGATCAAAACCAGATAGTTGTAACTGGATATTCCTGCCCCCAGTAACTCCATGTTCTAGAAAGTTCTTTGACTTCAAAACATATAATGGTATCCTTACCGGCAATCATTTTGAAGAATTCTCCTTGGTGAAGCCAATTAGACATCTGTTACGTTCAGTAACAGGCCTCTTCTCCTTGAAGGTGTATAATTCAAAAGGGCCTGGCCAGTGTGGCTCAGTGGTTGAGCATCGACCTATGAATCAGGAGGTCACGGTTCGGTTCCTGGTCAGGGCACATGACCAGGTTGCGGGCTTGATTCCCAGTTGGGGGCATGCAGGAGGCAGCTAATCAGTGATTCTCTCTCATCATTGATGCTCCTATCTCTCTCTCTCCCTCTCCCTTCCTCTCTGAAATATATATAAAAAGGGAAGGATGGTTCTTCATAAACGGTGAGAAGACCGTTTATGTTCTCCAGAATAATCGAGGAGGGAATGAGAAAGTGAAGTGGGAACGTGCATTAGTCAGCTCTAGAGAAACACAGCCAATAGGAGATGGGTGGATAGACAGACAGACAGACAGATTCTGACTGAAGGTCTAGGAAAGGCCTGAAAATATGCATTTAAAAACATGTCCCTAGGTGCCTCTCGGGGCTTGAGGATGTGGGAAGTGCGGGGCCTCTGGCAGGTGATTCTGCATTGACTCAAATTCCAAGGCGGCTGCTGGGAACACTGAACATTCAATCAGCCAGCGGCCTAGGGTGACACCAAAATCTTCTGCCCAAGGACCATCATGAGGTGATAATTCTTTTTTTTTTTCTTTTTTTTTTTTAATATATTTTATTGATTTTTTACAGAGAGGAAGGAAGGATAGATAGTCAGAAACATCGATGAGAGAGAAACATCGATCAACTGCCTCCTGCACACCTCCCACTGGGGATGTGCCCACAACCAAGTCACATGCCCTTGACCGGAATCGAACCCAGGACCTTTCAGTCCGCAGGCCGACGCTCTATCCACTGAGCCAAACCGGTTTTGGCGAGGTGATAATTCTTAAAAAGTCTCTTCCAAATAACAGCACCACCTCTGCCTACATCCAGGACGCCGACTCATTACCCTCATCTAATTCCTTCTGAGAGCAGTTTCCCCAGTAGATATCTTGGCATCCGGGCAAGTCAAGTTCATCAGCAATGGCTCCGAGATGCAGACGAGAGATTCAGTCTGGGAGGCATTGGGATCTGGTCACAGCGGCAGAACGTGGTGGGGACACGAGTTGGGCTCTGGGGGAGGGCCTCTCTCCTGTCCTTTCCAGCTCACGCTCAGGACAACATTCTTTCCTGGAAAAAAATCACCCAGAGGACGCGTTACAATGCAGATTGCTAGGCCCGGCCCTCCGCGCCTCTGATTCCTTCTGTCGGGTTGGAGCGCTGAGAATCTGCACTTCCCACAAGTTCCCAGGGGCTGCTGCTGGGCTGGGACCACACGCTCGGGGCGACTGCTGGAGATCACTGGCCACGACTCGCGTGGATGTGAGATCTGAATTGGAGTCCCACGTGTGTGCTCAGTTCCCGGCCCAAACCCAGGTGTGACCGGCTGTGTGCAATCCTGAGAAAGTTTTGATTTTTTTAACATTTTACTTAGAGAAAACGTTGGATGTCTAATGGTTCCCATATACCTTCTACCCAACCTCCCCTGATGTTAACCCCTTACATAACCACAGAGCAACCATCAAAACCAAGAACTTAACCTTAGAGAAGACGCTGCCCAACTAGACTACAAGTTGTGGGGTTTCACCCCAGCATTCCCACTCACATCCTTTCTGTGAGTCAAGATCCATCTAGTCCAAGGCTCCCATGTCGAATCTCCTCGTCACGCCTCCTCGGTCTCTTCCCACCTGGGACAGCACGCCAGTCTTCCTGTGTCTCGTTAGCTTGACAGCTTTATCTGGTAGGATGGCCCACTTTGTCTGTGGTTTTCTCGTGATTAGACTAAGGCAGTGGTCGGCAAACTCATTAGTCAACTGAGCGAAATATCAACAGTACAACGATTGAAATTTCTTTTGAGAGCCAGATTTTTTAAACTTATTCTTCTAACGCCACTTCCTCAAAATAGACTCGCCCAGGCCGTGGTATTCTGTGGAAGAGCCACACTCAAGGGGCCAAAGAGCCGCATGTGGCTCGCGAGCCGCAGTTTGCCGACCACGGGACTAAGGCATGTGTTCCTGGGAAGGATGCCACAGAGGTGCTGTGCCCCACTCAGGGCACCATTTCAGGTGATGTGTGACATCGGCCTGTGCGACTGGTGATGTTAACGCTCTTGGTTCATGTGGTGTCTCCAGAATTCTACACGGGGAAGTTGCTATTTCCCCCCCTGTAATTACTAGATGTTTCTTGTGTTTTTTTTTTTTTTTTTTTTAAATATATTTTATTGATTTTTTACAGAGAGGAAGAGAGAGGGATAGAAAGTTAGAAACATCGATGAGAGAGAGACATCGATCAGCTGCCGCCTGCACGCCCCCCACTGGGGATGTGCCCGCAACCCAGGTACATGCCCTTGACCGGAATCAAACCTGGGACCCTTCAGTCCACAGGCTGACGCTCTATCCACTGAGCCAAACCGGTTAGGGCTAATTACTAGCTGTTTTGGTGGCGATCCATTGAGACTACAAGCATCCCGATTCGGCTTAAATGTGAACATCACTGATTTTAGCGCCCGCCGGTGGATCGCTCCGGCAGCACCTGTTACCTTGGTGTTCTGATGGAAGCTATTTCCCCCGTTCCTCCTATGCTCATCCATTGGAATGCTTCCGCACGGAAGAGGTGTTTCTCCCAGGGTTGAAGACCTCTGACATTGGAGCTGCAGAGCCCCACATTCAAAGCCCAGGGCTGCTACTTAACACACTTCTGCTGTTGGGCACGTCTGACCTTGTGAAGAAAAGATTTGGGCTTGCCAGCTGGAAGAAAAGGCACCTCAGCCTGAAGGGGGGCGGGTGCAGGAGGGCTCCGCGGCTGCGTGGAGCCTGGACGAAGAGCCCGGCTTCCCCATACGGAGACCTGGGCTCCCCTCGCTGTACCCCATCGGCCCCGAGAGCTCGGACCAGGAGCAACCCCTCCGTGCCCGTTTCCTCGTGTAAAAAACAAGGTGGTTGGATGTGATGGTCCCTAACGGTCCTCCCAGCTCTGATGGTTTCTGCCCAACATTTCAGTTTCATTAGGCATCGGTTTTCCCCTTTATCTTCTTCTTCTTTTTTTTTTTAAATCCTTATCTGTGAATATGTTCCCATTGCTTTTAGATAGAGTGGAAAGCGGGGGGGGGGGGGGGGGGGCAAGGGGGGACGGAAGAGAGGAAGAGAGAGAGAAACATTGATGTGAGACAAACCAATTGGTTGCCTCCTGCACACGCCCTGACTGGGGCTGGGAATGGAGCCTGCAACCGAGGTACAAGGTGCCCTTGACCGGGAATTGAACCCGAGACCATTCAGTGTGCAGGCCGACGCTCTAACCACTGAGCAACCGACCAGGGCCCCTTTATCTTCTTTATTGCACCCGTTCTTTCTTCATCACTTCTGGAAGAACTGTGTGTGCACCATTCTTATCGTATAAAAACAACAGCTATCTCTTTTCAACTGTGCTCCCATCCCTAAAACGTTCCCTCCTGCATGCGTGAAGATGAATAGCCCTTGTTCCCAGCGTGGACATGTTAACTACTTGGGAGGTTATGCAACTAGGCTTGTTACAATCCCAGAAGGCAGAGCTGAAACAGATTCCACAAGGAAAGCCTAGAATTTTATTTTCTGGCCTAGAATGTTTCTCCAGCCACGAATCCAAGATGAGACTCCTATCTCCAAAGGTTCATTTCCTGCTTCCTTTTCCTCTGAGTGCAATAAACGCCTGTTTCGTTAGACCCGTGGTTGGCAAACTGCGGCTCGCGAGCCACATGCGGCTCTTTGGCCCCTTGAGTGTGGCCCTTCCACAAAATACCACGGCCTGGGCGAGTCTATTTTGAAGAAGTGGCGTTAGAAGAAGTTTAAAAAATTTGGCTCTCCAAAGAAATTTCAATCGTTGTACTGTTGATATTTGGCTCTGTTGACTAATGAGTTTGCTGACCACTGCGTTCGTTAGACAACTCCCCCGCACGCCCCCCCCCACTCCGGCCCCGTCCACAGTGAGCAGCCATGGACTCTCAGTTAATAAAATGAGGGTTTATTGAGTTTCCAGTTCTAACAAAGAGTCAGCCACGATCTCTGCCATGGGCCCCCAGGCCTGGTAAGAACAAAGTAGTCCCTGTGACCACTGACAGCGAGAATGTCCAGCCGTATTCTTTGGTCTCAAAGGTGAGGCTTCCCCACCTCTTCGCTGCTCAATTTCATTTCCATAACACACGGAGGTCCCAAAGACACTTTGGCCAAGCATTAAGATCTTAAAAAAAAAATAAAATAGGAAAAGCAAAAAGCAGGGAACTAGGTAAAGACTAAAACAGACGGTTGCCTTGGCTGTGGCACCGCGGAGGTTTAAACCTGTGCTGAGGGCAGCCGGGGCCCAGACCTGCCTCATGCTTCCCTGCTGGTGCCGAGGGGCCGGGGGCGGAGTGAACACGGCCACGCTGGGTTCCAGGAGGAAATGAGGATCTTGAGGGTTTTCATTTCCAAAGGAAGATGAGAGCAGCAGGAAATCAAGGCTCCCCCTCCCCCTCCCCCTCCAGCAAATAGTTAAAATTAAAAGCCTGGAGCAGGAGGAGCACAGAAACAGGCCTCGGTCTTGGGCTGCTCTGCGATCTGTGTTTAAAAGACTGAATGTAAATGAAAAGAATAAAGATCAGGAGGAAGGCATCGAGGCTTCAGTTCTGCGGCCCTGAGCGCCGGCTGCTTGTTGGAGCCCAAACGACGAGATTTCTCAAGCTGGGCTTCAGGAAGCCAGAGGGTCGGCCCAGCTCAGTGACGCTCCTCTCCCGGCCGCCCTCCCCTCGGCCTCCTCGGCCCTACCTGTCCCCACTGGTCTCTGCCAGCCTGTTGTTCATGATGGCAAAGGCCCCCACGCCCCCTGAGAACTCGCTGTCCCGAGGCTGCGTGCCCGTCTGGAGGCGGCAGCCGTTGGCCGACTCGGACAGCTGCTTCTGCAGGACGGCCAGCGACACCTTGTTGGCGGTCAGGAAGTCCTTCATGGAGATCATCTCCTCCGAGGGACGCCGCCCGCCCGCCTCGCTCTCCATCACCCCGCCCGTTTCTGAGGAGACGTTGCCTGGCATGATCACGTTCCTGCGTGCCCGCGGGAGGCCACCCTGGCACTGCCGGCAGCACCCGCTGTGCATTTTCCTCAGGATCCAGTTCACCGACTGTTTGATGAGGATGGAGATGACATTGAACAAGGAGTAGATGCAGCAGACGCCCATGAGAATGAAGGCGAAGTTGGCAAAGCGGTAGAGGCCTTGGCTCTCGTACATGGCGTTCTGGCTGCTGACCAGGTCCCCAAAGCCGATGGTGCTGAACGCCACGAAGCAGAAGTAGAGGGAGTCGAAGTAGCTCCAGCCCTCGATGCAGGTGTACATGGCCGAGGCACAGCAGGAGATGAGGAGGGAGGCCAGGCACAGGATCAGCATGACGTAGTACACGGAGGGCTTCCAGCCCGCCAGGCCGCCCACCGCACCACAGATGCCCAGGTTCTTGGGGCTCTCCTGGGGCAGGGCCCCCTCTCTCCGGAGCTGCTGCTGCTGGTGGCAGGACTTCATGATGTAGGCGATGACGGTGATCAGCCGCTCCAGGAAGAGGTTGAAGAACAAGATGGTGCTTGCACACCCAATGAGGCCATAGAAGATCAGAAAGATTTTTCCCCCTACGGTCGCTGGAGTCGTCATCCCAAACCCTGCAGGAGACAAAAGTCAGAGGAGAGAAGCGTGAGGGAGAGCTGGGCCGTGGATGGGGTCAGGGTCTCGGCTCTGTGGGCCACGGACCCACAGAAACAGTTTCACCAAAACACCCAGGCCTCGTCCTCCTAGGAACTCGAGGGGAAGTCCTCACTGCCTTCGAAGACGCTACGCGTTGTTCAGAGATGGAGCCACAGTGCAAATCAGAAAAAGGCACCTTGTCCTCCAGGCGGGTACGGCCAGTGCAAATGGCTTGGTGATGGGTAGGTGGGCCGATTTCCGCCTCCCCTCCCCACTCTGCGGGACGTCCTAGTACAGTACACAACCTGAACAGCCACACTTGACAGATGTTGTTCAGAGAGATAAAAATTCATACAAAGAAAGGGCTTATACAGAGTCATCGAAATTCATGTATTCCATAAGCATGTTGCATGCCATTCCAGGAACGAGGGACAGAACTGTGGACGAGACAGACCTGGGCCCTGCCCTCAGGGAGCTCTCGTCCAGTGAGGCGACGACTATGTTGTGTGGTAAGCCTCGTGCTGGAGGGGGTGAAGGATCCCATGGGAGCCGCATAGAGGGGAGCCCATTTCAGAATTGGGGTTCTGGAAAGACAAAGCATGGAGACTTGAAAGCTAAAGAGAAGTTAGGTAGAAAAGGAGGGTGTGTGTGTTGTGTGTGTGTCTGTGTGTGTACGTGTTGTGTGTGTATGAATGAGTGATGATGAGGGTTATGGTGGTGGGGATGGGGCTGTTCCAGGCAGAGACACAGCAGGATACTAGCATATATAGAGTTGAGAAATTCGCTTAACATTTTCTCATTTTTTAAACAAAAATTCTTCCCATGTACACCTCATGCTTTGGAAGTGAACACTGAGGTGTTGGTGGACAAAATATAAAATGTCTCTTTTGTCTTTTCCTATTCACGATTTCCACCTTCTTGACATTTCTACCCAGGCACACAGACATGTTACTAAGAATTCAGCTGTAGGACACGGGATGTCACTAAGAAAAATGAGAAATAGAAGAGAGAGCAGTGATACACTTGCCGAGAATCAGAAGAGAGCCTTCTCGTGTAGCAAGAGATTCAAATGGGCACGCTTTCTTTTCCGAAATCTTCCTGTCTGATCCCAAAGGTGACAATTATTTTTCTTGTGGAGAGCAGGGCAGCCGGAGTTGTTATGAGGAGCTCTCAGCCGCAGATAATAGTAATAATGTATTATTATTAATTTAAAAATAGGTTTTTATTCATCTCAGAGAGAGGAAGGGAGAGGGAGAGAGAGATAGGAACATCAATGATGAGAGAGAATCACTGATCGGCTGCCTCCTGCATGCCCCACACGGGGGATCGAGCCCGCAACCTGGGCATGTGCCCTGATGGAGAAGCCAACCATGACCTCCTGGTTCATGGGTCAATGCTCAGTCACTGGCTGGGCAGCAGTAATTTATTGAGCATCTGTTAAGTTCAAGAGTCTGCACAGGGGTCTGGGTCACACGAAGATGACCTGTCCAAGGTCCTGGACCTCCAGGAGTGCAGCTTCTAGGCCGAGACAGAGAAACTGCCGTCTACAGAACAAGGCACAGAGTCTAGGGCCAGCATGAAGCTGTGATGGGGCTCCCCTGGCTTTGGGGTCCTGAACGCAGCCTCGCCCTGGACGAGTGGCTTGCGCACACACAGGTGTGCTGCTCAAGGCCATGTGCAAACTTGACAAACTGATTTTCCCGTGAATGAGACGTCCAGTGATTTTGTGGCGTGTTCCGGGGATTTAAAATTTCTAGACTTGATCTTGTTTATTTGGTTTTAAAACATTCAATTTTTTTAAAGAAAGGGTAACCCAGGACGTTTGATCACCTCCTGTGTTTGACTGATCACTGCCATTGTTTCAGTCAGGAAAAGTAACAGGAAATGGGGTGTTCCCAGGACCAGTGGCAGACAGCCTCCTCGTGTGTGCACGTGGAGGTGTTTCCGTAGCTGTTACCCCTCTCGGGGCTTAGACGTGTGTAAGCTGACAACGCAGGCTTTTCCACAGAAAGCCGCCCCTTTCTTGAGCTCAGAATACTGAGCGCTGAGGATGCCTTGGATTGAGCATCATCAGCCTCAGGGTCCTCCTTGGTGGAAGGAAAGGACACGGGCATGACCAAGGCCGCCTGTGCTCTGCCAGGTGCCACGGACCCTTCACCCACGCTGGGGAGCTGGGTGTTAGTTTCCAGTCTATTGGCCTCATTGGACAAATGAGAAAAAGAGGAATTCAGTCACTTGCCTAAAGGTGGGAAGCCGGAATCAGGACCTAGATGTGTCTCGTTTCCCAGGCCTGTGCTCTTCCCACCTGACTCTGCTGAGCGAGTGCAAGCGACTGGCAGGAGTACACACTGGGGACAGAGCTGAGGGAGGGACATGGACCAAGCACCTGTAGTTCCATGCTCGACACAGACACCCACGCTGCAGCGGCTGCCAAACCTGGCACCAAAATCAGGAGACTGGCTGCCATCAGAAGCTAAAACCCTACAGTCGTTACTACAACACACGGTTCAACGTGTCGGCGTGCCTCTTCCGACAGGTGATGTAAATACGCCAGTTTAAACACCTGTTATGCTCCATGCATTTCGGTCTCCCTGTATTTCGCAGGCACAGAAATGAATGGATTGTCACAGGAGCTGCTTCTCAATGCACAATTTACTCCCTGTGCTTCCAGCCTGAGGCCATGTGATTTGTGTCCAACCCCTGAGTCTGGGAGAAGATGAGCCAGTCGACTGGGGACCAAAGATGCACACGTCTAGTTTGGAGGCCACGGAAGCTCACCTGGCAGTCCACGGCAGTCTAGCTCCCCAGAACCATTTCCGACCTGTTTTGTGTGACCACGACCCCCAGGCAACTCCCCGGGGTCCTTGTGGCCAGGAATGAAGCAACCAGGGACTGCCAGGGCCCCAGTCAACCCCCAAAGAGCCCTTCATTGAGACCAAGAAGAGAGGGGTCCTAGTAAGCCTATAGTCTCCACCCTTTTATGTAGATGTTGTCCACTCCACAGTCTTAAAAAAAATTCAAGGTAAAAGGATGTAAAATTTTTGCCTTATGGTATTTTTTCAAACACATACAAAGGTAGAGAGAATCTATATATATATAAAAGCCTAAGCGACCGTTCAACCGTTCAACCAGTAGCTATGACATGCACTGACCACCAGGGGGTAGATGCTCAACGCACAGGCATGGAAACATGGAACAGACTGATGAATCTCAGAGAGAAGGGGAGAAAGGGGGGTGGTGGTAAGAGATTAACCAAAGATCTTATATGCATGGATTTGTGCACTGGTGGGGTCCCTCGGCCTGGTCTGCAGGGATCAGACTGAATCCATGCACCGGGCCTCCGACATCCCCTGAGGGGTCTTGGATTGTGAGAGGGCACAGGCCAGGCCAAGGGACCCCACTGGTGCATGAATCCGTGCACTGGGCCTCTAGTACTATAATAAACTCTCATTTCCCAGTTCCAGCAATTGTCAACATTTTTACCAATCACGTTTCTGCTAGCCCAGCCCACCCCCTTTATTTACCAGAGTCTTTTAAAGTAAATCCCAGAAGTTCCCATTTCAACCATTAATAACAACGCAACTGTAACTGGCAAGGACTTTCTGCTCCCAAAGGAACCACTCTGCCTACAAAATGGACACTAATTCCTTAACACCAAGTAATACCCGGTCCGTATTCAAATTTCTCAAAATGACTTTTTTACAGATCACCCGTAGAAGTCAGGATCCTAACAAGGCCCACGCATTTTATCTTTTAAGTCTCTTTTGTAAACAGTCTCCCGTCTCATATTTTAAAAAAAAATTATATACACTGAGTGGCCAGATTATTATGATCTCTGAATGCATAATAATCTGGCCACTCAGTGTATAGCCTATATAATAAAAGGCTAATATGCAAATTGTCCCCTCGACCAGGAGTTTGACCAGCAGGCAGGCTGGCCAACTGCCCATGTCCCCTCCTCCTGGCCAGGCTGGCCGTACCCCACCCATGCACGAGTTCATGCACTGGGCCTCTAATATATATATACCGAGTGGCCAGATTATTATGCGTTCAGAGATCATAATAATCTGGCCACTCAGTGTGTATATCCTAATGTTAAGAATATTTTATTTCAGAGAGCAAGGGTGGCCCAGATGAACTCTAATGACCTTCAAATTCCAATATTCTGTGCTTTGTGTGTGCAGAGCATAGCTCTGAGCTCATTCTATATATTCGATCACCCCAGGATTCTGAGGGGAGCTCACCTTGGGTACCCACGGCTCTCCTACAGGCCAGGCAGGTAAATCTATAGTGCACCCCAAGGAAAGTTCTATCTGTCCCGTTTCTCAACTACAATGACATCACAGTCTGAACGCATTTCACAAGGCACCACGCGGGCCGATAGTCCCACTGCAAACCTGAGCTGTCAGGAGTTAGGAGTCCTTCCTAACGTTAAGGATACTTTTGGACTTTGCTATTTCAGGGTTCTAACTCCTCTCTCATTTTGTTCACAGTGAAGCATCCTTGACAAAATGTCATGAAATCATATGTAGTAAAGATTTAACCATTTTCCTGGTAACCTCTGAACTCGGGGGCATTTCTAGACTCCTTAGCCATAGTAGATTATAAGTAAAAAGTAAATTACTGCGTATCGTAACGATGCAAGTTGAAGACTTGGGTGTGACAGAGAACTCTTTAAAATCTTGTGCATTAGTACAAGTCACAGTCATTTTTATCCTACTCAGAAAGCAACAAAAATTAGCCTCCAGGGAATCAGAATACGCCAGCTTCTGAAGAGGAAATTTTACAAACTGCGTTTCCCTGAGAAATAGAGTCGCGGGGGCATTTAGCTCTGCGCTTCATGCTTTCTCAAGCATCAGCTAGGATGACGGCTGAAATAAATGCTGTCATTATTTCTGACTGCTCGCATTTAAACAGGGGGGAGAATCATTTACTTACCTCCAGTAGGTGTTCCAATTCCAGAGCTACTTAACTTCTAAACCGAGAAGCGACTCCTTAAAAGCGAGCGCCTATAATTATGTTCTCTCTTGCGCTAAATTGCCCTCCCCCAGACTACGAAGAAATGGCTCGGTTAAGCAGAACGTTACCACCACACAGGGCTTGTAGCAGCCTGAGTGAGAAGTTCTGGCTATGAAAACGCCACCTGCACCCGGACGGCTCTCAGCCCACCTTCCGCACACCCTCCCTGCCCCCACAGCAGCCTCTTAGCTCCGTGAACTCTAATGACCTTCAGAGAGCAAACAGGAGAACGTGTACCGACTATCTCTAGGAAGCTCTAGGTAATGTAGGGCTCGTCTCGATGCCATAGTCACACGTTGTCTTAGCCTGCTGTGTGCCCAGTGCCCCCAGAAATCCAGTTTGAGAGCCAAAGACCTGGAGAATATTGGTGGCTCTCTGGTCTTTGGGTGGTTTTACTCAGATGTGTGGTGCGGTAGCAAGAATGAAGCATGGGCCCGGCTGGTGTAGCTCAGTGGTTGAGCGTCGAACGATGAACCAGGAGGTCACGGTTTGATTCCCAGTCAGGGCACATGCCAGGTGATGGGCTCGATCCCCAGGGTGGGGCGTGCAGGAGGCAGCAGTTCAATGATTCTCTCTCATCACTGATGTTCCTCTCTCTCTCCCCCTCTCCCTTCCTCTCTGAAATCCATAAAGAACATATTAAAAAAGAAAAAAGGAACGGAGCATGACCTGGGTAAGTTAAGTGACAGATCATCTAGGACGTAAGGAATAAATGTTGTTTATAATATCATCATCTGTGTCCTTCCCCAGTCTGCAACTCTTCTCTACTAACTCGTGACATTTCCTGTGTATCATGTCCCCCCCAAAGTGCATGTGCTGGAAGCCGACCCCTCAACGCGATGTATGCGGGGCGGCCTTTGGGAGGTACGTAGGGTTCGCTGAGGTCATGATGGTGGAGCCCTCGTGATGCGATTAGCGCCCTTGGAGTCAGCAGGGTGGTCTCTCTGCCCCTCTCTGCCACGTGCGGACACGACAAGAAGTCGGCAGGCTGCACCCAGAACAGGGCTCGCACCCAGAAGCCAACTGTGCGGGCCTCTGACCTCGCACTTGCGGAAGTGTGAGAAATACACTTCCATTGGTCATTAGTCACCCAGCCTGTGGTACTGGCTTCTGCGGCCTGAGCTAAGACAGTGTGTTACTATGGCATCGAGACGAACCCTACACTACCTAGAGTTTCCTAGAGATAGTAGGTACACGTTCTCCAGTTTGCTATGGAAATCAGCTCTAGGCAACCAAAGCTTCCTGTGGAAAAACCAATTTTCCTCTCCCTCCCTTCTTCTAGTCCCTTCCCTCCTTCCCTCTCTTCCTTGCTTCCTTCCTTTAAAAAACTCTTTAGAGACCCACCACTCAAACCTTGTTCTTTTTATTTATTTAATTTTAAAATATAAATATATATTTCTTACTTGAGAGAGAGAGAGAGAGAGAGAGAGAGATCAATGATGAGAGAGAATCATTTATCAACTGCTGCACGCCCCACACAGGGGATCGAGCCCATAACCCGGGCATGTGTCTCAATCAGGAATCGAACCGGGACCTCTGGGTTCATAGGTCGACACTCAATCCCTGAGCCATGCCGGCTGGGCAGACCTTGTTCTTTTTAGAGGCTCCTTCTGGGCTGTGTCTGAATGAATCACTGCTCTGCAATGAACTATTCTTTGAGGGGGCTCTATTGGGCCCTCTCCTTAAAGTCATTTGATTTTGACATTGTTAGTTCCAGAAAGCAGTCATAAATTTTTTTTTTTTGCCCAAAGCCAGTAGAGAAGAACCCATGTCGGGAAGCTCTGTGACACCCAGGACACAGAGGGAATCAGTGTCCTAATTTAACTGCCAGAGGAAATGTTTGAAAACACCGTCACAATGGTATTCCCGCCGGTCACGGGGAAAGAACGGGCTGACTCACTAGGCTTTATTTTCCCACCGAAGGAACAAAAACACCTCCCCTAAACTCTGGCTGCTAAGCCAAATGCGAGGGGCTTTAGTAAATTATTAAAAAAAAGAAAAAAAAGAAATGGGAAATCAGAACAAGTCTTAGGCACCCCGTGCAAACCAGGGTCCAGGTCCACGCTGCATCGGATGCGCTTCCTGTCCATCGCACTGCTGATGCTGAGGGGGTCAGATTTCATGGCCAAAACACGAGGCTGGAAAAGGGCAAAGTCATTGTCATCCATGGGGAACGGAAGAGGATGAGCAGCTGCCCATTCAGACAACAGGCCTTGAAGAGAATGGTCGGAACCCTGAGTGCTCTCTCCGAGACGCTCCTGTCTCGGTGCACTCTCCCTGGAGGCTGTCAGGAGTGGACACTGAGGATGGTCTTTGGATGACATCATCTCTAGTTTTACTGGCAAAACAGGCTCTCCAATAAAAGTTGACCTAATTTGCCCTTTTCCCCCTTAAAAACGGCCTCTACCTGTGTTCTTCATCTCTGCTTACTCATTCATTCCACAAATGTTTGTGGAGTGCGTGCTATGTGCCAGACTCTGAGCTAATCGTTATCAGCAAAGAAGACATGACCTCTCAGCTGCCTTCAGCTATATTTCTTCTGGAATTTATACTTTCTTTCTCCACCCATGTTCCATTGCCTACATTTTTTACGTTTCTTGGCCTTCTGTGTGTCTTCTTTTGTGAATCCCTATTCATGCCTCGTCCATTTTCCTGATAAAGCATTTATTGTTTTTCTTATTGATTTGTGAGAGCTCTTCATTTGTATGTATTTTTAATTAACTTGTCTTTTACATATGTTGTGTAAATATTACACACAATATTACATATTTAACTGCCAGAGGAAATGTTTGAAAATACCGCAACAATGGTATCCCAGCTGGTCACGGGGAAAGAACTGGGCTTTATTTTCCCACCGAAGGAACAAAAACACCTCCCCTGAACTCTGGCTGCCAACCCAAATGCGAGGGGCTTTAGTAAATTATTTAAAGAAAGAAAGAAATGTGAAATCAGAACAAGTCTCAGGCACCCCGTGCAAACCAGGGTCCAGGTCCACCCTGCACCGGATGTGCTTCCTGTCCATCACACTGCTGATGCTGAGGGGGTCAGATTTCATGGCCAAAACACGAGGCTGGAACATTTATTTTTACATAAATGTTTTGTTGCTAGGCCAAAGTTTATTTTTGATGTGGGCAAATCCATCCATTTCTCCTTTACTGGCATTTGGCTTTGGGATTCATGGAGAGAAAAGTCCTTCCTCACCTCAGAAATATACTAATATTTACTTATGGTTCTAATTTTTAAAGTAATTTATGATTTAATCCCTCTTTAACGGCAACCTCCACATATGAGGACGATGCTCTAACCCACTGAGCTACCCGGTCAGGGCCCCCATGCTGCTTCTAGATTGCTATCATTTACTTACTCCCCAGGAAGTGCCAGAGCTTGGCCAGAAGTGGCCTGAGAAATGATCATAAAAAATGCACTGCCTAGGGAGAGCATGAACCTTTGCTGATTTATTCCTCATCACAGAACCAGAAACCTACAGAAGTCACTGGCAAATTTATCTCCAGTTCCCAGCCCATATCCTTAACCCTCAAACTCTACGGGATGTAGTTAATTTTTCAGAGAATTCAGAGGGATCTTACAGGGAATCCAGTGGGATTGTCACAGGAGAAACATTACAATGAAATGGGTTTCAATTTATTTTGGTGCTTGTCCAGTTGTAGCACCAGATTTATCTCTTTGGAGAGAGGGGTTTGCGTGGAAGGGATGATAACCCATGATCTGAGCCCCTCCACCAACATTGAACAATGAATAATACTATTCCTTGGCCCCGTATCCCCAGGATCTAAATTATGGCTTCGTGGTATGGCATGTGAAAATATTTAAGTTTATTGCTTGTTAAGGGGCCTTCAAGGAACATAATGTTCTTTTTAAATATATATTTACTAGAGATCTCGTGCATGAAATTCGTGCACTGGTGGGGGTGTGTGTCCCTCAGCCCAGCCTGCACCCTCTCGCAGTCCAGGACCCCTTGGGGGATGTCCGCCTGCTGGCTTAGGCCTGATCCCCCAGGGCAGTGGTCGGCAAACTGCGACTCGTGAGCCACATGCAGCTCTTTAGCCCCTTGAGTGTGGCTCTTCCACAAAATACCACGGCCTGGGCGAGTCTATTTTGAAGAAGTGGCGTTAGAAGAAGTTTAAGTTTAAAAAATGTGGCTCTCAAAAGAAATTTCAATTGTTGTCCTGTTGATATTTGGCTCTGTTGACTAATGAGTTTGCCGACCACTGCCCCAGGGGATTGGGCCTAAGCTGGCAGTCAGACATTCCTCTCGCAGCCTGGGGTTCTCGCAGTCCGGGACCCCTTGCTCCTTACCACCCACCTGCAGCGGAGGTGGGAGAGGCTCCCGCCACTGCCACTGCACTTGCCAGCCCTGAGCCTGGCTTCTGGCTGAGGGGCGCTCCCCCTTTGGGAGTGCACTGACCACCAGGGGGCAGCTCCTGCATTGAGCGTCTGCCCCCTGGTGGTCAATGCGCGTCACAGCGATTGTTCTGCCGGTCGTTCCGGCATTCGGTCAATTTGCATATTAGGGTTTTATTATATAGGATATTTTATTGAATTCAGAGAGGAAGGGGGAGGGAGAGAGAGATAGAAACATCAATGATGAGAGAGAATCATTGATCGGCTGCCTCCTGCATGCCCCCTACTGGGGATTGAGCCTGCAACTTGGGCATGTGCCCTGACTGGGAATCGAACCCGGGACCTCCTGGTCCATAGGTCGATGCTCAACCATTGAGCCATGCTGGCCAGGCTTAATATTATTTTAAAAAACTAAGTAAAAAGTCAAATGCATTGTTTTGAACTTCAAGCTCTCCCTATATAATAATCCTATATAATAAAGAGGTAATATGCAAAATGACCACCACTCCAACACACAAGGTAGCCGCCCCCATGTGGTCAAAGATGGCCCCCCATGTGGACACAAGATGGCCGGCAGGGGAGGGCAGTTGTGGGCGATCAGGCCAGCAGGGGAGGGCAGTTGGGAGGCACCAGGCCTGCAGGGGAGGGCAGTTGAGGGCGATCAGGCCTGCAGGGGAGGACAGTTAGGGGTGACCAGGCCTGCAGGGGAGGGCAGTTAGGGGCAATCAGGCCAGCAGGGGAGCAGTTAGGCATTGATCAGGCTGACTGGGGAGTGGTTAGCGGGTAATCAGGCTGGCAGGCAGAAGCAGTTATGGGAAATCAGGCAGGCAGGCAGGCGAGCAGTTGGGAGCCAGCAGTCCTGGATTGTAAGAGGGATGTCCGACTGCCCGTTTAGGCCCGATCCCAGTGGATTGGGCCTAAACGGGCAGTCGGACATCCCTTGAGGGGTCCGAGATTGGAGAGGGTACAGGCTGGGCTGAGGGACACACCCCTCCCCCCCCGCATGAATTTTGTGCACTGGGCCTCTAGTTTATAAATAAAATAAAAGTAACTATAAGTTAAATCTGATATTTTACTTTCTGCCATGGTGCTGGCAAGCAGGGAAATGACCCCAAATGACCCAGGTTGAAGAGGAGATACCGCCATGGGCTGAATAATCAGTCCCGAAATCTCCCACTCCACCCGGATGACAGCAGATACTCAAAGGCAGAAGCCATCAGTCTTCAAGGGAACAATCAGACCACTTGCCAGGCTGGCAGCGAAGTCAACCTCTAATTATAAGAAGTTACAGGCTTTTTAAATGCACAGTTGTGTGTGTAAGCAGCTCATTACCATTGTGTCAGGCCACTGAGCGGGAAAATAAATTCTGACATTTGCAGTTCTAATGTGGTAAGCACACAGCTCACAGTCAATTAGAGTGTTCACATTTTCACAGCTCATTTCTTCCCTCCATGTTCAGGAATAACCTCACAATTACGAGTTGTCTTTCATTTGTTCCCAATGTATCATTTTTTAACTTAAAGAACAATTTTTCAAAATTGATTTCAGAGAGGAAGGGGGAGGGAAAGAGAGAGAGAAACATCAATGATGAGAGAGAATCATTGATTGGCTGCCTCCTGCATGCCCCCTACTGGGGATCAAGCCTGCAACCTGGTCATGTGCCCTGACCGGGAATCGAACCGTGACCTCCTGGTTCATAGCTCGGTGCTCAACCACTGAGCCACGCCAGCTAGGCCCCAATGTATTGTTTTTTAAACAATAACAGGAGTGCTGGCCATGCTGCAGAAGAGTAGGGAAAGGGGCCTCGGCTATGTGGATGTGGACCTTGTTACCGGCAGGAAAACGCACGTGGAATGAAGTGGCCGGTGACCCCGCTGCAGCACGGAGGAAGGAAAGCAAAGGCCAGCAGGAAGTTCACCGCATTTTCTGTGTGTTTACTTTGGCTCTTTTTAAATGAGCGAAAACATAAAAAGAAGAAACGTGAATCAGAAGAACCCACTGAACTGCTCCATGACCTCTAATGCGTGCTATACCAGTAAATCACTTTCGCGGCCAGTTTCACGATCTTGTGACCCGGCTGTGTTCTTCTTTTCATTTCTCTTTCACTGTCCGTCTTAGCCAGAGAGGCACACATGGACGTACCATGGAAGGGGCCTGTGGTAGCCTTTCAGCACCCCGCGTGGTGTTAAAGAGCCGACGGGGCCCGCAGGCACTCTCCGCTCAGCCTGGGATGAGGGGAGCAGAGGCAGGAGCACCTTCCCCGTCTCCATCCATCCTGGAGCCTCCCTTCCTCCAACATCTGTCCCGCTGGGCGCTGAGGAAGGAGAGGGAAGAGTCCTAGCTCAGGACCTAGCTGGACAGACAGCCAAGGAAGGAACCGTGCTATCACACGAGGCTGTGTGCTGGGTTTATTCCGATGACAACCACGGGCACTATTTCACTTCCAGTGGAACCTCAGACAGTTCGAGTTTTAGCAAGATTAAAAACAAACCAATAATCAATAAGTCTGTGTCCCTGCTCTAAGGGAGGGACCTATGTATGGAATGCTTTCCACAGGGCCCTTGTTAAAGGGGACTCCCTTCTGGATTCAGGATTTGCTCGGTAAGAGTCTCCAGATACCCCATCCCCAAACCCCCACCTCAGTCGCTGTCACCTGCTCCCAGCTGCCTGTGCCCACTCAGAAGTGGCCTGTTGTGTGGGAACCACAAATGCGGAAGCACAGCTCAGCGATGGGCAAGCAGGAGACCTGCACATCGATCGGGGACCCTCTGGGGCAGTGGTTCCCAACCTTCTTTTGGCCACGCCCCCTCTAAGCATCTCTAAAATCCTGATGCCCCCATGACATACAATTCTTATTATTCAAAAAGTGAACTCCTATTCACATGGAGGAAGCCTAAAAGGCCATTAACTTGGTCTAAACAAGCTTCCAAAGAACATGGCGTCCATGAACGAGAAAAATAAAAAGAACGAAAGGACAGTTAAGTACGGAGGAAGAAATCACTAAGAAATTGTTTAAAAAATAATAACATGAAGTGATATGAAGAAATAGCAAATAAAGTTTCAGAGCATATAATAGAGAACTGAAATGCATAAATATGCCACAAAACATATTTATATACTGTATATGAGGCCCCTGGAACCATAAGAAATGCAAAAAATTCACTGTTAATAACTCATTCTCGAATTGCCCCCCTTAAAAATCAAATTGCCCCCCCATGGGAACCACTGGTCTAGAGCGCCCGCTCAGTCTTGCAGGACGTGAGGAAAGGGCCGGCCAGAGACACAGAGTGTGCCCGCCCACCCAACGGGCACAGACTTCCCGGATGCTCAGCCTTCTGCTTGTCCCCAACGCACCTGCTCTCATCCGCAGTCTGGTCACTTTTCGTGACTCTCAGACCAACCTCCCTCTTGGGTAACAGGTTTCTATTTCCAGGCGCCACCTGGCTTGTCTGTTCACCCAACTGCGGCCCTCGCCTCGGCTGACTCAGGCCAGGTGTGCGTGACCTGCAGGCCAGGTGTTCGTGACCCCGAGGCCCGCCTGTACTTCGAGCACCTGTGGTGTGGTTCCCCGGATGCATGTTTTTTTTTTTAATCTTCACCTGCGGATGTTTTTCCATTGATTTTTAGAGAGAGTGGAAGAGAGAGGGAGAGACAGAGAGAAATATCCATGTGAGAGAAACACATTGACTGGTTGTCTCCTGTACAAGCCCTGACTAGGGCCCGGGCCGGGGAGGAGCCTGCAACTGAGGTACGTGCCCTTGACTGGAATCGAACTCAGGACCCTTCGGTCTGCAGGCCGACACTCTATCCACTGAGCCACACCTGCTAAGGCTGGATGCATGTTCTTACCCCTCCTCGGGGAAGAACGTGGCTCACCTGCAGCCCCTCCTATCACAGCGACGTGGACCTTTCTAAGTCATGGCAGGCACTTTGGGGATCTTCTCTCACACTCCATGGAGAATGCCATGCTCCCCAACTCAATTAGAACTGATCACTTAAACAGGGAAAAAAGCTTCCTTCTCTTGAGGAGGCCATCAGCATGACGTAGAACTGAGGTGCAAGCAAGTGCCCCCGAACGTTCCCGAATAGGCCAGACATTTCTCATGCCCACCTGTGAGGCAGGGGCCATGCCCTACCGATGGCTTTACAGGCTGGCTTCCTCGGGTGCCCGTCTGCGCGTCAGTGCAAAGCGTCCCCCGGAGGTGGACGGAGGTGGGGACGGTCTCTTCAGACCTGACACCGGACAGTCGGTGGTCATCAGATGAGAAACAATGAAACCTCAACGGCTCTGTGTTTGGAAAACCTGAGAAATCACGTACCCGGCACCTTTATCAGCCTGGAAACAGCCTGGGTGTCAGTGAACCTCAGCACCTCCCTTCCCTTGGATCGCAGAGAGGAGTGCTGACCCCACACCGTGGTGCGTGGCCAGCGAGACGGGCCCGAGGAGGCCCGAGGAGACGCCAGCCGGCGGCACACTTCCCGTCCTTCCTTTGCCAAGAAGTCATCAAGCGCACGGAGGCTTTTCCCTCATGAAACCACTTCAGCTTTATCTTTGTTTTCTTTGTGAATGAGTCCCAGGTGGAGGGCCAGGCGGAGGTGTGTGTTGTTATTGGAAGACCTGGGTCAGCAGCATGGAGGGGAGAGGCCCCCGGAGTGGGCCAGAGGCCCCACCGCTCCGTGGATTAGCCATGTGCGGGGTAAGGCACTCACAGATGACTTTACCAGTGAGCAGGCGCTTCGTCATGAGCCTTGCAGCCGGTCAGCTCTCAGGTCAGTCCCGCCCTTGGTTAACGGGCTGTCGTGAGCCCCCCAGTTCCCAAGGCAAGGTAGCCGTCATCTGGAAAAGCATTTCTGTTCAGCAGTTGCTACATTCTTTGTTCTGTTTTGTTTTGTTAATCTTCACCAGAGGATATTTTTCCCATTGGTTTTTAGAGCGAGTAGAAGGGAGGGAGGGAGGGAGGGAGGAAGGGAAGGAGGGCGAGAGGGAGAGAGAGAGAGGGAGATTGATATGAGAGAGACACACGGACAGGTTGCCTCTAGCATGTGCTATACATGCCTCGACCAGCAATTGGCCTGCAACTCAGGTACGAGTCCCCTGACCGGGAATTGAACACACAATCCTTTGGTGCTGGGGCCGACGCTCTAACCACTGAACACACCAGCCAGGGTGCCTTCTTTGGTTTGTTTTAAATAACAATTTGTTTATTATGGCATTGAATGTGTGTTATTCCTAATAATTTACATATCGTTGTAAAAAATTCAAAACGCGAAGACAAGCAGAGAAGAGCAATTAAAGAGCACTCGTGACCGTGACCGTGCCATCCAGAACAGGGAGCTGGCGCCGACTGGGGTCCCTCCACGGGCCAAGTGGGGACCAACAACAGAAGGAGGGCGGGAGGGTGACATGTGTTTACAGTGTAGAGAACCTGGCACAACTTCAGAGCTGGCTCCTGTGAGTGACCATTACTGATAACTTCTTTTTTTTTTTTCTTTTTTAAATATATTTTATTGATTTTTTTACAGAGAGGAAGGGAGAGGGATAGAGAGTTAGAAACATCGATGAGAGAGAAACATCTATCAGCTGCCTCCTGCACACCCGCTACTTGGGATGTGCCCGCAACCAACGTACATGCCCTTGACCGGAATCGAACCTGGGACCCTTCAGTCCGCAGGCCGACGCTCTATCCACTGAGCCAAACCGGTTTCGGCACTGATAACTTCTTGATGCCTATCCTTTTAGTCTTTGCACGCGTGCTTTTACTACCTTTGGACCTTTCTGATAGAGAAATTTAATTTCTCTTAAAATCCCTACCTGTGTCCAATTTCAGTCGAGTTCTGACTAGAGCTTTCAAGGCCGTGCCCTATGTAACCGGGAGAAAGAACGAGAATAAAATGGAGCAGTGTCACCTCTGTGTGTGTGGGAATCTTTCATGCCTACCACGCGGACGGGAACCTGCGGGTATTTCCCCACGGGCGATGTGTTTTCCCGGCACCGTACACATCCTTATCTAGTCTCCTCTCTTAACTGCACAGGCTTTGCCAGAAAGCTGTCTGGAATGAGGTTCAATGTGCAATCACAGAAAGCAGGGCCCTGTGACCCCCGTGGAGACTGGCCTGGCCACTGTGGCTTCGTCCACGTGAAGAGCGCATCACTCCAACTCCCCAATCCAACTGTGTCCATAAAAGTGCCCCACATGGGCCACTGCTTTCTTTTTCTCTTTAATATGTTTTTATTGATTCCAGAGAGGAAGGGAGACGAAGAGAGAGATAGAAACATCAATGATGAGGGAGAATCACTGATCGGCTGCCTCCTGCACATCCCCCACTGGGGATCCAGCCTGCAACCTGGGCATGTGCCCTGATCAGGAATCCAGCCGTGAGCTCCTTGTTCATGGGTCGATGCTCAACCACTGAGCCATACTAGCCGGGATGGGACATTTCTTCATGGAAGGATGCTCTGTGGCAGGGGCTGGCTTGCGCCCCGTGCTCTCAGCCACAGCCTCAGGACCTAACACACGGGGCCGGTGGCAGCCACAAGGTTGGGCCTGGGATCATAGGGTGGAAAGGACCCCAGCTCTCCTCCGTAGAAGCATTTCTCTGACTGGAGACAAGGTCTCTTCAGGGCAGCAAGGCCCCAGGAGAGGGAGCGCGCAGGCTGCCTGGAAATGCAGGAAACCTTGGGCAAAGAGGCAGAGTTGAGTGGGGGGGTTGGGAGGGGTTAAAGGAGCAGTTTGAATTTGTCAGGCTGACATGGGGGGTGGGAAGGAGCCAGAGGCATCCAGAGGCATCGAGTGCGGACCTACACTCAACGTGCCAGGTTCAAACCCCGGCCGTTACTCGCTGGCTCTGTGATCGTGGGCACGTTCCCTAGCTTCTCTGTGCCTATTTTGTTTTTGTTGTTATACAATTTATCTTTTATTTTATTTTATTTTATTTAATATATTTTATTGATTTTTGCAGAGAGGAAGGGAGAGGGATAGAGAGCCAGAAACATCGATGAGAGAGAAACAGCTGCCTCCTGCACACTCCCCACTGGGAATGTGCCTGCAACCAAGGCACATGCCCTTGACCGGAATCGAACCTGGGACCCCTCAGTCCACAGACCAATGCTCTATCCACTGAGCCAAACCAGCCAGGGCTTCGTTGTTATATAATTTAAAAAATCAGCTTGACTGAGATATAATTCACATACCCTGTGACTCATTCATTTAAAACACAATCCACTCAAAGTGTAAGGTAGCCGCAGAATGGCACAGCCATGTCCATATCCATTTCAGAACATTTTCACCGTCCTATAGAGACACTGCATACCCACCAGCAGTCAGTCAGTCATTCCCCATTTGCCTCCAGCCCCCCGGGCTCCTGGCAACACCTCATGCTTGTTCTGCCTCCATCGATCTGCCTGTTCCGGACATTTCATACGGATGAAGTCCTACAGTTGCCTCGTCCTCTGGGACTGGCTCCTGTCACTCAACTCCCTGTGTTTGAGGTCTGTGGCGATCCTGTCACGAATAAAACGAGAGTAGTAACGGGACCCACCTCGGCTGTACTTTTTGGTGAGCGTTAGATGAGACGAAACCTGCCGAGTGTCTGGCATCGACCGGGCACGTGCTCAATCGTGTGCGTCCCCCTTGCACGGATGTTTCTGTGCGGAGCCGAGGAGGGGAACAGGTTAAACGCCTGCCTGTGGGTAATGGTCCCGTCATCCCCACATTCAGGTGACAGAGTGACAGACCACGGCTCATGCACACGGCGGTGAGGTGCCGGGGAGAAAGGTGGGACCCAACTACACAGGCGAGTGAACGCATCCAAGGGAGGCAGGTCATGGGGACGAGCACAACATGACAACAGCATCCATCAGGGCGCCTGGAGAATCAGACACGGGAAAGGGCTGTGCAAACAGGGACCTAACGTACAAATGGCGATAGTCTCTGTTCTTTTTTTAAAAAAAATATTTTTATTGATTTCAGAGAGGAAGGGAAGGGAGAGAGATAGAAACATTAGTGAGAGAGAATCATTGATCGGCTGCCTCCTGCACACCCCACACTGGGAATCAAGCCCACAACCTGGGCATGTGCCCTGATTGGGAATCGAACCGTGATCTCCTGGTTCATAGATCGATGCTCAATCACTGAGCCGCACCAGCCGGACAATAGTCTCTATTCTTATAAAACCTGTTCAGAGGGAAAAGAGGCGATGAAACCCTTACTGAGTGTCCTACCACGTGCCAGGGGCTCACATGGGTTACCTCGAGTCACCCTACACAGCCTGTGAGGTCGACAGCAGTGAGTCCAATTCAGCAGGGAGACCGGGGCTCAGGAGAGACCAGGAAGTCTGGGCCAGTTCTCACACCAAGGCTTCCCGGAGGAGCTGGGCTTTAGACTCGGGTCTGGCTGACAAAAGCCGATGCTCTTCCCACCATGCTCTGCTTTGCCACCTCATGAGCGAGGGACTGGAACGATGCCCTGCACCAACCATCCCCCTTATTTATTTCCAACGTCCTTCTGTCTTCGTCCAGGCCTGCCTGTGGTACATCAGTCTGTGATCATCTTCTCCGTCACCACACTGTACAATTTCAACCACATCGCTCCTGGGTCTTCGTCTTCTCAAAACGAAGGGCCTTTGATTCAACATGATAATCTAAGGGGAGAATAGACAAACATGGCCGGGTCGATGGTGCCGGCCAGCGCGTGAGGACCGTGCCCGGTTTCGTTTGGCTGTTTGAAATGAACCTGAATGACTGACCCATCAGCCTCCCCGCGCTGGTCAAAGACATTCTGTTACAGCTGTAAGAACTGTGTGCGGTTTACCTTCCTTGGCAAACCTGTTCCGGTCCATTCTTTCGCTCGTTACGCCCAAGGAAACATACCCAAACGTGTGAAGATCTGTCTCCTTTTCAGAAAGTGTGAAACACGCTTGTCTCCGCATATAAATTCTTTCCCCTCCCAGTTTCCGTCACATTGAATGCAGAGGAAGGACGTAAAGAATACCAAGGATTGTTGAAAACGTGGCTCAGTGGAGTTTTTCTGTGTTGCCAGGAGAAAACAGTGACAACTATGGAGGAAAACACCTGGGCGTTCTCCGCCACCGGGGGCTGGGCACGCGCGCAGCCCAGCCAACCCCGCCTGGGTGCTCACCGCGGCCAGTGGTTCCCAAAGCGCGGCCCCAGGCCGTAGGGCAGGAGTGGGCAAACTTTTTGACTCGAGGGCCACAATGGGTTCTTAAACTGGACCGGAGGGCCGGAACAAAAGCATGGATGGAGTGTTTGTGTGAACTAATATAAATTCAAAGTAAAGGAGCGGAGGGGAGAGCAAGAGAACCGGATAGAACAGCCGAACGGGCCGGATTCGGCCCGCGGGCCGTAGTTTGCCCACGGCTGCTGTAGGGTCACCTGGAGTCACTGGAGGCGCAAGGTCCCTGTCCCCGCCCTGGACCTACTGAATCAGGAGACCTGGGAATGGGGCCCGGCCATCTGCTTAACAAAGCCCTCCAGGGGTTCTGCCAGGCGCTCATGTTTGAGAACTACCGCCCCGTGCACGCTCCTATGGATGCACCTGGCGACCTCGGCCAGGAATGTCCACCCGGCCACTGGTCCTCGTGAAGGAAACCTGGGGGAAACTCAAATGCCCCCCAATCAGGAGACGGGCCAGGCAAGCTGTGGATCAGTTACACGACAGCATCCTATAGAGAACCAAAAGAAATGGGCTGCTGTCCTACATTCCACACGGAGGTGGACGCTGAGAAGCAGACTGGAGCTAAGGAGAAGGCTGCAGCCGACTCCATTCAGAAGGGTGCTTCTTGTGCAGCTCAAAGCCGAAACGAAGCAATGTACCCCTTAAGGTTTTATACTTACGTGATGAAAGTATAAACTTTGGAAAACCAGGGAGTGAAGACCCCACAGTTCAGAGAGTCGTCACATCTGGGGGAGGGAGGGTGGGGACACGGCGGTGTTGCCAAGTCTCCCACTTTAGGGCCGGTGGTGGGCTCATGGGCCTCTGCCTCATGAAGAGATTTGTACGTTATGTTGATGCTACACGCATTCTTCTGACGTCACAAGTAAGCAAAACAAGGTGGGGAGGGGATGAATTCTGCCAAGTTCCATACTATCCCTGCCTGCCTAGGAGAACGATGCTCAAGAAACGTGTTCTGTCCGAGAAAGAACGAGGACATTCTCCAGAGGAGCAGCTTGAAAGGAGGCCAAAAGCCGCCGAGAGTTCCTCCTTTCCCCGCCTCGCCGACCTCCGTCTCCAGAGGAGCAATGTGCTGTGTGGTGGCACTGGCCCACCTCCCCACCTTGTCTGGGTTATTCTATATAATAAAAGGCTAATATGCAAATTGTCTCCTCAACTGAGAGTTCTCGAGTAGGGGGCGGGGCCAACCGGCCAACCGCCCGTGGCCCCTCCCCCCAGCCAGCCCCACCCCTGATCTCCCCCATGTCCCCCACCATCGGGGCAGGCCGGCCAGACCCCACCCATGTACAAATTCATGCACCAGGCCTCTAGTATTATAGTAAATAAAAGGGTAATATGCAAATTGACCCAAACGGCAGAACGACCACTGGACCAGTCACTAGGAGGTGCACTGACCACCTCTTGGTTTTTTTCCCCGGCCGGCAGGCTCCGATCGCCTGATGGCCACCCGCTGCGGGGGCGAGGCTGGCAAGTGGGCGGGAAGAGCCGACCTCTCGGTCCCTTCCCCTGGCCATCAGGCACCAATCACCTGATGGTGAATGGGGAACCAGGGGTGGGTGGCGCAGGGGGCGGGGCCGGCTGTAGGCAGCTGGGGAAGATGGCCCTGATCACAAGCCAGGCCTAGGGACCATACCTGCGCACAAATTTTGTGCGCTGGGCCTCTAGTGTGTTCATAAAGCCCTTGAGAGACCACGAGGTGCTGGGCAGAGAGAAGTCAGGGGCAAGGAGTGAGCTGAAAGGCAGTGAGGACAGGAGTCAGGAGGAGCCCACGCCTGGATCATAAGGCCCAAGAAATGCCCCAAACTACCCACCTACAGGTGCCTTTACTGCTTAAAATTTTTTCTTTTTTATCACCCTGGATCCTCGCGGGAACTGGAAATAAACGGTAGCGCGGTTATTTGTCGATCTTTCACTGAATGAAGGCGTAAGTTTCATTTGAAGACAGAGAACTTAACTACCTCATAAAGTACCTGAATATGTGCACCGAGCCTGCAAAGATGAGATGCACCATTCCTGCCCTCCTTCTGAGGGACCGCAGAGTTAAGCATCTGACGTGCGGACTGATTTTTAAAAAAAATACATTTTATTGATTTTTTACAGAGAGGAAGAGAGAGGGATAGTTAGAAACATCGATCAGCTGCCTCCTGCACACCTCCTACTGGGCATGTGCCCACAACCAAGGTACATGCCCTTGACCGGAATCGAACCTGGAACCTTTCAGTCCACAGGCCAACGCTCTATCCACTGAGCTAAACCGGTTAGGGCTGTGCGGACTGATTGAACATCGCTCCCCTATCCTAACGTGGAACGCTGTTCTAAATGACGCCAGAGAGAGCTGGGACCCCACAGGCCCAGGGTCGAGCCAAGTTTGCCTTCCACCGGGTGATTACCAAAGCGCCAACTGCTTTCTACGATTACATATTTTCCCTTACTTCCCAAAAGTATACTCAAAATGCTCACGGAATGCACTATGTTAAATGAAACATACTCTTGGAACATCCAATAGTTTTAATACACCACAATGAGTGAGCTGTATGCGAAGCAGTGTACAAAAATAATGCCGTATGCTTTTACTTGACAAGCCGGACAGGTGCTCCCTCCCCGAAAAGAACTGCGGGGTAAAGGGGCGTGTCCACACTCACACTCACACTCACACTCACAGGGCTCCCTTTCCTGCTCAGAAAGTGCAGGAGGCTCTTTTTCACCCCACAGAGCACACATGGAACTGTGAAAGACACATGTGTAAGGTGCATATGATTTTTTCCTCCCTCTTAAAAAAAAACAGACTTTTAGCCCGGCTGGTATAACTATACACTGGCAAACTCCTAGCCTAGTGATGGAGGTTTTAGCATCCTCGGTGCGTAGTCATGGCGACAGCGGGTTCCCTGGACATGCTGGGGTGAGAATAGATAGCACTTCTCCCAGAGGTCTTCCTCCCAAAACACATCACCCCAGTCTCCTCATGAGACAGCGCCAGGCAAATCCCAAACGAGGGACCTGGTACAAACGACCTAACCAGTACCCTTCAGAACTCTCGGGTCACCAGAAGCAAGGAGAGTCTGAGGAAGTGTCCAGACCAGGGGTGCCTACGGAGACATGGGGACCGGTTGTAGCTAACGGTGGCGTCCTGGGTGGGGTCTGCAACAGTAAGAGCTCCCTGAGTAAAGCAAAGCAAATAGGGATAAAGCATGGGCTTTCATTAATAACTAGAGGCCTGGTGCATGAAAATTCATGTACTTGGCGGCAGGGGTGGGGGGGGGGGATCCCTCAGCCCGGCCTGCACCCTCTCACAATCCAGGACCCCTCGGGTAGGGTCCCTAGGCCTGGCCTGAGATCAGGGCCTATCAGGGCTTTCCTTCCCCAGGCTGCAGGCAGCTGTCCCCACCTCCGCCGCTGCCACTGCTTGCCATCGTGCAGCGCTGCCCCCCTCCCCTGCCACCGGTGGCCTCCCTCTGCAGGCGACAGGCTGGGGTGCAATGGCTTAGCTGGCCTGGGCCTCCCTCTTTCTTTGCTGGGGGGCAGGGCCAGCCCTGTGAGGGTCCGTCTGCCTACGTGATTGCCCCTAACCGCTTGTCTACCTACCTGATCACCCCTAACTGCTGGTCTGCCTACCTGATCACCCCTAACCACTCTGCCTGCCTGCCTAGCTGATTGCCCCTAATGCTTGCTTGGGGGCGGGGCCAGCCCGGTGAGGGGCCGTCTGCCTACCTGATCTCCCCTAACTGCTTGCCTGCCTACTTGATCACCCTTAACCACTGGTCTGCCTAACTGGTCACCCCTAAGCCCTCTGCCTGCCTGATTGCCCCTTACCACTTGCTTGGGGGCGGGGCCAGCACTGACTTCTAGTTGGTCAGCCTCCGGTCATTACTGGTCGTTATGACCCAGAGTTTTTATATATTATGATAATATGTCAGTGTTGTAAACTCTGTTGTTAATCTTGGGAGAGGGTGCAGGTGGGGTATATGGGAATTTCCTGCACTGTCCTCACAGTTTTTCTGTGACTCTAAAACTATTCTAAAATAGTCTATTTTTTTTAAAATACATATTTTTATTGATTTCAGAGAGTAAGGGAGAGGGAGAGATAGAAACATCAATGATAAGAGAGAACCATGGATTGGCTGCCTCCTGCATGCCCCCTACTCCACTCCCACCCCCATACAGACTTTTCCGTCCTGTTCTCTTAGAGGAAGTGGCTGTGCACCCACAGGGAAGGTGTGGGGAGAGGTGTTCCATCACCTTCTAAGGGCAGAGAGCATCTACACAACTTATTAGGAACTCTTCTTCAGTGGAAAATGGTCTCTGCACCCCCATTTATTAATTAAATCATCTACTTATGTTACTATGGACCCATGGAGATTGACTTTATGTTTAGCTTATTCTCCAATACTACTTTATCGCTCAAATTGTTTCAGCTTTGACCACGGGGAGCTCTTTCAGTTGGCTCCTGTGTCCCTTTGACATACCCCCTCTATTTGGGGGTTTTATTTCTTGCGTGTGAGCATTTCCTTACTTCGTGCATATGATTTTACCATGAGCTTTCATCCTACGATTAAGCAGACTTGGGAGTTGAGGGTGGAAGAAGACAGGCATTCTGTTGAGTCTGAGGAGCTATTATTATTTTCTTCATAAAAAGCCTCCCCTTTCCAAATGATCACCCATTCCATTTTTCACCCCCCAAATTTCCTGTTTCCTTCAATCTACAGTAACAGGTTCCTCCTTCTCCTTTTTGCTGGAACCTCTGTTACAGGATTCCAGGGCAGGAGGAATAGAGAAACGGAGACAGGAAAGTTAAAACACGGCTGAACAGTGTGGGCCAGTGGTCGGCAAACTGCGGCTCGCGAGCCACATGCAGCTCGCGAGCCGCGGTTTGCTGCTCTGTTGACTAATGAGTTTGCCGACCACTGCCCTAGTCCATTGGGCAATGCATATCTATAATAAAAGGGTAATATGCAAATTGGTCAGGACGCCCTCATAGTAACAACCGAACAGCAGGCTGCATGAGGCGACCAGGCCAGCAGGGGGGTTAGTGAGGGATGACCAAACGACTGAACAGCAGGCTGTGTGGGGCAACCAGGCCGGCAGGGGGGGCAGTGAGGCGCGACCAGGCCAGGAGTGGGGGGCTGTGAGGGGTGACCAGGCCGGCAGAGGGGGGCAGTGAGGGGTGACCAGGCTGGCAGGGGGGGCAGTTGGGGGCAACCAGGCTGGCAGGGGGGGGCAGTGAGGCGCAACCAGGCCAGGAGTGGGGGGCTGTGAGGGGCGACCAGGCCAGCAGGGGGGGCAGTGAGGGGCGACCAGGCTGGCAGAGGGGGGCAGTGAGGGGTGACCAGGCCAGCAGGGGGGGCAGTGAGGGGCGACCAGGCTGGCAGAGGGGAGCAGTAAGGGGTGACCAGGCCAGCAGGGGGGGCAGTGAGGGGCGACCAGGCTGGCAGAGGGGGGCAGTGAGGGGTGACCAGGCTGGCGGGGGGGGCAGTAAGGGGTGACCAGGTCAGTGTGGGGGGGAGTTGGAGGTGACCAGGACAGCAGAGGGGGGCAGTTGGGGGTGACCAGGCAGCGGGGGGGGGGGGGCAGTTGGGGGCAATCAGGCCAGCAGGCAGGTGAGCAGTTAGGAGCCAGCAGTCCCAGATTGTGAGAGGGATCCCGGATTGGAGAGAGTGCAGGCTGGGCTGAGGGGAATCCCCCACCCCGGTGCACGAATTTCGTGCACTGGGCCTCTAGTATGTATATAAATCGGTTGATTAATCTCTCCCCCCTCCCTTTCCCCTCCCCCCCAAGATTCTGTCAGTCTGTTCCATGTTTCCACGCCACTGGTCCTGTTTTATTCACCAGTTTATTTTGTTCATTAGGTTCCACATATAAGTGAGATCATGTGATATTTGTCTTTGATTCTTATTGCCAGAATGGCTACCATCCATAAATCAACAAACCAGTGCTGGCGAGGATCTGGAGAAAAAGGAACCCTCGTGCACTGCTGGTGGGGATGCAGACTGGTGCAGCCACTGTGGAGAACAGTGTGGAGTTTCCTCAAAAAGATTAAAAATGGAACTGCCATTTGACCCAGTGATCCTACTTCTAGGACTATATCCTAAGAAATCCAAGACACCAACCAGAAAGAACATAGGCACCCCTATGTTCACAGCAGCATTATTTACAATAGCTGAGATCTGGAAACAGCCCAAGTGCCCATCAGTAGATGAGTGGATAAAAGAGCCGAGGTACATTTACACAATGGAATACTATCTATAATAATAAAAGCATAATATGCTAATTAGACAGGACAGCCAAATGACCTTCCGGACGTCCTTCAGGACGACTTTCCCGACAAAGCTGGGGCTGCGAGGGCCGAGCCCCTTGCCCGGATTTCACGTATCGGGCCTCTAGTTCGGCTATAAAAAAGGAGGAGCTCTTCCCCTTTGAGACAGCATGGAGGGACCTGGAGAGTATTATGCTAAGGGAAATAGGAAGTTCTGTTTCTAAGAGCTCATACCATTAAATTGAGCCCACGTGGATAACCCGGCGTGATCTCCCTATTCCTGTTTCCAGGGATTAGAGTATGGACATCTTTAGGGTGCCACTCTTCAACTTATCCCATCAGCACAGTGTCTAGCGGACCACAGGCCTTCCACTAATGATGATCTTAATGAATGAAAGAGCAAAAGAATGCTGCACACGGATGGGCACGAACTGGAGACTCGAAAGTGAGTTGCTGCACTGGTATTTTGATATGTTGCCATTGGAAGGTGTTCTGTACGCAGAGCTAAGCATTTGCTAGGCAGGGAGCATGACAGTTTAGAACAATGAGAGCAACTCGGGTGTCTTCAGTATTTCAGTTACAGGTTCTCAGTCCTGGGTGCACATTCAAGTCACCAAGGAGCTTAAAAAAAAGTTCTCTTTTTATTTTATTTTTTTTGGAGAGAGAGGAAGGCAGAGATGGAAGTGTTGATGAGAGAGACATTGATCAGCTGCCTCCTGCATGCCCCCCACCGGGTACCAAGCCTGCAAGCCAGGCATGTGCCCGGAACCTTCGGCCGCTCAGTGCACAGGACGATGCTCAATCCACGGAGCCACAGCGGCCGGACTCCCAAGAAGCTTTAAAAAAATAACTGTGCCAGGGCCCTCCCCTGACCATGCGGCTTGGGGAGTCCGCCCTCCCATTCCAACGCATGCAGATGATGGATGCCACTGAGCTGGTGACGGGCTCCAGCACGATGGCGACCCTCCCTAGCACCTTTTCCTGGTGTGGGTGGGAAGCACATCCGAAGGAAGTCAGGGTGCTTAGAGGGAGGCAAAGGGCAGGAGCTGCCGAGTGCTGCTTCAGCGACTTCTATGCCTTTAACAAAACATTCTCCTTAATTAACTTACCAGAAACCTGTCGATGATCGGCACTATTTACCTAGGCCTGCCATTCCGAGAAGGCACGTACATCACTCCCACACTCTGCAGCATGCTCTGCATGGCAGCCCCTACCTGGGCAGGGAGCGACACAGCCGCCCGCTCCGTTCCATGAGCCAGAAGTGCAGGCATTGGCTCGTGGCCTCCCTGCCCTCAGGGCCACACCAGTCCTCCCAGTGCTGCTGATGAAAGTCTCCAAATATGCCTGCAACAGCCCACATCTCTCTGTGGCCAATGTCACCACCATCTCTCCCTGAAGAAATGCAATAACCTTCTGAGCTAGCGACTGCCTTCCTTTTCATTCACCCTCCCCTACTTCTTTAGTAGTCGAGCCTCCTGAAAGAACTGGGACCACTGCCACGTAGAAAAAAGCAAACAGCCATGGCCTCTGTGGCTCAGTTGGCTGGGCATCGTCCTGTGCACCCAAGATTGCCAGTTTGATTCCCAGTCAGGGCACATGCCCTGGTTGTGGCTCAGTCTCCATTAGGGGGCTTGCAGGAGGCAGCTGATCCATGTTTCTTTCTCATATCAATGTTTTTCTCTCTCCTTTTTTCCCTTCCTCTCTAAAAATCAATAAAACAGCCAAAACCGGTTTGGCTCAGTGGATAGAGCGTCGGCCTGCGGACTGAAGGGTCCCAGGTTCGATTCCGGCCAAGGGCATGTACCTTGGTTGCGGGCACATCCCCAGTGGGAGTTGTGCAGGAGGCAGCTGATCGATGTTTCTCTCTCATCGATGTTTCTAGCTCTCTATCCCTCTCCCTTCCTCTCTGTAAAATATCAATAAAATATATTTTAAAAAAATAAAAAATAAAAATCAATAAAACAAATGTTTTTTAAAACATATTTTTATTGATTTCAGAGAGGAAGGGAGAGGGGAGAGAGAGACAGCAATGATGAGAATCATTGATCGGCTGCCTCCTGCATGCCTCTTACTGGGGATCGAGCCCACAATCTGAGCATGTGCCCTTGAGTGAAATTGAACCCAGGACCCTTCAGTCCGCAGACTAACGCTCTATCCACTGAGCCAAACAGGCTAGGGCAAGAGAGTTTTTCAATGGCTCGGCCAACTCCTCCAAAGTAACAAGGAAAAACAGCCAGACTCCTCTATCACCAGCTCACCGGTTCCCTTCCCTGCACTGCCCAGCCAGAGGTATTTGTTTGTAGTTCATCAGGCCCCAGAACCAAAACTCTGGCTGTCAACACGGAGTGCCTGGCCAGAAGAAGAGGTCTCTTAATGGCTCCAAATGTTAAATTCTGACCAGAAGCTGCCACAGGGCTAAATACAAACATTGCCAACTCCACCATCGGAAAAACAAAGCAACACACCAGTGACCCATACTCACGGCTTGTTCTGGCACTAGTTTTATAAGTGTAATATATATAAGGTGATTATTTTGGGTAAACAGGGAGTAGATATAAGGTGAAGTAAACTCTTGGAGGGGATTACTTGGTTATCTTCACTGGAATAGTGCAAGTATGCACACACAGCACAATACAACGCACACATCCACCTGAAGAATGAACAGAATGGAAACCAAGAATCAAAGTGCATTCAGTGCGGGGACTCTGAGCACACAGTGGGAGTGCAATGCATACCTGGCGGGCTTGAAAAACATATGCAACAATTAACAAAAGGAAAAACAGATGGCCAGATATTCTAGTAGGGATACAAAAGAACAGAGGGTGCAAAATTTCCAAGCCAAGGGAGACTTCCTGAATCCACATCAACTTCTTCACCTACTCGGGCAGCAGTGGAAAGGGCTGTGGGGCTCCAAGCCATCCTGGTTAGGCCTCTGTCTCAGCTCTATCACTTACAACCTGTTACTGTGGACAGGAAACCTAATTTCCTTATGCCCGCTGCTTTGGATATAGAGTAGGAAGCCTATCTCATAAGGCGGTTGTGAGGAATGAATGAAGTAGCACTTACAGCCATCCTAATTGTTATTAGTAGCTATTCTTCTTTAAAATGAACATGTCTTAGACACTGTGTTCTCATCAGTTTCAGTGCTGCCACTTCCTACTTCAGGGCTGGACATCTGGCTCAGACGGGCACATTCCAAAAGTCTTTCCTCAGAAACCTGAGCCCGGGGCACGGCCAGAGGTAGGACCCCGTGGTAGAGGGATGCTCAGAACACTCACCAAGGGGACATCTCGGGATATGTTGGGTGACAAACCTACCTAGCCAGGTGAGAAGAGCATCTGAGACAGGTGACCCAGATACCCTGTAAGGAATCTTACTCAAAGATGAAAATTCAGGTCCGGCACTGATTTAGCGAGGTGAGATTGTTGCAGGCATTTTAAATATATATATATATATATATATTATTGATTTTTTTTTTTTTTTTTTTTTTTTTTTTTTTTTTACAGAGAGGAAAAGAGAGTTAGAAACATCGATGAGAGAGAAACATTGATCAGCTGCTTCCTGCACACCTCCTACCGGGGATGTGCCTGCAACCAAGATACATGCCCTTGACTGGAATTGAACCTGGGACCTTTCAGTCCGCAGGCCGACGCTCTATCCACTGAGCCAAATCAGTCAGGGCTGTTGCAGGCATTTTTGTTGCCTCTGACACCAGTGATGAGCCGATCGCTATTACTGAGCTTATGAAAACGTACGTGAGCAGAAGACCACAGTGGCGCATCACCACCACATTGCTCAGGACTCATTCCCTGGCAAGAAATGGACTCCCCATTCCAGGCAGCTTAAGCTGAAAAGGGAGACTGGCTCCTATGAGCAGATGAAGAAATAGCAGTCCTTCGCCAGCTCCTGAGCTGGTAGGGAGACTGTTTTTATCTGTCTCTCATCTCTGCCATCTTTGCATGTTGGATTTGTCGGGAGATAGTCCTAGTATTTCTACATATCTTCTGAGCAAAGGTCATTAGCAGTTTCTAAGACTACTCTGGGGCAGGGAGCAGATCTGCTCACATTCTAGGACGTGGCAATGACATCTTAGATATGACACCAAAGCCATAAGCAAAAATAAATAAGTAATTAGAAAAATGGAGTTCCATCAGAATTTAAAACGTTGGTGCGCCAAAGGACATTATCAAGAAAGGGAAAGGACAGCCTGCAAGGTGGGAGAAAATATTTGCAAATCACCTATCTCATAAGGATCCAGGGACTAGGGTTTTATATCCAAAGTGTATAAAGACAAACAACTTACGAAAAGACAAACAACTCAATAAAAAAAAAAAAACAAAAAAAAAAACGGGCAAAGGACTTGAACAGACATTTATACAATGGAGATACACCGGGGGCCAAGAAGCACGTGAAAAGATGTTCAACATCCTTAGTTACTTGGGAGATGCAAATTAAAACCACAACGAGATACCAGTTCAAACCCACTGGGATGGCTATAATTTTAAAAAGGGAAAATAAATACTGATGAGGATGTGGAGAAATTGGAATCCTACATTTCTGGTGGAATATAAAATGTTACAGTTGTTGTGGGAAACAGTATGGAGGTTCCTCAAAAAGTTAAACACATGCCCTGACTGGTTTGGCTCAGTGGATAGAGCGTCGGCCTACGGACTGAGAGGTCCCAGGTTCGATTCCGGTCAAGGGCATGTACCTTGGTTGCAGGCACATCCCCAGTAGGAGGTGTGCAGGAGGCAGCTGATCGATGTTTCTCTCTCATTGATGTTTCTAACTCTCTATTCCTCTCCCTTCCTCTCTGTAAAAAAAAAAAAATCAATTAAAAAAAAAGTTAAACACAGAATTACCCAATGATCCAGCAATCGCACTCCTAGATATGTCCCTAGAATGGACAACAAGTACTTGTGTATGAACATTCATAGCACCACCATCTGTCATGGCCAAAAAATGGAAACAGCCAGAGGTCCATCAACTATGGAGCACTGATACAAGCTACCCTGTGGATGGACCACGAAAACATTATGCTAAGTGAAAGAAGCCGGACCCAAAAGGTCGCATCGTGTAGGATCCCATTTTTAGGACACATCCTGGACAGATAAATCCGGAGACAGAAAGCAGACCGGTGGCTGCCAGGGAATGAGAGGAGGGGCAGATTGGGGTGACCCTCAATGGGCGTGAGTTTTCTCTGGGTGATGGAAATGGTTTAGAACTAGATGGACGTGGTGGTGGCACAACCTCGTCCATGTACTCAATTCCGCTGAATTGCATACTTTAAAATGGCTAATTGTACGCTATGTAAATCTCATCACCGTAAACAAAAATAAAGCGAATGTCTCCCTCTGGCAGAGAAGTTGAGTCTGTCTGCTTGCAGCCCCTCCTATGTCTGGGGATTTCTTGGGCTCGGGTCCATCAGGTAACACAAACCCACGGGTGCACCACGTTCACCTGGGTCTGCTAGGAGCTGCTTGCCTGGGACTTGGGGGCACGTGACCCTATGGGTACAGGAAGCTCATGCTGCCTGCTGTGCTGAAACCTGCTGTCTGACCCAGCGGAGGCTGCTGCTACCGTCTGCTGGCTGCCTCACGGTCCCCTGATGAACGCGGGCCCACAGGCGGCTGATCTTCCTTTCCAAGGGTGCAGCGTCCCATAGCAACGACACATGGGGGAAAAAAAACAAACAAAAAACAAAAACGACACATGCGATAGAAAATTCCGGCCATGCACTACGCTTGCTTTCATCCCGTAATGCAGGAACACTGGAGGGCAAAGCGCATTCCCAATACTTGGTGACTTGGGGCATGCACTCCGAGAGAATACAGTTTTAAAATCAGGCTTCAAAAAACCCAGGAGGCTGCTGACTGGGGAGGGGAACCAGGGCCCTCTGAGTGTCTTACACTTCGATCTGAGTGTGGTTCCATGGACACAGTATATGTGAAGAGTGGGGACAACAAATGTAAAATTCATCAAGCTGTACACTTAAAATATACACATCTGACCGCATGTAGGTGCAAGGCAGGCGTAGCACAATGTTCCTGGAATATTTCCATTTAAATTATTTTTTTTAAAGGAAGGAGCAGACTAAACCTTACCTCAGAGCAAGACACTGCTCTTTAGAATGCCTTGTGCAATGACAGTTCCTAATCCTGGGTGATGGAAAACTCACCTGAAGAGCTTTAAAAAAACACCAAGGGCCCTGGCCAGTTTGGCTCAGTGGACAGAGCGTCGGCCTGCGGACGGAAGGGTCCCAGGTTCGATTCTGGTCAAGGGCACATGCCCGGGGTTGTGGGCTCGATCTCCAGTAGGGGGCGTGCAGAAGGCAGCCAATCAATGATTCTCTCTCATCATTGATGTTTCTATTTCTCCCTCTCCCTTCCTCTCTGGAATCAACAAAAATATATTCAAACAAACAAACAAACAAACAACACTCCGAGGCCTGGGCACCACCCACTGAGAATCTAATTTAACTGGCCCAGGGAGAGAAAGCCATTGTATCTTTCTCCCCAGGTGTCGAGTCAGGGTGCACAAACCACGGCCCACGTGCTCGGGTCGGTCTGTTGCCTGTTCCTGAAAACAGTGTCACCGCTAGCATCCGGTGTGCACATATACAGCCTTCCCACACTCCGGTGACAACGCTGGGCGGATGTACCAGAGACCGATGGGCGCCAAGCCTGAAGCATTTACTAGAAGAAGCATTGCATCAGACCAGGACGGACTGCACGCGTGCGTCCCTGGGGAGTTTATAAACACTCACACAAATGTCTGGCACCACCGGGAAGCCTGGCGCCAACGCTCCGGTGACGGGGCTTGGGCGCAACTTCTTTGTAAATCCCAGGTTTTTATGAGGAACCCCGAGTTCTGAACCAGAGGCCTTGATGTTCTGGGGTGATGCGGTTCCCAGCAGCCGCGGGCTGGCTCCCGCAGCACCTCCTGAGGAACTGGTACAACCCATTCCCGGCCGCCACCCTTCAGAGAGTCGGAGTCAGTAAGTCTGGCAACTCCGTACGAGAAACGAGCACACACCTCACTCCTCCCCGGGCCTGGGACCTTTACATGCGACCTGGCGCAGCCCCATATCTCCAAGGCACACTCCCTGGACACGGAGTGCACAGTGGGCTGGTGGGGTCAGGTGACTTTGATCTGACTTTGGCTTTAAATGCCAACGAGAGAGGAGGCTCTGTCCAGGCCAGAGGGGGAGAGCGCCTGAACCACTCGGCCCTGCGCAGGGAGTGCTCAGAGGAGGACCCACTGCGCCAGGGGCCGAGGCCACCTAGCAATGAGCGCCCTCAGGAAGGTCACGGCCACCTGCGTTCAGAGGGAAACCAGCAAGCTAGCCTCGCTCTGGAGGACGGCTCACAAGAATATCCTGAGAACAGGAGTGTGCACCTCCTGGTGGTGGAGAGGGGGCGCATCATGCACATACATGTAGGCATCTGTGCTGGAACACGTGTGACCTCCAGGGACTTGAGGAGGAGGACGGAGAAGGGCTGGGCTCAACCAGGTTTTTCAGAGACCAACGGGATTTAGTTAGACGACACCAGTGGTTCTTAAACCTGGCTGCACATTTGAATTCCCGGGAGAGGTTTTTCTTTATCTATTTATTTATTTTTGTTAATCCTCGCGGAGGATATTTGTTCCATTGATTTTTTTAGAGAGAATGGAAGGGAGGCAGAGGGAGAGAGAGAGAGAGAAAGAGAGAGAGAGAGAGATCAATTGGTTGCCTCCCGCACACACCCCAACTGGGGCTGGGGATCAGCCTGCAATGGAGGTACATGTCCTTGACCGGAATAGAACCTGAGACCCTTCAGTCTGCAGGCCAACACTCTAACCACTGAGCAACCCAGCTAGGACTTCTGGGGTAGGTTTTTAAAATCCAGAAGCCCAGGTCATGACCCAGCCCCCTTCAATCAGAATCTGTGGGGGCGGCAGCCAGGCACCACTGTTGCTAGAGCTCCCCAGGGCGTTCCGCTATGCAGCCAGGTCTAGGGCCCTGGTGCACACACGGGTGGGGACCCAAGGGAGCCAGTTCCAGGGATGAGCAAGAGAAAGCTGCCTGGGACCTGAGGAGAGACGTGGGTGACGTCGGCGGCCAGCAGGGCACAGAAGTCTACAAGGGGTGCTGAGGGGCAGGTGTGGCATCAGGCGTAACTCCCCAGAAACAAATCCATGTGGCACAGCCCGGGCCGCACTGGGAAGTGAGCCGCGGTGCTCACGGGAGAGTGCAGTGGGAACTGAGTGTTTTTTTTCTTTTGTCCAGGGCATTCTGACCCCACCACATTCTGGGGAATAATTTTACGCTTACAGGAAAGTTGCCAAGAGAACACAGAAAGTTCCTGTTCGCCCTCACCCAGTTTCCCCGGATGCTAACATCTTACATCACCGTGTGTTGGGGAAGGTCAACAAGATGTGACCACTGGCTTGACCCCCAAGCTGGACCCACGCCCTCCCCGTGCCGTGGGGTGTGCTTCCTGCTGCCTTCCCTGCGCCCGGCAGCAGCTCTGAGGACACAGCCTCGAGGGAAACGTGGTGCTGACACCGTGTGGACTGACCCCAGTGAGGCCCCTGGTATGTGACTGCACCCAGCTAGGGCCTCCGATTAAACTTCCCAGACTTGGCGGGTGGGTGTGGAAAACTAGTCATGAGTCGCTTAACGACACAGATGCTTTCTGAGAAATGCATCGTTGGGCGATTTCGTCATTGTGCGAACGTTACAGAGTGCACTTATACAAGCCTAGGTGGTGCAGCCTACTACTCACCCAGGCTCTGTGGTCCAGCCCAGAGAGTTTCGACTTTTTCCATCTCGTGGCACACATAAACTAATTACTAAAGTTCCACAGCACACACACACACACATATATACTAATAGCCCTGCGCACGAATCTGTGCGCCAGTAGGTCGCTGCCGCCCTCCTGTAGCTCTCCGCCTGCTGCCCCACTCTCCTGTAGCTCCCCCTGCCCCCCTCATAGCTTGCTGCCCTGCCCCCTCCTGTAGCTCTCCGCCTGCTGCCCCACTCTCCTGTAGCTCCCCCTGCCCCCCTCATAGCTTGCTGCCCTGTCCCCTCCTGTAGCTCTCCACCTGCTGCCCCACTCTCCTGTAGCTCCCCCTGCCCCCCCTCATAGCTTGCTGCCCTGTCCCCTCCTGTAGCTCTCCACCTGCTGCCCCACTCTCCTGTAGCTCCCCCTGCCCCCCCTCATAGCTTGCTGCCCTGTCCCCTCCTGTAGCTCTCCACCTGCTGCCCCACTCTCCTGTAGCTCCCCCTGCCCCCCCTCATAGCTTGCTGCCCTGTCCCCTCCTGTAGCTCTCCGCCTGCTGCCCCACTCTCCTGTACCTCCCCCTGCCCCCTCATAGCTTGCTGCCCTGTCCCCTCCTGTAGCTCTCCACCTGCTGCCCTACTCTCCTGTAGCTCCCCCTGCCCCCCTCCCCTCTCATAGCTTGCTGCCCTGTCCCCTCCTGTAGCTCTCCGCAGCCCGCTTGTACCTCGCTGGCCCACCCTCCTGCTGATCCGTGATCTGGTTGTGACGCACTTGGTTGTTACGCCTCAGGGCCTAATGGCTAATTAGCATACTCCTCTCTTATTATATAGGATATATATATATATATATATATATATATATATATGTGATCTGACAGAAATTAAATACAGGTTTAATTTTGATTCATTCACACTGACAGCTATTGGGTTGGCTATTGTCATTTTTTCCATTTGACCATTTAAGGGAAAGAGGTCAGCGCCCCTGACTGCACAGTCAGGTGCTGCATGTTTTAAACATTCTTGCGGCGCACCGGTTGGAAATCGCTGGCTTAGACTATGGCTCCTGTACAGCACGTTACTGTACTGAATACCGCAGGCAGCTGCAACACAGTGGTATTTGTGCATCTAAACATAGAAAAGGAGCAGTAAATAAACGATATAAAGGGTAAAAAAATGGCGCACCCGTACAGGGCACTGCCCAGGAACGGAGCCTCGGGACTGGAAGCTGCTCTGAGTCATGAGCGATGGTGAGTGAAGGTGAAGGCCCAGGGCATCCCGGTGCATGGCTGTCGACTTTATAAACACTGTCCCACAAGCCGCCCCACACGCCCGCCCCCCACTTCCTCTTACAGGCTCAGAAATAGAACACGAGCTGTCGGTGCTGCTCCATCAACAGAGAGGTGGGCTGGTTTGGTTAGAAACGCCGAGGACAAGCTGGCTGGGTAAAGCGTAGATCATGGCAATGGTGACCGTCAGGAGGGTGTGAAAGGTGGCCTGAGGGTCAGCAGGAATGAGAAACCAGGATGGGAGGATAAAGGAACATAGGGGGTTGCCATGGCAACGTGGTTTTGGCTACTGCATGTTGGAGCGGTGGTCAGATTAAGGAACTTTGTGGCTTTCATGAAAAAAAGAGAGGGTGTTTAACAGGGATGGGGTATAGCACTGAGAACTCTGTATTTATAGACTTTGGAAATTTGTTTTTGGTTCCACTGACCCTGGCTGGCACAAAGGGCTCTCTCTGGCAGCGAGCAGGTGGAAGGAATGAAACTTATCTTGCTTTACATCGTTGCAACGGAAAATATTTCCAAGGTACAGGGGCAGGCTGGCCCCACACCACCACAGAAAGCTTTCACTCGAGTGGCAGAGGCACTTCATACTTGTGCAGGAAGCTCCGTGGCCCTGTGTCCGTGTACTGGGCCCTAATCCTCACAAAGAACTTACAGCAATGCTCTGTGGGGACCAGCCAGCTACATCAGGAAGCTCCGTGGCCCTGTGTCCGTGTACCGGGCCCTAGTCCTCACAAAGAACTTACAGCAATGCTCTGTGGGGACCAGCCAGCTACATCAGGAAGCTCCGTGGCCCTGTGTCCGTGTACCGGGCCCTAGTCCTCACAAAGAACTTAGAGCAATGCTCTGTGGGGACCAGCCAGCTACATCAGGAAGCTCTGTGGCCCTGTGTCCGTGTACCGGGCCCTAGTCCTCACAAAGAACTTACAGCAATGCTCTGTGGGGACCAGCCAGCTACATCAGGAAGCTCCGTGGTCCTGTGTCCGTGTACCGGGCCCTAATCCTCACAAAGAACTTACAGCAATGCTCTGTGGGGACCAGCCAGCTACATCAGGAAGCTCCGTGGCCCTGTGTCCGTGTACAGGGCCCTAGTCCTCACAAAGAACTAACAGCAATGCTCTGTGGGGACCAGCCAGCTACATCAGGAGGCTGCAGCTCCTCGGCATGTGTGGGTGGGGGACGGGCTCCTCTGTGCTGAAACAGGCCAGCGGCTGGCAGGCTGGGATGTCATCTCTGCACTCCAACTCCAGCTGCTGCGAGTGAGAGGGAACCTGTTGCCAAGTCTCATGGATGTTACTCCAGCAGAGAGGAAAAAATCCTCCTGCACCACATAGCCTTCCATTTCTTACAGGAAATTCAGCCCCGTCCTCCTCTGTGGGACCACAGTCATCGTATATATGGGTCCCGCATTGACAGAAATATTGTTATGCAGCCCATGACTGTACTCACTTGGTTTTGTCCAAGACACACCTCGTCAGTAGGTCCCCTCACGTGTGACCCCTGCCCCACCACCTGGGCCGCGCTGCCTCTCTCCCGTCTCTCCCTCCCTCCCCTGTGGGGCTGGGGGCAGACGACAGCCGGCAAGCTCCAGAGGAGGTTGCAAACCAACACCACGACACGTTTGTCCGACATGAAAGCCAACTTCGGTACATTACTAGCCACTGAACTCTAAACTTCATTTGGATTTCACCCATTTTCCCACCAGCGTGCTTTTCCTGTTCCAGGATCCAGTCAACAGCGTGGGTTAGTCACCCAGTCCTCAGGCCTCATTTGGAACCATGTTTTGGAGACTCGATTTGACCTGGTTGGCGCTTTGCCCTGAAACACATTTTTAATTCCGTCTTTATGGATCTATAGATTTAAAAAAAATATTTTTATTGATTTCAGAGAGGAAGGAAGAGGGAGGAAGAGATGAAAACATCAATGATGAGAGAGAATCATTGATTGGCTGCCTCCTGCACGCCCCCCACTGGGGATCAAGCCCGCTATGGGGCATGTGCCCTTGACTGAAATCAAACCTGGGACCCTTCAGTCCGTAGGCGGCCGAACCGGCAAGGGCAGGATCTATAGATTTTAATCTGAATTTTACCAGCACTGAGGACATTTCATTGAGAAAAGCATTTTTCTCAGTGAATTCCAATGTAAACCACTTTCATATCCCAGTAAGTTTTCCATTCTGTGCTGTTTCCCCCATTTTAAACATTTCTTTTCAATAGCATTTTTTACCAAAAATGTGATTAATTATTTTTGTCCGTCCATCACGGCTTCTGACAATCTGAGGGTCCTTGATGACCACATTTCTACCAAGATCCATTTTCGTGGGTCACATTTTGCATATCCAGATTTCCCCAAGATTATTTGATTCTTCCATTGGTTTTTTTAAAAAACAATTTTACCACATGGCTTTTTTCCTTCTGCAGGTTTTATTTCCTGTGGGTTCTTTTCTATCTAATTTCTCCCAGTACAACTGTTGCACTTTTCAGCCGTACCAGCAAGTTTACGTTCTTTAGTTTCTCATTTGGCACAAACTAGCGTGTGCAGTGTTAGCTGCTGCCCGTTTCATTTTGGATCGGTTGTTTCCACCGATAATATTTACCCAGAACTTGGATAAAAAGCAGATAATTTGTATTTTTTAGGAAAGCCACAGAAGAATTGAGGGGTTCTTCTCAGATATTCCAGGAACACTCCCCTGTTCAGAATTAATCTACTGCATTGCTCACCCAGTTCTTCTGAATGCTTGAGCTCAAGTCACGTGCCATGGACAGCAGAGCAAGGACAGACAGTGGGTCAAGAGGGTCAAATGATCTGTTTCATTTAAAAAGAGTTTTGAGCCCGACGGGTGTGGCTCAGTGGTTGAACATCGACCTATGAACCAGGAGGTCACCGTTGGATTCCCGGTCAGGGCACATGCGTGGGTTGTGGGCTCAGTCCCCAGTGGGGGGTGTGCAGGAGGTAGCTGATCACTGATTCTCTCTCATCACTGATGTTTCTGTCTCTCTCTTCCTCTCCCTTCCTCTCTGAAATGAATAAAAATAAATAAAACAGCCCTTACCAGTTTAGCTCAGTGGATAGAGCATCGGCCTGCGGACTGAAAGGTCCCAGGTTCGATTCCGGTCAATGGCATGTACCTTGGTTGCGGGCACATCCCCAGTAGGAGGTGTGCAGGAGCAATAAGCAGAAAGGACATCAGAATGAGCCCCAGGCAGAGACACAGGCATCAGAAAGGGGGCCGAGGGAGAGGCTTGGCCAAGAGACAAAAGTCCCCGTTTTGGGGATCAGGGTACAAGGTCAGGGTGGAGCCAGCACCACGGCTCATTTGCTGCTGAACTCCTTGCCTAGGCTCCTTGGGCCCCACCTCCCCGGGAGGAGTGGCGGGACCTTCAGAGTCCAGAGCCCATGGCCCACCAGCCCTCGAGGGCTGCATCGGGGGAGCCAGGACATTTCTAGAGAAGGCCCTTCGTCCGAGGAAATCGGAGCCTTATTTATTTACGTAAAAACGTTCTCAGAAGGTTTCACTGTGATACTCCCGTAGTGGCCAGCTGCCTGTGCAGAGGGAAGGGGCTTTATTGCTGTGGCTGAGCCACCTGGGGCTCGGCGGATGCTGGGAGGTGGGAGGGGGACATTCTGCATCCGGGAGAGACTCAGCCCCTTCTCCAGACGCTCTCAGGAGGCCTTTCCTCTGGTCTCAGGACGACAAAAGGAAACATTTCACTGTTGCCTCCCACAGTCCCCTCTCCCAGCAGCAGGTCAGAATAAATGAAACAACAGAGAAAGGGCGCAGCTGGGGAATAAAGGAGAATGGGGCTTGAGTAGTAAATAAAAACTCCCCTCATGCTTTCCCTGGGCTAACTGACCTCATCTACAAAAGCCCTTGAGGCGAGGCCTTCTTATCTGTGTGCATGTGAAACGTAACACGCATGCAGAGAGAAGTAAGTAAACGCGTAGGTGACTTGGGCTTCCAGAACCTCGGGGGAGTGGTCGACTTCCCAACCTCTATCTGATGTCATAGGTTTGTGACTTGACAGCAGCTGGGATTTGGACGGAGAAACAGGGCTTTGTTCCCAAAGATCCTCAGACCCTGAGATGTCCAGCTGCGTAGTTGGGGCTCTCAGTGTTTTTAAGGCAATACTCGGAGAAGTATTACGATGAGGATGTAAGGAGCTCCTGATTCAAGATGCCTGGGGTGCGGCTCAGGGACATACATCCATTTTTTGTTTGTTTGTTTTTAAGATTTTTAAAAAAGTTGATTTTGAGAGAGAGAGAGGAAGGGAGAGGGAGAGAGGAACATCAATAAATTGCATTTTGCCCACTCCCTACGGCGGATTGAGCCTGCAACCCGGCATGTGCCCTGACTGGGAATCAAACCAGCAACCTTTCAGTGCATGGGACGATGCCTAACCGACTGAGCCACACCGGCCAGGGCGGGACGTACATTCTTGACAGGCACCACAGGAGATTCGATAGCTGGTGGTTGTCAGACACCCACTCTGGAGAGACACGCCCCGAATCCACAGAATCTTAGCACAAGACGGTGCCACGTGAGTCCCTCCGGTCCTTGCTACTCAAGGTGTGGTGCTGGCCAGACGCAGCACCTGGAAATCTGATGCGGATGTAGAATCGCAGGCCCAACCCAGCGCTCCCGGATCAGAGGCACTGAAATGAGATCCCCGGAAATCTGTGTGCACATGGAGGAGTCAGACAGAGTTCTCAACAGGCAGCTCCATCTGCACAGAGCATTCGAGAAATAGGTGTTTGGAGGTGGACTGGCTGTCCTATGACTTGGCATTTTGTGGGCAGGGGCCAGGGATGCTAGACGTCCCACCTTAACAAGCTGTCCTGCTTCCTGAATGACTTTCAAACATCGCAGTGGACATTCATGTACACAGAAAACCTAGAACCTAATTCTTGTTTGTTTTACAAATAAACACTTTTTTTTTTTGCACACGTTAATATACATTGAAATGTCCAGGAATGCAACTATCATAGAAATTGAGGGAAGAGTCAACATTCATTTTAAGTATTACCAAGAGCTGGCCCTAGCTGGTTTGGTTCAGTGGATGGAGCGTCAGCCTGCGGACTGAAGAGTCCCCAGTTCAATTCGGTCAAGGGCACATGCCCGGATTGTGGGCTCCATCCCCAGTAGGGGGCGTTCAGGAGGCAGCCAATCAATTCTCTCATCATTTATGTTTCTATCTCCCTTTCCCTTCCTCTCTGAAATCAATAAAAATATGTGTTTTTTTTAAAAAAGATTCTGTGCTTAGCTTACTAATCTATACCTTTAAAAAAATAGGTGGAGAGGGATGGGTGGAGGTGGAAGAAGGCATAGAGGGCATGGAAAGTGATGAGAAAATAATTAGGAAAAAAAAAAGTATTACCAAGAGCTGTTCACCATCTGTGATGGTTAATTTTATGGTAAAACATGCTTTCTGGGTGTGCCTCTGACAATGTCTTCGGAAGAGATGACACTAGAATCAGCAGACTAAGGAAGCTCGTCCTCCCCCAGGGTGTGGGCATCATCAAATCAGCTGAACAAGAACAAGAAGGCCAAGGAAGATAAGTTTGTTCCTTCTGCCTGAGCTGAGATAGCCATCTTCTGCCCTTGGCCATCAGCACTCCTGCTTCTCATGCTTTTGGTCTCAGACCGGGATTTACACTGTCAGCCTCTCAATTCTCAGGCCTTCAGACTCCAACTGAATTAATTACACCACCGGCAGACAGCAGATTATGGACTTCTCAGTCTCTATGACTGTGTGAGCCAATTCCTATAATAAATCTTCTCATCTATCTATCTATCTATTTATCCATCCATCCATCTCATCCCATCCATCCACCCATCCCATCCCATCCATCCATCTAATTCCATCCATCCACCCATCCATCCCATCCCATCCATCCATCTACCCATCCATCTCATCCATACATCCATCCATCCATCCATCCATCCATCCATCTCATCCCATCCATCCATCCATCCACCCATCCATCCATCTCATCCCATCCATCCATCCACCCACCCATCCATCTCATCCCACCCAAACCCATGCCATCCATCCATCCACCCATCCATCCATCCCATCCCATCCATCTATCCCATCCATCCATTCCATCCCATTATATCCATCCATCTATTGGTCTGTTTCTCTGGAGAACCCTAAGACACCATCTTAGACAACCCCATCGCAGACAGTAGTGCAGTGGTGTGTAGTACAGCATACCTGTGTCAGTCCACCTCTCTGTATAGCACCAGACTACTTCATCAGCATCAGAACCAAGCATGTAGGTGTTAACATACATAAAAATTTAAAATTTATTCTTTATTTTATACTTAGGACAGTATGCTCTTTTGAAATTATGTGTATACATAGCTTATTTTACTTACAAATTTCATTTTCATTTATAATTTTTGATATAAAAAGGAACTTGTTGAATATGACAGAGCTGAGAGGGACTGTTCTGATGGAATTGCCTAATTTATTAGTCAAAGGAACTGAAGCCCAGAGAGGTGGAGTGCCCAGGTCACAGGGGTGACTTGTGTCATAGACCCTGACACCCAAGAACCCAGCCCCCATCAGGACTGCCTGTCCAGCCCCGCACTGCCGGCCCAGCCTGCCCTGCTGTCTGGAGCGCTCCTTCTCCGCCCCTGCTCTTGCCAGGCCCTGGGCAATGATCTGGAATGTCATGTAGCCCCACAAGGAAGCTCAATTATTATTTTTACCCAGAATATTTTCCTTGGAGGCAAAGAAATTACAGATTACAAATAAATGGAGCCCTTGTTCCTGGCTCTCTTGGACACAAATTGCTGCCTTCCTTGTTTGTTTGGTGTTGGCCTTCAAATAGAAATGACAAGATAAAAAAAACTTTGGAGTTTGGAAGGCAATGGATTTTATAGTTAAAGACCCAAAGCCTGAGAGTCTAAGCCTGTTCACATACCATCACCCTTAATGACAGCAACCCAGGGCCCGGGGTGGGTGGGCCTCACCTGCATACACAGAGCACCCCCACAAAATGTGGAAGAGCTTGCGTTGCTCAAACATTGGGTGCTCTGCCACTTGCTTTATTCTGAATATGGAAATGAAGGACAGGTTTTGCCTCTAATGTCCACCATTTCGGGTTGGCACATAGAGGAGCTATGTGAGGGCAGGGCCACTTCCCCACAGGTGTTAAGAGAAGCTCTGGTGTCTGCAGGTGAGGCTGAAGGACGGTGACGGTGACCCGGTTCCACAAAGAGCTCAGAGCAGCAAAGGCAAGTCCGAAGGGCCCGACGCCGAGCGAGCTTGAAGGACCAGAAGAACAGAAAGGAAAGCAGCGCTGAATGTCCTGGGGGTACGGATGGACCCAAACCCAATTCCCAACTTGTAAATAGCAAAATGGAGTCGGAAAGCAGTCACTTCCCAAGTTCAAGACAATACCATCTATCCAGGGGAGGGATTCCCTGGGACGTTCTTTCCCTCCTTTTTTGCCAAACCTAAATAGGGCAGGGCCTCTCTCGGGTTTAACCCGGTCATCCCATGAGGACATGTGGCCCGGGACAGACACAGAGGGTCGATATCAGTCACTCCTGCGGGACAATTCTGGCAGAGTTACTCATATGATCACAAAAAGGCTTTAAAGAAAATTTTAAAAGGATAAAATTATCAGGCAAATCATGAGTCCCCAAACTCAGTAACGCATGCTGTGACCAGGGCAGTGTGTCTCGCTGCCATCTGGGTGGCTGCTGTGGGAAGGGGGAGAACTGCCTTCAAGGGAATTGTGCTTTCAGTGAGGCTTCCAGAAACGCATCGAAAAATGGCCTGGAGAATAATGGATTGAAAATAGTCTCCATAAAACAAACAAACATGTTACTACATCAAGGGAGGGAAGGGTCCAGAGACAAAGCCCCAAGATGACTCAGTTCCTGACACCCAGGAAGGACTTAGGGCGGGGCCACGCACATGAAGAGGAGCAGACACGCGGGGCTGAGGGCGGCTTTCATTCCGCAGAGCCCAGGAGTAGGAGGTTCAGCTAAGAGGCGGAAAACTGGTGTCCAAGGAGCAGAGGTGAAATGCTGGAGAGGGGAAGGATCCAGGAAAAAGAGTGGACAAGAGCAGCTGACTCATGGCACCCAGCAATGTGCCGAGACAAAGGCGAGGTCTTGAGGAAACTGGGAAGTTGACCTTCAACATCTGGGTAAGATCCATGCTTCCTGTCAGTGAGGGAGAAGCAGAGAAAGAACGAAGTCTTCAGAGGCAGGAGATGCTCTCAGAGACCTCTCCATCCCAAGGAAGAGAAAGGACCCCTTTCTCTCCTTGGCGTGAGGAGCGCGCTTGAGCTTCCCTGTAGTTTTCAATCTCCAAAAATACCTGCACTATTTTTCATGGGAAAAGACCCTGGATAAAACAGCCCAGGTTGCCCAGCCCGTGTGGCTCAGTGGTTGAGTGTCGACCCATGAACCATGAGGTCAGGGTTCTATTGCCAGTCAGGGCATGTGCCCGGGTTGCGGGCTCGGTCCCCAGTATTGGGTGTGCAGGAGGCAGCCGATCAATGATTCTCTTTCATCACTGATGTTTCTCTGCCTCTCCCTTCCTCTCTGAAATCAATGAATATATATTTTAAAAAATAGCCCAGGTTGCTGTTAAAATTCCCCAAGTATTGATGGAAATAAACTTCCTCAAACTCCAATGTCGAACACCTTAGACCAGTGGTCGGCAAACTCATGAGTCAACAGAGCCAAATATTAACAAGTACGATTGAAATTTCTTTTGAGAGCCACATTTTTTAAACTTAAACTTCTTCTGATGCCACTTCTTCAAAAGAGACTCGCCCAGGCCGTGGTATTTGGTGGAAGAGCCACACTCAAGGGGCCAAAGAGCCGCATGTGGCTCGTGAGCCGCAGTTTGCCGACCACGGCCTTAGACTAAAACTTCCCAGTTCAACAGGAAAACAGCAAGCCAGCAGAGGAAGAAATGTAATGAGAGCTCTAATAAAACAGGCCGCATTGCTTTAGAAGCTCCGTGGAAAGGCTTGCTTCCAGGGGCTGAGCACAAATAAGGGGGGCATCTCACGGGGGCGGGGGCACACAGGAAAGAATATACCGTCCCTGTCACCGATTCCCAATAACGGGGGAGGGGGCGGGAGAGAAGAGGATGTTCTGTGAGTGTCTGTGTGGGGCAGGGTTGAGAGGATGGATTCCGAGGCCCACCCTCCAGGATTAAATTCTGCCTTTGCCACTAGGCATCTGAGCAAATGCAAGAGTTCTTCCTTAACCCCCGTAAGCCTCAGTTTCCTCATCCGCCTGTGAAGATGCTCTAGCAAATGGAAGAGCTGTGCACTGAGCCTGGCATCGGGGGGGCTTTCTCCATGTGCCCTTAGCAGTACCACACCACAGGGGTACGCACCCACCTTTACCCAGATGAATGGAGCACCCACATCCATCCCGGGGAACCCATGTCCATGGGCCATTCCTGAGTGAGACCCTGCCCCCTGGTCTCAGCACTGCTTTGGCCATCACTGATCCAGGGCACGGTATCAGCGTGGAGACAAGCAGTGACTTCTGACCAAGTCCCCTGCCTGGTCGGTGATTTCAGTAAGAAAGTGCAATCGAAACTAATATGAATTGGGTGCCCACTGGACAGCGGACAGGCTCAAAACGCCTTGCCTACATCAGTCTTTTACGCCTCAGCTCACCTCGGTGAGGTGCTATTACTACTCTCAACCTCCCCCCCACCCCGTTACAGGTGGAGAAACTGAGGCACCGAGGAGAGCGGCCTCTTGCAAGGTAACTCCATTGGCAAGCTGCAGCCCTCCTACGTGTAAAGAGTGAAATATCTAACGTGAGCTGCAGATGCGATTTTCAAAGTGGCAGCCTTTCAGGGTATTTTTCAGAGTCATTCTGCTTTGCACGAGGACAAATCAAAGCGCTGAAAATAATCACTACCAATGTGAAGAAATTACTGTTTTCTTTGTTCCATCCACCGCTTCACGCTGAAGAGGCCTGCCTAATAAATAACTTCGGGTTGATTAGACCTTTGTCTTCTCTGACGCACGTAATTTTCTCTCCAGGAAATAGAAAAGGTCTTATGTTCTGGAGGTCACCCATTCCAGCGACAAAGTGGCTTATTAAATCTAATTTCATTATGCAGAATCCACACCCAGTTTAGGTTTCATTAGGGATCAAACAATACTGAGGTCTGAGAATGGGCCAATTGACTAAAATATTAAGTCACAAGAATGCAGCCACAGCACCTGCTATGGAGTTTTTAGGGTAAAAAGTGAATTCACTTTTTTTCATCAGGGTTCCTACATGAAGCCCTTCCTCGATTCACTTAGTTCCTTTTTACCGTGGCCAATCCCTAATTAGCACTACTTATGCCACAGTGCGGTTAACTCCAAAGGAACGGTATCCCAGCCCTGAGGTACTTCCCAACACAGAAAAAGCAAATTAATTTTAATCCTGAGTTGCAAAAGGAAAGCCTTCGTCAGGTGTAGTGACCTATCGGAGAAGAAAATTTGCTGGGGGTAGAAACCGTTCTGCTATGTCAGTGGTCGGCAAACTCATTAGTCAACAGAGCCAAATATCAACAATACAACGATTGAAATTTCTTTTGAGAGCCAAATTTTTTAAACTTAAACTTCTTCTAACGCCACTTCTTCAAAATAGACTCGCCCAGGCCGTGGTATTTTGTGGAAGAGCCACACTCAAGGGGCCAAAGAGCCACATGTGGCTCGCGAGCTGCAGTTTGCCGACCACGGTGCTATGTCAAAGCCAAATACACACAATTTTTAGACCATTCGCACAACTTGCCTCCCCTGGAAGGAAAAAAGCAAAAGCATGTTTGTTCGGTGGGAGAAAATGTGATCTGAAACTTTCTCTCTTAAGCAGATGTTCCAACCCCTTCTGAATAATCCTGGGAACATCATGCCTTCATCCAGGGTCCTCAAAACCTGCCTCCACAATCAGCTTTCTTCTCCCCGTTGTCTCAACAGAAAACTCGATGGTACATACGGGGCCATGGGGGAGCCAGAAGCAATCTTTCCAGTAATGCGTATGGATGAATCAATTCTCAGTTTCCTGGAACCCAGCTAATGGACATTCTATTTTTCTTGGGGTCTGTCATATACTCAACTTTTAGGGAAAGGAGGCCATTAACAAGAAACGAAGTGCATCCGGTTTATCTAGGACAGTGGTCGGCAAACTGCGGCTCGCGAGCCACATGCGGCTCTTTGGCCCCTTGAGTGTGGCTCTTCCACAAAATACCACGGCCTGGGCGAGTCTATTGTGAAGAAGTGGCATTAGAAGAAGTTTAAGTTTAAAAAAATTTGGCTCTCAAAAGGAATTTCCAAAAAAAAAAAAAAAAACAAAAACGAAAAAGGAATTTCCATCGTTGTACTGTTGATATTTGGCTCTGTTGACTAACGAGTTTGCCGACCACTGATCTAGGACACTTACAAAGGCATCCAGGGGGTGGCGCGAATGAGGTGGAGAGAGTTCATACCGGTGCTGGAGGCCATGCCGAACCCAGACAAAAACTCAGTGCAGTGGACTAACATACTTTAGAAATATTTTGTCTAACTATGTGAAAACCTTATGCACACTGTTTGGAAATACATGAAAATGGAAGCAGGAACTCTGATTATGGAGATAATGGGTGGTTTTTATTACTTAATTCCAAAGGTGGATATAAAATTATTTTCTAAAGATTTGGCACAGGATCTTAGTAGTGCTTGATGACAAGAGTTCAATCAACAAGACCAATTCCCTTCCCAGAGCACCGGGGAGGCTTTCCCTGTCTCCTGCAGGGCTCTCTCTGTGACGTGGCCATGTTGACCTTTAGCCTGGTGGCCATGGGCCTACCAGGTACAGGTATAGGTGAGCTGTAATAAAAGGCTAATATGCAAATAGACTGAACGGTGGAACAACCTAACAACCGGTCGCTATGATGTGCGCTGACCACCAGGGGGTGTGCACAGACCATGGCAGGCATCGGCCATGGCGGGATGGTGGAGCAAGTGAGCAGGGGCACCAGACCAAGGCGGGGTATCGGTCGCTGTCGTCAGGGCGAATCTCTGGTGGTTACTAAAAATTCTTTGCTCCCACGCACCGCGGTCCGCCTGGTGCTTGCACCCGCAGCCAGTGCCGGCCCTGCTCGCACCCGCAGCCAGCGCTGGAGTAGCCACTTGCACCCACTGCCAGCGCCTGGCGCTGGTCCCAATCGCTCGGCCCTGTCAGCGGGTGTGAGTGGCAGCTGCTGGCCCCGATCGTCCCTCAGGGCTTCTCCACCTCCCCCTGCTCCTAAGGGGTGATCGGGACGGCAGCCGCTGCTCGCAACCGCTGACAGCCGGCAGTGTGTGGGAGCGGGGCTGCTGGTAGAGAGGGGACCGGGGGCTGCCACAGGAGGGGCCAGGCGTGGGCACAGAGAATGGGCTGAGACCCACCCCGGTGCCCACCACAGCTTCGTGGCCCACAGTTCCTTTCAAGGTGCATGAATTCATGCACCGGCCCCTAGTAGTTATACTGGTATAAATGGCAGCAGCACTGCCTGGCCGGTATTGCTCAGTGATTGAACTTCGACCTATGAACCAGAAGATCATAGTTCAATTCTCGGTCAGGGCACATGCCCGGATTGCAGGCTTGATCCCCAGTGTAGGGCATGCAGGAGGCAGCTGATCAATGATTCTCTATCATTATTGATGTTTCTATCTCTCTCTCCCTCCCCCTTCCTCTCTCAAATCAATAATAACATATATTAAAAGTGCAGCAGCAATAACTAAACGTCTTCCTAAGCAATGAGAGCAAGAAATCACAGAGGCTTTGTCTGTGTGTGTGTGCGCATGCCATTTAAATAAATAAATGCCAACTCAATGCCCATTAAAAATCGTGTTTCCCAGGTATTACCTAAAATTATGGGTGTCCCCAGTGGTAGTTGGAGAACCCTGCAGGAGGAATGCCCGCGTTTCTGAATCTGTAGAGTCTGTGCAGACCCCTAGGTCAGAGCCTGGCCCGTGGGACCAGGCAGGGAGGCAGCGGGACGCAGATGAGGAGGCTCCGACAGACCAAGAGACTCATCCCCTCCTGGCGACCCAGCCACCTGTCTGCCCTGGGACAACGAGACGGGGCTGGATCCCTGGATGGATCCCCCGGGCTTGCTTAAGTGGGAGTGGGTTTTTGTTTTTTTTTAATATTTTTTTTAAATATATTTTATTGATTTTTTACAGAGAGGAAGGGAGAGGGATAGAGAGATAGAAACATCGATGGGAGAGATACATCGATCAGCTGCCTCCTGCACACCCCCCACTGGGGATGTGCCCGCAACCAAGGTACATGCCCTTGACCGGAATCGAACCCGGGACCCTTCAGTCCGCAGGCCGACGCTCTCTCCACTGAGCCAAACCGGTTCCGGCAGTGGGAGTGGGTTTTGATATCTGTGTTTTACAAGTGTGGTTTCACCTTCCTCTCCCTGGCCCTCGGATGCTGCCTCCGCTCTGCCCCAACAGGTAACACCCCGATGCGATACCATGGGCGCTCCTACCCCGTTCCTTTTCCTAAAGGAGAATTTTCATTGCAATTTGGACTCTTTTCCCTTCCGGTATTGTACGCCAGGTGGACTGTGGGTGGGGTGCCCCGCTTGCTTAGTCCACAGCTGCAGGGTGCTCCTAACCCGTGCAGGCGCCGTGCCAGGTGTAGACACACAGAACCAGCAGCCCTGGAACTCAGGCTCCATCAAGACAGCAAATCCCAAGAGGTACCAGGAGGCTCCCCCCTTCTCCACGGAGTGGAAGATGAAGCAGAAGTCAGGGGATGGGAGCGGGGGAGAGCGGCTCCCACCCTAGCCCATTCCAACAAACCCCAGCCAGCCCAGCCGGTGACGTAATAGATCCGGATTTCCGAGCGCCAGGCACCAGTTCAGCCACAGAGTAAGCAGGACTGAGAAAGACAGGCCTGTTCTCCGATTCCGTTCCTGAGGATCGAACAGAAACCTCCGCCCACAGCCAGGAGACCTGGGCGTCTTCTGGGAGGGGGGTGGGAAACTGAGGCAGCCACGGTGTTCTCTGTAAGCACAGGGGAGCCGGATCCTCACAGCAAACCCCACCTCACACCGCGGCGGCTCTCTGTGGGGCCCGGGCCCTTTAGCAACATCCAGGCCACATCTAATTCAGGCGGGGTGCACCCATGGGATCGGGCTGCCCTGGAATATAGCCTCACGCGCCACCATTCTCCCTGCCCCACCCTCGGTTTGTGAAAAATGTAGAGAAATCAGGCAACGGCAACAGCTTTTATTTAAAAAAAAAAACCACTAACGATCACGGAAGAATAGAACTGAGTGGAGATGGAGCTGATGCCGTCCTCACTGACGTTATATTGAACTAATTTTTCTCCCATCAGTGCTTCGAGAACAGCAGCAGTTCTACACCCTGTTTGGGGGAGCGTTATGCTCAACTCATTAATTAGTTCACAATACAGCCCGATGCTTGGGAAGGGTGACCGTCGTCCAGGCAAAGTGTGGGCTTTGGAGCCAGACGGACCTGTGGGCCCTTCTGCTGACTGTGGGGCGAGGAGGCCGTTTCCTAAGTCTCAGTTTCTTCATCTGTGAAATGGGGGCATCATCCTTTAGCTTGGAGGGTGGTTCTGAGGCTCGGACGGGAGGATTACAAATCTGCACTTAGTACGGTGCCCTGTGCACTGAAGCGCTCAACAAATTTAATCCGCATAATCGAGGTGTTTCCTTGGGAGTGTCTGCCCAGCCACTGCGCGAAGGAGATTTAACATCTGGGGCAAAGTGGGTTCCTAAAGAAATGGTGGCCGTTCCGTCCCCCGCTCCCCCTTGGAGAGCACCCTGATGCTTCTTTAAGCCAGAAATGAAAATGCTCACGTCTGAAAGGCTCGTGTCTGGTATCTCGCACCCCACGCATCTGCTTTTCTCGCCGGCGGTTTTTTCTGCCCCTTCAAAACGTCCCCTTTGACATCTATCCTCCCGGATCTTTTGCTTGCAAACTTCAGTATTTTTTTTTTACCTGTGGCTTTGCTGCATCCGTGGTTAAGAAACTTGGATAACCAGTGAAAACCCCCCTCCTCTCTTTATTTAACGTGCATCGTTGGGAAGAAGAACCTGAATGGACGGGCGTTCTTTATCACGAGCTCCTACCTTCTCCCAGACACAGGCAAGAAGAACGTGGAGTTTTTACAGAGGAGTCATTAAACACGTTGCACTGGGTTCAGGTTCACAAAAAATAGAGTTCCCTTTCCCAACATGAAACTGACTTTATTCTCAAATAACACCCTTGCCAATGTTTAAGTCAGTACATCCATTCTTCACCCCAGTGTTTCTCTGACCAGCTTCCCCTAACCCTCCAGCAGTGGAAACTCTTAAGACTCGCCCTTAGCCCCTTTCTAAACCTCATCTTCCTAAATCATGTGCAGAAGCACGCCACCCCACCCAAGAACAGGGTATTAAAATGTCTAATACCCTTTATGGGTCCCCTAATGCCCATGAATAATGAGGTATTTATGGTACAGTCACTCTGGCGGGGCGGGTCTACGTTCCAGGTTTCAGAGCAGTCTTCCCCTGGACACGTGGGCAGTAGGCGTGGGCAGTCACAATTACTAGACGGGTTCCCAAATCAGCCAGGACGGGGCCCAGCGAGACCTCAGAGGTGCCATTTTTCTTCCACCTACACGCAGGGCATGCTCCATCTTTCCTCACTCTGCAAGTTTCCTCTGAACCCAGCACTTTTCCAGTTAGCGGGTCTTCATTTCCCACAGAACCTTCAGCCTGTCTCCAAGTTCATGCTTTTCTGGCCCGATTCTCGTTTATGAAATATCTGAAGAAGGCAGGGGATGAGATCACTTGGTTCTTGTATCTCAGAGGGACAAGAAGAACCTCAGCAGTGAAGCCAGAAGACAGGGAAGAAGTCAAGCACAGTGATAGGTGGCAGGTGACACGCGGCCTAGGTGGGGTGGGACCAGGGGGGTCCCCAAAGGGAGCATCCATAGCTCTTCTTCTGTGAGCGGTTGGCTTGTAGGAATGTGTATCTAGAACACCCAGATTTCCCTTTTTTCGAAGAGAAGTCAGAAATCTAGATTTTGATTGGGAAGTCTGATTTTTAAACGTTGACAGCCAACTTGAATGTTTCTCAAACACTCTGTGGCCGAGGTAGTGGCTGGCGAGGCCCACAGAGCCGATTCTGCACACCTTTCCTCTGCTCCGCCCCCTGCCTTCAGTGACTCCATGTTCATAGCTTGCAATCAGCCACTGTTGGGAACATTTGCACCACAGAAATAGGCAAACGCTACACATCAGGGTTTAAAAATAAAAAATCTGGTTCTTTCACATTTACCAGCACATAGCCATCTCTAGGCCGAACAAAGCATGTTGCTTTGGGCCGAAGTGGTAGTTTCTAATTTAAATATTAAACAAGAAGTAGTGCTCCATGACCGTGAAGTGTTATATATTTCCAAGTCTGTCTTTACAACAAACAGTTCACGTGACACTGCGACCACAGGGGAGGCGGTGGGCTAGGAGTGGGAGGGACATCATAACCGGTGAGAACAGAGAGATAAAGGAACGGGCGGGCAGCCCTGGGCCACGCCTACTGCCCTCGAAGGCAAGCACCCTATAAGTAGGACGTTAGCTTCTTCCTCACTGCTCAGAGGGAGTGTGGCCACTGATGCCCAGCCAGACCCTCAAGACGCTGCAACATTCTGAAATGTCTTCTGAACCATCAGGAAACCATGAGCTTAGGCACAGTGACTGAGCAACCACAGTGTTTCCAGTCAGTTTTCAAATGGCAGGCGATTGATTTCTTTTGCCAATCATACTAGGAGCAGAGACCTCCCCCTTTTTCTCTTCATTCAAAATCAGCCTCAACGCCGGCGGCGTGCTTCTCAATTCCTGTTTCCTTTAGGTGAGCCGTGGGCAGTCTGGGGACGCCGATGGGCCCCTTCTCAGGATGTTTTCAAATGATTGAAATAATATGCATAGGATTACAAAAGCAACCCTACGAAGACGCCGTTATTAAACGACAACCCAAATGTGTGTGATGGTACATGTGCGTCTTCCTGAAGTCGTTACATAAGGAGAACCGGTCTAGTAATCTTGACATAGTGGTGAGGGGGGATGGTCACGTGGCACCTGCCATGCTTCACGTGAGAAGAATGCAGCTGTGATTCCTACAGGTGACAAAGCCACGGGTGCTGCTCCTGCTACCCCGGGGTTGTTGCCAATCTTCGTTATTGGAGGAAACGCTGGGCGTTGCTTAGTCAGACGTCAGTGCACATAAAGATGGAATTATTTTCTCACTCAAATTGATAGACCTTTTGAATCCTACCCATGGATCTGGGATCCAAACTCCCATAGTCAGCTCGGGCACAAAGAACTCAATACATTCGACGGAACCAAACTGAATTTTACATTTGGTATGAGATGGACACTGGGTGTGGTCCTAAGGCAGGGGTGGGCAAACTTTTTGACTCAAGGGCCACAATGGGTTCTTAAACTGGACCGGAGGGCTGGAACAAAAGCATGGATGGAGTGTTTGTGTGAACTAATATAAATTCAAAGTAAAGGAGCGGAGGGGAGAGCAAGAGAACCCTCCGCTCTTTCGGCTTCACGGGCCGGATAGAACAGCCGAACGGGCCGGATCCGGCCCGCGGGCTGTAGTTTGCCCATGGCTGTCCTAAGGAGATAAGAGGAGAGAAAAGAGTGTGTTCAAACTCAGCGTGAGACCATCTAAATGTTGTCTTAATTATACACCTGGCAGCCCAGTTTCTTCAAAACGATAGCTTGCAAAAAGTATTCACCAGTGACATCAAATAGAAATCCATTGATGGCAAAAGTAAACACAGAAGTAGGGCCTAGGTTTTTACTCCACTTTCACAAGACTTTTGACTGTTTCAGAGGCTACCTTACTGATTCTCCAAAATTTAGATCATGGCTGAACAAAGTTTGAATCAAAGTGCTAACACTTCTGCCCAGCTGGCGTGGCTCAGTGGTTGAGCATCGACCTATGAACCAGGAGGTCAATGGTTTGATTCCCGGTCAGGGCACATGCCTGGGTTGTGGGCTCGATCCCCAGTGTGGGGTGTGCAGGAGGCAGGCAATCCATGATTCTCTCTCATGATTGATATTTCTATCTCTCCCTCTCCCTTCCTCTCTGAAATCAATAAAAATTCATTTTAAGAAAAAGTTCCATCACTTCCTAGCTGTATGACTTCAGGAAAGCTAGTTAACTCTCTAGGCCAGTGGTCGGCAAACTGCGGCTCGCAAGCCACATGCGGCTCGCGAGCCGCGGTTTGCCGCTCTGTTGACTAATGAGTTTGTTGATCACTGCTCTAGGCTTCCATTTTTTCACCCATAGAATGAAGAAAATAATAGTCCTGCCTCATAGGATGAAATATTATGTATCCAGAATGTTTAGTATAGGACCAAGGAAGAGGACAAATACAGTACATGTTACCTGAAAGAATAACAAGGTTCTTGCGAATTGGTTAAGATAATGTTTATATTTTCAAATTCTCAAAAATTTGACAGTACCTATATTTACAATGAAGAGTTTAAATATTAATTTTTAAAATTAATAACATGCATTATAGAGCTGTTGTACTAGTAAATAATTAGAAACAACCTACATGTCATATGAGACGAGGAACATTTTAATTACATCCATTGCCATCGCTGTATATCCTGGATGACCTCAGACGGTCTTATAAAAACCACAGGTGAACCCTTCCCACCTGTTTCCATAGGCCAGTATCATCCTGATGCCAGACAAAGATATCACAAGAAAGAGAAAAAAACAGGTGAATATTTCTTTTGAATATACAGTCACGCACTGCAGAACGACATTGAGGTCAACATATGACGGTGGTTTCATAAGACCATAATGTGGCTGAAAAACTCCTATTGCCTAGTGACCTCAAAGCTGTCACAATGTTGTAGCTCCATAAGTTCAACACTTTCAAAACTCTACTCAGGATGCCTTCAACTGACCCCACTTTGGTACCCGGTTTCTGACGAGCACCCTCCACCAAGGGACACACGATGGTGTATGTGTGGGCCTATTCTTCCTCCTTCTCTACCGATAGTTTTGAGAAGTGTTCCCTTCTTTACTTTTTTTCTTTTTTTTTAAAATTTGTTTATTGATTAAGGTATTACATATGTGTCCTTATTCCCCCATTCCCCCCCACCTCCCATTCATGCCCCCACCCCCCTGTTGTCTGTGTCCATTGATTAGGCTTATATGCGTGCATATAAGTCCTTTGGTTGATCTCTCCCCCTGTACCCCCACTGTCCCCTACCTTCCCTGAGGTTTGACGTTCTGATTGATGTTTCTCTGTCTCTGGATCTATTTTTGTTCATCAGTTTATGTTGTTCATTATATTCCACAAATGAGTGAGATCAGGTGATATTTATCTTTCTCTGCCTGGCTTATTTCACTTAGCATAATGCTCTCCATATCCATCCATGTTGTTGCAAATGGTAAGAACTCCTTCTTGCCAAAACCGGTTTGGCTCAGTGGATAGAGCGTCAGCCTGCGGACTGGGGGGTCCCAGGTTCGATTCCGGTCAAGGGCATATGACTTGGTTGCGGGCACATCCCCAGTAGGAGGTGTGCAGGAGGCAGCTGATCGATGTTTCTCTCTCATCGATGTTTCTAACTATCTATCCCTCTTCCTTCCTCTCTGTAAAAAATCAATAAAATATATTAAAAAAAAAAAAAAGAACTCCTTCTTTTTTACCGCAGCGTAGTATTCCATTGTGTAGATGTACCACAGTTTTTTAATCCACTCATCTGCTGATGGGCACTTAGGCTGTTTCCAAATCTTAGCTATGGTGAATTGTGCTGCTATGAACATAGGGGTGCATATATCCTTTCTGATTCGTGTTTCTAGTTTCTTGGGATAGATTCCTAGAAGTGGGATCACTGGGTCAAATGGGAGTTCCATTTTTAGTTTTTTGAGGAAACTCCATACTGTTCTCCACAGTGGCTGCACCAGTCTGCATTCCCACCAGCAGTGCACCAGGGTTCCTTTTTCTCTGCATCCTCGCCAGCACTTGTCATTTGTTGACTTGTTGATAATAGCCATTCTGACAGGTGTGAGATGGTACCGCATTGTTGTTTTGATTTGCATCTCTCTGATGATTAGTGACTTTGAGCATGTTTTCATTTGTCTCTTGGCCTTCCTTCTGTCTTCTTTCGCAAAGTGTCTATTTAGATCAGTTGCCCATTTTTTGATTGGGTTGTTTATCTTCTTTTTGTTAAGCTGCATGAGTTCGCTGTAAATGTTGGAGATTAAACCCTTATCATTGATATTATTGGCAAATATGTTCTCCCATGCAGTGGGCTTTCTTGTTGTTTTATTGATGGTTTCCTTTGCTGTGCAAAAGCTTTTTATTTTGATGTAGTCCCATTTGTTTATTTTCTCCCTAGGAGCAGTATCAGTGAAGAAATTGCTTTGGCATATGTCAGAGATTTTTCTGCCTATGAATTCCTCTAGTATTTTTATGGTTTCCCGTCGTATGTTTAAGTCCTTGATCCATTTTGAGTTTATTTTGTGTATGGTGTAAGTTGGTGGTCTAGTTTCATTTTTTTGCATGTATCTGTCCAATTTTCCCAACACCATTTGTTGAAGAGACTGTCTTGACTCCATTGTATGTTCATGCCTCCTTTGTCAAATATTAATTGGGCATAGTGGTTTGAGTCAATATCTGGGTTCTCTATTCTATTCCATTGATCTATATGTCTGTTCTTGTGCCAGTACCAGGCAGCCCTTCTTTACTTTCAATTGCATGCCAGCCCAACACGGCCCTTGCCACCCACACCAGAGGTGGGTGCGCGACCTGACTTGAACGCTTGGTAACCATGTCTGTCATGCAAACGAGACCATGCAGGGCCCTGTAAGAGCTCTGTCCAGGGACTCTGGGAAGACAGGGTCCTCTTCTGAGTTCAAGCATCATGGCAGCCGGAAGCTGCTGGGACCAACCTCACTGCTCTGACACAGGCCCCAAGGCGGGCGCGCCCAGGAAAAAAAGCAAAGCTAGGACAGAGACTGAGAGAGACCCACTGACATGGCTTGAACCCATAGATTCAGCCTGAGGTGGACATTTCAGTTATACATGTCAATAAATTATCTTTTCATTTCCATTAGTTACAGAGCTAACTTTATTAATGGCCTTAATTTAACAGGAAATAAAGAATTAAATATTTATTTGCATTATTGTTTTTCCTTTAGAGACTAACATTAGTCACGGCCTTAGTTAAGAAGGGAAGGAAAGAAAAATGGGAGGGAAGAAGGGAAGGGGAGGGGTAGGAGGGGAGGGGAGGAGAAGGGAAAGGAGGAAGGGGGATGGTGAGGGAAGGATGGACAGCTAGGCCTGGCTGAAGCAATGGCACCCACTAGCCCAAAGGACCCCCGGGGCCAACTCTGCCCTGGTTCTGCTCCCACCAGCCTTGGGTAGCTCCCACCACATCCTGCCTTTGCCACACTGTGCCCCGTTCCCTGTGAAGCAGAGGCAATTCCTCTGAGCTCTGCATCCAGGCCGCCCCCCGTGGACCTTCACCTGCCCCTCCTTGGCCTCCTCTGCTGTCTCCTTGCCTCCACACCCTGGGCTGTAGTCACAGACTCCTCCCTGCTCTCCTGCTCCTAGACCAGGGGTGGGCAAACTTTTTGACTCGAGGGCCACAATGGGTTCTTAAACTGGACCGGAGGGCCGGAACAAAAGCATGGATGGAGTGTTTGTGTGAACTAATACAAATTCAAAGTAAAGGAGCGGAGGGGAGAGCAAGAGAACCGGATAGAACAGCCGGATCCGGCCCGCGGGCCGTAGTTTGCCCAAGGCTGTCCTAGACTCTCCTTGGAAGAGATCTGACCATGCTGCCTGGTTCATCTCCCAACATTCCACTGTTTATTATGCGATTCTCCCCCGTCTCCCCAAGAGGGTGGAGTACCCACCCGGTGGCCTGAGAGTTGAGCCTCTTCATGACTCACTGGCTGCCTCCAGGGTGCTTTCTCTCGCTATTCCTCAGTAACTGTTTCCTGACACATTACAATCCGGAGTAAAGATGTCATGTCCCAGCCACGGTTGCAGCCGGGTATGACGATATGACAAAGTTCTGGACAATGACATGTAAGGGCAGTGCCCAGAATTTCTGGGAAGCCCCACTCAGATCCCCTTCAGCCCCCGGGCCAGTTTGGTGTGTGGCTTGGATCCACACGCGGGTGCTGCAGGCTTGGCTGCTAACAGCCTATACCTGTGACCATAGATGGCTAAGTGCCTGGGAGGTTCAGGTCCCTCCCACCCCAGCCACAGCCAATGAGGGGCTGGGTGGGAATAAAAGCCCAGCTCCTTTGACTCAAGGTGGGACAAACTCCAAGGTTCATGTCCAAGTCCATACAATACCCTCCTCCTTGGCTCCTTCCCTTTTCTCACCCTCACTCCCCCACGGTCTCCTCTCCTTGTTCACTCCCAGCCAAACCCTTAGCTCCGAGGCAGCTTCTCAGAGAAATGACCTAAGACGCTCCCTGCACACATCTTCCTCTCCCTTTCTCCCATCCTACCACCTCGGATGGACCTAAGGTGCCGATGTGATGGGCAGAGCTCCCACAGCCAGGCCGAGTCCTGAGGCGCAGGGTGGCACCCAAGGAGAGCAGCGCTGAAAGGCCCGACCCCCTGTTGACCTTGCACAGTCACCACAGCAGCCCCGACTGCCTACATGCAGTGCAGACCTCTTTTCTGGGATACAGGAAAGCCTTGTGAGCTTCTCAGGTCTTGTAACGTGAAGCTAAACAAAATTCCTAATTGATAGACTCCCTTACTTACCAGCTGCGTGTACTTGGGAAAATTACCAACTCTCTCTGAGCCTTCCCTCCCCTAACTCAAAAGATTGTTGAGAGAACGAACAGATCATCAACTCTTCCCAACCAGCCCAGACCCCATATCCTCCAGGGAATTGTCTTAATTAATTGAAGAAAAAGTGGTGATTTTTTTCCATGAAGTTATCAACTCTCAGAATTCAGTCTTCAACATCATTCCATTCAATGGAACACAAGTATATCACTATGTGGTCAAAGCATCTCTCTACAGGTGTTGGTACTGGGTCATACATAGGCTGTTAAATTAAAAAAACAACAACAACACACAACTAAGTCTTTCTCTGGGAGACTGAGAAATAATACAGCATACTTCCATATCAGATACCCAACATATAACCTCTGGAGCAGAAAATATCAACAGCCAGAATTAATAAAACAGGCCTTAGTGAGGAAAATGCTAAATATAACATCAATTCTGTTTTTAAATATTAAGTCCCAAAGAAAGGCCTGAAGATTCTGCGAGGAATGGCTTCTATGAAATAGCCAGGCAACTAAGATGGGAGAACCTTGCAGATGCACAAGCTTGAATGAAGACAATCTAATAGAGATGTAATAGAGAAAAGAGACATAAGAATTATAAATCACCCAAATCACAGGGAACAAAAGCAAAAATAAACAAGGGGGACTATGTCACACTAAAAGCTTCTGCAGAGCAAAGGAAACTATCAACAAAATTAAAAGGCAGCCTACCAAATGTCTATACAAATATCTATACAAATATTTATAGATCATGTGTTTGATAAGGGATAACATCCAAAATATATAAAGAACAGTCAACAGGAAAAAAAAAAAAAGAAAAAAAGCCCCCAAACGCACACCAAACAAGCTGACTAAAAAATGGGCAGAGGATCTGAACAGGCAGTTTTCTAAAGACAGATGGCCAACTATTCAGAAACAGGTGCTCAGCTTCACTAATCATCAGGGAAACACAAATCACAACCACAGTGAACTATCGCTTCACACTTGTTACAATGGCTGTGATCAAAAAGAGAAGAAGTAACAAGCATTGGCAAAGATGTGGAGAACAGGGAACCCTTGTGCACTGTTGGTGGGAATGTAAATGGGTGCAGCCACTATGGAAAACAGTATGAAGGTTCCTCAAAAAATTAAAAACAGAACAACCATATGATCCAGCATTTCTACTTCCGCGTATTTATCCGAAGGAAACAAAAACATTAACTTGAAAACACAGCTGCACCCCCATGTGCATGATAATATTATTTACAATAGCCAAGGTGTGGAAACTACGTAAATGTCCATCAATAAATGTAAAATGTGGTGTTCATATACATATATATATATATATATATATATATATATATATACACACACACACAGATAGATACACACACACACACACACACACACACACACACACACTGAGTGGCCAGATTATTATGATCTCTGAACTGATCAGTACTTCGTTGGGCCACCTTTTGCCTTCAATACTGTGGCGATTCTTCGATGTTGAAAGGTGATGTGAGGAATCTGACACCATGCCTGATGAATAGCACTGTCCAGTTCTGTGAGATTTGATGGTTGTGGAACCAGCTGCCTGATGGCTCTTTTAACTTCATCCCACAAATGCTCAATTGGATTGAGATCTGGTGATTGTGGGGGCCACCTAAGCAAGATAGTCTCCCTCATGTTCTTGAAACCACTCCTGCACAATACGAGCACCATGGCATGGCGCATTGTCTTGTTGGAAGAAGCCATCTCCATTGGGATATGCCATCAACATGATAGGATGAACTTGATCAGCAACAACACTTAGGTATGTTGTGCTATTCAGACGTTGTTCCACACGAATTAAAGGGCCCAAATCATGCCAGGAAAACATGCCCCAAACCATAACACTGCCCCCACCAGCTTGAAGGGTTGTACTCATGCATGTGGCATGCATGCTTTCATGCTGTTTCCGCGAAATTCTCACTCCGCTGTCTGCATGATACAACTGGAAAAATGATTCATCGGACCACATGACTTTTTTCCAATGCTCGACTGTCCAATCCTTGTGTTCCTGTGTGAATTGGAGATGTTTTATCTTGGTAACTGCAGACAGCAAAGGTGTTGGAACAGGCCTTCGGCTTCCATATCCCATACAATGCAGTGTACGGCTAATTTACCTACAAACGTAAGGTGGTCATAATAATCTGGCCACTCAGTGTGTGTGTGTGTGTGTGTGTGTGTGTGTATACACACACACACACACACACACACACACACATATACATACTAGAGGCCCGGTGCATGAATTCGTGCACAGGTGGGGTCTGGCCCACCCGTCCCTATTGGGGCAGATGGGGCCACCGGCTGGGGGTAGGGGCTGCAGGTGGTTGGTTGGTCGGCCCTGCCCCCGACCGGGATGGGGGGGGGCGATCAGGGGTGGGGCTGCCAAGGGGAGGGGCTGCCGGCAGTTGGCCAGCTGGCCCTGTCCCCTGGTCGAATTTCCAGTTGAATGGTCAAGGGGACAATTTGCATATTAGCCTTTTATTATATAGGATAGAGGCCCGGTGCATGAATTTGTGCATGGGTGGGGTCTGGCCAGCCTGGCCAGGGGGAGGGAACAAAGGCAGTTGGCTGGCCTGCCTGCTGGTCAAAATCCTGGTTGAGGGGACAATTTGCATATTAGCCTTTTATTATATAGGATATACACTGAGTGGCCATATTATTATGCGTTCAGAGATCATAATAATCTGGCCACTCAGTGTATATACTAGTATATATATATATATATATATATATATATATATATATATATATATATACACACACACACACACACACACACACACACACACATATACATAACACGGAATATTATTCAGCCATAAAAGAAGGAAATCCTAGCATCTGCGAAAGACAGATGATCTTAAGGGTATTATGCTAAGAGAAATAAGTCAGACAGAGAAAGACAAATACTTATGGTCTCACTTATATGTGGAATCTTAAAAAGAAACCTAAGTCACAGATGCAGAGAAGAAATTGGTGGTTGCCAGAGGTGGAGAGAGGGGGTGGGCGAAATGGGTGAAGGTGGTCCAAATGTACAAATCTCCAATAAATAAATTCTGAGGATGTTAAAAAAAGAAATTATAAATCAAGAACTATTGTCCAGCCAGTGTGGCTCAGTGGTTGAGCATTGACCCATGAACCAAGAGTTCACTGGTTCCATTCCCGGTCAGGGCACATGCCCAGGTTGCAGCTCAATCCCCAGTTGGGGATGTGCAGGAGGCAGCTGATCAATGTCTTTCTCTCATTGATGTTTCTATCTCTCTATCCTTCTCCCTTTATCTCTCTCTAAAATCTATGAAAACATATTAAAAAAAGAACTTTTAAGATGATACTAAAGACAGCAGGAGAATCGCAAAGAGGAAAATTCAATATTTATGCCAGCACCTAACACATAGTAGTAGGCCCTTCATAAATATCTTCTGGAAACTAAATCAGCAGACAATGGAGGAAATAATTAGTGAGCTGGAAAATAAATGGAGAATCAAATCCAAAATATGGAATTAAGCAAATAGATGAAAACACAAGAAGTGCCTGGTAGATTTTGAAAAACAGGAATATCCAACCTGAGAATAATAAGGGTGCCAAGATAAAAAACAAAACCACCACCGAAAAAGCCAACAAAGATCATTAAGGAAACACTTGAAGAAAAATTTCCAGGATTGAAAAACGTTAAGACCTTAACTACTGCCCTAACCGGTTTGGCTCGGTGGATAGAGCGTCGGCCTGTGAACTCAAGGGTCCCAGGTTCGATTCTGGTCAAGGGCATGTACCTTGGTTGCGGGCACATCCCCAGTAGGGAGCGTGCAAGGAGGCAGCTGATCAATGTTTCTCTCTCATCGATGTTTCTAACTCTCTATCACTCTCCCTTCCTCTCTGTAAAAGATCAATAAATATATTAAAAAAAAAAAAGACCTTAACTACTCATAGAATACCTTCCAAAATAATCCCCACAGGAAGATGCCCAGACAATACTTTCTCAGGAGATACACCATTAGCTGCCTTCTCAGCATTGTTGCCACACAACACTGTCCTTCCCTCCTGCCTCGGTATAGGAACCTGCATGGTGTTCATGACAGCGATGAGCTTCCATGCAGAGGGTATTCTGACATGGTTCTGGCCGTGAGAAATAACCCAAAACTGAGGCTTCCAAGAAAGTTCTTTCTGAGAGACCATTGCAGCTGGCTCACACTATTGCCTCTCCTCTTCCCTCTTTCTTCCTGCCTTGGTGGCGGTCACGGTATCTGGAACTGGAGGAGCTGTTTTGTGAGCCCAAGGGAGAGCGCCACCATGTAAGCCTGCCAGGGCAGACAGACTCGAAAGCCCTGGGCCGCTGTGGGCCCGGCCTGCAGGTCTCTCAACTTCCTGCTGGGTGCTTAAGACACGGACTTCCTGCTCCAGCTGCCCGATGCAACCCGCCGTTGATCTGGTGGTCACTCTGCTTTCTAGTTACTGAGACAACGAAGGAGCAGTCTGGGCAACAGAAAGCAACCATTCCACCTCAATTCTGAAGTGCTAATAAGAGTGGGTGCAGAGTCGGGCAGAGAAGCGTGCAGCATCAAGCACAGAGGAAGCAGGTGACAAAGCTGTTGCTTCCTTCCCTCCCCCCCCCCCCCCCCCGCCCACTCACATGGGGTGCTATTTCAGACACACAGGAAAGTGATTTCTAGAAGGTTATCGTGCCGTTCCTTTCTGGTTAAAAGCAGAAGCAAGGCTTGAGAAAACGCGACGGTGTTAATTACTGACCACAGCCTAAAGGTCCAGAGGCAGAGAAGGGACTGAACGAACTGGAAGTGACGGCAAGGAAACACACTCAGATCACTAAGGAGAAAGCGGTGCACGCAGGTGATGTGCTGTCGGTTAGCAGAGGTGAGGCAGGTTCTAAGATGAAGAAAGGTAAGTTCAGAAAGTGTTTCCAGAGAACAAGATACAACAACAAGGGGGACACAGGAGGGTGGAGAGAATGGGGCTGAACCCAAGGTCGCAAGACTCCGTTATCATCCAGAGGAAGAGGTCTTGGTTTTATTCATAAACATGAAAAATAATGGCAAAAGGAGCTTTTTAAATCCACTGGGACATTTTGATAAATTTCATGTGATCACACTTAAAATGACCAAAAGGATACCCAGTGCATTGTAATAGAAGGCACAGAATTGAAAAGAGAATAGGGAAGGAAAAGAAGGGAAGTGTAGAACACAAAAGATAATGCAAATGAGACCCAACATATGTGCCAAAGTCCCCTACAAAGAGAAAAGTCCAAAACTGATTAAAAATAATATAAAAATGTATTAACTGGTTTACTAAAAAAATTTTATTAAAAATCACAACTAGAAAGACAATCTAAAGTTAGCAAATATCTGCTAGTATATTGGAATTTCATCATATCTAAGTTTAAAAATAGATGTTACCATATAAAGCATTAAGAGATAAACAAAAGTATTAATAAGTCATACAAGTAATGAAATAAATCACACTGAATTTATATGTCCTGAAACACACAACTGAAATATTATTTTGGGTGTGTTCACTAGCCTTGGAGCGTGTTTGGAGATTCTGTTCCCTTCCGTTCCCAAACTCTGTAATGTAAGAGAAAATCCAGCTGGAATATATATATACATAAGGACACAAAGAATCACTCAAACAGGAAGGAGAATTCTGGAAAATGCACATTCTTAAGTCATTATGAGATCATTTTAGAAGTAAATCAAAGCATAATTATATAGCCAATCACACAAAACCATTTAAGCAGTCGTTTGAACAAACATTGAGATGAGTTAGAGCTAAACAAAGAAAGTATAAGGATATTTATCTCAAACACGAATAGCACCTGAATTTGTGAAAAACCGTAAAAAAATTGCCTGTCAAAATGAGTGTATATGGCGCTATAAAAATCTATTTTATATACCAAAAAATTTAATAGCCAATTAGAAGGTAACAGAACAGGATAAATATTTTGGACATATATAAATAAATATAGGGTGTCCCTAAAAAATATACACACATTTTGAATCATTATAAAGGCCGTGTTTATTAAAATACATTTCATTTCCAATATTGAGCTACCAGCTTTAAAGTGCGTATACATTTTTTTGGGACACCCTACATATGTAACAGAGATAAGAATTTGAGGGGTCCCCGTGGCCCTTGAGACAGCCCCTAAGATACTACAGAGACCCTCAGCGGCTCTTCGGAGCACAGTTTGAAAACCACAGCCCTGGACGGGTTGTAAGACCAATGCCTTGTGACCTTCATCGGTTGCTTAATACGAGGGAAGAACCTAAGACACAGACAACCTTGGTGCTGACATGCCAGAGCTCACAGGTAGTCAGGGCGTGACCTCTGGGATTAAATGTCCAAATTGGAGATGAAAGTTCTGGGGGCGTTGTCATGGTGACGGGAGGAATGCAGCAACGTTGAGGGGACCGTGAAGTACTGTAACGGGTGGTGATGTAAGTCTCCATATCCATGGACTCCTGGGAGGTCGGAATCAGACATTACAAAATCACAGAAACCCTGAGATTCTGCAGACCATCTGTCTTCTTACTGTATCCCGTCTCCTAAGGACCACCGCACGGAAAAAAGAGGTCACTCCTGTAGCTGGCAACTCTTCCCACAACAAGGACCCCAAAGGAAGAACTGGCAAAGGAGGGGGCGATGCAAAGTGTAAGCTTTGAAGGAAGGCCCCACACTCCACCCGCTGGACCCAAACGGAAGCTCTCTGGGCCTCAGACTCCTGGTCTGTGACCTGGGAGTCTGAACAGTACCTATCCTCATGGCGTCGTTAGAATGAAACATATGTGAAGGCGTGTGCTGTGTTTAACCCCCGGGAAGCACTCCATACGTTTCACAAATTTGATGACACACAAGAGTACACAAAATCACACGGAACCCTCAGATCCAACAGTTGAGTGTAGTTAAGCTCTTCCCCATGAACACGAATACATGAAAGTCTCGAGGAAGGGTAGCGGGAATAATGTGAAAGCGAAGAAGGAACCAGAATGCATACACTAAGGATTGCATCGCCCACGTGAAGGCACAGAATGAGAAGAGTTCAGAGATAACTGCCGTGGCTCCTTTTAGAAACGAGTGGGTACACAATGAAACGGCTCAGAGGCTCGGCTCCTCCTGGGCGATCAGGAGTCCTGCACAAACAGGTAACGAAGCGAACTGAACACATCCAGGTGCTGCCAGGGTCAGGAAGTGTGCAGAGCGCCCTGACCTCCTCCCTCTGAAGGGAAGGAAGCCTGGAGCTCACAGGTGATCCCAGCTCTACCTGGGACACTCGGACGCCAGTGCAGCTGTCATCAGACCTGCAGGGCCCCGGCAACGCTGCTTTACAATTAAAATCTGAATGGCCCCACTGCCCCCTAACACCCTACACACCCCACGTCACACCCAGGTTCATCATGGTCTGACCCCTGGGTTCACTGGCCACAAGGCTTCCCTTCCAAGCAGGGTGATCAACAGAAGAGACGGCAGGGGTTGATGAGAGAATGGCAACAACAAAATCAGAACGCGTAATTAGGCTTCTACGGGTGGCTCTTGGGCCAAAGGAAGATGGCGGTGGGTGTATTAAAGGAGCAGCATTTCAGAAAAGTGGGGTTGTTACAGAAAACCGGAGAAGAACCAAGCAATACTTAGAGAGATGGAGTTACATTTACTATGCGCGGGTCCAGGGGAAAATGTCTCTCAAATTCTGGGCCCCAACATGGAGGAATTTTCCCTATTTATATGTTTTTACCTTCTTTGTCTCCCAAATATGGGGTGTTTCCGGCCCCTTTTGCAAGTTCTTAAAGAGCCCCTATGTGCTGGGGCCTTGAGACCTCAACCAAAGGCTTGGCCTGGTGCCAGCACTGATAATTTCATCCGAGGACGGTTTAATGGCCTCTCTGAAGTGGGAGTAGTCTCATTTTCCTTATTATTTAAGCAAGCAAGCATTTACAGAAGCCAAATAGCAGGGTTAAAATTTCAAACAGCAGTTTTTATATAAGATGGATGCTTCAGGGTCATGTCTGACAATGTGGACAGACTGCTCAGAAGGAAGCTGAAGGGAGAGGGGTGGGGGGAGGGGGAGCCGTGCAATGATGGGGACATCTCCCATCCTCAACAGGACTGCACTTCTGGGTCTGAACACAGTAATGCCCTCCACAGGCCGAAAGTGTCCCCATGCCTTATAAAATAAGTGATGCACTGGGGATCCCAATCTTTTCCCCTTTCCTCCTCAGGGGAAGATTGTTACTTGCTGGGTCAATTCCCAGACGGTCCTTTGAGATGGAGATGGAAAGCTACAAGAATCTAGAGAGAACAGAAAGAGCAGAAAGAGATGGATGGGGGGTGCGGGGCGGGGGGTGGGGGAAGAACAGGAATACTGAGGGCTGAGAGGATCGGGGAAGGATTAGGGATAAAAGGCTCCAGAACTCCTTTGAGATCCGAGAGACTAGGAGAGGAGAGAGAAGAGAGAGGGAACTTCCCTTAGTGTTATAAATTGGAGACTCTAAGACTCTTTGGAGATACGCAAGCAAAACCTGAATTTATTTTTTCATTATATTGGGCCAATGGACTGTGCTTCTTGGAACAGAACACTACCCTTAGACAGGACCCCAAGGAACGCAAGATTTGGGTTACACTCATGCCAAACCCATCTCTCCTTCATAGAGAAAGGTATGGAGGGGGAGAGAGAACAGGATGGAGTTTAGGATAAAGGGAAGGAAATCACCATGTTTTGTCATATACATAAGCATTTTTAAGGCAACAAGCTGAGATGAAATGTGTGTGTGCCGGAATGCTGGGCAGTGGAGAGAGAGAGCTCTGTCCTGCAGCTGACCTCTCATTTGCAGATACTGACCTTTTCCAAGTAGGAAGCAAGTAACTGAACAAATCCAGGGCTCACAGAGTGGACAGTCTGAGCCTCCCCATGAAATGTTAGAAGGTAGACCCAGGGGAGCCTGCCCTCTCACCCCACCTGAGTGAATGCAAATTCCTACCCCACTCTTGCTGCCCCCTCTCCCCTGGACCACGCATTCACTACTCCTTAGCTCCAATCTTAAAAGCACCCAGCATTGTTCACATCAAATGGTATGTGAAAGTGCTTTAAAAATTGCTGCTACGACTGAAAGTGCACTGAACAAAAACTAGCATTCTTATAAGATCTAGATGGGGAAATACTGCCTGAGCACAAAGGCAATGAAAGAAACCACAACAGGAAAAATCTGAAATATGAAACTGCACAGAAACTTAAAACATCCTATATAATTATCCTACATGATAAAAGGCTAATATGGAAATAGACCGAACGTCGGAACAACCAGTCGCTATGACATGTGCTGGCCACCAGGGGGCGTGTGTGGAACATGGTGGGCATCGGCAGCAGAGCACGGAATATGGCAGGCATCGGCCGAGGCGGGATTGGGGAGCAGGTGAGCAGGGGCACCAGACCAAGGTGGGCACTGGTCACTATCATTGGCATGAGCCTCTGCTGGTTACTGAAAATTCTTTGCTCCCGTGCACCGCGGTCTCACCCGGTGCTCGCACCTGCTGCCGGCGTCGGCCTGCTCTCACCTGCTGACGGCACCGGCCTGCTCTCACCTGCTGACGGCACCAGCCCCACTCACATCCGCTCCTGGCACCAGCCCCAATCACTTGGTGTCATCAGCGGGTACAAGCGGTGGCTGCTGGCCCTGATCACCTGAGGGCTTCTCTACCTCCCCCTGCTCCTGAGGGGCAATCGGGGCAGCAGCTGCTGCTCTCACCTGCTGACGGCACCAGCCCCGCTCGCATCCGCTCCTGGCACCGGCCCCAATCACTCTGTGCCGTCAGCAGTTGAAGTGGGGCTGGCGCCGTCAGTGCGTGGGAGCGGCAGGGCAGGGGTGTGGAGGGTGGGCTGAGACATGCCCCTGTGCCTACTACAGCCTCGTGGCCCACAATTCCTTTTAAGGTGCACGAATTTGTGCACTGGGTCCCTAGTCTATATACTAGTACCGTGGTTGGCAAACTGTGGCTCGCAAGCCACATGTGGCTCTTTGGCTCCTTGAGTGTGGCTCTTCCACAAAATACCACGCCCTGGACGAGTCTATTTTGAAGAAGTGGCGTTAGAAGAAGTTTAAAAAATTTGGCTCTCAAAAGAAATTTCAATCATTGTATTGTTGATATTTGGCTCTGTTGACTAATGAGTTTGCCAACCACTGTACTAGTATATAAAACCCTAACATGCAAATAGACTGAATGGCGGAACAACTGAACAACCAGTTGCTATGATGTGCACTAACCACCAGGGGGCGCGTGCGGATCATGGCAGGCATCGGCAGCAGAACATGGAATATGGTGGGCATTGGCAAGGCGGGATGGGGGAGCAGGTGAGCAGGGGCACCAGATGGGCCGAGATGCACCTCTGTGCCCACTGCAGCCTCGTGGCCCACAGTTCCTTTCAAGGTGCACGAATTCGTGCACTGGGCCCCTAGTGTCTACATAAACACGGAACAGAAAGTAATAACGTATAAAAAGCATGACAAAGATGACAAAGGCCTAAAATCCTTAACATCTAAAAGCACACGTATACAATGACCAACATGACCCTCCCCTTTGCTCCCGAGAGAAAAGGATTAGAATAGGAACTGTAAGTATTTTTAAAAAATATTTTATTCATTTTAGAGAAAGAGAGAAAGGAAGAGGGAGAAAGAGAAACATCCATGAGGGAACCATTGATCAGCTGCCTCCTGCATGCCCCCTACTGGGGATCAAGCCCGCAATCCAGGCATGTGCCCTGACGGGAAACCAGCCACCTCTCGGTGCACAGGACAATGCTCAACCAACTGAGCCACACTGGATAGGGTGTGAACTAGAAGTATTTTAGATAAATATTTAAAATGAATCAATGTGAGCATAAATAAAAGAAATTCTATCATGAAATTCATTTTTACCTAATTAGAACAAAATGCTCATGTATAATGAATATATGGAAAACTTACAAGATATGATCTATTTCTGTGATTTCAAGATGCGCCTTTTCCCAGCATAAAGAATCTCTTAAATCAGGATGGTCTCACAATTGCTCGTGTCAGAACATAATTGACAGCATTCTTTTCTTTCTTAATGGTTTTTAAAATAATGACTCATCTTAAATCCAGTAAAATCTTCAGTACTTTAGGTTCAACGTATTATGATACACCAAACCGTTAGTAGGGGTTCTCGCTGGATGGTGGAATTATGGGGGATTTCTGCCTTCTTCTTCATTTGTTCCCATGTATTCCCAGTCTTCTAAAATGAATATGTACTTCTTTCATCACCAGGGGGTAAACAAAACAGAATCTGTTTCTACTCCTGACTTTGTCACTTCATAGATGTGTAGTCCTAAGTAAGATATTTATGCTCCCTGTACCTTATCCCCCAGATGGAATTAATAACTTCTCTGCCTACTGCACAAGGTGTGTGTGCAAATGCTTTGCAAAATGTAAAGTGCCTATTCGACGTGTGATTTAAATGTTGACACACGTATGACTCCACTAATGTGTGACATCTGTTAATGTATTAGTGGGATGTCTTATTCTTTCTGAATGCCTGTTCAGTTACCTTTGATGTCGGTCTATAGCTTTATACTGTAAAATGGTGTTTTCCAATAGTTTACTGTTTGAACGTGATATAATTTGATTTCAAAAGCTCTTTCCTCAGCCTTGTTTCCATGCAGGAACAATCTGAAAACAATATTACGTTCGGCTTCGCCAAGGTCTGCACATTGACCGGGCCACGTCACACACCTGTCAGCCCGGCTCCCAAACCCTGCGGAACCATGCAGAATGCTGCTACCCAAGTGCCAATCATGGCCACACCCGGGGCTAAAGAGGTGCGCCAGGACCATTCTCTCTGCTGAATTAAAATGAATAAAACTGTTGTTGAAAATCTGGTCATCTACCTTGACTGGCCCATCACTGAGCTAGGGCTGGGGATCTCTGCATCTGGGGCTCCTCAGATTCACACGAGCCAGGGCCACCTTCTCAGCCCGAGCCCAGTGCATCCCTGTGACTGAATAGGGCTGCTCTTCATTTCTTTTTGTGTGTGTGGCTGTTGTTTTTTGTTAATCCTCACCCAAGGATATTTTTCCCATTGATATTTTTAGAGACAGTGGAAGAGAGGGAGGAAGGGGAGAGAGGGAGAGGGAGAGAGGGAGGGAGGGAGACAAGAGAAACATTGATGTGAGATAGACACATCGATTGCTTGCCTCCTGAATCAAATCTGCAACTCAGGTACATGTCCTTGACTGGGAATTGAACCCGAGACCCTTCGGTGCATGGGCCGGTGCTCTAACCATTGAGCAACCAGCCTGGGCAGGCTGCTGTTGATTAACGTGCTCCTCACCTAGGAACCTGCCAGCTGGTGGCGAGGTCCACAGAGGCAACCGATGAGCACATCCCGCTCCCCTCCACTCCAGCCTGGCCCCCGGTGTGCCCTGCTCTAAAGCACAGGGGGTCTTGTCCCAGGGAGCAACATCACAAAAAGCAAACCTTAGTGTTTGACTCGCCTGGGTGTTTTATTAAAGAGCAGATGCATTCAGTGCGTCTGGGGCTGCCCTGAGACTCTGCATTTCTAACAAGGTCCCAGGTGCTGCTGGTACCGCTGATTCACAGATAGCGGGATCCTTGGGGGTGGTCTCCATGCTCAGCCCTCGCCAACTCCCATCACGTGTGCCTCACGTGTGCCTCACGTGTGCTCCCTAAGCCAGAGCCATCTGGGGAAGTTGTACTCTACCAGGAGCTGTGCAAGGGGCCCCATCACCTGCATTTTAACGAGCACACTTCCCCCAGGTGAGTTCTTATGGACACCAAAGCTTGGGAACCGCCGGTAGAAAATTCTAAATGTCCTTGCCGGGCCATGCCACCGGGAGCTGTATGCTTGCCCTGCGTAGCTCTGGACCTCGGCAGAGGGGTTTTACTGAATTGCACCTGCATTAGGGATGCGGGAACACACGGTTCTCTTTCGTGTTTACGGCCCAGATGCTGTGGAGGCGATGACTCCCCGCATTATCTACTCCCCTCCGTGACAATCTCTAGGAGAAATTTTTATTCAAGTCTGAGAAAGTTGGGTGTCTTCCAAGCAGCCAGCCTAGGTAAGGGGAGTAGTAGTAGTCTGTGCCTCTTAATATTTTGAAAACTGGAAAACGCAGAGCCAAATGCCGGGCTCACTTTTGGCAATTATGTGGGTCCTTCTGACATCTACTCGTGTGTGTTACCAATTTGTGGCTTCGGGGTCCTATCCTGCTACGTTTCTCATCTCCCCAGTGTCTTAACTCCATTACTGTACCCTTTCTAGTGCACAGTACTCATGTATGTGGGGTAGGCCTCTGTGCTGCTCGCCAATATCCACTCATAGGAGGAGTGTCCTTGAACTTGGGTGTGGCCATGTGACTTGATTTGGCCAATGAAATGTCTGTGGAGGTGACGTGTGTCTCTTCCAGGTGGTGGCCAATTGATTGCTGGTCCTCCACTCTTCAGCTCTTTCTGCCCCTTCCTGGGCCACAAGATAAAAGCAGCCTGGGCCACCCGGGAGACGGCTGCCCTGGGAGTCAGGCGCCCACAGCGGGCCCGTGTGTGTGTGAATAAACTCTTGTTAAGGGGCAACCTTGCTGCCATGACCATGTTGTATGCCATGGACCTCAGATCCTTTTGGGACAGAAGCTGATTTATAAATGCGCAGGCAACACACAGGAGCAAACCCCTGCCAAAAGCATATATGAGAGAAAAGACGTTTACAGAAGGATCGTTCACCAGCTACAGTGTCAATCTACTCCTCTGAGTTGTATGTACCGCAAATTCATTCTTGCTTCAAGTCTCTTTCAAAATCAGCATCCCTGAGTGTGTCTTCATATTCTGCTCCAACTTTTTAAATCGTGGTAACATATACCCAATATTTATCATTTTAATCATTCTTAAGTGTACAGTTCAACGACATTAAATACATTCATGTATGTGGGGTAGGCCTCTGTGCTGTATAACCAACAGCATGATGTACACTCAAACCTTATTTTATCATCCTCAACAAAAATGCCATACCCATTAACCTCTATTCTACTTTCTGTCCCTATGGAATTTGCCCATTTGTCAGGTACCTCATGCAAGTCGCATTATGTAATATTTGTCCTGTATATTTCACTTATTTTACTAAGTATAATGGTTTCAAAGTCTACCATCCATGTTGTAGCATACATCAAATTTCATACCTTTTCATAGTTGAATAATATTCCATTGTAAGTATGCACTGCATTTTGTTAATCCATTCATTTGTTGATAAACACTTGGGTTGTTTCCACCTTTTGGCTACTGTAAATAACGCTGCCCTGAACATAGCTATACAAATATCTGCCTGAGTCTCTGCTTTCAATTCTTTCGACTACGTCCCCCAGGAATGGAACTGCTGAGTCATATGGTAATTCTATGTTTAACCTTTGGGGAAACTGCCAAAATGGTTTTCACTCTTCTCTGACTTTTAAATCAAAGGTTTCAACCAGACAACAGTTACATGAAATCCTCAACTGCACTTTCCAGGAAAACGCTGTTTGTGAACATCGCCCACTGTCCTATGCCATGGTTTCTGCATAAAACCCCATGAGGGAACCTTTTCTCTGAGGATAAGAATTCCGGGGTGGGTCAGGACTCAGGTACGAAGCTTGCAGCCCAATCTGAAGCCTGAATAGTCATTGTGGGTCCCGTGCCCACACCCCTTGGCAACACCCTTTATCATTTCTAGTCACGTCGGCCTGACTGCCAATGGCCAGTGCCCACATCTCTGTCACTGAGCTGCCCCTGGGCTGTCCGTGCAAAATCAGGCCAGAAGCACCTGGGAACCGTAGGCTTGTGCTTCCCTGCCCTGCAAGCACCTTTCACCCAATTACTGACAGGTGTGGGCTATAACGATTCTCCCCGCTCCCGCCCCGGCTCCCGCCCCTGGCTCCCGCCCCTGGCTCCCGCCCCTGGCTCCCGTGCAGCCTGGGATCTTTCTGGGTCATGGGGTTTGCACTGCTGTCCAGCTTCCACGTGGGATTAAGTACAGGAACACCTAGTTTTATCATGCTTCACTGGATTGCGCTTCATTTTTTACAAATGGAAGGCAAGACCCTCTACCAGCAAAAAGGTTCCAACTTGCTTTATCGTGATCCCTGCTTTATTACGGTGGTCTGGCACCGAACCCGTAATGTCTCTGAGGTCTGCCTGTACCAGTTGCTCACTGTGTTCCTGCCTAATACATCCCTATATTGACTTATGTCCCCCTCTACCTGCCTGTATCCCTTGCACCTGCCAGTCAACTGCTTGAACTCAAATTCTTGGCTTGGGCTCTGCTTCTGAGGGAACTAAACTAAGACAAAGCTCCTCCTGGCAACTTCCAGGACCTGTTTGCTTTCCATATTTCTATTCTTCTTTTCCCTGATTCTGAAGCTTTACTTACATTTTATGATTGTTTTACTGTATGCTTTCTTGTTGTGTTATCTCAACGTCTATGCAGAAAAAAGGACAGTGGAGCTGATTTTTAAAAGAAAAACACCATCATCTATAATAATAAAAGCATAATATGCTAATTAAACCGGATAGCCAAACGACCTTCTGGATATCATTCCGGATGTCCTTCCAGACGAAGCCGCAGCAGCGGGGGCCAAGGCAGAGGCATTTAGGGGCGATCAGGCAGGCAGGCAGAGTCGGTTAGGGGCGATCAGGCAGGCAGGCGAGCGGTTGGGGCGATCAGGCAGGCAGGCAAGCGGTTAGGGGCGATCAGGCAGGCAGGTGAGCAGTCAAGGGCAATCAGGCAGGCAGGCAGAGTGGTTAGGGGTGATCAGGCAGGCATGCAAGTGGTAAGGGGCAATCAGGCAGGCAGGCGACTGGTTAGAGGTGATGAGGCAGGCAGGCAGAGTGGTTAGGGGAGATCAGACAGGCCGGCAGGCAGGCGAGCGGTTAGGAGCCAGTAGTCCCGGATTGCGAGAGGGATGTCCGACTGCCGGTTTAGCCTAAACGGGAAGTCAGACATCCCCTGAGGGGTCCCGGATTGTGAGAGGGTGCAGGCCAGGCTGAGGCACCCTCCCCCCATGTATGAATTTTGTGCACCGGGCCTCTAGTCCTATATAATAAAAGGGTAATATGCAAATTTACCCTAAAAGTGGAACGACCAGTCGCTATGATGTGCACTGACCACCAGAGGGCAGACGCTCAATGTAGGAGCTGCCCCCTGGTGGTCAGTGCGCTCCCACAGGGGGAGTGCTGCTCAGCCACAAGACGGCTGAGGGCTGTGACTTCAGTGGCAGTGGCGGGAGCCTCTCCTGCCTCCTTGGTAGCGCTAAGGATGTCTGACTGCGGCTTAGGCCCACTCCCTGCGGGGAATCAGACATCACTCAAGGGCTCCAGGGCTGCCAGAGGGATATCTGACTGCCAGCTTTGGCTCGATCCCCAAGGGAATGGGCCTAAGCTGGCAGGTGGACATTCCCCGAGTGGTCCCATATTGCAAGTGGGCACAGGCCGGGCTGAGGGACCTCCCCACTACAGTGCATGAATTTTCGTGCACCAGGCCTCTAGTGTAATTATGATTAAAATACAAGATAAATGGTTCACAGAATATGATCCCAATTTTTAAAACTACAAATGCACTTATGTGTATGCTTAGGGCAAAAAGAACACAAAGGAATGCATCAAATGTTAATAGTGGTTACAGATGGTGTAACTTTTTTTTTCTTTATACTTTATTTTACAAAGAACACGACGCTTTAGTTTCCTTATCTATAAAATGGAAATAATCTTATCTACCTCATGGAGTTGTGTTGATTGAATTAGCTGCATCACATATTCACACAATAATCACAGTATGTGCTTAATATGTACCCCAATAAAGGGTAGCAAGTGTGTTATTGATGCAGCAACTCATGAAACAGTCTAAAAGGAAACGTTGGAAATATAAAAATAAGCTGATACGTATATAGTGCTTTGTACTTTTTAAAGAACATTCATTATATGAGCTCACTGTCCCTCACAAGAGCCCTACATAAGGGAGCGGCTTAGGGGGAGGGGTGAGCAGGAGACAGGACTGATGTTTACTGCACAGCTACCCGGTGAGCACTTGCAGACAGCTCGGATGAGAAGGATGGGGCTCCCAACACCTGCCCAAGCTGCAGGGGCAGGACTAACAGCTCCGACTCCGGACCCCCTGTCCAGTTTCCTTCTATTCCACCAGGCTCCGTTATTATAACTGAGCCTCTTCCACGCCCAGCCATCCAAGACATTCTCCGTTCCTAAGGCATTGCTGTGCACCAGCCTATCAACACACTCTGCTCCTTCCTAGCTCCGTGTCCAAGGGGAGTACGGGGGAGGGAGGCGTGTGGGGTGTGTGTTGGGGTGGGGGAGGATGTAGCCCCCCAATCTCCTGTTAAAAGGACACCACATAACTATTCAAGCGAAATAAAACCGTGGTACTTGCTATGTAAACACCAGATTCAAGGGGAGTTCCACAGCAACACGTGCCAAGCAGTTTGCTCCCCCGAGTCCTCCCTGCATAGAAATCCTGGGGCTGTCTTCTGCGATGAGATGCGGGAGGCGACACAATGAGGGACTTAGGGAATTCTGCTAAGAGAATTCTGCAAGGCATGTGGGATGGAGGAGAGAACCTGGAAGGGTGTTACTCCTCCTCTACCGCCTCAGCGCCGTGTTCTGGTCATCATGGAGAATGCTGACAGTTTTTCTTGCCAGAACCCCAGTTATTGTGGTATCTCACTGGTCTGCTGATGGGCAGGGCAGACCTGGGATGGGAGGTGGGCGTGGGGCAGGGCAGTGAGCCAGGCAGTTTAGGACAAAGCACTTCAGATGCAGCTTGTGCATCCCGTCCCTAATCGTCCCCTAATCGCCCCGTCCTCTCTGCCTTGCCTCCTACTCACCCACTGAAGCCCTGGGCTGACCTTGGGACATCTCTCCTGACCAACCAGGCCTGAGGCTGATCTCTATTATACTTGGGCTCCTTCTCCTGGCAGAATGTCTACCTAAGGCAGCCACGTGTGGGAGCTTCAGGGAAGTTCGCCTTGTCACCCGCCTCGTTGACAAGCTCTCTTGCTGGCACCGGGGCCATAGCTGCAGAGCGCCTGCCCCCCGGGATGCCACTGTGAGCCTCGTTGCTATTCCCAGTTCCTGGCAGCTGGAGCCACTCCCTTTCAGCATAGCCTTTTAAAGCCCCCTCCTCTGCTCCAGCTCTTTTCTTGCTTCAAAATTTCTACAGCATCTTCCCCAACCCTTATCACTCGATTATGTGTCAAGGATGAATTATCTTTAGAAAGGTGGTGCAGCCGAAACCGGTTTGGCTCAGTGGATAGAGCGTCAGCCTGCGGACTCAAGGGTCCCGGGTTCGATTCCGGTCAAGGGCATGTACCTTGGTTGCGGGCACATCCCCAGTGGGAGGTGTGCAGGAGGCAGCTGATCGATGTTTCTCTCTCATCGATGTTTCTAGCTCTCTATCCCTCTCCCTTCCTCTCTGTAAAAAATCAATAAAATATATTAAAAAAAAAAAAAAAGAAAGGTGGTGCAGACACCCAACTTTTTCCTTCTGCTGGGAATAAAGGCATAATTGTAGCCAGTTTGCTCAAAAACTTTCAGTGGCTCCCAACTGCCTCTAGATAAGTTCTAGCTCCTTAGTAAACATTAAAGAGACACCTCCACCCCATTAGCCAGGAGGCCTTCATGGTTATTCTATAGACCAGCCGTCACCAACCGGTGGTCCCCGGATCATTGGTGGTCCATGAAGTCCGAAAGGTTGGCAACCGCTGCTATAGACCATGGGGTCCTTGAATGCAATTCTTTCCTCCTTCAGAATGCAAAGCCCAAACTGTACCTAACACCACAGGCTTAGCCCAAAGGTCACTTCCCCCCAATTTTTCAGGGTAGGAATCAGTTTCCATTCTCATTTGCATGTTGCCTGACCTTCAATCTGGTATTCAATCTAATTTTCTATGTAAACTTGAAGTTAAGGATGGACACTTCTTTTTATCTTATTTTTTGTTCATCCTCACCCAAGAATATTTTTCCATTGATTTTTAGAGATAGTGGAAGGGAAAGGGAGAGGAAGAGAGAAACATCGATGTGAGAGAGACACACATTGACTGGTTGCCTCCTGCACCCAACCGGACCAGGGCCGGGGAACCTGTAACCAAGGTACGTGCCCTTGACCAGAATCGAACCCGGGCCCCTTCGGCTTGCGTGCGGACGCTCTATCCACTGAGCCAAACGGGCCAGGTCAAGAACAGCCTCTTTTTAAATGTGTGCTCCGTCCCCCGCCTTGTGAGTGGTACTAACTCAATAAACGTTTATAGGTCCCTGCCCCAACTGGTAAGCTTTCTTCCTAAAGTTCCACGAACTTGAGCAATGTCTTAACTACTGAGCATCTCCCAGAACAGAGCGTCTCCAATTTAAGGACCATTCGAGTCCCCTGGGTCCTTTGTTAATTGCGGATTCTGACTCGGGGTCAGAGGAGGGGCTGAGACTCTGCATTTGTAACAAGCTCCCAAGTGATGCAAACGCAGCTGGACCACCTTTAGAGAAGCCCGGGAGCGATAGCACCCGTGGGTCAGGGAACAGCTCACACCTGAGCAGCTGGCAGAGTGGCGGATGAACCGGAGGTGGGGAAGCGCTGGTCCCACCCTTCGAAGCGCCCCGCCAGGAAAAATGCCAGCGAGTCCTCCCGCGCCTCCGCCCTCCCGTGCGGCTCACGTACCTATAGTGGACACCACGGTGCCCACGAAGTAGAAGGCGCCGGTGAAGTCCCAGCGCGGCCGGGTGTTGTCCACGCGGACGCCGGCCTCGGTGGCCTCCTCGTAGTGGCGGAGGAAGCCGCGCAGCTCGTCGCGGCTCAGGTTGTGGCGGCGGCTGAAGTTGGCCAGGCGCTCCTCCCAGCGCTGCTTGGCCTGGCGCTCGTGCGCCAGCTCCAGGGCCGAGAAGACGGCGGCGCCGCCCAGCAGGTAGAGCACGATGAGCGCGGCGAGCAGCAGGAAGCGCGCGTTGTCCTCGTTCAGGTGGCCCGGGCCGCAGCCGCAGCCCCGGCAGGCCATGGCCGGACCCCCGGGGTGACCCCGCCGGGCGGCTGTGATCGCGGGCGGACTCCCGCCCAGATCTCACGGGAGGTCGGGCTCGGGCGGGCGCTCAGCTCGCTCCCCGCCGCCCGACGGCCGTCTCACCCATGTCCTCTGGGCGCTTCCCCCGGTCCCGCGGCTCCCGGGGCCGCCGCCGCGACCGCTCCTGCGGAGCCAGCTCCCCACGTCCTCCCAGACTCCTGGTTTCAAATCCGCTTTTCGCCGCCGGTGAGTTCTCCTAAGCGCTGAAGGTCCGAGTGAGAGGACGCAGAGCCCGCTTCTGCTTGGCACGAGGATGCGGTGCTGTTCCCGCCCCGGCGCAGCCACGAGAGGCTCAGATTGGGGAGGGGGCGTGGCGCGTCCTCAGGGCAAACTCGCGCGGAGTTGCATTTTCCCCGGGGCGAGGGTTGCGGGGGCTGGAGAGGCTGGCGGGTGAGCAGAGCCTCGCGGCCTCCGTCTCTGTGACCATCATTTCTCCAGCCGAAGGCTAGGACGCAGGGTCGCAGTCGGCTGGCTTTGCAGGTAGATCCGAGGGGATGCGTCCCAGTCGTGGCGTCGCTCAGCCCCTCAGCCCCATCGGGTCACCGGCCCGGCTGCCGGGACCTAGAGGCCGGAGCAGTTCCGGGCGGGCGCACCTACAGGACTATGCAGTTTCGACCTACCACCTGGCCCCCAAGCTGTGCGGCATCCGGCGGGCCGAGCGGCTGGAGGAGGAGACCAGAAAGGGAGGTAGGAGTGAGGGAGCGAAGGAAGTTAGGGGAATCTCCCCGGATGCCTCCCTCGCCTGGCCCGGAACCAGGGCGCCCTTGGCCTCTGAGCCCTGCGCGGGGGCGTCTTCCGCCCCCACGTGTTGGTCCTGCGGGAGCGAAGCGAGCGCCGCGAGACAACCCCGGACCCCGAGAGGCTGCCGGGGGCTGTGGGGGCCCCGCGGCCAGGAGACCGTGACCCCAGAGAGGGCCATCTCCTCTACCCGGACTTGGGTGCGCTCCAGAGATTTTGCGCCCACAGGGCTCCGCGCGCAGTGCTCTCCCTCACCCCGTGCAGACCAGTGGCACGACCTTAGCTAACCGCCTGGGGCAGGGGGCCCTCCCCGAGACCTGCCTTTCAGAGGGCGCTGCAGCCCGCTCCAGTCTCACCTCCCGAGGAGAGCCCCTCGCTCGGCTCTGTCGGGATTGTCCCCCGGTCCCCTCCTTGCTGCGGCCCTGCCCTGCAGACCAGCGGCGGTGCGTCCTGCCAGGCTTGGCCAACGCGTTCCGACGCTGCAACAGGTGTAGCTGCGCGGCTGCCGGCGCCAGCGACTCCACTCCGTCAGCCGCCTCTCGGACGCGCGGGGCCGCCCCCAGCGCTGGTCTCCGTCCGCGGATGCCCGGCTTTCGGCGGGCCCTCTGGGGGCTTGGTTCTCCCACCTCGGGCGCCGCGCAGATACACAAAAGTGGGCGCTGAAGAGGCGGGTCCAGCGCTTGTCAGGCTGTGTGGGCTCCTCTCAAGCCAGAAGAGGGAGCTCCATCCCTTTCAGACAGCTCGCCCCCACCTACCAGCCACACGCTGCTTCTGGAATCACCAGCCCCTGAAACGTGGGAGTGAATATGGATACGTAAAGAAATAGACGTGGGCACCTTCGAGCGAAGCAAGATTTCTCCACCTCCCAAAAGAGTTGTTTCAGGCTCAGAGCCCAACCACCCACCTACACTCCCCAGGAGCAGGGAAAAAAAACCCACAGCTCTGGATTCTAATATTCTGCCATCAGAAGCCCTGATGCTTCAAGTGTTACTCTCGGTCCAGAATGCCCCTCGTAGCCTATTGGGGGCAACGGCGTTAAGGGGGTAGTGGCTATGGGGTCATGTGTATACACCATGGGTGAGTCCTGCAACTACTCCCCCCCCATTTTATTATGAAAAATTTCAAACAAAGTTGTAAGAAATTTACAGTGAACACCCACATACTCACCACCTTGATTCCACAATGAACATTTACTATACATGCTTTAGTGCATATCTACCCATCCCTCTTTCCATCCATCAACCCATCTGGTTTAAATGCATTCAAAGTAAGTTTTGTAGACATCAGTACACCCCCCCCCCCACAATACTTCTCCCTGCATATCATGAGTTCAGTATTTACAGATTTTTTTTTTCTTTTACATACAGTGAAAAGTGAAAATCTTAAGTGAATCGTTAGAGAAATTCTGGCCCCAGCCAGCTGTGAGACTGGGAGCCAGCTATGAGACCAGAAGGACATCCTGAACCTCTCTGGGCCTCAGTTTCACCTACGATTTGAAGGCACCCAATTGGGTCACCTTTTGGGATTTCTTCCAAAACACTTGTGTGCTTTCGTATGATTTGTGAGGCGTCTTTGCTAGGAATCTTTGGAATGGATGGAAGAGACATCCACACAGCTTGGGGAATGGGTGAGGAGACGGCAGGTGGCCCCAGCCAGTGAGCCCCGTTGCAGACAGTGAGGTGGCTGGCCTGGTGCTGGGAGGACGGACTGGAAAACTGCTGGGCTGGGGGCCACATGGCTCACCGGTCTGCAGGGCAGCCCACCAGCCTCAGCGTCAGGCCTGGAATCTGCAGACTCGGGCCCACAACCCCAAGACACTCGGGAGGCGGAGAGAGGGCTGGGTGGGAAAGCACCTTTCCCAACAGCGCCCAACACACGTCAACCCTGGATTCAGAAGGGCTGACACCATTGCGGGGTTCCAGTCACTAGCAGGAGAACTTCATATCTGTATACTCTTTTCACACTGAAGTTTAATAGCCCTCATTCCAAAGTGCAGCATAGAAAAGGGAATTAAGAAAATAGAACTTTTTTTTTTTAGTGAGAAGTGTTAACAATGACTACTACAACTATGACCAACATCCATGTTCCACGAGTGACCTCTGCCGAGTTCCCAGGGTGCAGAGACACTTTGAGAGACGTGAACACCCAGGACCAAGAAGGACTCCCGTGTTTGGGGCTCCACGTCTTACACTCAAGGTTCACAGAGCTTCACCCCTCAGGACGGGACCCACATGTTCCCGTGTGTGTCTGGGGCTTTGACATAAGGAATGTTCCAAATCCATGGCCGATCTGGGGGAGAAAACACACCACATTTGTATAATACTTATTTGACTAGGATTACCGAGAATCCACTCACCAGCTCGGATAAAACCACTCACGTGCTGCAGTGTCCGAATTGTAAAGAACCGGTTTTGAACCAACCCCCGACCTTGGCCCATTTTAGAGAATGGTTTTAGTAAAGGTTCAGGTCAAGACTTGGGCCAGTGAACACAGAAGCAGGAAGCCAGGTGCATTCTGGTTGCCACTTACACTGACAAGTCGCTTCACCTCTCCAAGCTTGTTTCCCTATCAGTACCTCCGTCGTGGGGCTGTCATGAGGTTAAATGAGACAAATCCGTGTGGTGTGCAGGACAGTGTCCAGCAGAGAGAGCACCTAACACCTGTTCGAGTCCCACTTCACCCCCCTTTGCACGCCCGAAGCATCTGGAATTTGGCCTCGGGTTCCTCACCTGTGAAATAGGAACTGTTAACTTCAACAACCTTGGGAGATGGTTGTGGAGCGTAAAAGAACACTTACAAATGCTCAGTAGACGTGAACTTTTCTTCCTGGGAACGGATGTTTCAGAAATGGAATAAATCTGAACACTCACTGTGTGCACAAATCACTACTGCTAGAGTCAAACCATTTCAAGGAACTGCAAGGATCCAGATAGGGAGTAAATACAACGTAAGAACTAAAAATAAGGCCTGACGTGACTGTCCTGGTGAGTATGAGAACAATTCGGCGTGCTGATAATGAACTGGCCACTGAGCAGGTCTGCAGAGACGGACCGGCCCCTGAAGCTGGACCGGCCCCTGAAGCTTGCTCTGCCCTGCGAACAGCCTTCCCCTCTTCCCTGAGACACAGATGGTAGCTCAGGCCGCCTGGCAAACGATGGTACCTGCTGCTCTCCTTCCAGCCGCACTGTGTTGAGTAATCTCAGAGCGAGCAGTAAAACAGCAGGAAAGCCCTGGTGGGTAGCTCAGTTGGTTAGAGCCGTGGTTGGCAAATTGCGGCTCGCGAGCCACATGCGGCTCTTTGGCCCCTTGAGTGTGGCTCTTCCACAAAATACCACGGCCTGGGCGAGTCTATTTTGAAGAAGTGGTGTTAGAAGAAGTTTAAGTTTAAAAAATTTGGCTCTCAAAAGAAATTTCAATCGTTGTACTGTTGATATTTGGCTCTGTTGACTAATGAGTTTGCCGACCACTGTATACACCAAGGTTGTGGGTTTGATCCCCATTCAGGGCACATACAGGAATCAATGAATGCACGAATAAGTGAAACAACAAATCAGTCTCTCTTTCTCCCTCCCCCTTCCCCTCTCTAAAATCAGTTAAAATAAAAAAAAACAAAAAACAAAAAAAAAACAGCAGGAAAAAAATGCCAGAGATGATAACAAGTTATCAGCCCCTGTTCTCTTGCCCCTGGCCTTGAGACGGTTTGAAAGCGTGAAACTACACACTTTTTGCTAATTACCAAGCTGTGAGAGAGCCCGTGTCACATGCTGGTTTCATAAAAAGCGAGGGACTGATGCCGAAACTGGTTTGGCTCAGTGGATAGAGCGTCGGCCTGCGGACTGAAAGGTCCCGGGTTCGATTCCGGTCAAGGGCATGTAACTTGGTTGCGGGCACATCCCCAGTAGGAGGTGTGCAAGAGGCAGCTGATTGATGTTTCTCTCTCATCGATGTTTCTGACTATCTATCCTTCTTCCTTCCTCTCTGTAAAAAATCAATAAAATATATATATATAAAAAAAAAAAAAAAAAAAAAAAAAAAGCGAGGGACTGGCGGGGCTGAACCCCGCCCTCTTCCCTCAGAGCCTGTCTGTCTTCTGCAGCTGGACTTCTCTGTATTACCAGTCTCTCCCTGCAAACGCTGTTGGCTGCCACCAGGTCTGCTTCACCCCCAAGGCAGAGGACACCCGATTCTTGCTACCTGAGCAGGTATTAGAGATTCCTCACCAATGCAGGATTTGTGAGCCAACACCTGCCAGTCGCCAGGAGGGTCAGGACCACCACTGCCATTTCCTCCTCCCCTGAAATTAGCCAACCACCAGTGGCCCTGTCCGTGAAATCCCGACGCTCCGCTTTATAAGTGAGCAACCATCTGCACCCACAGGCTGTCACTACCTTGAGGGAAAGCCACAGAAAAGGCCACCAGGAAAGGTGAAAAGGGGGGTGATTCTGTCTTTTTACCCATCACTACTGGAAATCAGCATTAATCAGCAATCCGCCTCAACTGTCTATCTCATCAAGAGAACTTGCCTCGTGATCCAGTCATGTGTGTATCTGAGATATTTCTGAGTTCCGGGTAGATAGCAAGTTCTCTGCTAGACAAAGCTGAGGCCCACCCAGTTTCCAGTCTGATGGGCAGAGGGACCAGCAGGCATCCATGGCGCTGGAATTCTGCACTTAACCGTGTCTGCAACACGGGTAGTTCCCTAACCCGACTGATGTGAGAATCACCCCCAGAAAGCTTGTTTCAATCCCCCTCCCCCCAGGCTGGGTCCTGGTGACATGCATTTTATCAAGTTCAAAAGGTGATCTTGCCCTAGCTGGTGTGGCTCAGTGGATAGAGTGTCGGCCTGCGGACCAAAGAGTCCTGGGTTCGATTCCAGTTAAGGGCACATATCTCGGCTGCAGGCTCCTCCCCGGCCCGGGCCCTGGTCAGGGCTCCTGCAGGAGGCAACCAATCTATGTGCTTCTCTTACATCGATGTTTCTCTCTGTCTTTCCCTCTAAAAATCAATGGAAAAATATCCTCAGGTGAGGATTAAAAAAAAGGTGATCTTGACTGGGATCCCAGGCTAAGAGAGATGGGAAGCTGTCCTTTTTCTGGATATGACAGGAGGATTTAAAACGGCAAAATCAGGCAGGGGCGTAGATGGCCCAGTGGGAGGAGGCCAGAGCCAGGGAGGTGACAAGCCACACGGTGTAGGTGACACATGAGGAGGCCCACACTGAGGACACGGCAGGAGGCTGGGTGAGGGGATGGCTAAGGGGCTCTCTGTGTGTGAATTCCTAACCCATCTCACCTGTGGTCAGGGACTGCGTGCACCTTCCACCTCTTTGAAACTCTCCAACTTCGCCCTCCATGGGGAGGTGCTACCGTGTACAGACAAAGGGGGCACGGACACAGGAACCTGACTGCCCAGGAGGCCTTGGCTGGGTTACCTGGAGTTCGTGGGGTTAGGGTTAGGGCTCCTCATCGGCAGTAGCTGTATCAGTGTAGTGAGCACTCAATGAATTAATTCATGCCAAGTGCTCAACAGCAGTTCCTGGCACAGAATAAGCACTTAAAGATTACTAGCTGCTATTATAATTACTATTATAATTACCACCATCCTAAACTCATAGTGGGTGAGGACTGTCATCCTATATGCTGTGTAAGCCCTAATAGGTTCTTTAACAACTAGACAAACGCAAGTAAAGTACAAGATCCTGCTCCATTTGGCTGGGTAATAGGCTTTCTCCTCTAATCCTGGAAGAAACGGCTCTTGGGATGAAGGATGTGACTCTTCCAGTAACACCCAGGCTCGAACACCCTGCACATCTCCCACTGTCTTCTTTGCAGGGGAACTTGAAAACTGGGCAAAATAACCTTTGGACTGGGCTAAAACAGCCTCATACTCCAAACAATCGTTTGCAAAACTAACAGGAAAGCAGACATTACGACTAGAAGACTGAAAATTAAAGACATTCTTTAGAATTAGCGTCACACTCTGCGCACCGGTGTAGTTCAGTGGCTGGAGCACCCGCCTGTGCACTGAGGGGTCACAGGTTCGAGTCCCAGTCAAGGGCACGTACCTGGGTTGACCCCAGGCCCCTGGTTGGGCGCATGGGGGAGGCAGGAGGCTATGTGTCCCTCTCACACAGATGTTTCTCTCCCCCTCCCTTCCTCCCACTGTCTCTAAAAATCAATGGAAACAACAACAAGAACTAGCATCGCGATGTTAGCTTACTTGCACCTGTGGAAATTCCTTCGTTAGCTCATTAACACCCACAGAAACTCCTTCCTTCCACTGATGTACCTGATCCCCTTTCCTTTCTCATGAAAACTTGCCACCGCCTACTGGGAACACTTTTTGGATTTCTGCCTGAAATCAGTGCTTCAGAACAGCTATTCTTCTGTATCTCAAGTAAACACTTGTTGCCTCTCACTTTGGCCTTACCAAGAACTTATTCACTTCAAGACCATCTGATAAATGACTCTTTTTTTCCTTGGTAAGTCTAGATTTCCTTAAACTTTCTGGTTACAAAGTCCTTTTAAAAGCTGAGCTGAAAGTTTAGGTTCAGCCTTCTGTTTGTGCAATGAAATAAAAATAGATCTTCTTAAAGGAGATGACCAAAGCATAGCTAAGAAACTTTTTTGCTGCCTCATTAAAAAAAAACAAAAAAGCCTCATTCTAAAGATCTTCTAAAAACAGGTCGTTAAAAATTAAAATGAGCCCTAACCCGTTTGGCTCAGTGGATAGAGCATCGGCCTGAGGACTCAAGGGTCCCAGGTTCGATTCCGATCAAGGGCATGTACCTTGGTTGCGGGCACATACCCAGTAGGAAGTGTGCAGGAGGCAGCTGATCAATGTTTCTCTCTGATCGATGTTTCTAGCTCTCTATCCCTCTCCCTTCCTCCCTGTAAAAAAATCAATAAGATATATTAAAAAAAATTAAAATGAAACATATCAACAGTGATTTTAAGTGCTCAAATTTGTTTCCCTCATAAAAATAATTTATGAATCTGGACTCTACTATTTAAGATAATAATTCTGATAGGTCTAGACTGAAATTGATTCCCATAAAATCTAAATGCAAGAACTTATTTAAAATTAAACTGAGGGGAGTAAAGTTTGCCACTTCAAAATATGCCTTTTGGGATATTGATTTTAAGTTGGTTATTTTTAAGAAACAAAAGATTCAGGGAAGACCTCTGACCTTCCCTCCAACTGCCTGAAAGAATTTAGATAGAGGACCTGCCCCAGGAAGGGAGATAGCATCACAGACCCTACAGTGTAATGTAGTGTGATAGACGGGGAGGGATTCAGCAAGGGCACTGACCAAAGTCTCCTTGTTAAAGAAAGCCCAAACATTTGCTTTATCTCCATGTGAACTGCCGTTTTCCCCTCTCAAGTCCCAAACCACAACCCCCCTTCTCCTGAGCTCCAGACATAATAGAGGCCTCACCTGCCTCGTTTGCCTGTGCTTGGTCTCTACTTACATGGAGCCCCTTATGTACACATGTAATTAAATTTCATCACCTTCTCCTGTTAAACTCTCAGGTCATTTTAATTATTCAGCCAGCCAGAAGAACTAAGAGGGACCAGGAGAAAATGTCCACTCCTCAGTACTGTGGTTATGTAAGAGAATGTCTCATTTTAGAAAATATATATTGAAGTATTTAGGAAAAAAAGGGACATCATGCTTGCAACTTCCTCTCACATGGCTCAGAAAAAAGTTAACATGAGGGAAAGGGGGGAGGAATGATGTAAATGTAATAAATACTGACACGGCAACCTGTGACGACTATGCGGGAATTATTTGTACTTTTTCTTGTAACTCTCTGTAAATCTGAAATTATGTAAAAGTTTGAAAGAAAAGAATACCATATAGATACCATGTGCATTTTTAAAAAGCAACAACCACACAATAAATAAAATATAACTAAAACCTTCCAAGCCCTGTATGCTTACTTCTTTTTTTAAAATATATTTTTATTGATTTCAGAGAGGAAGGATGAGGGAGAGAGAGATAGAAACATCAATGATGAGAGAGAATCATTGATCAGCTGCCTCTTGCATGCCCCCAACTGGGGGGAATCGAGCCCACCACCCAGGCATGTGCCCTTGGCCAGAATCGAACCTGGAACCCTTTAGTCCACAGGCCGACGCTCTATCCACTGAGCCAAACCAGCTAGGGCTGTATGCTTACTTCTTAAACTTCACATAACTACTTATTCTTTAAATCTACAAAGATAGGCCTTACCTGACCTTAACTCGTCGTTCTCAGTAATATATCAGATAATAAGAATAAAAGGTAAAAAGGGAGTACAGAGCGTATATGCCTTTGCTAGGGCACTGAGGAGAGACCACACACCCCTCTATTTCACTTTATCATCAGGCTTAGGGTCACCCAGCAAGGGGGACATAAAGGAACAATTTAGGTTAAACTTTAAATGTGGGTGATTTTGCTTGGTAAGTGTTCTTTTAAGAATACAACGCCTATTAGTAAAATGAGTTTGGTTAAGTATAAGTTAACAGAAAATTGAAACTTGGCGAGGGCAAGGACTGGTGTCTGTCTCACTCACTGACATATTCCAAGCCCCGGACGGTGTCTGCACACGGAGGAGAGGAGTGAGCAGCAGGCACTGCATGAAGCCAGGTACGCCTGTGGCCCAGCCTGCATTTTTGCTTTCCTTTACCTGGTCAGCTTCCCGGTTTGCTGGTCTCTTGTAATGAACGGTAATTTGTTCAGAGCTATGCATGTCATTGCTAAGATTTTTTGTACAGTCTTCTGATTCAACAGGATCCTATTATGTGTTAGTGGTTCGAAAATCACTTTTCCAAATGAAGTGCTTTTGGAATGTTCTTAGCCACTCGCTCTTCTAAGCCTTAGTAAAATGCCTTTTTATTTTTATTTCTCTATTCTATTTTATTTTGGTTAATCCTCACTTGAGGATATTTTTTCCATTGCTTTTCAGAGAGAGTGGAAGGGAGGTAGGGGGAGAGAAAAACATTGATAGGAGAGGGAGGGGGAGGGGGGGAGAGGGAGGAGGAGAGAGAGAGAGAGAGAGAGAGAGAGAGGGAGAGGGAGAGAGAGGGAGAGAGAGAGGGAGAGAGATTGACTAGTTGCCTCCTGCACGCACCCCGAGCGCCCCGACCAGGGGCATGGAGTGCATCTGCAACCCAGGTAGGTGCCCTTGACCAGGAATGGAACCTGTGACCCTTCAGTGTGCAGGCCGATGCTCTTAACCACTGAAAACACCACGAGGACTAAAATGCCTTTTTATAATGGGCACATGACTCTCTTGAACGTTGGCTGTATGTGAAGTGGTGATATCTGCATCCCTGGCATTACTCGAAATGCCAGTAAAGCAGTGTGGAAGGTAACATAGCAGTGATGAACAATAAAATGTTCCAGTCTCGTATATGTATCTTTCAAAGGAAATGCGTAAAAGGAGAAAACTCAGCGGAACGATGGGAAGCATTCTCCTTGCTGGGAATGCTGTCCAGACAGAGGATGTCTCATTACTCTAAGGCCGTGGTCGGCAAACTGCGGCTCACGAGCCATATGCGGCTCTTTGGCCCCTTGAGTGTGGCTCTTCCACAAAATACCACGGCCTGGGCGAGTTAATTTTGAAGAAGTGGCGTTAGAAGAAGTTTAAAAAAATTGGCTCTCAAAAGAAATTTCAATCATTGTACTGTTGATATTTGGCTCTGTTGACTAATGAGTTTGCCGACCACTGTTCTAAGACAATGCCTCGCTCAAACTTTCCATTCTTGGAATGCTTTTCCTATTGGGAATGGAAGGGACCTCGGGTTATTTTTAAGGCTCCTCTACCTCTTTCATTCTTGCTTTCCAAGTGCTTTGGAAATCTGGATTAAAGGGAGGAGGTAGAAGTCCAGCCAAGGGCTGCGGTGGGGAGTTCAAGGCCCACGTCCAGACCTCAGCCGAAGGCACTCACAGCCAGCCCAGCCGCCCCCTCTCTAATATGCTTATTCAGGAGCACTCAGGTCAAAACAAACAAATGAAAGGAACAGGAAGAGCAGAGAAAGGGAGAAACGACAGGCCAGGAGCGGCCCAGCCAGAGGAGGAGGGATTCCCAGCTCAGTCCAGGGATGTTGGCTGGCAGGTTTGCAGACTGCCCTGCACCAGCCTTAGGCTGTTACCCTCCCTAATCTGTCTCATGCCCATGTCTCTGTTAGAGCAGCCGGAAGAACCTTCAGGGTAGAGGCAGGTTTGTTCCTCCCCCACCTGATCCTACGCCTCCCCCTGTGTGAACTCACCTCAAAGACGGACATTCAGTGGCTGAGGCAAGCGTAACTGCAGCCTGCGTGGCTGGGTCAGAGGCGGTGCCCCTTGCGCCAGCCTGCCAGCCTTCAGAAACACCGTGCCCTGGGCCAGCCTCCCACTGACCTTTCATTGTGAGAAACACATGGTCACTGCTCTTGAGACAGTCGAGTGTAGGGCAGCAGTTTTCACAGTGTGGCCTGGGCGGTGGACTACTATTTCATCCTCACATTAAGCCATCACTTGCCCCTCCCTGCCTCCCGAGTGCCCTGTGGTGTGTGGCATACACCACACATGAGCTGTGGGAATCCAGCTGCCTGCCATGGACCCGGGTAGAAAAGAGATTTGCAAAAATCGTAAACAATGTCACCTTTCTCACCCACTGTTTTTGGGAAATAGTAAAAAATATGTAGTTATCATAATGGGCTTATTGCTACTTTAAAACAACTAATACACATATTTTCAAGTTTCTTGGTCTCAACAGCTAATAGAGTAAATATCAATAGATGTAAGGTCCCCCGTAACGAAAGCTTTGTGGTCCTCAATGACGATGAGTGCAGAGAACTAGGCTCCAGGGGCCCCAGTCAGGCGGCAGCGGGGCCTCCACACGCCGTGCTTCCAGATGTTCCATGAGCCAGCCTCTCGGAGAGACCCAGGCTCCTGCTGACACTGTTTCTGCTGGTCCCCACACCCAGGTCCCCTTCACCCGTCTCACCTTTGCTTCCGTACAGTTCCGGAGGCAGGTCGTACGGCACCGGGAAGGACGCTGCTGGCTCCTGGCTGCCCGAGAAGAATTTATGCTTCACCCTGAAGCTGTCCAGGCCCTGCAGACATAGAGGAATCAACGACGGCTCCCCATTCCCTGAAAGAGCCAGACCTCAAGAAGCAACCATGTCTTTGGGGCGCTCACAACACAATTTAAGTGATCTCCGAGCTATTTACCATGTTTGATAGGCCAGAGGCGTTTACACCCCCCACCTCAAATGACTCTTTCCGAACAATAAGACAGGGCTAAATCTCAGATATTAAACTATAGCCAAGTTTGCAAAAGTTTAATAAAGGATATGAAGACACAAGAAAAAACAATTTTGGATATTACAGCCCATTTCAAGGAACCGCCGCGTAAGGTTTGCAGTGAGTGTTTAGAAGATGCCGTATAAAAATATCTCAAAACACTTTCAACATTGCTATAGTAACAGGCTGCTCGCGCTGGTGCAAGCGATAAAGTAGCTTCCATGTACAAGGAAAGCGTTCCAATGTAGTGTGACGGGAATATAAAAGTGAACACTCTCCAAAATGGAAATGGAAGGTTTATCCCAAGGATGTGAGAATCGGGTATTCTCTTTGGATCTTAACCGGGGCGTGAGTTACGTTCGGTGCGGCGGCCGTGTACGTTCTCACGCAGGGCCCGCAGGAGAGCGGTGCCCGAGGCCCTGGCTGTGTTCTCCCGGCGCCGCCACGCGCTGATCATACCTCCTGGCTCCCTTCCAGGATCACCCTGGCGCTCCGTTTGCAGGCCTCTCATTCCTGCTGTCCACTCATCCGAGCATATCCGCCCTCCACATCCTAAGTACCCACATATCAAACAGCGCTAACATCTCGGAAGCCCAAAGGCCAGGACTACAGCTCTTCGCCCTGGTGATCACACAGCTTGGCAGGGGGTCTGGTCATGGGTACAGCCTGGGACAGGCACATCAGGGATTGTGTGTGAACACAAGGGGGGGGGAATGGGGAGCGCTGCAGAGGAAAGCCAGGGCCGGTCGGGAAAGGGTGGGAATGGGGAGCAGCGTGGACCTCTGTGGCTGAAGCTGGGCCCATCCCCTGGCCACAGGGACTCGGGTGGCATGTGGCCTGAGTCAGAGGTGTCAGGGAAGAGCCATCTTTCTGCCGGAAGCTCCTTTAGTAAGGGATGAGCCTTGAGCGGCTGGAGGCCCTCACGCCTTTCAAACCGAACTCTCATAACACGGCCCGACCCCTGCCTGAAGCAAGGGACCTACCCGCTGTGCCTGCCTTTTCTCTCATGCCGTCGAGTTGGCTGCCCGTCACTTACAACCAAGTGTCTAAGACCCCGGTTACAGGGTGCGGCCTGGATGCTGATGGAGGGGCAGGAGCTGCCGAAGGTTTTGAGCATAGAAGTTCCACTAGAAAGGCAGACGGGCTCAGAGTGGGGAAGGGCTGGCCTTGCTGGAGCCGGAAAACTCGAGATGGAGTCGCAAATGGGAACGGGAAACAAGTGCAACATTGTTTTGTTTTTTTTTTAAAATATATTTTATTGATTTTTTACAGAGAGGAAGGAAGAGGGATAGAGAGTTAGAAACATCGATGAGAGAGAAACATCCATCAGCTGCCTCTTGCACACCCCCTACTAGGGATGTGCCCGCAACCAAGTTACGTGCCCTTGACCGGAATCGAACCTGGGACCTTTCAGTCCACAGGCCGACGCTCTATCCACTGAGCCAAACCGGTTTTGGCAACTGCAACATTGTTAACAAAAACCGAGATGCAGAGGAGCTGAGTTTGGATGGGAGTGGGGTGGTGGAAGCAGAAAGGAATGGATGTGAAAGAGACTGAAGGACAATGAATAAAACTCTACGACCTATGAGCGCAGAGGAGGAAGGGGGCAGAGCCCAGGACACCTGGAAAGGGCCCTGCAGCTCTCCTCCGCCCACACGTCCTCCCACTCAGCACTGGGCTGTGGGCCACCTCCTCCCCAGCCAGCGCAGCGTCTCCCCCACACCTTACCTTTGACATTCGGATCTGAGGAGAATCCTAACAATCTCTTACTTGTGTACGTTATTGCTGTGTGACTCTAGGTCAGTTCCTTAACCTCTCTGGGCCTCGGTGTCCTCATCTATTCAGTGGCTATGGCGAGGATAAGTTATTTAGAAAGATAACTGGCACATGAAGTAAAAATTAGTATAACACGTATATTCAGGGTGTTCCCTGTGATGTAATTACTCATATTTTGCAAAGGAGGAAACAAATTTGGGGGTTAAGTAGGTGCCTGAAGGTCACATAGGCTATTTTGTGGCAAGGCAGGGAGTTGAACCCTGGCTTTCTGATTCTTGGTCCTAAGTTCCTTCCACTAAATAAACAAATTGTCTCATATTCACCCACCAGGAGCCACAGCAAAGGACAAGTTCCTTGCAAATTTAAGAGGCGATATTAAGGCAGGAAATCAGGATGAACCAAATTCTGGAAACCTTTGTTCGTGACATTTTAAAAAGAGGCCAGCAGTTGGAAGCGATGCCAATTTAATGCCTATCCAATACTTTGTGGAGTTTCAGGCAAAAACGACTTCCCTCTTCTTTCACTACTGGCTTAGTTCTGTGATTTTCAAGTGCATCGCGGTGAAGGATTAAGGGCCTTTGGGCCTGGTCCCAGATCGGATGGCTCCATTTCGTGGTATCTGACCTCATATACAAGAAGGTTTGAGCCATCCATGTCAGACAGGAAGCAATATGCTTTTTTTTTTTCTTGAATGCCATTTCTGATTCAAATTCTAGGGTATCACAACTATATAAAAAAAAGTACCACTTTTCCCTTCAATCTGAATGTCAAACAATGTGACGCTGTCTTCTAATTACCATTATTTATGTATCACAGTGGTATCGCTCGGTGCTTTATGAAACAGAGGAAGGCACCATCCAAGGCAGGGATACTTGAAATGACGGTTAAGACAATACATTTATAAAATGTGCATCACACATGAGAAATCGCTGGCTTTTCCCTTCGTCAGCTCCGGGAGGAAAAGAGCCGGCTCTCACTAACGGATTAGGTTTAGCAGCTTAGCTCAGTCACCGAGAACGAGAAATGTGCTCAAATCTCGGTTAGAGATGTGACATTTTTAGTTGTGTCCGAGGAGCTTGCTCCAGCAGTAAATCCCTATGCATTTTGCTGGGTAAAGCAGTAATGGAAGCAGGATCTTCTAGAAGGAGGGCACTCAACCAAAGATGGACTCAGGGACAAGGAAGTGGATGCAGGAGGTGGCTGTCTTGTCCTTCCTCTAAGTCAGGACACCCGTCATCAACTGTGTCCAGCTGGGGGCTTAGGAGAAGCTCCTAGAGATCAAACCTGCATGACATCATCATGGCCGTGATGCCAGGATTCTGACTGAATCGTGGTCTCTGCCCCCCACCTGCTGTTGACCTGCTTGCTGAATTGCTGCTGCTGAGACTGCTAATGTTAACTACAACCTGGGCTCAGTGCTGGCGAGATGGCAGGCCTGCAGAAGGAAAGCAATGGACCCAAAGTCTAAGGGCGTGTACGCATGGGCGGGTGCGTGTGCATGTTCCTCCAGCCAGAGCCACAGTTAGAATGATGTTGCCATTTTTGGCAACAAAAGTCAATAAAATAGTTGAACCAGATCAGAGGGAAGAGAAAGTAGAGACTTGGAGACTGAAAATTCTCGGGCATTTGGTTGAAGCCTTTTGAATTCCGATCACAGAAAACAGAGAGCTGGTCATCTCCGGGGGAGTGAGCCGGGGCCTGACGGGGTGGAGGTGGCTGCGCAGGCCACCTTGGTCTGGAGGAAACAGTTCTGATTGTGCACATTATTCCCAGAGGCAGGGGGAGTTCTAGCCACCAGGTGCTGGGCAGGCTCCAGTCCAGGGCCTAGCCAGCACCAGGCAAGGTAAGTGCTCGCTAAACACAAAATGCAGGAAGTTCAAAGTGAGAAATACTTGTATTTCCCTGATATATCCTTAGGGTTTGGAATACAGCTACCCACCCTTGAAATCACCCATCTTTCCTATATTAAGATTTTCTGGCGAGAAATGAATTAGCCCGCTCTACAAGTTAAATACACCTACACTAAAGGGACAACCCGAGAAACAGCACACACTGGTGTGGAGGAGGGACCGTCCCATGACACGACTTCTGTCTGTCCCCCAAGCTGGACCTGGGCTAGACAAAGGTTGCTTTCTGCAAAACCCCCTTGGAGACTGTCTGGTAGTAAATGATGTTCATTCCGACATCAATCAGCCCCTCCCAAGCCTCCTGCTGCGTGCTGATTCCTGGAACAGGGTGCTGTCGTGACTGGTCAAGCATGTAGAACAATTTTCGTACCGGGCAGCATCCGTGCACTAGTGCCCATGACTGCCCCCGTTTCCGTGTAATTCCTCGGGGCCTGCCAAACGGTGCAGGCATCCGTTTCGTCTAGATGCCCCAGACATGCCACTATGTAAGTTTCCCTTAATAATCTCTTCATCACCAGACCGAGTGGCGGCCTCTTTCTTTGGTCTTTCCCTGCTTACAAAGGTTGACTTTTAGTCTTTGGGCTTTTCCCTGGGTCTGGGTATACCAAGTCCTTGATATTAGACCTCAAAAGAATAAACTCTCTACGTTAACAAAGGTTATTAAGCACCTACGATGTAGCAACACTAGCTAAGCGCTGGGTACACAGTCCCAGACACCTTGGCATAAACCCCTGAAGCCCTTGCAAGTATTCCTAATCAAAGGGAAAGTTGCTGACTCACACTCCACGGCCAGCTGGGTTGATCTCGAAATGATGTGCTTACTGATTAATTCACTTAAGAGAAGCAGAAAAATGTGAACAAACCAACCTTTGGTCACCAGGGACTTGTCAGATTCCAGAGGAATCCCAGAGGTTTCAAAGGGCATCTTTATTATGAAAAGCTGGATCTCCGCCCACTAGTGTTAGACCATTCTGCTGCCCCACTGGCCACAGCCACTGGTTTCCGAGTGACAGGTACTACAGCGGCCGTGGGAAAGGGGTGAGGGCAGGTTTCCTCCGTGACCGACTGCCCGTGCAGTGCTCGGGACTGTGCTGTTCTGGACAGAAAACTTGATGGTGTGCTGCGCTGGCCTCTGGTCAGCCTCCCAGAACACAATGGTCAGGATGGCCGATGGGGAAGGACACTACTCAGCAACGCCGCTGCTAACTTGGAAACGTGGGTGTTTGGACATGGAGTGCTGCCTGAGAAGCACAAAGGTGGGCTGATCTCAAGCGAGAAGCAGAGCGAAAAAATAAAAGAAAGTCACTGCAGTCAAGCTGCTAAATTACTAAAATCAAGTAGGCAGAGGCATGAGGAAGCACTTCTATTCTTGCTTTAAAAGTGTGGGAAGGTGAACTCGTGAACTTTCCAGTCTTGCATCAGTGCCTGGACATGCATCAGACCACCAGGTAGCCCTCTGGTCACCCCGAGGACTCATACCCAGACCACCTGCCAGCCATTAGCAGGCCACTGGACGTGCCCAGGCCAACGGAGGTGCCCAGGCCCCTGGGAATCCACCCTCCAGACGCCTGACATGGGACTGATAACCAGCCTGGACCCCTCCTAGAGCTAAGAATGCACTTACTGTAAAAACTCTTCACTTGCAAACATGTAACACATTAAAAGGCACATCCTGATGTACTGTAGGGAGAAACCTAAAGGAAGAACACCAGCCTCATTTCACAACACACGGTGTTCTTGTCAGCAACCACTGTAAGACGAGGGCTGATGCAGAATTTCTCACACGGCTCTATGTGCCACTGGCTGCTCCCCGAGAACCCTGACTGGTCCAGGTGGGCCCGGCTCAGGAGACCAGTCGTTCTGCACCGCTGGACAAGAAGGGCCGGGAGTGAGAGGGAAGGCCAGGCCCGAGGGCTCAGGCGCCAGGGCACGAAGGGAAAGTAGGCCGTGCTAGGGAGTCTGGCTTCTGTCGCACAGGATTGGAAGCCGATGGGCGACCTGACCGAATCTGTCTACAAAGCATCCTGGCAGCAGGGTGCAGGGCAGCGTGGAGGCCGAGGGGAGAGGGAGAGGCTGTCGCAGCAGGAGACGACGTGCACTGGACGCAGGGGCAGCGGGGACGCCAGAAAGGACAGACTGTCAGCAGCACTACAGTCGGGAATGACACAGCCTAGTGATTACAGTTATGGGTGTAGAGAGAAGGCACGGGATGGCTTTCCACACGGAGCTAGGACGGTGGGAGAGTGTAATTCAGTAACAATCAATTTTATAATAGTGGGCTTAAGTAAGATGCTTTTGGTGACATCCGCAATGAATACTATGAATTATAATCATAATTGGAGATGTTTTAGAAGATTCAACTTCCCGGGAAATGGACCCGATGGGACCCGGATGGCTGCGCACTGCCTGCGGGGGACACTGTGTCCCACTAGCCACTGTCCTTCCGAGGAGGAACCCACCTCATGGCCGCCGGCCCACACCCCAGCTCCTTCCCAGGCACACAGAAGTTTGCTGTCTCTCAGACAGGACATGCACTGCTCTCTCTGGACGGTGGGTTAGGCTCATACAACATGTTCCAGACCACGGTCCAATGTGATCGCCTTAAAGAAGACTACCCCAGCCCCTCAGGCAGATTACATGCTGTTGTGTCGTGTTTCACAACATTTATTTAAGTAATGTCAAAGCCTTCGATCTCTAATCAGGTATACAGTCCTTGAGAGCAGCGATCCTGCTGCTCATCGGCACAGGCAGTGGGTGAGAACTGGCCCCAACCTCGGACAGGTCACCCCGACTAAGGAAGAAAACGTAAAAAACCAATTCATGCCCCGCCAACGTGGCTCAGTGACTGAGCGTCGACCTACGGACCAGGAGGTCCCCAGTGTGGGGCGTGCAGGAGGCGGCTGATGGATGATTCTCTCTCATCACTGATGTTTCTATCTCCCGCTCTCCCTTCCTCGCTGAAATCAATAAAAATTTTATTTATTTATTTATTTTTTTTTTAATTTTTTTTAAAAAATATATTTTATTGATATTTCACAGAGAGGAAGGGAGAGGGATAGAGAGCTAGAAACATCGATGAGAGAGAAACATCAATCAGCTGCCTCCTGCACACCTCCCACTGGGGATGTGCCCGCAACCAAGGTACATGCCCTTGACCGGAATCGAACCCGGGACCTTTCAGCCCGCAGGCCGACGCTCTATCCACTGAGCCAAACCGGTTTCGGCTCAATAAAAATTTTAAAACGTGAACTTACAAATGCCGACGGGAGGAAAAGGACCCCGAGCTCGTAGGAGCGGATCATCAGCTGGGCGCCGTTCTTCTCCAGCGCTCCCCAGGCGGCCTTGGACAGGTTCGCGCTGCAGGGACGAGGACACAGGAGGAGCTCACTCAGGGAGGCCTGTCAGCGCAGCACAGCCTTTCACAGCTGCAAGGGCGTCGGTCAAGCACGAGTGGCCGCAATCAGGCTCATTCAGTTCGGCAGAGTTGTCATTACAGCCCTCAGATGAATCTAATTGCTAATGTGGGACAGCTTCACCCTCCTCTGCGTTTTCCCCAGGACAGCCATTAAAACAATTATCCTTTTACAAAGACTTTTTTTCTGTCCAAACCAGGGGTCCTCAAACTTTTTAAACAGGGGGCCAGTTCACTGTCCCTCAGACCGTTGGAGGGATGGACTATAGTTTAAAAAAAAAAACCTATGAACAAATTCCTATGCGCACTGCGGACCCAGGACAAGTCGGCTACTAAGTAGGACAGGCAGCGGCACCCGGTGGGCCGCATGTGGCCCGCGGGCCATAATTTGAGGACGCCTGGTCCAAACCCTTTTTATTTTCAAGACCCTGGTGTGGCCATGATGTCTGGTTTTGTTGTATATAAAAGTACCAATTAGAAAAAATGATGTCAATATCATCTCATATACTATTAAAGCACCACACCCCTTATTTTGCCTTTTGTTTTGGGCCAGGTATGCTAACTTCCACTTTCAATCCAAAGGAAAGCACTAGATTAGGGTTTGTACCTAGAAAAAAAGCGGTGCACTTAGATTCATGTTTACAGGGAAATGAGTTTCAGACATGGCTGAAATCACAGGAGGCAGCGGGAGGAAGGAGCCTGGGTCTGAGGCACTAGGAGGGCCCTCCGGGTGAAAGGGGACTGGCTGGGCTCTCAGGCATCATCCTAGTGGTGCTCTAACAAAGTGCCACAAATTTAGTGGCTGAAACAACACAACTTTATTACCTTCCCCAGATGGAGCCTGCTGGGCCAAAGGCAAGATGTTGGCAGCTTCCTGTTCCCTCTCTTCACTTCTCTGTAGTCTGATTTACTCAAATGATCTTAACTGCTCTTTTTGTATTATACTAGAGGCCTGGTGCATGAAAATTCATGCACTGGAGGGGGAGGGTGTCCCTCAGCCCAGCCTGCCCCCTCTCACAGTCTGGGAGCCCTCAGGAGCGGGAGGCAACCCGGCGATCAGGGGAAGGTGATGCCCCATCACACCTCTGCTGCTGCTGCCACTGCCGGCAGTGCAAACCTCAGCCGACCCTGGGCAGCTGGGCAGCTGGGCAGCCGCCATCCAAGGCTTGCCTGCACCTCAAGCCGGCCCTGGGCGGCTGGGGGAATGTGGGGACTGGACGACTCCGGAGGCAGGCGCGCCACAAGGCTGGGCCCACCTGGGGGCGGGCCCGGCCTTGCTGCACACCTGCCACTCCAGCGGGGCTGAGGGGACTGGGTGCCGCCATCTTGTGGCTGTGGGCACCGCCATGTTTGAGGGCGGGGCAGTCAATTAGCATATTCCCTCCTTATTGGCTTTGGGTACCGCCATCTTTGCAACGGCGTGAGGGTCAATTAACATATTCCCTATTTATTAGATAGGATTCTTTACTAGAGGCTTGATGCACGAAATTCATGCAAGAGTAGGCCTTCGCAGCCGCAGCGTTTGCCTCAATCCCTCCCTTGCAACCGCGGCTGCCTCCATCCTCCCTCACAGCCCCAGTGGCTGCCTCAATCCTGTGGCTGCAGCCCTGGCTTCGTCCCGGAAGGATGTCCGGTCTAATTAGCATATTACGCTTTTATTATTATAGATTCTTCTAGACCAGAGTTTTTCAGCGGGAAGCAATGGTGCCCCTGGGGGACATTAGCAATGTCCGGGGACATATGCTGCTAAAGATCCAACAATGCACAGGACAGTCCCCAGGACAAGGAGGGGCCAGGCCCCAAGTGTCTCCGGTGCCGAGGTTGTAAGTTCTGCCCCGGACCTCTGCTGCCGGGCTGGTTTTCTCCACTGCCTGCACCTCCCTTCCTCGGCTTTCTCTTCACCTGCCTCTTCTGCTCTCTCTGTTGCTGCCTTTCCCACCCCATGCCTTCTATATCCATGCTCTGTCACTGGCTCCATTCTGTTGCTTCCTCTCCCTCGGGGACTTTCCCACTCATCAGTGTAGCTATCGCCTTGATAAGGATGACTCCCAGACCTCTCCTGCTTTGGACCCCTCATCCAATTTCCAAATGGCATCTCCAATCCTGAGCTAGATTTCTCTATGGGATGTCACACTGTCATCTCATGCCCCATACTCCGAACAGTGAGCCTATCAGCATGCCTTCCCCTCCGAGAACCAGCTCTCTCCCAGTCCCCTTTCTGTCCAGCCTCGTTTGGTCGGGCTCAGAAACCTCAGGGCTTCTGGGCTTGTCTGCTCCACAGGCAATCATGGACAACCAGACACCACGCTACTTTACCCTGTAACACCTTTCTATTTCCAGTCAATCTCTCTCGTTCAGTCCTTTTCTCCCCAGACTCCAAATGCATCGCCCTCTCTGGTTTCTCGGTCTGTCTTGCTCCAGTGGTTCTCAGTATCAAGGCGTCCCTTCCACTTAAGCACAAAACAAACGCACTGACTGGCACTTAGGACCCTCCGCAGTCTGACCAAAGCAATGCCTTTCAATCTTATTTCCCATCATGCCTTTTCCCGACTCCTCTCTCTGAACTGTACTGAATTACCAACTGCCTCCACATCTAGGCAACTAGCATTTCCTTGTCCACAGTGCCTTCACCCTGCCCACCCTGCGGCTATGTGAGCCCTTCCCTCCCCGACACGCCCGTATCTCTTTCCAGAAGCTGCCTGTGGAGACTCCAGCCCACAGATGTCTCCCGAGCGAATCCTGCAGATGTAATGCAATCAAGAAACATGTGATTAATTCAAGAATAGAGACTAATATGCAAAGGCTTAGAAGATACAATTTATCAAAACTATTTGTTCATTATGGTTAGGGAATTAAAAACTTTAAAATCATAAATCCAGAGAAAATGTCAGATTGTTGACAAGCATGAGAGGCACAGCAGGGTTCGTGGGTAAGAGCAGAGCCTGAGCTCGCACACGTTTGGTCACAGTTAGGGCCAATGCTGCAGATCTCAATATGGTAACGCACCTGCCTCATGTTCGAGAAGGTGAGTCAAGTCCTGAGCACATGAACGATGCTCAACAGATGTTAGCTTTACATCACCAATATTTTGCTGAATTTGTGGGAGGGCACCTCTGGTCCTTCTCTCTGGTGTGACTCACCAAGCAATGGAATTCAACGCAAGGCAATTCCACCCAGGCCTCCCAATCCCAGAAGGTGGTGGTGGGAGATGGGTCTAAAAATTATTCACCAAACTGCCTCACTGATTTCACAATCCTTGCACAAGTCCAGAAATATAGTGAGCTATTTTATTTTGTAAAGGAAGCTAAGAGGATTTGGTCCCATTAATACAGATATACATCCCCCCAACCCCCGCCCCCCCGCAACTTTGGTAAATTCTCTCGCCTAAAGGTATTTTTTCCCATTGACTTTTAGAGAGAGTGGAAGGGAGGGGGGAGCGGGAGAGGGAGAAACATCGATGTGAGAGAGACACATCGATTGTTTGCCTCCCGCAGTGCTCCAACCTCAGGGCCAGGGATCAAACCTGCAACCAGGCACGTGCCCTTGACCAGGATTCAAACCCTTCAGTCCACAGGCCAACTCTCTAACCACTTAACCACATCGGCCAGGCCACGTCTCCCAATTTTTAATATGAGTGATAAAGTGAGAGGAATTTAATAGCATGGTGAAAATTAAACCAATTATGCAGATGTACAAAAATCATGTAAAATTAACTACCAAAGGGGGTGCAACATGTCAGCTGTGTTTTGGAGACTACAGTGTGTTAACAAAGAAATGTCAGCAGAAAAAGAAAAAGGAGACTGACTATGACACGCGTTTTCCCAGACAGACTAGCGCAGAGCACTATGGAAGATCAGATCCTTGGGTGTGGGCTTCCGCAGTGACTGTGACAGATCACCACGCACATTCTGAAAAATCTATTTGCAAACTGACTTCCTTCCTTAGTCACAGGCACGTTATGACCCCAAGCAAATGCTTTCCAGTCCACACTGAGTTCAGAAGGCTAGCTTTCACCCCAGCCGCACCGTCAGCCCTGTCATCCAAAGGATCCATCTGTACTTGACGCCACAAATGGAATGACATGGCTTCAGAAGCCATCACACCAGCATCCCAAACCCAAAATGACAAAAAACATTGTCCAGCAGGATCAAAAGTGGCTTGGAAAATTTTCGGTAAAAAAACTGGTACTTAGAACACCCTACCAAAGAATTTCACCATGTTTTTAATAGTAACCAATGCGATCACCAAAAACTGCTATTTCAATTTCTACTGATATGTTCCATTATTTTGGTCATCTCCTATGGTGGAAAGGCATAATGCAAACTAGGAAAAGTTTTCAATAAAAAGACTATGACATGTTTGTTAGAGTGAGCCCTGGGAGATTATTATAATGGTCCTTTGAGTTTAACCAAACCAAACCAAACCAAACCCGGAGAGTCCTTTATTCAAAGGAAGCATTTAAAGCGACAAAGGCCAGTAAGGGTCTCTAGGTGAACCAGGATTTACCTGCACTCTACTCCCTCCATCCACAGTTGTGGTGGGCTCTGAAAGGGGTGTCCAGAACTCTTGGGGTGCCAAGGAACACGGCACAAAAACCAATCTACCCAATGACATTTACCAATATTGCTTTCTGTGTGTGATCCAATTTGATTTTGGACTGAAAAACTCAGGCAAAGGAGAAAAGGGGCGATGTGTTCCTGAATCAAAGGAAGAGACACTAGAGAAGTATTGCACAGCTATGTTGACAGCAGAACGTCTCTTCCATTTCCCCAGAAAGCCACGGTGGCTCCAGAGTCAAGCACTTGTCTCCCTTTCCCCCAAAGTGGCAGCACCAATATCTCTGCTCATCCCAACTATCCCAGAATGCCTGTAAGTTGCTAGGCAACTGTATCAGGATTGCTCTCGGCCCACCCACAATTCGCAGCTTTCATACTTGTTCTCACTGGCTTTGCCAGTTACTCCCAGGCACTGTCTGGTCATCCAAGGTTGCCTCTTCTAGCTCATCTTCTTGCCTGCTTAGTCTGGTGGGAAAACTTAAACACTGTATTTGTCATCATGTCCCCGCAATTTCCATAACAACAGGCTGTCATCAAACACAGCATGATTTCATGGTAGGATCAAAAACTATAAATAGCTTTCCATAAAAGGACCCAGACAAAAGAGAAAACTGCCAGCCAACATGACACCTAATAAGTCCTAATTGATCAGAATAATTTTGAGCGATTTTTAAAGAAATCACGTTAAGTTTAGAGAAAGCTGTATCTATGGACAAGTCTTTAGGTCACATATTATACACCGATATGTTATGTAAACAAAACAGATAAAGGTTTTATAAACTGCTTTTTTGTTATTTTATTTTTTATTGAATTTATTGGGTGACATTGGTTAATAATCTTACATAGGTTTCAGATGCACAATTCTGTAATATATCACCTGTATATTGTACTGTGTGTTCACCAGCCCAAGTCAAGTTATAAGCTGTTTGCTTGAATCTCAAGAGGGCCAATGAATATGAGCTTAATAATAATGTGGTAGCTAGCAGCTACTAAAGTCAAGCTGTTAACTAATATTTAATACAAACTACAGTTTATTTTTAAATATATTTTTAAAATATATTTTATTGATTTTTTACAGGGAGGAAGGGAAAGGGATAGAGTTAGAAACATCAATCAGCTGCCTCCTGAACATCCCCTATGGGGGATGTGCCCGAAACCAAGGTACATGCCCTTGACTGGAATCGAACCTGGGACCCTTCAGGCCACAGGCCAACCCTCTATCCACTGAGCCAAACTGGTTAGGTACAGATTACAGTTTAATAGGTAACCTCCATATATATATATATATTTATAACCCTCCTCTGAGCATTCAATAAGTAAGATAAAAGCCCAGATGATAAAAATGACTTTTCCAAAATTTAGGGGCAAGGCTAGTAAGTGGCAATTCCAAATTAGAACACGGACATTTGGACTCTGCTTGGGTATTATTTCCTCCATAGTGTCTTGGCTCATTGGATAATATCACCCTCTGAGATACCTGGGTTTGAAAATATTGATGGGGTTAGAGCTATTAAACCTAAAATCCATAGGTGTGGTATGAAGTCGACAAGGAGATGGCTGGGGACAGGATAGGGAAGGTTAAGTTCTCTCTGCACACCCTCTTCCTGTTCTGTGCATATATTACCTATTTGAAAAAACCAGTGTTGAAAAGGGCTCTGATTCAAACATGTATTGGTCACTAAGCATAAGCCACACAGTGTTAGATGTTGATGATATAAAGATGGGTAAGACCTGCTACCTGCTCTCAAGCAACTCATAATATACTGAAGAAACAGGACCCATAAGAACCAACAAAGAAGATGTAAAAGGACCAAGCAAAAAGTGCTATAAACACAAAAGAAAAAACAATGAATTATGTCTTCTGAACTAGAAAAAGATTCAAAGGGGAACATTTAAGATGGACCTAAAGTATAAGCATAATTGTCCTGGACAGCAAAAAAAGAAAAACATAAACTTAAAACCTGAGAAGCAATTAGAAAATGAATGGTAGTTAGATTAAATGGGATATTCATTTATTCATTCAAAATTTTCAGAGCTATTATAGACCAGGCACTGTACTAGGCTTTGCATTTGTTAGTCTGAAGGAAAATACCGACATTAAACAAATAATTACCAATAATCAGGATGAGTATTTTGGTAGGAAAAGAAGTATGGGAATTACAAACTCATTTTCTCTTAGAGAACAAAAACTTCTAATGCAAACAGTCCAATAAAATGGAAACATCATTAAAAGTGGTTTTAGTGCAGATTTTACCATGCTCAGGAATGTGGCAACTAGACAATAAAATATATGAAAAATGTTTCCGGTCAGAACCCCAGTCACAATACACTGAAGGAGAGGAAATGAAAAACTGTGATTTATGTGTATTTAAAGGAAATGTAAATTGGAAGATAAAAACCATATCCATTTTTTATAAGCATTTTTATAAGATTTCAGTCCCTGATCTTCAGTGGCCAATTTTCACAGCTGTGAAATGTCACCTGGGTAAAACAAAGCCCCCATGACCAGGAAGCCAATGCCCTCTACTGATGATGGGTAAGGAAATGACAGGCTAATAAGATATTATGCACACATTGTAGGAAATATGTGATGAGTGTGTTTTTTTAAGATCTTTTGGAATTCTACTTGTCTATCTATAATAAAAGCGTAATATGCTAATTAGACTGGACAGCCGAACGACCTTCCAGACATCATGTCCATGGCGGCAAGATCCGAGGCAGAGGCGGTTAGGGGGCAATCAGGCAGGCAGGCAGGCAAGCAGTTAGGGGCGATGAGGCAGGCAGGTGAGAGGTTAAGAACGATGAGGCAGAGTGGTTAGGGGTGATGAGGCAGGCAGGCGAGTGGTTAGGGGTGATCAGGCAGGCAGGCAAGCAAAGTGGTTAGGGACAATCAGGCAGGCAGGAGAGTGGTTAGAGGTGATCAAGCAGGCAGGCAGGCAAGCGGTTAGGAGCCAGTGGTCCCGGATTGCGAGAGGGATGTCCGACTGCCGGTTTAGGCCAAATCCAGTAGGAATCCCTGTGGGATTGGGCCTAAACTGGCAGTCGGACATCCCCTGAGGGGTCCTGGATTGAGAGAGGGTGCAGGCCGGGCTGAGGGCTGCCTCCAAATTTGTGCACCAGGCCTCTAGCCTTTTATAAAACTTAGTGTTAGTCTCTCACTCCAATAAAGTTGCCTCCTCCGTTTCCAAATAGTCATAGAACTTCATTTCTCACACAGCCTTGGGAGTCTGATGTTTAGTCTTTTGAGTATGTCGAAGGGTAGTTTTGCCTGACTGTAGAAAGTAAACCTCAATTTTGAACATAGAGATAATAATTAAGAAATTACTTCAAATCAAGGCTGGAGAATAAGATGGATGAACCAAACTGAGCAGTAAACACCAATGAGGCCGGTGGAAGGCAGAATTCCCGCCCCTGCCTCCAAGGCATGCACCCTGTGGAAGCCCTTCCCTTCAGCGTGAGCATAAGTTGTCAACGTGATGGGATCTCTTTCCCATGATTAGGTTACCAGTCAGCCGACTAAGTTCATCAAAAGGTTTGGAATGACCATGGGTGGGCCTGACCTTATCAGGTGAGAACTAAAGCCAACTACGTTAAAGCCACGTCTTATTCCAGAAAGCTCATGGAACAGGTGCTTAAAAAGCACAGGTTCTAATTTATTCAAACCATCAAGCATGTTGACACAGAGCTGCCCTTCACAGACCTGTGCCTGACGAAGCTTCAGGAAACCCAGGAGACATCAGGCAGTAGTGATTTTGCCTCTAAAGTAGGTAAAAAGCAGTCTGGTCACAGCCACCGCTCTGATGGCACCTGCCCTCCCACCCCGCGCACTGCAGCAAAACCACTCTGTTGTCTGTCACACACAGTGAGTATATTCCTGACTCTGCCCAGAATGCTTTTCCCCAGCTACCCGTCCACATGGCCCCTCCCTTCTTTCAGGTCACGCCAGTCAGGCCTTCCCTGCCCATCTATTGGATGAACAGCCGCCCGCCCGCCGGACCCAGGCACTCGCTACCCTAGAGGGCATGGTGCTGGAGGGTGTGCCTGGGCTCTGGGGCACTGGTTTAACCTCTGAGCTTCCGTTCCCCTATCTGTACAGGGGATTGACAGCTACACTGTAGAACTGCTGTGAGGACAGCGAGAGCGAGAACGCAATGTGCTTAGAAGAATGTTTGGAGCTGACAGTCAGCAGTGCATGTGTGCTCGAAGGATCAGGATCTGGAGGAGGGAGACCAGCAGAGGCTGGCGAAGCTCCAGGAAGAGATGAGACCAGCCCTGAGCACAATTCTTACTCCATGGGCAGCTACTGGACAGGCAGATAGAGACAACAGAGGGATCAGGACAGGGAACTATACAGGCTGCTGGCAGGATGATATCAGGGGCAAGGAGGACAGCCTGGCTGTTTCTGGAAGCACATGTTGGGGGTACAGGACAGAATGGTGAGAATGGCGTGGTCAAGGTCTGAATGCCAGGCTGAGGAAAGGACTCTGGGCTTCAGTCCATAGGAAGCTGGGGAGGCTGCTGCACGCAGGACAATGAGGAAAATCCATGTTAGCGAAAGACCAATGGTCATGGACAACCATGTGACGGGACAGCAGAGAGTGACCATTTCAGAAGTCCACGTGATAAATATCTAACCTGGTAATTTCAGGGGTTAGAAAAGCCAAGTCTGAGACATTTCAAGGATCAATAGACTTGGATGGATATTTCCAAAGCACCCACTTGTCCACCTCAACCACAGAACAGATCTCTGCCTGGTGTCATGACTTCTGTGTCTGTTTTCCGACATCCTTGAGATTGTGAGCATCTCAGACCCACTATGTAAACCTTCCTGTTCTGTCTGCATGCCCAGCACCCCCAGGAAGGAGCGCAGTAAGTGCTGCAGATCCGCCAGGGAACAGGGCGAGAGCACGGGGGGCTGGCAGCCTGACGAGAGCGGGCAGCTGCCACGAAAGCAGAGGGATGCTGGGAAGAAATCTGCCAGGCAGATGAGCTCCGTTTGGGATGTTCTGACTTTGAGATAAGGGGCAAACCACCAAAAAGTAAACATGAAAAATAAAAAAGAAAAAGAAGGGAGTTGCTGGTAGGTGTCACTTACATTCAGGGTCTACACCTTCCCTTGTTATGGAAGGGCAGAGAGGGGTTCTAAGGTGTTCTGTTATCTGAGATACATCTCTCAGGGGTCCTTTGATGATGCTGGGTAGATCAGCTCATGACTGCATTCCCTACAGAGGGATTAGTTATGGGCCTCCTTTAAATAAGGCTCATGTAAGACACACACACACACACACACACACACACACACACACACACACAGCAAAAATTAATGACAATTCAGAAAATCACCTTTTGGAAACCATTCAGTATTCAGAGCAGGAGTTACAAAATCCCTACCATCAGGAATGTAAGGACTGTTTACCTTGTGACAAGGAACCACGCGATCTGACTGAAGTCTGGAGAGGGTCTCATGTATGTCTTGATATGTGGCATGGCGTTGCTGCGGCCAGATGTCTCAGCCGACCATTTGCTAGTGACAGGAAAGACACAATCACTGATAAGAAAATACAAATTGGTCGTCCTCCTAATATTAGCAAACTAAAGCAGAATCCTATCATCTAAAAACCAGGGCACAGTTCTCTTTGATATGACCTGTGATATCTTCTTACACTCTGTTCAGACAGCGGAACAATGCATGTTCATTTTAGAGTGCAGGTATGTAGACAAAAAATGTACCTCCACTCACAAAAAGCATCTCTCGGCGTCTATGCCATGAATACCCACATGCATGCAAAAACTGTTGTGCTTTCACAGCACGTCTTCGCATTTTGTCTCCTAGCTGGACTGTTTCTAAAAGCTCGAACTGTGCTCCCACATGCATTACTGAGTAGAGGCTCAGTAAGTTTGCTGATAAAACCAAATACCAAATGGGAATAATACAAAGAGTATGAATATCACAATGGAAAGTTGAAAAGCAGGGGGATAAATCAGAAATATTTTAGTCAAATGCTGATATCTGCATATCTTGCATTTGGTTTCTAAGTTTCCAACATTGTAGGACTCAGAAGCCATGGGGAAAAATGGCCTGTATCACGAGGCGACAACCCTTGCTTATCAGAAGACGGGCCTCGAGAACAGACTGTCTGCAGAGACGGATCAGGACTAGGCCCATCATCAGATGATGCAATGCACTTGAAGGCAGACCATACTGGGAGGCGCTCCATCTGAAGAAACATCCTCTGGAAGGAACCACCTCCCGAGAAAGCATTAAAGAGGCTCCTGACGGCATCCCGGGTTAGACTGAAAGCTACTGGGATGCAAACTGCCTTCCTTTATGGCTGTCCAGCAAAACAGTGGCCTGGAACTGGGACTAGCCTGGAGCATGCAGATGTGCGACCACTGCAGCGAGGACAGAGGGCAGTCATTTCACTCGTCCATTCAACCTCGGACTGAACTCTCATAACGAGCCAAATACCACCCCACGTGCTTGGTGAGGATTCCACCCTCGGCAAGCTTGCAGGACGCAGGGTAAGACTGTGTAGAGAACGACTGTATGTTACATACTGGAAAAATGAACTAAGAGGTCCTAATGTAAATTCTCAACCACCCAGCATGTTCTTTTATTTATCGTTTTCTTTATGTGCCCATATATAAATAGAAATGCCACAGAGATAAATTTTACTCTTTGGTATAAAAAACCTATTCCAAAAAATAAAGTTCAAAACCTCGTTTAAAATGATTTCTATCACTAACATATGTAGCTGAGCCATATTATGTAAGGCTCTTTAAATAACATCTTGTTCCTAAAGCAGCAACAGCAGCATTCTAGCCAATTACTTACTGGAAGTAGGCATGGAGCCAGTTCTGCTTTTCCGCTGTCTGGATGCTGTAGGGAAGAGAGCCCCCGGCTTTTGAAACAAGAAAAATAAAGTAAATAATAAAACGGATGCAACAGAATTTGAGGATTCTTCATTAAAAAGCATAGTAAACAAAACCTATAGTAAACAACAGTGAGAAAGTTAAAGGGGAAAAACAACACTGCTTCCATTATTTCATCTTAGAAAACACTTCCTGGACAGGCAATGCCTGCACTTGCACCAGCTATGTCCTCTCAGTGGGCTTCCTTTCTGAGGGATGTGTATTAATTGTAAGTGTTCACTATCTGCAAAGGAAAGGGATTAAGGGGTGGTCATTTAATATCTGCAACAGCACAGATCTGAAGTGTTAGAAAGAATCCTGGCCCAAACTGCTGTCCTCATCCTCAGCCTGCTTCTGCAAGATGAGGTGTGGAGCCTAGGACCAGGACAGCTGGGGCAGACTAGGATGAGAACTCCTAGAACTTGAGAGAAAGACTAGAGCGAGGCATATTGGAACTGTTCTGAAAGGGCACGGAGCAGTAGGGGCAGCTGGTTTCGTCTGGATGACTTGCCTGGACAGCCAACCTGTTGGTGGCAGAGGCTAGAGCAGCCTTATTGGTAGAAACGAGATGAGCAACCATTCAGAGGGTGCCTGTGAGGGCTAAATAACATCCACAACCCGCCCACCTGCACCATCTTTGGAACATAACCAGTGCTCAGTGTCACCCGTCTTCATGATTCTTACCCAGTTAAGAGAAAAATCATCTCCAAATTTCCAACCCATACTTTCCTCATCCCAAGGGGGATGAGAAAATTCGTATTTCTTGTTTTTAAAAGTTTACCAGGGCATTTGTGAAATATACGCAAAAAATACAATTGTGGCAGGCTTCCCAACACTTACCTGGGTACCCTTCTAAGCTGGTCCGCACATTTTCCACCGAAGGATAGATCTAAAAAGAAATACGAAAAATTCCCAATGACACTTGGAAGGTACCATGTTGAAGAAACTATCTGTTAAAAGGAATGCTTATTAGTTTTTAAGAAAATGAAATCTCAATTAAAAATACTGAGAGGCTTAGAAAACGTGCTCTAAATTTTAAAAAGTTCCCATCTTACAGTAAAAAACAGAACTTCTGGTAATTAATCTTATATAATAAAAGCTAATATGCAAATCGAACGGTGGAATGACTGGTCGCGATGATGCGCACTGACCACCAGGGGGCAGATGCTCAACGCAGGAGTTGCTCCCTGGTGGTCAATGCGCTCCCACAGGGGGAGCGCCACTTAGCCAGAAGCCAGGCTAATGGCTGGCAAGCGCAGTGGTGGTGGCAGGAGTCTCTCCCACCTCCACAGCAGCATTAAGGATGTTCGACTGATGGCTCCCGGACTGTGAGAGGGCGCATGCCGGGCTGAGGGACCCCCCTCCCTCCCAGTGCACAATTTGTGCACCAGACCTCTAGTTTGGTGATAAAAAAGCACACTTCCATTTGAGTTTTTCCTCTGACATGCCACAGTAACACTGAATCCAATGCAAAATTAACTACTAACTCAAAGGTGTCTGAGTAACTAATAATGCTTGTAACTTTGCAGGCGATGCCTTTCCAACATCTTTTCCGGGGCTTGACAACCTGGAAGGGATGACCGCTGCTTGCCGGTGGCTGACGCGGAACTTTGGCTGAACCGCGCACACCAGCACCCACGATACGAGGGCCACTCGATTACTATTACTAACACCGCCGTTTCCATCCCATCCACTGAATCAAACCCTCTCTCTGAGGAGGACTGTCGACTGACTCCTCTCCTGGATGAGCGGATGCAGATGAGGGCCTCCGGAGGAGGGGCACTCACCAGATGGAGGGGAGCACTGCTTTTCCCGGGGCCCCTGCTCTCATTCCCCAGCGTCACCAAGGTCTCTTTGAACTCAGCACACAGCCATTTGGATTCGTCAGCCCCCATGGAGCCGATGCTTGAGAACTGGCCGACGACGGGCCAAGCCTCGGCCTTAGGTATGGAGGAGGCGTGCTCTTTCAGGACCTGTGAAAGGGTGACAGTGAAAGCCACAGTCAGGACCGAACCCGGTGTGGGCATCTACCTGCAACGGGGTGCACTTAGCCAGAGCGCTCTACCCTCTCTAGGTCAGGACCCAGTCAGGGCACATGCCCGGGTGGCAGGCTCAATCCCCAGTAGGAGGTGTGCAGGAAGCAGCTGATCGATGATTTTCTCGCATCACTGATGTTTTCTCTCTCTCTCTCCCTTCCTCTATGAAACCAATAAAAACATACTAAAAATAAGGAAGAAAGAAAGAAAGAAAGAAAGGAAGAAAGAAAGAAAGAAAGGAAGATAGATAGATGTTGGCTATGAGATCCTGCCTGCTTTCAGCTGCAGTCTCAGTTAAAAAAAAGAAAATTAAAATTTTCATTAACCCAGGGGAATTCTTACATAACATAAATAATTTATGGAAAAAGAGGTAAGGCTTTGAACAAAGACATTTTAGGGACATTATATTATTAAGGTCAGTAAACCGTTTTCTAAAAGGCAATAAAGAAGGCATTAATCTTCAACTTGCTGGTTGTTTTATTTTGTTAAAGACTTTTCTATGTTCATTTTCATACCAGCAGCAAATGTGATTTTTGTAGTAACAATTCTCTTAAGGGCACTGGTTTGGTAAACAAAATACATTATAGCTAATTGTTATAGCCTCTACTCAACACTACATTCTGCTTTATTAAATTTGTATGTTAAAAGTCCTTGATATGCTGATCAAATGCTACAAATGGAATCTCTGATTATCTCTATTACAAGATATGTAACTAAAAGTCCATTTAGAACAATCTACATCTATAGAACAGGCATAACAAAACTTTAAAAATTACTGAAAACTATTAGGCAATCAATTTATCATGTGCCTACTATTTGCCCAGAATTGTGCTAGATATATTGTAATGCTGCCATCAGAACATACAATTATAAATAAAAAGGGAGATAATACACATTAAATTTTAAAAAAAAGTTAAAATAGTAAAAATTCTGTTACCTTCCGAAGCCTAAAGTGCCCCCAGTTATCTTTCTGATTTCCTTGAAAGCGTCCTGGGGTTGATCCAATGAGATAAACGCTACGGAGATATAAAATGTAAATTATAGAACGCAGTGATGTGATTTTTGGACCCCGTGTCACAAATACCCATGAAGTGTTCCAAGAGCCAACCCGTTTTCTTGGGATTCTTCCTCAGAGGAGTAGCTGACACTTAAACTCACTGTCAAGCACATCCACTAGTGGTGGAGCACCTGCAGGGGGAAGGGGCCAGGTCACGAGCTCGCTCACGTGCAGAGTGACCCAGCAGGAGGCCGAGGGTGCGTGGGAAGAGTCCCTGCCTCACTTTAGGGACAGAACCAGGAGACGCGCAGCGACAACCTCCTGCTTTCATCACGTCATGAAGGGCGGCCGAACGCACTCAGCCTCCTTCCAAGACCCTGCGTTCCAGACCCCGCGCGGCTCTCAGGCCTCCCCTGCTGTGAGCACCCAAACCGCGAAGACGGCACGTACTTGGTTTCGGAGAGGTCGTGGGCGTGGATGATGTCTGCCCACTCCTTGAGAGGAGGCACGTTATAAGCCATCAGGTAGCTGATGAGATCGGCTTTGAAATGTGTTGTCGACTCTCCAGACCCGTGGGTGCCATGGGCCATTCGTGGGTACAAGGGGCTCACCCACATTCTGGAACGGGAGAGAAATGCCCATTAACAGCTGGGAAGGCCACTGGTCACAGGACCTCTCCGCACGGACTCTGCACTCACCCTGAGGAGGAGGGGAATTCTCACAGCATCTCCACCTGGTGAGCAGAGATCCTCACCAAACATAAATCTGACCCTATCGCCCGGACAGCTTCCATCACATTCAGAATTATTTTTTAAGACCTCACTGTGAGATTAGACCCATAAGATCTAGCCTCTGCCCACCCTCTCCCAATCCAATCCCCCTCCATGCTCCCTCTCATCCAGCCACCACACCTTCTTCCTCCTTCTTCTTCCCACGCCTTACATACTGCTTTCTGAGGCGTGATGACAATAGTCAATAGTTTTAATCTCAATTGTGATAGCAAACCCACACCACCTGTAGTAACCCCAGCAAGGCTGTGCCCACGACTATATCAATGTGGCTGTTTAGTCAAATGGAAAAGAATAAAAGTTAGACTGAGAAAAATGTACGAACAAATCGACTTTCAATAAACGAACACATCATGATGTGTAAGCTAGAGTAGTTTGGGGGTATTTTTACAACATATACATTCCTGGCGCCTGGAATGAGTATGTACCACATTTAACGATATTAGATTAGGACAAATCTTAGACTTTCAAATACTACAGTAAATGAAATATTAAAGACATCTCACATTTCATCAATCCTTTTCCCCCCAAAGGAAAACAGGGTGGTGCTGGGTGAGAGCCATGATGTATGATGACTTTCTAAACCAGATACTGAGGTGTGAGGCATTTTTCACACTTCCCAAAATAAGATGAGAAAATGATTACGGGACAAATAAGTTTAAAAGTGAGAAGTTAAACAGTGGACCAAGGGGCGGCTGAAAAGGATGGCAGGGACACCTGCATACAGAACAGGGTCAGCAGGGCCCTTAGCAAGGGGACACAAGGTAGCTGCCTTTAAATATCTTTCTTAAAAGATGACGACGCACTGCATCAGACTGCAGAGCCTCGGGGAGGAGAACCTGGACTAGCCCGAGAGAACAGTGCCCGATCCGGGGTCGAGAGGGAAGTTGCAGGGAGTGTCACACCCTTGGTACTTTTTGAGTTTTAAACCATGTAAAGCTACTATCCAGCCAATGATTTTTTTAACTTAAAAATTTTTTTTAAATGAAGGAATAAAAATGAACACCCCAATCCTATCCCTTAAATCCCTGCCTGCATAACAGCCACACCCCGAGAAGCCTAAGGAAGCCTGGCTGCTCATAAACTCACGCTCCTGGCCCCAGACGGAGCAGGAGGCCGGGTCAGAGTCTGAGTCACAGAAGACCAAAGGCCAACCTAACAGGCTCAGTTCATTACATCAGTTACGTTTCCCCACAAAAAGCTCTGGGTCCCATTTTTCGTTTTGTTTTTGATGGGGCTACATATGTCACAGGCCCCCAAGCCCAGGTCTGCAGCGTAGATGCTCCTGAGGTAGGTAGCAAAGGCGTAGTGAACCCGAAACTCAGTGGGTCAAGAGGGTCTGTGCTGAGGATCCCAGAGATGGAGCGGCGACAGCCTGGAGCCCGAGCCAGTCGGAGGACACTGCATCGTGAGAGGATTTTAAGTGGGACTCAAACAGAACACGTTTAAAGGAAAACGATCAGGAAGTGGGCACGGGGCTCAAAGCCACCTGCTGTGGTGAGGGAGCGGAGTTCGGAGCGGGAACAAGGGGTGCTGGCCTCAGGGAAAAGACCACCTTTCCAGCCCGGACGGGCCACCTGAAGGAAGAGAGGTACCTCATTATCTACACCCACACAGGCCGAAGCAGGCTCCGGGGTGGAGGCTGCAGGCTCTGTATTCTAGCTCGACCCACGGGGGACATGGACTCAGTCAGCTAATACATCCCACTTTAGGGGGTTCTAGCACAGGCTGGGCAATGAACTGTGGCAAGGTCTGTGGGGGAGGATGACAGTGAATTCTTGAACCCCGAAACGCTGCTAGATGAATGCCTGAGTTTCTTCTAACACAGAGGCTGTTAACCAGCTCTTAACTTAACCTCCTTTACCAGAAGGCAAAGATGTACAACATGGCTTAAATGAAAGAAAGGTGAGTTACAGCTAGTCACAACGAAGGGCTTACTCGGAGGGAGCACCATGGTTAAAATTTGATTTGGGGAAATCCCTAAAACTAAACCCAAACCCCTCTCGAGAAAAAATAAAAAGCTAGACCCAGCATCCGTGCACAAGGACAAAGGGTCGGCGATATAAACTAAGCCTGAACCACCTCACGCCGGGTTCTCTGAGATTCACAACCCCATGAACACAGGAAAGGCTTTAAAAACACACCCGTGCAGATGTGCTTCATGGGAAACGACAGGGTTTGGGGAGGAGGGGAATTTTTAGCACTCGACCAACCCCCAGGTTTTCCTGATGCCCCCCGGGAGGTGGCCAGCCTGAGCACAGGGGGGAGCAGGGGGAAGTGGAGACCAGAAGGCTATCCAGTGGGTCTTACTGGGAAGAGAATGGGCTTAGACCTTGCACTTAGCACCCTCTTTCCGGCCTCCAATACTTGGATGGACTTGGCTGTAGTGTGTGTATGATCTCATTTTATAAAAAAACGAAAAAAACCTACCGTGTGTAGATATTTTTCTGTGTGTCCGGGTATAACAGACAGACATGGATGATGATGCTACACTGTTAACACGGGTTGCCTCAAGAGAGAGAAATTGGGGGTGAGATACTAAAAGAATGCTATCTTTTTCTCTGCATGTGTATTTTTCCTCTGCCACGTGTGTGGGGTTTTTACATTAAAAACACAGAAGAACAAAAGAATAAAGCAAATGTTCTGGCTTTTGCCCTGTCTCCGCACACACAGCCACTGCCCTAAAGCAAACAGAAGCTACGCACCCTTGCGTCTTCTGGTGCCAGTCCTCACGGATGAGGTTGGAGGTGTGTATGACCACCCGGAGGCCTTCTTCGTATAGCAGGAGCATCATTTTCCTTTAAAAACAGAAAAGGCATTAATATTACTTTCAAAAAAATGTAATACCTTTCTAATGCAAATGTAATAACTAAAGGAAATCTTCAAACGCTTACGTTACCCAAACGTTTAACAACTATAACCTTCCTTTCTTCTTCACATTATCAAAGTCTGCTTAAGTGGTAGGTAGAAAACTACCTCCCAAAATGCTCCGAGTACTTGGTGGTCCATGAACTTTTGCCCCGTCCCATCCACATGGCCAGTCCTGACACTTCAGACCCCTCCCTTCCAGGCTGGCCCCTTATTATCTATTCAGCATCATCTGTTCCTATTAGGGACAATAAGAACCTTCTTGTCCAACGTTTTTTAAAGTTTGGTCACAACCTCTTGCTGGGTCATTACTAGCATTTTAAAAAAAAGTGCAAAAGAATAAATAATAAACTCAACAGTGCATTGCATACTGTATATTTAAGTTCAGTATTGGTTCATGGAACTTGTTTTGCCATAAGCATGGATGCATGTGGTAGACTGAAAGGTCAAATGTACTTTTTTCCTTTTTTAAGTATATTTTTATTGATTTCAGAGAGGGAGAGAGAAACATCAATGATGAGAGAGAATCGTTGATTGGCTGCCTCCTGCACGCCCCTTCTGGTAATCGAGCCCTCATCCTGGGCATGTGCCTTGACTGGAATCGAATCGTGACCTCCTGGTTCACGGGTTGATGCTCAACCACTGAGCCACCCTGGCTGGGCTCAATGTATTTCTCATTGTGGGTTGCAGTTTAAAAAGAGTGTGAAAGCGGCTTCATCTTCATGCTCCATAGATGCCACACTTGTCACCAGTGCACCTGGGCTTGAGGTCCGTCTTCCCTTTTTCTTCTCCATTAACTCAAATCAGTCCTAGTTGAGTCCTCGCTTTCCCATGGGGCTGCCCCACGCCTCCAGTCATCAGACACACTTCTCTTACTGTAATAACAGTGAGAGGGAGGGAATACTGGAGAAATAAGAGCTTTCCACCTGAAGTTACAAGACTAGGGAGAAGTCTCCACCAGGGAGAAGCCATATGACCCTAAGTCATTTAACAGCCCTCAGTCATTCCATGTCCCTGAACCTTGTTTTTTTTTGGTTTGTTTTTCCCCCACACGTGTAACGTGAAGGATGAAGCCCTTCTTACTCACAGGGTTGCTGTGAGGTGAAGTACAATGTGCACTTAGGTGGGTGTAAAACACTCTCGCCTGTGCACTCCCACTCGTCCTTCAACGCCTTCCTTTCTTTCGTCACCTGCTGTTGGATGACTTGTAGCTTCCTGCTTGTTTTCTAATTATTTCAGGAATCTAAGCGCTCTCTCTACCCAACCAGAGACTCACTCCTCAAGGCACTAACGCTGCCCTGACTTTTTATTTCTATTGAGGCCAAAATGCTACTTCGTGTTTACGGGCGTAAGTCAGTTCACACAGGGGAAAAATAAACAACATGGATACTGTTTGGACAGCATGGAGCCAGCATAAAAAGCTGCGGAAAAGAACGTAAGGAGAGAGAATGAGATTTAGCTCCTGCCACACTGAGAACGTGACATGAGCTGGCAAATGGTAAATGAATGCAGAGCTGCAGCAATGACAGCTGGTGGGCCAATCTTCCCATGTATGACATGTGCGCCCTGAAATCTGGGCAAATTTATGTCACTGTTACCAAACTAGCAGCTGACTGTCATTAAGAATAAGCCAGCTATGAATCCATGACACGAGTTTTACAAATATTCCCATTAAGCACCACTGATCGGGGAAATCACACACAAATGTCAGTGAGTCCCGCAAACAGAACCGTGGACGGATCCAGGGGGAGTCGCTTGCATCCTTTCAGAGACAAAATGGCACATGCCAATCAAGTCACAATTTAAAGTGGATAAAAAAAGTAAGAAATGGGGGCTCCCTCGAAGAACGCTGACCTGCATGTTGCCTACTGAGCTGTGGGGACAGCCAAAGGGACACGTCCTACATCTGCAGCTGTTCCTGTGAAGGGCCTGCGTGCCAGGCACCACCCTAGAGGCTCCATGGATGCCAGCACGCAGTGCCCATGGTAACCCAGAGCGGGCGCCATCTCCCACTCCACCCGCACCACCTGTGGCTGGGAGACGGCGGTCACAGAATGAGCCAGAGGAAGCGCTTGTTTGGATCAGACATGGGGATCGTCCTCTCACTGTGCGTGGCTTCCGCAGGGATGGACACGGGGTCGCAGGTCTCACCATGCCAGGGGTAGGAGTGGCGAGGGGGAGCTGGCGGGATGTGGGTGAGGACTGCGGATGGGAGTGGGAGCGGCCTGCCCTGCCATCCTGTGGTCAGTCCGTTAGTTCACCTGGCTCCCGTTAGACAGGAACTGGACGTGGAGCTCCCTCCTTCCCGCCCGCGCTTCTCAGGGCCGTGCGAGCTAACTTTGCTCCTCGTTCTGGGGAAACCGCAATGCTTTAGAATTCTAACGCCTTGTGAGAGACACCCTGGAACTGTATGACATCCTTCAGAAACACGGACAGAGCACGCTTAACGTGCCTCATGGACTATGGGCTCCTGCAGGACGGCTGCTTCTGATCATTTCCAGCTGCTCTCACACAGCCCACACATGCCTGCCAACGTGAGCACCATCTCCAAGCCACTTCCTACTTACGGTGGCCGCTCCGCTCTGCCCCCTGGCGAGGCGGTTTACACCCCTTCACCACGAGCTGCAAGGCTGTCCTCCTTTTCTAACTCACGTGTTTGTCTTGCCTCTCTGACCAAAAGACTAAAAGCTGCAAGAACAAAACCCATTATATCCCAAACCCGTTATATCCCCAGAGCTGTGTCTCAAGAATATAATAGACATTTAATGAATAATTTCTAAACCATTTTAAAAGGAGCAACGGACAGTGATTGCAAGATATGAGTACAATCTCCTACAAGACACTGTCATTTTAACAAAATGCAAACTATACATACTATGTGGGTGGGAAAGGTCCTAATTACTCCCTTAGGCATTTAAGGGCGAATCTGGGGGGGAGGGGGAGGAGGGGGAATAAATTTGCCAAGTGGTTTGTGTGTTGGGGAGGGCAGGATGGGCCACAGGAAACAATGAGTCCATCTGAGCAGCAAGCAAACAAAAATTCCTGTCCCCAGCACTGGTCCAGGGGACATGCTTATCTGCTTGGGGCCGCTGGTCTATGAAATGAAGGCTCAATGGAACATCCGTGTGTCAGACCTGGCCAGGCCCAGCACACTCAGCCCCTCCTGGACAAAGGCACAGGCTCCGCCACTACTTGCTGGCATGTGGAATACAGGGCGACTGCCCATGAGATGCTGGCCGTTGGCACAGAAGGCGTGGCCAGCACAGGAGCCTGGCACTGGGGGTCTAGGGAAGATGCTGAGCCGCCTTGTACAACCCCATTCTGTATCCTCTGCCTGAAGTAGCATCCTGTGAGCTTAGTGTGACACAAACAATAACTGATCCTGCGGTGCCTGAGTCCACTCTCAACAGCCCTCAGACCCTGTCCTCTACTAGACCGAAGCTTCCAATTAGGGATGGTCGGTAAGTGCTGCAACGTTTACTCAAGAGCATCTAAGAGCAGATAACGTAGGGTCGGTAGGTCAGCTTTACGAAATGGCTCATCCCTTTCAGCTCTGGTTCCTTTTTCTGAAAGCAAACTGGACAATATAGTTTTAAGTGGACAGAGAGAAAGATGAACGTATGCCCTCATTTCAGGGCACCGTAATATCGGGAAACTGGTGATCACAGAAGGACTCACACTCCCTCCTAGAGATTCCCTTTTGCCCTACAGACAGATGCCGAAGGAACATGCCGGAAGCTGCCAGCTAGCCATTTCCACTACTGGTCTATAAGACAGATGAGGCTTGGTCACGTTCACTTCACAAATCCTTCCCAGAGAAACGTGCTTTATAAAAAAAAGTCTGAAATAGGGACAACCATGTCTAGTCCTTATTCTCATTTGCAGAACCAATTACGTAAAAGGGCTCAGCAAAAACAGCGGCAGGACCAACCTAAAGCAGGAGTTCAGCAGACATCGGCGCAACGTGCCAAGTAGGAAGTAACACAAGTTCTTCCTCTCTGGTTGGCAAGGCTTCAGAAGAGCATTCTAGAAGAAATTTCTGAGCTGTCTTGAGCAGGGACAGGCATCAGCCTCTTGAGTTGACAGCTTTTTGTAAAATAGTTTTGTTTTATTTTCAATCACAGGATGGAGCTGACCTAACAATATTCTCTATTTGATGCAGCTGAGAATCTTAGAAAAATCACAAGACTCTCTTTAACAAAGTGGAATCCACAGCACATTACTGACACACGTACAGTCACTCATAACCACGGACCACACACCACAGTATCTATTCTCCTAGAGCGAATGTCCTGAACAGAAAAGCAGAACCGGCACCAGAGATTCAGGCTTTTGTGTTGAAAGTATTGTAGCTTCAGGCTGTTAGAAAACAACTCCACTTCCTCTACTTCCTTACTGATAGCATTCCCACTCCACGCCCCCAGCAAAACCATCACACCTGAATTCCTCCAAGGGCCTTTCTGAATAGCATTCTTTTACCTATTAAAACCATACCCTCTCCCAGTTCATAAAAATTGCTTACGTGTGGTGTGTTCCAAATGCAATATCCAACTTTGCCTAGGATGAAAAAGAAGTCAAGTCACTTATTAAAAAAAAACACTCAATATCCCTACCTATTGGAAATTAAATTAGAAACGGTTCAGGTCTTCCCCCCCCCCTTTAATTGCTTTTACTGCCCTCTAGTGGACAAGCCTTTGATAAACAATACAGTTTTTATAATATCCAGTGAGGCTTTTTTAAAAAAACGCATATTTTAAAAAAAGTTACCCAGAATAATTCAATACTTTCTGCACTTTTAATTATAGTAACTAGAAGTTAAAAAGCCTAATTTCTTTAGTTGTCAAAAACTAATAAAAACATGCCGAAACCGGTTTGGCTCAGTGGATAGAGCGTCGGCCTGCGGACTGAAAGGTCCCGGGTTCGATTCCGGTCAAGGGCATGTACCTTGGTTGCGGGCACATCCCCAGTGGGAGGTGTGCAGAAGGCAGCTGATCGATGTTTCTCTCTCATCGATGTTTCTAGCTCTCTATCCCTCTCCCTTCCTCTCTGTGAAATATCAATAAAATATATTAAAAAAAAAGTAATAAAAACAAATGAGCGTTTGCAAAGTTTTAAAATTAGAAATTTGGCGTATACAGAAATTAACAACTACAAAAAGTCTTCAGCACTTACTCAAAAAACACTGAGTGATGTTAAAAGAGAAGTTTTCTTACATTAATAACATAACAAGTACTGAAAATAAAGAATATATTAAATCCATTTTCTTGTTACAAAATGATACCTTCACGTATAAATGGGGCATAGGTGGAGAAGTAAAACATTTTATCTAACACCCAGTATAGCAAGACCTTGGTTAAACAGACTATGCCCCAGATGTAGGCTAGGAAAGAGTTAAAATAGAAACGACAAAATAGCAGTTAGGAACGCATAAATCCTAGCTTCACAACTTTGCATGACTTTGAAAAATATTTAAATCTCCGTGCTTCATCTTACTCCTCTTTAAAATAATGGTGCCATTAGGAGATTCGGAGTTGTTAGGAGTAAATGAGACGCAGTGTTTCAAGTGCGTAGGAAAGGGGGCCTGTGCAGGCAGTACTGCTGCAAGTCCCGCCCACCACCCACAGGACAGGCGGGTGGACCCGTTTGCTGGAGGCAGTAATAAGCGACTGAACACACAGGTGAGGACACAGGCCCTGGACTGGAGATGCTCACGGACAGGTGGCCCGTCCACTATCGCACACTCAGCATATGGGGTGCTCACAGACCAGCATGCACTTGTGTGGTCTGGCCACAGAAGAGAGAACAGGGAACTGTATTTGATGTCTTTAAAATTACAAAATTAGAATGAAGACTGCCACTCTGAAAATTGATATTTAGCTGGGAAAAGGCAATGGTCAAGAGACTTGGCTTCTGAGTTGTTTTGTTATAAGTTGTGTGATTTGGGCAAGTCTAAGCACAAAATCAGGGATGATAGTAACTTGAACAGATAATATCTAATGGGCGCTTTTTGGTGCAAACGTACCACATCCTGTACAACAACCCAATGAAGAACAGCATTAGCAGTCCACTTAACATGGAGGACTTAGGCTTAACGAGGTTCAGCGATGAGCCCAGGATGACACGGTTATGTGTGCAGAGCTGGGACAGAACCCAGGCCTCAATCTCCGACCTCTGGCCCCACATGTACAAAATAGAAGTGTTAGCATACACAGATTCTTTGACTGACGTCAACGTCAAGAATTCATCTTACAGACATGGCATAAAGGTATTTCAATAGGCCAGGATGGGGCCATAATCCTTCTGTACCTCGGACTACATCTGGGAGCTTCTGAACAGCTCTTCGCACAAGGTTTGAAAGATTGCGCTCGTTCCGCCCTCTAGTGGCCGGTCTGGAGCATGCCATCAGGCATGCCACAATGTCTCCTAAACTTCTCAGGACAGGTAGTCTTTGAAAAACACGATTCCTATTGATTTAATCACTGTGTTATTTTTTTCAGTCTGATGAGAGCTATCCTACTGCAGTTTATCCTCTTCTGCTTGGGCAAGCAAAAGCAAAAACATTGGATTTTAGGCAATGGCTAAGCAAAGGTTTATCTGTGTAGAAGTGAGCTACAGATAGGTTGGGAAAAGGAATGCTTTCAAATTCCAACTATATAAAGAGCAGTGGTTGAGTCACAGTGCTGAAACCCATGTTTTTTTTTTTGTTTTTTTTTTTTTTTTAAATATATTTTATTGATATTCTACAGAGAGGAATGGAGAGGGATAGAGAGCCAGAAACATCGATGAGAGAGAAACATCGATCAGCTGCCTCCTGCACACCACCCACTGGGGATGTGCCCGCAACCAAGGTACATGCCCTTGACCGGAATCGAACCCGGGACCCTTCAGTCCGCAGGCCGACGCTCTATCCACTGAGCCAAACCGGTTTTGGCTGAAACCCATGTTTTGAGAGGCACGCTGGCTGACTAGAGGCAACCAGAGGAGGTCTGGAAGCTGGGGAGAGATAGGGGATCCATGGTACCTCCAATTGAACAACGTGAGACAACTAAGGGAGATGTCTTCAAACATAAGAACCACCGACACGTGCTAGGGGGAGAATTACTGTATGTGCTCCAGAGGGAAAAATTAGGAGCCATGTGTGGAAGTCACAAAGAGGAAGATTGTGATGGTTAATTTTATGTCAGCTTAGCTAGGACACAACATCCAGATGTTTGGTCAGATGTTGCAGTGAAAGTATTTTTTAGATTAAAACAGATTACCCTCCACAATGTAGGTGGGCCTTATCCAATCAGTGGGAGGCCCCACTCCTTCAAGGAAGAGAAAATGTAGTCTCCAGACTGCCTGTGGACTCAAACTGCAACATCTGTTCTTCCCTGGATTTTGGGCTTGCCAGCCGCCCCGTACATACAGAGATGTGTATGTTTCCCATAGGTTGTTTCCCTGAAGAACTCTAACACAGAGATAAGACACCAACATAAAGAAAAACCTTTCTAACCACAAGGGCTACCTCGGGAAGCATTCAAGCCAAAGCTAGACAATACCTGTTGGGGATGCTGGAGGGAGGATTCCTGCACTCGGCAGGTGGAAAGATGAAATGTCTAAATTTCCTTCCAGCTCTCAGACCAAGCATAACGGCAATAGCAGCTTACCTGGCAGAGGGAAATGTTCTCATAAGGCTTGGCCTCGGCTTGCAGGTGAGCCTTAGCTTCTCGTTTATCGCCATGCACCAGCAGGATCGGCTTCTTCCTGAAGAGGCCAGAAGTATGTGAAATACATCATTCACAGGGCTGAACTCTTGCCTGGTGAGGGAATGCCAGCTTCCTTATCACCCCCCACGTGCTTCTGGCCTTTGTGGAGACTGAGTCCAGGGCTAACAGAACAGGTCAGTTAATCTTCATTGACCAGCTACTGTGACAATGAGGTCATGGGGTCCAATCCTGAAGCTCCACTTCGACCCAAAGGGGTTGTGACTCAAGCAAGCCCTTGAGTAATGAATTGTCTTCTTTGGTCCCAAAGGGCACATAGTTACCCCTCTGTGTTAATATGTTTAAATTCAGACGGATTAAAGACACAACATTACCGTTGTATAGTGTGATGCTCTTTTCTTTCCCTGCTGTTGGAACCTTACCAGGCCTACATTCACCAAGCTCCTACTGTGTGCTAGGTACTGCACCAGACTCCCAGGATACAAGAGTGAACAGGCCCAGGTCTACAGCAGCATGCAGACTCATTAAAGGTGGTTCTATTTCAATGAAACAGAGCCCAAGGTACACTGAAAATGCTGTATTTTTTAAAAATATATTTTACTGATTTTTTACAGAGAGGAAGGGAGTGGGGTAGAGAGTTATAAACATCGATGAGAGAGAAACATCAACCAGCCACCTCCTGCACACCCCCCACTGGAGACATACCCGCAACCAAGGTACATGCCCTTGACCAGAATCGAACCTGGGACTTCTCAGTCCGCAGGCCGATGCTCCATCCACTGAGCCAAACCGGCCAGGGCGAAAATGCTGTATTTTTTAATTCCTAAAGGACAACATGAGAGACTCTTTAGGCCTGGCTGGTATGGCTCAGTGATTGAGCGTTGACCTAGGAACCAGGAGGTCACAGTTCCATTCCTGGTCAGGGCACATGTCCGGGTTTCGGGCTTGATTCCCAGTGTGAGGTGTGCAGGAGGCAGCCAATCAATGATTCTCTCTCATCATTGATGTTTCTCTCTCTCTCTCTTTTCCCTTCCTCTCTGAAATCAATAAAAATACATTTTAAAAAAGAGAATACTCTTCAGGAATAGATTAAAAGGGAACTATGATCTTCTCCAGTTAATTCAAAATGAGATAATCCTTAGAAGTCAATATACCTTTACAAGCACACCCAACAAAACAAAAATTGGTTTTATTCGAGGAACAATCAAGCAAGATGAACAAAGGTAGCTACTTCCACATGTATCAATCACGGTGCAGAATGATTCTCTACCATATGCGAAAGGCAACATGCAACTAAAAAGAAACATTATAGAAAATGCACTTCCAGTACAAGCACCTAGCTACCTAATCCCCAAGAACTTTATAACATGTTAGTTCAAATAAAACTAAGAAACCACACCTTCACAACTTTTCTCTATTTTACAACTAGAAAAACAGGACAGAGAACAAGGTAAGAGAAACTCAAACAGCTATCACCTAGACACAATTAGTGCTATCAGATCATCAGGACTTTCTTAAAAATAAGAGATTAACCATTACTGACAGAAGTTGAAGTCTGCATTAACTCCTTCAAATTTATTGGTCCCATAAACTGTCACAGAAAGGCTGCTGAGATGGTTCATTTTATGTGTCAACTTGACTGGGCCAAGGGGTGTTCATATAAAACATCATTTCTGTGTGTGTCTGTGAGGGTGTTTCTGGCTGAGATGGGCCTTTGAATGGGTGGACTCCAATGTGGGGGGCCTCATACAGTCCACTGACAGCCCAAGGTAGAAACAAAAAGTGGAGGGAGAATTTGTTCTCTTCCTCTTGAGCCAATTGCCCATAATAAATCTCCATATACTGTATCTCCCATTGGTTCTGTTTTTCCGGAAGACCCCTCTATGGGCAGTATCTGAATGATGATATAAGGCAGTATAACCTCTACGATCAGAATTTCTCTGTCAATTCCTGATGTTGCCTTAACTTGACATTTAGGTCCTTCCTCCTCCTTACGGCTCCTGATGGCTGGCGTTCCCCAGGAGCACTGAGCAACGAGTGGGTGTGGGAAGGCAGGACCCTTCCGTCCCCTGACCAGTTACTGAGAGTCCAGGGGGTACCGGACAAGTCTGTTGGGGGCGGGGCATAATAAAGTACCACAAACCAGGGGGCTTAGACAACAGGACTTTTTTGTCTCTTGGTTCCGGAAACAAGAACGAGATCAAGGTGTCAGCAGGGTTGGTTCCCCGTGGGGGCTGGGAGGGAAGGGCCTGCTCCAGGCCTGTCCTAGCTTCTGGGCGGTGTTCTCCCTGTGTCTTTGCTCTGCATGTGTCCGTGTCCAAATGTCTCTTTCTTATGAGGACACCAGTCACATGAGAGTAAGACCCACCTTAATGACCTCATTTTGATTATCCACCCCCTGAAAAACCTACTTCCAAATAAGTCACATTCTGAGGTACTGGGGGTTAGAACTCCAACAGATCCTTTTTGGGGTGAGACAATTCAACCCATAACAGATACACAAGGAGTTGTGGTCTATACTTCGCCAACACTTGAAACGTGTGGCAATCCGATTTCAAGGTCTTTGAGAAGCAAAGGGACAAATAACAAAGGTGCCAGTGCGACAAACAGGGACATCTGTGGCCAGGAGCCCGCGCAGACGGCTCGCTGCCTCCCGATGTCCGGCTCGCTGCCTCCCGATGTCCGTTCTCTCCTTTCCTAACAAATCCCAACCTCACGCAGACAGGGTGTGCTCAGCTAAACTTCCTTTACAGCCTCTTTCAGAGCCAGTCATCGTCCTGCGACTGCCGCGCAATGAAATATAAGCAGGTGTTCAGTGGGACTTCAGGAAGGCCGCTCAGAGGGGGCTCAGCTGGGATGTGGCCGTCTCATCCTTCTCCCCTTTCTCCTTCCTGCCACCTGGAACACAGACCGGGGATCCGGAGCTCCAGGTGGACAGAAAGACGGAAGGGCTAATTCTCCGAGAACCATGACGGCCCCAATCCAGACCTTAAATGTCTACCTTGTGGACGTCTTAGGTTGGAAAAATGTCTTAGTTCTTGTTTAAGCTGCCGTTATTTTGGGCTTTCTGTCACATGCAGCTAAAATGAATGCTATGTATGGGTCACAGGTCAAATACAAGCCCTTGAGTGCCAGCGCCCTCGGAAATTTCAATGGCATTTCATCTACTGTTAATGATGGTTTCCACCATCTGGTTCCTAAATGAGCCCAGGACTCTGAGGACCTGACAATCATTCTTCCCGTGTGTGCATTCCTCGGCCTTACTTGCTGTTATGGAGCCTGCCATGTAAACGTGTTAGAAACCAGGACAGTGCACGTCACTGTGTGATGCTATTCAGTCTGTATTGCTGGACCCCAGGCTTTTGAACTCCAGGAGACAGACTGAAATCCATCACCTCCATCACCTGGGTAAGGGAAGGCCCTGGGACCCCTTTATTAACTCAAGCTACAAGGAGAATCATTTAGAAAGCGATTCTCAGAACAGTGTTGATGTGCTAAGTAATGCATGGCACGCTGGCCACGTGTGGGCATGCTCACAGGGCTGGGCGGTGGGGTGGGGATGGGGGGGGCAGTGATCTTTTCCTTCACTCTAACACTGGACATAAAGTTCTCTTACATGGGATGGAAGTTGTCCTGATCTACTTCTGGACAGAGAAATGGAAGATATGGTCAAATCTGTATAAGGAATACATGTGATTAGCTAGAACAGAAAAAAAAAATGCTATTTTCCCAATGTTTGTATGATCAGGATGGTTTCAAAAGACGTTCAACAAAGGTGGCCGGCAGCTGCCTAAGAAGCACAGATCTTGTGTTTTAATGCCATCTATCGTCCCGGGGACTCACCTGAACTCGCGTGGATACTGTCTTACGAGCCAGTCCACATCAAAACAGTAGTTAAACTAGAAGAGGGGAAAGAAAAGCAAGTCAGTCATGGGTGACTTAGCCAGGCAGTCTATACGGAGAGCTGGGTGGTTACTTGATGGAAAGAAACTCTAAAATAATGATGAACTACATGTTTCATTTATAAGCCCGGACAGTTCTGCCACAATACTCATCAACAAGCCTGCGATACACCTTGAAGGGAACGCATGGCCCGGGGGGTCTGGATCAATGGAGGAGCGTGTGAGAAAGCAGGTTCTAGGCAATTATGTCTGCGTGCTTGGCGGCATCTGTATTTGCTATTTCTGAGGGCTCTCTGATTAATTCAAACAAAGGGGCTTATAAATGTTTCCCTTTCCCCCTCAGTGATTATGAAAAGGACTTTTAGAAGAGACCATCCACTTTCAGCCCAACTTCAGAGCCAGCTTTGCAAACAGGCATTTGGGACTGGACGTTCACTAGGCTTACAACGATTACAGCTTAACCCCCAGGTTCTGCACTGGACTTAGCCATGGGGGCTCCTCCCCACACCTGAGTAGTCCTCGACCCTCCTCCTGGACAGAGTGACTCGCTCACCCCAAGGTTTTATCTGGAGACCAAGAATTGTGAGGCCAAGCCAAACATGAAAGGCACAGAAAGCTTTGCTTTCTTCAGGGAAGTGACCCTTTTACTGACCATTTACTTGACCCTCTGGAGCAGGGTTCCTCAAACTTTTTAAACAGGGGGCCAGTTCACTGTCCCTCAGACCGTTGGAGGGCCAGACTATAGTTTTAAAAAACAACTTAAAAATTCCTATGCGCACTGCGGGGCCCGGGATGAGTCAGCTGCTAAGCAAGACAGGCAGCGGCACCCGACGGGCCGGATAAATGTCCTCGGCGGGCTGCATGTGGCCCACGGGCCGTAGTTTGAGGACCCCTGCTCTGGAGCATTAAGGTGATTTGTCAACACAAAGGGACCGGCTCCATCGGGCAGGGGCACCCAGACATGCAGAAAGAAGTAGCCGTCACTTTGCGTCACTTTTTTGGGGTAGGTGCAGGAAATGTCTTGCTTTTGTAAACCAAACGTGACTTGGCTTTCACCTCTCCACCCACAGCTCTCTGGGGGTCCCACCCGAGTGCCATGAGATGATCAGTGTTCCCAAAAGAAGTCCCTGGGGCTGAAATTTTTGAAGTGACTTCTTAGCCAGTCCCTGAAGCCCAATCCAGAGCCAGGAGCCCACTGGTCGTGGCATCCACGTTCCATGCTGGCACTGTGGCATGTGCCATCTCGGGGGACCCTGCACAGGACTGAGACACGGGTCCCCATCACTCCATCCTATTTTCTCATGGAGCTGTTTAATTATCTGTCCCCTTTCAACCAAAAAAACAATCGCAAACTCACCTGTGCTGAAGATACAAGTGTCCCAAATAGAGGAGATAAAATATCTGTGAAGATCAAGCATTTAAACATAATTCATACTTTGAAAGACATTCTCTAGCAATAATAATCACAACTGACTTAATCATCACTGATGCTCAAAAATTTAGCTTAGAAAACTGTGAACCAGCCCTAGATGGTCTGGCTCAGTGGATAGAGCGTCAGCCTGTGGACTGAAGTGTCCTGGGTTCGATTCTGGTCAAGGGCATGTACCTTGGTTGCAGGCACATCCCAGTAGGGGGTGTGCAGGAGGCAGCTGATCGATGTTTCTCTCTCATCGATGTTTCTCTCTCTCTCCCTCCCTTTCTCTCTGTAAAAAAAATCAATAAAATATATATTTTTAAAAAACTGTGAACTGTAAAATTACTACAAAGCCAGGCTTTAGTTCCCTAACATTCAAGAGAAAATTTCCCTGTGCTGTTTGATAATACTTATTATGTATTCTTTAATAAAATACAATGCAAAATTAAAAGCTACAACTTCGATACTGGATGAGTGGTCAGTTTTAGAAGCTGCCAATAAGGACAATGATGCATGCTGTTCTTTCCAGATCTCTGAATTTTTACCACCCTCATGTACTCCTTCAAGTCCCTCTCAAGAAACCTCCCCAACCCAGGACTAACTTGCTTCCTGTGAAGGACAGGACAGAGGCGCCCATAGCTCTAAGCTCTGGACACCCTCCACCTGGAGTTAGCATCAGATCCCACAGGTTAAGGACTCAAGTCCCACAGGACTGCCCCCACCTCAGATGCCAATCACAAGTCCAGACCTCCTGTACTATAACTTGGGGTTCCCATGATCCCCTCCTTGGGTTCGATAATTTGCTGAAAAGTCTCACAGAACTTTTGCTTACTAGATTTCTGATTTATTCTAAAAGGATACAACTTGGGGACAGCCAGGTGGAAGAGATACATAGGCTGGAGTGATGAAATCATTGGCCATTGGTGATTAACTCAACCTCCAGTCCCTCTCCTCTCCCTGGAGGTGACGGATGAGGCTGAAAAGTTCCAACTCTGATCACATGGTAGGTTCACTGGGCAATCAGCCCCTCCCCCACCTTCTTAGGGGCTTTCCAAGAGTCACCTCATTAACATAAACCCAGGTGTGGCTGAAAGGGGCTTGTTACGAATAACAAAACACACTTCTTTGCCCTTTAATTACTCTGGAGTTGTTCTAGGACAAGAACTGAATATAGCCAGGAATGAAGACCAAATATATGTGTAGAACAATATGTCACACACACCTCAGGGAATAATCAAAGCAACCAAAGGCCATCTTTTGGTTCAGAACGGAAACGTCTATTTGCATGCTGGCATCCTCTTTTTGCTTCTTTACCGGAAACCAAAACCAGGGTGCCAAGTAGTAGTTCTCAAACTGGACTGGGCATTCGAATTCCCTGCGGGTTAGTTAAAACAGGCTGCAGAGCCTTGCTCCCAGGGGATCCGGGTGGGGCGGAGAACACGCATTGATGACAGGTTTTAGGTGATGCTGATACTGTTGATCCAGGGACCAAAGAGAACTACTGTTGTCAAGTATTTGCTACTTCACTAATAAATTGTTATTGATCAAGTTTGATCATTAAGTTAAGAGTTAAAAAAAAAAATTTAAAACATTGCACTAAATATTCCAAAGCATTGTTCTACAGGGCCTGAGAAACATCCTCTGATTTCCTAAGCAAACAGTTTACTGCCAACTCCCTGCATTTGCTGTCAAATGCTCTTTTTCTTTTTCCTGGGAGGGATTAAGTCCATGAGGATCTTGGAGATCATTCTAGCTACCCTCGTGGTTTCACCAGAGGGGCCCTCTCACCTGCAGGGACAACTCCGGACACCAGCACCACGAACTTACCCTTGATGTGGAGGGCTCCAGAGTTATACTTTGGCTTAATTCCTGAGACTCTAGTGAGGTAGAATTGGAAGGGGTTCCCTTTATCCAGCATGTCCCAAATGTCCTGGCCTTCCCCGGACGCTTCGTACTCGTCTTCATCCTCTGTGAGCACGTGGCGGGCAGGAGGGCCATGACTTCCAGCCCTTGGGGCAGCACCGTCTGGGGGAGGGGAGACGCCTCTCTCCTCTTTGACGGCCACCTCCTCAGCTGCCGTCAGCTGCGTCTCTGGCGGCAGCTCATCGTCACTGCTGGAGAGACACCAGCCCAGCTCTTCCTGGGAACCGCTCTTCTGCTTCTTGGGAGGTGACACTTCTGAAACCCCATCTGTGTTGCTGAATTTCAGGGGTGACATCTTCCTCCTGTGGGCGGCTTTCCGAGCCTCGGAACAGGTGTACCTTGGCTCACAGGCTGCTTCCTGCCCAGCATGGAGGAGGGAGGTAGACGGCTTGTCCAGTTTGGGCTTTTCCTCCTCACTTTCATCGCTACTGGATATCGTCCATCTCCCATAATCACCTTCCTGAGACATTCTCCTTCTTCTGGAAATGAAAGGGCGAAATATCGTTATTTCCCATTCCCCAGGCCACTGGCAAACTACCTCTATTGCTCTTGACCTCCCTGCCCTGTGAGCGTCTGGAACACGTACAGCGCACTGACACCTACCGGATGCTGAGCCATGTAACCAACATCAGCTGCTTTGCAGGTGTTCTCAGGCACATTACCAGGATCGGCCATGGAATTTGGCAAAGAAAGTGACAGCAAAAAATCCTGGTCACCTTCTCTCCTCTCCCTTAGTCTTTCAATCTAGACCTTGTTCTTAGATGGGGGTTGAGCCAAAGTCCAGAACAAAACAAAAATGTTCATTGTTGACCCTGAAGCTTCCAACTGGTCGCTGGGATTAAGGCCAATTTAAGGAATTTCAAGAGTAATTCTGAGTATGCTCAAATTTTTTACAGTCAAATCGGAACCATGGAGCCCAAAGCACTTTAGTGATTATTTCTTACTTCCCCAAAGATAAGCTACTTATCATAAATCTTAACAAAGCCCTCAAGACAGTGTCAAATGATCTATTCTATCATTATCTAGAAGTACTTCCATGAGGACCCAACTAACTTAGTAATTATCTTACTGGCCTGGCCCTAAATCAAACTGCTAAAACCTGCAGAGAAAGAACTTGTACTGAAGCAACAACACTTTCATTTTGTGAACCACACTGGGTAATTTCTACTTTCTTTATCTGACAAGAGGAAAACTGATGCCAAGGAGGATGAAAATCTAAGGAAATTCTCCCACCAACTGCCAACTTGAAATGTTAGAGCTTTTATATTAAGGATTTAAACAATTTGTGGACGCAAATGAGCACTCCTCTTAAAGCTGCTAGCTCCTCTCCCCGCTCCACACTACACCCAGCTGGGGGATTCTTTAATGCTCCCAGCTGCTTCTCTTTATGGATCCTGCAGATCATCAGGAGGGCCTGGGAGTAAGGATCCTCAACTGAAGCCAGGTGTGGCCAGTAGTGGGCAAACATGGGCCCCAACTTCAAATCCAGTCATTGCTAGGGGGTAAAGGTGCACTCATACAGGTTAACTGCTGAACCTCAGTTTCCTCCTCTATAAAAGGGGTACCATACCTACCTCCCGGAGTTCATTCATTCAACAAATACTTACTGAACAGCTACTATGTGCCAAGCACTGGGAATTAAGAGTTAACAACATACAAATGGGTTCTGCCTGAGGTGAACGTATATTTCAGGGGGAAAGAAAGAGACCAATACAAAAATAAACAAACGAAAAAACCCCAAGATATCTTTACAGGCATTCCTTACCTCTTACAGGCATGAGACAAAATCAGGGCTGCCTTTTCTCTGGAACACTCTGAATAAGTAATATTTAAGTGAGACCTGAGGGATGAAAGGAACCAGCGAGGGTGGGGTGAAGCAGTATCCCAAGTAAAGGAAACCCAACCGGCAAAGGCGAAGAGGTGGGAACGAGGCTGAAATCATTGCAAGAGCAGAGGGGCTTGGGCAAGGAATACAATGGCCCAGGATGTAGGGGGTGGGGAAAAGGAGGAGTAGGGCGTGTTAAAGACACTGGATTTTATTCTAAGAACGAAGGGGCGCCACTGGGAGGGTTTTAATAAGCAGGGGAGCACCTTGGTCCGATTGACCCCTTAAAAAATATTCCGTTCCTTACAATTCTGGGTGGAGAATGGTTTGGAGCGAAACAGAAGTCGAAGTGAAGGGGCTGCGGCATGGAATCGGGATGCAGCCGGATGAAGGCGGTGGGGATGGAGCGAGTGGATTCGGGGTATGTTTGGGAAGTAATGACAGCTGCTAACTTTCTGTGCAATTACCTCGGGCCAGGCACAATTCGAAGCGCTTCACCTGGGACTAACTCATTTCACTTTCACAAGTCTACACTGAGTACCACGACAGGTCCCATTTATGGAGAAACTGAGCACAGAAAGGTTAGGTGCCTGGCATCGGGGGAACGCTCCACATGCCCAGCTGTTATTCCTATCAGCCGTGGAGCAGGGGGGATAAGAATCCGAGCAGGGGGAGCCCTCACGCCCCCTCTCCCGGCAGGACTCAGGTCGCAGCGCCTGCCGCTCGCGCCTAAGAGGTACAGTTACTGGAGGAAGTCGAGGCCCAGCAGGGGCCCTACCTCGTGTCTTTACTAAATGCTCCGCTTCCAGCCCCGCCGCGCACTCACGTCTTCCCGGAATCCGAGCGGCCCGCGCACCGCGACCGGGTCAGAGGAGCAGGATCGCAGGTCCAGCGCCTGCAGCCTCCAGAGGCTCCCGAGCCCGCAGCTACTCGGTCCAGCCCCGCCACGGCCGCCGGCGCCTGCGCGCAGTTCAAACTCTCCCGGACCAGCGCGCACCTCGCGGCTGTGGCTCGGCCCCTTCCACTTCCGGGACGCCCGCCGCTGGGTCCTAAAGACTGCCGCGTCCACGGGGGCTGCTTGGAGCTCTCCCAGGAGGAGGAGAGGAAGACTGGCTGCCTCTAGGTCTTCGCTCACCTCCTGGCCACTCCTCTCAAACAAAAACAAAAACAAAAAATCGGAGGGAGAAAAAGAATTGTTAGCTCCCTCTATCTTAATTAGCAAAACTCATCCTTTTTACAAGAATTCTCACAGGCAACTTCACGCTCCCAGGGCTGGAGGCTGATGGTGGTGGTGACGGTGATGGTGGTGGTGGATAGATGTTTAAAGGCAGAGAGAGGACCAGCTGAGGTTCGAGGCAGCTGAGGACTGAGACCTGTCCCCCCGGAAGAAGCGGGCTTGCCTGGGGCGCACACTGTAAAACCTGTGGTGAAATAAAAGGTTAAATGAGCTCCCCTCGGACTTGGACTCGAATGCCTGTTTCTTAGTTGAAACCCGTGCTTGTGTGCCCGTGTGTGTGCGCGCGGTTTTTAATCTTTCTGATTTGCCAGAAGAAAAGGATCTAAGATAAACTCCTTTGCAAAACGCAACCCTCTCCACAATCCTTGTCTTTAATTAAGGATGTTTGCTATGGAATTTGGGCTCAGTGCTGTTTATGCTACTTATTCTCGGAGTTTCTTTCATATCAAGCTCCTCCGCCTGGGGATTGAATGAAGTAACTTGCGTAAATGACCTCCGGGTTCACTTGGTTCGTCTGCTTTGTGCCAGGCATCGTGCTAGGTGCTGGGGCTACCGAGAGGACAAAACTGACCCAGGCGGGCTCGACCCCGGTGACTTGCTGATGTGCACGCGAATCCTGGACTTGGTTCTTTTTGTTCAGTGCCTATTATGCTTTGTTCACACTCTTTTTGTGTCTCATATTAGTTAGCACAATGCTGTAGATCAAAATTATCAACAGTAATTTATTGCGAGGTGTAGGGGCCGAGAATGAGAAGAATCATTGAAGCAGCACCCGGGTGAGCTAGCTCCCCAGCGGCGCGCGTGGAGTTAAGGGGGCCCGACTGGGCGGAGCCTAGCGCTGGGGGCGGGCCTGGGAGCCTCTCCGCCATAGGCTGCTCCGGGGAAACGTTATAAACAAAGCTTTTGGCCAATAGAACTGCGGGACGAGCCGTCCAATGGGAGAAGACATTGGAGGTGCCCGGCCACTTTCAGCTTCCAGACCCGCAGTGTGCGTGGCGGGTGGGCTGCAGCTCTTCGGGGTCTGACTACTGAGGCCGCTGGGTTGGCTGTCGCGATGTTTTTCTCCGAGGCCGGGGCCCGGCCACGCACGTGGGAAGCCAGCCCTTCGGAACACAAGAAATGGGTGGAAGTAGGTGTCTCGGATTTTAACTTGATTCGGAACTCTCACTTGGTCTGACTGAGCCGCGTTGCACAGTGACTTTGTTAATGACCGAGCCTAAGGCTGAAAGGCTCTGCCTCTCTGGCCTGTATTCTGGCTGTTTGTCAGTCCTTTCCCTTCTCCGCTACACAGTGCGTTAAGTAATCTGCATCTCTCCTCCCGCCTTCAAAGCAAGCCCCTTTGACTCACCTTCCTGATTCTAGGACCGAATTTTGGGTTGAAATTATCCTAAGGGGTTAAAGGAATTAACTTGTGTCAGTTTAGCGATTAAGTCATTGGAACTCTCGAGGGGTACATTTTAGCCCAATCATTAAGATTTCTGGAGAATTTAAAGTAGGATAATGAAACTCCATTTCCAAGACTACTGGTGGGCCGAGTTTTAGATTTTGGAGGTTCAAATGTAATATAAGCTGGTAATAAAAATAACAGAACAAACGGTTTCGGTCTGAACTAAAGATATTTAATGTTCTTTAGGTATTCAAAGCATGTGATGAAGATAACAAAGGCTATCTAAGCAGAGAGGACTTTAAAGTTGCTGTTGTAATGCTGTTTGGGTACAAGCCCTCCAAGGTACAGCTTTCTTTATTTGGGGATGGGGCTGACAATAGAACGATCCTACTGATGAGTGGATCCTAAAGGTTAAGTGCAGAGGGCTTGCTTACAATGTTTATAAGACTAATTGTTGCCTTATAAGCAGTTTCAGAGATGTGCCCAGTGCTGAATTTTACTTTTTTCTTCAGAATCCAATTCAGGGATGAATTAGAAAGCTATTTCACCACCAGACTGCTAATAATTATAATAAATATGAGATGCTAGAAAGGTATGAAGAGGGAAGGCTGGGAGGGGCGGTGTTGGTAATAGGAATTCACAGAGGGTAATAGGAATTCAGAGGGAGTGACATGCAGGTTGGTTTTGAAATTTAAAAAATATTTTTGTTTGTTTAAATTATAAAAGTAATACATGGCCGGGTCGGCATGGTTCAGTGGTTAAGCTTTGCCCTATGAACCAGGAGGTCACGGTTCGATTCCCGGTCAAGGCACACGCCTGGCTTAAAGGCTCAATTCCCACTGTGAAGCCGGCAGGAGGCAGCTAATCAATGATTCTATCTCATCATTGATGTTTCTCTCTCTGTCTCTCACTCTCCCTTTCGCTCTGAAATCAATTTTTAAAAAAAGTAATACATGAACAACTAAAAAATTCAAACAGTGCAGGACCGTGTAAAGATGAATGTAAAATCCACTCCCTCCTGTGGAGGAAAAAGAGACCACATGCTAACCTGACAAGCTCAGGGAAGGCCTGCGTGGCGGTCTTGCAAACTCAGAGACCTAAAGAAACCACAAAGGATGGTCTGAAATTAAAACTTCAGCTAAAAGCAGTTTATATTGGGTACTCACTTCCTAAGCCTGTGCCTTCCCTGACAAAGGTCAGTCTTTACCTTGTCTGAACCTATTGTCTTTTTGCATCTAAAATAACATACCTGTGGCCCTAACCGGTTTGGCTCAGTGGATAGAGCGTCGGCCTGCGGACTGAAAGGTCCTAGGTTCGATTCCTGTCAAGGGCATGTACCTTGGTTTCAGGCACATCCCCAGTAGGAGGTATGCAGGAGGCAGCTGATCAATGTTTCTAACTCTCTATCCCTCTCTCTTCCTCTCTGTAAAAAAATCAATAAAATATATTTAAAAAATAAAATAAAATAACATACCTGTGAAATGTCAGGGTAACTTGTAACTTCCCTTTTTCCGGACCCCTCAGGCCACAACCAAAGGCATAAGGGCTCCTGGACACAGACCACAAATCCCTTCACTGTTATTGAGTTAATTGTTGACTGTTACCTATCCTACACCCACCTCAGTAAAAGAAGTATGTGCCTATCATTTCACTTTTTATCCAATCAAAGAGGTTCCCCTACCACCTTTGCTTTCTCCCGCCTCCCTAATCTGTCACCAATGGATTTCATGTAACCCACTTGCGAGAGTCCCCTCTTTTGATTGTAATATATAAAACACGGTTAATAACTGTCATTCTCCGGAGCATTATCCCAATATGTTGAGATTCTGCTTCACAGCAGTTGTCAACAGTTTGGCTCAAATAAACTCACAAAAATTCTTTACAGGTTTGAATGGGGTGTGTGTGTGTGTGTGTGTGTTCTTTTTTTTTTTACATTAACACTCCCTACTAGAGGGTCCCACTTAGGGGTTGCCATTATTAAGTTTCTTGTGTATCATTCAAGATGTTCTATGCATGGCCAACATATACATGCATAGCATTCTTTGAAAACATAACTTTCTTTTTTGACTTAACCATAGTTGAACATAAAAGCACACACCATCACCACATTTTTTGAAAAAGTTGCACAGTATTTTCATTAGTCAGTTTCCTGGTTTTGGTCATTTAGATTCTTTCCCTTGTTTTTCGTTCCTACAAACATTGCTGCTGTGTGCATCCTTTTATATCTATATCTGTTCTTGTGGATGCACATCTGTGGAATAAATTCCCAGAAGTACAATTGCTAGGTACATTTGAAATTCTGTTGGATATTAGTCTCCAGGAAAGGTTGCATTAATTCATGAATAATAAGGGTTGAGCTGAATTTCAATGAATCTCTTACTTTAGCAGGGCAAGTTTCCTATCCTCCCCCACTCTAATCTTTTTTTAAAACTTAAAGTATATTTGTATTTATATTTTTTTAATTGATTTCAGAGAAGAAGGGAGAGAGAGAGAGAAACATCAGTGATGAGAGAATCATTGATCAGCTGCCTCCTGCATTTCCACACCGCCCCGCCCCACTGGGGATCAAGCCTGCAACCCAGGTATGTGCCCTGACTGGGAATTGAGCCATGACCTCCTGGTTCATAGGTCCACACTCAACCACTGGGTCACATCAGCTGGGTTCCCACCCCCAACTTTGTGCTGCTCCCCGTACTATTACATCACATTTTAGAAATGCATTCTTGTTAAGCTGCTGAACTGGAATTAATCAGAGACAAGACCTTGCCCAGGATTAACAAATTTAATTGCGGTCATCAAGCAGAGGGACACTCAGAACTCTGCCTGAACCGCTCGCTCTCCATCATAGCCTTGTTAGACCAAACAGCTTAGCAATCACGTTGACCCACTGTTGCTCACTTCTCCATCCTTCTTTATGCTTAAGTGCATCACAGCTTCACAGAAAACATGGTGTGTTGACACAAATAGGTCCCCTGAATAGCCCAGGTGGGTTCATAGTGGTTCAGCTACCAGGGGATGTTGGTTACAGAGCTCAGAGAAGTAGGGCTGGCTCCCAGAAACTTCAGCTTCCTGTTTACCTGCAAGCGTTTCAGCTGGAATTTTAAAGCCGGTCAGCTAAGCAGACTCAGCCTTTGAAGCAGGGGTCCTCAAACTATGGCCTGCGGGCCACATGCGGCCCGCCGAGGACATTTATCCGGCCCTCCGGGTGCCGCTGCCTGTCCTGCTTAGCAGCCGACTCGTCCGGGGCCCGCAGTGCGCATAGGAATTTGTTCATAGTTTTTTTTTAAACTGTAGTCCGGCCCTCCAACGGTCTGAGGGACAGTGAACTGGCCCCCTGTTTAAAAAGTTTGAGGACCCCTGCGAGTTTGAAGCATTGTATTTAACTTGGTTCAGCTGGAAAGAAATCCGGTCTCTCGCCTTTATCACCCTTGTGTCTGCTTAGTTGGTTTTAATTTTAAAACCTAAGTGGGGAACTTAATGACAGTGCTGTGGTAACTTAGGTATGTACACTCCATGACATTTAACAGACTTTAGCTTGTATTTTCATACCTGACTGAGGTTTTGGATTTTGTTGTTGATGTTGTTAATCCTCACTGGAGACTATTTTTTCCATTGATTTTTTTTTTTTTTTTTTTTAGGAGAGAGTGAAAAGGAGGGAGGGAGGGGGAGACAGAGAGAAACATGGATGTGAGAGAGACACATCGATCAGTTGCCTCCTGCATGTGCCCCGACCTGGGCCAAGTATCAAACCTGCAACCCAGGTGCATGCCCTTGACTGGGAATCAAATCCTCCACTGGACTGCTCAGTGTGCAGGCTGACGCTCTAACCCCTGAGCGACACCGGCCAGGGCTGGATTTTATTTTTTAACCTAATGTTTATTGACTGCAGATCACTAAACAGTAAAGTACTGATACAGTAAATCACCTATGAACTTAATCATTTGTACAGTGAAGTTTTATTAAATGAGTAACACGTGTACCTTTGGTAAAATTTAACAGCTTTTTACTTTCATACTGGGTTGAGGTTTGGGGTTTTATTTTTGAGTATTGCTTTTGAGCAAATGAAATATTTACTGAATGCTGGTTATGAAGCAGTAAAACACTTATGTAATAAATCACTTATACACCTATGCAATTATTTACATGATGAAATTTATTAAGTGTCCCTACTTAATCAAAAGAGCATTTGCTACTTGCTAGAGATATAAAGGTGAATAAAACATAGACCCTACTTTGAAGCTGTTTACAATTTAATGTAGAGAGACTTATAAAACTATGGTAAATACTAAGAGAAGAACAGAAAGTGAAGGGGACAAGAGGAGGCAACTGTCATAGGAGTCTGGGCATTGTTTAAAGGAGCTGGCCCTGGCCGGTGGGCTAAGTGGTTAGAACATTGGCCACTGCACCAAAGGGTGACCGGTTTGATTCCCGATCGAGGGCACATACCTAGGTTGCAGGTTTGATCCAGGGTCTTTTGCGGGAGGCAACCAGTTGATGTGTCTCTCTCACATCAATGTTTCTCTCTCTCTCTCTCTCTCTCTCTCTCTCTCTCTCTTCCCTCCCCCTCTCCCTCTCCCTCTCTCCCTCCCTCCCTCCCCACACACACATCTCCCCCTCCCTCCCCTTACCCTCTATCCCACTCTCCCTCTCTTCCTCTTTCTCTGCCTTCCACTCTCTAAAAATCTTTGGGAAAAATATCCTTAGGCGAGGATTAACAATAACATAGAATAGACTAGCGGAGCTAGACCTCTGATAGGAAGTGTCTGGGAGCACTTGGTGGTGGTGGGAGGAGTTGCGCCCTTATGGTTGATTGGATAAGGTGGTGGTAAGAGAGTGGCGTGACACCAGGACTGAAGCAGTTATGATGCCACCAAGTAAGAAAATTCGGGAGTAGATTCAGGGAAAAGTCAATGCTATCAGATGGGTGCACACTAAGTTTGAGGAGGCTATGAGCGTGCAAAGTGCATGCACTCTTTAGATGCTGTGCTGGTGCCGGAGTTATGGTGGTAAAGACCTGCTCTCAGATTGTGCTGCCTTTTAGATACAGGAATCTGAATGGGCGGAGAGGCCAGGACGGGAGATAGATTGGAGACTGCTCCGTTTCCAGGTGGTAATGCAATCAGGAGACTGGACGGCCTTGCCCAAGAAGAGTATGCGGAGTGTGAAGGGCAGTAGCTTGAGGGTAGAACATTGGGGGTGTGCCAACATTTAAGGGGAGGCAGAGGGCCCATGAAGAAAATGTAGTCAAAACCATCTGCGGGAGGCAAGAGGAACCAGCAAAGTGTTGGGTATGGGTTAATCAAAATTAAAAGAACGAAATAGAGAGAGAGATACTATCCAAGATAGAGATACTATGTCAGGTGCTGCCAAGTTCTAATTCTATACAATTTATACTGTATTTTTCAATATTTTTAAAATTGATTTTTAAAATTGATTTTTAAAATTGATCTATATTCCATTGTCACTTTATTATTTTTTTTTTTGCCTTTAAAAATTTTTTAAAAATTGATTTCAGAGAGGAAGGGAGAGGGAGAGAGAGATAGAAACATCAATGATGAGAAAGAATCATCAATAGGCTGCCTCCTTCACACCCCCTACTGGGGATCCAGCCTGCAAGCCGGCATGTGCCCTGACCGGGAATTGAACTGTGACCTCCTGGTTCATAGGTCGATGTTCAATCACTGAGCCACGCTGGCTGAGCTATACTGTATTTAATATTTAGTGAAAGCAGGTCCCTAAACTTCATATACAGTGTGTTCTCAAATATGTTTAAAATGCATAGACAAAAAAGTTAGAACAAAATGTCAATGGTTTTCATTGGATGGCTGAATTAAAAATTTTTTTTCTTCATAATTTTTTATATTTTTAAATTTTCAATATGTTACTTTTACAACTAGGGAGAAATTAAAAATAAACCCATTGTCACAATTTCTGTATTTGTGTAAAATGGAAAAGTTACCTATTAGGTTATGCTACCTGTGTGACAGCCAGGTTGATCTCACATGCTGAAACTGTTTTGGTCAATGGAGTAAAGTATTGGGGTCATTAGAGTCTGTAGCAGATAAGAGTCTGGTAAATGAAAGATACTGATGAAAGAGTAAAGTGACTGTTATCGCTGTCCTGTGACATTACTTGTCTGCAGGGCTCAACAGAGTTGGTTTCTCATAAAATACATCCTGTCCCCACAACCTAGGAATGAAGAACTTGCACTGTGAAAACATTCAATGAGATGATGTGCCCTATTATTCTTTCTTCTTTTCTAGATAGAAGCCGATGCTGTGATGTCTTCAGTGAATTCAAACACTTCCGGTAATTAATGAAGTTAATATTAATTTTTTAGTACTGTTGTTTAGACATTTATGAAACTAAAACTAAGAGCAAACATGGAGACTAATAAAACATTGTGTTTAATCACATCTTTGTTTTGTTCGATTTCAAAGAAGTTTTGGTTCTTTTAATTGTGATTAATTCATGTATTCATAAGTATACACTGAGTGGCCAGGTTATTATGATCTCTGCACGCATAATAATCTGGCCACTCAGTGTATTTGTATCTCAGATGGGTACCAAAAGTATTCTAGACTTTTGCTGGAGATCAACCACCTATTTGCCCTGAGCTTTCTATCAGCCAGTGCAAAGGGGAAAACTGATCAGGTACACGATTTATAGTATCTTTGATATCAAATAAATGAGGTGCTCAAGAGAAGTACACTGAGTGGCCAGATTATTATGCGTTCAGAGATCATAATAGTCTGGCCATTCAGTGTATGTTTATTGTAGGAAAATTTTAAACCATTGAAAAGCGTAAAGAAAAAAATGTTGCTTATCATTTCAACATCCAGCGGATGACCTGGGTTTTGTGATGTGGGCAGCTCAAGTGGCATTTACTGAAGAGTTGGGGAGGCTAAGAGTTCAGTTTTGAGAAGATGCAAGGCATGAGGGCAAGACAGTTGGGCTCTATGAATATGGAACTCAGAGCAACGCTGTGGGCTGAAGAAATACACTTGGGAGTCATCAGCACGGACAAGGTTTTGCAGCCATGGGAATGGATGAGACCACCTCGTGAGACAGAGGGGCCTGAGGCCCTTAGGCGCTAGAAGCATCACAAGTCAGGCAGAGGATGAGGAAATGGAAGAGTTTGGAGGGGCAGAGGGGCAGGGGGAAATCAAGAGTGTTTGCTCCAAGCCAAGAGAAGTAGGTATTTCAAGGAAGAGGGTGTGGCCAACCCTATCAGATGCAGTGGGAGAGTAAGTAGCTTAAGGACTGAAGAGGATCCCTCCGTGTTGGCAGCCTGGGGCGTGTTTGGTGACTAGCAAGAGCAGTTTAAGTGTGGTGATGGCAGAGGCCAGGCTGGGAGGTGAGAAAGTGTGCGAGTGTGAGAGTGTGAGTAGCTACGTCTTTCAGTAGGTCCAGAGTGACTGTGGACCAAGAGCGATAATTGCTTTTTTTTTGAGAACATGATTCTAAGCTTAGCGGAATGATCTAGAGAAGAGGGAAAAGGAGGATGGGAGAGAAAGGGAGATGAATACCTATTGTTTGAGGAGATAGGGGCCAGTGCATGCTGGATTGGCTTTTTAAAAATTACTTTTTTAAAGAAATAATGTAAAGTAGTATAGAGAATAGCTGTATACCCTTTATCCAGATTCACTTAATGTTAACATTTTACCCCATTGCCTTCTCATTTGCACTTCCTACCCTCTCTTGCTGCACTGTCCATAACTACACTTAACATTGTCATAAATTTATATTGATACTATATTTTTATGTAATTTCTCATCTATATTCCATTGTCACTTTATTATTTTTTTTGCCTTTAAACATTTTTAAAAAATTGATTTCAGAGAGGAAGGGAGAGAGAGAGAGAGAAACATCGATGATGAGAGAGAATCATTGATTGGCTGCCTCCTGCATGCTCCCTACCGGGGATCAAGCCCACAACCTGGGCATGTGCCCTGACCAGGAATCAAATTGGCCACCTTTGGGTGCACAGGATGATGCTCAACCAACTGAGCCACACTGGCCAGGGCTAGTTGTAACTTCTTAGTGAAGGCTTCCCTACAGTTTTTTCCTTGGGTTTCCATGTGAATATTCTGTCATCTGGACATTTCCCACATCTTTTGTTGTTGTTGTTGCTAAGGTTTTGCTCCTTTAGGAGTCCCCTGATGGCCAGTGAGCGATTTTGTCGGTCTGGATGAGTGTGGATTGTACACACTCATTGTACGCACTCCTTGTATGCACTCATTATATGTATATAGCGTTTCTCCATTTGTGGCTTTTCTGATGCAGCATGTTTGACTGTTGCTGAAGGCCCTCTCACATCCATGTTCTCACAGATTTTCTTCCTTGTGTATAATCTCTGAGTCCAAATTCTTTCCTTCACCAGTTCCTTGATGTATAGAGAGGTATTATTCTGAAAGAAAGATTTCCCATGTTCTCTACAGGTGTCGTGAGTTCTGACGTAACGATTGACTTCTAGCAAAACTTTTTCCACATTCAGTATCATAAGCCTCCCTCCCCCCCACTCTCCAATATGTATGAACTCATGTTTAGTAAGATATGACTTCATAAAAAGAGTTTTTCACATGTATTGATGTTGGAAGCTGCTCATGGTCTTCACTAGCAGAGAGGTGTGGACAAGGAGCCCGAATGCTGGTGAACCTTGAGCCCTGGCAAAGGTCAGAGCTGTGCACCGACTATTTAGACTCTAGACAATGGTAGCTGAAGCATTTTCCCAACCAGATAGTCATGTAAATCCTTACTGATAAGATTGTCTGTTACTGGAATTGCCTGCCTAAGGGCTATAGATGTATCCCAAACTGAATAAAAGGATGGCAAGGCCTGAGCACAAGTGGAGTCCTTCCTCTTGCATTGGGCTCCTGCCTGGCCCCCCAATTTCTAAATTATTATTTCTTGTCTCGTCTCTGTCATTTGCACGCGGCCCTTCTCCAGAGCCCAAACCTGAACCATGCAGGATGTGGGTCATTCACATAATAACATTCATGTGGTTTCTCTCCTGTGTGAGTAATTTTATAAACAATGAAGAGTCAATTCTGGCAGAAGGTTTTCCCACCTTCTTCCCTGGTGTAAAATGAGGACTGATTTGTGGGAAAAGGATGCTCCAAGTATCCATCGTTAGTCCCGCTTGCCCCCCCTCCCTTGTGTTTTCTTTCTTTCTGATGTTTGAGAGATTTGGCTTGTGGCTGGAGATATGTTTATGAAACTTACAAAATATTCTCTCCTTTATGAGTTCTCTAATTATTGAATTTTTACTTCTTTTAGAAATATTTCTCACATTTGTTGCAGGGAATAGAACTTCCTTTTGCTATGAATTCTGATATTCATGTGGTCTGTCCCATGCCTGGGTTTTCTCAGATATATTGAAGGCTGCTTTATTATGGAACATTTTCTCAAATTCATTATGGCCTAAAGATTGCTTCAGAACTGGGATTTTTAAAAAAATATATTTTATTGATTTTTTACAGAGAGAAAGGGAGAGCGATAGAGAGTTAGAAACATCGATGAGAGAGAAACATTGATCAGCTGCATCCTGCACACTCCCCACTGGGGATGTGCCCGCAACCAAGGTACATGCCTTTGACCGGAATCGAACCTGGGACCCTTCAGTCCGCAGGCTGACGCTCTATCCACTGAGCCAAACCCGGTTAGGGCTGAACTGGGATTTTTTAATACTAGTACTGAAAGCAGTCTTCCCTCTGAGGGCTTTCCGACTTGGATGATGTATGCTCCTGCTCCCGCATGCATTCCCTTGCATTTCATATCCAGGATATTACATCTGCTCTCACACCCACTTCTCAATCAGATCATTAGGATGCTTCCCTTCACAGCATCTTTTCCTAATAATTAATTTTAAAATACATTCCCAAAAGGTTACAATGTAAATTAGTCATCTGAGAAACTCAGAGGAAGATGGGGTTAGAGCAGGGGTGGGCAAACTTTTTGACTCGAGGGCCACAATGGGTTCTTAAACTGGACCGGAGGGCCGGAACAAAAGCATGGAGGGAGTGTTTGTGTGAACTAATATAAATTCAAAGTAAACATCATTACATAAAAGGGTACGGTCTTTTTTTATTTAAATAGTTTTATTCATTTCAAACATTTTAACAAGAAGAATGTAAACACTAATTATTATAATTTGAAACTTCAAAAAATGGAGGAATCATAGCACAATAACATACCTTATATTGAAGATGGCAAAGGCAAAATAAAATGGCCTAACAAGGGAAAGGTACAAAAGCCTTTCAAATTAAACTTAAATATAATAAAATAATTTAAAACTAAAACAAATAGAAAAGAACAAAATGTGTAAACAGTAAATTAAACATTTTCTTCAGTGCAACTTCCAAATGATGCCCGGGACGTAGATGTAGATGGCAATGTAGACTGGGTTGAAAGGTTTTTGGTCTTTAAAACATCAACTTCAGTGGGAACAGTGTTGTTGGTCTCCTTTTTAGCTAATGCTCTGATACTGTGCTCTCCAGGGGCGTGTCTCCCTACATCACCAGGATAACGTGTCTACGCATTCCCAGGGTGATGTCGGGGGACGCGTCCGAGGGCATTACAAGGAGCCTCTGGAAGATTGAGAGGTTGTTCCTTCTACTGAATGAGCGGATATAAATCAGCCCACTCAGAAGAAGGAGCTGCGGCCGTGTTTCCCGACGTTGCTATGTTAACACTGCTGCTGGTGAAGGAGCGGAGGGGAGAGCAAGATATTTCCACTCTTTCAGCTCCGTGGGCCGGATAGAACAGCCGAACGGGCCGCATTCGGCCCACGGGCTGTAGTTTGCCCACGGCTGGGTTAGAGAGATGAGATTAAAATGTAGGTGTGTAATACCTTGCTCTGAAATTACCATGAAGGACTCCCCCTAGTCTACAAGCTGCCAGTGTTCCCCCTTCCTCTTCTGGTCTTGATATCAGTGTCCAATTAACTTTCTCACAGCACCACTTTCTTCATGATGTAAGGCAGTGGTCGGCAAACTGCGGCTCGGCTCATGAGCCGCGGTTTGCTGCTCTGTTGACTAATGAGTTTGCCGACCACTGATGTAAGGGAATAGACTTGCAGCCAGGATGCTAACTAATTAGCTTCAATTCACATTCACTGGAAAGGGGAGACTCAGGACCACAAGCATCCAAGAGAAAGAGTAAAACAGCGATCCCAGCAGGAAATAGTTGCTGAACTCTGATTACTGCGAACGTTTGTTTCTATCAGAACTTCCAATACCTAGCCAATTTCAGGCCACCAGCTCCCTCTTTTTCTCCCTCTCAGTGACGTAAGTCATATTTATGTTCTTTTTCTTGCAGAAGGAGGGTCTATGCACAAATTTAATGTTTTATTTTTTTCTAAATATATCATTTCTCTCAATATTTTGATCTTGAAGAAGAACTGAAATGTTGGCCTTGGCTTTCTGGGAGCAATTTTTTCAGGTAATCAACTTTCCAGAGTTGCCTGGGTAGCTGTGACGTGGGGATTCGCCTGCTAGCAACAGCTTTTCTTACATCCAGACAGGGTTGGGCCGCATCTGCACATGCCACCTCCAGGATTTTCTGTGTAGTGCCCAGTTGCTGCCCAACCTTCCTGGGTGAGGTCCAGACCCACATCCTGGACAGACCCTGACTCAGCAGAGACTTGACGATGCACACACTTCACACACGACCTAAACCTGGGTGCCCAGATCCTGCTCCCCAAGAGCTTCTGGTCTCTAAGTCGATCTAAGTTTTTGTAGAGGTTCCTTGTGAAAATCAAGAGTGGAAAGTTAAGTTAAAGCTATTAGAAACAGGAGTAGAATGTCTCAAGGAAAGTCACTCTGGAAGAATCTGAGGGCAGCCAGAATGAGGAGCAAAAAGGTGCTAATACCATTTGCAAGTACCAGGAACTAGGGATTAAATTAGGGGGAGAAAAAAATCAAGGCACTTGTTTAAGGAAGCTGCAGATTGCTGTTGGGGTTGGATCCCGTATTCACTATTGCTGCCTCTTTTATAGTATTTTATTTCATTACAACCCTTGTTCTCTAAGTACAGAGGATAAAAAAAGTTTGCAACTGAAAGAAACCTAACAATCTGTCATTGTTAAAATGAGGAAACTGGGCTCCAGAGAGAAATAATAAAATATCTTAATCCTGACATTTGATGGTTCTTTATTTGTTTACAAATACCCTTACATGTGTTTATTATTATTATAGACTAGGAGCCCAAGTGGGGTCCCTCGGCCTACTGGATCCGGCTGAAACTGGCTCTCCGACATCCCCTGAGGGGTCTCGGATTGCAAGAGGGTGCAGGCCAGGCCAAGGGACCCCACTGGTGCACCATCGGGGCTGGGGAGGGATGCAGAAGGTTGGCCAGCCAGGGAGGGTCTGCGGGAGGGCTCCAGGGCGTGCCCGGCCCCGTCTCGCTCAGTCCCGGCCGGACCCAGCAACAAGGTAACCTACTGGTCGGAGCATCTGCCCCCTGGTGGTTCGTGCATGTCATAAGAACTGGTCGACTGGTTGACTCTCTGCCTCCTGGTGGTCAGTGCACGTTTGAGCAGCCTTAGCATATCATTAGCATATTACGCTTTGATTAGTTGAATGGCCAACTGGACGACCGGACACTTAGCATATTAGGCTTTTATTATATAGGATATTATACCTCCGATTGCTAATGCCTACCACTGTGATGAGCATTATTCATGGATTGTTAAATTTGAGGCAACTATATGACATGGGGATTACCCTATAAGTTTAAAAACCCCTGAAGCTTAGAGAGGTTGAGTAATTTGCCCAGGGTGGCCCAGCTGGCTAGTAGCTAGCAGACCAGTAGTCTGACCTCCAAGCTTACCCTCTCAATCAGCCAGCAACCCGTCCCCTTGCTTTTAATAGTGCCATGAGTCATTATTAGTCATTGTGGCAGAGTTGAGGCCACTGTTCATTCCCTTAGAAACTTAATGAGTTGAAGTCAGGAGTGGTCAGAATGCAAAAGGCAGGTTCTATGTAGTTGGTAGATGTTGATGTCTGATTTGGTTCTGAGCTACCCAATGCACAGAATAAATAGGGAATCAACAACCAAGTATAGCGGTCCATACAATAGAAACTTTTCTAGAGGGACATTGTTTTCCATGATGTGGGAGATTGCTTGTGATGTCTCATGATGGGGAGACTGATGAGTGGACATTGATGTCTACAAAATGGTTCAATAAATAAATTAGTGAATTTGTATGCCAGTTTCTTAAAATTTCTTTAGTGTTGTAGGCCAGGGGTCTAACATCAGACATGTCTGGGCAGTCCCATGAAGGACAAAGACCATGTGTGATCTCAGATGATTTGACTTTATTGTGGGACACATTGTAGAGCATTTTGTATAAATAGCAACAGCTGAGAACCACATGAATGTTGCCCCATGGAATCCTCCCACAGCTGTCTGTGTGTTATCCCAGATCCATATAAAGTATACCTTAAGGAAAAGGGCAGAACAAAGTATACCAGAATTTTGTTTTATCTGGGTGATTAGATTGAGGTTTTTGTTCCCCCCCCCCTTCTGTTTCCTTACATTATTACCCTTTTAGAGCAATGAACTTATTTTGCTTTCATGCTTAAAAAAGAAAAAGCTTTCTAGGAACTTTTAACCTTTAACTTTGAATGATGGCAAAATCAAAGAGATTGATTTATCATAAAGGTGATTATGGACTGTTTGACGCAGTCATGCTATCCGGTGTCAGTTCGATTGAAAAGTAATTTGTGGGTGCTGAGGTTAATGGCCAGTTGGCTGTGTGCTTTTATTTATTACTACCCTGTCTAATTTGTTTTGAACCAGACAGTTGATTATTAAATATATTCTTGGTCTAAATTTAAGTTTCCATTTTCTAGTCTTTTAAGTTCTATGTAAACATCTAAGGCCATGCTATATCCAGTATAACTAGGTTTTGTTTGTTTGACTTAAGATGTCAAGTGACTTCTTAGTTCTTTTCTATTATCAGGAAACTGCATATGCATTAAGGTTTCCTTTTCTTGAAACTATAATCCTAGGACCATTTTGTGGTATCGCCAGATATTCATCCCTAAATTAGTTTATTTATTCACCCATTTAGAGGATGTTAAGTTTCATTGTTGGGATAGAAAAAAAAATTAGGAGACAAAGACATTGACCTAAAGACATTTGAAAAAGATACAATACAGGGTAGGGAGGATGAAAGAAGTATGGTCACTTCTTCCATGGCCAGCTGCCACATGAATACTGTAGACAAGAAAGCCTCTTAAGGCAGTGGTTCTCAACCTTTCTAATGCCTCGACCCTTTAATACAGTTCCTCATGTTGTGGTGACCCCCAACCATAAAATTATTTTCGTTGCTACTTCTAACTGTAATTTTGCTACTGTTAATTAATCGTAATGTAAATATCTGTGTTTTCCGATGGTCTTAGGCGACGCTGCTAGCGGTTCTAATGTCGCGACCCACAGGTTGAGAACCGCTGCTGTAGAGCCTAAGACCATCGGAAAACACAGATATTTACATTACGATTCATAACAGTAGCAAAATTATAGTTATGAAGTAGCAACGAAAATAATTTTATGGTTGGGGGTCACCACAACATGAGGAACTGTATTAAAGGGTCACGGCATTAGAAAGGTTGAGAACCACTGCTCTAAGGATATAGAGGAAGGCCACACTCCCTGCACAGGTGTGGGCAGGAGCCGGATCTGGAAGGATGGGTGGGATCGGAAAGGTGGAGAAGCAAAGAAGAGAACATAGTAAGTGAATGAATGCAGTGCCCACACCAGCTGGAAGCTTGCCCGCCAGCTCCTGGAGCTCTCTCTGTACCTGCCCGCACCAGAGTGGATGTGGAACTCGGCATGAATTTAGATGTATCCCACACACTCCACTCCTGTAAAAGCCAGTAGACTTTGCGGAGGCATTTTGTTAATGGTACAGAGGAAGGGGCTTTATCCCTCACTCTCCACAGCTGGCAATGGCAAAGGCCAGGGTAGCTTTGCTCCTCTGTGGGGGTTCTTTCTGCCAGCCTCCCTTGCGGAGTTTCTCAGAGGGCCTCTTCCTCCATGGTGTCCAAGTCAGTGGCTGAAATTTCTTCCCCCAGATCCCTGTCCCTCATTTTACAATACCCCACTTCTCTGCCCCCAATCAGATTCGCATACCCAGAGCTGTCGGCTGTCATCTATATATATAAAAGCCTAATATGCAAAGTGTCCCCTCAGAAATTCGACTGGCCAAGAGTTCGATCCCTCGCTATGACGTGCGCTGACCACCAGGGGTGGCGCAGAATGAAGGGAGGCCCCAGCCGGCAGCCGGCAGCTGGCAGCTGGGGAAGGGAGGCACAGGCCAGCAGCTGGCAGCCGCTAGGGACACTACCTGTGCACGAATTTCGTGCACTGGGCCTCTAGTACTGTTAATAATGAGTACTACGGAAACATTGGAATCCACACTCTTGGAATATTTTTACCTCCTGCACTAGCGAGGAGTAAGGAATCATGAAACTTCAAATTCCAGAATAAAGTATCAGGACTTTGCACTGTTAACACCAAGGAACCTTTGAAGGGTTATGGGCAGGAGATGCACATAATAAAGAAGGTAATGAGTCCTGTCTGAGTTTGATTGAAATAAAGTTTTATTGGTTCAGGTTTCTCTAGTCTACTATAACCTGTTTTACTCTTTCTTGTCAATTTCCTCCCCCACAGTAAAACTTGATTTCTTCCATTAAGGACAATTCTGTTCTCTTTATTCCCTTACTCTTTCTTATACAAGAAGCTGAAATATTAGTTCTCTGAATTTTCTTGCATATTTTACTGTGACAACACATCATGGATGCCACTTTCACCTTCTGTCCTTACTATATTTTTATGTGCACACATGTTATTCTTTTTTCCCCCCTCGTGGCTTCCAGAAGTCATAATCTGAATTTTATTTCTAAAACTAGAGAAGGCTTGCGTTATACCTTTTAAAAGGTAAGCCTTTTATTTTTTTTTTTATTTTTTTTTTAATATATATTTTATTGATATTTCACAGAGAGGAAAGGAGAGGGATAGAGAGCTAGAAACATCGATGAGAGAGAAACATCGATCAGCTGCCTCCTGCACACCTCCCACTGAGGATGTGCCCGCAACCAAGGTACATGCCCTTGACCGGAATCGAACCCGGGACCTTTCAGTCCGCAGGCCGACGCTCTATCCACTGAGCCAAACCGGTCTCGGCAAGGTAAGCCTTTTAAACCCTCATTTTCAATCCCTAGAAAAATTAACATGTGGCATAATGAATGCAAACCCTCCCTTTTCTACTAAATCTAGGGTCAGACTTACAGTCTAAAGCAATTTGGCATTTTTATTGTTTTCTCCTTCATTCCCCAGGTTTATTGCAGTTTCTAATTTAACAGTGCTTCATTTTCCACAGGGTTTCTCTGTGTGCACGGACCCTGAAGCTTACACCTGTGAACCACAAAAAATATCTATACATAGTGAAACTTTCAAGGAAAATATTTGTATATTTTTATTGGACTTTTTGAATATATCCATCTTGTAATGAAAGATGATTACTAGAAGCAAAAAAGAAAAAAAAGAAAAGATAACATTTCCTAGTTTGTCTCTTATATGGCACTAGAGGCCTGGTACACAAAATTCGTGCACTTGGGGGGGGGGGCGTCCCTCAGCCCAGCCTGAGCCCTCTCACAGTCTGGGAGCCCTCAGGATGTCTGACTGATGCTTAAGCCGTCAGTCGGACATCCTTAGTGCTGCTGCGGAGGCGGGAGCGGCTCCAGCCACTGCCGCTGCGCCCGTTCAGGGCTTCTAGCTGAGCAGCGCTCCCCCTGTGGGAGCACACTGACCACCAGGGGGCAGCTCCTGCATTGAGCGTCTGCCCCCTGGTGGTCAGTGCGCATCATAGTGACCGGTCGTTCCGCCGTTCTGTCGATTTGCATATTAGTCTTTTATTATATAGGATATCTATATCATAGGCATTAAGTAGTTTGGAAAGTAAAATATATGCATTCATTATAAAACATGGAAAGGGTCCATTTTGCCAAGAGTGGTTTAAATTATTTATTGATAGATTTGAGAGAGAGAGAAGCATCAATTTGTTGTTCCATTTATTTATGCATTCATTGGTTATTTCTTGTAAGTGCCCTGACCAAACCCACAACCTTGGTGAATCCAGATGATGCTCTAACCAACTGAGCTACCTGTCCAGGGTCGCCAAGAGTGGTTTATAAACTGGGAGGGACTGTTTCCAGTGGTGTGGAAAGTGCAGATACTAGCAGAGTCTAGCAGGATTTGTAAAGATCATTGGTCCTGTGGTTTCTAAGGCATAATCCTCAGCCCTGGGTCCTGTTGGGGTACTTCTGGGAGCACTGCTGGCCAGGGAATAGTGGGGAGACCACCTCACTCCAAACCAAATAGCTATTTTCATCCCCTGTACACATTATACGCATTAGGTTTCCTACAGCTTAAAAGAAAAAAAAGTCTGCAAACTACTGATAGAACCCACTGCCCAGGAGATTTCTGAACACCTTCTGGAGACAAATTAATAATAAACTCAGATAAACACATTGTTCTGTGTGGTTCCTGACATTTTTGTGATCTTCATCCTATATAATAAAAGGCTAATATGCAAATCAACCAAACGGCGGAATGGCCGGTCGCTATGACGCACACTGACCACCAGGGGGCAGACGCTCAATGTAGGAGCTGCCCCTTGGTGGTCAGTGCGCTCCCACAGGAGGAGTGCCACTCAGCCAGAAGCCATGGCGAGCGCAGCAGCAGTGGTGGGAGCCTAAGGATGTCCGACATCCCTCGAGGGCTCTCGGACTGCGAGAGGGCACAGGCCAGGCTGAGGAACCCTTCCCCCCACTCCTCCCATGCACAAATCTTGTGCACCGGGCCTCTAGTGTAACTATAATAAAGTGCGTTTAGGTAACTGTGATTAGTGAACAGTATGCACGGAAGACCCAGTGTTGTGTTTGAAACATATTGTATCCCTCCAGGAGTGGGCACAGGTAATGCACATTTCATTGGAGATGAAATCCGATGGCAGTAGAATCACTAAAAGTGTTCGTGAAGTGACGTGGTAATTTTAGGTTTGACTGTTGGAACAGCAGGTGGAGCTAGTGGGAAGACCTCTATTCCTAGGCCATTTAAAGCACAGCAAGATGTACCAAACTTACCTTCATGTGTTTGCATTTCAGAGCTTCAGGCAGGAATGGCAGACAGTTCTGCATGGGCTTTGAAAGGGATCGTAGTACTACAGTGTGAGAGCCACGCTGAATGCAGTGTGAGAGCAAGCCCTTTAGGGGAGGGGCTTGTGTTTCCATATGGGTTGCCATGGAAGTTTAAAACAAGTTAAGGGCATGTGGGGTATCTTCCTATTATTTTGTTTACTTATTCAACACACATTAATGAATGCCTGCCTATGTGCGAGGTATTGTGATAAGCACTGGGGATAAAATTTTAGACAATAAACAGTGCTTTCCCTCAGCATGTCTCAGGCAAATGTGTGGCCAAATAATTACCATAGGATGCAACAGAGTCTATGACTTTTTTTTTTTTTAATTTTCCTCTTGTGATGAGAACTTTTAAAAAAATATATTTTTATTGATTTTAGAGAGGAAGGGAGAGGGAGAGAGAGAGATAGAAACATCATTGATTGGCTGTCTCCTACATGCCCCGCCCCGGGGATCGAACCCGTGACCCTTGAGTCCGCAGGCCAGCACTCTACTTAGCCAAAAAAGCCAGGGCATGACTATGTTCTGGTTGTTGAGAGAGACAGACATTGATGTGAGAGAGAACATCAGTGGGAAAGAGAAATACCAATTGGTTGCTTCCTGAACTTGCCCCGACTGGGGATTGAACTGTCAACCTGGGAATGTGCCCTGACTAGGAATCTAACCCGCCACCTTTTGGTGTATGAGATGATTCTCCAACCAACTGAGCCACCTGACCAGGGCTGGTTATGTCTGTGTTATAAAAGAGGGCTGTTGGGTCACAGAAGAGGGACTCAGTTGAAAGAAATCAGGGTAGTCTTCAAAGAGGAGGTCAGGCCCTTGTTGCATCTGGAGGGAGATGTAAAAATTCACTAGGAGAAAAGTAGAACATGCATTCCGGGCAGTGTGTCCAACATGCGCACAGGTATGGAGGTGTGTGTGAAAGAGCTGACTGTCTTGGGGAAACATCGGGAAATTTGCTAGGGAGGTTAGCAAGGTAGACTGAGGCCAGATTGTGAAGGGACTCCTAAAATATGCCATGGTTAGTGAGTACATTAGTCAAGAATTCCAACTAATCTAGACGCTGTTTCATTGATTAGCTTTTGGTGTTTGTGAAACTAGTTATGGATTTGGTCCTGTGGAACATGGCATGATGACTTCAGTTTTAAATATGTTCTCTGCTCATAAGGGTGCACGGATGAGAATGAAGCGGTATCCAGACATACATGGGGGGAAATGCTACATGTGCTAATTCCATGCAATGCAGAGGTATTGAGCACAGCCCAAGCACTCTGGTAGGTGCTGGGAGACAGGCCTTGTTGCTTAGAGCATATCCAGCTGCCTCCTTGACTTTTGCTCTTGGTTGTCTCCAACGCATCAAACACTTAAGTCCAGATCACAAGTCTCATCTCAACCCAAATCCTGCTCTCTCCCAAGTCTTTCTCAGCTCTTTAAAGGACTCTTCTTGACATCTCTCTCGTCCTCACCTGCCTCATCTAACCCTTCATCTGTCGTGAAACAGGTCCGGACACCTTCCTCTCCTCCATTCCCACTGCCAACATCCTAGCAACCATGTCTCTTGCCAAAGGCTCCCAATGGGTCTCCCTTTTTACCGTTCACTGTCTCCCAGTTCTTTTTGAGGTAACAGCCAGGAAGATCTTTAAAACATCTAAATCAGATCATGCCACTTCCCAACTCAAACCTTTTATTTTTTATTGACTTCCTATTGCAACTTAAATGGAAACCAAACGACTTCCTGTGGTCCACAAAGGCCTGCCCACCTCACCAGCCCCATCCTGTCTTGCTCTCTCACTCACTACATCCCAACCACAATAGCCTTTTCCCATTTCCCCACGTCTCCCCCCATGGCCTTGGCACCTGCTGTTTCCGCTGCCTGGAATGCTCTTCTTCCCATCCTTCAGCTGCTTGGTATTTTATCATTTAGGCTTAAATATTACCTGCTCTGAGAGATCTCTCCCTCACGAGTCCACTCTGTAGGAGGGTTCCTGTGACTCTGACCGCCTCCCTTTTCCCCTCCTTGCACATGCCACAGCTTATAATTATGTGCACGTTTGCAACTGAACCTGTATAGTCACTGTGCTCCCCACTAGCCCAGGTACTCCCTTGGGACTGGAATCCTGGGTGTTCTCTTTCCCCTCTTTGTCCAGAGCTTGACACAGTGCCTGGCACACGGTGAATCCTAGAGAATTGTAGAAGCATCGTTTCAACACATAAAGATACATGCGCATTTTTAGTTTCTAAATCTCTAACTACAAACAAGAAAAACGTGGAAAATTAAGAAAACGATTTTCTACGTTTCCCCCCATCCTTGGAACTATTTTAGGAAGGGTAGGCAGGTCTGTGTGACCTCACCGAAAGGAAGAGGGTGCAGGTTTTTAGAAATCAGCACGTGGTTTTTTGTGTGATTTGGGGCTATTTTTAAGACAGTGATATTTTATTTAAAAACGGAAATCCTGAGGTATAAAAATGAACGGCTTTTTTTTTTTTTGGATATTCAGGGCTCAGGACACTAAGATGTTTTAACTTCTTGGCTCCGCTCTTTAAACCTATTACAAAGATCACATTAGAATTCATTTTAATAGACTTTGTAAGCACAGTACCCAATCTCATATGATCCTGCTGGGCTCTTTTATTATGAGAGTCACGGGAAGCAGAGCCAGAGGCTGCAGAGCAGTCCCCGGGAGGACCCAAGGCTGGGGACCGTGCCAGCTCCATTGTTTATGGAATATTCTCTCCACTTTTATCTGTGGGGTGCAATTGGTATTGACTTTTGAGAAACTACTTCTTTGCCCCAATCTCGCAGTTGGAAAAAAAACCTGTGGTAATGACATCTGGCTAGGAAAAAAGGCATCAAAGCCACAGAAGGAAAGAAAAATTATGAGACCTTGTTTGATATATAGTTTGGGCCCGTCTGTTAGATCTGTTAAAGGGATGTGTGTTACATTTTTGCAAGGTCACCATTCTTTTATCCCTAGGAAATGCCCAGTGAAGAAAAACTGTCTGTTGTTTTTGCTATTGACTGCTGGTGTTGGGCCTCCTTAACATTTAGCAAAGTGCCTTTTTGATTTTATAGATCTTCAGGGATAAATACTGTTCACAAAATCAAGATAAAATTTGTGATATGTATTACCTTTTACTTATGTTTGTTTTTTTCTTGAAGAGTAAGGCAGTCATTTTTGAAAAAAATTTCCTTCCCCCAACTTTTAGGTCTAACACTTGAGGAGTTTTTAAACATTATAAGGAAAAAGAAGGAAGCTCAGCTGTATCGGAATGAAATAAGACACATCTTCACAGCTTTTGACAGGCACTGTAAGTCTCTTCAAAGTGTTTTGAAATTAAAAATTGCTGTTAAAGAACTGTGAATGGGAACATATACTCAGTACATGAAATTAATATACTTGGAAGTTTCTTTTACTGTCCTCATTAGTTATTACCTTAGATGTTGGTGTGAAATTTTTTTCTCCACCGTGATTTTAATTTCTTGACATTTAAAGTTAACAGTTATATAATTGTACTTAGTGGTTATAATCCGGGCAACAAAAGGGCTAGCCATGTGGGGTTATAGGTCACGCACGAGCCACCTACACATGGCATCTCCTTCGGCTCCTGCTGTGACCCACATTTTCCTGGAGGAATTGTTTTCCCACACGAGGTGTGGCCGAGAGGAGTGACTTCAGGTCCCCTACACCCCATACATCTCAAACAGGATGAAAATACTCATGTAGTCCAGGTTCCGTATCTTGGCTGTCGTTATGGCTTCCCTCTCAATATGATCTATACTAATAAAAGGGTAATATGCTAATTAGACCGGGAGACTTTCTGGACGTCCTTCTGGACAAAGCCATGGTGGCGGGGCCAAGGCAGAGGTGGTTAGGGGTGATCAGGCCAGGAGGGGAGGCAGTTGGGCGTGATCAGGCCAGTGGGGGGGACAGTTGGGGGCGAGCAGGCCAGCAGGGGGAGCCAGTTAGGGGCAAGCAGGCCGGCGGGGGGGCAGTTGGGGGTAAGCAGGCCGGTAGGCCGAGTGGTTAGGGGTGATCAGGCAGGCAGGCAGGCAGGTGAGTGGTTAGGAGCCAGCAGTCCTGGATTGTGAGAGGGATGTCTGACTACCAGTCAGACATCCCATGAGGGGTCCCAAATTGGAGAGGATGCAGGCTGGGCTGAGGGACACTCCCCCTCCCCCGTGCATGAATTTCGTGTACCAGGCTACTAGTTATATTATAATTCTAATATCAAGCAAGAAAAAAAAAAGAAATTTGAAGAATAAATTGCTTTGGCAATTTACAAAGACTTGAACCTGATGCTGTTTACTGCAGTGTATGTCTCTACAGTCCTCTCCCTGGGACTCAGAGAGTCTGAGAATGATCGGGCTGGAAGTGGCCTTCCGGATTGCCCCGGACTGCACTGAGGGAGAGTACGACTGGATTTGTAAATTCTCCCAATGAGACAATCTCAGATTACCTAACATGTAAAATCGACCATACATTACTGTTCTTTTCCTAATAACATATTAAAGCATCATGCAGGTTTTATGGCTGATGTAACAGTTCATAGGGTTAATCGAGGTAAGTGAATGTTTACATTTTGTTTTCAAATAGATCGTGGATATTTAACTTTGGAAGATTTTCAAAAAGCATTCAAGCAGGTGGCTCCCAAGTTACCAGAAAGGATAACGCTCGAGGTTTTCAGGTAAGGCCCCCAAATCCTCACATGCACCCACCCCTTGATTTACCATTTCCTTTCACACGTTTCCAGTTATACAGGGAACACCTTTTTATGCTGATTTCCTTGCGAATGACCATTTTCATCTCACAGGATGCGATCATGACCCCGGAGAGAAATTATTTATAGTTAGCTCTCCATGCACCGATGTCCTCGATGCTGGGTGCTTCCCACCTGGGAGGTGTGTAAGAACGTTTGGTAGGGGTGGGAAAGGGACAGGAAGAGAGTGGAACTTGTTTGTGTGTTTATGTGTCGACCAGAAACAACGAAGCTTTAGTGTGTAACCTGGATGCTGGTGTTCTCCCATGGTCAGTATTTCATCAGACATGGGCTACGCATACTCTCCAGAGAGAAGAGTTGATATTGCTTAAAGGGGCCCCCCTGACTCCTGCTTGTCGCAGTGCATGCCTACGTGATAAAGTAGATTGGAAGGGTATATTATGTTACCTTTATGAACTAATTTGGACACAGTGGGCAAGTGGCTTGAAAGCAGTCTCTGTTAGGAAGCTGCCAATTGAAGGTACCATGCTGACATGAGAAAATAGCAGAGCTGCCTCTTCTGTGACTGCCAGTGTGAGCTCGTCATCACCTGTGGCCAGGTGTATCCATCAGGGCTCGGAACAGCAGCAGGAGCCAGAGACCCAGAATAGCACAGCCCAGGAAAGGCGGCAGTGTACTGCTCTCGCAGAAACACAGGCAGTCAGGGCCGATTCGATGGCAACATAGCCATGAACGACCCAGGGGCCTCCTTTCTTGTTCTGGCTGCCTCCACACCTGGCTTCGCCCTCCTGCTTCAAGGATTGCTTAAATTTCAGCCATCAAACTTGAACTGCAGCCACGTAGGAGGAAAGGGAATAGAAGATAGGCCCCTCCTTCTAAGGCAGTCGTCCCTATGACCATGACTCCGTTCCAAGGCCATGTGCAAAATGCCATCTTTGCTCTGCGCTGTCATGTGCCCTCTGAGTTTCTGATACTGAAGGAGAGAATGGCTACTGGGGTCCATCTGGCAGGTGTTCCCATTTGGGATAAAAATAATTTAATGGAATCTGACCAGCCGTCAGCCCTGCCCATTAGAAATGATCAAGTAGGTTATTTGAAATAAGGATTTGCACTCACTGTTATTGATAGTGACATATATGAAATTGTTTTGCTGTGTCATTCACAGGCAAGTCGTTGAGCAAACTATCGAAGGAGAGCAGTTAAAGACACATGCAGACGGTGCCATAGAACAGTTTTTCTTAGTTCAGTGGTCGGCAAACCGCGGCTCGCGAGCCACATGCGGCTCACAAGCCGCGGTTTGCCACTTTGTTGATTAATGAGTTTGCTGACCACTGTCATATACCCTTTACCTCTTTGCACACAATATGCCACAATTGCCTAATCCTCACAGCTTCCAACTACACGGTAACATTTAGTCTAGTCCAGTGGTCGGCAAACTCATTAGTCAACAGAGCCGCGGTTTGCCGACCGCTGGCTTAGTTGATTCTGGACCAGCGGGTTCTTTAAAATACAATGGAATCTTTGTACACACTTTGTGATGAGATGAATAATGAATGTCAATGTATTTCTACCACACAAGGTTGTTTTAACAAAAGAACAAAGAGTTGTTATTTTATTTTCCTTTTACTGAAAGACAGGTGTCCACATTTGCTGACCTTTCTGTGTTAAGTGGTTTCAGGAGGAGCTCATAGAAATGTTTTAACAATACACTTAAATATAGCCCTTCAAGGTATAAGCAGTGTTTTAACAGGGAGTGAGCGAGTACCTGCTTCCCCAAAGAAACCTGCGCTACCTGGAGAGCATTTTTGGAATTGGGTATTTGGAAATGTGATTTAAAAAAAAAAGGATGACCCGGCTGGCATGGCTCAGTGGTTGAGCATTGACCCATGAACCAGGAGGTCACTAGTTCGATTCCCAGGCATGTGTGGGTTGTGGGCTCGATCCCCGGTAGGAGGTGTGCAGGAGGCAGCCGATCAATGACTCTCTTCATTGATGTTTCTATCTCTCTATCCCTCTCCGTTCCTCTCTGAAATCAATAAAAATACATATTAAAAAAAGATGCATGTCACCTATTAAAACCCTTCACATCTGCATGTTTAATAAGTTGAAACTGGAATGTCCTAATCTGGTGGGGAAAAAAAAAATCTTACAATGTTTTATTGGTTTTAGGACACAGTTTTTAAAAATATAAACATTTAATAGCTTTCATAAGCTTTCAAGAGAGACTAATATTGGGGAAGGTGGACATTTACTTGCTGAATGTCAGTGAGCAGTAACGGAAGAAAAAATAATAATAAAAAACAACTTTAAATCTTTCCTTATCAGAGGTTGGACTCAAAACCAAGGGCTCAGTGCCATGGTGCTCTTTTCCATTCATATCTGCATACCTTCGTGACATGACTCTGACAGCCATTCAAACCAAGTGTTAAAACAAATTGCTCAACTACAAAGGATTAAACTGAGATGTTCAGAAATAATAACGGATATTAAATCATGTTCTTGATAAATATCATGAGTCATTTCTGTGGATAGTAGAAAGTTGTTTGCCATTAAATAAAATATTTGCATCTTCAATTCTTTAGAATTTCTATATTATGTTTTATAATGTGCACCTAAAAATAAATGTATTGCCTGGCTGGCATGGCTCAGTGGTTAAGCATCGGCCTATGAACCAGGAGGTCATGGTTAGATTCCTGGTCAGGGCACATGCCTGGGTTGCGGGCTTGATCCCCAATGTGGGGCATGCAGGAGGTAGCTGATCAATGATACTCACCATTGATGTCTGTCTCTCTCTCCCTCTCTCCCTCCCTTCCTCTCTGAAATCAATTAAACAAAAATAAATAAATGTATTCACAGGTCCATACAACTTATCTTTCCCAGGATTATGTGATCAACGCAGTTTGGGGAGCACTGCAATATACAACCTAGCAAGGCATTTTAGCTCATTGAACGTGCCCTGTTTAAACTCTCCTTTGTATTATTTTTTTTTTATAGCACTCCAGCCCTTAAGCCAGAATAAATGATGCATAATAGGTATTAAAGGAAGTGATGAAACCAAGGAAGGATAGTAAACTATGTCCTCCAAGTGTACATTGAAGTAGGCCGAAGAAACAGATGCCTAACTTGCACACATACGTCTGTTTCAGAGGTGCAAACAGGTTTCAAGGAAAAGAAAACCAGGGATGCCAAATCCCGTAATGTTCCTAAGGTTCGTTAGACACTTGCTCTTCGAGAAGCTTGAGTGGCATTTGACTTAATTGACGAGCACAATTGGGGTTCATTGCCCAGGTCCATGGTTACCCAGAAGCAAGCTGGTGTCTGAGGATCACTAAAGGAAGGCAGCTGGGGGTTAGGGACCGGGGAGCCTTCTCCTTAAAGCAGAATGGTCTGTGCTGTAACGCCTAGAGGGAGTTTTCATAATCTTCCATTCATGGGCTGCCAGATTCTCACCAAAGGAACTTCTAAAGATCAAGAGCCGTCTCTTTCAGAAGTGCTTGCCCATGTTGCACTTCCCTTTTACAAGCTAAACCAACAAAGCACAACAGTAAAACCAACCAGACAACTCTAAAAGACAGACGTGGGGCATAAGGCATCAGAGAAGCATTTCACTTTATAACTTGATAGAAACACTGGTGCGTCATTGATTAAACCCGAGGGCGTTCCAGGGACCAAATGAGAGACTTTGATCCGGTTTGTGAATTGCTGCCTGACTGCTTTGGTTATGTCTACCTTAGTGAGTTTTATCGTGAACGAAAGCAATGTCTTTTTAAATATCTATGGTCAGGGTCTGCGGCAGTCACATTCTGTTCTGCAATCATAACCTCTTTTGGTGTAATGTTACTTCTGTAGTTAAATGGATTCAGAGCTCACCTCCAGGCCTTGTGACGTCGCTTATGTGTAGCTGAAGTTGATCATAAGAACTACCTTCCCTGGTGCCTTTCACATTCAGAAATGTTTATCTGGCCGTTGTCCTTGAGTAAAGGCATATAATGGATTGAGCATTAACACTTTCACATCATGTTCTGTTTCTTTAAGAACACCGGTTATGCTTCTGTTGGAAGTCCTTTTAAATTTTTTGTTAACTTCTGTTTCATTTGTTTGTTTTGCTCACGCCTCTTAGCATATTTTCCTCGGTGTCTATTCTCCCGCATGCTGCATCTAATGTGGCATGTCCCCTCCAGTTACAGTTTATTTTTCTCTGACATTTCTTTCTTGAGCTACATCTGTTATTCTTTTGGTTATTTTGCTGTATCTTGTTATTTTATATTTCCCCTAAGGTTTTCTGTATCTACTTTCAACTCTTGTTTTATGGAGGTGCTTGCTTTATTGGGAGAAGCAGTGATTTTTGAGATTTTATTTTTAATGGGTGATTGCTTGGGGCCTGCTGTTACAGCTTTTTATGTTTAAATTAAGGATAGCAAGTTTCCTACCGAAGGAAGGGTTTTGAGGAACAAGTTACTTTCTTAAAAAAAGAGATGATATCTTGTGTAGAAAACAAACACAGAAAAGTTGGTACTAGCGTGTTATTTCTAAGATATAAAACGTTTAATATTTGGATTTCAAAATTTGAGATTCCTTTCAGTGTTTAAAACATAATTTCCACGTAGAGCCCATAACCCGGATTTGTGTATTTGTATTCTCAAAGAACAGAGTGTGTTTGTGTAATGGAAACAGCTTTTTTTTTACCCACCACCCATGGCAGAAGTTCAAGCGGTATGTGAACTGACAATACTATTTATACAATAGAATTAATGTGAGATAATAGGCTGTTTCTAGCACAGAAAGGTTGAAACAAACAAAAATACCGTTCCTTTTTAAAAAATATATTTTTATTGATTTCAGAGAGGAAAGGAGAGGAAGTGAGAGAGAGAGAGAGAGAGAGAGAGAGAGAGAGAGAGAGAGAAACATCAATGACTGGCTCCCTTCTGCACGCCCCCTACTGGGGATCGAGCCCACAAGCTGGGCATGTGCCCTTGACCGGAATTGAACCCGGGACCCTTCAGTCTGCAGGCTGACGCTCTATCCACTGAGCCAAACCAGCCAGGGCCCTTTTTTTAAATATTAATAGAACTTGCTGAAAACTTTATAGTGCTATCTTTTTAAAAAAAGATTCAAAATCTTTCACGACGAATGGGTTTAAGTTAAATGTATTTAACTTGGCTAACATCTGGTTACTTTTCTAAACTCCTCCTTCATTAGTCCCATATTCCTGTGTTGTCCTTGGCCTGGTGCTTGTTCCTGTGGATGTGTGATGTGTATTTAAACTTTGTTCTGTTTCCCTTGCTGACCGTGCCTTTGTCTACTTCCTATCTGTCCAAGGTAGACCTGTCTCCTCAAGGTCCTGCTTAATAGAGCCCCTTTGTCCTTTACATTGAACATTCTCCTCTCCTTTCTCTAAATTTTTATTGTACTTACTAGAAGCCCAGTGCACAGATTCGGCACTGGTGGGGTCCCATGGCCTGGCCTGAGGGATCAGGCCGAAACCGGCTCTCCGACATCCCCCGAGGGGTCTCGGATTGCAAGAGGGTGGAGGCCAGGCCGAGGGACCTGACCGGTGCACAATCGGGGCCGGGCAGGAACTGGGGGAGGGCTCCAGGGCGTGTCCAGCTGGTCTTGCCCAGTCCTCATTAGCCGGACCCCAGCAGCAAGCTAACCTATTGGTCAGAGTATTTGCCCCCTAGCGGTCAGTGTGCATCATAGCGACTGGTCGAACGGTTGAACAGTCGGACACTTAGCATATTAGGCTTTTATTATATAGGATGGTTGTGTATTTTTTTCAATCCCTTACCTGGTAAACAAAAATACTGTGTTGAGGATTATCTCCGTAGACTGCTACAAGTTCCTTGAGTTTATGAGCTTATCTACAGCGTTCACTGTTCCAGCGTATTGCTTTATGCATTGTAGTTACTTAATAAGTAAATGGTGTTGGTCCCTTGTCACTCTACATACCCAGTGATGGTAAAATTCTCACTTACAGTTTCCTCTATAATTAATTTACTTCTTATCAACGAAGAAAGAGGACATTAAAATGCAGTCAGGAGCTTTATAACCACACATGGCTTTGCTTCCCATTTTTCTCTTTCTACGTGGGATTTTTATGCATCCATCTCTGATGGCCCCTTTTGCTTTATTTGGGGGACATTTTCTGCTCATGATTTAGCCTCTGCTGTCATCAGGAAGCTGGCTTAATGTTCTCTCCTGACTTTGCCTGCCAGCAGTGCCCTGTTATACATCTGGCTGGCGTTTTCCTCTGAGAGGATGTTTCCTCCACGCCGGGAGCCTTCTCCATCGCATGTAAGCACTGAGATTTGCACCTTCCCACTCCCTGGCCCGTCAGGCAGGGTTCTGAGTGTACAGGCGGGTTGTCAGATATTAATGGAACGCAGAAATACTGAGGCACCAAAGTGTTCTCCAGGCCCGACAGGAGGCATTTAAGTTATAGCTGATATTTCTGGGGTAAAAATTCCATTCTTCATGCTATGTGGGAAAGGCAGAAAACATAGAACATATACTTCTCCTTTTTGGGGTATTAAAATTCTTGACAGAGCATCGTGACTTGTAGACTGATGCGTTTTCAGTGTCAGTGTCAATGTGGGTGGGGCTTAGGCAGTTTTATTTATTTAGTTAGTTAAGTTGATCCTCACCTGAAGATATTTTTTCCCATTGGGTTTTTAGAGAGACTGGAAGGGAGGGGGAGAGAGGGAGAAAGAGAGAAACATCGATGTGTCATTGATTGGTTACCTCCCGCATGCACTGTGGGGCTGGGTACAAGGCTGGGATTTAACCTGCAACCCAGGCACGTGCCCTTGACCAGGTATCCAACCCGAAACCCTTAGGTTCACAGGCCGATACTCTAACCACTGAGCAAAACCAGCCAGGGTGGCTTAGGGAGTAATGGATAGTGTCTTGGCAGAAAGTTCATATATGCTTTATATTGCAGCCATTATAAAAGGAAGGATTGTCAAGAGCTTGGATAAGAGGAACGAACAGACTCTTCTGTTATGCTGCATGGAAGGGAGTCTTAATGAGCCCAGGGTCCTATAGGAAAGTGATCTAAGGTAGCATTTATTTTTGCAAATCATTTGCATCTCTTTTTGAGTGTTATTCCTCACTGCGTTCAGTTCCTAGGATTCCTTCCTTTCTGCCGGCAGCTGACTTGTTAAACAGCATTTTCTCGGACAGTCTGTAACAAGAGAATTTCCCAGTTATTATTTTATGCACCAGAATGATTCTCTTATCAGTGTAGTCATGGGACCTCAACAAAATCGCAGTTATTATAGTGAGGGCCTGCTTTGGTGAATACGATTTCTGATCTGGAAGTATCTACACACTTCTGTCTATAGAAAAGTATAAAGAAACGACTAGAAATCCTCTCTCGTTCTTTGTAAGCACACGTAGCCGGCACCAGCTCTACCTGGTGTGTGAGTGTAATGGCCAAAGAAGGAGCCTTCTTGAGTTTCCAATTTTTATTTCATGAATTTGTGTATTTTCTCTGCAATGGTAATGCTTTCGTTTTCATTTCAACTGTTTTGTTTTAAAATTTTATTATCTTCAGGTGAGGATCTAATTGTCAGAGATCCCCTTTTCTATTTACCCTTTTGCATGCGATCACCGTGGATGTGTGCAGCTTTTCGAGGTGACCTCAGAATGTCCTTCCTCTCACATGTAACATATTGAATAAAACTGTACTTTAAAAACCCAGCTACAGAAACAATCACAGTCTAATCATTTCAAGAAAATGTTTGTGTTTCAGAGGGTTCTTAATCCATATTGCTCTTTGGACAAAAATGATAGCCTTGTGTTTGAGGATAATCCTTTTACCAGCATAAACTTTAGAACTGGTGATGCAGGAATTAAAGCTCAGAAACTGGACCAGAAAATGCGTAGAGAACAATAATGACTTCATTACATCGATTTGCAAATAGAATGTGTTATTTTGATTTCTTCAGTTAAGCTAACTTAGTCCATGTTACCCAGGATATGTTATTTCAACTCTTTCATATTTGGGATGTCCAGGTATTGTATTCCTCTCTATGGTCAACCCATTCAGATGTCCATTCTACTCCTCCTTCAAGGCCCTGATGTTAAGATATTTTTCTTGAAAGCTGGCCCTATCCACTACTTTCCAACCCTCCAAGAGGAAATCGACTCCAGCTTTGGCTTTAAACTCCCAATCTGTCACAAATAGCTTTCTTGTTTATGCTTATGCACAGGTATTGGCGAACCCATATTATTTCCAGTACCAGAATGTGAGCTTAACATAAGCAGGCACACGAGGGTATGCATCATCACGCTCCCCGCAGCGCCGTTTTGTACGTGTCGAATAGTGACTCCATTTTATGTAAATGAGCGGCTTATGTAGTGAACACGCTTTTTGTGATGTATCTTTGTTATACTCTCCAAATGCCACACTATCGCCATGTTAAGGTCACGAGGTGCAGTGAGCCCCAGGGCCTATGTATCGAGAGACTCGCGTTCTAGTCCCAGCTCAGCTACTTCCCTGACTTCCCGCAAATCTCCGAGCCTCTCCGGCCTGCACTGTCCGCATCTCGGAAATGAGGGTGTCATCTTCCTGGGTCTGGCAGGCTTTTTTATTTTCTCTGCGTTTCACAGATTTTACTCAGCATCCACCCCAGCGTGAATACAGATGTGCTCTGTCGGTGTGGCAATGCCCGCTCTCCAGAGGACACTGCCGGGTCTGACAGCCACCCAGCCCAGGGTGTAGGATTTGAGATGTCACTGTAACAGGTGTTATGGCCGGTGTATCCCATCTCTCGTCTGCATATGTGGTTGAATACGCTGTTCTCGCTGTGGTAGCACCCAGGCTGTTTTTCTCTTAATCCACCTGTCACACGAGAAACGGCTGCCGTGGTGCCTTTCTTATGACCTAATGTTGCTGACCCTTTCAGTCACCCTTGAAGTTATTAATGGCCGCACATCATGAATGTATTCATGCCATTTTCCTTTCTACAAGAAGGAATCCATTTCTTAACGTTTTTCTTTTGTAGTTGATAGGTAACTCGAGGTGAGAATTTTGATGAAATTGTGTGTTGTGTTTATAAAATAAGAAAAACGTGTACGGCCCTAGCTGCTTGGCTCAGTGGATAAAGCGTCAGCCTGCGGACTGAAGGGTCCCAGGTTCGATTCCGCCCAAGGGCATATGCCTGGGTTGTGGGCTCGATCCCCAGTATGGGGCGTGCAGGAGGCAGCCGATCAATGGTTCTCTCTCATCATTGATGTTTCTATCTTTCCTTCTCCCTTCCTCTCTGAAATCAATAAAGAAATATATATTTTTAAAGAAATGTGTACGTAATAGGATAAATTTCTATTTTGTATGTGATTTTTAAATTAACATTGTTTTCAATGTCAAGAAAAAAAATAGGGTCAGAATGAAGCGTTACATTTCAAAGTTTTGGTTATTCTCTGAACATATAGCCTAAAATCAGAACCAAAGATTACCAGGACCGGGTGTGTCTGTGACAGGCTGACCTGTGGCTTTGCTACCTCGTGTCTAGCCATCTTGTCTACCTGCCTCCTCTACAGGCACTCTCCTCCACTCGGCTACCTTGAATAGATAAATTCTTGTCATTCAAAGAGGCTCCAGAGACCAGCATCAGCCCAGCAGGGAGCTTGTTAGCAATGCCCAATCTCAGGCCTCACTCCCAACTACTGAATCAGATGTGTTCACTTTAATGCGATCCTTGGGCAATCCATCTGCACATTAAAGTTTGAAAAGCACTGGTTACCCTTCTAGTTAAATTTTGGATAGTGACAGTAATTTAGCATTACTGTTTTTGTGTTTTCTAAAATATGTTTTTATTGATTTTAGAGAGAGGGAGCGAGACAGAAACATCGATGAGAGAGAAACAGAAACATTGATGAGAGAGAAACATCAACATCCATCAGTTTTCTCCTGCACATCCCCCACTGGGGATCGAGCCCGCAACTAGGGCATGTGCCCTGACTGGGAATTGAACCAGCGACCTTGTGGTGCCTGGGACGACACTCAACCACTGAGCCACAGTGGCTGGGCTTTAGCATTACTTTTTTTTTTTTAATTTTAATTTTATTGATTTCAGAGAGAGAGAGAGAGAGAGAGATAGAGAGAGAGAGAGAGAGAGGGAGAAAGAAACATCCATGAGGAGAGAGAATCATGGACTGGCTGCTTCCTGCATGCCCCCTACTGGAGGGGACCGAGTCTGCAACCTGGGCATATGCCCTTGACCGGGAATCGAACCCGGGACCCTTCAGTCCGCAGGCTGACGCTCTAACCACTGCAACACCGGCTAGGGCAGCATTACTTTTTGATGTTACTCCTTAACTTCAGTAGCTCTTCATTGCCTACCTGATAACGTCTAGATTCCTCAGCCTGACTTACAAGGACTCTGCACACAGACCTGGCATGCCTTTTTAGCAATTCTCCTAGCATTTCCACGCATACCACAATCCACTTCCCTCCCCCCTCTCAAAAATTCTACTCCCTCCTCTGACGTACTTGCTCTATACTGATCCTGTCTCATTTCTCTTGTAGCATTTTTGCTCATGCCAGGTTCACTTCCCTCTCTTCTCTTTCTCTGACTTCCCATCCACATACCTAAATGGTGTCCATGCCTTAGAGCTTCGCCTTCCCGGATCACTCCAGCCCACATCAGCTCTCTTCTTCCTTAGCACTCCAGCAGCACTGGCCACATTGATGCATCTAGCAACAGTAGCCACAGTGACACTGGCAGCTGGCATTTACTGAGTGTTTAGTATGTACCAGACACTGCGCTGAATGGATCCTCCTCATGGGTTAGGGTCTGTCCCCATTTTACAGATGAGGAAAAAGCCCGCAGAGGTCAAAGGACTTGTCCAAGGTCACCAGCTGGTGAGTAGTGGAAACAAGTTTCATACTCAGGCAGGCTTGTGCTCTTAATTCCCTTCTAACTGTGTGTGTGTGTGTGTGTGTGTGTGTTTTGTTTGTTGTTGTTAATCGTCACCCAAGGATATATTTCCCATCAATTTTTTTTGTTGTTGTTGTTTTTTTGTTAGAGAGTGTGGGAGGGAGGCAAGAGAGAGAGAGAGAGAAACATCGATATGAGAGAGACACATCAATTGGTTGCCTCCTGCATGTACCCTTACTGGGGCCAGGGATTGAACCTGCAACCCAGATAGATGACCTGACCGGGAATTGAACCTGTGACCCTTCAGTGGGTGGGCCCCTTCTCACTTACTTTAACAGTATAGATGTCTGGAGAGTGGGAACCATGTCTTTTTATGCCCTTGGCATGTTCTCTCTGCCCAGAGATGCTCCTGAGAAGCCAGTTGCGTAATCATATAGCTTTCCCCTGTTCATATGAATTGGTTTGGTTTGATGGTTATATTTGAGATTTCAGTGGGTTATCTGCAATATAAACAAAAGGAACTGTTTACAGAAAATGTATGAAAGGGAGCTGATGCAACATTTGTATCCCATAAACTAGCAGGCATCCCAGTTGGGGCTGCTTGATGGGAAGCCGTGTGTTATGCATGTTGCCTGTGGAAGTCTTAACACAGTGGCAACATATTTTGCCAAATACACTGGAAAAACAAAACCTATTTAAAATCAATAAGTAGGTTTTTATCATTTTAACTGGGGTGGGGTGCTAACCTGAATCCACAATTGTCTCTTTGTAAGGCAGGATTATGCTTTGATTCGCTTGGAACGCCCTTTGCATCAGCTGCGGGGTTCAGCATGGTGTTTTATCGTTCTCGGCTTGCTCACATTGCCTGCTTGTCTCCCCTCCTTGGTTGCAACCTGCTGCTGGAGAAAATCAGGGCGAAATAGTAATTAAATGCACTGCAGACCGCGTGTGGAGCCTACTGGTTCCTGCTCTTTCCCTCGCCCCTGCCTGTCTTCAGGAGAGACAGGACAGGCACCAATACTAACGCCCTTTACCTTTCCCCACTCTCTCCTGCCCATCACTCACCTCTATGCCCCTCCCACTCCTGGGACTTAGAATTTCACAAGCCCAGAACCAGATACAGGTGGCTGATCCTGGCTGCTGGTTCATGTTGGACCCATGGTTCTCCCTGCTTTCTCCTCCCCACCCCCACCTCTGTTCTCCTTCACTCTCTCCTCCTTGTCTTCACTATGACCTCGACCTTGGCTTTTTTTTAAAAAAAATATATAGTTTTATTGATTTCAGAGAGGAAGGGAGAGGGAGAGAGAGAGATAGAAACATCATTGATGAGAGAGAATCTTTGATTGGCTGCCTCCTGCATGCCCCACACTGGGGATTGAGCCTGCAACAACCACTGAGCCACGCCAGCCAGGCGGGGCCTGAGCTTTGAACTGGGCTCCGGTAGTTGAACGTGCTCTGTGCCAATCGGAGACCTGAAGCGAGCTTACCACATGCCTTTCTGCAGTGCATCTACCTCCTCCCCAAACACGCATACCACAATCCATTTCCCTCTCCCCCTCGCAGCAAGTGTGACGTCTGAGAGATCTGTGAGCTCTGTATCTACCTTTTGGGATCTTGTTGCTTAGATCCCCTGTTGCCAACCTCGACCCAGAATGGGACCAACCTCTCAGTCCAGGCAGAAACTGTTGTGCCTACTTGACCAAAGAGTTTGGACTCCCCGAGCCCATCTTCTGTGCACAGTTCCCCAGCCCCGGTCCTGTGTGATTCCGAATGCTTCCCTTTCCGTGCTGAGGCCTGGCACACCTGTCCCTCGGGTCATGTCATACACTGTTGCCGTCCAGGAGAACCGTCACTCACCTGTCCTTGGTTCCTTATTTCCGGGTTGGCAAATAGTTGGCATGTGTGCCATCACAGTCTGCTCCTGGGCCTGTGGCCTGCACTCTTCTGATGAGCCTCAGGATCCTTCTCGAGATCACAACCCAAGTCAGTTCATTAGCTTTGTCACACACGATGGGATCGGCTTGCTCCCTGTCACAGTTGTACCAAACCTTTCCCACTGCTGTGCATTGCATGTGACCTTGCCTTCTGCTTCGCTGACAGGGTCATGGACTCTGCCTGGGTCTCCTTTACTGGCTCTTTTGATTTAAGAATACCACTGCCTCGCCCTGGCTTGTGTGATTCGGTTGAGCGTCATTCCAGGAACCGGAAGGTTGCCGGTTTGATTCCCGGTCAGGGAACATACCTGGGTTACAGGCTCGATCTCTGGTAAGGAGTGTGCAGGAGGCAGCCAATCAGTGTTTCATTCTCACATTGATGTTTCTCTCTCTCTCTCTCTCTCTCTCTCCTCTCTCTCTCTCTCTCTCTCTCTCTCTCTCTCTCTCCCTCCCTCCCTCCCTCTCCCTCTCCCTTCCTCTCTCTCTAGAAATCAATAAAAAATTGTTTTGAAAAAAGAATACCACTGCCTAATAACAATAGTACAGTAGATGGAATTTACAGTTAAAATGTCTAAGTACACTTGACATTAAGTGTCATTCAGGAATCAAGTTAAAGAATGTATTTAGGAAGAAAAATACAAGTTAAAAAAATGCTTGTCTTGACCCAAGTCCTCTTCTTGTTAGGGTTCCTGGTAACCCATTTGTGATTTCAAGCAGAAATCTTCTCTGACTTGGAGTTGGCAGATCAAGGCTCTCTGCCAAGGAGGGAGGGGGCAGTAGAAGTCTCACACTTGTTCCCTTTTTGCAGAAATTCAACTGTTTGATGGAGAAAGTATTCAGTGAATGCAGGAATGAACGAGTAAATGCATAAACAAACGAGCAAAGGAATAGAATGAGGTTGAGCAAAGTTTGCATGTTCAAAGTATGTAGTATTAAATTGGGTAGAGCAGCTGCTAGCCCTTAATTTTATCTGGGCCTATTACAGATTGTCTTCTTCCCTGGGTTTTCAGTTGCAGATTTAGACTCAGAGGCTTTTAAAACATATGAACCTGACCACGCATTTGTATAGAGATTTAAACTGCTATAATTATAAAGTTACTATAGTAGTTTTATACTCTACTAGAGGCCCAATGCATGAAATTAATGCAAGAGTAGGCCTTCCTTCCCTCAGCTGCCGGCACCGGCTTCCCTCTGGCACCCGGGACCCAGGCTTCCTTCCCAGCCCTGGCTTCCTCCGGAAGGTCGTCCAGAAGGACGTCTGGTCTAATTAGCATATTACGCCTTTTTTATTACAGATGAGAAAACTTGCTAACAGAACCCTGCCATCAGGGTCAAATTCAGTTAACTGGATGGAACCTTTTTCTTCTCTTGTACATTGTGTAGTAGAGAAGTTTCTGCAAATTTTTACAGTGTAGAATCATTCTGCTGGTTACAAATTTGTCCTGATAACAAGTGGCTGGATGTACTTTTCATAGACATCTTGTATCCACAACTGGGTTGTTTTTTGGGGAAATTGGACTTCTTCAGGAATACTTATTCTCACAGATGGATTTATTGTACAGAGATCAGTTTTGAGCCCCCAGGGCTCAGTTGTGCTGTATACCGCTCTCCGTTGCCAGATATGGTTCAATTAAACAGGGAAGAAGGATAAAAGGCAACATATAGCCACACCTCAAATGGTAGACTCCACCTTTGAGTCCGGAATCTTGGTGGAAAAGGCTCAAAATTCTTGAAATGTGAAATTGCTTCTTCATTTTGATTTCCAATTAAATTAATGTCTTGCATAGACACTGTGGGCTAACATAGTATTCCGTACCATTTACCTTGCTCTCTTTCTCTCTTAGTTTCTAATTTTCATTATAGTTCTTATTAGTCCTTGCTTTTGGAGTGTGAGCTTATGGTCGAATAAATCAAATTAGCTTTAGTGAGTAGATTTCGTTGTCTCTAATGACTTACTAACCGAACTATACCTTCTTATGTGAAAAAGCCAAAGTGGATTGTTATTTATTTGACTGACAAGGCAAGTCATTTCTAATTTTATTTAGAGACGGAAATAAATTACTTTGCTGTAAATTAATTGTGAAATAAATGTATGATCCTCTCTTAACGAACAAAGCAGATGGGAGAGCCAAGCAAGTGTGCAGTAGATCCAGTCCACCAGTTGGTGGTGCTAAAAAACTCTGATAAGAAATTAATTGGGAGGAGAGGAGGCTCACCTGGAGCGTTTCCTAATAAATGTTATTAGTTTTTGAAAAATTAGAACTGAAAATATATGCCCAAATTATTGCATCTTCTAAGCTTAGGAACCACCCCAAATCTCTCTGATGAACAGCAGAATACATTTCTAAACGGTAAAGATGTCATTGGCTCTCGTCCTGTTCATCTTTTGGAAACTGCATGTTGTGTAGCATCTGGCTCCATCCGGGAAATGGCCGTCAGCCTGTGGCCTGGGGAATGGAGGTGCGGGCAGTAACGTATTCCTGGTCCTATTTAGGTGCCGGGCTTAGATGGGAGAAATGCCGATTCTTGTTAGTACTCTTTTTTCACTACTGATGTGCTTTTTAGGGGCTGGATTTGTTTATGAAACCCTTTTTGGCCCATTGTTTTCAGCGCCCGAGAGGTCCAAATAGAGCAGTAGTCTGTTGGTTGAATGTGTCCGGAGAGGCACTCAGGGCCTCGGACTCAGGGAGAGCGGGTTTTGAATTTCCCTACCTATTTCGTAACTGTCAGTCACTTACATAAATTCCTTACAGCCCAGTTTCCCCAGTGCGTAAAAGGGGAACAGTCACAGCTTTCCCCAGAGTTGGCGTAGGCGTTAGATGAGGGTCACGAGTGCTCTTTGGATCTTGTTTACCCCTCATTCCCTGTTTGAAGCAGAGACTGCGGCTCAGATATATATATTTTAAATCCTCACTTGAGGATAAGTTTTATTGATTTTAGAGAGAGAGGAAGGGCGGGGGAGGGAGAGAGAAACATCATGTAGGAGAGAAACATTGGTTGCCTCCTGTACCCGCCCTGACCAGGGATTGAACCCGAAACCTGGGTATGTGCCCTGATCAGGGAATCGAACCTGCGACCCTTCGGTGCATGGGACAATGCTCTAATGCAGTGGTAGGCAAACTGCGGCTCACGAGCCACATACGGCTCGCGACGCGGTTTGCCGCTCTGTTGACTAATGAGTTTGCCGACCACTGCTCCAACCAACTGAGCCACACCAGCCAGGGCAGTGGCTCCTTATTTTGGGGCCCGCACCATACCCCCAGGCGTGGACCGGGTCTTAGGACAATGACTTGTGCTTCACTAGTGGAAAGATCTTTCTAGGTTGTAAAGTTCCACACAGATTTTGTAAGGACTCAGACTCACAAAAGAGATACCTAGTTATATCTGCCTGTCTGTCCTGGAGATATTTATGTGTTGGCCTGAACCTGACTAAACATTGAAAATTGAGGAAGGGAATGCATGATTGCTGAAGGGCGGAGCGAAGGTATTACTCAGAGTTTGTCCACTCGTTTACTTGTTCCACCCACTTATACTGAGCATCACTGTTCCAAAGATGACACCAGGGGCGCCTCAGCTCGCCTCTGAGAGCTGCGGACTTGAAGAAGCAGGTGCTTCGCCCTAACCGGTTTGGTTCAGTGGAGAGAGCGTCAGCCTGAAGACGGAAGGGTCCCAGGTTCGATTCTGGGTTGCGTTCTCGACCCCCAGTAGGGGGCATACAGGAGGCAACCGATCAGTGATTCTCATTGATGTCTATCTAACTGGGGGTTGAGCCTGCAACCTGGGCATGTGCCCTAACCGGGAATTGAGCCGTGACCTCCCGGTTCATAGGTGGACAGTCAACCACTGAGCCATGCCGGCCGGGCACATAACTTATTTTAGAACTTTAAAAACCCTGATTGTACTCGGGCCCCTGTGGCTCGGTTGGTTGAGGGTCATACCATGCACCGAGAGGTCACCAGTTCAGTTTCTGGTCAGGACACATGCCCAGGTTGCAGGTCAGTCCGGGCCAGGATGTGTGCAGGAAGGCAAACAGATTGATTTTTTTTCTCTCTCTCTCCCTCTCCCTTCTTCTCTCTCTAAAATCAATAAAAACATATTGTAAAAACAAACAAAACGGAGTGTTTTTATTACATTTTCCACAGCATATTCTGTGTTTGGAAGGTTGAAACAAGTCCAAAGAAGGCTTCAATAAACAGTAAAATCATAAAACTCTATTAACTAGGTGCCTTAGTCAGTATAGCATTTAATTATTATATGGACAGTATAAGGAATATATATATATTTTAAAACATTTTTATTGATTTCAGAGAGGAAGGGAGAGGGAGAGAGAGCTAGAAACATCAATGATAAGAGAGAATCATTGATGGACTGCCTCCCGCACACCCCTACTGGGGATCGAGCCCGCGTCCCCAGGCATGTGCCCTGACTGGGAATCGAACTGTAATTTCCTGGTTCATAGGTCGAGGCTCAACCACTGAGCCACGTCAGCTAGCCAGGAACATATTTTTTGAGGAACTGCACAGCTAACATCTTTGGTTAGATCGGATTGATAGATTCAAACCTTTGGGATTTAGAGTTTCCAGAATCATGGAATCCAGTGGTGGCAGCGACCTGAGCAATCACAGATGCCGTCTGTCCTGTTTTGTAGCTCAGAAGACGGAGATTAGGCAAACTTACCCACAGTGGCATAGACCTGGATCAAAACTCAGGTCCCCTGACCCCCAGCTCTGTGCCCGTGCATTATTGTCCCATCCTAACTGCCACACGATGAGCCATTTTCAGTGTAAATAAAAACAAGTGGATGCTTGTTCAGCCTCCATAAACTTTCCTATTAAATACGGAGTATCATTTCTGCCCAACTGTCAGAATGCAAACTTCCAAGGTATCCAAGGCAGTTCATTAAGGTGCGCCAACCGACACGCGTTTCAGAGCAGAGAGAGCTAAGGGGAGGGCAGGGCTCAGCCCCAGCACCGAGCGCCCGCGTCTGAGCCCTACAGGGCAGGCAGGGCTCTCATTCAGCCTCTGCCTCGCCTGCCTCTGTCTCTCGCTGGATGAATGGCATTCCCCGCTGCAGGTGTATTAGTAATTTCTGAGTTTGTTCCCCATGAAAAGTGACCTCATTGCTTTGTGCTTCTTATCCATAATTATACAGCAACAGGAAAATAAACCGGCTCTGAGCACAGCCCACAGCAGAAGCCGTGTGCTCTTTATGCAAGTTTGATTTATAGACGCTCACTGCAGCACCGAGTGACTATGAAACATTCATCTTCCCATTGCTGGTTGCCATGGAAATCAAGTACACAGAGCAGTGTCATTCCGGTCCTGGTGATGCCTGCAGTAGTTTATTCCTTTGTTGTTCTCGTTTCTTAAGCAACTGCCTCGCATTCTTTCATCGTCACAATTAATCTCACACATGAGTTTTTATCTTTCATCTCAAATAGGAAGCACTAAAAATGTAGGAGGAAAATAGGGAGAAGTTAAATATTTTTGTGGCTTTAAATATGCATTTGTGATTTTTTTTTTCTCCCCTCAGTCCCGTCGGAAAATAGGTCATGTGAAAAAAGAAAAAAGCACACATTAATGTACAGAAATTTCACTAAAGAAAGCAATGTAAAATTTGAGCAAAAAGCAATGCTGTACTAAGGAGATTTTAAGGAACTTTAGATTCTCAAGTCTCCCAGTGTTTGAAACTAAATAACTCTGTTATTTTCGGTCCTGCAACCCAAAAAACAAAACAAAAAAACCCTAAGCTGTCTCTTATCAACTCTCCTTTTGTTTTGTTTGCTAGTCTCCGTAGGGGTTGGAACAACCTAAATATTTACTGGATAGATGTGGTAATATTAAAGAGTAGGGGGACTTTTTTTTTTTTTTTTTTTTTTTAAGGCTAATAAAGTTCAATAATTTTTTTACAGTGTAAGTGAAAGGAATTCTTGGTCTTCTTATTTTTAAGGAATCCATCTTATCCCTGTTTCACCTAGCCTCGTCCATAGACCTACATACCATGCTGCAATTAAATAAGTGCTTGTTGATTATCTGCCTTCTTTGTGGGCTTCTGGCCAAGTCTGTTGTAAGAGAGCACGCTCCGGGAGAACTGTCTGGGTCTAAAGCTCTGCCCCGTTGCTTACGGGCTGTGACACCTTTGAAAAGTGTCTCCATTCGCCTTGGCTCCCTTCTCTGTAGAGTGAGTGGCTATGAAATGAAGATGATAAGGGGTTGTTGGGAGGGTTCTCAGAGCTGATTCATGCCCAGGGCCTAGCTCTGTGCCTGGCACAGAACAAATGCTCAGGCGGGGGCTTGGGTGTGGGGGGACTGTTTTGGTGGTGGTGAAGGTCATTACTGCTAGGGTCACTGCTCTGACTGCTGTGCCTACCCCAGGGCAAAACTGGGGGGCAAGCTGAGCTCTAACCCAGAGGACCCTGTCCCCAGCATCCAGGTCCACAGATAGCTGCCCACACCTTGTTTCACTTGGGCTACCTGGCTGGATTCATTCATCTCTACACTTCTTTAAAAAATATATATTTTATTGATTTTTATACAGAGAGGAAGGGAGAGGGATAGGGAGTCAGAAACATCAATGAGAGAGAAACATCGATCAGCTGCCTCCTGCACACCTCCTACTGGGGATGTGCCCGCAACCAAGGTACATGCCCTTGACCGGAATCGAACCTGGGACCCTTCAGTCCTCAGGCCGACACTCTATCCACTGAGCCAAACGGGTTAGGGCCATCTCTGCTCTTTAGATACTAGGGCGGTAGCCTGGATGTATTTACAAGGGTCTCCTGTCTGCACACGGAGAAGAGAAGGCTGGCAGATTTCTCCACTGTGACCTGGACTTGGTTCTTATCCCTGGCAGAGCATGGGGGGAGAGACGGGGAGGGGAGTGGCCTGCCTGATCCTGTCCTGCTAGGGGAAGGTTCCAGTGTTTGTCTACAACACCTGAAATCACACGTGACCTGCCACCTCTCCACCCCGTGCTCCCCATGTCACCCCAATGGCTGCCGCCTTCCCCCAGCCTCTCTGGAGCTGAAGTTTTCCGAGCTGGCGGCAGAAGCATTCTTTGTTGAAAGGCACTCTCCCGGGCCGTCTTCCAGGGCGCAGGGCAATGCCCGTTTATGGGGTTTAGCTTTTGTTGGGTTAGCCTTGTATTTGTCTCTTTTGCTTTGTGCACTTCTTTCCCCCTTTTTCCCCCAATTTTCATGTTGAAATTCCTTCGACTGCATTTCTATTAATTTTATTAGCTGGCTTCTGAATGTTGCTAAAAGTGGTTTGCTTTAAGCTGTCACAAAGTGAGTAACCTTAGGTTAATTTGTCTTGCTTCCCCCCAAGCCTGATCCATAGCATGTGACCTAGGTGCACTTTTGTTAATGATGAAAACAAAATAGCCTTGATGGTTTGTTTCCCTTTGCCACATCCCAATACTGGAGCTCAGCGTCCCCAGTTCTCTTTATTTCGTTCTCGGTTTTTCCCGGTCCCCCAATCAGTGGGCTCAGGTCAGTTCTAAAGAGATAGCCGTGTACTTTGCTGAGTCCTTGGGTTCTCCCTCCTCTGTCTTTCTTCTTGCTTCTCCCATGAGATAAAAACTCCAGAGTCAGATTCTCGTGTCTTCGAGTGAAGCTCTCGACACTCAAAGTGACCTGGGTACTCAGCAGACATCTAGATTCTTGTGACTCCATTGGACACACTGTGTGTGGCTTTCAAATCAGAGCCTGAACTTGATTTGATATTTGCCAATGTTTCCATTCCCTCCCTGGACTTCTGATTGGATGTATGGCCCTCACCTCGTACTTAACACGCAGCATACACTCTTGTCTCTTTGCCCCCCTCCCCTCCCCCCAGTCACTAAAGGAGGTGGCTCTGCCCCATGTACTTCTCCCCTCAGTCTTATATCTTTCTTGGTTTTGGTAACAAATATTTGTTAACATCTACTGCATTGCAGATACTGGGAATATAGAACAGCAAACAAAACAGACAGTGCCCCGCCCTATAGGAGCTTGTAGTCCAGTTGGGGAGATAGGTAGTTAGAATCTAAGATCGTTAATCCCGAAAGATGACCACCAAGCATTGTGGGAAAATATAGGAAGGGCACTATAGGCTGGGGACGGGGCGGTGAGAAAGTGACAGCCAGTATGAGCCCTGAGGGATGGAAAGAGCCAGGCCGGGAGAGGGAGGGTGGGTTCTGGGCCGAGTGCCTCTGCGGAGGTCAGCAGGAGAGCACTTGGGATAACTGAGGGGTGATTGGGACGGTCAGCTCTTGAAGACACTTGTTTTCATTTGTCTGGGTGGGTGGGTGGCACCAGAAGGATACATGCAGAGTGATGAGAGTGGAGAGGTAGGCAGCGGCCAGATCGCGAAGGGCCTTGTAAATTGTTGAGAAGTCTGAACTTCATCCTGAGGACTTTGAGAAGCCATTGAAACGTGCAGGGAAGTGACATGATCAGATTTCTGGTTTTCCCGATCTCTCCTATTGTGGTGCAGAGAATGGCTCACTCGAATGTGGCAAGGGTAGCCTCTCTTTGGGTTGATCCCAGGCACCACCTTCCCAAACTCACCTTCTCCTTATCCCCACAGTATGTGTCCAGCTCAGCATGTCCATCTTCTTGCGTTTTCCTGATTAGCACGAAGGCTTCTTTCAAACTCTAACTCCCCTTTTCTAGCTTCCTGTCCTGAAGGCCAGAACTCTGCCTTCTCCCAAGCTCCTGGCTGTCTCTGCTCTAAATGAATGTGTCATCTGGAACATCCACTGGGTCTCCCATATTACTGTTGCCCAGAGACTCCATTGCTTTGCCTACCAGCTTGCATCCCCTAAGATTTGGGGTGGGTTTGCATCTAGCCTGAGCTCCTCTGACCCCTGAAATTCATTATAACTCACACAGTTGGCCCTTCCTGCCCACCCAGACCAGACCAGACCTGCACCCGAGAGAATTCCTCTGACCCTCTTTTTCCAACTAGCAGTTGAGTATCCTAGGTATTCCACACTGGTCCCCATTGCACCCCATATTGGACAATACATGTGGGAAGATGGATTGCAATAAGATCAGTTGAATTAGCCAATATACTTTGGGAAAGTTGCTTAACTTCTCTGTGCCTCAGTTTCCTTATCTGTAAACTATAGAAATGAAGAGAACCAACATCATAGAGTTGTTTGGAGGATTATGTGAGCGACTGCGTATAAAAACACTATGCCTGGCCCATAGTAGACACTCACTGTTTTATTGATGATTTTATGAAGGTGTCTACATTATCCTAGAGAAAGAGGCAGGAGAATGTAAAAGCGTTTTGACTGCCGGAATAAGTGGCCACAGCCAGATGGGCATTTATCTTGGAAGGTCCACTCCTCTTCACTTTGGGTAATTAAGAGATGACAGCAATGCTACACCCTGCCGATTTTGGGGGGTGGGGCGTGGGAAGGGGATACAGACCAAGTGGGCTCTCTTTTAAATCTGAGATTTTATTCTGTGCTGATTTTGTTCCAGAAATTCCCTTAGTTTTCATGAAATCAAACTAGCTTTTCATTTGATAAATTATGCTTCATTCCAGAGGGCAGTCATGACGTTTGTCTCCGCTTTGCAGTTTGGGCCTCCTAAGACCAGCCTTTCCTCCTTAGTAATAGTGATAACAGCAGCTACCAGTTGGTAAGGCAATAGAAGACAACTCTGTGTGTTGATTTATTCCACAGATAGTTATGAGCACATGCACATGCAAGGCATTGAGAAGGGAACTTCCGGGGCCACCACTCAGGCAGGGACAGTCTCATGGAGTGGCCATAAGGTAAGGCAGAAAGTGGTGCCCACTGTGGAAGAACAAGGGATTTTGTTTCAGCCAGGGCAATCCAGGAACTTAACAGCTGAGTTAGGTTTTGAAGAATCCCTAGATGGAAGATGTGGTTGGTAAGGTAAGTAGACACGAGGGAGTGATCAGAATACCTAACACATGTCAAGTGCCTACTGTGTGCCAAGACCTGTGCTATGCGCTTGCTTGTCTTAACTCATTTGATCCACACAACAAGCCCCTGAAGTGGCTACTGTTATCACCCCATTTTACAGATGAGGAAACTGAGGCACAGAGTGGCTGAGTAACTTGGCTAAGGTCATATTAACTGACAGAATCTGGCTTTGATCCAGACAGCTTGACTCCAGATTGGAAACACAAATAAACATACCCATCATGCAAGGGACAACCTTTGTCTTCCCTTTTGTATCTCTCCCCATGCGCACCCTTTAAAGGGATTTTGAGTCTTTTTATCAGTCAGATCTACTACAGTTTACAGATTTTGAAAGAATCATTTTATTGAAGGGCACTTTTCCAGTTCAATTTCAATAGAATAAAGATCTAGACAGCATATAAATTTTCACAGTCAAAAATAGAGCTATATAATCTATGGCTATAACCCTTTTCATAGACCTACGGCTGTGGATATAGGAAAACACTAGCTGAATTGTACATTTTACCCCCCTTGATTTCTGACAATTTGGCCATAAAATCTTTTGATAAAAATATCAAAAAACCCTCATACTGCAATACTGTAAGATGTGACTGCGCTAATGGCAAAAAAAGTCTGTATTTTAGACTGTCATGAACTGTTTAAACATCATAATGGGAAACATTTATGGCTCAAATAATTGAAGTCCACGTTTCTTGGAATCTATCTCAGCCTTTGTTAGACCTTGAAACAAATCACAAAATTGACTGGCTTCAGTTTCTCCATAGCTCTTTCTTCGCCACTGTGGGGTAGCGGGATGTGCCCGGGGCCGTGGGGCCATTCTTCAGGCTCAGGCTCGGAACTCATATTGGGGAACCGACTTGGGCAAGCCTGTTAGCCTCTCTGGATTTCAGCCTTCTCTTCTGAAGGACTTTGAGTCTCTGTTTCCATGCCTCTTGTCTACCGACTCTAAAGAAAGTGATCATTAATAGTGCGCATGATCTAATGGCAAGAAATGAAGAACAAGCGAAAAAGCAAATAATTTAGTTTCGTCCATTTCATTCAGCATTATTTAACAGATGCTTATTAAGCACCTACTGTGTACATGATAAATATTTGTGCTCATCTTTTCCCAGGCTTGCTAAGAATTGCAGTGTTAAATTCTCAGACTTCCCTGGGGTTTACCTTCTCTCAGTTTCCCCATTTCTAATGTCCCCTTTGTGGCTACATTATTACTATAGAATCATATGCTATTTAATCTTATTTTTTAATATCCCAAACAAAGGAAGCGAAAGAGAAAACTTTCATCTCAAAGTGATCCCTTAGAATGTTGCAAATTATTATTAAGTCATGTATGAGATATATATTTTTTTTTTTTCAAGCTTTTCAATGTACAGAAGCCCCATTTAAACTACTGGGTAATGCTTTTTAGGAAAAACCACAGTCGCAGCCTGGACCAGTGGTGCGATGGATAGCATGTCTGACTTCAGGTTAGAAGATTCCAGGAAAGACCACAGCCATCCGATGTTCACATCTAATCCTGATGGGCCAGCTGACATACCGGTTTTAATGGTTTGCAGTGATAAATTTGTCGTAGAATTGGAGCCTTCTCCAGGTTATAAATTGCTCAGACCCAAACGCTGTGGAAAATTTATAAGGACTGCCATTAGCATAGAATGTTTTAAATTATCTGTTGTATTGAGAGAGAGAGAGAAAAAGGACCCAATAAGAGGTTTATCAGATAGTCATGAGTTCATGTGACACAAAAGAGTCATTGGGCTATTCGTCAAGTGATAAATTGGATAATGATGACAAAAGTATGTCATTTTTTTTTTAGTGCTTTAATGGGTGCCAGGTATGCATTATTTCATCCAGTCCTCACAATAACCTAATGAGGCGTACCCTCTTATTATTCCTATTTTACAGATACGAAAACTGAGCTTAGAGAGGTAAACAATGTTCCCAAGGTCACACAGTTAATAAATGGCCGATAATGTTTCCAGGTGCTTGTTGTCACCTTCAGTTCGTCATCTTTAAGGTGGAAGTCATTATCCTTGTCCTCGAGTCAGCTCTGTCTTTCGATTTCTGTCAGTGATACCGCGATTTTCTCAGATTCGTTCTTGCAGTCATCATTGATTTTTCCTTCTGTCTTTGCTCAGATCCATTCGATCACCCAGTCCCTTTCGTGTTCAGTGTCTTTCTGCTGTCAACCCTCTTCCCATCTCCTTAGTCCGGGGGTCTAGGCCTCCCCTAAGTGTACAGGGTAAAAGCCCAAGTCCTGAGCTCAGAATTCAAGGTTGGCTACCCTCTGGCTCCTGCCTCCTCTTAGGTTCTTCTGCTAACTTCTCCCCTAACCGAGGAACCACTTACCTAAACACATCCTGCATTTTCCCCTCGTGGCCCCTTCGGGCACAGTGACTCCTTTCTGGGATGTGCCTTCCGCTGTACATGCTGTCTGAGCCCTGCCCCTTCCTCGGGGTGAGCTCGGGTCCCCTCCTCCATAGGTGTTCTGATCGGCCCACTCCTCGGTGGCCATCCTGTCTGTGATGTCGGGACCTCTCAGTTTGCGCTAAGCACGTGCTGCCTGCCTGCATTGCAGCACAGCTCTTCCCGTCTGTGATCTGCCGCTCGGTGGTGCCCAGGGGCGGGGAGGCAGCCCCTCACGCACCTGAAACATTGCTGTGCATGCCGAAGTGCAAGGTCCATGCCCATGTGCACGTGTGAGGACAGAAGGTTTTACGGTAACTGCAGTGAATCTCTCACATTGAACTCACTGAGTGAAGATCTCCCATGAATCCCCCAAGCCTTCTTCAGAGACCCACTACACTGGAAAAGGACCACACACATTCACAGGTTGTGGGGATTGGTTGTTTGTAAGGAGTGTCACAACTCCCTACCCCTGTCAGTAAGTCCTGTGCAAAGTGGTAGAGTTGAGCCCTGGCCTGCATGGATCAGTGGTGAGAGGTGAGGCCTACGAACCAAAGGGTCGCAGGTTCGATTCCTGGGGCGCGTGAGGGAGGCAACCAATAGATGTGGCTCTCTCACATCCCCCCCCCCCCTCTCCTTTCTCCTCTTCCCCCTCCCTTCCACTCTCTCTTAAAAAAATCAATGGAAAGAATGTCCTTCAGTGAGGATTAACCAAAAAATAAGACGTAGAGTTGATTTCTCTGCTCTCTGAATCTGAACTGACCTGTGACTGACTTTGATCAAAGACTGTAGCAAAAAATAGCAAATCACTATACCTGAGGGTGATCTTGGGAATACACCTCCCCCCACAAAGGCTCCCATCTGCTGCCGAGTTCCCACTGTGTGCACACAGAGGATGAGGTTTGTTTGTGATACTTCTTTAATTGCAGTCAATGAATTTTAAAATTTACATTTCTATAGAAAGGGTCTTAAAAGTAGATAATAAATTGTGATTATTTACATGCCCCAATACAATAATTCTGTTTTGTCTCTTATACTTTCCTGATAATCCAGTGCTAATATCGATGTTTAAAATGCTAATATTTTCACAACTCTAAGTTTAAAAAACCTTGTGTTCTAGGTTTGCAAACACCTGGAGTTGCCTCTTCCCCTCTCTCCTACCCACTATATGGAAACAAGCTCTGTATCTGCCAAATAGCAAAGCGGCCTTTATTTGACAGTGTGTATTTCACTTTTGTGATACTGCTGTGTCCCAGTAACATTTTCTTTCACGGGAAATGACGATGGCTTCCAGGAGTATAAGTGTTTTTTTCAAAATCATGAAATTTAAAAAATGAAACTTCATTTCAGACAGAATGATCTTTGCTTTTATAAAAGTGGAGTTTGTTTGTTTTTTTATGGCTCTAGGGCTATACAAAATAAACTAACAAAATAGAAACAGACTCATGGATACAGAGAACAGACTGACAGCTGTCAGAGGGGAGGGGGGAGGAGAGGCGGGGTGAAAAAGGTAAAGGGATTAAGCAAAGCAAAACAAAACAAAAAATCATCATAGACACAGACAACAGTATGGTGATTACCAGAGGGAAGGGGGGTGGCAGAGGTAGAAGAGGGTAAATGCGGGGGAGGGGAGGGCGGTAAACAGACTTGACTTGGGGTGGTGAACACAATACAATATACAGATGATGTAGTACAGAATTGTACACCTGAAACCTATATGATTATATTAATGTCATCCCAATAAATTCAATAAAATTAAAAAAAAATAAAACCTATTAGTTTTAGCAGGTCAGCTTGAAAAATGAGTTTACATTTAACCTAGACAAAGTAGCTCACGATAGTTAGATTCAGAAACTGTGCAAGTAAAATTGTGTTTGAATTTGCTTTTTTAAGGGATCGCTTTCCCCTTGAAATGTGTATTCAGTGAAACAGTTTCTCAATCCTGGTAGACATGTATGAGCATCAGCTTCATGCCTAACACAGGCAGGCCTCTCCATGGGCTTTTACTCCGAACGCCTGACCTAATGTGTTGTGTCTCCTTTTTCTGGCTGAGAGAAGGCATCCCATCTCAGAGGCATCTTATTCAGTAATATGTTCACATTGCATTTCACCTCTTACTCTTTCCCAGACTGCAAGAACACCTGCAGCATTGAGATAGCTTATATCATTGCTAGAAAAGTACATGGTAACTTGGATAGAAAATAATGTAAGAGCTTTGGTAACAAAATATAATTAAATTAGTGCCTCGTGTAAAAATAGTGAAAGGATTTTTTGTTTGTTTGTTTTGTTTTTAATGGATCAGATCCGTGTGATTAAAATATGTAAATTAAATAATATCCACTTCGGTGATCTGGGTGATGTCTGCTCTCTCTGATATTCCTTCTAAGAATTCCATTTTCTTCTACTCTCCCCCATTTTTAAGTGAACCCAATATTAAAGGTTTTGAATTTGATAGAATAGGGAATGCATTTGCTATAGTCTTAGAAGCCTTGAAATGAGGACTTTTAAATTGGGCAGGCATATATTCACTCATCCATTCAGTCAGTGGTTATTGAGCACCTACTGTGTGCCTCATATCTTTCTGGACGCTGGGGTTAGAGCCCTGAACAAAGCAAACTAGGTCCCTGCTGCCCAGGAGTTCACAGTGCACAGAAGTCACAGTGAGAAGACAGACGATGACTGAGTAACAGGTGACTTCAGACAGAGATAGGCTGTAAGGGAGTAAATGATAGAGTGACTGAGTTGAAAGGGGGGGTAGTTTTAGATGGGAGGTTAGGGAAGCATTTTTTTGTTGTCGTTAATCCTCACCCGAGGATATTTTTTCTATTGATTTTCAGCGAGAGTGGAAGGAAGCGAGGAGAGAGAGAAACATCAATGTGATAGACATATCAATTGGTTGCCTCCCACAGGCGCCCCAACAGGGGCCAGGGATTGAACTTGCAACCCAGGTATGTGCCCTTGACCGGGACTCAAACCCGAGACTCTTTGGTGTGTGGGCCAGTGCTCTAACCACTGAGCAATGCCAGGCAGGGCAGGGAAGGCATTTTGGAGGGACATTTGAATAGGCCCTAAATGATGAAAAACTGACTGCCACGGGGAGAAGAGCCACCCAGAAAGAGGAAAAGCATTTGAAAAGGTTCTGAAGTGGGTATAACCTTGGCGGGACTGAGGAACAAAAAGGAAGTTGGACTGTAATGAGCAAGAGGAAGATCTGAGGTGGGATTTGAAAGGTAGACTGGGGCATGCTGATGCATCATTCATGGATGCCAGCCCATATGGTTATATTATGTTATGTTATATATTACTAGAGGCCCGGTGCATGAAATTTGTGCGGGAGGTGGGGTGGGGGCGGGGGGTGAGGGGGCGTGTGTGTCCCTCAGCCCAGCCTGCACCTTCTCCAATCTGGAACATCCCTCTCACAATCCAGGACTGCTGGCTCCCAACCACTCGCCTGCCTGCCAGCCTGATCACCTCCTAACTACTCCCCTGCCAGCCTGATCAATGCCTAACTGCTCCCCTGCTGGCCCGATTGCCCCTAACTGCCCTCCCCTGCTGGCCTGGTCACCCCTAACTGCCCTCCCCTGCCGGCCTGGTACCCCCTAACTGTCCTCCCCTGCAGGCCTGGTTGCCCCTAACTGCCCTCCCCTGCAGGCCTGGTTGCCCCTAACTGCCCTCCCCTGCAGGCCTGGTCCCCACCAACTGCCCTCCCCTGCAGGCCTGGTCCCCCCCAGCTGCCTTCCCCTGCAGGCCTGGTCCCCCCCAACTGCCCTCCCCTGTAGGCCTGGTCCCCCCCAGCTGCCCTTCCCTGCAGGCCTGGTCCCTCCCAACTGCCCTCCCCTGCAGGCCTGTTCACTCCTAACTGCCCTCCCCTGCTGGCCTGGTTGCCCCCAGCTGCCCTCCCCTGCAGGCCTGATTGCCCCCAACTGCCCTCCCTTGCAGGCCTGGTCCCTCTCAACTGTCTTCCCCTGCTGGCCCAATCGCCCACAGCTTCTCTCCCCTGCTGGCCATCTTGTGGTGGCCATCTTGTGTCCACATGGGGGCAGCCATCTTTGACTACATGGGGGCGGCCATCTTGTGTATTGGAGTGATGGTCAATTTGCATATCACTGTTTTATTATATAGGATAGCATGTCATGTTATATATTATACTAGAGGTCCGGTGCATGAAATTCTGCATGGGGCTGGGGGGGGGGGTCCCCTTAGCCTGGCCTGCACCCTCTTGCAATCTGGGACTGCTAGCTCCTAACCTCTCACCTGCCTGCCTACCTGATCACCCCTAACCACTTGCCTGCCTGCCTGATCGCCCCTAACTGCTCGCCTGCCTACCTGATCACCTCTAACCACTCTGCCTGCCTGCCTGATCGCCCCTAACTGCTCGCCTGCCTGCCTGATCACCCCTAACTGCCTCTGCCTCAGCCCCCACTGCCGGGGCTTCGTTTGAAATGATGTCCAGAAGGTCGTTCGGCTGTCCAGTCTAATTAGCATATTATGCTTTTATTATTATAGATTCTGTATTTTAGTGTATTGTATATTTCATATACTTTGTACATTACATTTACACTGAGTGGCCAGATTATTATCTCTTAATGCATAATAATCTGGCCACTCTGTGTGTGTGTGTGTGTGTGTGTGTGTGTGTGTGTGTGTGTACACACACACACACACACACACACACACACACAGTAGAGGCCCGTTGCATGAAGAGTTTTGTGCAATAGGCCTTCCTTCCCTTGGCTTCCAGCACCGGTTTTCCTCCAGCACCTGGGATCCAGGCCTTCACTCCGGCCGGAGTCAGCCGCCTTTGCTGCAGACTCCAGCCAGAGTCTGCCTTCTTCGTCTTTGCTGCAGGCTCCGGCCAGACTCTGCAGCTTTCGTCTTCGCTGCAGACTCCGGCTGGAGTCTGCCATCTTTGCTGCAGATTCAGGCCCAGAGTCTGCCGTCTTTGTCTTTGCTGCAGACTCCAGCTGGAGTCTGCCATCTTCGCCTTTGCTGCTTCGCTGCAGACTCCGGCCAGAGTCTGCTGTCTTCATCTGCTGCAGGCTCCAGCTGGAGTCTGCCATCTTCGCTGCAGACTGCCATCTTCGTCTTTGCTGCAGACTCCAGCTGGAGTCTGCCATCTTCGTCTTCGCTGTGGCCAGAGTGCCGCTCCTGTAGATCCCTTTGCCCCCCGCCCTCCCTCTCATAGCAGGCATCCTGCCCAGCCTGGCCACACTGGGCCTGGAGCAGCTGGGCAGCCGCCATCTTTCTCCTTCTAATTTGCATATTCCCTCCTGATTGGCTGGTGGGCGTAGCGGAGTGATGGTTAATTTGCATGTTTCTCTTTTATTAGTGTAGCATAGAGGCCCGGTGCATGAATCCGTGCATGGGTGGGATCCGGCCAGCCTGGCCAGGGGGACGGGACATGGGCAGTTGGCCAGCCTGCCTGCTGGTTGAACTCCTGGTCGAGGGGACAATTTGCATATTAGCCTTTTATTATATAGGATATACACTGAGTGGCCAGATTATTATGCGTTCAGAGATCATAATAATCTGGCCACTCAGTGTATATTGTATTAATATTGTTTAGGTTACGAACCTTGTAAAAAGGGAGATGAAGGTTAAAGTAAGACGTTAGGGTCCTGAAGATGTTTAGGATTTCTGCACATCCCTAGTATACAAAGGCATGCTAGTGGCCAGTCTTCTCCTTTCTTGGATCCCCGCCATCTTCCCATGTTTGTTTCTGATTATCAGTTCAATTCAATCTGTACTGGGCCTGAGACGCTGCTGCATCCGCAGGGCTGTTGCAGACGAGTGCGCAGGAGGTGTGGAAGGCCTTCACTGGACAGCGGCCCTCCTGGATTGTATCTGTTACTCCAGTCACTGGTCAGCTGCCTTTTCTAGCATCTTATTTATCCTTAGTTACAGCCTGGACCATTGTAAAATGATATCAAGGACCACGCATCCAGCGTGGATGTCAGTGATCTGTGACGTTAGTGTAGTCTTCCGTTGTTCCCTGTCCTTGGAGACACAGACATGAAAAATTGGGTTCAAGGCCTGTGCACGCGTCCATCCAAAAGGGTTTATCATTTGAATGCCTCTCTTCTGGAGGAAGGAAGTTGTTAAAAATTAGCAAGTAAATGAAATATATGAAAGGTTAAAATTATCTGTTTTATTTTTTATTTTTTGGTTAATCCTCACCCAAGGATATTTTTCCATTGATTTTTTAGAGAGAGTGTAAGGGAGGGGGAGAGACAGAGAGAGAGACATCAATGTGAGAGAGACATCCATTAGCTGCCTCCCGCACGCATCCCAACCAGGGCCGGAGATCAAGCCTGCAACCCAGGTACGTGCCCTTGACCGGAATTGAACCTGGGACCCTTCAGTCTGCAACTGAGCCAAACCGGCAAGGGTTAAAAATATACATATTTTTAAATGAAGCGATGCAGATTTGTAGACTCTGTTCTGTTATTACGGTTCAGATTCAGGGTGTCTGATTGAGACAAGGGAATCGGGAAATAATATAGACTGTCTTCTTTCTGTGTTCTCAGAGCATAGGTGGTCATAATATGTGGACTTAAAATTTCCACTGCATTAAACTTCCCAGTGATTTCAAAGACACTGAGATGCATTACTAAGAGCACTTACCGGCTCTTCCTTCAGATATCATTAATAAAAATATTTTATTATTTTTAAAAAGGCAGCCGTTTAGGAAAGATCTAGAAGCCCGTCCCCAGTTTGCTGCTGGAAACTCCATTGCTCGGATGCCTGCTTGGCTTCGTTCGTCCCGACGCTCCCAGTCCTGTGGTTTACTAGGCTTTCCTCCTGTCTGAGAGCACACCACGCCGGCGCTACATTTGGCATCTATCTCCAGGCACGGCCAGCGCCTCTTCCCATGTCCTTGCTCTCGGGGCTCCGGGAAGGAGCTGACGCCTGGCTGTGGCGGGTACACAGCTCTCGTAGCAACTTCAGCTCCGCTGTTTCCCCGGTAGATGGGCGTGTGGTATGTAAGTCTGTGTACACGTACATACGTGAAATATTTGAGGCAGGAAAAAAAAAACAACTATGTATGTTCCTCCCAGGGTCAGAAGCAAAGCGTTCCGTTCCAAACAGGGTTGAGGCCCCTTGGGCAGCCCGGCCGGTTGCCTTTCCCTCCCTCTTCCCCTAGCTCAGTTTTAAAAACCATTCATGTGTGCCTTTATATTTTATGACGCAGATTTATGCATTTTAAATAATACGTAGTATTGTTCTGTATATTTTTAAACCTTACATAAATGCAAGTTGCTTTTTCTCGTCTGATAGTTTTAAGACTTATCCATGTTAACACATGTATCTCTCCTTTATTTTCCCTGCCGTCTGGTGTTCTGTTGGGGCGCAAAGGGGCACACTAGCTAGCCCCCTCTCTTCCCCTCTAGACCAAGCTGAGAAATAGATGCAAGTGTTAGAGAGCAGAGGGTAAAAGTGTCAGCTTTGTTGGTGAGATAACCTCTTGGAGGGATGGGCTTGCTGACTGACGAGTAATCAGGGAAACTGACATTACAATAAGATGCCATTTCCCACCCAGAACGCAGCCAGAGTTCAATAGGTTTTACCCTTCCTGGCACAGGTTGTGTCGTTAGCCTGGGACTCCCCCCAGGAGGGCGCCCCTGTGACATGGGGGAGCAGAGCATATAGAGAGCAGGAGGAGGGGCACCGAGGAGATAAGTCGCTTCTCTAGGAATGATGCGTGAGGAGGTGGAGAGAGGTTGGGAACGGTACTCCTGAAGCGGTTCCTCCGCGTGGAAAAACGAAGACGGGGAAAAGGGAGTTTCCCCCAGACATTCTTCTCCATCATATTTATATGTTCATCCTCCTATTGATGGACTCCTCTGTTGTTGTTGCAAATGGGGCTGCAGTGCGAATTCTGGGCCACAATGGGAGAGCTTCTGCAGGCACCTGCATGGAGGGTGATGGCAGGTCATCGCTGTGCATGTCTGCACCTGACTCCCTTCGTCAGTGGTCCTTCACCTTCTCACTTACCAGTGCGTTAGAATCCCTTCCCACCCTGTTCTCATCAACACGTGTTACTCAGCTCTTTAGTGTGTGCCAGTCCGCTGGGTGGGAGATGGCATCTTATCGTAACGTCAGTTTCCCTGATTACTCGTCAAAGTCAACATCATGCCTGCTAGCCGGTTGGTTATTCATATTATTGGACCACATAAACAGGTTGAGTTATTCTTTATATTAGTTTAAAGGGATTCTTTATATGTTCTGGATACTAAGCCTTTCTCATTTTTGAGTCACAAAAATTTTTACCTGTTTGTGGCTTGTCTTTTCCTTTTCAAAAATAGGATACCTTTGGATACATATCTGATACACACACACGAATGATTTGGAAATTTCATTCGGCATTATATATATTTCCCCCCAGAGGGCTTAGAGGGAACTTTAAAAAAGAGAAAGTATATAGCCCAGCCTGCGTGGCTCAGTGATTGAGCGTCGACCTATAAACCAGGAGGTCACGGTTTGATTCCTGGTCAGGGCACATGCCTGGGTTGCAGGCTAGAACCCCAGTGTGAGGCATGCAGGAGGCAGACGATCAATAATTCTCTCTCACCATTGATGCTTCTATCTCTCTCCCTCTCTCTTCCTTTCTGAAATCAATAAAAAATATATTTTTTAAGTAAAGAGAGAAAATATATGACTCTGCTTGTCCAGAGTCTAAAATTATGTGGAGAATGTGTGAAGTATCACCTGAGCATACACATAGGGTCTCTCTTGGGATTTTCTGCCTGTTGGAATGTTCATATTCTCTTTGAACAATTGCTCGTCTTTCTTTCTTATATTAGGCAGTTTGAACAATATTTCTGCAAGATTTACCTTACATTTCAAATTCTTTGACATCCTAGAACTGAATGCTTAATGTTTGAACCCTAATGCTTAAATTATGAATTTTTGCCTTAGTGTAGTCACATGAAAAGGCTGTACCACAAAATACCTCTGCTCTACCAAAAATCAAATTTATCTACCACTTGCAAACTCTTCTGTATAATAAAACGTTCCCACTTTGACTAGTTCCCTGATAGAGCTGTGCTGATGCTCCATTCTCTCCTTAGAGCTTGTGGGCGTTGTTAGCATCGAAAGGCACTCAAGTACTAAGTCACATATATGCTCCTATTGCATCTTTTTAAAAATATATATTTTTATTGATTTCAGAGAGGAAGGGAGAGGGAGAGATAGGAACATCAATGATGAGAGAATGATTGGTCGGCTACCTCCTGCATGCCCCACACTGAGAATCGAGCCCGCAATCCGGGCATGTGCCCTGAACGGGGAATCGAACCGCCACCTCCTGGTTCATAGGTTGACGCTCAACCACTGAGCCACAGCGGCTAGGCAGGAAATTGCATCTTGACTTTGTCAATTATTGATAAGAATGGCTTCTTCCAGGGTTCTAGACTTTCACCACTAAAAAAAATCCTTAAGGAGCAATCCATACCATCTCTTATTTTACACATGTGAGAGTAAATGACCCACCCAAGGTCACACCCCGAGGCGGGCGCAGATTAATTTATGATCCGGGTCTCACCTTGTCACCGTGTACTCTCCATTGCAAGGGTGTCAGAGTTCTTTGGGGGTGCTGTGACAGAAGACCCTAGGCTGGGGCTTAAGCAAGAGACATTAGAGGCTGCAGTCCCAGGTCAGGGTGTGGGCAGAGTAAGTGTCTGGTGCGGACCTCATTCCTGGCTCACAGACCGCTGTCGTCTTGGTCCACCTCGGGGTCCCTTTCGTAAGGGCGCTAAGCAACCCCCAAAGGCTCCACCTCCGGATACCATCACATGCTAGGTTTCAATGTATGAATTGGCGGGGGGAGGGGAGGGAGAGACACTAACATTCAGTCTATGGCAAATGGGTTGTAGATAGAATCATAGCTTTGTTCTCTATCTTTATAGCAGAGTAGATTTTTACAGCTAGATATCTTAGAGAGGTTTCATTGCACTTGGCTTTTTGTTGTTGGCAGCTTTTTTGTTTCTTAGCGCTGAAGGAACTACGTATCATACTTCCTTAAGCTAGCTCTATGGAAGTAACGTTCACTGTTTTCCTTCCTTATTTTCGACTGGTGTTTACATGCTAGTCTTTCCAATAGGTTGTATAAATAAGTTAAATGTTATGGTAAATTATTCCAAAATGGCATATTAACAGTTTGCATAAATTAAAACGAGGCTGTAATAGTTTGAATCAGATTGGAACAACATGTAAATTTGTAAATGTGTGCAGTTAATTTCTTTTAATAGAATTTTTTTTCATGCTTGGCTATCATTTGTTTATTTAAGTCAATGTGTTTAACATTACGATGAGTGCATTTAATCCAAGAATTAAAATATTACCGTTAACTCATGTACACCCACTTGCTCCTCCATCCTATCTTCCAGCTTTCCTACCCTAGCAACCACTATCAGGAATTAAGTGATTATTATTTTCCTGCTTTAAAAATACATAGATACATACAAACATACAGACACACATACATACATGTGTACACACTCACATGCCTGTGTATTTCCCTAATTTTAAAACTATATAAATGAGTGTCAAATGTATACTAGTCTTTTGTGACTTACATTTTCCACTCAATATGTTTCTAATATTTATCCTTGTTTTGTATATAACTAGAGGCCCGATTCACGAAATTCATGCAAAAGTAGGCCTTCCTTCCCCTGGCTGCCGGCACCAGCTTCCCTTTGGCACCAGGGACCCAGGCTTCCCTTGCAGCCCCGGCTTCATCCGGAAGGACATCCGGTCTAATTAGCATATTATGCTTTTATTATTATAGATTATAGATTATAATTCCCTCATTTTAAATGTGTATAGCATTCCACTGTATGCCATTGCCATAGTTTATCTATTCTCCTGTTGACGAGCATTTAGTTTTTCTCTCCCCAATTCTGTTTGTTTTTGCTGTTGCCAGTAATAGTGTCTGAACGGTCTTGTATTCTCGCTCCTGGTGCCTGTGTGCAAGTGTTTCTCTCAGATACGTACGTAGGAGTAGAATTCCTGCGTTACAATGTATACGTATGTTTACTTAGTGCCAAAATAGCATAATGCCAAATGATGTTTCCTGATCGTTAGTATTAATTTACACAGACAACAAATTGGGCAAGCCCGGGATCTGGACGCCTGGCCTCTTCTCCCAAGAGGCCACCAAACCCATGTTCCAGTGCAGTTATGGACCCACAGCCTCGGGCAAAAGTGGCTCTGGGATGCCAGCTTTTCCTAGCCGCTTTGGGCTTGAGCTACCCCAACAATATGGCCTGGCCCCACTGTTTTAGTGTCTTATTTAGCATTTTTGTGTGTGTGTTTCAGTGGGGGAATTGATCTGACAATCCCAAAAAAGGAACTCAACATAAATTATTAAATACTTTTTTCTCAAACTTTTCTTCCTAAACTCTCTTTTCCAGATATTGGTTTATTGAGCAGAACACCGGCTTTGTTAAGTGTTGGGAAAGAGTAACCACTCATTTGTAAGAGATGCAGAGAATTCTTAAAATTAGCGATGCATTTCTAAAGCTCCGTGGTTCTGGCATTTTAGTTGTGCTGTTTTCTCTGATTGCTATTTGAAGGCTATGCCCGACTATTTGGCCATTCACTGTTCTCTTGAGTATCATTTAGAAGGTGTAAGCTCTTTTGTTGTGTCATAAAGCATTTTACCAGGAAATAGTGATATAATGTAATGAACATGCCACTAAATCTCAACCTTTTAATTTCATACATTATCTGTAAGAAGAAACAATGCAATGTTTTCTCTTTTCATCACGGAATTAAGTCTAAAAATCACTTCTTGAACTTGTCTTCAAGATTTATTAAAGTGCATTTTTACTATATTTATACCTGGGATAAAACAATTAACTGTGTCTGAGTGTGTTGATGGGTCCCAAGACCACCACCAGTTTGACGATTCACTGGCAGGACTCAGCATATAATTGCACTTTTGACTGCAATTTGTTACAGTGGGAGGGTGTAGAGCAATATTAGCAAAGGGAAAGGCAATGGGGCGCAGTCCCGGGGAACCCAGGTGCAAGCTCCCAGGGGGCCTCTCTCGGTGAAGTCACAGGACAGGCTGAATTCCCCCAACAAGTGTGTCAACACCTGTGAAATGTTGCCAGGGGAGCTCATCAGAGACCCAGCACCCCGGGTTTTTATTGTGGGACGATCATGAAGGCAGTTTCTCTGTCTGGCATGAACCAAAATTCCAGACTCCCAGAAGGAGAGCAGGTGTGCCACATAAACCCTATTGCTGCACAGCCTCAGGCCCAGGGATCCATTCTTATGAGTTAAACTTCCGGAAATCCAAGTTCTCAGATGCTGGCCAAGGGCCATCCATGTAAGCAAGACAGTCAGGGCTGGTGTGTGAACTCTCTTCTGCACGTGGAGTTAAGGCTGAAATGTTTAAACCGCTTGCTATTTGTCAGGCATTGTTCTTCATTTATCTCATCCTCACAACAACCATTTCATGGTGAAGAACTGAGACACAGAGAGGTTAAGAAACTTGTCTAAGGCAGCACAGCTAATAAATAGTAAATCAGCATTCAAACTCAGGTTGCAGAATCTGTGATTTATCAAATGCTGTATTGGTGTGTGTGTTTCTTGTTTCATTTTATCCTACCTCATGGATAAGATGTTTCATACATTTCCATAAAACTATAATGAAAATAAGTTGTCTTTATACAGCCTTGTCTAATCTTTAATGTTTCATGGCTCTTAATTTTCAAGTTTGGAAAATCATGCTAATTATACTATCTAATAAAAGAGTAATATGCAAATTAACCATCACTCTGCTACACCCACCAGCCACACCCACCAGCCAATCAGGAGCGAATATGCAAATAAACCCAACCAAGATGGCTACAGCCACAGAGAGCAGGAGGGAGGCTTGGGTTTCCCTGGCAATGGAGGAAGCCAAGCTTTCCGCCTGCCCTTGCAGGCCTAGGCCTCCACTCAAGGCTACAAAGTTTCAATGATAGAAGATACATAAACCCAAACAGAAATGGCGGCAGCCACGGAGCTGGAAAGTTAGCAGGAGGCTAGGGTTGCCCCCGGTGATGGAGGAAGCCAATCTTTCTGCACACCCTGGCCAGCCCTGGCCTCGCTTAAGGCTACAAAGTTTCAATTATAGAAGATACATAAATCCCCCAAAAAATGGCTGCTGCCACGGAGCAAGCAGAAGGTTTGGCTCTGCTCCAGGCTACAAAGTTTCAATTGTAGAAGATAAATAAACCCCAGATACCAGGGCCTCCGCTTGGGTTGCCGGGGGGTGTGACCAGCCTGCAAACCACCACAGGCCCCTCGCCCAGGCCACCTCACACCCCAAGGGAACCCCCACCCTGATCCGGGACACCCTTCAGGGCAAACCAGCTGGCCCCCACCCATGCACCAGGCCTCTATCCTATCTAATAAAAGAGTAATATGCAGATTGACCATCACTCCAACACACAAGATGACTGCTCCCAAGTGGTCAAAGATCCTGCCCCCATGTGGACACAAGATGGCCACCACAAGATGGCCAGCAAGGGAGGGCAGTTGGGAGGAACCAGGCCTGCAAGGGAGGGCAGTTGTGAGCGATCAGGCCAGCAGGGGTGGGCAGTTGGGAGGGACCAGGCCTGCTGGGGAGGGCAGTTAGGGGTGACCCGGACGACAGAGGAGGGAAGTTGGGGGTGACTGGGTCTGCAGGGAAGGGCAGTTGGGGGGGGACCCAGGCCTGCAGAGGAGAGCAGTTGGAGGGTACCAGGCCTGCAGGGGAGGACAGTTAGGGGCAAACAGGCTGGCAGGGGAGCAGTTAGGCATCAATCAGGCTGAGAGGGGAGTGGTTAGGAGGTGATCAGGCTGGCAGGCAGAAGCGGTTAGGGGCAATCAGGAAGGCAAGCAGGTGAGCAGTTGGGAGCCAGCAGTCCTGGATTGTGAGAGGGATGTCCAACTGCCTGTTTAGGCCCACTGGGATCGGGCCTAAATGGGCAGTCGGACATCCCTCGAGGGGTCCCAGATTGGAGAGGGTGCAGGCTGGGCTGAGGGACACCCCCCCCCCCGTGCACGAATTTCGTGCACCAGGCCTCTAGTTGTATATAAACCTTTTCTGATCACATACGCTTTTCTCAGCTGTTCCTGGATCCAAGGATCTGAATTGTTCATTTCTGTTTTTCTACAGGCGGGTCCTCGGGTCTTTGACTACAATGTAGTCCCCCTGTTCCTTCTGTACCTCCTTCTGGTCTCTTAGAATTGCTACAATAATAAAAGCATAATATACTAATTAGACCGGATGGCCGAACAGCAGAATGACATCCGGACGCCCTTCTCGGTGAAGCCGGGGCCTCAAGGATCGAGCTCCATGCACGAATTTCGTGCATCAGGCCTCTCGTGGTTTATAAATGAAGACATGGCAGCATTTTCTGTTTTATTTCCTTTCTTATAATTCTCATTAGTGTTAGCCTTGTTTAGTATCTTGGACAATGACTTGGGTCTGGGATAGAGATGGGAACTCATGGAGTTGGAAGAGCTTGCCTCTCTATTACTGTACTCCAGGTTCTTTTTTTCTGAAATGAAGAGATCAACTGTTTATTCTATCCATTCCCAAGAAAATACATTATAGCTTCAAGAAAAGTTTGAGTGTTTGCACATGTGCTCAGATATGACACAGACGTTGAAATGCCTTACTCTAATATTCTTTTACTGTTCATAGTCACCTGTTTTGATCCCTGCCTGAGCTTGCTCGCTTTATTCCGTAACACCTGTTCCCAAGAATACATTTACAGGCTGTTGTCTTTTTTCAATGGATGGTACATCCGTTAGAAAAAGGTTGATTTTCGCCAGTGTCATTCAACGAATACCTCAAGGAGTCCTTGCTATTTTGTTTTCAGTGTTAATTTAGTTCAGTATAATACTGTCATGCTGTTTTTACTTAAATACCATATGAGAAGTCACGCTGTACGACTGAGGTATGATGCTTATTTAGATGTTCATGGACAGGAAAGAAGTTATTTTTAACTTTTTAGAAAGAATTGTCAAACTTTTAAACTACTGCCCGATGACAAATGTGCCTGCATTTCTATAGGCTTAGAAAGCTTATGTCTCTTTCTTTCATTATGAGGACCCGAGCTTCTAGCCGTTTGAGGCATTTGCTTCTTTCTATTCTGGGTCTTTGCATTTGTGGTTCCCTGTTTAAACATTGCATCATCCGAGAGGCCTTTCCTATCCAAAGTGACTTCATCCCGTCCTCCCTCACCCAGCAGTAAATCTCTACCACCCGGCTTTCTGCCATTCGTGCCCCTTACCGGTCTCAGAGATGGTCTTTCATCTCCGTTTGCTTATTGTCAGTTTCTCACACGTGACTCTAGAGCTCACCAGAGCAGGAATGCTGTCTGTTCTGTTTTGATTACCTCTGGGTGTTCAGGTCAGCACAAAGCACGTGGCCATTTAGTTCTGGTTGAATGAATGAATGAATGAATGAATTTATTAAAGACTGTCAGAAAAATAAGTTATTTAGGTTAGATACGGTATTTGATTTTTACCGATTTAAACACATCAGATTTTCTTTGGGTTCCTTAAAGAGGGTATCTCATTGAAAAAATAATTCTACATGTTTTTTAATCCAGTTGCCTGTGGATGGGCTTAAATATTTACGTTGTTTTAAGTTTTCCATACCTTTCTGTTCGTGCGTATGTGCAAGAATTCCTCCAGGGTAGTGCTTTACAATCTTTTTCGCCTTATTTGCCCCCATATAGGCACAACAAGATTATTTATAAAGCACAATTAGGTAAATAGACAAGTTTCTATTGGCTGAAAGTAAGTTGCCTGCCTGCCCTAGAGACTTTGGGGCTCAGCCTCTTGCCACACCTGTAAACCCTCTGTGGCCGAGTTTGGGAAGCTGTGTTCCAGGCAGCGGTCTTCGTTTTTCCCTAAAATGATTCTTAGAAGCTATGTACTTCCTCGTGCGCTTTTAGTTCGATAGCTTATGGTTGCCTAGCATATCATTTCCAGTGTATTGTAAATATTGGCATTTAAAAATAAAACTGTTATATCACTCTTAAATGTATCTATCCAGTGGAATCTAAATACCATAGTGATTTGATACTCATCATTTTCTTTCAAAAAATGTGTGAACAAGCATTGAAAGTGATGTGAACACAGTCTTCTTTAACAATTTGAAATTTTATTCTAATGTAGTATTTTTTCATCTTTCTGGCTTTCACTGGCGGTATTTAAAATTAGGTTTATTAAATTATAATTTACATATTGTATAATTATCCATTGATAGGTGTACAGCCACATGCGTTTGACAAGTGTATGTCGTGTATAACCGGCACCACAAAGAACATATATTTCTATCCCTTTTGATTCTCTCTCTCTACTCCAGTCTCTGGCACCACGGATCTCATTTGTGCCCCTATGTTATTGCCTTTTCCAGAATGTCACGTTAATGGAATCACACAGTTTGTAATCTTTGGTATCTGGTTTTTTTCACTTTACATAATGTTTGAAATTCATCCATGTCATTGCACGTATCCGTGGTTAGTTCTTTTTAATTGCTGAGTTGTATTCCATTGTATGGATGGACTGTAGTTTGTTTATCCATTCACCACTTAATGGACATTCGGATTTTTTTCAAGTTTGGGACAATTATGAATAATGCTGCTATAAACATTTGTGTTTAGGTTTGTTTTGTTTATTTTTTATGTCTTTTTTAAAATTAAATTTATTAGGGTGACATTGGTCAACATGAATGTATAGGTTTCAGGTGTGGTTTCTCTGTTAGAAGATCTGTATATTGCGCCGTGTGCCCGCCACCCAAAGTCAAAGCTTCTCCTGTCACCTTATGTTAGGACTCCCTTCTCCCCTCACCCACTGTGTTCAGGTTTTTGTTTAGATATTTGTCTTCATTTCTTTTGGGTTAATAAGTGCGATTTCTGGGTCACATGGTAGGTGTTTGTTTTAATTTTATAAGAAACTGGTTAACTTTTTTTTATAAATTTTTATTGATTTCGGAGAGGAAGGGAGAGGGAGAGAGAGATTGAAACATCAATGATAAGAGAGAATCATTGATTGGCTGCCTCCTGCACGCCCCCTACTGGGGATTGAACCCATAACCTGGGCATGTGCCCTTGACCGGAATCAAACCCGGGAGCTTTCAGTCCACAGGCCGACGCTCTATCCACTGAGCCAAACTGGCTAGGGCTGAACTTTTTTTTTTTTTAAAGTGGCTGTACCATTTTGCATTCTCATATGCAAAATAAGAGACTGCTGTTCATTGTTGTTGACACTTGGCATTGCAAACATTTTTGTTTTGTTTTGTTGTAGCCATTTCTCATAGGTATGTGTTGGTATCTCATTGTGCTCTTAATTGGTGTTTCCCTAATAACTGACTTGAATCGTTATTTCTTGTCCTTGTTTGCCATCCATATCGCTTGTAATGAAATGTATATTCAAATTTTTGGCCCATATATGTGTGTATATAACTACTGAGTTGCAAGAGTTTTATATATTCCAGGTACAGTCCAGTCTGTAACCTTCGTTTTTATTTCCTTAACATTTTCTTTTAGAGACAGAAGTTTTTTATTTTGATGAAGTTCAGCTTATTTTTTCTTTAAATGATTCATGTCTTTTTATCTTATTTTAGAAATCTTTGCCTAACGCCAGTGTGGTGGTTAATTTTCTACGTGAACTTAGCTAGGCTGTGGTATCCGATTTTTTATCCAAGTCCAGTCTAGATGTTGCTGTGAAGATATTTTTGGAAATGTGATTCACATGTAAATCAGTAGACTTTGAGTAAATCAGTTTACTTCCATAATGTGGGTGGGCCTCATCTAATCAGTTGAAGGCTGTAAGACTGAGGCCCGTGAGGAAGAAGAAATTTTGCTTCTCGACCACCTTTGAACTTGAGAGACTGCAACATCAGTTCTTCCTGGACTGTGTTATTTTGCATTGGTCTACTTGTCTATCCTTGAGCCAATACCACCCCCTCTTAATTACATGGTTTTATAATAAGTCTTGATATCTACTAGAGCAAGTCCTAGAGCTTTGTGATTCTTCAGAATTTTCTTGACTTTTCTTAACTTATTGCATTTTCTTATAAATTTTCAACTTTACACTCTGCACCGCTATGTTCTACTGCCCTATGAGTAATATTAGTTTTCATTTTATTGAAATAGCCAAGATGGCCAGGCCAACTAACTCTAAAGTCTGTATTCTTGTTTTTTAATCCTCACCCAAGGATATGTTTTCCATTAATTTTTAAAGAGAGTAGAAAGGAGGGAGGAGAGGAAGAGAGAGAGAGAGAGAGAGTGAGAGAGCAAGAGACATCAACATGAGAGAGACACATGGATTGGTTGCCTCTCATTTGAGCCCTGACCAGGGCTGGGGCCGGGGATTGACCTGCAACTTGATGGGGAATTGAACCCAAGACCCTTCCATCTGCAGGCCGACACTCTAACCCAGGGGTGGGCAAACTTTTTGACTCGAGGGCCACAATGAGTTCTTAAACTGGACCGGAGGGCCGGAACAAAAGCATGGATGGAGTGTTTGTGTGAACTAATATAAATTCAAAGTAAAGGAGCGGAGGGGAGAGCAAGAGAACCGGATAGAACAGCCGGATCCAGCCCGCGGGCCGTAGTTTGCCCACGGCTGCTGTAACCACTGAGAAAACTGGCCTGGGCTAAAGTCTGTATTCTTCACTAAACTACCTGCCTCTCAGTAAGCCATAGAGTTTATAGCTAGACAGAGCTGACACATTTTAGTCACTTGTTTTCTTTTAAGTAATTAACATTTATTTTCCCCATTTTATTATTTAGTTTCCATTGAATTTTTTCAATTTATTATAAGCCATATTCAAAAGAAAAGAAAAATGAAAGCAAATTCTCAGTTTAGGATCGCTCCTTTGAGTGTGAGATCAATTAATTTGACCCCTTCACCTGGCTATGCAGTCCAGTATTCAGGAGAAAGGAGTCATGCAATAAATATTAAGAAAGCTATACTTGCAAAATTTAGACTAAATGGAAACTAAGAGTTATTAATAGGCCAGATGTGAGAGGAGGATATGCTAATACTAACACGCACTTCTGCTTACACCCGTCTGACATTTCTGATAGAACAGCTTTGTTCCAGAGCGTTTATTATATACAATGACTTTTGCTTAAAATCCCTGTTTTGTAATAGGGGAAGAATCATCACTTTTTTTTTCTTTTTATAACTAGAAAAAAGAAGGCTATGTAAGGTTATGGCCAGAATAGCAGATAATCCTATCTAATAAAAGAGTAATATGCAAATTGACCTCACTCCAAGACATAAGATGGCCGCCCCCATGTGGACACAAGATGGTCGCCACAAGATGGCCTGCAGGAGAGGGCAGTTGTGGGCAGTTAGGGGTGACCAGGCCAGCAGAGGAGGACAGTTGGGGGGGACCAAGCCAGCAGGGGAGGGCAGTTGGGGGGAACCAGGTCAGCAGGGGAGGGCAGTTGGGGGGGACCAGGTCAGCAAGGGAGGGCAGTTGGGGGGGACCCCGGCCTACAGGGGAGGGCAGTTGGAGGGGACCAGGTCAGCAAGGGAGAGCAGTTGGGGGGGACCCAGGCCTACAGGGGAGGGCAGTTGCGGGGGACCCAGGCCTACAGGGTAGGGCAGTTGGGGGGCACCACGTCAGCAGGGTAGGGCAGTTGGGGGGGACCAGGACTGCAGGGGAGGACAGTTGTGGGGGGGACCCAGGCCTGCAGGGGAGGGCAGTTGGGGGGGACCAGGACTGCAGGGGAGGACAGTTGTGGGGGGGACCCAGGCCTGCAGGGGAGAGCAGTTGGGGGGTGGACACCAGGCCTGCAGGGGAGGACAGTTGGGGGGGCCAGGCCTGCAGTGGAGGACAGTTGGGGGGAACCCAGGCCTGCAGGGGAGGACAGTTGGGGGGGCCAGGCCTGCAGGGGAGGTTAGTTGGGGGGACCCAGGCCTGCAGGGGAGGGCAGTTGGGGGGGACCAGGCCTGCAGGGGAGGGCATTTGGGGAGGACCAGGCCAGCAGGGGAAGGCAGTTGGGAGTGACCAGGCTGGCTGGAAAGAGCAGTTAGGGGCAATCGGGCCGGCTGGGGAGCAGTTAGGCGTTGATCAGGCTGGCAGGGGAGTGGTTAGGGGGTGATCAGGATGGCAGGCAGAAGTGGTTAGGAGCAATCAGGCAGAGGCAAGCGAGCAGTTGGGAGCCAGCAGTGCTGGATTGTGAGAGGGATGTCCAACTGCCCATTTAGGCCCGATCCCACTGGGATCGGGCCTAAACGGGCAGTCAGACATCGCTCAAGGGGTCCCAGATTGGAGAGGGTGCAGGCTGGGCTGAGGGACACCCCCGCTCCCATGCACAAATTTCGTGCACCGGGCCTCTACTCTTGAATAATAAGCCAATCCACACTCTACTTAGAAATCATTGCCTACAAGAGTGGTGAGAGGAACAAGAGCCTTGAGCCCAGCAGTACAGATTACCCTTGGAATTTTGTTTGGTGAAGGTAAAGCATGCTCATTGTGTTCTTCAAAAATATTTACTCAGACATATATATAAGAGAAAATGATGGTATATGTTTGTAAGTAATGGAGGTGTTTGTTTTTTGTTTTGTTGCTTTTTGTGTGTTGTGTGTGTGGGAATTTATTATTTCTTTTTGGGGGTGGGCATCTTACCACAGCTAAATAAATGCTTATAGCTCATTGGAAAATAGAGCAAATTTAAGTTGAGTGTGTGGTAGGATTTTATAGGATTATCCCACAGTTAATATTACAATCACTAAAGCAAACAAGTACGATGAGGAAGAGAGCAGTAACAGGTGCTATGGTACAGAAAGAAACCAGCTTCGGGGACAGTGGAGGACGTGGTCAAAGGAAAATAAGAGGAAGTGACCTAAATTTTGTAGAAGAGATGTCTTTAAATACAAATGAAAGACATAAGACAAAGAGAATAGATGAAAAAGAAAAGTAGTCATATGTTATGAGTCTGTCCACCAGAAGTTAACAAAAACAATGGAGAGTAGAAAAAAATGTGGCTGAACACTGAAAACAATAGCTATTGAGTAATGATCAAAGGAGAGGAAAATGGGGGAGGTATTTTGGCAAAAAGAATGGTCAAAAGAAAGCAGAAGGTAAGTTTAGGTCAATTCAAATGAGGTAAAGGAGTAGAAGACAATAATCCCAGGCAGACAGTGTTTGAGGTGATAATGTATATCCTAATGTTATGCATATCACTTAACAGCAATCAATTTGTTTTTAAAAAAAGAATGAAAAAGGATGTACAAAAACCAATTAAAGGAAGAAAGGGACACGTCTTGTAAATTTTTAAATAATCGACACAAGGTGAAAATGAAAAAAGCCAAGATGAAACGTGAAATTAGACCTCAAAGAAGCTTAAGATAAATATTCACATTTGTTAATTGTCTCTTAGGTCAATTTAAAAAAGCAGTTAGACACTGAATTGCAATAACCATTGTAAAACTGCCCAAAGTAGGCATATTGATTGCTGGCAAAAATGTACTTTGTAATAGTCTATGTAAAGTATTGAAAAATGCATCTAGATATTCATGTTTTCATATTTTTTAAAAATACATTTTTATTGATTTCAGAGAGGAAGGGAGAGGGAGAAAAAGAGAGAAACATCAATGATGAGAGAGAATCACTGATTGGTTGCCTCCTGCATGCCCCTACTGGGGATCGAGCCCGCAACCCAGGCATGTGCCTTTGACCGGAATTGAACCTGCGATCCTTCAGTCCACAGGCCACGGCTCTATCCACTGAGCTAAAGTGGCTAGGGCCGTGTTTTCATATTTAAGAAGACATATTTGATTCAGTATGATGAAAACAAATTTGTGAAAGTGTTTATTTTTAAAATATGATTTAGGAAGGCATTTGGCAATGATTTCCACCTTTCATTTTCTTATTTTGGATATAGATTGTTGCTTTGTACATACTTAATACCTCACTTAAAATATTTGGGCTGTAGGTTGCATCTAACCTGTTTGTAAAGTTCAAAAGCACCTTTATGTAAATAATAAATAGCATCTAAAGGCCAGTAGACACATTTAAAAATAAGCAAATAAATCGATTCATCTCATACTCAGCAGTTAAAATAGAATGCATTTCTAATGTATGACTTTAGATTTGACCTTGTAAACACTGAAGGCAGTAGAAACCCCAAATACCACAGTTATCACAGCATTCATCTGGTAAAAGATTACTGTCTCAAATGTTTTTCAGAACTATCTTTCAGTACGTCCCAACTTGAAGCTAGAATTTGTCTTCTGTCTTTTGAAATAGCAGAGTCCCCAAGGCATACCCTCCCCCGGCCCCGTGTCATAAGGCAGTGGTCGGCAAACCGCGGCTCGCAAGCCACAGTTTGCTGCTCTGTTGACTAATGAGTTTGCCGACCACTGTCGTACGGGAATGGCATTCCTCACTGTTGGAATGAAAGCACAAACTTAATTATAAACATAGAAATAATTGAACACACAAAAAATGATAGTAATCAGGCTCTTTTTATTGAGTTGTGGGACCTGGATGTCATCAGTCATGATAGAGCATAACTGTTTTGTGTGTTTTTCTCCAGTTGGAGTTCTTGCTGGTCAGTGTTTTGGGAGGGTAAATTACATGCACAGCGGGCTCTCCAGGGAGTTACTCGGAGTTATAATATATGAAGGGGTACCTTTGAGCCACTCTGTGGAGAGAGAGCACTTAGAGCTTGTGTGTTACAGGAGTGATGTCCACAAGGTACCCTCCTCAGTAGCCCTAGAGTCTGCCATCGCTAAACCTGAGTACTTTCAGTTGAAGCAGCAGGTCAAACAAAGCAAGTGCCACACCTGTTTTAGTAGAATCCCATAGCATTAAGTCTGAGACACCATTGATTCCAGGGCCCCGTATATATGGTGCAACTAATGAGAGAAAATATTCTGCCCATTAAACTGTGAAGATACCAATCACTATAAGATGCTTCCCAATTTTAGGGATTTTAAAATGTGGGAAAGGTGTCCTGAGAGGCAATGGTGCAGCAGGTGTCCTCAAACCACGGCCCGCGGGCCACATGCGGCCCGCCGAGGACATTTATCCGGCCCGCCGGGTGCCGCTGCCTGTCCTGTTTAGCAGCCGACTCGTCCCGGGCCCGCAGTGCGCATAGGAATTTGTTCATAGTTTTTTTTTTTTTAAACTATAGTCCGGCCCTCCAATGGTCTGAGGGACAGTGAACTGGCCCCCTCTTTAAAAAGTTTGAGGACCCCTGAGCTATCGTGTTCTGAATTGTTTTCAAATTCCGTATATTAAATGCTATCCTCATTCAGTTTCCTTTCTTCTGCCTTTTTAAGCCCTCCTTGGCCTCATTGTCTTAGTTCCCTGGCTGTAAACTTGACATCGCTCCGAAGTAGTTTTGGTCTTCTACCCGGAGAGTTGCTCTCTGACCGTCTCAGTTATACGTCCCTCCCAGACGTGTCCTAGTCTCATGAGAGGGTACAGACATCGGGGGTGGACACTCACTGGGCTCATTCTTGCCTCGTGAGCAGGACCCGGCGTGCGGGCATGCAGCCCTGGCTCTGGGCCTCCCCCTCTACACAGCCATGGTGGGCTTTCCCTCGGTATTGCTCGGGCTCCTAGGTGCCTGCATCGTGTGAGGACTCTAGGTAACAGCACTGGCGTACCTTGCAGCCTGGTGGGAGAGTAAATGTGTAGAAAGCGACTAGAATTCACCTAACTTTAGCCATGGCAGACAGCTCTGTCGGGGGATCAAGTTCCTCCCATCTCCTTCTTGATTCACTGTTCCCCTCTTTCCCTGACCCGGCTTACCCCTTCGCAGTATCCCATGAATCTATATCATCTACCGCACATGGCCGAGAAGCCTGTGAGGAGCCGTCCGCAATGGGCTACCTGCCCCACGAGCACTACCTGCACCCCTGAGCACACTGTGAACAGGAATCTGCTCTAATCCAAATCTAACAGGCCCCTCCCCATGGGCGCAGGAACAACTCATTGTAAGGGTGTTTGATAAACACTTAGAGGGATAATAAGCCCAAGAGGCCCAGTGCCCTCTGACCTTAGGATATGACCACTGAGCCCCATCTGCTTACACCACCACCACCACCACCGATCATAATAATAGAGCCCTCTCTGGACCCTGCATCACCTCTGGCTCCAACTCAGCTAGGCTTCTTGCAAGAATAAATACGTGCTTGCTGTTTTTATTTCACCCCACCCTCTTCGCGTCTCAACGCAGCATCACATGGCTTTCACCTCTGACAGCTCTACTGAATCATTTTGCCAAGTTCACCAGCGATCTGCCTGTTGTCCGATTCAGTGGACACTCTTCAGACTCGGACCTCTGTCCCGCATTCATCCCTGATGACCACTCCCTCCGTGGAACACCCTTTTCCACTGGTGCCTGTGACAGTACTGGTTCCGGGGTCTGGTCCCACCCATAGCAGCCATTCCCTCCCACCTCCTTCAGTGGCTGGCCTTCGGTTGCACGCCTCCCCACCTTCCACCCCCACCCCCCCCACCCGCCCCATATTCTCCTCTTTACCAACATACCTTCTCTGGGAGATTTCATTCACAGCCTCCACTTCCATGTGGAGGACTCCCCAGTGCCGTGCCTTTATCTCAGTCCTGTTTTCTGAATTTCAGACCCATGCCTTCATTTCCTACTGGTTCTCTCTCTCTGAATGTCTCCATTGACCCCTCAAACTCCACCTGTTGTAAATGTCTAATACCATCTTCTACCTTGACTTGCTAGTTTTTCTCTTTTCTTATATGTCATTTCTGGCTTCACAATATCATCATCTACCCAGTCAGCCCCATCCCAGAATCCTCTAGATCCTCTTCTTTCTTGACTGCTTCTAGCCCACAGATTTTGTCTATTCTACCAGCCAAGTCTGTCTACGCTTTTTTCTCCTCACCCTCCTTGGCCCATGCTGTATTAGTTTGCCGTAATAAATACAGAGTGGGCGGCTTAAACCACAGAAATGGATTTTCTTAGAATTCTGGGGCATAGAAGTCTGAGGGCAAGGTGTCAGCAGGGTTGGTTTTATGGAGGCCTCTGTCCTCGGCGTGCAGATGGCATCTTTCTCTGGGTCTTCTGAGGGTCTTCTGTCTGTGTCCTCATTTGTGGTTCTTGTAAGGACACCTCATAACCTCATTTTAACTTAATTAACTCTATAAAGATCTGGCTCCAAATAGAGTCACATTCTGAGGTATAAGGGGTTAGGACCTCAGCATATGAATTTTAGGGCGGCAGCAGTTCAGCCATTGATACATGCCCTCATCATCTCCTCCTAGCTAATAGTGTGCTCACCTCATTTGCTGTCCTACCTCCAGTGTCATCTCCATTCTGACATCTCCTCCTTATCACCATCTGAGAGATTATTCTGATTTCAGATGCGAGCTCACCACTCTCCTGCTTAAACTCTTCAATGGCTCCCACTTACACTGAGTGGCCAGATTATCATGATCTCGGAATGATAATAATCTGGCCATTCAGTGTACACTGAGCGTAATGTCCACGTTCCTTCAGGGGGCTCTTTCATGACCCAGTAGCTTCAGCACCTTCCTACCCAAATGTGCTCCAACCCTTTCTACGTGTTTGAAGTCCCCTAGAGGTTGTAGACCTGCACTTCTCTGCCTTTGCACGCGCAGCGTTTTGCATCTGGAATTTTCTTAACTCCCTTTGTCTCGCCAACTCTAAGTCATGTGAGACTCAGCGGAGGTAGCACATTCTGCAGGAAGTCTCACCTCAGAGTGACCAGGAGGAAATATGGCAAACAGCCATAGGACCCTCTGAGGGGAATTGATAACATATGAGCGAGCATCTCTTTCATGTGGATGCAATAAAAGAGAAGACGTTAAATGTAAAGTGTGCTAGTTGTCATAGACTTTGCTCGTTCTGTGGGTCCCTGAAGCTTTCTTAAAGGACAGATGATACAGTTTACATTTCTCTCATCATTTACTTAGCCATCAGCTCAGGATGCAGCTCATCATATTTAATCACATGCTAATGCCTTTCTCCATTGGGAGCCCAGTCCAAAGCCCTCACTCTGAGCAGTCTGTTCCTTAGCCCTGGACACACGGTAACAGTGCTGCTTTTCTTCAGCTTTTTTTTTTTTTTTTTTTTTTTAAGAAAAAAAAAAGAGTACAAATTGCAAGAAATGCAGTACAAATTGTGAGATGTCAGTACATTAGCGGTGGCATGGGAAATCTGATGGGGTCGGGGGAACAGGTGTAAATTGCAGGATAATAGAAAGGGGAGGTCAGCCCGTTCGTAATGCAAGGAATATGGCGGACTTAAAGAAAAGGGACAAATTGCAGGGTGATATAAGGAAGAGGTCAGTGCATTAGTAACATGGGAAAACTGACAATTTGGGAGAAAAGGGTGCAAATTGTAGGATAATGTAAAGCAGGGGCTTACCCGTAAGGATGAGCTTCCATTATATCAAGGAGGCTCGCTAGCCATGCAGACCCCGGCTAGAACTTCCAGCATTTTTATGGTTCGGTGTCACAGCAGAACTTTATGTCTCTTAGGATTATGAATTAAATTCCAAACGAATATTAGAGATCAAAACTGCTTTTGTCCAATAGAGGAATTCGAAAGATTCCCTCCAAACTTCTGAATGCCTGAACCTAGAAACCTCCTGTTTGTCAGCCCTAATAAACACACACCTTTTTGGGGAACCCTTTGCTACACACAGACATGCATCCCTCCACGAGGCTTTGTAAATATGAATGTCATTTCTGGGCTCAAGATAGAATTTAAAACAATCATACAATAAAAAAAATTAACAAGAACTTTAAAGGATAGCAGGTGATGGGAGACTGTGGGGACTCAACGGACCTCTTTTCAGCACATCTTGGGAGTGAGGCGCTGACTGCCCTTTGCTCCCGAATATCTTTTCAAGGATGTTTGTGTGGTGAACAGCCTTGGAAGACAGAGTCAGTGTCTCCCTCTAGAACAGGCGTGGGGAACTTGTTTTCTGCCAAGGGCCATTTGGATATTTTTAACATTTGTGGGCCATCCAAAATTATCAACTTAAAAAGTGGCCTGCTCTATGTGGTCAGATAATTAATTAACTCACCCCTAATGCCTTGGCAGGGCCACACCAAATGATTTTGTGGTCCTTGTAGGGCCCACAGGCCAGATGTTGCCCACCCTTGCTCTAGAACAGGGGTGGGCAAACTTTTTGACTCGAGGGCCACAATGGGTTCTTAAACTGGACCGGAGGGCCAGAACAAAAGCATGGATGGAGTGTTTGTGTGAACTAATATAAATTCAAAGTAAAGGAGCAGAGGGGAGAGCAAGAGAACCCTCCGCTCTTTCGGCTCCGCGGGCCGGATAGAACAGCCGAACGGGCCGGATCCGGCCCGTGGGCCGTAGTTTGCCCACGGCTGCTCTAGAACAAGAGGCAAGCATGCTTACTAACAGTTTAGGAAGATTCCTCTCCTGTAACACACCCTCTGTATGTGCAGGCATCTACCGGGGCGTGTCTGCATCCCACATAGAATTGGGGGGAGGGGTTGGAGACTGAAAAAAATGTGCTGATCCTCATGCTGCTTGCTGTGCCCTGAGCAGTGGTGAAGTCCTTTGTCTATGATCCAGTCGTCCTGGGTCTTCTGCCAGCAGCCACGAGACTGTGTCAGGCTCCTTGATAGCTTGGGAGGAGGCTGAATTCTCAGATCTGTCTCATCAATGAGGATGGGCTGCTGACTGTGACATGGTTTTCTGGAAGAAGGATGAGGAAATCTTGGTCCCTACGAGGATTGGAAGGAAGTCCGTGGGAATTAGTAGTGAATGTGCTGACCAAATTATATGGTCAATCTGGCAGTAAGGGTCCTCTGCTTTGTTAGTTGTTAATGAAGGGGAATTGGGGAGGTGGTGGCAGTAGATGCACAGACAGCAGCCCTCTCCTCCAGGCAAGAGTGTCCGCTCCGTTGTAACCACTAACACAAAGATTCCTATTGGGTGAGCAGAAGGTTCTCACCCCATTTCCGACAGCAGCTACATAGGCAGACACTGTCCTGAGGCAGACACTGTCCTGAGTGAGAACGAAGGAAGTCTGTGACTGCTACGAGTGGGGTCAGGGCAGGCACATGACACTTGTTAAGGAAGAATGTCAGCAGCTGAGCCTAGCCCAGCCGTGGGCAAACTATGGCCCTCGGGCCGGATCCGGCTGTTCTATCTGGTTCTCTTGCTCTCCCCTCCCCTTTACTTTGAATTTATATTAGTTCACACAAACACTCCATCCATGCTTTTGTTCCGGCCCTCCGGTCCAGTTTAAGAACCCATTGTGGCCCTCCAGTCAAAAAGTTTGCCCACCCCTGGCCTAGCCCCTCCTACACCCTGTAGTACAAACTTTAGACTCATCTCTATATATAAACAGGTAATATGCAAATTAGGCCGGGACTCCGCAACGGGTCACAACCAGACAGGAGGAGGTTGCGCGCACAGGTGAGGCCCGGAATGGAGATGGAGACAGAGGCGGGGGGGGGGGGGGGGGGGGGGGAGGGGCTGCCCGAGCCAGCGCGGTGGCTTGGGCAGCCTCGGAGCTGACACAGGCAGGGGGGCCGGGGGACGCTGCGAGTCAGGCGCAGGTCCCGGCCCCCCATGGCCCCAGAACAGACTCAGGCATGGGGGCCGGGGGACGCTGCGAGTCAGGCGCAGGTCCTGGCCCCCCATGGCCCCGGAGCAGACACAGGCATGGGGGCCGGGGGACGCTGCGAGTCAGGCACAGGTTCCAGCCCCCCACGGAGTGCCTCCTCACACAGCGGGAGGCGGGGAGCCTCCTTGTGCAATTTCAATCACGCGCTGGGCCTCTGGTTTGGAAATAAGGCCTCAAATTGTTTAGCCAAATTAAACAACATGCATTTAAAAGTCCATATTTGGAAAAATAATTATTTTGAAAAGCAAGGGAAGGATAAATGCAAAATTGAGGAGAGTGATTACTTCTAAAGGCAAGGCACAGGGCTGAGATCAGGAAGGGAGCACGCAGCTAGCTACAATAATATTGGTCATTTTCTGGTTCCTACGTTGGGGGTAGGTTCACAAGTTTTGGTTTTATTATCCTGCTTCATAATGCAGCTATTGTTACATATATTCATTCTTTTGTATGTAATAAATTTTTATGACCCGCTTTGGGAAATTTAGTTTATAGTTAGAATTATTGGCTTGCTATGAATTACACAACATCTGTTGGGTTCCTATGTGGATTTTGGTAGAGTAGAGGATAATGTCTTCCCTTAAGAACCCTCAGGATCCAACAGGAAAATGGTATGTCTACACACCTTCACGGGAGAAATACTGGGAGGGTTGAGTGAGTGACCTTTCTTAGTAGGGATGGCTTTTGTTACAATTTAAGTGTTCTCATATTTGCCTAAGTTAAGATGAATTGAAATTATTTTAGCTTGTTCTCCTAGGGAGAATGCAAACTCGGTTCTGCGGGTTCTAAAACTCCTGCTTTTAACAATTCCAGAACCTTGTTTAATCCATTCTGATAACATCACATGAGCATATAGAGTTATTTATTTATTTACTTATTTTGTATCCCAAGGAAGTGAGAATGCCACACGGTGTAGCCATCGGAAGTTACGTAGCAGGGACAAGTGGGCCCAGCTCTGTGGCCTCCAGGAGGGTAACTGCAGTGGGGTGTCCTAAGATCGCATTGCCCCTATTTTTAATGACTTCCACACCTTTTCGTCTCACCAAAATGGTATCGTTGGTATCCGGGAAGTTAATATTTTTTATAAACTGGATTTAATGTTCTAAAGTGGGATGAGAAGGAGGGAACAAGCACATTAGAGATATTTTTATTTCGCTGAACGTGGTTACGTTTCTTCAACCTGAATGCGACGTGTGTGCACACCTCTGTGTCTATAGGAAAGGAAGCGGGTTTGAATGGCATTTCAGTTCCTGGCGTTCCAGTTAATGGCATGGATGTCACTTTCCTCCTGACTTATAATTGGTCCCTGTGAGGGAAGTCAATTACTTAATGGGAAACGCGCTTCAAAGGCAGAGTTGGAAGTGACTTTATCCTTAGTTGGCAAATACATCTTTATTCAGCTACAGAAAAAATAAACAAACAAAAAATACTTTTAATCTGACTCACCGAGCCCTCAGAACAAGGACGTGCAGCATGAAGATAGCAGGAGGGAACCGCCCCGCGAGGCACCTCCTGACGGCAGCGTTGTTGGAGACAAGCACTCGGGCTCCAGAAACCAGAGAAAGCGGGGAGGGAAGCCTCGCTCAGTGTTTTCAGGAGAGCATCTCACAGGAGGCAGTTCCCTGCGGAACTCTGTGGAGGACTTTCATCTTGATACGTGCTTACCCATGCCTTATTTTGGTGGGGCTTGGTACAAAATCAAAATATCTTCCTTCATAGTAGGAATATTGTCTAAGTGTCATGAGCTCTTCCTGAAGACCACACAGCCCCATGTGCATTAATAGTTGAAACAGAATGCCTACTTGGAAATGCGGGCCACCCAGCCTGTAGGCTGCATGAAGGCTTAGACAGTGATAAAAAGGAAGCCTTTATTTTCGTTGAGTGCTGGGGCTCACCCCAGGGGCCAGTTGTTTTGGTTCCCTGATCAGACGGCGCGTCGCTTTAAGCAGGTGTGTGTTGCACAGGTGTTACGGCCTTCGTTCAGAGTTTTTCTCTTTGAAAGAATCAATGGAAGTATAGCTGCTAGCGGAGAGTGCATTGGTTTCCTGAGTTTGGGGAAAGTTGAATCTGGAACCTGGGCTGTAATGACTGGACAGTACAATCAAATGATGCTTCTTTTTCCAGGCCTCTCCTCCCTCATGTGGTTGACTCATGCCAATGCCTATGGGTCCTGTGGGTGTTAAAATACAGAAAGGAAAGGAGGGGGGCCTTTCCCCTGCCTTAGACTCTAGGCTGCCCCTTTCTTCAGTCCCGTCCTCCCTCACAGGTTCCCATGTCCGTGGATCGCTCTGCTCCCAAATCACCAGCCTCTTCTCCCGGCCCCACCCCGTCTCCAGTCCGTCAGAGCCCTCGTTTTCTCAGCGGAGCTGATCTCAGGGAGGTGTTCGCGGGCAGGCATTTTGGTTTCACTAATTCATACTACAGTGTACGTAACCGATAGACCCCAATCCTCCCGGAGGCATTTGTATTAGAAGAAAATACTTTTATGAAGTGCTTATTAAATCAAACAAGTATAGATTATTCAGGGCATAGCACACAGTGAAATAAGAGTTAAAGGCCGAGCGAGGGAAGGAGGGAAGTTAGGTTGGGGCAGGAGGAGACATAATAGCCCCATGTGGAGTTTGTTCCCCAGGGAGAGCGCTCCCCCCCCCCCCCCCCCCCCGTCCTGCTTTTCATCACTTCTTCCTTCTGCTGAACTCCTTCATCCTAGAAAAGGCCAAATGCTGACATGGTGAGGCAGCAGTCGAAGCTCCCCGGTGGAGGTGAGGTTTAGCGAGGGGCTGGGGAGGACCGGGGTGTCGGCTGAGGACGTACGTCACTGACCCGTTGTAGGTGTGAGTTTTGCACAAGCCGGCTAGAAGGCGTGGGCCCTGGGGACAGAGGTACCACACTAAACAGAGAGCAGAAGTCACGAGATCCTTCAGCAGATTCAGGCCCTGTAAACGTGATGGACAAATAGCCCTGAACCTGCCCTTGTACTTAGGGACAGACGAGTGAGGAAAGAAGACTTGGTTAAACAGTTATGCTAAAACTAGACCGTCACAAATCTCCACCTGCTGTGTTCGAAAAGCAAAGGATGAGATGGGGTTCGCCAGCTTCTCTGAGGGAGGGACACTTTCAGCCAACCCTAACCCACACCCAGCCATGGTTGTGGGAGGGATCCTTCCCTCCCAAACCAGGGGGCTCCTGGATGCTGGCACTGGGAGCGGGGTTTCGTGGCTTCTCAGGAAGCACCCAACAATGCTGGCAGCATAGGGGCATTTGTATGTTAAGTCTACGTCTCCGTGTAGAATGTAGAACCGAAGGGAAAGGCGTGGACAGTGGGACCATCTATGAGTCCCTGAAACGTGTGCTCCCCACACCAGCCTCCCCCCGCCCCCACACACAGACAGTCACTTACCTGCTGGTTTGGCTCTGATTTCCCCGTGATTTTTGTCTCTGACCCCCCTGTACCTGTGGCATTTGAACCGGAGAGTCTGTGAAGTTTAAATAGACTAAATGTGTGGGTATGGTGGGTGGAATTTTAAAAAGGCATAGATCCTATTTGTTTAAGACAGTTATGCAGTATTTAAAATTATTTGTCATTTTAAAATTTTTAAACAGTATTCCTCATTGGATTTATTAGAATTACTATATAAACTGGAGTTTGGCAGGAGGGGGAGGGAGATGAAAAGAAAGGTTATTGGTTAATGAAAGGTTTGATCATCTTTTGTTCTCTGTATATCTTATCAAAGTTTAAAGAGATTTTAAAATTCTGAATAGCCCTGGCCAGTGTGGCTCGGTTGGTTGAATATCGTCCCATGCACCAAAAGGTTGGTGGTTCTATTCCCAGTCAGGGCATGTACCCAGGGGTTCGGTCCCCGGTTGAGGTGCATGTGGGAGGCAACCGATCGATGTTTTCTCTCGTATCGGTTTTTCTTTCTCTCTCTCCCTCTTCTGTCTCTCTCAAATCAATAAAAAACTATTTTTAAAAATTCAGACAACTGAATCTTCATTTTCTTCAATGGCAATGATTTCATTTCTTACCAGTTTTACTTGTCTAAATAAGACAGGGCTACATTGAATTCCTCAGAAATCTCGCCAAGTAAAGCAAAATATATAGCATATAACACGTTTAACCTTTCTTTGCAACCAACGGTATTTTGTTACTATTGGCGGAAATATTGAAACTAAAATTAGCGTATGGGTTCTCCCCCACAAGGATTTATCGTGTGCAGAATCTTTCTAGTTGCCAGAGAACTAGGAGGCACACTTCCTGTCCTCAGGGAACGGCATGTGATTTATTTGGGAAGAGAGGCAAAAACATGGAAAATAAAGAGTCACTCACTGCTAGTTCCACTGGCTGAGCTGAAACAAGGAGTTCAGGAAAGGGAACAATGGCTGGGGTGGGAGTGGGGTGGACGGGGGAGGGGGGGGTGGGGGGGAAGGGGGAGCCTGCTGAGGGCGGAGGGGCACAGACATTGGCAAGGAAGCGAGGCCATTCTGGGCCACCAGGTTAGTCTGCTTTTTCATTCTGCTTCCCCTAAAATTATTGTGGGAGCATGTTGTTTAATTTCACGATCTTCTTTATTCTGTATTTCCTGGAGAATCGTTAGAATTCGGTCGTATGGTTCACTTCCCACTACTTGTGTATTTTTCCAGCGTTTCTGTAATAATTTCCTGTTACTCTTTCAGATTTGCTTTATGATGACATAATAATGATGAAGAAAGTGTTGCCAAGAGCAAACTAGAAAACAAAACGATCAACAGTTATTTCTTATGAAATAAATGTGGGGACAGTTTATTTGTGGCTGCTAAACACTGTTCCTACACAGGCACTGTTTTGCAGCCTCTTAAAATGTTTGGGACTGTCACTCACCGTTGTCTTGGCCTGACACGTCCAGACAGGAACATTTCGGAGAACGGAATCTGCCATCAAGCTGTCCGAGTTCTTCACCGGCTTCGTTTAGCATTGAGCTGTTGGATTATTCTCCCTCTAATACATTTAGGAGTAAACCTAAAATTTTCCATTGAGTGTTTTTTTTCCCCCCTTTTAGTTATTTCCTGTCCTTTACTCTTCATTTCTTTCCACCGAGCCTGTGAGCTCCCCTGTTTGGCTGAGAATGCCTTTTGGACGGAGATCATTGAATATCTGTCTCTTTGAACAGTGTTCAATAAATGCTTCGTGAATGAATGAAAAAGATATTCCACATGTGATTAGAGAGAAATAATGCAAAGGAAATGAGATACAAGCACACATGTGTGATTTTAATTTTCACATGTGATTTTTTGAACAATCTTATTATAGCCAGATTCCTGCCCATTGTACCCTGCCCAGGAGCTAACCCTGACATAAGGCTGTAAGATTTAGATGCCTAGCAAAGAACTCTTGAACGTCATTCACTTTGTAAGACAGACCCGTTCACCTGTGGCATATTAACACGTTTGACGATGCGGATGCTCAAATTTGAAAAGATCTTTGGCTTCCTCTTCTGCATAAAATGCTTCGCAGAACAACTTATATATTGTAGATGCCGCGTGTGTATTTCAGACCAGTCAACACAACTAAAATTTGACCGTGATTACTCGCTTTTCACAGCCTCCCTTCATTTCCCAGTGGGCAGCTTCCTGTCAGAATTCATTTTCCGTTTGGAAAAGATCTCTCTGACCCCCAGTTTTTTTGGACACAAGTCATCCTTCACATATTTGAGTCTACCCATTGTCATCAATCCTGAGCTCCTCAAATGCCAGAAGACCCCTTTATATTCAGAGTGATAAGATCTTTCTAAAACATCAAAGGAGAGACAAGAATGCTTAAGATTGTGCTCCAGTGATATTTCCAATTAAAATAAAATGCTTTGAGTGTGTATTCATCTCCGATTTTACATTTTAAGAAATTAAAGTATAACTGTTATATTTGAAACAAGATGTGCTTTCTATTTCCCCTCAGTCTTTATAGAATTAAAATGAAAGCTTTGGCAGCGCTGTGGTATAATTACGTTCAATTTAGCAAACGTTTATGGAGACCCTGTTGTCGGCCCCTCATTACCGAGGTCTCTACAAGCACTGCCCTTGGGTTGCAGAGAGCCGGTGTGGGAGAGTGCCATCCAGATGTGACAGGAAATTAAACTTCACTGTGGAAGGGGGTTCGTTGGGAAGGCATCACGTGAGAAGGAATTTCTCGTTGGGTCTTGGGGAAAGTATTGGATTGGACTTGCAAAGGGGAAAGTCATTCCAGGTAAGGCTGGCATCAGCAGGGACCGTACTGATTCCCGGACAAGGAAGGGACATGTGAGAACGGCCCTCATCTGGCTTCAGCCTGGCTCCAGGCTGCACCAGAGAATGAAGGGACTGCTCCCCAGGAAGCATTGCAACTGACCAGGGCTTAATCATCAAGGTCTTGTTTTGAGGGTAAAGGAGATGGACATGTGAAGGGAAGGTCAAATCTTACAAATGTTACACAGCAAGAATCTGACAGCTTCGAAAGCTGATTGGATATTGGGAAGCCATGCAAAGGGAACCGTCGAGGTGAGCTCCACGGGCCGGGGAGCCTCGGTGAATAGGAGAACCCTGGTGCCTGTCAGCGTGCGTGGAGGACTAGAAGGGGAAGTGGACCGGTGGAGCCTTGGGAGGAGGGCCAGGGTTTGGAGGGAAGCCAGACAAGGGATGGTCAGAGGAGAGCAGGAACCTACAGTTTCATAGAGACAAAGGGAAGGCAGTGTTTCAAGACATGGTGACCGGAGGTGTCAAGAAATCCAAGATTTGGGACAGAGGACACCATGCTGACCTTTGAGAACTTAGAAGAGTGGTGGACAGAGGTGCCGGCCGGCAGAGACTCTGAAAAGGGCGAGGAGTTTGTGTTACTGGTAACACAGGATCCTTCAGGTATTTCCAGCAATACCCACCTTTGAAGGAAATCCACTCCCTACCCAACTAGTGTTATGGAACAAACTGCCAGCGTGTTATTAATACCTGTAGATGTAAAATGCACCTATTTCTCCACCGAAACCCCAAACATCATTTTTACAAACCATTTGGCACCAACATTTTTATTTTCTTTGATTCTACTCTTTCAGTATTTCCCTCGTCCCTTTCTGAGATTTATTTTTAGGTCACTGATTTGGATTCCAAAACCAGTGTTTTCTATAAGCTTATTTTATGCCTACTAGACTTTAAATTCATACTTTTTTTTCTGACAGCATCAACTGAAATAGCTTCAAAGACATTTTTTACAACTACCTTGCTTTTTCTTTGTTGATTGTATCTTTCTGAAAACGCCCCAGATTGATAGCTCCTGAGAGAGTATGCCTGTAGTAACAACACGAAAATTGTGTTGTGCTTTTTAGAATTGAGAAATATACTTTGACCTTCTGGTGCTCGAAGACGTCCTTTACTCCTTTGTCTAGGATCTGAAAGTGTCTGGGAGCCAAGTTATTTATTTCATTTCTTACCCACAAATAGAAGGTAGATATCAGAATTTCTGTTTCCCACCGTATTATTCCCAGTGCCTACTAGTATTTTCTTGTATAAGATAATGAGGTGTGGTGGTAAAAATCCTGAAGTGTTAGAATCAAAAGATGCCATTTTCTCTCTGCATTCCACACTACAAGCTCTCCCCGTCTAGAATACAATTCAGAGCTTACCCTCTCTGGGGAGCCTTCTCATTGGAGGCGGGAGGGAGTTTAAGAAACCTGCCCAATTTCCCGAGGAACCAGTGAGCACCACTTACCTGGTTCTCATGGGTGATTAGAAGACAGGTTTCCAAAAAACAAGCCTTCAGAGGAGCATCTTACAATTAAAGGAGAATGTCTCCAAAAATGGAACAAGTGACGTGGCCGGTGTGGTTCAGTGGTTAGAGCGTAGGCCTTCAAACCAGAGGGTCGCAGGTTTGATTCCCAGTCAAAGGCATGTACCTGTGTTGCAGGTTCCATTCCCTGCCTCAGTCAGGTCACATACAGGAGGCAACCATCAATATGTCTCTCTCACATGAATGTTTCTCTCCCTCTCTCTCTCTCTCTCTCCTTCTTTCCACTCTCTCTTAAAAAAAAATAAAAAATCAATGGAAACATTATCCTTGGGTGAGGATTAACAAACAAATTTAAAGTGCTATGGGAAGGTCCCCTTTATCTTTTCCCGTTTTCCCCCCCAGGGATTTTACCCTGGTTGATGAAGGAATCGAACATGGTATTTAGATATGAAGTGGGAGCTCAGTAAATGAAAGATCAGATATCAGACCCCCTGGCCACACTTAGCATTGCTAAGAAGAGTCCTCTAAGCAAGAGTCTAGGCCAGGGGTGGGCAAACTTTTTGACTCGAGGGCCACCATGGGTTCTTAAACTGGACCGGAGGGCCGGAACAATGCATGGATGGAGTGTTTGTGTGAACTAATATAAATTCAAAGTAAAGGAGCGGAGGGGAGAGCAAGAGAACCCTCCGTTCTTTCGGCTCCACGGGCCGGATAGAACAGCCGAACGGGCCGGATCCGGCCCGCGGGCCGTAGTTTGCCCACAGCTGGTCTAGGCCCTAAACTAAGGGAGAAGGGAAGGGCAGATGCAGTCAAGTGATATTTTATGTCTAAATCCACAGGACCTGGTGATGGGTGTGTGGTGGAGGGAGGTGGGGGGTGGAGGAGTGGAGGAAGTTTCCTGGGCCTCTGGCCTGGGAGTCTGTGCGAATGGTGGTATGACGTAGAACGTGGAAAAAGGAGCAGGTGCAGGATGGATGACGCCACCAATCTGGGATGTGTGTGTGGGACCACAGGGAAGGTGTTCTGCCTAGAAATGCGTCTCCAGGTCAGATGGTTCCACGAAACAGAAGTTGTCCCAGAATATCTGGGCGGGAGCCTGGTTCTTAGATGTGGTTCTGTTGGTGTCCACTTCGTGGATTGCTGGACAGAAAAGAGCCAGCTGGCCCAGGCAGCCTTTCTCTGCAGTGCTGTTGCGCTGGCAGTCTCTGCTGCTGTCTGTATCTCAGTGTCCTGGCTGAGGAGGGGAGCAATGAGTGACCTCCTATTTGCAGATGTAGAAGGTGTGTTGTCCCGGGGGAGGGGCCCTTTCTGTCTGCCAGGTCTCCCATAGGCTGTTGCCTGGAGCTTGCTTCTACTCACTAGGATTTGGCAATCTTAAGTAACTCTTTCTTTTGGGGGTTTGCTTTTCATGTCTGTATCTGTTTGAAATGTCATTCACTTTTCTTCTTAATAGACAACCACAGATTCATGCTTTATTTTCCTGGGGAAATACTTCTAATAAAACTGCAGCTTGGTTTTTCCATGTGGGTGTTGATATGGTTGGTTGTAATGAGACCTCTTTGATTAGTCACTTTCTGTCTGACTATGAATTATTTCAGATGTGCCGGCTTCCTTTTTTATTTTGATTGAAAGAGTTATCTTGAGACATAACACACTTAGCTTTTATTATAGTCTACAAACTTTCCCGCTTACTCTCTCTTTTGTGCTAATCTGATCGCATAATTAAAATGTCTGACTTCAGTTCTTACAAATATCTGTCTTTCATTAAGTGAAATCATTCCTATGTAAACAAATAACAATTGCAGATTGTGCTACCCACACTCCTTTCTGGTGAGGACTTCAGTACCTCCCTTGCTTGTTGAATTACAGTCTTTGATAAAACCTAGATGTGGCATATTTCCTCATTTTGCATGATGCCGGTAGAAAACAAAGGTTTCCTGTACATAAAATGAAGACAAGAATAGTTGCCTCGTGGATTATGGAGATTAAGTGACACGATGCACGTCACGTGCTTCGCACAGTGACTGGCACGTGGTAGGTGCTCATTAAATGCTAGCAATGTCTATTTTTGTTTAGTAGAAGAAGCTCTCTTAACCAGTTCACCAGCATAAAGGAAACTCACCATCCCGATGCCGAGCAATCCGGTGGGCACACGGCAGCCTTATGCTGGGGGCTTCTCTCCAGGGCACTCATGCGCTTCTCCTACGAACTGATGTGTCTTTGCCCCCAGCCTGTGTATGTTGTGTGTTCTCGAGCCTATGTATGCCCGTTGGACTTCCTATTGTATTTATGTAATTTAATTAAATATTAAGCAAACAGAATGCCAAAATTAAGTTTTGAAGGCTTTGGAAAGACTTAATAAAGATCAGTCACTAAATTAGAGATAGAAAGTAGAATAGTGGTTGCCAGGGGTAGAGGGAAAGGCGGAGGGGGGGTGTCAGGAGTTATTACTGAATGGGTACAGAGTGTCAGTTTCGTGAGACAAAGGGTTCTGGCGATGGATGGTGGTAACAGTTACACAATATGAATATACTTAATGGGTTGAAAAGTTAAAAATGGTTCTAATGGTAAGTATTATATGTATCTTATTACAGTTGAAAAAATTTAAATGTCGCATTAGCTGTGGGTGAGATAACTGTTAAAGGTTGGGGGAAGGGATAAGAAATTTAGAGGGGTTCCACATGTGGGTTGTTCTCCAGTGGTCTTTAAGTTTTCAGGCTTTCAGGAAACCAACAAGAAAAGTCACCGGGAACGCACTGTAGGCGCAGCTTACGCAAGAAGGAGAGCATGCCTACCCTCCACGGGCTTCGACATAGGGCAGAATCTCAGGGACGCGTGCATGTTTATATTTGAAATTTAAAATTTAGCATTTACGGTATGGGAGTGTCTTCCTTTGGGCCTGGGACACAGACTGGGAGCTCTCGGAATCAGGGAAACGGGACTCACGGAGAATTGAAGCGCAGGCAGGCTGGTGCCGACCCAGCACCATTCAGAGATCTGGCAGAGAGAGGCAATTTGCGTTTGTCCTCGGCCTTGACCAGACATTGGGTGTGGGCTTCCCCAGGGGCGGGCCGACACCTTGAACAAGGCAGCTTCCTTCAGCTGAGGCCCACAAGGTTCTCCGCTGTGAACGCTCAGCAGGTAGCAGTGTCCGCCCGGGATAGGATGGTACGCCATAGCATCCACAATGGTGTGTCTACATTTGTTGAGCATGTTCCCCTTTCTACAGACTTTTGAAAATTAGCTGATTGGCTATTGGTCCAGATTGCTTCAGCTAAAAGGATCTCCACCTCCATGCACAGTCTCCTGAAGGTGTCATTGTGTTTGATCTTTCTTTCCTACATATGCCAGTCGTCCCATTTGTGACAGAGCCTCTCTGTGGCTTCAGGACAAGTAGTAAATGTGGGTGATGTGTTTGAACCTCCACTGACATTAGGACTGTTGACTTTTAAATACTCTCCAGTGTATATTGAGATGCATGAAACCTCAGATTTTTGCTTCTTAAATTTCCAGGCCTTTTTGGCATTTGATGATTTTTGTGTGTGTGTCAAATTCCCCATATTTATACGAATGGTCATGCCCTATGACCTGTGGCTCTATATCTGTATATTCTTCAGTTATTTTTTCCATCGGCCACAATAACTGTCCACCCCTATTCCTTTCAGACCTGCATTTTCCATTTATTTGTTTGTTTGTTTGTTTGTTTGTTTGTTTGTTTAGATTTCGGAGAGAGGAAGGGAGAGATAGAAACATCAATGATGAGAGAGAATCATTGATTGGCTGCTTCCTGCAGGCCTCCTACTGGGGATCCAGCCTGCAACCTTGGCATGTGCCCTGACCAGGAATCGAACTGTGACCTCTTGGCTCATAGGTTGATGCCCAACCAAACAGGCTGCATTTTTCCTTTAGACCTCATCCCGTTATCCTGATCCTAGGCTCGCGATGTGAATGCTGACGAGAACCCAGGATGCCCAAATTTCATTTCACATGCACTCTTTCTATCCTGAAAACAGGAGTGCTGTTTATGTGATTTTTTAAAACCATCTTAACCAGTTTTAAGTGTATAGTGCAGTAGTGTTAACTATTCATATTGTCATGTAACCAATCTCTAAAACTATTTCCTCTTGCAAAACTGAAAGTCTGTACATCCATTAAACAACCTCCATCCCCCCCTCCCCCAGGCCCATTCTACTTTCTCTTTCTATGAGTTACACTTCTCCTGGTGGTCATTCATATAAGACAAGTCCTACAGCATTTATCTTTTCTCACTGGCTTATTTCACTGAGCATAATGTCCTCAAGGACATCCGCCTACATAGTGTCGGGATTTCCTTCCTTTTAGCCAGTTAACGGCCGCGATATTTTGAATTCAATTAAAAAATATCCACTGCTTGCGTCTATAGACGCTTATGGCGTACAAATGGTTAAAGGCTGAGTAATATTCCATTGTGTGTGTACACCACATTTTGTCTAACCATTCCCCTGTCGACAGAGTTGTGGGTTGCTTCCATCTTTTGACTGTTATGAATAATGCTATGAACATGGGTGTGCAAATTTTTATCTACTTTTAAATGCATTGTTTTTGTTTCTATCAGCTTGTAGACGATAAAGAGGAAGCCTTTTGCAAGTGCGACCATAAATATAACAGAGATGCGGTGATTACCCCACGGCGTCTCTTTTCCTTTCGCATTTGGGCGGGTGCTGACCTTTCAGTAGGAGGACTATTCGGTCTCATTTATACTCAGCTCTTCATTTCGCCATGTTTTGATGTTTCCTTGGTTTCAAATTTTATCTCTTGAGGTGAACTGGGAACTGGAGCTTTTCATTTGACTTGTGATCTTGTACATTCTGGAAGCTCACACATGTAATCGTGGAACAAATAAAGCAGCTGGAAGAAATCTTTCCTGAACAAAACCCAAGTGGGGCAGTTGGGTGTGAGCCAAGATTTCAGTAGCTGCAGAGGGAGATGTAAAAAGGCTGCCTATATTCCAACGCCAACAAATCACACCTGGCCCGACAGGAATGCCCTGTAGGTGAGGATCAGACAGAGGCGGGAGACCTTTACACGGTTCATTGCCTGCCCGCGAAATAAAGTGTTTGTGGTCACCTCCCAAGGTCCCTGCGCCAGGTTAATTGCTGTGATGAGGCTGAAGGTAGAGCAGCACTGTGGCTCAGTGGGCTCCGCCGTGGGTGGACATTCCCAGGCTGCTCGTCTGGGCCCGGCCTCCTGCTGACTTGCCTTGTGCGCCTCGGCAAGACATCGCACGCTTAACTTCCCAGGGTTCTGTTCCTTTAACCGAAATTCTGAACGGTCATGCACATTTAGCTACTAAGCCACTAACTAATCAGAAGAGAGGCCCTGTTTCAACTGCCTCTTTTTCACGGAGAAAGCTTCATGTCCTGCAGGGAAATTAAGTAAAATTTCACTGGCCATTTTGATAAGCTTGGATTTTTAAAAATGTATTGACGTCGACACATGTCTGGACAGACACAAGAGCAAAAGCTTGGGATGGAGGTAGGTTTAAAAAAACATCAAGGGAGTGTCCCAAGTTTTTCATCGTTTGTCCGTTTATTTAGCCAGCATTAACAGTTCCCTAGAGTAAAATTGCTTCTCAAATGTTAGGTGTAGAAGTCACCTGGAAGGCTTTTTAAACACCTTTTTTTTTTCTGGGGCCCATCCTCAGAGTGGCTGATTGAGTAGGGTGCAAGCCCCTGTGGCTGAACGTTGAGGAGCGGGAGTCAGCCCAGCAAAGATGGCAGGACCCTGAAAATGTGCATCTCTGTCTAACAAGCTGCCAGTAAGGGTGACGCTGCTGGTATGCCAGAGACACTTAGAACGCCAAGGCTAAGAAGACACATCACCCCCAGCCGGCGTGGCTCCGTGGTTGAACGTTGACCTATGAACCAGGAGGTTACGGTGCAATTCCTGGTCAAGGGCACATGCCACAGTTGCAGGCTGGATCCCCAATGTGGGGCGTGCAGAAGGCAGCCGATCAATGATTCTCTCTCATCACTGATGTTTCTCTCTCTCTCTCCCTCTCCCTGAAAATCAATAAAAATATTTTTTAAAAGACAACACATCTTATCCATATCACAGAGGGGGCTAATAATAATACTTGATATGACACCATTGTATCATGCGTGTGTGCACACGTGTGTTCTAAAGGCATTTCAGAGAACACAGCGTATGTGAAGGCATAGAGACTGAAACCGCGGGACGAGTTCAGGGATGTAGAGTTTGCATTACTGGAGCAAAGAGTTCATGGCCAGCCAGCAGGAGTTTTGAGGGAAGGTAGGGGAGTTGAGGGGAACATGTGTCTAGAGAGATGCCAAGAGCTAGACAGAGCTCTGATCATAATGGGTCTGTGTCTCCTGAGGAATTTGATTGTTTTCCTAGCCTGGTAACAAAGGGAATGGAACAGAGAAAATGGGAAGATTCACAGGAAATCTCAAGGAGGTAGAATTAACAATGGCATTTGGCAAAATATAATTTAGTCAACCCAGGAATCTCTCTCAAATCCCACTTTAGTTCAAAGTTCATCTCCCTAATGTCTGGTTTCTTCAGTTCTGGTCATTATTATACGCTATAGATGATTCACCTGTTCTTAGAAATTACCCACTTTTCATTATTTTCCGGGTTCTTTTTCTATCTAGTGAATAGTCAGCCAGTCATCTTTGTTCAAAATTGCTTATAATAGTTAACAATTGGGATGCAAAGGCATTAACAATAAAAGTATCTTACAAAAACAGGTTTTCTTACTACAACGCATGCTTACAACAGATACTATAGACCAGTGGTCGGCAAACTGCGGCTTGCGAGCCATGGTTTGACGCTCTGTTGACTAATGAGTTTGCCGACCACTGCTATAGATAGATAGATAGATAAATAAATAAATAAATAAATAAATAAATAAATCCTCACATAAGCCCACCCACTATCTGCTAAAACCCCTAAAGATGACCTTCTCAGGCCCCTTTTCCTATGTCTATGTGCATTTTTCCCTACTGACATAGATAGGGTCAGCCCTCGCATGTTTGGAAAACCAGCATAATTTAAGAGCCTGCCAGGCGATGGGCATGTGCCCTGGTCCAGCCGGACTCCCACTGTCTGATACGTAGTCTGTTCCGAGTAACCCCTATGTCCGCTGACCAATCTGAAAGTAGGAATCAGCCCGGCAAAGACTGCAAGTGGAGGAACAGAGGTCCCCGGCGCAGGGCACTGCCGACACAGAGCCTTGGAGGTGAGACCGTAGCACCCGCAAGCGAGGGGAGTGGAGGCTGGAGAGATGGAAGCCTTGCAACCAACACCTGCGGTTGGACATCCTGGGGGATAATTGGCCCAAATTAAGTTGGTCAGGAGGGGAAACAAAGTAAAAAGTCAAAGAAAAATATAAAAATATCGCAGCCTACCTCCAAACAGTATTCCTTTTCAACCAGATGGTGTTAACGTGTTGTTTTCACCAACTTGATGTTGACTTCGTTGTTTTCGGCAAATTGCTTTCAGTCACACTGTTTGGATCCAAATTGCCAGGATTTGGGGGCTCACTGGGTACAGTGGGGTGCTGGAGGCGGCTTGTGCCCGTCTTTTCCCACCTGTCATTGTGGTGTCGCCTTGATAGTTTTAAATCAGCAAAGGCTACAAATCAGGGCCCATCTTCAGCCTGCTTCTCCCTGGAGCGCAGACACACCATGCCTTTGAGCATCCATCACCGCATTCCACACTGCTTTCCCACGACAGGACGCTCACTGCCAGGGCCAGCAGGACGCGCCTTCCCAAAGTTCCCCAGAGATTAAACCTCTGGCCTCTACTTACAACCGTCCTGTATTTCCAAGGTCCAGGTATCAACACCCAGGGGTGGAGCCCAAAACCAGGTGTTGGGCGGGAGGAAGCAACTGGGAAGCCCGAGAATGAGGAGCAGAAGAGTGAGCCGTGCAGCAGGCGCTCAGGGTGGATGTAAAGTTGGATGGGCCAGGGCCCCGGGTAGCATTGTCACAGGTACCCAAGCTGGCCTGTGACCTCCCTCCGTCCCTGTGTTCATTCATCTAACCCAGTGCCAAAACCATTTGCAGAAAACCAAGACACTGTTTACTTCGGCTCACTCTGTTGACATTAACATTGAAGATGCACAAGGTAAAGCTGCATGAATCGTTCCCCCTGATTTGGGTGAATCAGGGCAGAAGCACCAAAATGTGCTAGTCGTCACTGTATTCTTCACTACCTTCTGCTCAGTTTCACTGAAGAATATCCTTGATGGAGCAATAAAGATTACTTTGTTAAATCTCCGTCCTCAAGTGCACATCTTGTTAAGCTTGGGAAGTATCCGTACAGCGTTTCTGCTACATGCTGAAGCGCGACGTTGCTCCAGAAGCATTTGCCCGGTTGTTTGAGCTCTGAACTGGCCACTGTTTTAATGGAATGCTGATTTTATTGGAAAGAATGACTGACAGGCAAAACTACCGTTATTCAGACCTAAGTATTTCGTCAACATTTTCTCAAAAAATGAACGAAATAACCCTGTCATTTCAGGAAAACAACTGACAGTATTTGTTGCCAATGATCAAATTCAAGCTTGCAAGTGAAAATTAGAATTTGGGAAATTTGTGTCCACCACTGTGAGCTTGACAGTTTCTCAATTCTTAAAGACTTTCCTCATGAATTCAGTGGTGATATTAACAAGTGTGATTTCTTATATTGTATAATGAAATCTGTTAACATTTAGAAGATCTATATAACTCAGTGAATTAATATTTTGCAGAGAACCAATGTAGATACTACAAAATCATGCTCGGGTAAAAGATTTATTGAATTTATAAGATACACCAGTGGTTTTTAATATAACAAAGTGTGAAAAGTTAATTGATGTGGTTTCTAATTCTGTTATATCTAGCCTTTAAGAAACTACCACTTATTGAGTTTTCATATCAAAAAAGAACATGTACAGTTATCTGAAAAGACTGTTCAGCACTCCTGTCCTTTCAGGTGCGTGTCTGTGTGAGGCTGTATTTTTTTTTTTTTTTTACTAGAATCATACCGCCACAAAAGGAACTCGGAAGCAGATATGAGAATCTAGTTGTAATGTATTAAGCAATATATTTAAAAGACTTGCAAAAAAAAAACACACAAAAAAAATAATTCTTTCCTTGCTATTTTTGTTTGTTTGTCTTAGAAGTTTTACTTAGTTTTCATAAAAATATCTGTGTCCAAATGCAGTGGGCTCATTGTTATTTTTAAATGAATTAATGTTTTAAGTTTTTTTCAGTTTTAATAACTAGTATGGCAAATACTGATAGATATAGCTGATGTAATCAGAAGCTCTTTAGGGTTCTCAATTTTTAAGAGTTCAAGGAATCCCAAAGCCAAAACGTTGGTGAACCACTGACCTAGTACATACTGACTGCCCACCACGTCCCGGGCCTGGGCTGGTACAGGGATAGTGTGGCGTGCTCGTCAGATGTGGGTCTTACCCACGGGGGTAATAGTCGCCCACAATTAAAGAGATAATTCCCATAGTGTGTGGGAGATGCAGTGATAGGAGAAGCACCAGGTGACGTGGGAGCACATTGTAGGGCCACCTGGCCCTGTGAAGGGAAGACTTCCAGGGGGAATTAATGCCTCTGCTGACTCTCGACGGATGAATTAGGGTTAGCCGGACAAAGAGGAGAGGCTGGTTGTTTGGGATGTATGGAAGAGCATGGACAAAGTCCCCAGGCAGAAGAGCAAGTGAGTGTAACCGGAGCACAGAGTGGAGGGGAGGGTGAGGCATGAAGTTGAACTAGAGGACAGCAGCCAGACTGTGAAGGGCTTTGTGAGTTCAGGCGTTAACACCTCCTCCTAGGGCACATGGAGGATCCTGGAGGCTTTTACGACAGGAGAGTGACATCAGATTGCATTTTAGGCAGATCTCTCTGGCTGTAGAGAATGGCTACCAAGAGGCAGGGAAACCCATTAGGGGTCATCATGGCAATCAAATATAGAGATGATGAACCTGAGCTAGGACATGGCTGAGTTGCTGGAGTGATGTGGATAGGTTTATGAGGTATTTGCATGGAGAAATTTACATATCTAGGTGAATAGACCGAGTGTGGTTAAAGCAGGTAGGATAGGGATCAAGATGGAATCTAGGTTTCAGGTTTAGACTGGGGAGTGGTGATAATGTTCCTCAACAGAGGGAACGCAGGAGGTGCAGGTTTAAAAAGGAGAGGGATGAATTCCATCTGGGTTGCCCATGGCTATCCAAGTGATGCCCCGTCAGCATTGGGATATGTGGTTCAGAAGCTGAGGAGGGAGATCCGGACTAGAGACCTAAATCTGAGCATCACCAGCATACAAACGGTAACTGAAGCCATGGGCTGAGGGAGAGATCCCAGAGAGGATGTTTAAACAAGAAGGGAAGGCTGCCTAACAGAGAGCTGTGATAAGTACCAGTGTTTAGGGGATGAGCAAAGAAAGGAAAGTGTGCAAAGATGTCTGAGAAATGTGCCCAGAGAACTAAGAGAATCCAGAAACCATGTGGTCATTGAGACCAAGGGAATAGAATTTCTAGGAGGAAGGAGGGGTCAGTGGTGACCAATACTGTCTAGAAGTCAATAAAGTGAGGATTAAGAGGGTCTTTTTGACTTAGCAACAAGGAGGAAGTTGTTGAGTCAGAGAGAATGGTAGGCTCCAACAGTGTGAAGAGTGAGGAAGAGGAGAGAGCAGAGGATTGGTGAAGGAAGGGGGAGAGAGGGAAGGGAGTGAGGAGAGAGACATGAGATCGTTGTAATTCTATGGAAGAGCCCGTTAGAGAAGGATGAAGATACAAAAGAGAAGGGGAAGTCAATAGAGTGAGCTTCCAGAAGGGCCAGGAAGGGAGGGGACTTGGGGAACAGGTGGAGGGAAGCCATGTCTCCATGGAGAACCAAGGTGCAACCAAGGTTCGAGGTGGAAAGAGCATTAGCTGAAGAAGTTGAGGATGTAGGATCAGTTCATTAAAAATGGCAGCTCCGTGGTGCTCAATGGAAAGGTTTAGAAGAAGAGTGGGAGCTTAGATTAAAGGAGGGAAGACACAGAGCAGCGAGAGGAAGAAGACGGGGGAGACTGGAAGGCCACAGGGACTCATCAGAGTGACCAAGCATAACAGTTACATGAGGAGACAGACAGGCAAGATGGACAGAAGCCGCATCTCATTTTAGATATCGGTAATTTAATTACAACAATGATCTTATCGTTTTACACAATAATGCATTTGCATCACAACCTAAAAATTTCCCTGAGCAATAGTGATTCTTTTTTCTTTTTAACCACCAAAACATCATTTTCTGGCCAATTCAAATAATCCGTATGCGTTTCTGTTGTTTGCTTTAACAGTTACCAGGTTAAATCTTCAGTGGTGTTCCTGCCAGGAAGAGTTCCTATGCAGAAAAATCTCTTCATTATGAGCACATTTGTTGCTTCATTGAGTTGCCTATTTAAAATGCAGAGAACCACAAATTAAATGTAGTGCTTTTCCATTTTGAAAAAAGCAGATGAATGGGTACTATTTCCTTGAATACATCGTGTTTGTTGTACATAATTAACAGTCCAGATTCATAGGCTCACGGATGCCAATCCTTGCTTGTTGTGATATCTGTCCCTTGTTGAAAGGGATGCTTCCTAAGACTTGCACGTGCCATTACCTGCATCGGGAAATGATCAGGCCGATGGAATGGAGGCGATTGCTTTCGGGGAGCAGTTAAATGGTCAAGAAAGAGGCCGGTCTCCAAAATCTATTTGTCTGAGGTTAATTATGCAAAGGATAAAACAATTTCTTCATTGAAGTGGTAAAATAAACCATCTTAAGTAGCTTTCCAGGTTTCAAGTCTAGAGCCCTCTGCTAGATAGTTATTGTGTTAAAGACTTTGGTGTTTGTTCCAGATGCATTCTTTAGTGACATATCCTATTTCTCTAGATTTCTAATACTGGTAAATTGGAACACACCTGTGTTGAATATGTGTAAGCGTGGACGATCGTATAGTACAAGGGCACCATTAAATGAGAACTCTGCAATCAATATTTAATGGATCTGACCTGAAGGCCAGAGTTTATTTATTTATTTTTTATTTCTTCTTATTGTCGCCCCAAAGAGGCCTTGTGTTGCATTTCTGAACCCATATGATGGATTCTCCTGTCAGTATCAAGGCTGTGGAGAGAGCCACCTACTCCCACCAGACTCATAGCCCCACCATCTCTGTTAAGAACGGAAGGCCCTCCATTCTCTCTGGCTGCCTCATCCCTTTCCACTTTGATCTTCACTTGTTCTGATCAGCCTCCTTCAGACTCTTCAAAGACATTCCTGGAATCCCTTTCCATTGTAAACAAACTCCTTTACATCCTTCCCTGGGGGTAGAACATTGCATCTGCCTTCTTGCTTTAACGGACATGGCTCCTCCCTGAGAGCTTCGCCCAGTGGGTCTTCCTGCTGCAGAAGCACAGTGCCCCTTGGAGACCACCATCTCCCACCCTGTGGGAGACCCTGCTCTTCTGATCACCTGCCATCAGACTGATTTTCCCTCTGCGTCCATGGCACTGTCATCCACCAACCTCTGGGTCACCTGCATCCCATGTAGCCTCGCCCCAGACTCCAAGCCCTGACCTCATCCTGGGTGCTACCTAGCACTTTAGATTTCCAGGTCCTTCCCTCTCTGTTCTAGTGACCTTCGTCTCCATTATGTTAGCCGTCTGTCCCTTGAGCTATACCTTGGACCGTTACCAAGAAATGCAACATCTCTAACATTTCACGTTCACGTGACTCTTCTCCGTGAGTCAGGACCTCTGATACAATGTTGGGTAGTAGTGATGGTAGTGGGCATCCATATTGTGTTTCTAGCTTTTTGTGGAAATGCTTCTAAAGTCTCACTGTGTAGTATGATACTGCTATAGGGTGTGGGTGGAAGGAAAAATCTCTTATATTTCAAATCTTATACATTTTCCCATTGTACATAGGTGTTGGACTTCTTTGAGTGTTTTTTCTTGTATATATGTACATGCTCATATTTTTTCTCCTTTTATCTGATATTTGCAGCATTAAATATTTTCTCTCATCCATTTTATTTTCTCTCTCCTGAAACTTCTTTTAGTTTAATGTCAGTGCTTTGCCTTACATCTTCTGTGTCACCTTACTTTTCCTTTCTGAGTTTTCTCCTCCCTTTTTAAAAAACTCTCTCTACTGCATTCTGGGAGATTTCCTCAGTTCTGCCTTCCAGTTCATTAGATCTCTCTAAAGTAGTGTCTAACTTGCCAATTACATTTTTTCATTCCAAGATTTTCAATTGGTTCTTTTTCATTTCTATCTCTTTTATCATACAACCTTTCCTTAATCCTGCATACTTCTTGTTCTGGGGAGAAGGGTGCAGCTGGAGAAGGGCTGGAGCAGAGCCCTCTAAAATGCAGGCCCAGGGCAGGTCCCCTCTGGCCTGGGTCTGGAGCTGGTCCCATTGCACCTGATCTTCACCTTCATCAAGACCTGCAGTCCTTTGACCCTCTGTGTTTTTCTCAGATGACCAACCTATTGTGAGACTCCTTCCTCTCCCTGTTTAGTCCGGAGCCTGTGATCCGTCATACCCGCAGCAGTGCCCCGCACCTCCTGCCCCCCTTGATCTTCCATCACCCCCACCTAGCAAGACCTCAACCGTGGGTCCACCCGACTCTCCATCTTCTTGCTTTAAACTCAGGTTGTTGAGTACCTGCAGAATAAATAGCATAAGCGGTGTGTACATGCCCATCCCAGCTGGACCTCTGCATCACCAGGGCTTCCTCAATGGTTTCCTAAGCACTTCTTCCCTTTCAACCTTCGCCACTCTACTCAGGCCCCTGCCCCACCATCTTCCCTGTCACTCTCAGCGATGGCCTTGCTCCCTACTTCCTAAGAAAATAGAAGTCACCGCCCTAACCGGTTTGGCTCGTGGCTAGAGCGTTGGCCTGCGGACTCAAGGGTCCCAGGTTCGATTCCGGTCAAGGGCATGTACCTTGGTTGCGGGCACATACCCAGTAGGGGGTGTGCAGGAGGCAGCTGATCGATGTTTCTCTCTCATCGATGTTTTTTTTTTTTAATATATTTTATTGATTTACAGAGAGGAAGGGAGATGGATAGAGAGTTAGAAACATCGATCAGCTGCCTCCTGCACACTACCACTGTGTATGTGCCTGCAACCAAGGTACATGCCCTTGACCGGAATCGAACCTGGGACCCTTGAGTCCGCAGGCCGAGGCTCTATCCACTGAGCCAAACCGGTTAGGGCTCTCATCGATGTTTCTAACTATCTCTCTCCCTTTCTCTCTGTAAAAAATCAATTTAAAAAAATTTAAAAAAATTTTAAAAAAAGAAAATAGAAGTCACCAAAGCAACCATGTCTTTTCCTTCCCACTCCCCTCTACAGTTTCACTGTACACCTTTGGAGATGAGGAAGGCGGAGAGGAATGGGCAACCTTTTTATACCACTGGCGCTGACCTGCCACTGTGACTCCTCCCCTCCTGTCACATGGTAAAGGTACTATTTCCCGCCCCCTCCCCCCACAGTCTCAGCCAAATCCTTCCACCATAGCTTTGGATTCTGCCCCTTTCCGCTTCCTCTGGGCCTGACTGCATCCATTATCCTCTCCGTTCAAAGCGCTGCGCTAAAGCTGTAGTCACTCTGCTTCTCATATCAGGTCCCTTCCAGTCCACTGTGCTCTTATTTCCGCCCCAGGAGTGCCAGCTTCAACACCGTTGCTGAAGCCCGTGGGTACGTGAGTCCTCTCCGCGGTATTTGACACTAGTGAGCGCGCCTTCTACGCATGCTCTCTGCCCTTGACATCTGTGCTCTTCCTGCTTTCCCGGCCCACTTTCTAAGTCTCCGTCCCTGCAATGTTGTTCCCCTCAGAGTTCTGCCCTCTGCTTCTCTTCTTAGACGCTCAGTGCTTGGCCTGAAGAAGGTCCTCCATCAACATCAGATTATGTATGCAAATCTGCTGGTTTCAGATCCTCACAAGTCTTTAAAAGTATGAGCAAGGAGGAACAAACTTTGCGGAGGGATACACATTTCCCATTATAAGTGATGTATTACTTATTGCAACTGGAGCCCACTGAAGGGGAAAAAAAATAATAGCTTATTTCAGAACTAACATGGCTATACGTTAGCAACAGAAATGATGTAGCTATCTTATTAGAAATACAACAGAGATTACTTAGCAGCTGTCTCCCCACGCTGTCATTTCATTTTGCTCTGTAGTTCTTGGCAGCGATTCTAGAAAAGAAAAAAAAAATTATTAAACCAAAGTGTGTTCTCCTGGAGTAAATGATTTCTGTTGTTCTGAGAATCCAATCTGAAAAGGCAATGCACGTCCCATGATTATTGGAAATAGGACATGTTCAAAGTATTTTTTTTTCTTTTTTCTTCCCTAGAGACAACTGATTAAACATTATAGCTCTTTCCCTCCCATATTTTGTGGTAAAGTTTCTCTTAGCTCCATGTTCCGCACTCAGAGCTTGAGGGCCCACACACCCAGCAGCAGCCTGGGGGCCATACTTAGACCTTGAAACCGCACTTTGCAAAAATAATTCCGCCCAGAACTCTTCCGTGTTCTCTTTTTATCGCGATCAAGAGATGCCACATGCAGAGCCTTCATTTGTTTATTCATTCATCATTCATTCAACGAGTAATTACGTTAATAGCCACTTAGAGTCATCTTAGGACGGATATTATTTAATGTGTGGAAAGACGCCTGGCAAACAAGATGCTGAGTTTATATTTTACTTTATTTGGCCTTCACCTGCCAATGTTTCTTCTCCCCCACTTCAGAGCGTGTCAGTCATCTGGATCTGCTTTGCATAGTCACACATCGTACTGTTATGCTTCCATCGGTCTCTGCCACCATCACTTTATAATGATCTGGGTTGTGATTTCTCTATACTTAAGCAAAGGGAAAATCCTACCAGCCCAGGAAAAGAAGTTGTCAAAATTAATTGGAAGTCAGGGTTTCGTTGCCTACTGATTTGTATAGTTCACATCTTTATGATATAATTGTGAACCAAAAAGGTGATATTATGGTCACTTTAATTTTTCTTGATCTGTCCAAGAAAACGCATATGGCTAAAAGAGAGGTAGATGAGACACGTGAAGGTTTTGTGGGGAAAATGATTAATGTTCTTAATCTGCTGGCTTTATCTATGTGCCCACGACAGCAGAAGGCAGAACTGAATGCGGTGCCTAGCCAACGGGAAGAACTCAGGCATGTTAGCACAGGAACGTAAAATCATGGCCCACGGTAACAGAAATGTGTGACTAGGCTGGATGGTGCTGTTTGTGATCGATTCAGGAGGTATAGAAATTGAGAGTGAGCATTAGAAGCTTTTCAAACAGTTTGAAATTGTCTCAGTGGTGAACTCGTCTCACTGAAGAGGGCCTAGACTAGCAGTCGCCAACCTTTCGGATCTCACAGACCACACCAGTTGGTGACCGCTGGTCTAGACCACTTCAGTCCTGCAAGGCTCCGCGGCGATACGTGGTGCAAGGTGCATTGTCAGTCATCACATGCAGTAGGACCCTATTACAACGTGTGGCATTTTATGATTAGTTTGACAACTCTATGCTAGACGTGCAGAAAAACCTGTGAAAATATAAGCATTTATTTTAATATATATATTTTTTATTGATTTCAGAGAGGAAAGGAGAGGGGGAGAGAGAGAGAGAAACATCAATGATGAGAGAGAATCATTGATCAGCTGCCTCCTGCACGCCCCAAACTGGGGATCGAGCCCGCAACTCGGGCACATGCCCTTGCCCGTTATTGAACCCAGGACCCTTCAGTCAGCAGGCCGATGCTCTATCCACTGAGCCAAACAGGCTAGGGCAGCATTTATTTTTATAACATATTGACACATTTTCATTTAAAATTTTTTTCACTTTATTAACATTATTAGTTAATTGGGGAGATAAAACTTTTGTATTAGTTATGTTCACCCTCAATTTGCTGAAGGTAAAACTAGCCTGCCTGGAGTTTTTGTTGTTGTTTTTTGGTGAGAAAATACTTACGTTTCCTGAATGTGGCAAGAATAACCACGTGGGGAAGATGGAAGTGATTCTGAAGAAACACCCAAGAGCTCACGTTGGTTTTCCTCAAAATTATGATCCCTCACATACTGAGGTCCGTTTACAGATGTTATTGATGCCCACATCCTAAAAACAGTATTTAGTTACTTGTAGAGATGTACTTACTGGCTATGAAGCATTGGAGCCATCAAAATGTTTGGGGCATTTACTTATAAAAATTAAGTGTAAACCCACCAGAAGGTATTGAAAGAAAGGATATGGGCCAAAACGCTGATTGGCACAGATGTTCCATATCTCACATATAAACGGTAGGGTATTCCGGGCTTCTTAAGTCGCATTTCAGCTGCCAAGAGTACAGTCCATACACAGCCGCCAGGCCTTGGTGAAGGACTGTGGAGAGGGTTTGCTTGGAAAGGTTGGGTGAGTCTGCAGCAAAGCAGGTAGCTCACTGCTACTTCCAGGGCCTCCTCGCTCAGCACACTCAGGGACCGGCTAATGACAGGGAAGACTAACTCACGGAGCAATCAGAGCTAGCACCAGTAATTTTTAACTGCAGCGTGATAATTTCACTTTATTCCTGTGCATGTGCCATTGGCCCGCCATTGTGACATGAAGGAAGAATTCCCGTTGACGGCTTTGTTGCTGACCATCAACTAGGTCTGAACTATATAAAACTGTGAAGGATTACATCATCAGCTAATGTGGCTTGGCGTTTATGTTTTGTGGAGGAGCGTGTTCTGAGGGTGCAGGAAACACCGTGGAGTTTGAAACCCTGGTTAAGAGCCCACATCAAGATATAAATCACTGTGCTGATTCTCTCCTGAGAAGGTCCGATGATGAGGCCGGTCAGTGGAAACTAAATGGTGGGCTCTGTGTCATCCTGAACATCATGAGTTAGGTAAAAGCCGGTGATGTGATCCTGTGGAAGGATCTCCAACAGCTGCTAGCGTGTGCTGAGGAGTGATGATAACCGAGAAGAGAAATGTTCGAGAACGTTTGATCTACAGACCAACTCAGTGTTTCTTGCAAAACCAGATGACAGGCTGGTCCCGGCTTGTTGAAGACATGAATTAGACCAGCAGGATTGCTCATGTGTCTCAGATCTTCAGTACTTTTAATGATCTCCATACTTTCATAGAAGGGAGAATGCACCCTGGTTTTCAATGGCAGATAAGATTAAAGGGCAAAAACGGAAGTTAGAAGCTCGGAATAAAAGTTTCTACAGATTATTATGACACATGTTCCATAATTTAACACTGATCAGTGACATAGGTGGTGATCTTGATGTTGCACATCTGTGAAAAGCTATCGTGAACACTTTAGAGTTTGATAAAGCATTTCTAATTTTATTTTCTATCAAAAGAAGGTTTATGTCTTAAAAAAAAAAAAAAAAAAAGCATGGATCCAGAACCCATTTCTCCCATTAAAAGACAATTTAAATTTAACTGTAACTTACAGGATACATTGCTGGAACTGACTTCTAGTGAAAGCTTGCACTTTCTCCTTTTAATTTTATTTCTTTTATATTATTGATTTTTGAGAGGGGGTGGAGAGAGAGAGAGAGAGAGAGAAACATTAATTTGTTGTTCCACTTCTGTATGCTCCTTGGTATATTGAAGCGATGCTCTAACCAGTTGAGCTACCAGCCAGGTAAAGTTTAAAAATGAATAAACTGAACTCACTGAAATTGCTCAAAAATCTTATTCTATTCCATTCTATGAGACTAGTTTCTTCCTTTCTCTTTCGCTCCCTCCCTCCCTCCCTCCCTCCCTCCCTCCCTCCCTCCCTTCCTTCCTTTTCTTATTCTTCTTCTTATTATTATTATTATTATTATTATTACTAGAGGCCCAGTGCATGAAAATTTATGCACTGGAGGGGGGGGTCCCTCAGCCCAGCCTGCCCCCTCTCCCAGTCCAGGAACCCTCAGGGGCAGGAGGCGACCCGGCGATCAGGGGAAGAGGCGATGCCCCCATCACACCTCTGCTGCTGCCACTGCCGGCAGCACAAGCCTCAACCAGCCTTGGTTACCTGAGCCTCAGGCGGCCCTGGGTGGCTGGGCAGCCACCATCCAAGGCTTGCCTGCACCTCGGGCATTGGCTGGGCAGCCGCCATCCGAGGCTTGCCTGTGCCTCGGGCCGGCCCTGGGTGGCTGGGGGGCTGAGGGGACTGGGGGACTCCGGAGGCAGGTGCCCTGACGGGGCTGAGGAGATTGGGCGCTGTCATCTTGTGTCTGTAGGCGCTGACATCTTTGAGGGCATGGCTGTCAATTAGCATATTCCCTCCTTATTGGCTGTGGGCACCACCATCTTTGTGATGGTGTGACAGTAAATTAGCATATTCCCTCTTTATTAGCTAGGATTCTTATTATTATAAAGACAGAAACAGTTTAGATATACATTATCCTCTCCAGGTAGCCTTGTTGGCAATCCCATCTAGATTAGATAAATTATCAAGCAAGAAGCAACTCAGTTGGTCATATTAAAAACTTTAAATATTTATATACACTTTTCTCATTCAAAGTGTATCTATAGACATTTAATATGCGGATTCATTTTTCCCCCCTCAAAATGAAAAAAATGTTACAAGTGTAATAGTGGGCCTATATATCAGTTGCCTGTGTGCACACTTTCAATGAATAAACAACATGTACAATTTCATACTTTCCCCCCCTTTATTATGTTTACCCTGGTGATATTTATTGCAGGATAATTTCCTATTTGTCAAACTAATAACACAAAATTACAGTTTTTATCATGTCTTTTTTTCATTTTGTTTTTCTAGTAATTCATTTTTTTCTAGTAATTCATTTTTATTAATTTTTACAAAGTATCAGTTTGCAACAGACTGGAAAAAATTTAACAGTGCCCTTTACCGCTGAGAATTTAAGCAGCACTGACTTATGGGACTGAATATAAAATGAGGCTTTTCTTGTAAACATACCCCTCTGGAAAGCATTAGTTCTCTTACAAAGTCACTCAGACTACCAAGCATGCTCTCCGTTACTTTGTTTTGAACAAGAAAACAGTAGTTGAGCCTGAGACAGCCTCCTCCGGTTTGAGGTTTTGATGCTCACAGAGGTCCCTTGACGAAACTGGCAAATAGAGGAGGAAAGAAAGTTAACCAGATGCAGTTTTTATGCCTGGTCTTGTAAACTCATCATTGCAGATATTGGCCATCATTGTAAACAAGCCTTCAAACATCATGTTAAAAGCAATACCCTAAGCGATCACATATCAGAGATCACAGATGTATATCTCAGATTAAATGGGGGGGGGACCCAAAACACCCCTTTTATAATGTTATGCAAATAGCTAGTAAGTGGCTTTAGGTGAGCATTTCTAGTGTCAGTGACAGGCATGGAGTGACTAATCCTCTACCCCAGGCAACTTTAACAGAAGTGAGGGTGACATGCCCTGAACACCGGAGTCGGTGTCTCAAAGTGGCTCTGTGTGATACAAAAACAGTTATCTGGAGGCGCATGGCAAGAATGAATAAGATTATTTGGTGAGACTTGATCATGGAAGAAGCAGGGTGTGTTGGTGGTGAGCTGTGATCCCTCAGCCCCGAACGCCCTCCGCACTCTGCATGCTGAGGCCTGGGCTAAGGCTGACATCACGGTTTCCTCACCAGCTGCCTCTCATCAGGCTCGTCCTCTCGGGTGCAGGGGATCTGGACGCTGCAGGATGGAGAAGCAATGGCTCCTTCCTGTCTACTCCATTCCCGGGAGGGTCGCCCGGCAACAGCTCTTCACTCCAGCACCTGCTATTGGTTCTAGTTCCCGTTGTTCCCCACCCCAGCCCAGCCTCCGGCCCTGTCCCCAGAGTCTGGTCTCAGCTTCCCAGGACTTCCCACCGGCCTTCTAGGTCCTACCAACCTCAGTCTCTTTTTCCCGATGTTTCTCAGCCCTGCTGATGATTGAGGCTTCATGTATTCATCATCACTACCATCTTTTTTACAATCTTCTTTTGTTTTACATTCAGTATTATTTTGTATAAGTTTCAGATGTGCAGCATCGTGGTTAGACAATCACGTACTTTACAAAGTGTCCCCCCAGTATTTCCAGTACCCACCTGGCACCATACGTAATTATTACAACACTAGTAGCCCATCGCGTGGTATCGCACACAGTAGGCTGCCCGCCGCTTCCGCAGGAGCCGGATGGGACCCGTGCCGATTCCACGGGAGGTGGGAGGAAGCCACGCTGCTTCCGTGGGAGGCGGGCCTGCTGTCTCCTGTCCGGGCCTGCGCTCAGCTGCGGAGGGTGCGGGCTGGTGTCCCTGTCCCTGTCTGTGTTCACTCCGGCTCCGGGGGGCCGGCCCGAGCTGGGGCGCAGCGGCTCGTCGGCCCCCCTGTCTCTGTCTCCGTCTCCACTCCAGGCCTCACCTGTGCATGCAACCTCCTCCTTTCTGGTCATGACCCATTACAGTGTCCCGGCCTAATTTGCATATTTCCTCTTTATATATATACTAGTGGCCCAGTGCACGAAATTCGTGCATGGGGGGAGGAAAGAAGGGGGAAGGTGTCCCTCACCCCAGCCTGCACTCTCTCCAATCTGGGACCCTTCAGGGGATAACTGGCAGTCGGACATCCCTCTCACAATCCAGAACTGCTGGCTCCTAACCACTGGCCTGCCTGCCTGATTGCCCCTAACTTCTTCTGCCTGCCAGCCTGATTGTCCCTAACTGCTCCCCTGCTGGCTTAATTGCCCCTAACCACCTCTGCCTCGGCCCCGCATCCAGGACGCAGGATTCCCTCCTCCAGCCGACCAAAGGCACCTGCGATCCGGGCTTCCCTCCCTCTGGTCAGCCATAGGTGCCCAGGCCGGCTGCAGCTGCAGGGGATGGTGGGCAGGTGGCTTCGCCTGGGCTGCAGCCACAAGTTCTAGTGCCCGGGACTGCGGGTGGGTGGCTTCTCTGTCTACCAGGCTGTAGCCAGCCTCAGGTGGCACCTGGACCACAGGTGGGCAGCTTCTCCGTCTTCCCTGGGATGCAGTGTGGGCGACTTCTCTGGCTAGCTGCGGCCTGGGATCATGGGGCAGGCGGCTTCTTTGTCTCCCGGGCTGCGGCCAGCCTCAGGCGCCAGGGCCGGGTTTCTCCATCTCCCCCAGGACGTGGGGCAGGCGGACGTAAGGTGGGCAGCTTCTCCAGCTGGCTGTAGCCTGGGATCACAGGGCAGGTGGCTTCTTCGTCTCCTGGGCTGCAGCCAGCCTCAGGTGCTGGCCCCTGACTTCTCCAACTCCCACAGGCCCGGAGCGGCTGGGGGGCGGGGCTGCCGCCACCTTTTCAGGTTAATTTGCATACTCACTCTGATTGGCTGTTGGGCATAGCGGAGTGATGGTAATTTGCATGTTTCTCTTTTATTAGTGTAGATTTATATATATATATATATATATATATATATATATATATATATATATATGGTGAACTATATTCCCTATGCTGTAGTTTACATCCCCATGACTGCTTTTGTGCCCTGTTGGAGGGAATGCAGATTGGTGCAGCCAGTATGGGAAATAGAATGGAGGTTTCTCATAAATTAGAAATGGAACTGCCTTAGGACCCAGTGATTCCACTACTGGGTATATTCCCGCCCCCCCCCCCCCAAAAAAAAAAAACAAAACAACCACAAAAAAAATACCGATTTGAAAGGATACGTGCACTCCTATGTTCATTGCCAT